>NC_089527.1:22913486-24330729 GCF_963924715.1 Thunnus thynnus
AATGAGGGTGTGTAAGCAGTTAACAGCATTCTCTACATATATTTACAGTAAATTAATTAATGATAATGATAATAATGGTCTAATGCAAATGCAACCATTCACTCTAGGGAGAAGCACAAAAGGCAAAACATGCTGTCAAACTTGTGCAACCAGTGCACGGATGCAACACTAATGAAAAGCTAATGCTCGTAAGGATGGGAAGTAGTAAAGTTTATCATTGGGGGTTGGGTCTAACATAATCTGATATGATATGACGTTTATATTTCCTATCAGTTGACCTCTAAGCAGCAGCTTATGTTTCACTATAGTGCCGCGTTAAGACGACAAGCTGACTAAGCCTGAAGACTTAATATTTAAAAAAGCTCACAGATGCACCAGTAGTAAAACCGTACAGTAGAAAGCAACTAAACCTTCAACAGAAATCACTCCAAGAGCACTCTTCCACCCACGGAAGCACAGAGCACTTAATTTGTTGTTTTGGATTTGGATCTACATTAAAATACTAGTAATGACAGACATTTATGCTTTACATGAACCAGTTTTGTCTCATTCAACAAGTACAGTAGTTCATGAGAAGACAGCAAAAATCTTCCTGTATCCAGATCCACACCAAAAAATAAAAAATGTCTTATGGCCTACAGTAAGTATCCCTACTAAGGGATCAAATTTGCTTTATGCTGCACTTTAACTAGAAACACCAGAGGGAAACTTTGATAAGACAGTGTAGTAGTGGTGTTGACAGAACATGACCGCTATTATGGGAGCACAAGGTTACAGGCATTCACATATGCACGGGCTGCACAGCAAAGACTAAGGTTTACCAGAGCAGTTTGGAGCAAGGTGCATTGAGTCTCTAGAGCACTTATAGACAAGTAAAGGGAGCAAAACTATTTTTTTTCAATTTCCCCAACCAGGATTTCCCAGATTGATGAGGGATTTACAGCACTTGTCACAAACCTGTCTTTCAAATCTCTGGATTACTGTGGTAACAAATGATATTGTCGGCGATAATATAGCACTCAGGAGAAGCAATTTACTCACAGCGTGTTTTTACTGAAACGTACTTTAGGCTTAAAGGCGGTTTACTGTAAAGCTCTGAGGAAACTTGTCCCTGGTGAACTCCTTATCAGGAAACAGAAATGTTGCGGTTGGTGTAGGGAAGTACTGGCCGTTAGATTCTATGAAAGTAGCTGTGGTTTGTATTGTTGGATCATAGATGCAGTAAATAAGTCTTAAACATGGTCTTAATGTAGTCTTACTGCTTATTTTACTTAACTTGTAGTTGTTGTGTTTAATTCTCTGTGTTGCATTTCTTTTCCAGTATACTATACATTACATACATTCTATTTTAATAAGTGATTTAAAGACAAGAAAACGTGTGGCATGTTGTGACTTGCCTAAAAAGCAAGTCTTTGTATCAGCATTAGCAGCACGGCTCTGATGTAGTTCAAAAACTTTTGAGGTCAAAGGGAGAATACAAAGAACATTCAGGTGTGTTCGGTGGGTTTGTGGGTTTGGCAGGTCTCTGATCTTCCTCTGCTGGTAGATTTATTGTGCCCTTTTGGAAAGCTCTTCAATAAAACAATGAAACCCAGACTCCCTTTATCTTCCCCTCTCCAGCAGTCTCTCTGACTGAGCTATTGTCCATTCACTCTGCCGCAGATTCTCTTTCTGGACAGAACCATGTTGTTCTTCGTGAATGTTGATCTCTAAGAAACACAGACAGACGCTGTCATTTGGCCCGAACCTCATAAAAAGGGCAGCTTCAGACTAAAACAGACTTTCATCTTCACTGCAGTCCTTCGATTGAAAGACACAAGCCCGTTGAGATGAAACCACACCTGTAATCCCACTGTGCAAAGAAGCAACACACAAGACACGTCACAGGAACAGAAACAAGTAGATCAGATTTATATTTAGCTATGTTTTTAACCACATGCAGATGCATTCGGAGGTGAGACTGTAGGCTGCACTTTTCTAGTAATACCGCACACTCTCATAAAGAAGGAGCTCTTAAGTTACCTAAGAAAGTGTGTTAATGTTGGGATGTGTTTACACTAGTCTCTTGACAGAACGGTTCAATGTCACTTTAGATGTACTTTCATTCTTGTTAGAGAGCTCACATAAAAAAAAAAACATTGAACACAGAACCATTTTCTTTACACATCAAGTGGTGCCACTATCAATAGTGATGGTAATAGGTTGAATGGGAAAAGCCATCTAGTGGTATACAGCCACTAGATGAGTGAGTACACAAAATACATTAAACAATTAGATCTACCTGAGGTCCAGAGTAAATCTATGCAATCTCATTATTCTTCTCTGCTCTCTATTACCAGAAGGAGTGGGGGGAAGGGCTAAAGTGGCTTTGCTCTGCCTCTGAGCTCACAGTCTTTCCTTCCTTCTGTTTGTGCAACCTCTTTTCTTAATACCGTCTCATCCATTCCTCATTGTGTCCTTCTCTGCTCCCTCCTCTCTCCCAGTTTCCAAAGATCCAGTGCTACCCCTCTTGTGATACACTGCCTTGATGTGTCATCCTTGATTCCTCTGCTGAATTTATTTTATTTATTAATGAGAAATGTGGGAGGAAAGGGGAGTCTAATGTATAATCGAAACTCGACAACTATGTTTAAAAAACGATCTCAAGGCATCACACTCTGGACAAAAAGACATATATCCCTTGTAAAAACTTTCTTTCTGCAAATTTGAAGTTAATTCTAATCTACCAAACGTTCACTTTTGGTTAGGGATGCTCCGATTGATTAAATCGCTTTATTAGTGGTCCTTCACTGAGGAAAATGAATAAACATCATTTAATATACACAGCAGCAGGCATGTCATTTATTGCATTGCAGTCTGTCAACTCAGTGGATGATGTGGCTTTTATCCAAGTTCTATCACTATATGGATAAAACAAAAATGAGATGATCTGTGTTGGTTTAATACACTTTATAAAATCAAAACCACGTCTCTTTCCTACTTAGCAATTATGCCACAAATTGATAGCAAAACTGACAGTGCTGCACTGTGCGACCAAATTTTGGGCTGGACTCAGTATCTCCAGCAATGAGGATGAACATAGATGAGACAGGAAGCTTGCATATGATGACTGTGGGCTCTATTTTCATAGAGGTGCAACGAGCAGCGCGAGCAGCACTCCCAGATGTTGACCTTGAAACTCACTTTGCCTGTTTGTGTGGTATATTCTGGTGACCAGCACGGAGCGCATGGTGCATAGGTCAGAGGAGAGGTGATTTTATCAACAAGAGCAAAGTAAATACTTGCTGCAAACGTGCCACAATAACAGATTGATGCTTGAAATATAAATAAGTTATTTAAAGTAAACACACTCCACCCAAAATCGGCACAGAAAAAAAACGTTTCATGTGGTTAAAGCAGGAAAGTCGGTTAATCAGTCTGCATCTTCAAACGAACGTGGCAGATTCTTGTCATTGTGATTGTGTGGTTAAAATAAGGCCCTGTATCTGTTTTAAGTTAATGTTAAGTCTGCAGATCTCTCTCAAGACATTACAGCAGGCTTGTATTAGTAATTATATATTAGTAATGGTATCCTGTAGGCTTTACTATAACTTCCTGTAAACACGCAAATACGTCAGCAGAAGATTTTTCCCAGTAAGAGAAACATTACATCTGTAATAGCATTTAAATAACAGAAGACGTCAGAGAGAGAGAGCTGACAGACGGAGTGAGCTGGCTTGGCCATACAGATCTTACAACTACATTCTTCTTAACTTCATGGCAGACAAGGATGATCTCATTTCTGAGAAATATTTCACAGAAACCCAACCCTGAATTTACCAGAATATTAAGAGTTTCATTCTGTTGAAACTCTGAACTAATCACCTCATCGAAAAGCCCTCACTGTGATCTTGTCCTTGACCTCATTCTCCCTTGCTGATGCATGCTGCTGACTGCGGGTTCGTGAGTGCTGATGAAGGATTTGTGTGGTTTTTTTGAATGAGTGAGAGATTTGCAGTACATACAATCATATGCAGATGTCCTTGTTAAAGCATATTTTCACTATTGCAGCACATTTTTTTCTTTCAAATGCACAACCGCCCTTTGGACAATGAATTACAAATCATGTCTGACCGATAAATCTATACATCATGAATATGTTTTACAAAGAGCAGTGCTGACAAAGCTGTTTGTTAGCTTAACTGTTGAAAACTGGTCTGCTACTTTCAAAACATTTAGTTTCAAGATGAAAATAAATATAGAAAGAATAGTTTTGGCCTCAATTTCTATAAAATACAGAGGCCAGCAGAAGCACCTGGCCTTTACTGGAAGCAGGCGTATATTGAAGAGAGGCCTTTATTTCTAAATCCCTCTGTTTGATTAGTATATTTGCTCATATTTTAGTACACAGCCTCCTTGTTTTCTGATCTGCCTCTGTTTGCACTGTTAAATTTTTGTTACATTACAAGTAATCCACTTCCTCTGACGTGCAGCACAATCATTTTAGCGCTTGAGTTCCAACCCAGAACATTTTGGCAGCGCACCACTTAGCTGTAGCATGCGGGTGGAATGCTCATGGATGTATGCTCGCCGGCTTAGGCAAGTTACCCTGGTTACCCTGGTTACCCATGCTCATGTAGTGTCACTGCTAGACTTATAGGTCAGTCTAAACGCTTCACTCATAGAGACTGAGGACAATCTCCCTGGTTTCATTGTTAAAACTTGGTGGAAACAAATAGAGTTTTAAAAAAAAAAAACCTGCATTGCAGAACTAATCGAAAATCTTTAAGGACGGCCCTTCATATTGGGGTGACATATAGTTCACTACAGAGGGGAATGAAGGGGTAGCATTATTTCCGGTAATGCGTGTCTTTGACAAAATGTATGGGGCGTAGGTTTGTTAGCAGTCGTTCTCGCCGCTCACTATATAGGCTACCACAAAAGAAATGTTGAGTGCCTTGCCTCGATCGAAAACTGGATATCAGAGGAAGTGATTTTTATTCCTGGAATAGTGAATCAAAGTGTGAAATACTTGGGTCTAAATGCTAAGAATGATAGGACAGAGAGGGTGAATTAAATCATCAAATCATCTGTGGTTTCCAAAGTGTTAGTTCAGGCTTTTATGAAATACACCTTAAAGCTGTGCAAGAATGATCTGGTGAATAATAACTTTACATGATAACTATGGATTCTGCCTGCTTCAGTTTCCAAAAATTTGGCAAAAATTAGATAAAAGTGCCAAAGCAAAGAATCCAACAACTGCAACATCTCTGAGAATTGCAGAAGAGCCAGTACGTGCTGTAACTGTTAATCAAAGGCGTTGCATTTGTGAGACTTGTAGAAAGTAGTAATAAGATTAATCCAACATTTATAGATATTTCTTTTTTTTTTTTTTTTTTTAAATTGATGCTAGTATTTTCTTTGTATATAGCCCTATGCATTTTTATTTTCTATTTACAAAAACATATGCAAAGTTTAGTGTTCAGCCAAAATGATTACCCTTAATGCACATTAACTCAAGTTCTTAGGTCATTCTCCTTGAGCTGTGCACTCTATTTAACAGAGAATCAGGCACTTTGCCAGAAGTCCCATTTGTCAGAATACTTTTTATCCTAATTTTGATCTCAGCAGACTGTCTCTGTATACTGACAGAAAACCAATTTACCTCAAAAGCACTTCCGCTTTTATTCCCATTATACTGTAACATAAGCAACCTTAACAGACTGTTAATGGTCCTTTAACTTGTTTGGTTGGCTGAAAATGTGCCATGTCATTTAGCCGTTTCTTATGGACACACAGCTACAGATTCCACCTGCTACACATATGAATAAGATGCACATTCATGTAAAACATGTGCTCATTCATTATGCATGTATGAAAACCCTCCAGTGGTGCACCTGCTAGCCATGTGGTTCCACACTGCAGCTGCTATGTGCAACACAAAGCATTTAAACAGTCCGTTATCACTTAAGTAGGCCAGATGGTGCAAAACATGAACTTGAGATTAATAGGAGAAAAACAGGAATGGTAATAACATGTCGGTTTTGCACCCATTCAGGGAGCAGATCTAATAGTTCACAGATGCTCCAACATAAATATGACATGATTAATGGACTTGTACGGACACACATACAACTCAGAAGTTTCTTTTTCACCACAATCATATGTGGAACCCTGTACTATGGCATTCATGTCAGCTGGACAGAAAAGATCCAACCAACGTGTCACCTTTAAGTGATACAAGTAAACATTCCTAGTTAAAAACTCCTGCAGCACCTACTTCACACAGGAAAAACAGGCACACTGACAGAGAGTAGTAGTATTGATTTTTGGTGGTATTTTCCTGAAGGGAAGTGCCAGCAAATCCATGTGTAGGCAGGTGATACTCCCTGGACAGTTCCTTGTATTTTGCATGAGAGAAAAATCACACCTTTATCCTACTGTGTCCTTTTTCTTGCAACCAACAACAAAAACATTTCACTTCACAAATAAGTGAAACGGGTGTGGGGTCAAAAAGTAAAGTATTACCAGTAAAGCCTGACTAATATTTGCCCTGTTGGCAACTTTCCAACCCAGATTCTTAATTTTGCTTCCTCACCATGAGTTCACTGTTTCTCCTGACCTCCTCCCACTCTTCTTCCTCTACTGTGCTCTAAGTCATGATGAGCCCCTGCAGCTTGCTGTGTCTCTTTGTGGCAGGGCAAGCTGACAGCACTGAGCTGAGAGCAAGACCCTGCTCCGCTTACTTCCACTCTGGCTCCACTTGGCCATCACTCTATTTTGGAAATTGCCCTTTCAGGGATGTCACCAATCCATACTTTAATGAGAGCTCTGAGTCTACTACAAAAGCTATTTTTAGAGCTGTAACGATTGGCCGATTTACAAATGAGCTGATCTACAGAAAATGACCAGCAACTCTTTTTGAATAATCATCTAATCAATCCAAGTAATTCAATTTTCATGCAAAAATATCAAACATTTGCTGGTTCAAGCTTCTTAAATGTGAGGTTTTGATAGTTTTCCTTGTCATATGATGATATATGATAATATATGATAGTAAACTGAAGTTTTGCAATCTTGGTCAGAAAAAATAACAAATTTAAAAAATGTCATCTTGGGCACTTCATTCAATTCTGTAATTTTATAGACAAAACAAATATTCAAATCAAAATATTTTACACATTTTTGCGTGTAGCACAAACTGTTTTCTTTCATATTTTACCTAAAATTCATACATTTCAATTCAACTGATAGTAACTGAAAGTCGGTTTGGTACTTGAAATGGACAGTTTTAGTGCTGTTTGGTTTCAGAGGTTAATTTTTTTCTTTTTCTTTTTAAATGTGTACAGTACCATGCATAACAACATGAAAAAACAATGTCCACACACACACATCCTAGTTTATACAGAAAGCTCATGCCACAGATTCATCAACAAGCAGTCTTTCTTCCCTGACATGGAGGAGAAATTGTGTAATGTCTGGGAATTCTGCCCAGAAGCAGAGAAGGAACATGGATGAATGGATGAATGAATGAACGAATGAATGAATAGCAGTGTGGGCTACAGGATGTGAGCAGAAGCATGAGGAGGGAATCAACAACTTGTTAACATGCACAAAACATTCCAGCTTTTGCCCTTATTCTGAAAATGACAATATTCCTACTAAGCTGTTTACATCTATCTACTAAAGCATGAATGTCTGTCTGTGTGTCCTTCGTGAATCTCTTGAACCGTTCATCAGATTGACTCCACACTTGACGGGTGCATTGCTGGGGCAAAAGGGGAGTGCCATGTTGAATTTGGTGCGATTTGGACATGGGGCACAATAAATATTAATAAATTCAAACTTTGACTAAACAAGCAATCAGCCACTCCGCTCTGCAGCGGTGGGGCGGGGCTTCTGGGCTCTACAACTGCATGTCAAAATCAGAGCTTTACACCCTGCCATGAGAGAGAGGAGGAAACAGCATCTCTCTTCATTTGATAACATCAAAAGTTAGTCTTTGTTGTAGGTTTCCTGATTCATTTTAAAAAAGACAAGGGAAACAGAGAGAGAGAGAGGGGGCGAGCATGCTGAGAGCACAAGCGAGCGTCAGAGAGACAGTGGTGGAAAGTTTTCTCTTAGAGAGAAAGCTGATTGTTCTGAGAGATGCTGATTGTGCAGTGGTTACACGTTCTAAAGAACAAATAAACAACCATCAAACATTCAACAGGTGATTAACTGTGGAGATAGACGCTCTTTTTGGTGCGATCTTGACACGTGACACATTTAATATGAATAAATTTTAAATAAACAAGCGAACGGCAAGTTGCTCAGCTCCGTGTCTAAGAGCAACGGAGACTGTTTGATATAAACCCCGTCACATCACAGCGGGGTGGGGCTTCTGGGCTCTGACTCGATTTTATACTTGGCGGGTGTGAAGTTGTTTGGACATGTGACACGTTTAATAAACTTTGAATAAACAAGTGAACAGCGAGCTGCTCAGCTCTGTGTTTGAGTGCAGCAGGGACTGTTTGATACAAACACTGTCACATCAGAGCAGGGCGGGGCTTCTGGGACAAAGGCACGCACCCCGCTCAATTAAACTGCCCAAGAGAGAAGAACAAGTATACGCAGGAGAAAAAAACTGAGGCGCAGGCGGTAAAACTAGCCAATAGGAGCACAGATACATTTAAATGACAGCAGAATCAACCAATGGAAGGCCATAAATTGCTTCCACGGTTCAACCTCAGTTTAGTCGCACTGGTGAAGTTTCTGCCTGGATTAAAACCATTTAATTTATTAAATCCTTATCGTTTTAATTGATACGTTTGCCAGTTGATACATATACATGTGGTTCTCTTGAAATAATAAGCAATCTGTCCATTCCAAACAGGCATGTTTTGAATAGGCATTGCACTAGTGGCCAATAAAAATGAATATTCCACAAATATTCCTGTTTACTTGCAGAGGGGTTTTCAGGGTTCTCTCTGCTCCAGTGGGAATGGGAATCATATGATCTCCGCGGGCGGTGAAGTAAACCAGCAAGGTGAAAAACATTAGTGAGCTGCTGCCTGATATTTATAAGTGATATTGAAATGACTGATATTATAAATTCATAATTACAGGCACATCCAATACCTAGGTTGTCCCATGATGTTTACTACGCTGCATCACACCGAGTCGTCACTGTCAGTCAGGATAATAACAACCAATCCATTCCGTCTCCGTCATGAAGAAGGCGCGCTCTGTTTTTCCAGCCCACTCTGAACAGCCCTCCACTCTCCTGTCATTCCTCTCCTCTGTCTGCCTTCCTGCTCCAGCATATGTCATTCTGCCTGCACAAGGGTGCGTTACACAACCAGCCCGTCATGCATCTCTATCCCAGCCTTGTAAATCGTTGGCTAGTTGGTTTGTTTACCACGCACAGAGCTGACCGTAAACAGGCAGGAGGCTGTGTGTCGCAAACTGCGGTAAAAACCCCAACTGAGAAAGAATGCTCCTAAAACCCAAATAATATTGGCCTATCTCACATGGCTTGATCGGAAAATGCTATATTCAGTTATTAGTCACAAACAGATGAAGATGCTGGTTCCTGTTTATGACTGGGCTGGGCTGGGTGAAAGGGAGGTGAACATGCGCGTGACTAAGCATGATACAAATCTCAGCCCACTTCCGGCTCTTCTCATCCTCTTCTCATCCTCTCTCTTGTAAGATTTGGCCTTTCTCTGCTCTCTTCCTCCTTCCAGGCCACTTAGGATTTGTCTGGCAGACTTCTCACATTGTCTCTCACGTTGGAGACAATCTAAATATATACACTCACGTACAACCAGACAACCCTCCCTCCATTCACTGCGATCACTTGGGCTGTTTATGGCCCATTGTGTTTGGCCTGATGTGATGACGGAAGAAAACCAAGCCTTGAAACATTGAGGAAGGGGAACGGAAGGTTCAAGGAAGGCAAGGAGGAAATTACATTTGCAAAGAGGAAGAGTGTTTTGTGCCTGGTAACTATCAGCAAATCTGCTGAAAACATAATAACTTCAGAGATGTCTTTATATATATTTATGTATGATATGATATGTGATAATCATATCACAAGTAAAACTATGTGCAACATATCAATTCTTAAAGAACTTAACTAAAACTTGTAATTGGATTCTTGGAACAAAGCTTGTTTCTCCTTTAATAGGAGAAAAAACATACAATCCACTATAATATCTATTCTACATTATGGAGTAGGGCTGAACGATTTTGACAAAATATCAAATTGCGATCATTTTGACTGATATTGCAATTGCAATATGATTTGCGATTATTAGATTGAATTATCATTTTTACATTATTCTCATTTCCATTGAAAACATATTAAAATGATCATGGTGTGATTTCTGAGGGGATGTTTTCTTAAGTCTGTAGAATATGATGTGTAGGCCAGAACGACAATATTTAAAATGGTATTTTGACACGCATTTTGCCTTTAACAAATATCGTGCCTCCTGCGATTTGAAAATTGCAGTAATCATATCGGCGTTTTCATTTATAATGCCTTACTGTGGTGGCAAGACACTGAGCATTCTTTGTCAGGTTCAAAGTGAACAACCATAACACCAGATAACATGACAGGTTTGCTTTAAAAAAGTATGTCATATCACCTTTGAACTGGGAAAAACTGGTTTCCCTTACTATGCACTTTACTGCCGGAATGAAAAACAAACTGAAGTAAAGACACTATTCCTCTGAAGGATTCTGAAGTTCTTCTTACTGATATTTTAATAATATTTTTGTATGTTTTAACTAGTATGTGTGTGCATGTGATAACTGCTTTGTGTGGCTGACACGTCTTGTTGTGCTGTTCTATGTATGTAATTTGTTCTCAAGTCATCAGGTGCCAACACTGCAAAACAAAAACAAAGGTTAGGAAATGCATTTAGAGCACCAAAGCATTGAAAAATACTGGTACTTGTTACTAGTGTATCCAAAACATATCACAAAAGGAAGTTTCTCATGGAATTTTTGTCCCCACCCCTACCTCAGGGCCTAACATTATAATTCATATTTACCTTGATAGTCAGTTACTGATGTCTACTTGAGATACAGCCAGAGATACCAGATAGGAGTCTCTCACTAGGGAATGGGTCAGACTCTGACAGGGAAGTACACATTCTAGAGAGTCATTCAACATGGAGTGTTTGTACAGCTGACTGGCACAGCTCTCATTCACAGCAGTCAAGTGACCAGAAACAAGACAAGCTGTCGGAAGCAAAGGCTTAAGCAAAAAATAAAAATAAAAAACTTTGCCCAAGATTACCTCTCCAGCCCACTATCCCCAAAACAAACACAAACTGTGTCTTTAGCCTACAAGAATGGAACCTTACAACACAGTCACAATCCTAAATACAACCATGTTCTCCGTATGCAACAGTTTGAACAGATTTTGAAATTTCTCATTTTCACAATGACTCAATGTCTGAGAACAAGTACACATTAAAACACCCATGCTGGGCAGCTTTGAGGAGAAACCATTTATACCATTTTTAGAGCCAGGGAGCCAGTGCAAAAAAGTACAAGAATAAAGTGATGTTGTTGATGCAGGTAAAGCCCATTCTTGACGGCAGTACACTGATGGGAGTTTAACGTACCTTAGGATTAAAGTTACAGGAAACTTGATTTAGAATTGCGTTTCTTCCATGTCTATCATATCAGAGCACTTAGCATTACAGAAAACATTTAAAAAGATTGAAGTGCAGATGCAACAAAAGGTATGGGTGTTTCAATTAAATGCAAATAAAATTCCAACAACAGAGACCAGTCTTTACCAGTCCAAATGTACAAGTTTCACCTGGAATATGCCTTCACTTTTCAAGACTTCACAGTTAGGAAGTGAACGGTCAGTCAGGAAATCACCATCTGCTTACCCAACCGATCACATCAAAGGCAACGCCCAGGTGAAAGCATATTCCAATGGTATTTGGACCAAGCCCCCAGAAGTGCGCCAGGCTTGAAGCCAATTTGACATAGTAGCCAAACAGTGGAATTACAACTTCTGGGTCCACCTTGGGCCCAAAAAGCATTTTTCCAGCACACAGTCATGGGAAAAGGAGCAGATATAAAACATTGGATACATTTTTTGAGCATCAGAACCCATTCGGACCGACAACAATTACTTTATCCCCATTCAAGTTAGCAGAGGGCTAAACCGGAAGTTAGCCAGAAACTGAGCAATTTTCCTAGGAATGAACAGAGCTCCACCTCTGACGCTGTAACCAGTTCTCTTTATACATCCATGATTTGGACCTGCTAGGGTTAGCCAACAACATAGAAGCAAGACACTTATCTAAGTGACAACACATAAACAGCATGCAAATGTGTTGTGTATTTGCCTGAGTTTTTTGTGGCGTGTTATCCTCGCTACGCTTCTACAGGCGCTCAGAGGCCTTATTCACTGAAGTCAAATTGACAGATATGTAAATGAATGGCGGCGGAATATTCCTGGTGTTGTTCATGCTGGCTGACTGTCACGCTGTCATGGCTCAATGGGACACTTGAACAGTACAGAGTCATCGTCAATGTTATCAGTAACACCTGTGCTTTTCTAACTGCTTGCTGTAAAAATGGCCTGATAACCATCCTTTGTTGGTTGTTGGCTGGACCAACGACGGACCAGCCCTATAACCACAGTTGTCCATGAGTGACTGAGTGACTGATGAAGTTATACCACTGGTCGGCTGGCCAAGTGTTTGAGTTTCCTCATTAGCCGAGATGATTCAAGCAGTGAACAACAGCGCGACACAGAGTGACTGTGTTTCTGCTCCAAGCTCTGATGCTCTCAGCTCCGGTCTTACATGCAACAAAGTCAGCTAAACTCCTGTTTAAACAGACGCGTACCAGCATCTCTGCATCTCCTTCTCTAATGTCCAGTGTGATCGACTCTCCAGCTGGCAGCGCTGGCAGCAGCCGGCAGGAGAGACACTCCGCGGTGCATTTGCATTTTGTAACTTAACTAATACCAGAACGCAAGCTTTTTATTTAATATTTTATGTCATGTATCTGTTATATCAGTTTAGTGTGGGACGGCTGCTCTGGAGGTGCGGGTGATTTGACTGTAACTGCTGTAACTGGGCAGAGATAAGCCTCCTGAATTTGTACCCAAAATGCTGACAAAACTTTCATTTACAATTTCCAGTGCAGCCTCCATGATCATCAACAGGAAAAGAGGCAGAAAAAAAGACCATAGAGGGAGAACATACGGTTAAAGCACCACAAATAACAATCACTCTGACAAAATACTCAATACAGAGTGAAAAACTAGAGACATCCTCAGAGTGAAACAGATGAAAGAGCAGGGGGAGTTAACAGATAATTAGTAGGGCTGTAGTCAACCAAAGAAAATCTTGGTCGACTGAAATCGTACATAATCTTCAACTAATCGATTAGTCGCGGGTGGGTTGGGGGGGTTGATGTGACGGGACAGAGTGCACAGTGAACTCACATTTCTCCGTTTTGCCTTTAGGCTACTGTACATTTACTGCCAGACTGAAAACTTACCGCTAACCTTTTCCTCTGCTTCGCTCGCATTCACCATCACTTTCCTGCCACTCTTTCCCAGTCGCTACACAAACATACTAAGCACTGCCCTATTCCTCAACGGAGTTACGCTACCGATATTTAGCGTTATTTTTGGCATTAAAAAAATATCTTTTTGTCTGGCAGGGGTTTGTTGATATTATTACACGAGAAACGCTGATTCAGTAGACATTCAGTACGTTCAGTTAACACTCAGTAAACCCAGCAGTCTCTATTAGGTTGGGCGAGTTCAAAATGTGATTTGTTAGTCTGTCCCTCCCGCCGCAGGAAATAATGGATTAATCCTGGAAAGTTATTGATGTAGCACTTCTCTCCTTATGAATGTAACACAGAGATTATTCGACCAATGAGAATTTAGTCGGACGAGAGCATATCGACCAACTAATCGACCAGTCGACCAGGAGACTACAGCCCTAATAATTAGAATAGTTATAATTAGAATTAAAATAAGTTCTCTTTCAAATCAAACATCCCAAGATATGAGTGAAAAGTACTGTTCTTCCTCTGCATTTATAACTTTTTTTTTGACTCAAATGTTGCTTGACCATGTCATGTGATATGCTACTTCAGTACACTTTACCAGCAAATATTACTAGGACCACTACAGAAAATTGCAGATAAACTTTTAATATCCAAGAATTCACATTATAGACACTACCACTGACTATCCCAGTAGCAAACTGGCCACAATTTCACACACTGACCATACACAGTCCAGCCATATACTAGGTTTTGACCTAGTCTCATTTAGTATATGAAGACAAAGGCATTTTCTAAATCCTGAAATTTAAGTATCTCAGGCCAAACTGCATGTCAAACGCACATATTCTCTCACATGTTTCTCATTGATGATAAGTGGCAGCAGCAAAAGCATTTCACAACATATTTTACATTTGCTCATATGCCAATCTTCTCAAATGTAGGGACAACTGTGAGGTGCAGATAAAAGGGTACAGATGCTAATGATACATTGACACTAAGAACCAGTGTACCATGTTTGTCATTTGTGAGAATAATCAGAGTCTGATTGCAGTATTCTTGTTCTGATTACAGATCTATTGCTTTGTATCAACAGGTGCAGCAGACAGAACAAAGGCCATCATCATCATCACTTGACCTTTGCTTATCACATACACACTTTCATTAAGCCACAGACCTGTCTCTGCCACCTTTAGTGGTGACCCTGACTGGACTACATGTACAGGAGAACTATTTCATCAAGCTGATAAGCATCACTGTAATCTCAATATGAAGCCTTGGCTTGGAATTTATCTAAATACTGCAATTATTTACACTCTCCTGATAACAAGTTACTAAGGTCCACAAACCTTCCAACATAGACTACGCTAACCCTAGCCAAGTACGCACCCAGCCCTTGCATACTGCTGAAACACAGGAATACTTGTGTAAAAAGGCTGAGCCCAGACAAGGAATGCAAAAATATGGTTAATGTTAAGATGAAAGACCTCTATGTTCCTGCAGGAGGGGGGATGGCACTGGATGGTGTGATCATCATAAAGTGTTGCCTGGCGCTTTAAACTGTCGGGGACATACTAAATTATCTCTAACTGATTGAGGGTGGATGGAAACAGAACAGCCTGGCAATGAGCAACGATCTGTGAGGAGAGATGAGAACTGACTACATAGCTGCCATACTGTCGAGCTGTGAAAACGCATACATCAGTGGCAATGGTGACAATTAAAAACAATTCCAATTTTAAAATGCCACTAATTACAGCAGGTACCCCTAAGTATTATGTACATATCACCACGACCATGTAGGGAATTAGACGTTCCCTGTTAATACCGATGTGCTAAATAGTAACCCAATGGGTCTGAGGTGAACGGCAACACCTGCTGTCCTACGACATGCTGCTGCTGGACCCACGTCAGCTCCATGTCTGCTAGTTTGGGAACCAGGCCTTACCACACACCTTATATTTGTGTGGTGGTCGTGATGACCAAAGTGCTCAGCTTACCTTTGCCATTCTGCCACGCTGTGTACCAGGACAGGCTGAGGAAAGACGTGAAGAAAATAATCGCAGTGGCCACAGTTCCATTTCTGAGCCTCATCTCATTTCAGCGATGCCGCTCCTCGGTTGAGTGTCGGGGACCCCGGAGCTGCCGCTGCCTCCCTCCCTCCTTCTCTCTCTCTCTCTCTCTCTCTGTGCCTGCCTTCAGGGTGTTGGGACGTGCGTAGGCGCAGGCATATGGGGGCGTCAAACGGTAAAAGCGCTCCAGTTTACACGGCCGGAGGAGGGGAGAGCTCGGAGGTGCCCCTCGGTCTCGGTGCGTCTTTTCTTCCCGTTATTCGGAGGGCTGTAACTGGCTCCTCCTGAACCGTCCTACAGCGATCAGTCACGAGTCGACCGCCTTCTGTGACGAGACAGTTTACATGGTCGGTTAAGAAAGAACAAGCTAGCTGCCGATACAATCCATTTTAATTTTACAGCCTACAAGTTACAAGTAGGAGGCATTTCCAGTGTGTGACGGTTGATCCTCTGGGATAGGCTGCTCGGTCTCTGACGGACAGGCTACGCCTTAAATCACGTTGATTCCGCTTCAACTGGCAACAGATGAGTACAGAAAAAACCAGACAGCGTGCTGTTAACAACCATCACATGAGCCTACCTCTTCACTGTAGCCAGAAAGTTCTACTTGTCATGTTAGCCAGCTGGCTGCGACACAATATGTTATGTTAGCCAGTTAGCTGCCAGGCTAACATTAAATTGAAACTCTGCCGCAGATTACCAAAACATAAAAAAACAGAGAGACTGGACTCTCTTTTGCTGTTTTTCGCCGAGTGGTTACACACTCTGAGGCTGTCCACTTCAGTTATTAAACGACTTGCTGGCTACAATATACTTTCAAATTTTTAACATGGAACCGTTATCGCCAGAAAGCCGTTTCGAAAACTAAGCAGGCGGCTTCCACCTGTCAGTTGAGCTCGTGTGTACGAGCGGCTCTTCCGGTGACAGCTTTCAAAATAAAGCAGTTATGTGTTTACTGCAGTATACAGTTCAAAACATCAACGAATTCTTTCCATTTAAATCAATTGCAACGTCACTTGCGTAAAGATTTAAATGTGACATTTAGGACGTTAGTTAGTTAATTTTTTTAGCAGAAGTTACAGTTGTAATTTAACTGAACCAGAGGCGTCTAGCGCAGTGTTTTTCAATCCTGGTCCTGGGGCACCTCTGCCCTGTTTGTTTTAGATGTTTCCCTGCTCCAACACACCTGATTCAAATGAATGGGTCGTTATCAGGCTTCTTAGCTTTTTTCTGTGGCTCAAGTGTGACAAAGACCAACTTTTGTTCTCCACCCTGCGATAACCACTGCTTGTTCAACAAATAGAAAGCCCGCCATCTAGTGGCCATGTAGTGCATGTCTGCTCCTTCACACTCCCTAATATACCAAGAACACTGGCCCAGCCATTTATAAAGCATCAAGAAATAGCCATTTAATATAGTAGTAGTCTATTTCGTAGCTAGAGATTACAATCATGTCACAATCTTCATCAACAGATGGAGCATGCAAGTTTAAGTTCTTAAAGTGCTCAGAAAAAATGGAAATTTGAACAACTAAAATTCAGTCTGCTAGTGAAGGTAATGGGATATGATTGAAAGCTCCAGAACAGCTACTATATTGAGGTGAGATTGTTTTGTCAACCATACAGTCTAGCTAATAAAAACTGATTTCAAATCAGTTGCCCCAGGTACTAGATTTTTTAACCACACTTAACTGGGGCTCTATAACTTTGATCAACTTTATCTTCACTGACATTTTTGTCTCAAAATGAAAAACCAGAGCTGAGTGCTGACATCACAGAATCCCTTTGAAGGTTTCAAATACTAACACAAGTAATTAATGATTTATTTAAAAGTATGCACAATAATTGTGCATGCTAACATTCATTTATTTTTCAAACAGTACACATTGTAATGCAAACCCATAAAATACTTTGTTCAAAAAGAATACATTAAATGACACAGAATTTTCTATGCCATGTGATTTCTGTGACCATCAAATTTAACAAGCTTATAGACTTTAAATACATTCACACACCAAAAACAGGAAAATGCTTAGTTGATCTTGTGTGACAGGCCCACTTGTGTGGCAAAAGAGAAAAAGTTGATGTGAAGGATAATCACTGATTAAAATAGCAATAGTTGAAAAAGTTTTTTTAATTTCCTTTGCACGTTGCTGCTTTGGGAATTCTCTCCCCATATATACAGTGACGTCTGTGGTGTAGACAGCTGAGATGATCTATAGGCTGACGTGATGCAGGGGTTGGGATATTCTCAGAAGGGCGTAGCTTTGAAGTAGTCCTCCAGCGGAATGAGTGATGTGCCTCCGATCCAGTCCTGCAGCCAGACCTGGATCAACTCCAGCTTCATGAAGAACCACTTGTGTCCAACTGGCCACTTTGCCATCACAGGATGTCTACAATAACAAGAGCAACAATTTGAGATTCTGCACCAAATATTGTTCTCTCTCATTTTCAGGGTGGAAGGGAAGCCAGCATGCATTCACACACTATGCTCCATACACTAAGCTACCTTGAGAACATTGCCTCCTTTGCGAACATGAGCTCCTCCGGGGCCACCTCCACCATCTTGCCTGTTAATGTGAGTCGAGCACATCTTGGATCCTCTGGATCATACACCATTTGCCTTGAGACACATAAGACCATGTTACTATTGTAACACACACACACACATTAAGGGTCTATCTTTTTTGAGCATCTCAGTAACTTCCCCCATGGCCACAGAACTCTAGAGGCCCCAAAAGCTCCAGGCTTACTGTGTGGTTCAGGCTAATTAAACAGAAAATATCTGCTGACATACTAAGGGAATTGACATAGGTCCTGCTTTATTACCTAATCTTGTGGCCTTAGTTTTAAGACCTTGAATATTTCAGTTTTATGCTTGAATGTTTCATATTTTCTCAGTTAATTTGCATTTAATCAAATGACCACACAGCAAACTTCAGGCCAGATGATATTATTTAACATAGAAATACTGTACAAATTATACAGAGTGTGGGAGGAACAGGGGATTAATGTGGCCCAGCAGCTAATTTTTACCCGGGGGAAGATTAATCTGTCAACTATAGACAAAGGGAAGCCTCTGGGTTTACCTCAGGCGGATTCGCACCAAGCCAAGGATGTAGTTAATTATTTGTAGTTAATTACTGTTGCAGATTAATCTGTCATTGAATTTTGTGGAGTCCATTAAAAGTTGAGGTTTACCTGCAGAATTCTCCCTCAGCCTCTGAGAATGTGAGAGAAGCGTAGGGATTGCTTTTCAGATCCGCCACAGTGTTGTCCATTGGAGTCACATAAAAGTAGATAACTCCAGTGCTGTTGTCCAGCGTTCCATCACTGATTGAGAAGATGTTCCCAAAGGGGAGACCTTTGATCTGAAAAAAAGTTGGATGTTACCAGACGCATCTTTTTACAGAGTAAATTCAATCATGTTGATTCCTGTCTATTTCAGTGGCAATAATCAACTTTAAATTATCACTGAGGTAACAGAGGTCATATTCTCAGTATTCTGTGGGGAGAATATGGACCTGAGGCACAGTTTACAAGTTACACATAGTAAATATGATTTAAAAAAGGTGGTTACCAATATCTTTTAGAATGTGTACTTAAATTTGACATTTTTTAGGGTCAAGTATTCATGTTACTTCTGTGGTTCAGTTTAATCAACATCTGAAAACACTGATAATAATCACACTGAGGTCTAGAGCTGCAACAAGTGATTATTTTTAGTAATGATTTAATCAACTACATATTAGCTTGATTCATCAATTTGTCTGTAAAATGTCAGAAAATTGATAAATGTTGCCAATGTTTTTTTTTCGCTCCAAAACTCAAGATGTTCAGTTTACTATAATAGTACAGTAGACAGCTGTAGTCAGGATTTTAGAAACATGGAGGTGATGAATCCCTACAACACACCTCTCACCACTGTCAAAATGTTTAAATGTTCTAAATATTTAGAAATCATTTGACTTCTGAACTAATTCTCAAACAAGGTTGCTAAAAACAAATTCACAAATAAATTTGGCCCCAGTGTCCTCATTTGAAGAAAACTGAACCAGTGAGTGGGCATTTTTTGCTTGAATATGACTTAAATGATGAATTCATTATCAAAATTGGCAATACATTTTCAACTAATTGATTAATTGCACAGTTTCAGCTATACCAAGGTCCTCTTTATTTTGAGAATACTTTAAAGTCCCCCTCCAGTCAAAAATATGCACCTCTTCTTGTTCCTTTAGTTGGAGGTTTGAGCTTCACTGTGCAGGATGATGTATGTGCAGAGTTTGATACTAGAAGCTGTTTTCATATTTGTTTGCTGAAGCCAATTGAGGGCCATTACACAACTTACACAAGTGTGATGTGGAAACTTGAAGCTTACAGTGCACATACACTGGGAATGGACTTTTTTGGTTGAAAAAGCATGCCAGGCACAATTTACTATTCCACCAAATGATTTTATATAACTCCTAAAACATGTTTGGAAGCTTTTTTCTTGGCTAGTCCTGTTTTAAACATGCTATTGAAACCACTGTGCTCACACAGTGGTCATGTCCCAAATCAGAGAAAACATATATTCTTCCTACAAATATCTTGTCTTTATATGAATGAGGACCACTCCCCCCTGTGTGTGTTACCTTGTCCTGAGTGGAAATGGTGGCCAGATATCCCCAGTCACTGTAGTGAGCTATATATCTGGCAGTCCTGGCGGTCTCCTGGTGCGGAGGAGGACTGCCGCTAGCGGACTTCTTCACTTTCTCCAGCCGATATGAAAACAGGCGAGAGGAAAGCTGCGCCACATCGTCGCTTTCGGGCTTGACTAGTTCTCCAGGAGTCTCCACGCTGTCTCCGAGGACATTGGAGGACGGATACGCCTGCTTCCACAGCCCGGCACTGTCCACCAGCAACGCCGGGGCCACCTCCTCCGACAGGTCCGCGTCCTCCACCACATCGTTGGAGGAGACGACCCAGGACACCGAGCTCCTCAGGGTGTAGGTTTGACAGAGGCACAGGATGTTGGCAAATACTGCCAGGGGAAAGTAATGTGGCCTCATTGAGCTGGGAGAATGGCCGCCTTCATACACTCACTCCCTTGTTTACAAACTCACGTGTATGCGCTTTTATAACGCTGGAAGATTGTGCAATAGAGAGCCGGCCTACAGCGACCCCTACTGAGGTGCCAGGGGAATTGATTTTATAACAGGCTTTTTCAGGGTGACAGAAAACCCTGCTGTTAACAGCTGACTAACCAGATACAGAGATAAACCCGTAATTGATTACAAAAGTCTTGCAAAAACAGCTGTTTGTGCATCGATTCAGTTGTTTGGTAGGTTTTTAACAGTGGTGGAAAGCATATGTACATTTGTTTAATTTAGAAGAAATTAGCTCCAGGTGGAATTCATTGCCAGTGCATATTGTTCAAGAAATAATTCAATTCAATTCGATTTTATTTATATAGCGCCAAATCACAACAAAAAGTCATCTCAGTGCACTTTTCACATAGAGCAGGTCTAGACTGTACTCTTTAATTTACAGAGACCCAACAATTCCCCCATGAGCAAGCACTTGGCGACAGCTGTAAGGAAAAAAAACAAGAAAGTACTAAAGATTGGACCAAAATTATGTTAAGACAGTATCTCCAAATATTTCAGGAACCAAAACTGCTGTGTGTGTGTGTGTGTGTGTGTGTGTGTGTGTGTGTGTGTGTGTGTGTGTGTGTGTGTGTGTGTGTGTGTAAACTAAATGGTGTAAGAAATAAAATGTAAACCTGGGCAAAAGTAGAAATCACCTACATGCAGTGAATGAGTCATGTATTTCCATACCCTTCTTGTTGGAATTAAATGTGTGAAAATGCATCCTTTCATCATCTGTGTACATTTTGCTGATTAATAATTAAGTACTTTCACTTAAGTAACATTCAGTCAGGGCCTCTACTGTAACAGAGTATTTTTAAATGGTGTAATTGCTGTTTTTACTTCAGTGAAGGATCTGTACATTATACTTCTTCCACAACTGGTTCTGAAGCTGGACTTAATGCTGGTGTTGTATTTGTACTACACTGTTTAGTGGTTTCTATTTGTGCTTTTCACAGCAGTAAGAACCTTTGATGTTCCCTCGCTGATCCATGCCCTCAATCGAACTCTAATCAATACAATACAGCACTAAAAATACTTTAGTTTGGTTAGACAGCAGATTGTCCTGCAAAACTCACACTCAAACATATAAATTCAAATTGGAATCTTATGCAGGAATTATTTCTCCCTTCAAAACAGTACAAAACATTCGGTCCATTGTACTATCAACATTAGATTATAGAGATATGCTGTTTGCTCGTGCTGCTGGCTCTAAACCAAGGTCACCACTGACAGAGAAGGCCTTTATTTATAAGGCAATGCTATCTAAGTCGCAGAGATTTTTAATATCCTTTTGGAGTTTAAAGTGAACCATCATGATACCAGATCACAGAATATAGGGTTGAAAATCTCTTTGAACTAGGGAAGTCTGCTTCTCTGTTTTTTGTCTTGTTTTAATTAGTGTGTCTGTATGTGTGTGTGTGTGTGTGTGTGTATGTGGATTGTCTGTGTGACTGACTTGTTCTCAAATCTCCCTCGCAAAAGAGATTTTGATTTCAATGAGACCTCCTGGATAAATAAAGCTTAACTATGTGTAACAAAGACTCAGGAATACTAAACCACACATCCAAATGCAGCATTGGAGCAAGTACCTTAAAGGCCCTGCACACCCACACACGTTTCCACTTGTTCAGGCCGATTCAAGGTTCAAGGTCTTTATTTATCAAATGCACAGAAATTATAAGCATGGCAGTCATTGCTGGGAATTAAATTCCTGGCCTTTAAGCTCTCCCAACAGTGGTAATAGGTAGGACACAATAAGATAAATAAAAGCTAAAATACTATACTATGAAATATCAAAATGAATAAAAATAGTGCATGAACATGAACAATCAGTGTAACGTTGCACCTCTACTTTGACCTCTGATTAAGTTGAGCAGGGCTATGCTGGAAATTATCCAGGTCACCAAACTAATAAGAATGATAACGGTGCAAGTAGTTGTGCCTTAGGTGCGATAAAGCAGACAGGATATGTCAATCGATCACACTCTGCACATGCCCTTGAAGTCCTGAGAGCTGCTCTAATCAGGCAAATAAGTGAGAATACCCGTGTGGGTGGGCTACAGGTGTGGAGGGTCTTTAGTAGGTTTTAGATTATGAACATTTTCATTATCAACACACCTTTCTTTATTGTAGTTTCAAGCAAAAAGACACGTCATGATACCTCTTCAAGATAATAATGCAGCTCAGGGTAGGGTCAAAAACAGGCCTGCAGGTGGGGCTGTAGGCCAAATAAGTGAGTAAATGGATTCCCATGATGTATTTATATTTTACTCTTACCACACAGGAAAAAGCTTTTGTGCCACATTTGGGTTTGCAGTCACAGACTCAGACTTCCTTGCATCGACTTCAGTGTTGACTAATGCTTTCCACATAAGTTCCAGAGGAAATAATGCAATTATATTTGTTGTGTCCACATTCACTTGTTATAACCCCATATGGACTAGTTAAAAATATGTTTTAGCAAACATATCTTTCATCCATAGTTGGAGAATTTTAATAATTTCTGATTTACTTAAGGCAATAAAGTCAGCTAATTTATATTTTAATGGAGTCATTAAATATTGTATCTCCATTGTTACATTAAGGCACTTGACAACACAGAAACTTAACATTAGAAACTTTATTATATAACTTAAGCTATTATTAGCAGTGAAATGCTGAATCACATGAAACATTATTTAGAAATACCCTTTATCTTAAAGTGGTTGTGGTAGAGAGGAATTTTAATCAACTGTGTTTATTCAATATATACTCTCTCTGTGTCTCTCAAAATAACATTTTACAATACACTTCAATACACAAACACAACAGCCCTACATCCTCTTAAATTAGTTGACTCAACACTTACTGACAGTCCCACTAAAAATACAACATAAAAACCTTCATCAAGGTATTTGTCTGCAGGGCTGTTCAAAGTGTTGTGTGCACACCCTTTAAATCTGTCTGTTTTCCTTCTTAGTCCATGGTCTTATCACTCCAAGCCATCGACTTTCTCTTGGCCAGTTCCATCCAGGACGGCTGGCCACTCTCCGACATGGACTGCAACGCTGATGACAGTGTAGGTGACGACGAGGGTGATGAAGAAGACCCCACATTTTTCCGCAGCCATTTGTCCTCACGAGGCCTTTCTGGAATTTTGGTGGGACTTGACTCTGAAAGAAAACACTTGTGTCATGTTGCTGCAAATGGAGATACTGAATACAAATTCAGCATTTCTACAGTTCTCATTCATAATTCATGTGAGTCAACACACCTGCAAGGTTCACTCCTTGTCTTTCCTCCAGGTTTGTGTCTTTGCTTAGAGGTGTGGTTTTAACTGAAGCAGGGGATTCACCTGATGTCTGTGTGTCTGTTTGAGCTTTCTTCCCTTCAACCTGAGAAAAACAGACAGAGTTAGATCATCTGTTCAGGTAAATTATCAGTCTAGTAGTTAAAAGATAAATTTGTTGATATTCTATATATTTCAGTCAACAAACCCTGTGAAGAGACCAACACAACAATGAATTGATCCTACTAACAAGTATTGCCTGTGTAGCCAAAGCCTGATATATATATAGCTTATTTCTCTGTGCCATAGACCTCCATTGTTGTCCAAAAGCTATTAAAAACACATAAATGAGCCACACTGTTGCGTTGGCATAACATGTTCCTACATTACAAAGAACATGGGCACTGTAGTTTATTTAGACTAAGTCCTTCATACACTGTCTTGCTGTCGTAAATACTCACCAGCACACCAAATAGTCCCAACAAAAACACTGTGTACTCCTGTTTGAGTAACATTCATAAAAATCTACAGTGTCCAGCTTTTTAGGAAATAACTAGTCCAATTTTTAAGATTTACATCTTCAGTAAGAATTAAGAATCACAGACAAGGAATGATGGGGTTTGTTGATCAGAAAAATGTAGAACATCACCAGACTTATCCTGTAATTGATTCACAGTAACAGAAAGACAGTTACAAAGAAGTACCACAAACCCCCTTGGTTCCAGAAAGATTGGTCCACTCTGCCCGTTTCTCCAAAAAAGCAGCCTTCTCGTTTATTGACCCAGCCCAAACTGCCCGCTTCCCTAACAGTGATGGGCTCTCTTTTTCCAGCACAGTGACTGCTCTTTCCCCTCTTCCCAAGGCAGACAGTGGAGACGGAGCTGTGGCTGTTGAGGTGGTAGAAACTGAGGTTGCAGCTGAAGTTGTGGATTTGGGCTGGCTGGGGGGTTGGAGACTCCGATTGCTCCAGGGGGGTTGCTGCTGGCCTGAGGAAAGGTAAGATTGTGCAAGAGTCTGAGTGGCACTTGCTTGTGCAAACTGAGATGTGGTTACTGTTTGTGGAGAAGAGCGTAAGGGAGACTGGGTTGTCCATAGGTTTGTCTGTACAGCTGAATGAGACACAGAGTTTGAGACAGGCTGAGCTGTACTTGTGTGTAATTGGGGTTCATTGACTTGTTTTGACATTTGCGGTTCTTTAGAAGTGTTTGACTGACTAGGAGATGTTGTTGACATCTTTTCTTGCACAGTTTGCATAACTGATGATTTGGCAGTCAGTGATTGGCCTCTACTTTGAACTGTTTCTGCTTTGACTGTATCAGTTAATGGCTGATTTGCAGCCAGCAGAGGTGTCGTACTTTGTTGTAATTTTACAGTCTGTGTCTCTACTTGTTCCCCAGTCGATGTCTCTGTTTGATTTGTTGGCTGCACTTGCACTTGTGGTCGAGCCACTGCCTGCCCGCCTGTAAAGTCTCTGGGAAATCTACTAGTGAAAAGCTGTTGGAGGCTTCTGGTCTTTTCCATCGCCAGGCTCATCCAGGACACCTCAGATGAGGCCGTTTGAGGAGCAGGCTGGGGCTCCTGAGAGGCTGTGAGGGCAGCTTCTACTTCTTTTGAAGTTGTTTGGACTTCTTTGCGTGTGGTGGGAGGATCACCGCTAGATGGAGGGTTATTCTTGATTGGAAGGGAGAAGCCAGATTGGGTTGGATCTAAGGAATGACAGAAATCTGTTAGACACACTTGGCAGCACTGTTAAAGTTAGCCTGGGTGGTATTTTAATGAGTACAAAGGTTCCTTGTGACCAGTAAAAAATCTTATCACTCTAAAGTGATTATTTACTATGTGAAATGTATCTCTTTTCACTGAAATAGCATTCTTATCTTATCATATCCTTTAACCCTATACGGAACTGAAAAGATGGCTGTGAGTTGTTATTTCAGGCCTTGCTTAGTAGCATTTTTTGAAGTAAAAAGTGAACCAAAGATTAAAAATCTGCTACAAGGTGAAATTCTCAGACACTCACCTGTCAGCCTGAGGTCTCCAGAGGTGGATGTTGGCAATTTTTTAGACATGTAGTTGGCATTATTACTTATTTCCTGTGTTTTTTGTTTGTCACATTGCTCCTCACATATCAGTGGCTTCAAATGATGGTTGGAAGGAGCGTCAGACCGAAATCTCACAGACTGAGATGTGGAGCGCAGTTTAACACCAAACGCTGTCTTTCCTTCTTCTCCCTGCTGCTCCTTTGCTTCTACCGCCTCTTCCACCAACTCCTGACTGCTCTCCAGCTCCTCCGCCTCTGAAGCGCCCGCATCTGTGATTACATTTTTAGATGTTGTCACTGGTTCTACTTTTTTCAGACTGTCCCTCCTGTCCCATGGAAGAACTGAGCTTTTGTGCAGAGCTCCCTCTTGTCTCAGTCTTCCCACAGCAATAGGGCCCCCTGTGGGCTGTAAGTCTTTATGTCCCTCTTTTTCCTTCATGCTAAGAGGGGGTGTATCCTCTGCTCCTTCTACGGTCTTCGGCCAGGTCCCAACCTGCTCCAGCACTCCCACAAAACTGCTTGATCGGGGTCTCTCACCATCTCGGTTTTTGGCAGAGGTGATGGAGAAATGAAAGGACCCAGATCCTGTATAGGGTCTCTTTATTCCTATATTGTTCTCTGGTTCACCTTGAACCTGCTGGCAAACAGAGGAAGACCTGGATGCCACCAATGAGCCCAAGCTAGTGGAGAGTTTGTTGGAGGAGAC
Source organism: Thunnus thynnus (assembly GCF_963924715.1). Taxonomy (NCBI): domain Eukaryota; kingdom Metazoa; phylum Chordata; class Actinopteri; order Scombriformes; family Scombridae; genus Thunnus; species Thunnus thynnus. The sequence continues at coordinate 22,940,229 of NC_089527.1, forward strand.
TTCTTTAGAGTTTATATCAGCCTTGTTTAGACTATTCCTCTTGTCATGGGACATGACCTGTATTTCAAACTCCCCCAGGCCCTCTCTCTTTTCCTTCAGCTCTGACGGTATGAAGGATGAGTGTGGCCGTTCACTCAGCGTTACATTTCCATGTCTATGAGGCTTAACTCTAAGTATTTGGGAGGATATAGAGGGCGATCTCCCAGGAAGAACATGGTCCTGTTGGGAAAAAGGAAGACTGGATGATTTGGGTGCTGCCTCTGATGTGATCGACACTAGTTCTGGGGATTTTGAAGGAAGTCGTTGAGATGTAATAGGAGTTTTGACCCCTCCTTGTTCTTTTTCCAGTGTCACCTCCTCTTTAGCACTAAACCATTGCTCTTCTTCTTTCATGGGCTCAGGGTGGTCAATGTTGTTCAGCATGTGTAAATGAGAATCAGGCTGCCAAAAAAGAGACAGAAGGCAGATAAGCGAGTGCAGGAGGCGTGTCTTTACAAATAGTGTACTGTATAAGGTGGCAGTCACTCACTGTAGCGAGCCTCTTCTTGGTGCTGGCCCTCTGGTTCTTGGGCTTAACAGACATCCGATGGCGTGCAGCAGACGTGTCCAGGCAGGGAGTAAACTGGACTGGAGAACTGAAGTCCGATGGGGGCTCAACGACAGAAGGAGAGGGATTGGAAGAGACAGAAAGAGGAAAGATATGGGATGGAGTTGGGGGCACAGATTTAGTGGATGCAGGTTTGAGGATGGGTGAGAGTGGACGACAGAATGGCTGGGAGACGGTCTGAGAAGAAAGGCACAAAAAAAAATTATAGTACTGAAAATAAAGGGCAAATACAGAGGCTCATTTTTTCAATTATGGGGTGGACATTACTTGTATTATTTCCTTAATACTTAATCTGATCCTCTCCAACATGCCCAACCTTAACTTCTACCTTAAACTAAACCCAATCTCAATTCTAATCTCTAATCATAAAAAACTGAAAATCCTCGGACTGATCAGTTAAGCCGATAACTAAGCATGTACAGTATCACCTGAGAGGGATGATAAATCACCTTGCTGAGGGCTCCCTGGGTTGTGACGTCACATCTCGAGATTTTAGTGGGGCTGTGAGGAAGACTGTCATCCTCTGAGCGGTTGCAGAGCTCCTCTGGACGTCTGACAGGCAGAACCAGAGGAGGTGGCCCCAAATGCAACTTCTGCTGCTGAAGCTTTATCTGTCATATCAGAGCATAGCCTGGTGTTTTTAAAAGAGCTACACTGATAAAGACTAGCCTTGAATAAGCCTTGAATAAAGGGTTACCTGCAAAGCTTTGATCTTGCTGTGAACGTTCTCTTGGGATAAGACCCTGGCTGGCTCAGCGTCTGACAGGACCAAATCCGCCAAAAAGATGCTATCATGGGAAAATGCTCGGGATCCCATCATTCCTTGGGAGCATCTGAGGTAGCAGCAGAGAAAACAGAGGAGTGGTGAAGGTATAGACTAGAAAGGAGAACAGAAACCGAGCCGTAAAAACAACATGCACCGCACAAGATTTACTATCATGTTGACACTCACGCCAAATCTTCATCTGATCCGAGTCCCTTTCCTGCAGTGATGTCACTGACCGACTGGCTGAGTTTGGTGTTTACCTCTCCACCTGCTCTCTTGCTCCTCCCGAAGAGACGAGATTTCAGAGACTTCAGCTTAGACTTTTTACGCCCTGACAGAGATCGACATGGAGATGGATCCAGGTCACAGCGGCTCACACATGCGCAGAGCTCATATAATCTCTCTACATCTTGTATACTCCCTCATGATCTTTATTTAATTGTTACATCAGGTGTATTTGCTGTAGTTTATGATCAATCATTGACAACAAATGGTCCTTGCACTAGTCATGTGTTTTCATGTTATGCTGACAATGCACTTTGTTTTTACAGCTCATTTTTATCAAAGACTTGCTTTCCCTTCGCCGTAATTCTCTTACGTACAACTACATGATGGATAATCTCACCTGGAATGTCCTCAGTGTTTTCTTCTGTATCTCCAGAGAAAGAATCCATCAGCCTGATCCCTACAACAAGCGCAGAACAGATGACAGGAAGGAGTGTAAAGAGACGCCCTGATAATGAAAAGCAATTGTGACTATACAGGCCTCAGGCGTACAGTTTTTAAAGGCTCTCGTCACATGCTGGAGGGCGGCTAACGTGGTGTGAACGCTCCAGTGGCGTGCTCTGTTCTCTGGCAGGCACACATATGCACACAATGGACTGGTGTAATACCCTGAAGATGTGACACTTGGACTTGAGGTTCAAAGGTTTATTGGCATTATCAGGAACACAACAAACCTTTATAGCAGTTAGGCTGTAAAGACACCACATACAGTGTCTCCAGGAGAAAAAAAACAACACACCATATAGGTTACAGAATTTCTAATTTCATTTCTCCCTAGAGTGAAGGGTATACATATCTCATAGCACTGCACCCTGGATAATGTATTATATTTTGTGAACAAAGCAAAAGCTCAAATCTTAGCTCTCAGACATCTTATGCAACACTTGCCTGAGAAACACCCAGACTGGGTTGATGTGTTACTGGCTGCAAGATTCAGTGCAGGGTGCTTGTTCACATTTGTTTTACAAATTTTTTTTTACCCAGCACAAGGATGGCTTTCTATTTTAGATATGCCCACATCATTTTCCCTGTATCATACAATTCTGTCTGTGTAGCCTAGGAACTGTTGCGTGAAGCGTGATCCTGTACTACACGGGTGCCTGATAAGACAAGATGTGTCAACTTATGGATAAACATGCAAAGTCCACGCTGCACCTCTCATATCATAGATGGCTCACAATCTGCTGAAAAGGACAGGAGCGTAAGAATGGGCGTATAAATGCCCCATGAAAAGTTTCATGTGATATGTCCTATTTGATTTACACATTCGAACCTTTTTCCCTGTAACAAATCAATCTCTTGCTTGTGACATTACCACCACAGCCCTGAACTATAGCGCTCATGAATCAGGCTGTTCCTCAGAGTTTTGCCATCCAGCGAGCCGAGCTATAGTCCCAACAGAAACAGAGGATAATCCCGTGGATTATTGACATTGCAGAGAGATCCTTGTAAGATTTCACCGCACCCTAATCCACAACAACAGCTTGATCATAAACTTCCCATGTCACGCACTGCAGCACAAAATACACCTGACATTCATAAGGAAAAGTAGTCCTCCAGCTCAGTGTGAAAATATGTCAAACACAAAAATTCACACAACATCCAGCACAAAAAATGAATGATCTTACGCAGTGTCTGTGGCCTCTGCTTCTCTTCGTCCTCCTCTCTATGCCAAGTTGTCTTGTCACTGTCCAAAACCTCAGGCTTGCGTCGTCCACATCTGCAGACAGGGGGGGAGATACAGAAGGAAGGGAGCGAGGGAAGTGGAAGGAGAGAGAAAACCAGGCAGGGAGAAAGAGAAAAAGAGAGAGAGAAAGAGAGAGAGAGAAGGTCACTCCATGACAGGGTAAGCAAATGCACAAAGAGAAAAGAGGACAGAATATAATGAGAGAGAGAGAGCGAGTGAGAGAGAGAGAGAGAGAGAGATACTCTATTACATTAGTGGCACACTGTGGCCCTCTGCGCTAAGCTCCTTATAAAACGCTAACCTGATTTTAGGCCCAGAAATGAGAGTAGAGGGAAAAAAATAAAGCTCCAGTTGGAAAGAGGACAGGCATACAGGAATTACGGCTCATGGAACTGTTTACACATTACACCAGGTCGCTTACAACCCCCCAGACGATCACAGAGGGGAGTTTATGTGTGTATGTAAATGTGTGTTAATATTTAAAAAACATTAACCGGGAAATCTCCCAGCCCAGGTAAAATGCAGTATTCAAATCCAAATGTATCAGACCTTCAAGCAAAAATATTTAAATCTTTTACAACATTCTGCATTAGCTATAGAGAGATGAGTGTTTGTGTGTATGTGTGAGTGTGTTCAGGGTTTAGAGGTAACACTTTCTATGACGCCCATGTATATAATGGATCAAAAACATACTTATAATGTGTTATAATCTGCTCATAGCACTGTATAATTATAGTTATAAACACTCATAAATATTCATAATTCTTTATAACAATAATGATAACACATTATAACTTATAAGGTCAAGTGCCATAAAGCTTCATAATTGCTGGTCACTCACTGACATTATAATTCTCAGAGTTGTAATATATTGTTATCATTATAATCACTGTTATAATGCATTATAATGTTACTCTAAGTGGTCATTGTTTGCTTTAAGTAAAGTCAAAAATATCATTAACTCTATGCAAGAACAACACAAAACATTGTAAAATGTATTTGTCACAACAGACAATGAATTGAGTACTCTAATTTGACACAACTTTTTGATGATGAACATCTGAATGATGGACATTTACATTTCACTAATGTAGTGTTTCCCCCAGAAATTCACTATAAACACTAAATTGACTCAAATTATAGATAATATCTAAAACTGTATATAATATCTGTATATTTTACTTTTATGTAAATGTTTGATCAACAAAAGTGACTCCTTCAAAAAAAGATTATAATGCATTATAAAATGGTTATAATGTATTACAACTATGAGAATTATAATACATTATGGTCCTTGCAAAAAATGTCAGTGAGTGACCAACAGTTATGAAGCATTATGATACTTGACCTTATAAGTCATTATGAAATGTGTTATGATTATTGTTATAAAGATTTATGAATATTTGCTTAGAACTATAATTATACAGTGCTATAAGCAGAGTATAACACATTATAAGTATGTTTATAACGTTTTACAGACATGGGCGTCATTGAAAGTGCTACCAAATTACTTTTTCATGCATTAAATGGACTCGATTGCCCACTTTCATCAAGGACTCCGGGGATCTCTGTTGCATGTTTCTTGTCTATATCTTGACTCTAAACTGTCTAATAAAGTCAAAAAATGCCAAATTTTAGCAATAAAAAAATGACTCAAGAGAGACAGAAGACAGCTCCCATACACACATTTTACAATCAGTAACATGATCCCGTTGTTGCAGCAGTGAATCTCACTCTCTGTACATTCACACAGGATAGGATTCAGAGATGGGAGCACTATCTAGGCCACTGGGCTACAATCTGTGAGAGGGAGGGCAGGAAATGGAAAGCAAACCTTTGCATCCACATTTTTGTGTCAGGACGTGTGGCTGAACAGCTTCTCTGATGAGGCTCCTCATCACACAAATCCTTATCTCTTCCCCCAGAATATAAGACCAGCCGGTGACATCTGGATTACATGCAACAAACCACATGCAGCATGTTAACAGACCAGTCTGACATAAGAGTCTGGGATGTGGTTTTACCTAATTCCTCCATTCATGGATTTATTGTCTGTAATCTACACACAAAGGGCAATGTTGGCATGCAATCCTATCCTATAATGTGATTACAGCTGATGTGTCATCTTACAGGAAGGCTGTCTATACATATTGAAATATACTATGTGTTTACAGCACTGAGTGTCTCTTGCATCGAGCCTTCGTCCTCTTCAGCTCAAGGAAAACTGAGGTTACTGATGTTTGTTACAGTTTCGGTCATCTCTGGTTCATGTGGTTTTCTGATGGATTATAATTTCTTCCTCTCAGAGCCCATGCAGATGAGGACTGTGCATATCGAGATTAAGGCCGATAGATAATCCGATCACAGCGCTGTTTGAACTTGCGTGGGTTATAATTCATTCAATTTCCCATGAAAATTTAATGAAGGAAACATTCTTTCCCATGTTTTTTTTTTAATGGAGAAAATATTTTTCTCATGATATTTAAATTGGGCTCATATTGACTCATCCCAGTAAACAGGAGCATAGTTGGCATATTGACCAACATCTGAACCCCTGAGGGATTTCCACACACCACACTGACTTTTTTCACATAGACATATTTCAATCATTTTGACTCTCATATTAACCATTAACTACATGCCGCTGTCTGGGCTCTTCATGCGTACACAGGAATGTTGTATGTTTAATGTATAAACCTCCTGCCAGCTATTCACAGGCAGTTTAGAAACTGTGTGCTGAGAGCCAGAGGCAGAAATGTAAAGGAAGATCAGCATAAAAATAATGGCTGTATAAACCTGATACAGCTGCAGTAAAAATTTAATCTGCACAGTTACCCCACATGTCTGATAGAGTAGACAATATAATATTTCCCCCTGAAATGTAGTGAATTCATCACTGGGAAATACTAAAGTACCTCAGAATTGTACTTAAGTACAGTACTTTTTTGTCATAACAGTTACTAATTTGTAACACTATATTTTGTATATTTATCTTATATTGCAACAAATACACTGGACAATCTCAAATAGTGGTGAAAATGAAATGATAAAACACAAAGAGGTTTTAAGATATTATAAAAGTACTTTTAATATAGTTTTAATTTATTTTTCCACCAGATGGCAGAAAGAAGCCCTAAAAAGCACCTTACAAACCATCCATTTAGAAAAAAGACAGAAACGGTCGTAGAAAAGACCACTTGAAAGCATCGTCTATATATCAAAATAAAATACAATCCAATGAATACATCTCATAAATATTGAATATTATATCACACAAATGGCTGAATTAAAAGACGTACTAGTATGACTAAAGGCACACTGTAAAACCCGTAATAGAAATTGGTCACTTCCATTATTGTTACAAAGGTAATGACATGCTCCTGTATGTTAAGGCAAATCCAAGACAGCAGCAGATGTGTGTGTTTGTGTGTGTTGAGGGCAGGTAAGTAAATTAAGTAACTTAAGGTAGAAAAAAGGGGAATTTAAAATTCACAAATCTCATAGAGTTTTTGTGTGCTTGGTGTGAAAAATGTCTACGGTGGTCTCTTGGCACTGCCTGAGGTCATAGTCACAATATCCAATGGAGAATCTGCCCTGTGGGACAAAATGAACATGTCTTACAAACAGATGTCAACAACTGTCTACTGGTAGACATTCAGCACAGAAATTCTGACCATGATGGCAACACTGGGACAAATATTAAGCATATGTATACATACTGTATATGTATATATGTAATACATAAGTATATAATATGTAAGCATGAAGGATGAAGTCTCACTTTAGGTCTCTTGAAGTAATCCAGCCCTCTTCCTATCTTGATGATCCAACCATTGTCAAACCTAAAAATATGTTAATTTTAGATTTCTGCCACAAAATGAAGCCATGGAGAGTGAAATGCTAATCACTCCTAACATGATTAGGCTTAATTAGGACCAGTATGGAATCCTCATACTGTATGTCAATGAAGCTCCTCTAAATGCAGAAAATCTGTGACTGTACCTGATCTCCCTGTCATGGATAGTGGGGGAGTACTGCAGATCCAGAGTCACTCCCTGTGCACCGAGGCTCTCTTTCAGCTCAGCCAGAGCGCTGGTCTGTTGGCCGCTGTCTGTCTGCAGGACAGGGCGAATGGCAGTGAAACAAAACAACACAAACCCAGAGAACAGACTGCTGGGGCTGCTATGCATATAGTACATAGTGACCTTATTAGTTAAATAACCTACTTCATCCTGTGAAGTGAGGAGATGGATCTTTTTCACCTTACAGGACGCTTTGAGCAGCATCTCACAGAACCGCAGGAAGTTGTACAACTGTAGCAGAGAGAAAGAAACGTTTAGCATTTTCGGGTACAGTTTTATGTTGACGTTAAATTCTAATATTGCTTTCAGACAGCGAGCAGTTGCATTTGTTTCCATTGTTTTCAATGTTAACATGATGGCAACCTAGCCACCGAAAACTAAAAGGTAGAGTGTTTTTTACTATATACTGTAAAAATGAAATAGTTGAGAAAACTCAAATTTCATGTCATCAACTCAATGGGGTCAGTTTATATTATCTAGTTATCACATTCAGAACCAATTTAGAAATTATAATCAAGAGTTCTGGGTGGCAACTTAAAATAATTAGTTGATTAAACGTCCAGTTGATCGTTAACTTAACTGAACTTTCTGTCTTTGTAATGAATCAAAAGATTCTGCGTTTTCAGGACTCATTCACTTTTGATGAAGAAGGAGCTGGTTTGTTTACACCACTTTTTTTTCGTTCTTTAAATCCTGATAATTCATATTTATAAGTCATAACCACTTGTAATACAAATTAATGCCAGAGATTACAATATGGACGCAAAAAGGTGAAATATATGTAATGAAATCAAAGAAAAACAATCCAAAGAACAAAGTGGTGCTGGTTATAATATAATGAATAAAAGTATTAATGCTTAGTCAATGCTGTATAATAATTTGATTAAACACAAATTAATTCAGGAATCTGCAGCATGGAAACAAGATCAGCTGAAATTTTGAAGGTCTTAAAACTAGATATGACAATGGGACCCTCTTCGAGACCTCAGGATTGGGTAATAAAGCAGGACCCCCCTAATGTACCCGCTTACATTAACCAGGTAAATGATAAAGAGGGAGATCTTACCTGGTGAGTGTGTCGTATGTATGGGTCTTCCACCCAGACCTCTTTGAGTGCACTGCTGATATATGGCTTGAACAGAGCCTCGTAGCTGTAACCAGTGGCATCCCCTGCTATTCTTATCTGCTCATGGTACTTCCCGTCTGACCGGAAATGAGAAACAGAAAAAGACAAGAAATAGAAATTAGAGGTGGCACAGACAGAAACCTGCAACAATTAAATCCCATCCTTCAGTGGTGGTAGGGCATAAATACTAGACTAGGTTTTGCGTCAGGGCCTCAAGGTCGGATAAAATGCAGAGAACACCTCAGGGCCCTCACTATTTTTTGTTTTAAATCATGATTTAATGATGTATATTAAAAGTAAAAAACGTGGATAGTCTGCAAATCAAACCCAAGTTGGATCTCGTGGTTTGGGAGACAGTGATAGACCAAATGATTAATCAAGAACATAACTGACAGATTCATTCATAATGAAAATAATCGTTTGTTACAGCCCTAAATTCTTTTTCCCTTCACATACACATGGATGTTTGCCTGATGAAGAGCTTGCAGGTTAAAACATTGCATTAATAAAAACTTGACAGCTTCCTTTTTTTTTTACATTTTTTTAAAATAGCAAACTGGAAAACAATTCTCTCAAAATGTTGAGTGCTGGTTGCCAGTTGACCAGTTTTTGTTTTGTCTTTTTAAAATTAATTATACATACAAATACACATGTAGAAAAGGAACACTAAGATAAATAAATTGTTATAAATTATACTATAGCACTCAATGTACAAACAAACAAACTCCCTCCCATCAAAAAAGGGTTAGGGGCTTGTTTTGGTGTACATACAGGCTCTCCTTTTCCTTACATGGCGCATATTATCAGTTTTGTGATCAAATCAAATTACAGCAAAGTACTTTCTACACAGACAAACTAGGGCCAAAGGAAAATTACCAGCTGGGCAAACCAGTCAACTTCCCCCTGTGCCCCAGACCCTCAAGGGTCTCGAAAGCCCCATTTTCATTGTGTGGGAATAATTAATTGCACATTTGCTTGGGTCCTGCATTATACCTTTCTATAATACCTACATAAAAGGGGCACTGTGTCTAAATTAACATGGTTCATATTCCTAATGAATGTGTGTTAAACCAAATAACACAAACGGGGGTTCACTTTTTAACCCCACTGCCCACTACTGGGTTCATCTGGCCTGTCTGTCTGTCTGGGGTTAGTTGCCCATTTTTCCCAGTTAATCATACAGCTCTCAGAGCTTGTAATAACTACCTTCTTTCATCTGGTTCACATGAACTTTGATTTGCTCTGCTCTGTCCATGTAGCCCTTTATCTTGTCCCTGTAGTGCCCTCTCTTGGAGTCATCTTTCACAGCTGCTGACAGAAGAGGAAGAAACAAGAAAACTTGATGGTCCATAACTGAATTCTTGCTACTACTGTTATCAATTGTATGAGAGAGGAAGATAGACCTTTCAGCACGTCCATAAGCAGCTGGATTCCCTCCTGGTAGCAGACTAGAGACTCCTGGAAGCGGCCGCTCTGGTCCAGCTCCACTGCCCGCTTCAGGACAGAGATAGCGGAGGTCTCCATCCCTGACACATGGTTTTGAGACATGTTTCAGTTTCTATTCGACTTTTAATGGCTCTTAGAAAACTAACAGTGAATTCATCTTCAACTAGTAACAGGGAAATGACAGTAATGGTGAGACCTCACCGACTAGCTACATAAGTGCGCCACAAAAATAACTCCCGGAGAAACGTAACGGCTGCATAATGGTTGTATGACGGTTGATGGGTACACTTTAAACAAAAACATACAGCTAAATCACTTACATTTTAAATGCACCTTATATATTATAAATAGTATATTCTCCCGTTTTAAACGCCAAATACAGTTTTAAAAAAGGACTCTAGGAACCTTATTGAAGGAACATGTGTCATATCGGTGCAGTTTCGATATAACTCTCGTATGCTTCCGGTGGAGAGCAGGTTGGTTGTCATGACTCTAACGTGAACGGTTAAAACTCAGCGTTACATTTCAGCTTGTGAATTAATGTTATACCTTTGAGTTTGTTGAATATGGTATGAACATAGTTTATGTCGTGATTTGTTTTCATAACCATTAGTTACGTTTGACCTGTACGCGTATTTTCTACGCTTGTTGTGGCTGTAACCTTGGCCTGTAAGTTACTGCAGCTGTAGAGGAACTGCTGCCTGGACTGTCTGGACACCGAATAAGAAACATGTCGGGACTGTGTCGCAGTGTGAACTCTTCATCAGTCAAGGTAACAACATCACTGCAACTGTCCAGTCAGACTCAGCTTTATGTTGTAATGTTGGCTACCTATTCACAGATCCCTATACATATACTATATACCTATAGATATGAGTCATATATTACAGGTAGGACACATGCATACCTCACTTTATATACATACACTCATGTTTTATCCGTGCTTGCAATTACTTTTTAATGCCTTTGTCTCGTGATGTCAAGATAACAAAGCTCGTTTTCTCGTGGTAACGGGTTAATTGATCTCATTATATATTATTATATAATATAATATAATTATGGAGAACTGGAAAATGAGTGTCTGGTTTATTTGATCACACCTGGAGGAGGATTAATCCCTAATTCATCACAGAGTTTATAATAGTAGTAGAGGGTTACTATGAGCCTTATTAACAAATGACTAATTTGTTATAGGTCAGTATCAGCAGACCAATATATTGGTTTGTGTGTGTGTGTGTGTGTGTGTGTGTGTGTGTGTGTGTGTGTATATATATATATATATATATATATATGTATATAAAGAATATCAGCCTATATATCGATATTGGATTTTTTTGCTCCCTTATATTGGTATCGGCATTGGCCCCAAAAATCCAGTATCAGTCTGGCTCTAATTACTGAGACAAACCTTTATCGAAGAAAATATGACAGAAAATATCAAACAGATGACAGTGGTGAGTTTACATAGATTTTACCTGTTTCATGACATCTTGCCCTGAATCCTTACATATAAAAGCTATGTCAGAGTTGCCCAGCAGATGTTGCCATTTTGACTGTATCAGATGTGAAGATTCACAGTTTCGTTTCTCCTATCAATGATGCTGGCATGGCACTCCTGATCTCTGATAAACTTCCAAAGTAGTAAGAGGAAATGGCCTTTTGTTTTCACGTGGTAACGGGTTCATTATCTTGTGTTCTCGAGATAATGAAATAATTAACTTGTGGTCTGGAGATAACGGCGTTAAAAAATGGGAATTGCAAGCACAGCCGTTTTTGGCTTCCGTATTTTTATACTCTTGTTGATATCTTATCTATTACTATTGCTTTTACTATTTTAAAAACTTAGTTTTTTCCCTTACTGTTTTGTCAAGGAGCTGAGACCTAAGATTTTTATTCTCTTATACTTGTGTAATGAGATGTAACAATAAAAAACTTGAATTTGTAGAACAATGTTCAGGAAGACACATAACCTACATGCAGCCAAAACAAGGACAATAGAGATAAGCCGACATAACACCAAACATATATATATCATGTACATACTGTAGAGCAGGTCAAACCTATCGTAAATTATACATTATACAAATATACTGACATAAGGAAATATAGTTTTCACTGTATTTTTAAATCGGTACCTCAATTAAATCTAAAGTTGGCATATGTGATAATTAAAATAAAATAATTGTTTGTTCAAAGTAAAGGCACTCACCCTCACTCAGTCAGCTAGAACAGTGTCAGATACTTTATGTTTAGAGTTGAAAACAATTAATCAGCAACTACTTTGATAATTAGTCATTTAAGTCTTTTTCCAAGCACAAATGTCAAAATGTTGATGATTCCAGCTGGCCATATGTCAGGATTTTCTGTTTGTCTTGAGATACACTGGAGTGAATATATTTGGGGTTTGGACTATTGGTTTGTGAAAACAAGCAGTTTAAATTTGTCACACAAAGCTCTGTGAATCATTATTGATTCACACAATGAATCAATAATGAAAGTAACTGTAAGTTAGAGCTCTAGAAAAGTTTAGAAAATGTTGCCATTAGACCAGAATAAGACATCTAAGATGTTTCTTTTTAATACAGAACTCAAAATCCCATAATCCCTTAGTTCCAGATGATATTACAATATTTATTTCAATAAAGTCATTGAAAATCTCATGAATGTCTGTTTTGGCTGAACCAGAAACTAAATACCTGACAAACCAAGTACAAAAATCATATAAAAATCAGTATTACCATAAAATAGCTCTGCTCTTTGATTTGCAACAATCCACAGCGTCCTAATAAACCCAGATAATAAAGTGATACAAATAAAGTGAACAATATGGCAAGATCTCATGGTTAAAAAAATTATATTGTTCACAGTAGTGTTGTATTGCCAAACCTTACAGGACACTGTGTGCTTCTACATTATAAGTCAATGCTGCTTTTATCCCTTGGTATAATACCACTTTGTGCTTTTAACAATGTGTCATCACTGTTTGTGTATGTTTACAGATCCTGACAGAAGCTGCACTTTCACCTTGTCCTTGGTTTGTGTCTGTACGCAGCAAGTTTACAAAAGCAAGAATCCCAAAAGAGGTAATAATCAAGACTGGATGTGTCCAGTAATTGTACAAAATTTGATTGCAAATCTGTTGAGGAATTTGCAACACTTATAAACTACAATAACTACAGTACAGTATCAACTTTTGCAGGTCCTGCATTATTACCTGATCTGTTGGCCCTGTCTTATATAGGCGTCCTGTGTCAAAATCTAGTTTTAAGCCCTTAAATCATTTTAGTTTTGATTAATCAAATTTCTTGAATCTGAATTGGAGCAATTTGATCAAAGCACCATTTGGTTTCTTGACTTCCTGGTGTGTAATGAAGCAGCATAAAGTCTACTGTGTACTCTGTACTTGTTGGGAACTTGGGTGAAACAGTGACAGGAGCTGTGGGGGGGATCAGAACGTGTCCAAATTTGGTTAATCTGGTCATGATAATGAGGATGTACTGATTAATGGTTAAAGTATAACTTCAAGTCATTGGCTCTGCTCTCAGTGTTCAAAAGCTCTGTGTTTGTCTTCACAGCTTTTCGCTGAGAGATCACAAGAACATGAGAAATATGGTGGTGACCCAGAACAACCACATAAACTCCACATAGTGACACGTGTTAAAAGTGTGATGCGAAGGCCGTACTGGGAGAAAGAGATTGTGAAACATCTCGGGCTTCAAAAGGTAAGACTTTTATTCCGTTCAAAACCCACAAATCATTTGAAATGTAGGCACTGAAATTTATTTTTCCTTTTTTTTTTTTAGTGGTGAATTTAAATTTTTCCTCTAACACCGTCTCTCATTTCTGACTTTACTCTCTTTGTCATTCGTCTAGTCACATGTCCCCGTGATTCACAAAAATACACCTGCAGTCAATAACCAACTGAAATTTGTCAAGCACCTTGTGAGGTAAGATTAATATATGAAAAGTTTAAATCATGACATGCACTAAAAGAAAATCTGATGAACATTCATGAAGTACCTTTAACACTGTCTGTCTGGTCGTTGATGGGACATTTAAAGAGACACTTTTTATAATTCTGCCTTCTTGTCCCTCTATTCTCTCTCTTGGCTCATTCAGGATCCAACCACTGAAGACTCCCTACGGTCTCCCTGCTGAACAAGACATGGCCGAGACCTACATTAACACCAAAGGAGAGCTGATTGTACGTCGCCTCCTCCAACCTGTAGACCCCAAGGCTATTGAGTCCTAGCTCCGCTCCCAATCCGATGAATAATTCAATTGTACATAAATATGTAAAATCCTGTTTTCCATAGCAACCAGTTCTGATTGCATGGTGCTTAGAAGATGCTCTGGGATCAGCCAGATGTGGCGGTTCATATTCTTTATTAAAACCTTGATGTGAATTAAAGACTTTTTGAAATTAAATGCAGCTTGTATCATTTTTTTTACCTGTTTTTTTGGAGGAGTCAAGTCTCTCTCACTTCCTCTGCAGTCAGACTACCAACAGTAATGACCAGGCTCTTTCAGAAACCAGATTAAATGCCCTTCACAACTATGGTGCACTCACACAGCTGATTTCATATGTACCACGAATTGATGCATCACACGCTCTGTACAAAAGCAACTAAACTGTGACTTTAGAATGACAATTAAACTTAAGACAGCAAAATGTTTTACCAAATATTCAAGTTTTTTTTGTTGTTTTCTGAAGTGTTTCTGGGGTTGTTTCATCACCATCCACAATCAGATTAAATTTTTCCAGCTGTGAGAAACTCAATTTGCTTTTTGTGTTGCATTGTAGGAGAGTAGTGGTTATCAACAGTGGTTATACTCAAAACATTGTTTTTTTTAAGTCAGCATATCGATTTCTTTGTCCCTTTTCCAGTGTGAATAAACTACATACTCAAAACCTGATTATGGATTTTGGACACTGCTTAAGCTTGCGTGTACATTGAGCGCCCTATTAAAACTTTGACAATTTACACCTTTATCATTCTTACTGGTTTATTGAGTTCAGTCAACTAACTTCAATCTGAACTGAAGTTTAATCAACCAGAATAATTAAAGACACTGGTGGGGTTGTGCTTTTAATGTTGCTATTAAAATGAATGAAGAAATTTTCATTTTTAATAGTCTTATGTAGATTTCCGAATCCTATGTGATGTAAACCATAATATATTAAAGGGGCACTCCACTGATTTTACATTCAAATTTTAGCTTTAACACATCAAGGACAATACTACTGCCTGTCAAACAGTTACACGCTGCGGCTGTGGAGGTCACTTCAAAAGTCTTAGAAATTAACCCTGATGATGATGATATTTGTAACAGAAAGCCTGTGTTACAAACTAGAAGCTTGAAAGATGTGTGCATTTACCAGGCAGGGAAGATCTAACGTTACTTGGGACTGAACCTATGGATATATTGGCTGCAGTCACTTCCAAGTACCCAAACTGTATAGAGGAGTAATACTACATCAAAGAAACACATTTTTAAAAGTCCTTTTACACATTTTTATTAAGTCTGCATTGATTAAGTCAAACTCTTGCTACAAGGAAATGTAATGTGTAAAAAGGTATTGGGATGCAAAAAGATGATCTTGGCACTCACATGCATCATGGTTTCTAGTAGAACATCAGACTCACACAGACAAATCAACAGCAAAGCTAAGAGCAAGTGGATAAATGGTGCAGTGGCTCAGAGAATCATCCTCAACATTTTGCTGTGTAATGTTTCCTGTTGTTTTCCCCCTTGCATATATTTTATTATTTAATTGTTTAAATATAAAATCATTACACACAATTTATGAAATAATGCTGAAACAAATATTGATTTTATAAAATAATTTGATCTGAAATCTAGTAAATTAAATTAGGGAAAATTGAAAGGGTAATGGATATTTAAGTCACTGAAGAAAATAAGAGAGGAGAAAAAAGCGGGCTGTCTGTTAGACTTTTTCATGAGGTAGCCCTGAGAGAAGAAACCAGGCGGCTGTCAATATTTTTCAGTCATCTCCAGAATCAGAATCAGAGTCGTAACCTCGCCCTCTGATGGTTTTCTTCTCCACTTTTGTGAACTTTGTGCCCGGCCTCTTCGTCACTGTAGGAGGCTCCATCAGGCTACCACTAGGACAGGAAAGAAACGGTGTAAAAATAAAGTTGTTTTTATTAGCAGAGTATTATGATTCTGTAGCTACGATGCATTTAAATGTGAAGAAGGGAGTCTATGTCTTACCTGTAGTTAATAACATCTGCACAGCCAAGTCTCCATTCGAGCATCTCTGTGGGAAACTCGTCCGTGTTTCCCAGGTCAGTGAATCCGACCACATAGTCCTTTGTTTTTCCATCTGTCAGCAGAGCCAGTGTAGGAATGACCTTGATCCGCAGCCTCTCTGTCAGAAACGGGGCCTTTTCTACATTCAGTTTGACAAATTTGGTCTCAACATGCTTCTTTGCCAAGATGGCCAAGTGTTTGTCGAGGATCTTACATCTACATGAAGGGAATAGAGGACAGAAAAACAGTCAGACTGGTGACTATACTGATGCTGCCAGAATTCAAACATAAAGAACAAACAAAAATAAATAAAATGAATAAAAAAAACAAAAAACAGACAGTCACATTTGAGAAGGTGAAACCAGGAAATTTTTGTCATTTTTTTCTTGAGTAATTACTGAAAAGATGAATCGATTATCAATACTGTTACATGTTAATATTTTGTGGATTGACTTATAAAATGATCTATTCATCTTTTTATCATTAGATTACAATTGTCAATTGTGCACTTGCCACTGTCACTTAAGGGCTTTATAGTAGGGCTGCCTGCAATTAATCTGCCGATTATTTTCTTGATTAATTGTTTGGTCTATAAAATGTCAGCAAATAGTAAAAAATGACCAACAGTCTCAAACTCCAACAGATTCACTTTGCTATCACGTATGACAAAGCAAAGCATTAAATTTTCCCATTTGAGAAGCTGAAACCAGCAAATTTTCTGCATTTTAGAATAAAATATGACTGAAACAATTATATGATTATCAAAATAGTTGCCTATTCATTTCCTGTTGATCGACTAATCAATTAATCATTGCATCTCTACTTTTATAGGCATTAAAAAACTAGTAGCTTTGGGTTTACCTGAAGGTTGAATTTCTGTAGAAATGGCAGACAACGTTCTTGGTGTCCTTGACCTCGCCGAAAAAGTCTTTCTCACTTGGGATTTCTCTGTACTCTCCATGGCCTTTAGACAACCACTCCTTAAAAACAGAGAACTGAGATGAGCAACAGAACAATACATCTCAAAGGGCAGAACACTGGCTTTCATTCAAGCATTATGAGAGCATACGGTCTTTTGTTGGCTGATTTGAAATGTGAACTATGGAAAACCATTTTCCAGTGAAAAATCCACTTGGATTCCCAATATATAAACTAACTCCAGTGCAAGAGTTAGTCTATAAATCAGTGCAGGATTCCCACTAGGAGTAAAATTGAATTTGTTTTCCTAAACTTTCAATTACAAATCTAGCAGGGCTTGAGGTACATACTGGTTTAAGCAGTGGTATAGATACACTAAATAATATTTTTTGCTGATGTTGTGATAAACGTTGCAGCTGCTGTAACAAATGCATTTACTCAAGTGCTCAGATGATTTTATGTGCCTTAGGAGTCAAACGCAGTAAAGCAGAACAATACATCATCAGGCAATCAGACAATGAGTATGTAACAGGTATAGAAAACATCCCACATACCTGCTTCTGTTTCTGGGCTTTTTTCAGAGCCTCTAATCTCCTTTCCCTCATTCTCTCCAAATCATCTTCATCCATTTCATTGATTTTGCTCAACTGTGCATCCACATGCTCCTCCGCCAGCTTGGCTGTCTGCTCCAAAACCTTCGTGATGATATCCATCGATTGGTTGGCCATGATTGACTGCTCAGTGTGACGCTTTCTCTCTGAACCTGAGGGGCAAAAAACAAACAATGTAAGCTGAGACAGTCACTAATCTGGGTGTTTGGTTCGACCCTCAGCTGACTTTTGATGACCATATAAGACACCTGTGCTCTTTCTACCATCTCAAAAACATCTCTCAACTCCACTCCTCTCTGACCCTTTCAGATGCAGAAAAACTTGTCCATGCCTTTATCTCATCAAGACTGGACTACTGCAATGTGCTCTTCACAAGGATCCCTGGCAGAAGCATCCAGAAGATCCAGTACATATAGAACAGTGCTGCCAGGTTCCTGATGAGAGTGTGAAAACATGAAAACACCAATTCTGTTTTCGTTGCACTGGCTCCCTGTCTCCTTCAGGATTAACTACAAAGTCCTGCTACTCACATACAAATCCATCAACAGACATGCACCTCCCTACCTACAGGAACTCATCATACAAGCAAACCCTCACCCGCACCCTCAGATCTGCCAGCAGCTTGCTCCTCCGGGACCCCAGTACTAGGCTCAGCGCCATAGGGGTCAAGCCTTCTACTCTGCTGCACCACGCTTGTGGAACAACCTTCCTAACCATCTGAGGGCAGCACAGACCCTAGATTCTTTAAAAAAAAAAAAGGGCCTTAAAACATTTCTATTCAGGAAGGTTTTTTATTTTAGCTCTAATTATTTTCGTTATATTGTGTGCTATATGTTTTAACGCTGTAGCACTTTTGAGATTCACGGTGAATGCAAAGTGCGGTACAAATTAAATACATTATTATTATGCCTGATTGTCACTTACATAACACGAGCAACGCAGCAACTTGTCACCACTTGTGTGAAAAACCGAGTGTGTCACTAAGTAAGGGCCAAAAGTAACGTTACTGTCAAGTCATTGAGAAAAACATTACCGTTACTCTCTCTGCTTAGGACAAAGCCATGGCAACGCCTAGACACACCTCGTTTCTGCCGGTTAATAGCCGACGTTAACCTACCAGGTTATGGTTGTTTTTTGTTCGTCACTTCGTGCAACTTGCGACTGTTTGATAAACACAATTTAACCGAGAATTGTAGCTACGTACTAATTAACTGTTGCAAGTCAGCGAGGATATGTACCTTAGACCCTTTTGTTAGCCTGCTAAGCTAGCTAGCTAACATTAGCTTAGCGTGTTCGAATATGTTACGGTAGTGAGGTTGCAGTGAAACACGCCCAGACATGAAAACACACTTTACCAAGGTGCGAGATGAAACTAAACGTTAGTGACACATGGAGGTAACATAAAAAATATACTAATTCATAACCATAGTGCCGCTTGTTGATTACCTGTTCCAGTTGGTGCGCGAAATGCCTCTTCTTCTCCTTCTCGTGTTTTTCTTTGGCGGTTGGCAAACAGCTTTCAGGTACATTACCGCCGCCTGCTGGATTTGAGCGGTTTTTTGTTTGTTTGTTTTTTCTTTTCAATTTTAATAACAGCACAGTAATATTAAAAGACAAACAACAGTACAGGGAGTATGGGGGGAGGGGGAGGGCTCACAAAACACAAGAAGAAATAAAATTGTACAATGTAAAACATAAATAATACAGAAATTTAAGGAGGAAAAAACATAAACATAACTTTAAAAAGTGAATAAGCAAAATTGCAAATCAACTTAAAACATCTGGCAGTGTCCACAAAGTTTCTCAAGAGATAAGACGTCTTTTGGACTGGAGTGTGGATCAGATGCAACAGTTCCTTAAAGCTGCACTTAAACATGTAGTCATCTAACATGAGATATATTAAAACCTAAAAGGACATGGATTATTTTAAATTGATGATAACATTTGTGTGCAAAACCTGCACCATGTATTTTATTATTCATTTGTTTGTAATATTATTTAAGTATTTTATAATGAAATTGACCTCTAATTGTGTATTGAATTATGGTCTATTCTATTTCCTATATTCTTGTTGTTTTGTTATAATTAATTAATACAGACCCATTTGCATTCAAGAAAATGACATCACAAAGATGACCACCATAACAAAAATTCGAGACAAATATAAATTAATTACAATAAAAATGTTAACTTTTTGCATAGATGCATAATACATGTAAAAATGACATTTTACAGAACTAAAGTGATCCTTTTCTGTTAATGAGAAACTGACTGTGGCTGGAGTTTCTAAGATACTTGATGCAGTTTTACATTCATTGGCTCAGACATTATATCATTACAAAACATAAAACATTTCAGTGCATTACGTGCAAAAGTGTCTTTCAAGCCTGCAAGAACGCAACCACAATAAGAGAAAAAAAAACTAAACACAATACCAGATAAATAGTGCAAGTATTTAAGTATCCTTACCAATATTACCTTCACTTAACACCCCTCTACTTGGACTGCATGGTTGAGACTTAAAAAATGACAAATGACAAATAAATTCATACAGAGTTTACAGTTTATTATCAAGATTTAGAAAACTTACAAACAAGTTCACAGCTTCAGGTCTTCAGGCACAAGCCAGTTTATAGAAGACAAGACTGGCCAACTTTAACTTCTGGCCATTCACTTTAGGAAAGATATGACAGGTGAAGAGAAGCAACCTCTTGAGAGTGAGTGGAGACTTGCACATTCTGAATTACATTCATTTCAACAGGTTAAAAAATGACATATTGATTTGGTTTGCATATAGGAATACCATTTTGAACAAACTTTTCAACCACACACACACACGCACACACACACACACACACACACACAACATGTCTTGCATGGTGAGATCACGATCCAGCCAGCCAGCCGCATCTGCTGAGTACTTCTCTTATCACCACTCATGAATGCCAACTTCACAGAAATACAATGATGTATCCATAAGCCATAGCTACAAAATGTACACAAGTACACAAGATGGGTTACAAAGTTAAAAATCCGATCACCTGTTCCTATTCAAATCCAGCATTATTTCAACAATAAGATTTATGAAACAGGTAACTAGGTTGGAAACACACTAGAATACCAAGATTCCTTCGATATACAAAGGCTTTATGAAATGTTACATTATCTTTAAGGAACATCTCACTTTTCAGCGAAAAAGAAAAATGCATAGGCTACTTATTGATTGCCATAACCCCTGTCAACATCCTCCCAAATCAGAGTGCTACTGAGAATCAACAGTTAACCTCATATGAAGTGCTTTGGCCAGCTTCTGATTTCCATGTTGGAACACTTAGAAACAATTAAAGAGCGAGAAGGTCTACAATTTAAAGACGGTTACTAAGAATCCACTACATGTAAACAACACAAGAGGTAAACCCTCTACATACATCTTTTCTTTTAAAACTTTTAACAAGTATCTTTAAAAACATTATTTACATACTATAATGACAGGGTTTGGCACTTTTTTTTTTTTTTGCAAGAGACAAGAAGAAGATACAACTGTATGCAGCAGATTATATTGTGACATAGCAGTTGTCGATATTTCACAGGTCAGTATTAGTGGCATGAAGTACCAAAGAAAAACTTATGAAAAATATGCAAATTGTTTTCCTTCTATCTATGGATTTATCATAACTCTCTTGTATGATGATTGTGTTCAACTTTAACAGTTTCATAATTTTCAACCTAACTGATGTAATCTGACAGATGAATAAAAAATAAACCCATAATGTGCCTTTGTAAAGACATACACACATAGTCAACTGCTATCTCAGATGGTATATAGATTACGGTATACTTAGCGGGAGAAAGGAAATTTAAAAATGTGACAAGCCCTGGCTTATTCTGAGTGTATAGGAAACAGTTAAGCACTGCCTGCAAAAGTCTTTACATACAATATGAATCTGTGCATAAATGAAGTCCACATGAAAAATTATGAATCTGCAAAAAAGCTGCTACGATTATCACTGTTCCAGGTTTTGGTTAGTATATAAGTGCATTTCCTGCCCTTTCATTTGTGCCACTCGTCTTGTAAAAGAGAGAGTACAGAAAATGATGTACTGTACAAACTTTGATCAAATGTTGTCATGGCTCTTGTAACTCTTTCTCATATAGTGTCATGTGTCAAGTCCTTAATTTGTGCCACTGAGAACATCCTGGCAGATCCTTGTCTAGTAGTGTTAGTGTCACAGTTGAGAAAGGGGGATCAGCTGTGATCTCTGTGTTTCGCAGAATTCTTTCCACAAAATATGCCAGAAATTATCATTTAGATGTCATAATTTCTACGGCAGATGACGTAATGAGAGTAATAAAATGAAAGTAGTGGTAGTACAAAGGTTAAAAGTTGAGAAACGGAGCCCTCTTTCTTCATGCTATCTTCAGGGTGCTACCATAAGCTTGCTGCACAACCACCTGCACGTTGTCTAGGATGAAGTCAAAAGCCATACTCCAAACAGACTCCACCGACTGCTGCATGAGCCTGCGGAGACAAGATCGATATGCAACTAAAAAAAATGAAGGGAAAACAACAAAACATGCAGAGGAGGCAGACAGAGTGTGGGAGGCTAAACTGTACTCACCTTTTCATATATTTTATAATCAAATCCAACTTCTCCAGATCTTTATCCTCAATCAGATCAGTGCAATATTTCACCACCTGCAGGATGTCCTCTTCCATGGGTTCTAACAGAAAGTAAAAATACATTTTTATAACCAGGGCTGCAACAAACCATTATTTTCATTATCAATTAATTTGTCTTATATACTTTTTTATTGATCTATTAATTGTGCAGTTGGGGAAATGTCAGAAAACAGTGGAAAAACACCCCTTCACATGTTCTGAGACCAAGGTAAAGATATCAAATTGCTTGTTTTGTCCAATCAAGAAGCTAGAACCAACAATTATTTGGTATTTTTCCATGATAGACGATTAACTTGATCACCAAAATCAAGTAACTAACTTCATATTTGTCTCAGAACAATTTGCAACCTTACAAACAACATCTGCATCTCATAGGGCAACTGCATGTGCTGGCATTATGACAGCTCCTCACCTGTTATGGTGGTGACCCATTCCCGTAAGAGTGTTTTAATATCTGTCAGGTCACAGGCTCCGGCCAGCGCTGGAGCAGGACGAGGAATGAATTTAGGCAGAGACTCTGGGATGTTCTGCTTCACGGACGATGTGGACGGACCGTTTTCAGTCTGGGGGAAGAAGAAGAACAGGTGTGAGCTGGAAAGATTAGTGAAGTTCCAAACTGTCATAAATGGTCTATCTTCGCATACTGCCACCAAACATAAATGACATCTTCATCTTCATGTATGAGACTGTTTATAGGCTCACCTTTACGGTGTTTATCGATTCCCTTGATCTTATAGGAGGTGGTAGGGTTTTGGCTGGGCTGTTTGTTGTGTGACGCTTCTTAATAGGGGAAAGACCTTTTTTAACAGGGCTCACTGCATTCTTCCTCTTGTAACGCCGCTTCACCCGTACATTGCCAATTCCTGACTGCTTTAGCTGCAACAGTGGATTCTTCTGCTCCACTGCAGAGAAACCAAGACGGGGAAATGAGGAGATAAGGAGAATTGCATGAATATGCAAAAGAAAAAGCAAAAAAGTCATTCAACTAGGAACTTACACATTTTTGCCTGAGGCTGGACATTTGTTACACGGCTGTAGGCAGACTTCAGTTCTTCCTGGAGCTCTTTGGGAAGGGCAGCAAAAACGTCTGGATCAACCTACAGTCAGAGAGTCGAGAATAAGTGAAGCTGAACACCTCAACACAAACAATAAAATAAACTTTTTTTTAAATCTCCAAAACCTGTTGCACCCTTACCTGTGAGAAGTTAGGGAGCTCCAGAACAATTCCTGGATTGTCGGGCTCGTTTGGAATCTGTAGTACCAATGCAGGAGGAGGACGAGGAGGAGAGGCTGGACGGGACTTAGGAGAGGAAGGCTGCGGAAGATGAGTAGAGGGCTGTGGACTGGATGAATGGCGGTTATTTGGTCTGCTGTCTCGGTGAGTCCACGACTGCTCCACTTGTTCCCTCAGCTCTGCAGGCAGGGCCTCCAACACAGAACGATCCACCTTGGATTTTATAAAGAAACAATGTGTTGAAAACGTTTAATTGTTCAGTTCTTTTTCTGTCCATCTGACATACCCTTCCAGTCCTTACCTGTGAAGGGGAAGGGATTTCAATACTGAAGTTGAGACGTGTTCGAGAATGTTTCGGAGTTTGCCTGCATGCTTGCTGTTCTTTGCTTGTTCCTGGGACTGGCTCGGCAGGGGACTGAGGACGTTGAAAGGAGCCAGGTGACGGGACTGTGATAGAGGAAGACTTTTCCTGATGTGTGCTTTTGTTGGCAGCATCTGTAACAATGAAATTAGACTCATAGTTCAAAGACAACAACAAAGATATAAACTGAAACACAAAGACCTTATACACACCTCTGTTGCTGGATCCCTGGCCTAGCAACATCTCTTTGATGGAGCGTGTCCGGAGGCCGGCAGAGTCGTGGGCGACAGAGTGATTCCCCTCAAGAAGCTGAACTTGGATGCCAATTCCTCTCAGGTCCTGAACCTGCAACTTCATGGCATGGAACAGCTTGATGACAGCAGCGGCAATTAGCTGACCGCTGTCAGTGGATTGAGCAAGCATCACGGTCCTAACAGAAGAGGAGACAGATAAAGATGAGTCAACAGAGACCGTGAAATGAATAAGCAATGGTTGGACGTTTTTAACCACTTATAACACATGGGGATTGCAGTCTCTCTCTTACCTGGCCAGGTTATCACATATGCCATGACCGCCGTATTTAGCTGGCTCCAGTGGTGCTCCAACTTTGCGAACCATGACCTTGAGGGTCACTCTGCGACCTCGCAGCCCGGCTTCCTGTAAACGTCTTTGCACCTCCGTGGACAAGTTAGTCAGGAAACACTCTGCTTCATCAACCTGGTAAAAGTGGTGGAACAAGTTAGAGAGAGATATGCAGGAAAAATAAGAAATAAGAATGGCCAGGAGAGTAGGTCTAACCTTAGTAAAGCGTATGTTGTAGTTCATCTCAGCGGAGACAGACTTCCTTTCCTTCTCATAGCGGACAGGACGGTCATCTAGACCCCTGCAGAAGCGGAACAGGGTTTGTCCAGTGCGGGGTCCAAACTTCTTCTGCAGCTGAGACAGAGACACCTGTTGGAGGTCCCCACATGACCTCACACCAATAGCAGCCAGCTTTCTGCCCATAACAGGCCCAACACCTAGAAAAAAGTAACATTTCCCATTTAGTCAAACATTTATGTCGGGGAAGCTGAAAGACTCTAGTTTATGGTCATGACCAGCAGGTGTCGCTGTATCTACCTGGTAAGCTGGTCACTGACAGGTCCCTGATAAAATCATCCACTTCTTCAGACTTTAAGAAGTACTGCCCGTTTGGCTTGGCCTTACGGGTTGCGAGCCGAGCTAGCAGGATGTTGGACCCTAAGAAGATGAGCAGTCAGATTTAATTTGTAAAACAGGAACACTGTCTTGGTCTATTTTATATATAAAGACAGATATAAACTCACCCATGCCCACTGAAGCACAGCATCTCGTCTTCTCCATGATGTCTGCTCTGATAGCTTTGGCCAGATCTTCTGGGTTGATGCCCAGCTCAGCTAACACAGCAGAACCGTCAATCAACACTTCATCACAGCTCAGAGCCTCAATGTCATGGGTATAACTGCAAACATACAAACATAGAAGAAGTTGTGCATTATGTAATTTTTTCATGTAAAGACACAGAAGTGAGAGAACAAATAGACCAGACTGTCCTTCTTACCCAGCCAGAATCTCATACATGGTGAGAGCCACCTCTTTATAGGCTTCAAAATCATATGGGACAGACTGCAGCGAGGGACACAACTGTTTCGCCTTGCCAAAAAACATCCCGTTCCTCACACCCGCCTGCCTGTGAGACAAAGTCAGTTTATTAACATTCCTTTTAGTACAAGATACAAACATGAGTGTTGTTTAAAACCGGAGATGAAATGTGAGTGTGTCCATTTTACCTCGCCTCATAACTGCAGGATGCAATCTCTGCCATTGAGAGAGCAGCAGCATCCTGGTCCACTCCGTTGGCGTGGGACTCAGGACTCTCTTGTGAAGGAGTTCTGTGAAAATCCTCATCCTCTTTCCCTGAAAAGCAGAAGACACATTCAGACTGGATGTATTTCTCTAGGGGGAGTGAGGTGATTTTAGCATTACCTGCACTGGTTAATGATTTTAATGCAGTTCGGAGAGCTTGTGTGGTTAATCCTTCAACCCCACCCCAGTAATACAGCTGCAATTACCTACTGTTCTTCAGTGAAATTGCTGGTCTTTGTATTGTTAAATAGATCTCTGAGTTTTTTCCTGTGAGAAGAGCTGTTTTTCCGTCTACTGCATTTTATCAACATCATCATTATTCTTGTCCAAATACAGCTTTAAGTCAAGCAGGTTACATTTACAAGACCTGTACAGGAAATACACTGTGCCAGGCCTGTGAAAGTCAAGGTCAGCTGTCTCCATGAGAAAAAGGTTGGGTAAGACAATCTCACCAGGTTGAGGAAGCAAGTGTTTCTTCTGGTAGTACTGTTGCTCCAACTGTGGGTTAGCCCCCGGTCTCAGGGGTACTCGACCCTGTCCGCGGTTACTCGTCACGGCTACAGGCTTCCCTGCAAGAAAATCAAGAACTCATGCGAGAGCACTGACTGGATGTATGACACTAATTTACATGTGTGTGTGTGTGTGTGTGTGTGTGTGTGTGTGCCTGTGTTAAATATGATATGACACATTTAAATAGACAAAAGATGCCTTACCTTTGAGGTCTGGTCGATGTCGGATCCCGACAGACACAAAGAAACAGTCCATGTCCACATGGAGGATACAAGATTTAACAGTGGCTGGTGCCGATGTACCTGACGCACATAAACAAACACCAAATCATCAGTGGAGGGTTTCAAAACATCAAAAAACACGCAAAAAACATGATCTAAACATGAGGAATACACATGTGACATGAGTACAGAAGCTATGGGACACATATTGTATATCAATATTACATATTGTAATATTTTAGATGACACACAGAACATTTTGTTCATCTTTTAGAACATGAACATCAACTTTTAGGCCTTAAGAAGGCTGGTTTGAATGTTCATAATGATGCATCCAGTTTTTGAAAAGATATTTCTGACACTTTGTCGTTATCGGACAGTTCACAGTAGAGAGCGACAAGAAACACAAAGAACAAGGAAGCCCAATGACATCCAACCAATGTCCCGGTCTGACTTTGTAGTGGGGAAGTTGGGGTTAAGTGGTTTTAGACCACTCTGCCACCACGACACCCTCATACACTATTCTTTAACAGACAGCAATGTGAATTTTACAGAAAAAAAAGTGACCCATCCTTCCCTAGTACCTTGACTGTCAGTGGAGCGCTGTGCCACAGATTTTCTCAGCCGCTCTTTCCCCGAAAAGGATGAACACCCCGATGCTTTTCGTTTGCTATGCAGTTCATTGACGTATTCAGAGAAGCCGATCCTCCATGTAGAGATCTGGTGTAAACGTGAATGAGAGTAGTACTCGGAGATCAAACCTCCTGTCTGTGCCAACAGATGTGTTGAAGGCTCGGATGATGACGTCTTGTCAGTGGGAGGATCAGGTTTGAGCGATAAATTGCTTGTGTTTAGCGAGGCAGGGTGAGATGAAAAGGCATTGTGGTGACTTCCGTTCACTCGAATTGGAGAACGTGAGAGAGGGCGGGATACAGGGGAAAGAGGAATATTTCCAGGATTTGAATCAACCTGACAGGGTGGCTGTAGCTGTTGTGGGAGTAGGTGGCTTTCGGTGGCTTTTATTGCCTCCTGGTAGGTGGGTGGTGGCGGTTTAGGTCTCTGCTCATTGGCTTCTTGGACGCTGGATTGCTCAAGGCAGACAACGGACTGGCCGGATTGCTTTGGAGGACTGTGAGGGAACTCATACGGGTCAGGTTTAGTCTGGAAATTTATTGGAGGACTCGTAGGTTGATCTTCTGGACTCTTAACTCTGCATTCAGCCAGGTCCTTGTCAACACAGGGTTGATCTGCAACAAGGGACAAGTCCTCTGGCTTTAAGGCACCATTAACAAGATGAGTATGTCCATTGGTCAGGGGTGCTTCTTTGCAGCACTCTTGCATTTCTTTCTTTTTTGAATGGCTCATCTCGTCCCGCGAGGTCAGCAATAACCCGTTTCTGTGAGATAATGAGATGACTGGTTACAAACTAAAACTATTTGTAGTTTTAAAGTAACATACATAACAAAGAAAACAATCCCTCCCTCTTATTAACTTCACATACTCACAATCTTAATTCCACTTCCTTGCAGCCACTCTGGCGGCTGTTGCAGGAAGAGCTGATCTGAGGTTGAGGTTGGCCCGCTGAATGGTGCTGGAGACTACGATGAGGTGTTATGTTTGTCTGTGGGGGCTTCATGGGGCTTGGGTTAGACAGCGGGTGGGTGTGTAAAGAGCTACTGAGGTGGTTATGTTCAGGTCTTGGGTGAGTGGATGTTAACTGATTTGGTGGTGGGTTAATGAAGTGAGCTACAGGGCTTTGCTGGATGGACTGAAGGTGGGAGTTGCCTTGGTAAAGCTGATTGTGGATGGAGTTATTCTGGGCGCTGGATGAAGACTGCTCCTGGTTGAGTACAGAGTGCTGAATGCTGCGCTGCGGCAGGTGAAGCTTTTGATGGACGCTCGGCTGAAGCAGCCCATGGCTGGGTCCTGCGATCTCTAAGTTCTGACGCAGATTCATGCCGGGGAAGAGTGGGCCTTTATGCTTACTATACAGCTGGTACGGTAGGTAAGGAAGGAGACGCCCAGCCTTGATACTGTTTTGATCAAATGACAAAGTAAACACAGTGATTTTCATGTAACATCGAGCAATATGATATTGAATGTACATGTGAACACACCTGTCAGTGATCCATTCCGGCCTGATGACCTTTTCCCCTTTGAGCTCCTGAATTTTGCAGTTGGGCAAATTATTGGCGATGATGTGGGTAGTCTTGGAACGAGAGTAGTAGACGTGGAACTGGCCACCATGAAGCATCATCAGTCTGCGCAGCTCATCTGCACTTGGCTCTGCTCACAAAGAACGGGCAAAGGATACTGTATGTCAACTAAGTAAGAAATCTCCTATGAGAGAATTTATTTTATGATTGTGACATTTTGACACTGAAAAAATACAATGCCACTTTGTGTATTTATTCAGCAGTAGGCCACCCTGTCAGTTACCTATTCACAGCTGTAAAGGTGCATCAAGTCATCTAAATAAGACTGTCAAAGTCAAAAAGCAAATAGTTAAAGTAAGTAAAGATGAAAAAACTTCATACACTGATTTTGGGTAACATAGGCTCTTTTCCCCTTACAGACAGTGCATACGGATGACTTTTTTCTAATATGCAACCAATGATGTGATCTGTGTGTCCTTGATAATGAACATGATCACACTGTTAAAAGCATTGCAAACTCTCAGAGAATTATAATAAGGTTCTGTGCAGGTGAAATTTGAATTAATGTCTTGAAAATTAAATTTTTTTCCAGCCTACCTAATGAGGAGACAGAAAAACAGCTTTAATCACTGAGAAAAAAAAAATATGCAGAATGTTTGTTTATCTTAGGATACTCCTCTGGGACACTCTTGGAAAACATTTACATCGCCTTTCTGTTCTTCGTACAGTTAAGGACAAACTGAGGAAATCGTGACAGTGAGAAGAGAGAAAAGCTAGAGATACAGTTTGTGAAACTGTGTATGTAGCATAGTGTTACCTGTGTATCCATTGACATAGATGGCCACTCCACTGAAAATGCTGGAGCATGTGCCGTCCTTCTGTTTCTCTCTGGGAGCATCAAGCTTGAACTGCTCGTCCAGCTTGGACACCTTGGCAGCCATGTAGCCGCCCTTCAGAAAAGAAGCAGAGCAGAGACAGAAGAAAGTGCATCACAGTTAGAAAACTGTTCACAACAACTGTGCGTACAGAATCCCAGTGCTGAAATGGTCATTTACATGATTTGTGCATCCCAAATTCCAGACATGTATTGTCTGTTTTTAAGTACATTTGTCTTTGCCAGTATTGTGATACTGTTGGAGGTGTCATGGTCTACATGCAGCTCTTCAGACAGTTGCGTTTTCCTGGCAGTCTAGACTTACCTAATTAAACAGCTGGTGTTGTTATAATGATTGCTGTTATAATGAGAGTGCGGGAGATAAAGGAGAACAGGCTGGCCCACTTCCAGTTTGCCAGTAGTACTGTGAGGTGCACTATGCATACACCTTTTCACCCACTGCATCATTTTTACTCTAAACACAGTATTAACACTTCCCATTCAGCTGCCTATCACATCCCTCACATTCATATCACCTACCGTATTCTTCCATTGAGGGGTACCATGTCCCCATACTGGTGTAATTTCTACCACATGTAGTTGGTTTTTGATAAGATGACAGATTCCATACTCACCCTTTCTTCCCAACCATTGTCACCACTGGCATTGGCTCTCTTCTTTGACCATGCATCTCGACTCATACTGAGCTGCCTGAAAGCACAGGGGGGGGGGATATATTCATCATCTAGTAAAGTACACAAGTCAGAGTTGGGTTCAGACAGTCAGTTAGTGCTTTGTTATTGGGTTATTAATTTGTTAAAAGGAGAGATGTATTGTAAAGAATATGATTCAGATGCACACATATAGCTTTCTATGTTGAGGCTCCCAAACTACCTCACATCTCTTCTCTCATTTAAATCTAGTAATGACAGTACACGATGCAGTAACTACTTAACCTTATCCCTGATGTACGCACTAGTGTTGGCACATCTGGTTTCAGGTACTATGCACCTTTTTAAATGCAAACTGCCTTTGAACTTCAGTCTTTTATTCCTCTTGGAGATTTTAAAGCCTTATTAAGTGATGTTTTTTATGACTCTTGTAACTGTTTTTTATTAATTCTTTGTTGGTTGTATTGTTTCTGTTTGCTGATTGTTTTATGTCTTATGAATGTTTTGTGTTCAAAGGCAGCGTTTCCTCTGTATTCATTTAGCAGTGGCGCGTCATCACAGCAAGAACATTACCACCACTACAAAAGAAAATGTTAAATCAATATAAAGATTGTAATTGAGCCTTAATGTTATCCAAAAAGTCCAGATGCTTTAGAAGTAGTGATTATATAGTGATTAAAAACATTTTCAGTACTAAAGTCTAAACTGCCCTGAAGCACCACAGCTGTATTGAAATTACAGAGGAAACACTGTCAGGGTCTTTCTTGGAAAAGAGATCTTAATCTCAATGAAACTTCCTGATTAAACAAAAAATGAGCTACATCCTGAAATAATTCTATGTGCAGCTTAATTTCAACACAAATCAGATAAATGTTTGACAGCTGTTTTAATTACCAGGCTATTGACTAAATAAATCAGATTACATTATAACACTTTGGAGAAATCAACTACTCCTGTGTGTTTTTTTTTTCTATCTCAGTTTTTTAGGTGCACACACACCTTTAACAACAGACACATAGTTACAGTGTATTGCTGTTTATTTATAAATTCATTCTTGTGTTGCAATGCTAATTCAACATTATGGTACGATATTGGTTGTATGTCCAGGTGAAAAGGTTCGTGTCCAAGGGCATGTCCGGGCAGGTCCCCTAACAAAGCCCCACTTTGTCACATCTCTCCTGACAGCAGCTAACTGCTAACATTAGCTGGCTGCTCTATAGGCGATGCCTTGCTACTTAATCATGCATGTCGCTGCACACGACGCGACTGTAAAATCATGTCAGTTCAAACAAGGCAAAAAAAAAATACGAGTGTTAAGTGTGGTTGTCCGTACTCGCTAAACAATGCTTGAGAAATTAGCTGTTAAACAATGAATATGTAACTTCTGTACAGTGCACGACTGTAAACAAACAGCGGTCCCGAGTGATTGTTGGCCAACAGAAGTGACTTGCTTTTTACCTTTTATCCTGTCAGATGGTGTTGTTAGCTACAGACTTCTCTCTGCAGACACAGTCCAGCAGACACGTTGTGTGTGTACGTGTGTGAGCTGATGAAAACGAGGGAACACGAAAGCAACAAGAAATGGAAATCCTCCAGACAGTTAGCTCGGCTCCTCGGCCCTGACCTTATTCTCCAGAGGACTCCTCTAGGTGAACTGAGATCCCCTTATTCTGTCACGTTCCCACGCCATGTCTCTTCTACATTTTCACTCACCCTCCCAGTCCTTCTGCTCTCCATTTCTACCGCCTGATCCCTTTGCTTTCCCTTCTCTCTGTGAGTGTCAAGCAAACCATATCCAGCATAGTAGTTCCGGACAACATCTTCAAAGTAAAAACATTCTTTTTCTTCTGGTGATTTTTGCGGCAGACTAGAGGCAGCAAAGGCGTGTTGCTTCCCCCCACAGGTCATTTGTAGAACTCCCCTGAATGAGTTAAAGGACCAGTGTGTAGGATTTAGTCGCATCTAGCGGCGAGGTTGCAGATTGCAATCATAGACTGTACATAAATATGGATAACGCCATGGATAAGAGCTGGATACTGGACCGAAAATGGCGCCTATTCAGTCCAATAGGAATTGCTCGCCTGGCGTATATGCCAACAACGTTTCTAGCTTCCGAGTTTACTTCCGAGGGTATGCAGCCCACTGAATATTCGCAATAGTGTTTCTCCCCGTTTGCAGTTCGAGGTGTCCTGTCAACAGTTTTACAGATGTCTCTTTTACAATGATGGTCTATGGAGAAAATGCTTTTTGGGCCACAGGGGGATTTTTCGTTGCAAGACCACAAGTGGCCACTAGGAAAACTTGGCTGCAAGGCCTAAATATCTCCTTTCTGGGAGCTGCCGTCTTGCTTGTGTGATGTCATTTGGAATCAGATACTGCAGCAATAGAGTCAGGCAACGGGATGATGACCCACGTGACACACCCCCTTTTTATATCGCCAAATAACTTATTAAAAACAAACACCAGAAAAATGAGCACTCGAACAAACATCAGTGTGATAAGAACTGCTAAAAATGACATAAAAGCATCTTTGGGAAAAATGTATTTGACGTGTAATTTGATTTTTTTAGATTGGCTCATTTCACAAAGAACATTTCACAAAACATGTCAACATTTCACAAAACACAACAACATTTCGGAAAACAACATTTCACAAAACACTGATATTAGTTGATAATGTCGTCATGTTTTGCACCTCAGGGCCACCGTACTACCTTGTTGCCACAACAGAATGTGGTTCTTGTGATGTAGACGCTTGACAAACACTTATTCATAAGCTGCAAACTGAGAAATTCTGGAAAGATTTGTCAGAGAAATTTAGTTTTAATAAATGATGTTGACATTTTTTTCTAGGCTACTTCTCTCTGAATCTGAATCTTTAAATTATTCTCGGCAAATTAACAATTCTTCACAATAAGACATGTCTAAACAAAATAAACATTTTTCCCAATTAATTTTAGTGATATAATACTCAGTAGGAGGCTTTTTCAGGATTGTATACATAGTCTTGTATACATAGTTATGAAAAACAACAACAATTTTAGTGTCTGTTTCGTGTCATTGTAAATCTAGTAAATTTAGTATTACTGCAATGCCAAATAGCGCCGCAAGATGGTGCCTCTCTTTGTTTTGTTGTGATGAACCAGAGAAAAAGAAGCTGCACGCACAGCTGTTGTGCTACTCTGACCGACGTCAACAAGAGATACTTCTCATCAGTATCGAGTTGGTGCAGGTTATGCTGTCTATGTTACACTGCTTATGTATGATTAGTGAATACAGTGCCGTGGAGACCTGGCATTGAATGGTCGATGTTAAATACTGTAGAATAAAGTGGCGGTGTTGTCTGTAGACTCTCTGAGCTAATCAGCTATCCTGGGGGCAATATCTTTTTTGTCCCCCTAGGATGGCGAAGTCATGACCCACCCTACTTCGCCTCTGATTGGCTTACCTTGATATTCTTACCCAAACTCTAACCAATCTCACTTCTCATGCTTAAACCGAACCAGAAGACAACGAGTACTAGCCAATCAGAGGCAGAGTAGGGCGGGTCATGACTTCGTCGTCCTAGGAAAAAAAATTAGCATCCCGGGGCTACTGCTAACTAGCCACATGCCGCTAACCCTCCCCACCTACACCAGCCACGTTTCAGCATGCAAACTAATAATTAATGATTACAATTAAAATTTTAAACAGGACTCAAGTTTGTTTATTTTTGTACTTAT
The DNA here is from genome assembly GCF_963924715.1 of Thunnus thynnus. Lineage (NCBI taxonomy): Eukaryota > Metazoa > Chordata > Actinopteri > Scombriformes > Scombridae > Thunnus > Thunnus thynnus. The sequence continues at coordinate 22,974,347 of NC_089527.1, forward strand.
TTCAAAAAACCGCTCAACTTCCGTTTTCCCTCTAGTTTTTATCCAGCTTGACCCAGCTCATCCCCGGCTTCATGTTTTTAGCTTGAAGTTGTGCTGTAGTGCTGCCACTATGCGGGGAACCGAAGTATGTCACCTGAGATAGCTCCTGAAGGTTCACTGTGAGACTTTCACACCAATATACCCAATAGCATGGACACGAACAGGTGAACTGTTTGATATTACCTCGTACCTGCTGGTTATTATCACACACTCTGACAAAGCAGATTCACCTTTAAAACAACAGTCTCTGTGGTTCAAATCGGGATGTCTTCACACTGCCTGCTTCCCTACAGTAGACAGTCGATGAAGCTGTCTGGGGTTTTCTTCTGGTGTGTGTGTGTGTGTGTGTGTGTGTGTGTGTGTGTGTGTGTGTGTGCTGTCTGGTTTAGAGCGCGGTTGTCCTCATACGGCCCGGCACACGATGCACTACGGCCGCGACGCAGAGGATCGTGCAGGGGAGCCAGCAGCGTGACGACGGCAGGCTGTGCACATGGTGGTCCCCTAAGACATGCAATAATAATCTGTAAGTAGTCTATAAGGGGGAAAAATTATGCACATTTCAGTTCAGAGAATTGATTAAATTATTATGGTACGTGAAATAAGATCAGATGAATAATGAGCCAACATCAGAAAAGACCAGAAACATGATGCAACCCCAGTCACAAAGTCTCCACGTTGTCTCTAACAGCTTGTCAGCGACTGATTTGTAATTTGACATGTGACCTATCTGCTTTCTGAGGGCATGAAAAGGTTGATTGATATACTTGACCGCCCCCTTTCAAATATATTGGCTTTTGTTTACACCTTCCTATATGGCATAAAGTAGGTCACAGTCTAGAGGAAAGATACAAATATCTACTCAGGCTCTGGATTAGTTTCCACAGAATCAAAAAAAGAAAGCAGGATGCTACCTAAGGCTTGTCGTGTCCTGAAGAGTCCCCTTATTGGTTGTTCTCTGTTGCTATGGTAACCAGACATCGGATGCTGAGGTTTCATGCGTGACTTCTGTGTAGGTGCAGCTGGAAGTGGTGGCAGTGATGGAGAGTCTGAAAGTATGTGTGTACCAGGTATTACTCATGTTGTGGGGACATAAATCTGTACACAGAGTCCCCACAATGTGACTCCCTTTTTGGGGACAAAGAACAAGTCCCCATAACGTAAATCATTACATTTTAGATTGAGAAGTTTAGGGTAAGTCTCCAGGAAATGAATGTAATGAATGTAACACATGGTTGATTAAAAAAGTGCCTTGTCAACAACATTATGATCAAAATAATGAAATAAAAAAGAAATAAAAAGACTGATGCTTGGTGGCTTTTCACCAGAATTGATGGGTGAGTATTAAAGTTGGACACTAGTTATATATGTACTGTATGTGTGTGCGTGTATATGTGTGTGTATATACAATGGTAAAAGTAAAAGTCTGAATGGGAAAGTGGTCTCCTCTACTACTTATTTTTTTCCCCGCACAGTGATTTCATTGTGTCCTGCAGTATTGTAGGTATAAAGAGGCATGTTACAATATGTTATACTCTTATTTGAATAAGTGTATATTGCAATGTGAAGGTGGTTTAAATTAGCCAAACTTCTAAACAATAGCTATTTAGATATGTCATTGCTTCCAGCCTCAGGAGAAAAAGTTTTGCATAGTACAAGTGGTGAAGACCAGGTTCACTGCAGGCACTGGAGGACATGGGATCACTTCTTATTTGGGGTCTCCTTGTCCATCTTGTTCACAAATGAATATTATACAAACGTGACAGTAGTCAGTGTACACCTATATTTGTAAAATGTCATCCTTTCATGAGGTAAAACACCTTTGTTAGTCTGATAGCTGGCATCCAGGTGGTTTTGAGAGAGTTTTAAACATTTCATTTCAACATCCACAGAGGACTTGTAATCCTTCAGTTGTTGTTGAGGTTAAAATTATAAAAAATAAAAATGACCAAAATTGGACATATAAGGTTAACACCTTGATAGCGATGCTACGTTTCCTGTGCCACTCATCATGCTCTGTAGAACTACGTCTTCATCTCAGGATGTGTCTTCTCTTAGTCTATGCTGCCTGGTATGAAATGCACTATAATACAAGCTGGAAATGAAAAAGCAAACAATAAAACTCTTCAAGGGATCTTCAAGAGGATTTCTGACCTCTTTAACTTCTTTCAACTTCAATCACACAATCCCACACTCAAAGCAAGGACAAAAACACAAAATGGGACCTGGAATGTTGGCAACTAGACCCACACAATTAATTCTCTTGTATTTTTCTCTTTTTTTCTAAAAACAGATAATCCATCAAATATTGCACAGTAAAAACACATAAAAGTAAAAATATTAGAGATCTAAAAATTAAGTCATTAAAAACTTCCTTAGAAAAAGATGCAGACAAGCTTTCAACTTCGGAGAAAGTGGTACATGATTGGTCAGTCTTTCAGCATCGTCTCCTGTTTTGGCCCCAGTGAAACAGCACGCTGGATCATGATTGTTTCCAAAGTATGAAAAAGGCTTGTGTGAGTCATATTTCTGTCACAATGGGACATTTGGCAAATGATAACTTCAAATCCACAGTGCACACAACTCTCCAGTTTAATCCAATGGTGGATGAGGAAGAAGGTGCATGTTGTTCATCTATGAGAAGTCCAAAGATTGCTTCATTTTCTCTGATAATATGACCATACAGGCAGGGTCGTGGTTTAGAAGGCTTTGCACACAGTAAGACCTGGAAGCCGAGAACCCCACCATCCTATAAGGATGACAGATGTCAGACTCCAAAGGATTTCATCCATCTGCATTTCACGCAGCACAGTAGGTATCAGTGCTATCCTGTCAGCTGCGTAGAGATGATCCAGGGCTTCGTCTCTTCTAAGTGAGGCCTTGAGATCTAGTTGATGTTTAGTTAAGTTTGGCACTAATGCGTATCCACTGGAGAGCCTGTCTGGTGTACTGGACTGCATGAGCAATGCTACTGTGAAGCGTCAGTGGCCCAGACAAAGTATTCAAGTAGTTGAAGAACTCTATTGAGAAAGAAAGACAGTGCACTTAAAACTTGTTTGCCAGCAGTATTCAAACAGATATACATTTGATACATGTCATTTAATTGTGGCTCTGAGAACCCTCACACTTCCTTACCTTTACTCTCCTTTGATAGGTTGTCTGCCACCTCCCAGTACTCATAACTGTACAGGACACTGTTAGTAATGTTCAGGTGATTTGCTGCCATCTGGTGGATACGTTGGGGAATGCTTATGAGAGAGGGGGAGGTGTTGCCCCCATGTGAACCCCGTCTGAGGTGTTTGGCATTGGGTGAAAGTGAAGAAGGGGGTCCTCCGATGTCCCTGGGAATGGAAACAAGTACAACAAAGCAATGGCAATCAATTCAGTTTCAGTGGCTGGAATGAATGCAAGTAATTAAACAAAAAGCCTATAATACAAAGTTATTATCCACCTACTTCCCAGTGTCATTCCAACCGGGTGGTGTTGTAGGCACTTTGGGAGAACTCTGTAATGATACCAAAAGCAAAGCTAAAAGTCATCCAAATCCAGATGTTTACATTCAACCAAACACTTTCCAGAAATTGAAAAAAAAGTCTTATCAGATTTTTGTAACCATGTCTCTATGTACATGCAAAATCAGGCTTGTTGTTTCTTGATATACCTTAAAGTAGTCCAGCAGAACTTTGGAGTATTTCAGTGCATGGTCCTTCTTTAAACGAAACATCTGCCAGTAAAGGAGGGCAAGGCATCGGAAACTGTGGACACACACAAACCCAAGTAAAAGAGACTCAGACGTACCACAAATCATCCTCAAAATGCAGGTCCTTCAGCGTGATGATAGATGTGGCATAAACAAAGGAGATGACATACGCACCACAGAACCGCCAGCTGTTTGTCTTCCTGTCTGGCCCCAGGGCCGGAGTGGCTCTTTAGCCTCATTGCGTACCTTAAGACACAGGACTATTAACAATGGAGCTGCAGTTCATGTAGATGTACATGTGTGGGTGTATGGGTGTGTTTTCCTTGTGCTTTGAATGTGTAATTCACCTTATAAGCTCCACTGTCTCTGAGTACATGGTATAGGGAGACTTTGCCTCAAGTGGCCCTTCCTCCATTGCTTTCCCGCATTCCATGAAAGAGAGAGCAGCGTCTACGTAATTCACAGCCTTCCCCAGCTTGTCCACCTGGAGAAAAGACATCCAACATAGGCAAAGATGGGAGACAATAATGGAAAAATAGTAAAGATTAAATAAATACTCAATTTTGGAAATATGCTTGTTTAATGTCTTTAACAAGTGGAAGTTTATTTCAACTAAGTATCTTCAGTAAAGTTTGTCCAGGATCCAAAGCCTGATAAAGTTTTACTAAAGTTCTTTGAGAAATTTAAAATGTTGTACAAAGTGAAGAGGTTGTGATATGTTGCACAACAAGCTAGTGAAGCTCTGTAAACAGAACCGTGTTCCTGTATGCACAGTGGTGTCTGCCAGAACTACACTCCAGAGACTGAAAACGTGAATGCTCTTATTCCTCCTTGGAGCCATTTCTAAAGAAAATCACGTGTCCAAACTCTTTGTGGAACATGTCAGCCAGTGCAACAGTGCTGCCCACTGAGGTATTTTTAATAGTTTTTGGACAACGGAGGCCTATGACACAGAGGAATACGATAAATCAGGCTTTGGATACACACACAATACAATAATCAGTAGATCAATTCATTGTTGGTTTGGCTCTGCACATGAGATTTGCTGACAATAAGACAAATATAGAAAATCAGCAGCCATATCCTTTAAAACAAAAACTGGACACAGGAAACAGCTAACCTAAGTCTGTCAAAGGTGCCTTCTAACAACTTTGTTGCACCACTCTCCTCTTGTTCTCCTCTCAGTGTATGTTAAGTCCACTGCCCTAGCCTATGGCAGGCCAGGGCTGTAGACAGCACAGTCTGTGGAAATATTATGCTGGTTTCACCCCAGGCTAATTTTTTATAATTCCGAGCAGGCAACAGACATCTTTACTGTCAAGAAAATACTTTTTATAGATACAACCCGCTTTATTTTGAGTTGGGAACATGTGACTGAATCACAGAGTAACCTCCGGAGTCAAATGCTGTATATGAATACAGTTTTGTTTGCTTGCTTATGAATGAGATTAAACTGATATCAAAGTCTCATGTAAGCAAACAATTGTGTTTCCGCCAAATCTCAATTTTCTGTCACTAATGACATTTTTTGTCACTCAAAGATCACAGACTCACCATTGCATCTGCACGGTGCTTCATCCGTTTGGCTTCATGTAAGTAGTACTCAGCATGGTGGTGGCTAAAAGGACGAACAGAAACACAGAAGAAGAAAGAGCAGCACAGTCAGTGTTTGATGTCATCAGCATGTCATAATACCCATATGTCTGTTTATCTATCCAACAACAAACAGTGTGGGCTGTGCAGTGATGCACTGTCTGATGCACTATGCATGATTACTCACGTTTCATGGTTTGGCATTGTCCCCCTGTGTCCCGCAGGGCCCCAGGACTCAGACGGTGGCTGGGGCTGTCCTGACACCTTCACACATTCCACTTCCATCTTAGGCTGAGTGTACAGGTCAAAAAGAGCAGAAATAAACCAAAAGGCAGCAAGTAAAGGGGTTGGGATGGTTTAAACGCATATCTTTTGGTATTACCTTTACAGAAGAATCTCTGTTCTTGTCTTTGTTCTTGTGAGTGTTGACATGATGCACATCAGTATTCTTTGTTTTGGAAGGCGGCTTGGTGGACTCGGGGCTGACGGACAGTGGAGACAGGGGTGACAGTGGCCTTTTGCTGTCCAAGTACTCCTCCAAGTACCTGGAAGCACAAACAGACATAAACATTCAAACAGAAATACACATATTTGTGCTTGTGTGTGTGATTGTGTGTCTGTGAAGAAAACGAACGGTGTGTATGGTGTTTTCTTACCCATTGTGTGTGGTCACAGTTGAAAAGTTGTTCTCAGTTGCATGAAATGAAGACTCTGTGTGGCCTGAGAGGTCATTTGTACAAGGAATACTCCTCTTGCTTTCTCTGTGTGACACACCATTCTCCGGCTGCTTATACATACACACACAAACACACACACACAAACACACATAAATGCATGGTTTGTACAAACAACACATCACATTTAAAAGAGAAGAAAAGTAAATATTCATTTTGTCTACCTTGCGTTTCCTTTTGCCATCCTTCGTCACAGTGTCCGGCGTGAACAGGTGTTTCATAGCCTCTCTTTGCTTGTCCTTGCTGGACGAAGAAGAGGGTTTTTTAACAGGGGAATTGGTAGTGCTGTCTGGGACCCTTTTAAGGAGACAGAGGTCTATCTGCACCACCAGATTTCTAAGCCCACGCTGGGAGGATGCTGTGGACTTTTCACCTCGCCCAAATGGGACCAGGGTGTAAAGTTTTGGCCTCCCCTCACTTTGCTGTCCCTCACTTGGATTTCCTGAAGTGGGTCCCTTAGGGTGCACTGCCTTCGGTTTGTTGGCGTCAGGTCTGCCTGGGCCTCGTTGGCCTCTCTTGGTGAGTCTCTTGTGGGAGGTAGAGTCTGCAGGAACTTTGGTGATTTGGGCTGGATATTCAGATTCTGAATCTGAAGAGGAAGAGGCAGAGGATGAGGAGGATGGTGTATGAGGAGTAGAGGTACGTGAAGGTGGAGGTGAAGGGTCTGGGTGTGACTCTTTCTCTTCACTTCTCCCTCCCTTTTTTGTCCTGCCTGGGTGTTGTGAGTTGTCTTGAAGGCGGTGTCGCTCGACGCTGGTAGGCAGTCTCTGTTTGGCCTGGACTGTTTGCCATTCGCGTCTATGTTGCTGGTCCCTACTCCTCCTGTTTTCCCCTCTTTCTGTCTCCTCTCTCCTCCTCTGCCTCTCTTTTTCTCCCTCCTCCTCCTCCTCTTCCTCGTCCTCTTCTGTTGAACTCTGGATCCAGGGACGTCTCAGTAGCTGCTCCTCCGCCAGCCTCCTGTCTTCCTTTCTCTCCTGTTTCCCTTGTTGGGTTTCCCTATGTCTGTCCTCTTTTCTCTCGTGTTTTCTCCCCTCTGCTTGGGTGAGATGAGCTTCTCTATGGTCCGCCTCCCGTTCCTTGGACTGAGGTTTCTTCTGTGATGTTTTGCTATGATTAACATGCACAGGAGTTGGGGCTGTAGCCCTAGGTTTTAGGCTAGGACTGGCTCTAGAGTTCGACCCAGTAATAGAATTACTGGCAGCTTTAGAGGTAGATTGGGGATTAGAACTGTGACCAGCGTTGGTTTCACGACTAGTGGGAGTTAAATGCTTTGCTCTTGTGGGGCTATGTTGTGACCTAGGTTGAACTAAAGGCCGGGACTTTTGTTTGGAGTTGCTCGAATTGAAATTTTGTTCAAAATGTGATGCGTGTTTGGCTTTGGGAGCCTCAGCAAGTTGTTTAGAGCTTGGATGAATATTAGGCTTGGGTCTAGATTTGTGGCTGTGATTATCATTAGAGTTCAAAACTGCAGAGGCCTTGGATTTGTTTTGGCTTTTGTCTTGTTCCTGTGTGGGTCTAGACTTGGGCCTGTGAGGATGAGGTGGCTGAGGATGGGTACTATTCGTGGGCTTGCTCTTGGCGTCGGTGTTAGGCAACTGGGCAAACCATGACCTAATTTTCTTCCTGTGGGGAGTACTTGTTAGACTAGGTTGTGTTTGGCTCAGCTGATGATGACGTTGAACCTCGGGGTAGTGATGAACCCTGGAGGGAGGTAAGATGGGACTTGGGCTTCTTGGAGGGTCTCTGGCCACAGGTATGGGGCTAGGGCTACGGCTAGCTCTCGGGCTCCCACATGGACTGGGGCAAACACTTGGAATTGGACTGAGGATCAGACTGGGCCTTGGGCTAGGGCTGGGACTTGGACAGGTGCTGGGGAATGGGCTGGGGCTGGGGCAAAAGCTGTACCCTGGGCTCGGTAAGGGGCTGTTGTTGTGGCTGTAATTAAACTGTGGGCTGGGAATGGGGCTTTGGCTAGGGCTGTATTCTTGATTGTTGTCCCAGCACCTAGCTGGAGACGGGGCTCGCTGGGTTTGTGGAGAGGGCAGGCGTCCTGGAATGCTCTGGGTGGGATAACACTCACTGATGGCAGATTTTTTCCGGGACTTCTGCAGCCACTTATCCAACTGCCACTGGGCAGCAGAGGGGTGATTGGTCTGAGGGAAGCACAGAGACACATGACAGGTATTAATCTATTACACTGGATTAATTTAAAATGAATATCAGAAAATTGTGAGAGCTTTACACTTACACATTCATTCATAAACAGCACTAGCTGAGAAATAGAGCTAAGCACATAGTACAGTGTTATATTTAAATATGTGAGGAATGACACATATCTCAAACAATTGTGCACATACCACAACATTTGCACATTCCAATACAACCACTTTAAATGCACTACATTCACTGCACATTACGGACACCTCACTGACTTAGCTGCTCTAAAAACTATTCAAACTCCAAATGGCAAACCTGGATTATGACTCATGTCTAAAAAATGTTAGTTCTATAAAATTCCAACATTCCAACAGCCTACTTACTATATGGTCTGACTCCTGTTGCTATAGTCCACATCTGTGCTTACAGTAGCTCAACCCCCATCCAATTACGCCAAATGACTCACTTAATGTTTGCTTAACAACTGGCCCTGTAACCATAAGAATCAGGAGAACACGAGAGAGAGAGAGAAGGAGGTTTTACTCAGATTGAAACAACGAAGAGGATACTCACGGCTGGAGAGCGAACTTCCTTCCTACTCCCTCTTTCTCTGTCTCACCTTCTAGTTTTCGCTCTTAGCTGACCAGAGCTAAATTAAACCTCCACTCCTCAAGTCAAACAGTGAACCCCCCGCCCCACATCCCTCGCCCTCTTTCCAGAGAAGACACTGCATCTCTTGTACCGTCTCGGCTGCCCTCCCTCCTTCTTTTCTGTCCCTCCCTCTCTCTCTCCCTCCTTCTTCCTACCTGGAACTCTGGATTTGCTGCTTCCACAAATCCAACCCCCGTCTCTTTCTTGGGAGACACTCAAACACTCCATGTAAATGAAAAACACATGGTGTACACCAACTACCACCCCCCACACCCACCCCCACCCCCAAATACACACTCCACTCCCTCCTTCTCTATAGGGGCCCAATATAGTGCATGTTTAGTAATACAGTCTACAGGCCCTTCCATTCATAAAAGAGGAGCAGGTTTCCCCTTCATTCCCCACATAGCACAAGTCTCAAACCAACCCCCACAATGCCCCACTCCTCCAAGTGCCCATCATACCTACCATGCTCTACACCTCAGTGCTAAGTCACACATTCAATATTTATCTGAGATAATGAAATATAAGTAGTCCATATTCTCATCTGCACTCTTGTAATTAAAGAGAAGGTAAGTCTAATTGTAGATGTCAACATGGACTCTAGTCTTGATGACTTCCACCTCCTGAGGGCTTTCCTCTTTAAGACTCGGCCGGTTGACATGACACCCAGGCACTAATTCCCAAAGCTACCTCTTGCCCTCATCCCCCCACCCATCCTCCTCTCCAACTCACATGCATTCCTTATTCTTCTGTCCCTCCCCACACCTGCCGTCAACTGCCTCGAGGCCACCACTCCCTGTGGAGGATTCGCCCGGCAGGCATACAACCAGAGGGAGAGACAGACAAGCCAGACATGGACAGGGCAGACAGAAAGCAGAAGAAGAGGCTGTGGCTCAGCATTGGTACCTCCTTGTTGTCACACGGGGGCTGCGTGTTGGCAGGCGACGTAGGATCTGGGTGAGCTTCTGGGCTGGAGCTCCGGGAATGAAGGCTACTGCTGACCGACCCAGCAGTGGAGTCTGAGCCTGAAGAGTCCGAGCTGGAATGTCTCACCCGCCTGCCATGTGTGTGCGCTCGCTGCGCTGACAGGCTGTCAGTCAGCATACACACAAACACCAAAGAGGGGTCAGCATATGTACACAGCCAAGTGGAACACACACACACATACACACATAGTCAGACAAACTGTAGTTATTCACAGCACACACAGATAAACATTAGTGTACAGCCAAACTAACACATGCAAAAACATTCCAAGCTCATATCCACAATATGCACACAAGATATATGTATTTAATTACCTGTGTCCATCCCAGGTTGCTGACTCATCAGTTGCCTTCGGGGGCACAAAACAAAAAATACAGAAACTTATCATCCACAGCAGCAGCTCAGTGAACAACTTCTTATAGTGGATGTGTTACCTCTGCTGCTTGACATCTTATTATAATTAGTAGCAAAAAAGGAAACAATTCTTAACTGATTGCCAATTGTGCCAACCTGCACGTGTGTGTGTGTGTGTGTGTGTGTGTGTGTGTGTGTGTGTGTGTGTGTGTGTGTGTGTGTGTGTGTGCACTTCACTTAACACTACCAGAAAAACAGGCATTTATCAGCATGAGTTGCCAAACACTACAGTCATAGTCTCTGTTTTGATTTGCCTTACACTTTCTCTTTCTCTCATGCTCTCTCCCACTGTCTGTCACTAAGATGTATTCAGCTGAGGCCAGAACTACTAATAAAGCGATGAAAGATGCGTAGAGGTCACCTACCCTTTGGGTGTCATCCTCATCACTGCTCAGCTGCAGGTCATCAGCAAGCATGCTGGGAACAAACAAATAGCCAGAAAATGACATCCTGTTGTACATTTAATCAATAGGACTTAGTTTGTCTTGACAGTGTCCTTTTTATCATTATCAACCACCACACTAAAATAACAAATAATGTGTGATGATAGTGTAATTAGGCTTTTCATTTCACAAAACGTTGCCAGTCTCTTCTACAGTATGATTATTTTTATATAATCTTCTACACATTATACCAAAAGTTATATTTACACACCTAATCCACAAATATATTATTTATTGTATTGTATTATATTGTAGGACACGGTTCATCTGGACCTCCGATAAAACTTGCTAACCAGTTATATTTTAAAAACAAAGATGACTGAATTCTCAAAGCCGTAACTAATTTTGCATCTAAGCTATTAAAATGACCCACAAGGTAATAATAACCCAAAATCAACAATTCTGAAATAAACAGTGCCATTTTAATCAAACTCTCATGTCTTGTTTGGAATAAGATTCTCAATGGACTGTACTGCATTGATTGCTCTATTGTTTTTTCTTTTAAATAGGTTGCAAAAAGTACTCAATATTTGTGGAAAAATAAACTTCATCCAAATATTTTGCACAAACTGCTGTGTTACATAACAGAAGCTGTGTGATAATGTGAGACACACATTTGGGCTTACGCCACTTACCATATGTTTCACATTAAAAAGAGGATGTAAACAGTTAACAAACAGGAGCTCATCGGTCTCCACTGACAGCTTTCAAGAATGTCAACTGACCTTTGACCTCTCCTATGTTATGTAGCCTGAAACACTCAAACTGTTAGCTCTGCTGACTGACCGTATATTCCTGCCTCCTTTAACTCGTCATTAAAGCCTTTCCTTGTGGTTGCACAGAAGAGGATGTTCATGATTTGTCAATATTACAGAAGTTGCTTAGAAGTTTTGTGTTTGATTTTATTGTCTGTGTGCGTGCCACAGCCATAGCTCAGGTTTAATGATCTTCGGTGGATCATGTTTCCTCATGTCCACTTACGATTTGTGAGGCGCCACGTGAGGGTGACGGGTCATTCGTAGTGGAACATCCCCCCGACCTAATGGAGAGAGAAAGAGAGGAAACATTAAAAAACAAACAAAAATAACATATTAATAGAGAACCACTTATAAATGATTGCACATATCACATGTAAACATATTAGTCAGTGAACACGTACTTTGCCTTTGTTGTGTAGTCAGCTGTTTTCCATCCTTGGGAAAGAGGGAGACCAAAAAATATGGATTAAAAATCTACATAATGAATAATCATCAAAGATAAAGAGCAAATGCACACACACACACATACCTTAAGGTTGTAGAGGATTCGTTGGGTCTGGTCACCCCCTAAGGCTTGCTGGGACGGCCAGGACTGAGTCATGTCCTGTATAACAGAAGGCGGGGTCAGAGGTGAATCGTGAGAGGTCACTGTGATTGATGGTCTTCACATACAGACACCACAGGTATCCTAAATCTGTCATTAGAACATATTTCACTCTTTCATTTAGAAGTAACGTATCTCTCCCGTTTCCACACATACAGCGGAGCGCAGAGAGCCTCACATGACAGCTGAGTCTTGTTATCAGCACTGTTCCTGCCCACCAAGGAGACTGTATTTGCTTGGTGTGAATATGGATTAGTCTAGTATGTTACATGCTTGGTGTGTGAGTGTGTACTTTGCAGTGATGTCAAGATTTCTGTGACACCATTTTGTGTAGAACCTTTCCAGGTATTTCAAGTATATGCTAAATCTAATTTTTCAATGTATCAAAACTCTTTTTTTGTGTATTTGTATGTGGTTATGGTTACTCGGTGAATAACAATTTAAAGACTCTAGCCCTGCAGAGCAGCTACTGTATTGCTATATAAACAGGTGAATGCAACAAATTACACAGAATGAGTTGGCATGATTTTGCATTCCAGGAGGTTAAATCTGAGTATCACTATACTGTAGAGCTGCTGAGCTTTTCAAAGGTGGCAATCTCAAAGGTGTGCAGTCAGTGAACCAGAACACAAGACACCTCATCAAAACATTTGTTGCTTGTAAGGCAGCCCTGGGGAGATGAACGTGGAAGACGGCAAGTAGCTCAGAACACAACAAGTAATCATCAGTCCCCAGTGGAACGGTTAAAATCATAGTACCGTTGTTGGGTACAAAAGCCAATTATGCAGCACATAATAGGGGTGGAAATTACAAATCACATTGCAGATTTGAATAGTTTGAACAATTAAATGCTTAAAGGAGCATACACCACAGTTAATGGTGTGACCATTGCTCAGACAAAATAAGCAATTTTAGGACATCGCTTCATGCTTGTGTAATTTGTGATGTGCATTGTGATTATTTTTGACATTGTACAGTCTAAAAGATTTGTGGATTGACAATAAAATAATCAATACATTACATTATGATAATTATTATTAGTTGTAACCACAATCACAATAAAAAAAAAAAAGTTTTGTAAATCTTGAACACACTGTGCAACTGCAGCACAATTTAGTTGACATGCACATAAACCAACACTTAAAGATCCCCTCCAGACATGTTTTACAAAGTATAGAAATACTCTGCTTTGAAAAATAATAGGCTATGTGTCTGATATGGTTACCTTGTTGAAATCTTTAAAATTACATCTTATCCTTCTCCCCCATTAAAAAAATCCAGAATCTATGAATATGCAAATATGTTTAATTTCAAAAGTTTAACTGCTGGACACAAGACTCTCAGAGTTTGTGCACTGGAGGCTTCAAGTTTCCACATCACACTTGTGTAGGTTGCATACTGGACTACAATTGGCTTTCAGGCTAGTTGTGATGTCACAAATCATGTTTGCAGGTATTTGTCTTAAAGGTGAGCACAGAGAAACTTCCCACTTTCTGCAGATTAATGTGAGAACAGCCTTCTCATGTCAAACTCTGCACAGTGAAGCTCAAACATCCAAGTGAAGTAACAGTAAAACAAAACACATTTTTGAGTGGAGGGGGAGTTTAACAATCCTGTAAAGTTGATACCATTTCACCTATAGGTCATGCCACAGCAAAATGATCATTTTTATGGCCATAACTCTCTACTCATGAGTCTAACTCTCTTTTCTAGGGTTAGGGATAGGAAAGGATTTAGGTATTGTTCAAAAATCACATCTGTCATCTTCCAATGAGCATGACTTTCTATTAAAATAACAAATTTAGCGGATTCGGCAGGCTTGGCAGAGGTTTTCATGCTCTTAGTGCAGTATTTATCTAAAACATGATAAATGACTTCATATACTAATTACCAACAGGTAATTATTCCATATTTCAAAAACATGCAGTTGATTACTGCTCACAGCTGAGTGACAGTGACTGCGTCTTTCTGTGCGTATGTGCACTTGTCACTGCTCGCTCTGAGCGAAGATGGAAGAGTCTGTGATGATTACAGATGATTATACACCTGGACTATTATGAAAATATGCCTCATTTCTTATTTGTTTTCTCTGCACGGCACTCAAGAGGAAACCTGCCACATGGAGAGAGCCCTGGATCCACAGTACACTGTCTTTGCTCCTGCTCTGATTATAATCTCTGCTGATTAGATTGCCTGCAGTCACACAGACAAACCAGGCCCTGTGGATGCTGACAAAATGGCCTGATATTGTACCGTTCATATACTAGTTCAGTGTGATCTCAGCTGTGTCATAATGTAGAAGCACAGGGGGCTGCTGTGTGTGTGTGCGTCTAAGCGTATGTATGTGTGTAACAATCACTGGGCGAGGGAGGGAATGAGGTTGCTTGACTGCTGAAACAGTGAGCAAGCTCTGGAAAAGGTCATGTTTTATCAGTGCTGATGTCTGAGGATGAGTGGTGGACTGAGTACAGGTCAAGATGTGTAGTAACAGAGAGGGAACTGTTGAGGTCTAACATGAATGGAATAGTTCAACATTTTGGGATAAATGCTTTTTCAAATTAATTGAGAAGATTGATACTAGTCCTAAAAGGGAGAGTGGTGTCAATCTTCTCATCTAACTGTTGGCAAAAGAACAAATAAGCATATGTCCCAAAATGCCACACTATGTTTTTTTAACTCTTATGGGAGAAGGTTCATTCCCAGTTTCATTCATTGCTTTCATAACATTTTTATGAACACTGACAGCTGACTCTAAAGGTTTTCTCTTCCTCTTCTCCTCCTCTCTTCCCATCCTCTACAGTAAGCCCTGGAGGGCATGTATTTCCTCTCTCTGCTCATCCTTTCACTTCATTATCTTTCCTCCCCAGTCACCAAGGACACAGCGCAAGCCCCCACTCTTTTCCTCCTCCAACAACAACAAGGCCTCCCAGGTGGAGCATTATGTGTTGCTATCTTCCTCCCATCCCACTCCATGTTCTGTATCTCTTTTCTTCTCTTTCGCTCCCTCTCTGTCCCACACAAGTGACAGGACGATGTGTAAAGATGATGTGTAGAAACCACAGGGCCACTGAGGATAGACTAAAATATCTGTGAGATGAGAGCTGAAAGGATTAGTCAATAAAATGATTATTGATATACCTGATTAATCGTTTATGACGTTTGTCAAGCAAAAACTCCAGACAGATCTGGTTCCACCTGTTCCAGTGGGAGGATTTGCTACTTTTCTCTGTTTTATATCATTGTAAACTGAACATCTTTGGGTTTTGGACTATTGGTCGGACAAAACAAGACATTTGAAGACAGAAAAAATAATCAACAGATTAACTGACAATGAAAATAACCGTTATTTACAGCCTTATGTGAAAAAGATGTAATCAACTGCGAATGCTTTAAAACATAGAAAACACCTACAAGAATAATGGATAATGGAGTAATTTACTTTGACTATTAATAATGATGAAAGAAAAAAAACACCATAAACACTATAAAAGTCAAAGTAATACAAAAATCAAAAGTAAGTCCTCACCTCCAGAATATCTTTGGCACAGCTGTTGTGTTGGCTTCTTGTTACCTGTGCGAACAGAAAGATAGAAGTGATGATGAATGAGGAGAGAGTCAAAAGGAAGTTGAGACTTTCAGGTAATAAAAGTGAGTTTTGTGACACCCGACGAGCCCGTTTGAGTTTGAGCATCAAAATTACAGTAAAATTCAGATTCAGTGTACACTTTATGCAAACTAAAAAGCAAATGTGCCTGTAGATGCGCATTCATACATAGAGTAGCTACATACACTCATTCATTTTTGCGCCACTGCTTGCTCAGTCACCATCACAAAGACACGTACACACACGTATACGCACACACTACAAAAAAACACCTACTGCACTCACGCTTCCCGCCTTTTTTGCAGTAATATACACAGCTCCATGCAGTATTTTCCTGAGACACTCACATGCACACCCGAATAGTAATGGTTTGAGTTGAGAGGAGCTTGATGCCCGTTAGTGACTCATATCTTAGAAATTACAGCTGCAGATGATCAGATGGATGCTAATTCTGTTGCAAGCAACTTTCTGTTTCCATTCATGTCAGGCAACCCCGTTCTCCCCCTACCGCATCTTTCTCTCCTTTTCACAATTCAAATTCATGGTATGTAAACTGACTACCGTGTTGCTCAAGCATTAAAGTAACGGACCAGTACTTTGCATTTCTCGCACTTCCCCAGCTGCGTGTAGGTGCTTCATTTGTGCACCAAGTGTTTCATTTTGAGTGTGAGTGAAATCAAACAATCTGCCAGTTGTAGATTGTAGCAAAAGATGTTTCACTCGGTTTCCTGTTTATAATTAGGCACAATAGTGTCATTATAGTTGTCTCCATTACTTTAAACTTTTCATCATTGTGAATTTCTGTATTCCTATGTGAACCTCATTTGCTGAACAAATACCACTAATACTGTCTTCCTACTTGGTTATAGACATTTACTCTCCTTTATCTATTATATTCTATTTTCATTTCAGTGATTTGCTTCTTACTTCTACGTCCCACTTTGTCTTCTGTGCCATCTGTGCAGCATAAGTATGCACAGCAGAAAATGTGTGTGTAGTGCAGTGCGTGTGTGTGTATATATGTGTGTGTGTGTGAGTGTGTGATACTGTCTCTTCTTGCATGCGTGACTCACTAAGGTCAGTGTCTGAGTGGCTGGACTCTCTGCCTGCGGAGGGAAAACAGTGTGTGTGTGAAAACTGTCTGATTATTACAGCCAAAAGGCAGTTATGAGGCTGTAGGCACCCGATGAAAAACATAAACACGGACAGCCAGTATTTTACTCTCCCTGTGGTGGTGCACAGGCAAAAAAGGCCGGCTTCCTCAGTTTACACTAACAGGCCCATTAGTATGAATATTATCATGTGCAATGTGTTTCACACTTTCATACCCACAACGATCACAGGCTACAGCTCTGGTGCAATACCCCGATGAATGAAACCCCATGGGGCTAAACAAACCACAACCCAACATAACACCTGCAACAAGCAGCATGCAAGCCAACTAGACTATTCACCACCTGTTACATTCTTAAAGTATCTGTTATTTACTGAAGTTTTAGGCTCAACTTATACTATATATACTTTCTACTGTACTTCCATTTATCCAAATGAGAATGCATTTAAAGCAATTTGATTAAACCTGCAAACTAAATAATTATGAGGAACAATGCCTCTGCAGGAATTATCCCCTTATTTTATTTAGGTATTCAGTTGAATAATGGGTAATTCTTCATACAGATTACCTACAGCTTCTCTATGTACATATTTGTAATTTAAAATATTCCCTAATCTGTTGCAACAACATTTAAAGACTCACTCAAAAAACTACTGCCTCTGATCCATCTAGGCTTCATTTAAAATGATCACATAACTCATCATTCATTTTTTAAGTATACTCTATACAACCTCTCACCTGAGAATATGCGCATCGGAGCAAAAAAGAGATAATGGAAAGTTTCCCTTTGCCACCGAGAACAGTAGGCATGGTTCCGGGATGGTCAGTGCTCTCCTCCGGTGTCCATACCAGTGAGTACTCGCGTTACGAGCAGCGGATGTGGTGCTCCTCCGCTCCGTAAGCGCTGACAGACCGGCTCCTCCGCTGTGGGGCTGCTGCTGGAGAGTCTGTCTGTCACTGAGGGAGACAGTGGGCGATGTAGGCGGGCCGGGAACGTCAGAGATGACACACACGCAGCTCACGCACCGACTGAGATCACGACTCAGAGTGGCCCTGTGGATGCTCGACACCGCCGCTGTGTTTATACTCTGAAATGCGTGTTTAGGATGTCATCCGGAGCTGCTAAACATACTGGCTGTAGTAAAGCTTTAAGACCTTACAGGGGCGAAGCTAGGGCCTGACCCAGCACATTCAGTCCCCTAGGCAGTCTTCCCCTGCCCCTCCATCCCTCACCGATATGAGTAATGTTTTTACTCATATTGGAGGTGGGCACTGTAGGACCACATCTTATTACATTACATTAGCTTACATTAGTTTGCTTAGCAATGTTACTTGTTTGTCTTTATCCATTCCTTTTTTCCATATGTGCACGGGTTGTCTATTTAAAATCGAGTATCATGTACAGTTTTTTTTCAAAACGATTACCTAAATTAATTTAAATTAAATTAAATTAAATCATAAATTAAATCCTAATTTAGTTGGTCAGTGTTTGTGTGAGATAACGTTAACCTTTTGATAGGGTTGGTGTGAGGTAACAGTAACGTAGCGTTACCAGCTGACCTGAGCTAATGCTAACCTTATACCACACACAATGGCTATAGCTCGCTACACTACACCAAAACTACTCTAACATTGTTCAATTTGAATTTCATGACACAACAAAAATGATGCAAATTACTGTATAGCTGAACTTGTGCTTTATATGTTTATAAAGCACAAGTTCCTGATGACAGTTTTGACTGAATGGCAATAAGGTTTATGTTGTTAGCTAATATCACACCCCCATGACCCCAGCACTGGCTAGCTTATGTTAGCTAACTAGCAAGATTACATAATGCTAGCATGATTGATCCATTCGCTAAAATTGACAAAATCCATACTTAACATCAGAATTGCACACCTCTTTTTTTCTGGGTGCAATTTTGGTGCCCACCTCTGTCTGGCACCCTAGGCAGCTGCCTATGTCACCTACAGGAAGTGCCCCCCTGGGCAAAGTTATGAGTTAATGAGCCCCTAAACTTGCATTAATTGATTTTATTTGACCAGTTCAGGGCAACATAGCACACGGCAATCCAACAGACATGGGGTAACATAAGCATTAATTTGGAATTACATTTCTGGCCACCCAAAGAATGCAAATATCCTGTTAATTAAGAGATATGTTACTCTTTAGATGTAAAATGTGCCACTATTTTGGCTGTTTGATGATGGGCACGTAGTGTATAATGGGTTTATCAGAGGTTGTTTTTTTGCTGAAAACAGTTAAAACAGCCTATTACTGTGTCTGGAAACAAGGTTGATGAGAGCTGAGAGAGTGAACCAAAACAGTATAGTAGCCGCAAAACCAAACAATGTGACCTGAAAGATGTTAAAGTGGTCCACACAGTCAGGTGATTGTTCTCTGTGGGTACATCACTATGAACACTCCAGTTATTTTATCCATTGTTAATATAGATGATTAGAGTACTTTTAAAAAAATGTGACATCCACAGAAATGTGTGGAAAAGATTCATCAAGTAAAAACTAACATTTAATACTGGAACAGATTTTTTTCAAATGGAAAAAATATATTGTAAAAAAAGGTTTACAAGGTGACAAGTTAGGTGCCGAAACTTAGAATATCAGAAATAAACAGACCAAATTAAACATACAACATTGTAATATGTCAATGGTAAGCCTTTCACTACATCTCAGCTAAGTCAAACACCTGGTAAGTCTTGTTATTAGGATATCTCTCAGGGTCATAAAAGAGACTTTTGTTCATAACTAAGTTTGATTTCCCAACCCAGCTAGATCTGTTTTGTTACACAAACCCCACCTGATACAGAACATTTGCTGAGTTTTGCTCCCTATTGTAGTGCTTCCCAGTGAGGAAGGAGGAAGGAACCAACAGGGGACCCTGAAACGGTGAAAATTTGTTTTCCAAAACAAATGTGTAAGTGGATCTTGGGTTGAGATTGTTTTGTTAACAGAAAGATAGACTTTATTTTACTTACTTACTTTCCTTTATAGTTTAGTTTAATTTACTCATAGAATTATATGCACTTTTATACTTTATATAAAGCTATAGCTGATATAACACAGTTCTGTGCCTGAAAGCATATTGTGTCAACAGACAAAATTAAACTTATTAGCACTTGCTGTAAGCTACATCCTCCTTTGTAGATTTACAGAAAATGTATGTCTGATGTATGTCTAGTCCTTTCTACATCTTGGCATTGTGTACTTACCTAGTCCATCCATTATTCTGCTTAATGTATTCTGGCCTGCGAAGTGACTCTGGGTTGCATGGATTTTGCCTTGTCATGATAAAATATGACCTGTCTACCCAGCTCAGATGGCTTTGGGGGAAAGCTGAGAGAAGAGGGAGAGACAGACACAAAGAACTTGATACATTACGACTGAATTGATTTTAGGGACCTTGTAGGTGACACCACATTCCTTATAACCGCCTATTACCCTCTAAAACAGCAGCATGTAATTTAAAAAGACAGAGCATGAGCTTTTTCATTTGATTGAATCTGGAATTTCATTTAGGCTACACACCCCCTGAAACCACAGTGTCCTTTATTTGTTTATGGCATCTGTCAAAGACTGAACACAGGGGGAGTCCCAGATATGTTTGTGTGTATACCCTGTAGTCCAGATGTACAGTAGAAAGTCATATAATCTGCAAGGCACTGAGGAAAAAAACAACACTAGCAATGGAGATGTAGACAAACAGAAAACTCTATGCGCATGCCTGCATGTGCTTTTTCACGTGTTTGTATCTAAAAGACGATTTTCTGCTTTAAGAACGCCACACAGCAAGGTGCAGACCCATTTGAGCTTCAATGCAAGTCGATCAAAATTAAAGTACACAACTCTTCTCCAGTACACCATGCTTTATTTATAGCATTTATAGCTTTATTTATAACGTTTTCAGCTATCTCACCTTCATCAGGGTGAATGTGTTTCTGAGAAACGTCCAAATGAAAGACATCAAAGGACACATGCAAAGACTTCTTCAGTTAATGCACCAATTGTTTGTGGGGGTGCATACTGTACAGTTTTGCTTGTGGCCTGTGTGTTTCCGTATTTCAAAGGGAAGTTTCATATACCCTGTATGTGTCTCTTTTTTGATAGTGTTTTGCATCGACCCACTGAAGTCGAGTGAAGCCATATACTCTCTTGAAAGATAAAAAAGTTCTTACATTTGACATATTTTGTCCTTTAGGGTGTTAACATTGTCAATAAATGAAGTCCTTGCTGGGTCAGGTTTTTTATTTGGATAGTGACAATTCTCAGATCTTAATAGTGGAATTAAAATAACTTATAGATTATAACAGGTAGTTTTAATCATTATAATAAATCCTAAGAGAGCAGTTAATGTCAAATAGTATTTAAAAATCAGTAAATATTGTTTGAAGTAAGAGGCCCCAGCTGAGGAGAGATACAGATGCAAACAAGGGTTATTGTGGTGAGCTGTGGCAGCACAATTTGAATATTTCTGTTTTCATGCACCAGTGTTGATGTGAGTAGAAACATGTTTGTACTAATGCAGGCCTACATGCTAGATAGATACTTTTTCAACTCCAAAGCTGTGCTGTAAGAGATGCAGGTACCAGTCCTGATCCATACCATCAGCCTGCATGGACACCGATTCCAACTGCAAAAATTTTTAGCCCCTTTGACTGACAAGTACGCTGGTGCATCTAAAAAGGCCATGAAAGTGGGGTTGAATTCTACTTGCAACTCTCATTTCCACTACATTAAGTATAACCATTAAGTGCCGGTTAGTGTGATGTTCTGGTGTGTGATATGTTAATTTATGTGGCTTTCCTCAGGCCTATATAGACTCACAGCATGTGGTCTTGATGTTGCAGAAGCTCTCTTTCTGTTTCCTATATATGCTCTCAAGAAGCAAAGAGAATAGAGAAACAGTTGCGTTTTCCTGCTGAAGAGAGTAGAAATGTAGGGATGAACTGGGAATGGAGGGATATGAAATGCCTGGGGCCAGTCTCCACAGCCACACAGTAGTACCCTTGGTTACAGACCCATGGCGACGGGACCTCAAAGGTGCAATGGCATCCCTCGACACTAGCCTGTTTAGAAAACGGCTGGCCTCAAGAGTCAGTTTTCCTGACAACACACTCACTCTCCCTTTCTCTATCTTTCTCACACATTCAGAGTCTAAACGAGGGAGATGGAGACAGAGAGGTGTTGGGAGATACTGAGTGGGCCTGAGCTAAGCTGTCTGTCCCTGCAGCTTGCTCTGGTAACCATGGAGATCAGGTGGGTATTCCAGATTCCTGCAGGTAGAGGAAAGGGCTATAATTTTGTACCACTTCTTCATAAAACACCTTTTATAAAGACTTTGGAAGCTGCATTTAATGGCTTTATTAATGATTAAATCATTCAGTAATGGTTTCAGTTATAAGCCATTAATAACAACAACTTTTCTGGTTGCCATGCTGTGAAAAATGTTGATAAACTATTGATTAATATTCAAGGGGGGGTCACTCTCTGCATCAATAATAAAGGGTCACATGTTTCTCACTTTCTAGTAAGTCAATGGCAAAAGTTGGTAAATCATCTTGAATTTAAATGTTAAAAAGTTATCAATAAAGACTTCTTACACCAGTGTATTAAATTGTAAATTGTAAGTAATGGCACATAACATATTTATAAAAGATGAATAAATGAATGATTATCATCATTATATTATTAATATTATTATAATTAATAAAAACCTTTATAAAGAGTCCCTTATTAGAGGATGCATCAACCACTTCACTTTGACATCATTTTCAGAGCCTTAATATGAGCTACACATAAATAAAGACTGTGTACATGTTTGTATTTTCAACTTATGTAACTGAAGAATTCTTTAGATCATTAACAAGCATTTTAACATGCAAAGGTGCTTTTACATGTGTCTTTTAAGGACATTTCTTAGTATTGTCAGTGGTATTACTGGATTAACTTTGTAACTGCAGGCATCATTATCATAAAGCTGTTAGGGGTTATTAATAGGTACTAACTGGTTCCTTGATGACTTTGCAGTTTCCTCTGTTTGTGTAAAGCTGTAAACCACAGAAGTGTCTCGAGACCCTGATAGTAGCAACTTCCATGCATAACTGGGTGAGTAGATTATATCAGTATTATCAAACTTTTTCACGTCAAGGACCCCTAAACTGACACAAATTAGATCACAGACCCTCATTTGATAAAATTTTGTCCCAGGATCCCCCATCTGATAAGATTTTTGCTTTTATGTGTTTTATTATACAGAAAGTGTATGAAACCAATGACCAAAATAATCATACATCCTGTCACTGTGTTACATATGGATGGAGTTATAGTGAAAATAAATGATTCCCCTTTTTGCTGGGGACCCCTGGAACCTCTTCAAGGACCCCTGGGGGTCCCCGGACCCCACTTTGAGAACCACTGGATTAGAGCAGATCAGTAGATACAGTGTGCAGAGGGCTCCACCTTGTGGCCAAAGTGAGAAGTGAAGCTATACTCTGCTACACTGCGAGTTCCTGTATTATAGTGATGTGTATTTAAATGGTTTATTTTTCTTTGGCCACAACATGCCCACAGACACATTATGCTCCTTTGAAAACAGCCTATGAACTCAGTGTTTCAGCTCATATATGGCTCGGTGGTCACAGACCCGGGAATTGACATGTTCTGCTGTTCTTTTGGGTTTCCTCAGGTGCCCCCAGTTTATCCACATGGTCTGAAAACATGCAGCTCAGGCTGAATAAAACTACTTCTAGTTGAGAAAGTGTTTGTCCCTGTGTGTAACTATTTAGGGTGTTTCCTCTGCATGTCTTTCACCCTGTGGAGGCTCCATAGCCGGTATAGGCTGAAATAGCAGTGAATAATATAATGCAGTAAGGACAGAGCTCTTGGGCCGTGGTTCTTCACCTTTTTATTGGTTGTGACACTTTAAGACAATGTAATGTGTACCTGTGACCCTACATCACAGGTTATGGCTTCAGTGTGGATGCATTTTTCCTCCTCAGATTGTTTCATTTGAGGGATTTAGATTCAGGAAGATGTTCAAAAGAAGAAAAAGCAAAAAATGAGAGGAAAAAAACAACAAAGTAACCTGCTGTTGCCCCTCAGATTTATCCTATTGGGAACCACTGCTCTCTACGTAGATGAATTACTCATAACAGTGATATTTCAGCATCAATGAGGTATTTTCTGGTTAAAGTAGATCATCATGTCTGAAATCCAGCCGTTTTCATCAAATTATCCAACCCGTTTTTGTGTTACGACTATGTGCAATTTAAAGACAGTGACATTATTGAGACTGTTGCTTTATACCAGACTTTTCTGCTCTCCTGCTAACCCCCTTATGAATTGAGCCCTGTCCAAAACAGCACAGCTTACAGCAGATAACAACAGATAGCCTGTGGCGTGGTTATAATAAACGGATAAAAGCGCAGGATATGCAAAGCCACACAGAGAAAGCCTGTTCATGTCATGCTGAAGTGCCATTAACTACTGGTTGGACTGGCTTGTCCCTCTTGTGTGATGTCATCCAATGGATGAGTGGCTGGCGGCTGTGATGCGCATGTAGCCTATGCAGTCCGCTGCCTCAACGCATCACAACGAACCGCACTTGACAGCTTGCCAGGTTAGAGGGGGAAACACACACACACACACACACACACACACACACACACACACACACACACACACACACACACACACACACCATTCAAGGGAGGAAACCAGACCTGCTGATTTTTCCACCAGCACAGCCGTCATCCGCATCCACCCGAGGTCTCTCTCTCTCTTTCTCCTGCTCTCTCTCTCTCCCTCTCTCTCTCTCTCTCTCTCTCTCTCATCGACATCTCATGCATCATTTTTTGGGATTAATTATGCGTCTGTTCTTTAACGCACAGATGACAGCGTAACCGGGGCAGCAAGCTGTTAAGATACCCACACACACCGCCGCTTTGTTGAATAGGATCTGTTGTGATTGGACATGAATTCGGCGGAACAGACGGTTACATGGTTGATTACGCTCGGGGTGCTGGAATCGCCGAAGAAGACCATCTCGGATCCTGAAGCATTTCTGCAGACCTCCTTGAAAGATGGAGTGGTGTTGTGTAGACTGCTGGAGCGGCTCAGCCCGGGGTCCACGGAGAAAGTAAGGGCAATAACCCCCCCACCTCCCCTCCCACCCCTACCCCCGCTCTCCCCTCCGCATAAACCAACCGCCCGCCCCGTCGGCGTGTCTGTGTGCTGCCCAGATCCGTGAAACCGACGCGGTTTGTTGTCTGGCTTCTCTTTCTGCCCAGTGGTCCATGAGGCGATTTCTTTTGTAGGTCACGACAGCCAGGGTTATTGTCTGCGAAAACAGCCTATGCTATATGGTTGCACATGTCAGCATGTAAAAAAAAGAAAAGAAAGAAAGGCCGCTGCGTATTGATCTCTGAAATAGGCAACATCACAGCAACAGGGAAATTGATTGATCAAAGAGGCTAGGCAGTATACAGTATATGCTTTATGCTCTTAATAATGGAGGCCTCGTCTGATATGTTTTAATGCATGGTCCAAACACTTAAAAGATCTGCGTTAGTATCGTTTGAAGCCCCTCTTTAAAATTCCTCTTTAATCCAGGGTGATGTGGTTTGTGTGCCAATGTATTTTAATACACAGTGCACACAGTCTATGATCAGCCAGGGGTGACTGGCTATCTGTACACAGACCACAGCTATAAGAGTGGGCCGCCATTGACTGCAAAGGCGCACACAGACACAGATGGACCCCCTCCCCTTTTAAAGCAACAGCGCAGTGTTTGTGTCTGTCAACGTATAGCAACAGCCAGCTGAGGCAGCTACCTAAGGGAGGCAATGTTTTCTTAAAAAAAAAGGCATCCCTGCAACTCCACATAGCGTGAGAAATGTGCCTGTTAAATGTCAGTGCTATTTAATTTTTGTGACATAATTTTTCACCATTTTGTTGATGACATGAGAGCATCTGATGGAGGATAAAAGCAGCCTCTCTAAAATACTTTATCTGCAATCATCTATCCTTAGGCATGTTTGAAAAGGGGGAAACAGTTGGGAGGTTGGTATCTGATATTCATATGTGACATATTCTGATAATATATTGCAGATCTAAACTCTGTTAAATCTGATCTGTCATCTCATTTAGGGAGGTTGTTCTTTAGAGATTATGTTCTTCACATAACTGCTAAGAAGATTTTCCTTAACTTGTAAACTGTTCTGACCTCAAGACCTACGTCCTACCCTACAACAATATGCTCACATTATCAAACTAACTGTTGCAATCATAAAATAATCACTGATTTGATGCAGTTACAGGTATACAAACATATTGCTAATGTGTATGAAAGGATGTGAAATGGCAAAAATGAAGCCATAAATCAAAATCTTTTCCCTCCCTGCTGGAAAGACACGATTCTGCAACTCTCAAGTCATAAGAACAATGGCCACGTCTGTGGAGACCCTGAAGCAACAAATGCTAATAGATCTGATGAGCCAAAAGTATAATTGAATATATAATCAAAATGGGTTAATACTTTTTATAGCCTGTTCAAAACTAGATTTTAATTATGATTTTTTAAAAATCCAATAGTGATATATTGGCCAGTATTCCTATTTTTTCACACTTAAATAAACATATAAACATTTTTTAAAATAAAGATCACTTAAATTTGGTTATTAAAAAATGTAAGTAAGATATGTACTGACAAAGACATTTTACAGTAAAAAAATAAACATGTCAATGGTGATGATAAATGATAAATTATGCAATGGAGGTGTGTTCCTAAATGACCTCAGACATATTTTTGGCATCTCTGTGCTGCAATTTCATATTAATTATTTGCCAACATAATATACTAACGTGGGATAAACAAACAAATACACCGGCTTGGCTGATTCATCAGTCACGCCCTAAGTACTACCACTATACTTCTACTACACTTCTAATAATTATATTTTACATTTTCCCAATGCCATGATTCTCATTTTTCTCTGTTAATTCCACTTTTCCTTGTTGTTTATGTAATAATGAATAGGCTATGTTTCTTTAGTCCCTGGGCAGTATCTGATGCATCATTGGTTAGCCATTTCCAGTTACTATCTGGCCTGGATGTGGTCCACGCCATTCCTGAGATGTGGCCCTCATTTGGTTCAGTAGCCACGCTCAGGTTCAGTCATTACTGTCAGTCCAGGCATTACTGTATGTGGGCCAGAAGAAAGTGGGAGATGTGGGCCACAACTGGGCCAGATGTCAGTTGCTATCTGGGTAGATGCCAGATCTATTAATATATACACTACAGATGATATACTGTATACAATATAGCATGGTTCTTTCAAAAGCATGCCTCTTTTCCTCCCTCACTTGCATCTATTCTTTCAAGAGAGGCAAGGTGAGGATATTGTTCATTTACATAATCTAAAAATGTCATGTATCAGTGACATTCTGTTTTTGTTGCACTAGCCCGCATGTGACATGCACACACCCTAGATTAATGTTTGTCCTGGACATACTCAGACAACATGACCTTTGAATTATCATAACACCAACAAGGAAGATGAGAAGTAAGAGAAAAATGAAATTGAGGAAAATGAGAAATGTGTAGAGAATTGTGACGTTATGAGTCAAATGGGGTAAATGCAAGTAAAATGTTTGAGGAAAATGGAAAATTTGAAAAGAATAAAAAGTATTAGGAAATGCTAGAAATAAGGAAAACCAAGGAGGGGGAAAAATGGCCCTGCAGTAAAAGGTAAATGGGAGACTAAGATATCTTTTATAACAGTTTTGAGGTGTATTACTTCATACTTTAGATATCCTATATGTCTCATAGACTATGTGACTTCATTTGTTGCTTCACAGACACTGGTCAGTGATTAATTTCAGGATTCTGTTTATGCTTTATATATATATATATATGCATTAAATAAATGCAGATTTTAGCTGGTTGCGGATACTTTGGTATCTGCATACTAGTTACCCCTCTGTGGATTATTAATATGATCTAATTTAATCTAAAATTGCAGTAAAGACATAGATAATTTACATTGTTTGTCCACCAGGGAGCACTGACACGTTTATTTTTCACCTGAAAAAAATGTCCCAGTTTGTTCATATCTCGGTCACAATCCTTCAATAACCAAATTTAAAGGATCCTTATAAAAAAATATTTATTCATGTCCTGGGTAAAAGATGAAGTCATCAGATCAGACGTTAAAATCCTCTATTGGTTGGATATAGTTGAATAGGTACACCTAACAACAAATACATTAGAGCTGCAACGATTACTTGATTAATCAATAAGTCAGTTGGCAGTAAATGAATCTCCAGTTATTTTCATTTGATTATTTCATTTCGATTAATCATTTCATTATTTTTTTAAGAAAAAATGCGGAAATGTTCTGGTTCCAGCTTCTTAAATGTGAATATATTCTGGTTTCTTAAGTCCTTTATGATGGTTAACTGAATATCTTTGATTTTGGAATGTTGGTCGGGACTCAGCAAAAACAAAAACAACTAATCGATCAATCGAGGAAGTAATCAACAGATTAATTGATAATGAAAATAATCATTAGTTGTAGCCCTGAAATACAGTAGTTCTACAATAAATCTTTACTTTGTGAAAATTATGATGTTATAGAGAGATGTTAATCCGACTTTATGGTAATTTTGGAGGCTGTGTTGTGCTGTAGATTGTCACACAGTGAGGTTTTCTGTTATCTTGTCCACCTCTATCCCCAATCAGTGATTTTTTAAATTAAAAAAAAAATCTATTAATCCTCTATCCACTGTGATGACAAAGGTTATTGGACAAGCCAGTGAAGCCATAAGTTACAACAGCATCAATGGGGATCTCTATTAGTCAACGTCATTTCCCTCGACCCAGCTCCACAGCCTCCTCCACTTCCCCGCTGCGGGATTTGTGTTCAGCCTCCCGGAGTGTCAAAACACAGAGAGACTGTAGAATGCGTCTCGAGAAAGAAGAAGCATTTTTAGGGCTGTTAAACTCTCAGAAAACCGCAGTGTGAAAAGCAAGAAACCCGCAGCGTGAACTGGAAGCGTGTCTCTAACCAGCATTTTCCCGTCTTTTCAGATTTACCAAGAACCGAAAAACGACGGCGAGTGCCTGAACAACATAAAGGAGTTTCTCAAGGGCTGCACATCGTTCCGCGTCGAGGTAAGACTTGTGGTTACCTGTCGTTTACATCACACCGGTCCGCATGTTACACAGTGAGAGAGGTGAAGTTTGAAACGCAGAGTGTGCGTGTTAAAGACGAGATACAATAAACAATGGGCTTGACGGAGTGGACGGACGGACGGACGGAGGGAGGAGGAGTGAGCTAGCAGCCGAGAACAATCACCCATCGCCCCGCGCAGAGCTTGTGAGCTTGTCCGTCCAGTGGCGACACATTTGCAACATTTTAGCAACTTCAAGGGACACCCATTGATAAAAATGATTACAATGTAGCCTGTCTACATATTCCAGTGTATGATTTACACGTGTAGAAGCGACTATAGCTACTGTTTACGCTCTCTAATTAATGCAGAGCTTTGTCCTGGGGCTCCTGCGTGGCTTTATTGTCACCAGCAGTTCACACTAGCCATTGTAGAAACATGTTTTCTTGCTAACAACAGACAGCTACTGTAGCTATCATCAGTACAGGACTGTGGTCTTGTTCTAACATAGTAATGACACAGTCTTGGTATTATAAGGTGTTAAGTCTAAACACGTCCACCTCGCCCTTGCAGGCATATATAGAAATGTTTGAGTGGGGTTGCAGTCATGGCTAATAAGAATACTACCATAAGCAAACTGAGGACAGCGTGCTGTGTACTGCTGTGTGTTGGCCAGTGCATAGAGGGGTCATTGAACCATCCTAGTGTGACAATGAAAGTCAGTGTTCCTCAGCATTGCCTCTCTTTAACCGAGTCTCCAGCCACAGAACAAGAGGTGCAGATGGGGTGAGACAGAGCCCTGTCATATGGAGTGCTGAAACATGCCCTTTAGTAGTTTTGGTAGTTACAGGAATGCCAGAGAAGCAAACGGCATCCATCATGATTTTATTGGAAATGGCCTCTGTTTGTTTTGGCTCACTGCAGGGACAGGGTTGAGCAAGGAATAATCTGCGGTTTTATTAGTAGCAAATAGTCAAATTGTCTCCTTTATCTACTGGTTTATGTGATGCTTCTTCACCGGAGGAGATGCTGAAGTCAGTACTGTCACCAATTTCCTGTCTTTTTTTTTTTTTAAGGCTATGTTTAGTCGGTGCGTGCTGGAGTGTTTAAATATGTGAACTGGACAGAGCAGGATTACAGTTAGTTTGGGACTTGGCAGTGCTTTGGCTCACCATCTGTAGAGCAAAGATGGATCTTCTCCAGAGCCCAGAGAACTGCTGGCTCTGAACCCAGGTAGTTGCGGCTGCAGATTAGAGCAGTGGCCGCTTACATGAGAGCAGGACAGACAGATAGACGCTGTGCTTTTGCAGTCCTGACCTGCCTCTTTTAGATGGAGTTAAGCTGGACGTTTGGCTGAGCATCAACTGTGTTTACACGTCTAGTCGGGATCTAATTTGTATACTTGTTCCTGATTAGATGTTCCTGAGT
The DNA here is from genome assembly GCF_963924715.1 of Thunnus thynnus. Lineage (NCBI taxonomy): Eukaryota > Metazoa > Chordata > Actinopteri > Scombriformes > Scombridae > Thunnus > Thunnus thynnus. Next base: position 23,004,762 of record NC_089527.1, read on the forward strand.
AGACCACGTCTGACATTTGGACAGCTGCTGTTACTGACCTTTCACTTCTAATGTGTTTGACCACAGGAAGTGATCATTAGAGTTCCCATGACCCCTGTGGTCCCTCTGCAATAGTAACCTCAGCCTCCGCCTACCCTGACAGTGATCACAGATCTGTCTTCACTAATGAGAGAGCTTGAATTCTTTGCTATTAACAAAAGGTTGTTGTATTATAAAGCAACCACATTGGACACATAGTACAATTTTGAAGTATTTACATAGTGACTCACATTTTTGTTGCGTTGCTCCGGCAGTTTGCATTTGAATTGCGGTTTTCTGACTTTCTGGATTAATTTTAGGCTGTTTACATGTTCATCAGATACATTACACGTACAGGTACAGATACAGATTTTATCCCCACACACCCCAAAACTTAAAAAGATAAACTTAGTTTAGTAAAGTTTGGTTTAGGGCTGCAACTAACAATTATTTTCACTATGGTTTCATCTTTCAGCTGATTATTTTCTTAATTAACTGATTCATTGTTTTGTCTATAAAATATCAGAAAATAGTGAAAATTACTGTCATAGTTCGAGTCAATGGTTATGTCTTTAAATGTTGTATTTTGTCCAAACAACCAACTGAACAACCAAAACCCAAAGATATTCAGTTTACTATCATGTATGACAAAGAAAAGCCTTAAATAATCACTTTGAGAAGATAAATCCAGCAAATTTGACATATTTGCATAAAAATGAACAAACAAATAATCAATTATTAAAATAGTTGAAGATTAATTTCTGATTGACTCATTGTTGCAGCTCTAATTTGGCTTGCAGTCAATGACTGGCCTAAGTCTACGATTCAGAGGAGTCAGCAGCAGGTTGTACTGCAGCAATCTTTATCAGAGCTAAATCTATCAATTGGCTGCCCTGATGAATCAAATCAGACTTTTTAAACTCTCAAATAACAATTATGATATCAGGCCTCGGAAATCCAGTATCAGGCGAGCAATAATCTTCACTTCTTGCTTGTTTGGGGGACTTTTTGTCTTCAGTCTGGTCTTCAGGAACTGAAACACATGATCAGTTGATTGAGGTCAGGTAACTGACGTGGCCAGTGGAGAATAGTGCACTGTTGCAGCTTGGCTACCTGATATATGTATGTTTAGGATTGTTGTCCTGTTGCAGTGTCCTAAAATTTGGGGACTGTGTTAAGGAAAGGTCTGAGTCCTACGCTGCCCACTCAATATAAACACATCTCATTGTTTCATTTTAATCCACTGTCACTGTTTAAATACATACTGACTGCACTGTATGTGTTCTTAGCTCTCTCACTATACACAGGTGTATTGTGATACTGTGACACTGTGATGAGCTAACTTAAGTTTATTATTCAGTACACTTACGGTCACATATAATCATTAACTGTAGCATACATGGAGTAGTTGGTTTTGACACCCTACACAGGTAAACACTCATTTCCTCACTCATGACAAGTGTGAGAGCAATTTGCTCCCAGTAGCCTGCTGAGTCACAGAGGGGTGTTGCACTATTGTTTCTGCCTTCTTTGAGACTGTGATACTGAGGTCTAGCAGACATGTCTAAGCTTGTCATCTAAGTCATGTTCATTGTGTCCCTGCAATGAATGTTTAATGATCATCATTCATCATGTTTCACTGTGAAGAGATTGGTGGCTTTTCCTCTAACGGATAGCCTGTTGGATTGAGTCATAAGTTGGTAGAAGAGCTCAAATTTTGCAGATACTCTGGGAAAGAAATGGGGTGGGTGAAAGTATAGACGGGTGAGGAAGAGGGTGCTTTCACATGAATGCTCACAAGGACATCTAGTTTTCCAGTAGCTTATACACACTCACACACAAACTCTCTTTGCAAACACACAGAATCATACACATATTCCCTCTGGGCTTATCTGTAATCAGAGCGGAAGATGAAAAAGACTCTATCTCACAGTCACTCATCCTCTATTACTGAAGCGAGAGTAACTAATCACTTGAAGCCGTTACACAGGAAGAGAGAGGACGACTACAGTCATCAGCAGAGATACAATCACTGCCATTCATACTAACCAAGAGGCCAGTGAAAGTCACGCTGACATGCACACACACTGCTTACACTTTTACTGGAGTTAAAGGATAAGGCTGGCATTATTCTACATTTTTGTTGTTGTCAACAAATCCCCTTAAAGGACCAAAACCAGCAGTGTATCACTCAGTATCTCAAGACTTTGACTCTCCTATCATGTCTGTGGCTCTCAGTCCCATTTGTTGCTTCTGAAAATCTAATTCTTTAAAATTAGGTCACAAATGTTAAGTTTTTAAAAGACTAAGGAACTCCTTAAAAATGTGGGCACTCTAGTTTTTAGCAAATGTGACTCAGACATTTGGCTATTTGAAATTTTTCAATAGTTGTGCCAATGCGATTCTTGAAGGATATGGCTGGCAATTTTCTATATTTCTCTTATTTTCAGCAAATCTCATATGCAGAGCCAAACCAACAATGAATTCATCCCACTTCCAAGTATTGTGCATGTATCCAAAGCCTGAAATATCTTATTCCTCTGTGCCGTAAACCTCTGTTGTTGTCCAAAAACTATTAAAAACACGTCAGTGAGTCACACTGTTGCACTGGGTGTCATATTCCTCTGCCATGAAGAGTATAGGCATGGTAGTTTGTTTAGAAACAGCTCCAAAGACTAATAACAGTCTAGTAATTGTATAGTAATAGTTCCATGCTCTGTACCTGGATGTGGAAATGTCCGGACCACATGATTATATGCGCAACAGAAATACCACTTTTTCCCTTTGGCTGCTGTGTTATGCTGTTGATGACTGGAGGCAATAAAGAATCCAAGTTTTAACCACAAAGTTCTATCAGCGCTTACCACTTAGACCAAGATAACGTTAGTGTTGACTGTTGCTCTCAGTCTCTCCCTCTTAGCACGTCTCCATTGTTTCTGTTGCATATATTGTTATCTTCTGAACTTCGGTTCTATGAATCCATCACATTTGACCATTTCTTCTTGTGCGTCAGATGTTTATTCACACTCGTCACATCAATCAGACTCTAACCCAGACATTTTACACCGTGTCCTAACTGAATGCAACAAAATCAGTTTGATTGCTTTGTTTTCTATTGGAAAACTGGCTGCGAGTGACGTAGCGCAATGCGGCACGCCGTTTTGAGCTGAATTTTTGTTGGACACCCTGTTTCTATTTACTTCCTGTCGCATCATGGACAAGGAACAGCTGATTCATTTAGTTGAAATGAAGAGCTATCTCTACGATACCTCCTCTGGCTGGAGGGAGATTGCCAGGGAGCTGGAAGTTTCTGGTTAAGTTGCCGTTGACTATATCGTTTGTATATCCAGTTAAGAAACATCTAAATATCACAATATAAAATGTTTTCTGTTTAAAATGTACAAACGTAGGATAGCAAGTACTCACCCATCTTTTACTTAAGTGGTTACATCTCCAGTCTGATCTTGAGTGCACAGCTGATAGATATGTGTCTTGTTTACATGACGTAACAGAAGTGCATATTTAATGGATTCAGTGTGGACAAAAAGCATCCGATATTACTTGATGCGACGTGATAGTTGGAACAGCGGAAGTCTACAGCATAATAGAAATAAGATATATCAGGCTTTGGATACACACACAATACTTGAAAGTAGGATCAATTCATTGTTGGTTTGACTCTGCACATGAGATGTGCTGACAATTATAAAAATATAGAAAATCATTAGTAAGCTGGGAGCTATTTGATCAAAGAATATAAATATAACAGCACAAGTTCCATTCCAGTACCAAAAAAAGTGTTGAGGTTTGATACCCAACTGTACTAAAAGAGGAGCAAAGTGTGCATTTGTTGGGGACTGTTTTCAGCCGTGTATAAAAACACAATTGGTTTGCTAGTGAGTATGAACAGCAGCAGGATGGTGTATGTTGAACAGAGTCAAAATTCAAAATAATGAGGGAACATGTCACTCAGTGCAACACCATGGCTCATTAATGTGGTTTTAACAGCTTTTGGACAACAATTGAGGTTTATGGCACGGTGGAATTAGCTCTATCAGTACTGCTGAAACAGCTGATTAATTGATTAGTCAACAATTAGTCAACATTTTGGTAATCCATTCAATATTATATAACGCTGTTTTAAATTATAACACAGTGTTTAATATTTTTTAGAGTGAACAATCAATAGATTAATCAAACAAATGATAGATATTAATCAGCCCTAGATCTTATATCATCATGCAATCTGTATCTAGAGTTGTTGTCTGGATAATAACATCTGATCACAGGCCTTTGCATTTACACCTGGTTTTAGTAAGAGTGCATTGTTATTGGATTGCAATATTTTCAAATTAACTCTATATATCAGTCTTTTGCTATGCAGGAAATACTTATTAGTAGGATAAAATCATTAACATAGCCTTTGTTGACAACAATAAAAATGTAGAATATCGCCAGCATTATCCTTCAATGCTTGTGCTCTTCCTGAAGTAGACAGGGGGAGTTCAGCACGTAACAGTAGCATTTGTAATACGCATAATTCAACCAGCATCCAGACGACTGTAAATAGTGTTTGTTTATAGCTGCTGCAGATATACTTGTATCTGCTGAGGTTGTGTGTTTCGCCCACCACTTCTGTCAGAGATAAAGAGAGTTATGGATTGACTGCTCAGAGCTTTCAGTGTGGCCAAGTGATGACACAGCGCTGCTGCACTGGAATTAGCGATTATCTTTAAAAGGGAAATGCACTTGCCGATTACTCTCAGGCACTCACGCCCACATTCTCTGACTCACCCTGTCTCTGTCCTCTCTCACCCACAGCCGTTTGAGGCCAGTGACCTGCTGCTGGGACTGAACTTCTCAAAGGTGCTGAGCAGTCTCGTAGCTCTGAATAAAGTGACTGCAGGTTAGTCAAAACATGTGCAATGTGTGTGAGTTTCACGATACATGTGGTGGTTGTTTTATGAAAGACTGGCGGGTAGACGTGTGTGGGCACCGACTGTAGATACCAGGTCTATTTATTGTTTTTCTTTCTCTCCAGATATTGGCGTGGGCAGTGATTCAGTGTGTGCCCGACACTCTTCAGCTCACCGTATCAAGTCTTTTGAGTCGCTGTCCTCTCAGGCTTCACTGGGCCGATCCTCCAAGCTGCTGCAAAACCAGTTTCGCAGTCTGGTAAGACCAACACTCACTGATACTACTAAAACTACCCTGAGAGTGTGGTCGACGAGGTCTTCATTACACTTTTTAGTCCATTGTTCGTAGCAATGTTTTTGAATCATATTCTAAAGTGTTGTTGGCATTTTGTCCAATCATATTAATTATTAACAATCCAGTGTATCAGTTCAGTGTTGTAGGTCAGTAATTGTAATTTTACAACTTGGAGGCAGTTCCCTGCCTCCAAGTTGTTATGGGACAGAATTATGTCATAATAAATAGATAGTTAAGACAGTTAAGATGTTTTGTTTGTTTGTAGCTTGTACAAATACATACGGGTTTTGGGTCATAAATGAGCAGTTTATAACTGAACATATATTAATTAAAAAACTTGGATTGTTGAAGTGGCACATTGGTTGAATTAAAGCCAACAATGGTTTTGAAAAAGGTTGTTGTCTGTCACAATTCAATTAAGCCAACAATCATTCAGCCAAAACAACAGCTAGTTATAGATGGAAAAATTTACTAGAAAATTAAAATAAAGCTTGATTTTCATCAGTTATGGAAAAGCAATGAACAACTGCAGGAAAACAGCAAACAAGCAATCACAATGGATTGTACCTTAAAGCTTGTAGAGTCTCTGGGGGTGAAACTGATGAGTAATAAATGTTACACAATGTTTGTGGGATTTGTTTCACAAAATAGATGAGAAGTGATTTGTTTAATAGCAAAGCTCTTCTTGTTGACACTCGTTTTCCTCTTCCAGCTTTCATCTCTTGACCTCAAAACATCTATTCTGCTCACTGCTTACTCTGCCTTTTGCTTCTTTCCCTCCGTGCCTCGTTTGTCAGGACATGTCAGAAAACAGTGGACAGCAGCTGCTGGTGAAGGCACGTTTCAACTTCCAGCAGACCAACGAGGATGAGCTCACCTTTAACAAGGGTGATATCATCAGTGTGACTCGTCAGGAGGACGGTGGCTGGTGGGAGGGGATGCTCAACGGCAAGGCTGGGTGGTTTCCTAGCAACTATGTCCGTGAAATCAAAGGCTCTGGTAAGTACCTCTGCTACCTTTGTAAGACATTTCACTGTGTTGCTTGGTAGGGATGCTCTTATCAGGGTTTTTAATGCAAATGCTTATCATGTGATGCTATTTTCAAACTTGGAGTGAACACAGGCAGTTGCATCCCTCAAACCACATAATCACAAAAAGGTCTCCGTCCCTGAATGCCTCTGTGAATGATCACAGAGCAGCTTGAAAGATTAAATTATATTCTAAACAGACGTTTTCACATCTCTCTCAGACAATAATCGCCAAACAGTACACAACATGACAGCTGCCTTTGTCACTTCACTTCCATATGGCCTTATGACAGTAATGCAGCCCCACATCTGTTGCCTCTCAAGGCCTGCTGTGGTCTGTTGTTTTTCACTTGTAAAACTGGTTGAGATGCCATGTGGCAAGAGACAGCAACTCAAAATCTGATTCTCAGTTTGACTGATAGTACACTAACCCATTTAATGATTTGTCTAATTGGTGATTTTAAGGAGCAGTGGTCAAAATATAATTTATCATTTTATGATTTTTCCTTGGGTTAATGATATGATATGCTTAATTTGTTTATTGGTGTAATATCACCACACATCCAGAGATAATTTAGGAATTACAAGCCATGATAAGATCGTTAGAATGAACATTTATGTGGGCAGGACACAGACAAAGACAAAACACTGCCTACTAATCCACTTTCACACATGATATTTCATTTGTTAGGCGACTCTATAGTCTTTGAACTGTTGCATTTTCATGCCTAATTAGACCAAACGCTAGGCAGACGTGTGTTTAATCAGAAGGACTTAATTAATTTCTTTTCTCTCTGGTCACAGACAAACAAGTGTCTCCCAAGTCTGGAACCCTTAAAAGCCCGCCTAAAGGCTTTGACACATCTGCAATCAGCAAGACATACTATAACTTGGTAAGGACACAGCACTGCAGTAATCTGAAATCAGCCTTCTCTCTCTCTTCTTTACTCTAATGCTGAAATGTAAAGATTTTGTCTCTGTTATTAGACCTTTTCTCTAATATCACTGACCATTTCCTAGTTTGCTGTTTGCCTGTTTCTATGCTTGCAGTATAGGAAATATATTGACTGATTTTAGGCAACTGTTAAAAGTGATGAATCAATATTTTGTATTAGTGTTGATTGTATTAAAATGGAACATTAATTGGCCAGAAAATCTCATGCACCTGTGATATGATAGATATGATGCAATATGATTTATTATATGTTCATTATATACAGTAGTTGAACGATGTCACTCAGGTCATTAATAACTTGCACTTTGTAATATTTTGATCAGTTAGACATGCATCACCAGGATACAGCAAAACCATTTTTTACAATGAATTAAGAAGAATTCATTTTATTGAACAAAGCATTAAGGATATTTGGAGCAACTCTGCAAGATTAGTTTATGGGATCTTTTAATTGATCAGTGATATTACACTGACCTGGTGTTACAATATTTTATGGATTAATAGCTCAAATTTGAGGCACCAATTCATGAAAGAGTGACTGTAATAAGAAATGGAACTGTTTCATAAAAACCATCTTCACTTCTTGACATATAGGCACTTTCTAAGTTGAAGCTGTTTTGTCCTTTTTTTGCAGGTTTTGCAGAACATTTTAGAAACAGAGACAGAATACTCCAAGGACCTTCAGAGCCTCATGACAAACTACCTGCGACCTCTTCAGAGCATTGACAAGTATGACTCATTTACACATACAGTAAAGTTTGAAAAAACCAGAACCAGTGTTTTTTATTGTATAACAGGAGCTTGGATAATCAGATCTTTGCACATTTTTTAAACAGCAAAGCTGGGTTGAGTACATTAGTTTTGAATTTGTCATCACCACTTTGTTTTTTCCATCTTGTCTTTCCCCCCAGACTGAGCAGCTCGGATGTGTCTCTGATTCTGGGCAACCTCGAGGAGATCAGCACCTTCCAGCAGATGCTCGTCCAATCACTGGAGGAGTGCACCAAGTCAGTCCCTCCTAACACATACAGCCCCTCCGCAGCAGCATCCTTTCTGTTTCATAATATAAGTGTAGGGGCATCTAGTGTTGGGCCACTGTATTACAGGGATATTGGATATGAGCATAGACCGTGGAATATATTATATATTATAATTTTGTATTCCTTTCAGCCTATAGCACACATCCACATGCCATATATTTCTGCTCTACTGTATTTTCTTGTCAGTGTATGAAAGTTTTCATACTACTTTATCTGTGTTTCCTTAGGCTTCCAGAGAGTCAGCAAAGGGTGGGCGGCTTCTTTCTCAACCTCATGCCACAGATGAAGGCTCTTTATGTCGGTTACTGCTCCAACCACCCCTCTGCAGTGAATGTGCTCACCCAGCACAGGTAGGTTTACACATCAACTACATTCAGTTTGAATTTATAGTGTTTTCAACTTGCCGAAAAGGGAAAAGTGAGTGGTTGTATTGTTGGAATTTATCTTTCTTTTACAGTTGTAGCTACCTGCTGTTTGCTGATTGTGGCAGCAGAATCTAGCTTTGTGGACACAAAGTGCGCAATCTGCAGTCTACTTATCATTATCAACTAGGGTTGGGCTGATGGGCGATGCCATTGTCCATCAACCACTGAGCCTCTACCATCGTACCATTGTGATTTAAAAGCCCCCCCTACCACCCCCATCGTCTTTTGCATGGATTACATTACTCTTATTGGCTTTTTACTCACAAAGCTTTTATTGCACTTACAGTAATGCAATGAGTGTAGTTAGTTGTCATCAAGTTGACCTGATTCACTGTCTTTCCTCTGCTCCTCTCAGAGGACATACTCACATGCATAGAGCGCTCAGAGCCGCGTGCAGTGAAACAGAGGAGAGGAGAGAAACTTAGCGCAACCATTAATGAGAGCAAAATGCAGTAGATGCTCACACTGAGCTGAAATGAAACGAGGGCATATAAATTAGGTAAATAACTCTGAGAGTGTGTGTCCTCTGAGAGAGGAGTGGAGGAGGGACAGTGAACCACGTGAAGTACCCGAGTTGATGACAACTACATTTGTTACGTTACTGTAAGTTCAATAAAAGCTTTGTGAGCTTTCCTTGCAGGTTTAGAGTGAATTACAGTATGTACAGCACAAGAGGGTAGAGGATCAAAATTTTGACCCAATCTGTAACAGGCCAGTGGAAAACCAGAATCCGAAACATATTTGCAGAAATTAATTTTCAACCCAAAAAGGACTCGAGAACACTAACAGTGGTAGCAGCACCATGCACCACCGATTAACGAGTAGCTGCAGTCAAAAAGGAGTAGCAATACATTACATTTCACATTTCACACTGCAGCCACAGGACTATCCGGACTGATTAGGTTGAATGTTAGTAACTAGGGAACTGAGACCAGTGAAGACTTCCACAAGAGGTATATAATGTAGCTGGTAGAGGTTGACCTGAGGTGAAACTGAGTAATGCTTGCTGTCAGATTATCTATCATTCTAATTGCATTAAGGATTTTAAAGAATATTGTGAATCATGATGCACTGCAACAGATACTGCCTTTGCAAAGCTATGTGAGACGTGGCGTTTCAACTATGCTGTCATTTCAAAATTGTATGTTTTTTAAAGCAAATATCTCATTAAGCGTCTTTCAGTCAGTTTTAAGGCTTCTCCTTGTCAGTACAGTTTTCCTGTATTTGTTATATGCTGTCATAGTTTTTGAGATCATAATATGACCTTCATAACTTTGTTTACTTACTTCAAAGTTACACAGTTACTTCTTTATATCAGTGATTTTGTCCATCTCCAGTAGCTTACGATTACTAAGGTAGCAACACAAGTAAGTTTTAAGTTAGTAGGTTTAATGCCAAGCAGACATGTGTGCCAGTTTTAACAAAAGTCTGATAGTCACTTTTTTATGAATGTGTTGTCAAACCAACATTGGATAACTAACAGAGATACATGGAGCTGTCTGAATTCTGTGTTGGTTACAGACCCTAAATTAATTAATTGTCTCACTGTCTCTCTCTTTCCTTCCTCTTGCAGTGAGGTATTGGGGGAGTTTATGGAGGGGAGGGGTGCCGTCAGTCCTGGGATCCTCACCCTGACCACAGGCCTCAGTAAACCCTTCATGAGACTCGACAAATACCCCACCTTACTCAAAGAGCTGGAGAGGCACATGGAGGTGTGTATCTGTGTGTAAACATCTGTCTAGTAATCTTGTGTGATGTGTTTTCTAACCAACATGTTTCTTCTCTCGCAGGAGAGTCATCCTGACAGACCTGACATTCAGAAGTGCATGGCGTCATTCAAAAATCTGTCTGTAAGCTAAACACACTTCCTCTTCAGTCAGACGTAGCCAGTGACTTTACTTAATTATGTAATAATTTAATAGCAGGTCTTTGAGTGGTTGTCTGTTTCCATTGTGCCAGGCTCAGTGCCAGGAGGTGCGGAAACGTAAGGAGCTGGAGCTGCAGATTCTTACTGAGTCCATCCGGCTGTGGGAGGGTGATGACATTAAGACCCTTGGCTCTGTGCTGTACATGAGCCAGGTCATAGTCCACAGTCCTGGGTCAGAGGTACAATCACCATCCACCTACACTTCACTCTCTATAGACTGCTGCTAATAGTGTTTGTAAACGAAATACGGCCTAACCTATGCACATTGCTGACTTAAGTTGTGAATGTTATTTTACAGTGCATAAATATACTTCATATATGCATTTTCTATACTTTTTATTGTAATTTACCTAAATCATGTTATTTAGTTAGCCATTTAGTGTTTAGTACTGTAGCACCTTCATAAAACTTTCCTCAAGAAATATGTTTGATGATGAATCAAGAGGTCATCGCAAATGTAAAGAACTGTTGGCTAATTAAATATGTAATTTTAAGTGAGGAAAAGTATGACACAGGGCAAATTCTTAAGATTAGATTACAGCTACAGGTTGGTAATTTCAACAAAATAATTAGACCTATCAAGGGTCACCATATATAGTTACATGACTATGGCTTTGGTACACTGGCTCAAAATCACTGACACATACACGGGTATCAATAACCAAAGTCATTAGTGGGAAAACATGCTTATTTCTTGAAGGGAAAGCCTGAAACATTAACTAACCATCTTTTTAGCTGTACTTTCACTCCAATAGGGAATATTTCTTTGTAAAGACCCAGTTATAGTACTGAGCTTCTTTTCAAACACATCTTTTCATTGTGGCATCTTAAGTGGACAGAAACCTTCATAGCTTTGATCAAAAGAATCTACCTAATGAATGTAATGCAATGATTATGAGAACAAATTGAAAGTATTTTCATTATGACAGGCAAGCACGTCTCTTTAAAAAAATTATCAACATTGGCATCTCTCCAGACATTTTTCTAAATAATGATTCAATAGTACCCACTCTAACACTATTATTGTTAAAAACAGGCTAGAGATTCACAGTAATGAATCGACAGTCTGACACTGAAGACAACCTTACAACAATGATGTTCTAATACTTAAGGCTGGCGATTTTCCTTATTTTTCTTAATGTCAACAGATCTTATGTGCAGAGCCAAAACAACAATGAACTCATCCTACTTGAGTAACAATGATAAGATTGTAAACCTCAGGAGAGAGGTTTGTAGAACGGCAGACGCCACTGCACATGCACGGGAACGCAGCTCCATTTACAGTGCTTTGCTAGCTCCTGGTGCTACATATCACAACCTCTTGACTTTGTGCTGAAGTTGTTTGAGAAATGTATAAGGCAGTAAGGAGTACAGGAGGTCCATGGCAAAGAGGAATACAATATATAAGGCTTTGGATACACATACAAACACATACACTTGTAAGCAGCATGAGTTAATTGTTGGTTTGGCTGTACACATGAGATTTATTGACAATAAGAAAAATATAGAAAATCACCAGCCTTATCCTTTAAAGGATGAGTTCATATTTTTTCAGGTCTATCTTAAAACAATACTGACAGGCCCATATGTAATTGTATCTCCTCTTCATACTAACTGCAAAACATTTCCTCTTAGAGGGATGCAGGTCCTTATAACCTCAGTTGAACTTTAAGAATTCATTTTTGCACAGAAAGAGGACTGTGTATTTTGTCCCCTGTCTCTTACATTTAAATTGCTTGAAGAGAGGATCTCTTTGCAAACAGTATGAACAGGAGGAACAAATACAGCGACCAATAACGCCAGTTCAAAGAAGTTATAAGAACCCCTGGTCTAGGTCTGGCAGAGTAAAATGCACTATGCAGCAACAGCCTGTGGCTTTCTGTGATTGTTATTGTGATAAAATGCCACATCAAGGTCGCACATTGAGGAAGATGGGATACATGCACAAATGTATGCTGTGAACTTCAAACAGGTAGTCTGATAATTCCCAGAGCAATGTGACTGGTATGTTAACAGACTCTCCACCTGCGACTTGATAAATCCTCACCAGATAATTCACACTGCTGCAACTTTTCTGTTAGACTTTTAAAATGGTTTTATCTTGTTGTGAATCTTTGATCTAAACTGGCTCTTAGTCAAATGTGTCCATAATAGAGTGGTGATAAAAAAAAAAAAAACCTGACAAAACATTTGAGCACTTTCTTGCATTTACTCTTTCCATTTCCCTTGACATTTCTCTCTCTTTCTCTACCTCTTTGTCTCTCTACAACCTCCTCCTACTTACCAGGAGAAGAGTGAGCGTTACCTCATGCTCTTCCCCCACGTCCTCCTCATGTTGTCTGCCAGCCCGAGGATGAGTGGCTTCATATTCCAGGTCAGTGATAAAGACTTTCTCAGAGTTTCTTTCCGATTCCCTACCTGTGTTTAACATCAGAGTTCTGGGCGTGTATTGGTCCTTTCTCTTTTGTCTTGAGTCTTATGTGATGATTTCCATATTCAGGGAAAATTGCCTTTGGCCAGCATGACGGTGACCAAACTAGAAGACTGTGAAGCCCATAAGAACGCCTTTGAGCTCAGTGGTGAGGCTCCCTGAGATTAGCAACATGCTGCGCTTAATGCTGTGTTCATTACTCATAATTTCTTTAACAACATTGTGTGTTTCTCTGCAGGCCCAATGTTTGACCGTCTCCTGGTGGCGTGCACCAACCAGCAGGACCTGCAGGACTGGGTGGAACACCTGACCCGACAAATCAAACACACTGCAGCCACAGCGCCCAGCCACAAACCACTCACTGTTCCCTGCCACACGGTCAGAAGCTAATGATTACATACCCACACAAAGCTGATTGTTTCTCTATTAATTTAGACCTAATGTGGTGTGAACACTATCAATATTAAGTATATGTAGATTTCTCATATGTGTGAACCCTAAAATCAGTATTCCATGAGATGCTGGTACATATAGTGTCCAGCAATCAGATAAAATTGCTATACAGCCCTTTGTGAGGAGGCTTATTTATTTTACAAGTATGGCTTTAATACACAATGGCATTTAATTAAATGAATACAAATACGTAATAGACATTCAGCCTTATGAATAAACAATCAATTATGATAATCTAACCACAATAGGCCACATTGATTGGTGACTAAATCATCAATCACAATCAATCACATTTCAGAATCAATAAACCTATCTGCAGGACTTCAGCTAAAAGGAATATAATTCTCTGCTGTGGTTTAGGCTGATTAAAAACAGTGAGGCATCATGGTAGAACAGTTTTGATTTGGTTGGTAATTAGTTTAATGATGTCTGTGTGTGACTACACTGTTACTGTTTCAGAAATGCAACCCTGCTTAATTTGCTGCTGCTCTGACCTGTAACTGGATAAGTAGTCGAAACATAGATGGAAAGTAACTATACATAGTATTTCTTGAGTCAAGTAATATAGTTGTTAAACTAGTATCGACTGATTTTTTTTTTGGCAACTGTGGAGACAGTGCAACAAGCTGTTAACACACTATAGACAATGATCACCTTTAATGTTGATATGGTGAATGTGTTAGCAAACACTTGCCTACTACACATCCAGCAGATAAAGAGCAACAGTAGCTCTCATTTAGAGCCATGTTTCGGATCACCTGAGAGTCCAAGTCCAGTATTCACTCTCCTTTTAGCATTGCTTTTCTCTTCACCAACTCCTGACTTCACTAACTCTTCAGCTGCTAAATGCTCCACTATGTTCACCACTAACTTTGTCTGCTGGTGCTGGGCAGATAGTGTACAGTGGGGTTATTAGAGCGTTTTTGCTGGAAAATGGTGCCTGCTGCAGCTGACAATGAGGTCAATTTGAGCAGTGAGAGTGAACTTAGAAGTCGCGGTCCGTAAAACCAAAGTAATGACTTGAAAGACTTTGAGGTCACTGCAGAGTTGGGTGATAATTCTTTGTGGATTTGTCACTGCAGAGTCACCACTTTTGCATTACAGGCAGTCATTTTAATTATATAATTTTAAAAATATATAATTCAAATATTAAGTAAAGAGTGAGCTTTCATGCTGAACATTATGTAGTAAACATAGCTCCATGAAGATGCATTTACTGGATGTTTATCAGTTATTTAAGAGCAGTTATTATTCCACAGAGGAGCAGAACAGTCCATTTTGTAATAAGTGTTATTACAAAGGCCTTGTTTCGTTTCTCAGCTCCCGTCTCACCCTCTCACCCCATCCCGGCATGCTGAGGGAAGGGCCATGACAGTGGCCCCCACCTACCACACCCTGCCTCACCCCTCCTCCCATGGAACATCTCACAGCACCATGATGTGGGGCCCACTGGAACCCCCCAACACCCCCAAACCCTGGAGCCTGAGCTGCCTGCGGCCTGCACCCCCACTACGACCCTCTGCCGCCCTCTGCTACAAGGAGGTGAGGGACCGTATTTATGTGTAGTTTGGACATCTTCATGTGTTTTTTTTATGTAGATTTTCTAATGTCATGTAATTTTTTCTGCCCTCCATTTACAGGATCTCAGTAAAAGTCCTAAGAGTGTGAAGAAACTCCTTCCCAAACGCAAGCCTGAGAGGAAACAGTCTGAGGAGGAATTTGCCTTGAGGAAGAGTACGTTTTAAACTATGTTAAACTCAAATACACCAAAATAACAATTTAGTTTTTCAAACTAAAGGGATTGTTCGACATTTTTTGAAATAGCTTATTTGCCTTCTTGTTGAGAGTTGGATGAGAATATCAATACCACTGTGATATCCACCCGTTAATTATGAAACTAGTGCCAGGAGACGTTTAGCTTAGATTAAAGACTGGAAGCAGGGATACAGCTAGCGTGCTGTAACTCCCCAGTGTGTTGTTTTTACATTTATGTTTTTGTACAAATTAAACAAATGAAATATAATGTTTTAATTGGTGAGCTTTAGAGGTGCTGGTAGGCAGATTTTGAAGGATAGCTGTTTCCCTTGGCTTCCAATCTTTATGCTAACCTAATCGTCTGCTGGCTCTATATTCATAATTAACAGACAACTTGAGAGTAGTATAAATCTTCTCGTCTAACTCTTGGCAAGAAAATTAATCAGTGTAAGTCCCAAAATGTCTAACTATTATTTTAATGTTCGCAGATGCTGTAATTTTTGCAAATATCACCCACCCACTGACATGGTACAGCTGTTGGAGGGAAAGACGGTTGAGATCTGAGGGACACGAGCATGTGAATAAATTTGTCCCCATTGTGTCCTCTCTTCTTTAGGCACAGCTGCTCTGGAAGAAGATGCCCAGATCCTGAAAGTTATTGAGGCATACTGCACCAGCGCCAAAACCAGGCAGACTCTTAACTCCAGTAAGAAAAGACATAATTTTACTTGTACATGTGCATGCACAGATGAGGTTTATTCCGCAGCTTGGTGCCTTAGTTTCGGCTATATCTTGCTGTCTTTGTATTCTGTTACTCAGTGCCTTTCATTAACACTGATATTCTGTACTGATCCTTCTAACAGTATATTTTCCTTCTTTCTGTCTCTCCTCCACTCCTCACTTTTTGGCATTGCCCTGGTTTACCTTGAGTTCCTCCTTTTTTTTCATTATTTGTTCTCTCCATACTTTATGTTTGCGTTGTAATTCTCTCCATGTATTCTGATTTGCTCCATCATCCCATCCTGCATCTCTCATTGGTTTTATGATTTACCATTTGTTGCGTGTTGCGTACTCTACGTCTTCCCCTTGTACCGTCACTCCTCCTCCTTTGCCCACCATTTCCTCCCTCTACATTCGCACATCAACTCGGCCCTCCCCGACTAGCCTGGCAGGGCACTGACTTGATGCACAACCACGTGCTGGCCGACGTGGACCGGTCCTGCGTGGACTCGCCGGGCCGCCGTAGCAGCATGTCAAGGCCAGAATTGACCTCTGACCTTTCGGAGGACTCTGACTATGACTCCATTTGGACCACCCACACTTACAGGATGGGTTCAGTGCCGCGTAAGAGCTGCATCTCTCACCAGAACTAAAGAACGTACAGTACTACCACGCTGTACTGTAATGTAAAGTACAGTGCGCTTACCTCTTTTACCTTCAATGTATTAAAAGAAACTAGATTTTTTTTATTTATCTATTTATTTTCTATTATATATTTGTCCATTTTTTTGTTAACTTATTTGGTTTATTTATTTTGACAGTTTGAAGATGTTTAAAGCATCTCCCTGTTGCCTTTGCCACTTTCCCTTTTATGTGCCTCCTCTCTTTCTGTAGTTGTCATGCAGTAAATGTTTGGTAATTCTTGTTAATTTATCTTGAATGTGACCACTCCCCTTGTTTGACCATACATGTGGGGAACTCTCCTAGCAGAGAGTACAGGGATGTTAGAGTGGAATATAGGGGAGGGAGACCCAGGGGAGGGAGAAGTGGGGACTGAGCTTTTCCTGTCTGATATTCAGATGAAATTCAGGAACGAGTGTATTCTATTTACCATGTACTACTTCTCTCCAGTATGTGTTTTTAGAGTATGTATGCTCAAACATAGCACAGATGCCACATACACACACGCACAGGTTCAGGCATATATGCCCCTGCTGCCAGATAATATAGCAGCATGCAAATGTAATATCCAAATTCTTATAATTTTATATCATTGCTTTTATTCATAATTTGAATCTGTATCCATTGTGCCAGTCCTAAGCAGAATTTAATTCAACAGACAACATGACATAAAGCTCTAGAATACTACAAATCCTTGCTAAGATGAATAACATAATAATAATAATAATAAGATGATGAAATAATGAATGACATACAGTCCATTTTATGTTGTAGCTGCTATAGGAAGAGGAGATTGTTACATAGACTTCACTCTACTACACTAGTCAAGCTTTTATCATTGAATAAGAGCTAGTGGACTAAGAATCGTGAATTTAAAGGGCCTGTTCACCCAACTTACAAAAAAACACAATTTTACATTTACAGATAGCTTTGGTTTCTTTCTTTAAATTTTCAATGCAATGGAGGTCAGTGGAATTTTGCTTGTGGTTCTTACAGCAGGGAAAATACATTTTATGTGCAACTTAACACCCTCTGAAAATGGTGTTTTTGCTGACCTCTAGTGGTTTAACTTTGTCACCTTAATACTGTGATGTAAAAGTGTACTGCATGGTGTGTCATTACATTATAGTTGGATGTGGTCAGAGGTGAAACAGACTTAAATATTTCAACCAGAGAGGGCAGTAAATGAAATGTTTTCAGCTTAGTGTTAAGTTACTGTTTAAGGAAATTCAACACTAATGTGTCTTTAAAGAAATAATGTCCTGGTTACTTTGATAATCCACAAACCTCACTGTTTTAAATGAAACTGCTTCCAGCACCCCTTCTGAAATTCTATTTACCTCCATTTTAAATTTTGCAGAGGCAGAAATGTCAAAAAACAGATACAGTATCTCAAAACCTGGGCAAATAAAACTAAAACTATCTGTATGACTAGATATACCTAGAGGTAAGTGAGAAAATATGCTTTTGTAATTTTGGTGAACTGACCCTTTAAGTCATTCATTTAAATCATTTAATATACTGTTTAGTCTCCTAAGCATCATCCTTAAAGCCTGCTCTTAGACCCAGTAAAGTCACTGTCTGTCAGTGGTTCTACAGGGTTACATTTATATTATAATTCGCATGTTAGTGCATTAACAAAATACAAAGATTCATTTAGAAAGTAGAAGTTATACCGTACCAGCCAGATACTAATGAACTTAAAATTGCAGCCTAACACATCTACTGTCCCATAATATAAACCAAATGCCTTTGTTTGATAGGATATGTCACCTGATAGATAAAGGAATCGTTTGACACTTTGGGATTTCTTTTGAATCTTTAACATAAAGAAACAGCTAGCAGCTAGGTAACAAAATCCGACTACCAGCACCTCTAAAACTCACTAATTTAATTAATTAAATAAATAATATATAAAACATTAAGTAATGAGCTTTAGAGATGCTGGTAGGATTTTTTTTTTTACATTTGGACAGAGCCAGGCTTCCACTCTTTATGCTAAGCTAGGCTAAACATCCTAAATCCCATCTAATTTCATGTTTCAAATGTCTATGTGCCCAAAGAGGAGAAAACAATTCACCAATTTAGCCCGGCTAGTTGTTTTCCCTTCTTCCAGTCTGTCTGCTAAGCTAAGCTAACCTGCTGTTGGCTCCAGCTTCATATTGAACAGACAAATATGGGAGTGGTAGCAATCTTCTCATTTAACTCCCAGCAGGAAAGCAAATATGCCATTTCTCAAAATGTCAAACTATTTGTTTTAACTGCAGCGGTTGTTAGGCTCCAACAATTTGACCAGGTTAGCATATTGTCAAAAACAGACATCCCTTGTGTCACAACAAACTAGCACCTATGCTACCGCCTCATTGGCCAGGCATGCCTTTGTGTTTTCTGGCTTACGAGGCTTCCCATACTATCTCTTGCATTTATTACTATTTTTATGAAGAAGTATTTTTACAGTATTGGTATTAAAAGTACAGGTTGGCATCCATTTAGAGCCTATCCTCTTACAGCAAGCAATGTGAGTGACATTTGGAATATATTGGGCCATGTTACAGTATTTACTGTTTCTGAAATGATTTCTTTATTGTATTCATTATTTTGTATACAGGCTTTTTTTTATTTATATTTTATTCTATTCTGTATGTCAATGTTTACAAAATGATCCCTGGAAGAATCATTTGATTTTTTTTTTTTTTTTTACATTTTATTGGTCTGTATGATAGTTTACACTGAAATTATAACATGAAGTGTTTGAATTATTTTGCACAATCATGTAACGGGCCAGTGGGTGGGGGGGATAGAATCTGTTAAATTCTGTACTTTTTGTCGTCTACCTAGAGTGTGTATGATATAGTCCTAAAGGTAGACTTAAGTATTCAGTGTTACTGTAAAGTAAAATGCTCATTCGTAGTGTAAATGCTCACCTTCAATGTTTTGCAAGCAGTGAGGGTAAAAAAGAAACCGTGATTATACGGGAACATTTCTATGTGAACTACTCATTCAACCTCAGAATACTGTCAGAGTGGACTTGAAATATAAAGAGCACATAGTCTCCCTTTCTGTAAATACTAGTTGTCAAGGAGCAAGAAAAAAAAATCCATTCTATGAGTATTTGAGCTAAGAATATCACTGTCCTTATATCATGTGCTATACTTTGTGACAGGTGTATTCTGTGGTTTAAGAAACTAAGTCAAACTTTGGGACAGGCAGGGTGAAGAGACTAACTGTCTTTGACCAACATTGTCCTCTGTGTGCTCTAATGCTGTATTCAGTTCACACATGTGACCATGTCTTATCTGCAAACAGCGCCTTCAGTGTATTTGTTCTACACTTCTGAAGTGTTCAAGTCCCAAACGCTGTATTATGAGTTTTGAATAAATCTGTCATTTGGTAGACACTGGCATTCTGGTGATTTGTTAAAACAGCAGATGTGATTGTGTTTGGTGTGTGTTTTCATTTGAGGAAGATGATGGAGTGTGAGAGTTATTACTTTGATAGAGAATTGTATGAATGGATTTGGCTTTTTTGACAGATATTTCAACTGCCTTTCATTTCCTTTCATTTTTCTCTGGCTCTTGTCTGATATTTGATCTTTGCATGACTAACCCACTACTACTACCGAATGTGGTGTATGTTTGTTTCTCTTTGTGCTGCCAGTCGTTCCAATAAAGAAGTTAGAAGAGGATGATTCAGTGTTGACTCATCTTACTGCAAGGTGAGACAGAGTAAAGTACCAATCGTTGAGTGCTCTTTTGTTTTGAAACAGGACCTCGAAGGGAAACAGGGTTGCATGTGATCATCCCCGGAGAGGAGAGAGTCCTGGATCCCAGTCGCAATGGACAAAGTACAGCGGAAGAGAAGTAAGACGATAAGTCTCACCCTGAATCAGTGTCAAATCCCATGTAAAGACTAAAACCAACAATTTGTTAGTCCATCTCAGTGCTTTCCAACTTTCTTATCCTCTCTGTAGCACGCTACCCCAAGCCCATCCTTCCCTACTAAAGACATTAATCTTTTAAAATAGGTCACATTTGTTGCACTGGTGAGTATTTATGATGGCAGGATAGTGTACATATGTAGGATCGCCAGCACAGTACCCATGTGTATCGTTACAAAGGAACATGCCACCCAGCACAACAGTGTGGCTCAGCTGCACCTTTTTGGACAACAATGAAGGTCAATGGTGCAGGGAAATAAACTATATTGGGCTTTTTTTGGGATAAAGTTGCTCTTCTCTTTGGATTTGTTGACATTAAGAAAAATAAAGAATATTTCATGTCATTTGTTTACCACCCAAAGACTTTACATAAATGTTTGATGTCAGCTACAACTCTTGACATTATAATTATTGGTAAACTGGCTGCTTTTGGTTCAGTGACGCTACTGCACCGAGCTTAACAACCAGTCTTGTGGACATGAATGTGTTGACCTGTAATAATAACATTTTTATCTCGAAGGAGCCTAGTGGATGTTGTGTATGCCCTGAGGGATGAGGTTCAAGAGCTAAAACAGGTGAGGATGTTTTACAATAGATCATGATAGTGTTATTTACCAAACATATGACTTAAAGTTATAAATATCTGGTTTGATTCTCAGATTTATAAATGTGTTTTCTGAGTAAAGAGAAGAAAAAAAAGAGAGCATAATGTGAGTTAAGTGGAATTGAAGAGATTTGAATTTTCTTGTTTAAATTAGTGAGTTGTTTCAAATGATGACTAATGATATTGTCACCTTAAATGTAGGTTAGGGTTAGGTGAGTGAATGTCTGTTTTTACAACAAAACGACTGACTGGATTGTTTTCCATCACAGGATAATAAGAAGATGAAGAGGTCACTGGAAGAGGAGCAGAGAGCACGCAAGGATCTAGAAAAGGTTGTGAGGAGGGTGTTGAAGAGTATGAATGATCCAACATGGGATGAGACAAACCTGTGATGCTCTTGTGTGCCTCCATCTGAAGTGGAGTGTGTGTATATGTGTGGGCTTGCTTGTGCTGTGTGTGTGAAACTCACACACAGTTTGAGGTTGGGTGTGTAAGTGAGAGAGCAAGAGTGCTGAATGAATCGAGCCGTGATGCTGAACAGGCTCAACCATCTACTCCCTCAAAACATTCCTCCAACACCAAGCAAGAAGGTAAAAAGATTACAAACTTCCTCCTCTGTGTGTCCCATCACTTCAACATGCATCCTTAGTCTCTTTGGCCATGTTCAGCATGGCTGGAAGACAACTGGCGAGAGCTGCTCTCCCTGCGTTTACAGTCATTTAACAGGACGCTGTCCAGTGGTACAGAATCGGTACTTAAATGGAGTTAATGGTCACAAGGCCTTGGGACAAGTGTGAACTTCAACCCCATGACATTTCATAACCTCTCATGTTATTTAATTTTCTGTGAATTGATTCTTGTTGGGTCTCTTCCCCTGACATAAACTCGTCTTTGTGTCTTTTTTTTTGGTCTTTTTTGTCTTTATCTTCCACTTCTTGACCACTTTGCAGTTTGACTGTCTTTCTGGGCATCCTAAGGGAATTGTACAGAGATATTGAACTTGTACTGTATAATGTAAATACTGCAAAAATATGAGCCTTTGTCCATTGGGAGAAATAAATGTGTTTTTAGAAGAATGACTTTGAATTGCCACTAAATATGTTCCTGCATTTCAAATGAACAAGGAAACTCTACTTTCTTTCTCTGCCTCTCTCAGGTACACACACATGCACACAACACACAGATAAAAGCACCAAGTCCAGATCATCAACTGGGAACAGCGGACAATTGCCCTGGGGCCATTCACAGGCCCAAACAAACCTCTGTGTGTTTCAAGTGGTTGTATGTAATTTGATACAATAGAAATATATTGAAATATCAACTAGGGTGGGTCATACATCATTACCTAATTGTGCAGTTTTAAGACTTCATTTAGTTTAAATTATACTCGTGGAGCATATTTTATGTCATAGTTTTGTTGAATTAAACTGCCTTAAAATAACTGACACAACATACACAAAAACTAAGACCAGGTACACCATCACAGAAGAATTGGTTGGTTTGTTTCTGTGTGTTGGTGTGGGAATTTCATAGTGACGGGTGGTGGAGAGCCCTGGGACTCTTAACGACTTTATCCAGCTATGAAGAGGACAACACAAACTGGGATAGCTTATGTATAGTGAGCATATAGACTGTGTGAGTAACATCAGTGCGAATCAGAGATTCAGAATGCTTTCCAAGATTTAGAAATGAATGCCTTAAAAAGGTATTGACCCCAAACATTTGCCTTTAAAATTGACGACTTGTATTAGCCTTTTATGGAATTACTCAATAGAAAAGGACTGGTGTGAAAATGAAAATAAGTCGACAAATTGGTCTAAACTGGGTGCAAATATTGAACAACTCATATGTTGAAGAAAGAATCCCCCTAATTATGATATCACTGATGTAGCTGAGAGTTTCCAGTACAGAGGGGAGAGCAGCCAAACAGAGTTGGTAAGTTTTTTAGGGAACTGCATTATTCTAAGGTATTTGTAAAGCCACATGCGCTGATACTAAAAAGTAAGGCACATATTGTTGCTTTATTTTTTTTTTTAAAGAAACGTTTTTTATAACCCTACATTGGTCAACGACCTATCAAACAACTGAAATTGTGGTGCTGTAATCAAACCTGCAGTACGGAACTTCTGTCTCCCCCCTGTGGCAGTGAGAGTAAATAGTAGTTACTTGGATGTAACAGCAGTTCAATATGTACGTGAGTCGGTCCCCATAGCCACTGTTGCGGCTGTACAACGGTAGATTGTTTTAAGCGTCACAACCCCCGCGAAATGACTCGTTTCACTGTCCGAATTTGATCAAATCGGTCCGATAACATTTGGTAAGTCTAGGAGAGCCGCACGGTTGAATTACTTTATGCTTCGAATTAGCAGATGGCTAAACCGGAAGTCTAGTGCGCATGCTTTGTGGGCGCCTTCAGCTCTGGCAAACCAATCATTGCTGGTTGATGTAAAACGCATCATTACCGGTGCGCCAGCGCGGGAATGTCGCCGCAGACGCCAGATTTAAAAAACTATCTATACTGTTTAATACGGAGACATTTAGCTTGGAGTGATAGGCTTAATCGGCATTGTGTAAACTCGTTTGGCAAGGGCTGGAATGTAGGGGACGTTAATGTACATGTAAAAGCCCTGCACTGTATGTTTAAGCTACTATGTGTTCACACATTCACGTGCCACACTTTACGTGCTAACTCCTCTCAAACAGTACTGCTTCTGCTGCTCCTGTACTGAACGTAGCATTTGGAAAACAAGCCAACTGTCGTGTTGTGCAGTGAGGAAATTTCCTGCTGCAGCTAGGTTAGTATTCCTACATCCATTTGCCATATTAGTGCAATTTCTCCTTGTTCTTCGCCTAGCTTAAAGTGAAAGTTTTCCTCTGTTGGCAGCTTCAGACCTAATCCATCCCAAGGGCTCCAATGAAATGCCAGGTAACTTCACTTCACTTCACTTCACTTCACCAAGCTAAGTTTGTGCTGGCATGTAGTTATATTTCAAGTTATCTTATGAGGCTGCTGCTGAGCTCCAGCTTTACAGTTTACAAGTTTAATATGCTTCAGTTAAACCAGCATTGCTTTATTTTTGGCCACTTGGGGACAGTGGAACAAGCTGTTGACACTACATTTTTATTTATCACCTTATAGTTGTTATGGTAAAAGTATTAGTGAACACGTCACCTGTTTACACATCCAGCAGAATCCAGCAACATTAATATTAATTTGGAGTTGTGTCTCTGGCCCAATATTCACTCCCCTTTTAGCTCTATTGAAAGATGTTTCTAATATTTTGCACCCCTCATGTATGTAAATAGGGGTAGACAAAATACTGGAAACACCTGTGTATGAAATGCAGTCCAACATGCCTAGAAGAAGTATCACCTTTCTGACAGTGCCAACAAAAAATGAACATTTATAAGCTTCTTAAAAGTTCATGATTACGTTGGATTGTACAGGTGTACCTAATTAAGTGGCCAGCAAGTGTATTTTGCTCAGACACCATGCTGCTGCTGTACTGTCCGTTCACACTCTTCTCTAACAATAACAAACACTACTACTGCTGCTTCTATTGCTCATATTGCATTTCATGAATCCCACCTTGACCCCATTATCCACCCGTGGAGTTCAAGTTTCACATCTAGTTTATTATCATCACTCCCCAGTCTGCTGTGCTGAAGTTGGTGTGTGCTTGCAGGGACTGACAAAGTCACAATGAATGAGAATAAAAGCTCAATGTTCACATTATTGATCAGTTCTACATGAGTGGGCTGAAATTAAATTGAGAATGGTATTATTATTGGCAAAAAAAAAAAGCCACAGGAAGCTAAAAACAAGTTTGCGTGGCAAGTATATTGATTGCATCTTGCCTTTGACCTAACAACAAAAAACCATTTATGCTCATGGGTGTGTATATGTTTGTATGTGTGTGTTTTTGTGTGCGTTTGCCACCTCTTTTTGAAACCACACGCCTATTGAAATCCATTGTGTTCCCTGATAATCGTGACAAGCTTTGTTGGGGGGAGATGATCCCATTCTGCCGCTGTTGGATGAATAAGCGCAGATGTCAACCTTTTCACTGTGACTCTCACCTTGTCCACTCATTGGTAATGAAAACAGTTGCCTTTTGTTTCACGCTGAATATTCCTTCGTAGGAAACAAAGGCACAGTTCACATTCATCCTGTGAAGCAGATCTCAGCAGATAAAGCCAGGCCAGCGCTGTTGTGCTCTGACCTTTTTGGCCTGACTCTCTCGCAGTGTTTGCCTGGTTGACTGCCACTCAGCCCACAATAATGAACCACACCATTAAAATAGCCACTGCCCTGCTACTGGGTAGTTTACCTGGATCTCTTAGCTGATGTTACCTGCTTAGTACACATCGCGGTAATGCTTGGGCTCTAGATTTTCTCTATTTCCTTTCCCCACTTTACCAGGACAAACTTAAGAGTCTTCCTCATCCTGTCAAGTGTCTGGTGGGTGAGAAACTTGTGAATTGAAGAGGGAGTGGTGTATTATCAGGGTTCTGACCTGCCCCAGCCCCTCTTCGCTCTCTCTGCCTCTTTCTTCCCACCAGGACGGAGTGACAGCTTGTCACTGTGGCCGCTCCACAATCCGGCTCAGAACCCCCGACTATTGTGGCGCTCAGAAAAAAGCATCATGGTCTTCCTCTCTCTTTCGTTCACTCTTTTTTTTCCCCCCTTTTCAAAGCAGAGAATCAATCAGCTGTACACACACACACACACACACATACACAAGACTCACTTCTTTTCCCTTCCCTCTGTCTATTCAGCAGCCAGTGATCATTTAGACTTGACATGTATTGTGAAAAACTGAGCTGCTCTGCCTCTTTCTTCTTCTCTTTCTTTCACTCCCTTTCTCTTTCAACTGTCTGTCATTAATGTCCAGGTCTTACAATATACGAACAGAGGAGAGGAAGAAAGCGAAGAGTGAGGGATGAATTGATGGATGGGCGGATAAGCACTCAGTGTCCTTTCTTTAAAGATTTGTTATTGTACAGTACTGTCTCTCAGTCATTTTTGGTTGGTGTTTCAGTCTGAAAGCCCGTCCACGTGCTCTTTTGTATGGGAAAGCAATAAGGCCCCATTGAATGAAGCTGAATGGACCTGCCATCCTTAGGGGCTGAGGCCTGAGGACTCCTATTCTTTAGCCCCCAATCTAATTGGAGCTGAAATGAAATGGAGGTTTCTTATGAAAATAGGCTTTGTTTGGCCGCAAGGCTGGTAATTCATAAACAATAAGCAGGGCCCCATTGTGTAGATAATAATATATTCATGCCGCTAGAGATGGGGAGAAGGCAAAGCGAAGGCTGAGGATATATAAGGAGGATAGGCAGAGACAGGGATGGAGAGTGGAAGGATAAGAGGAAGGGGAGGAGGGAGACTAGTGGCTAATAGCAAATAGTGGGTCAGAGAAAATTGGTAATGGTTGGGTAGAAGCAGAGGACTTATTAGAGGAAGTGAAAGGACTAAAAGTGGGAAGGAGAGAAACATGAGTGGGAGTGAGGGAGGTGAAAATGATGGGAGTAGGAGAGATAGATCAGATAAGAGTGAGGCGAGGAGGGCGGGAGATTGAGAAATGGTTTTGAGTACCTCTAAGCCAACAGGTGACTGGTTTGGCATCGGTGGGAGAGAAGGCAAGTGAGTGAGAGTATCATGAAAAATTGAATAGGTTGCATAGTGCAAATCTCCGTGGTGTTGAAGAGTGGTGGAGCTGATAGAGTGGATTGGTCAAGTGCAGAGATAGAGCAGAGCAAAAGCAGTCAATGTCTAACAGGCGAAGGGGGAGACGAGGAGAGATGAGACCGGTGTGTCTGCGCTGATATGAAGCAGACAGGAGGGCTTTCACAGCCTGGAGAGACGATGGGGGGGGGGGGGGGGGG
This sequence comes from Thunnus thynnus, assembly GCF_963924715.1. Taxonomy (NCBI): domain Eukaryota; kingdom Metazoa; phylum Chordata; class Actinopteri; order Scombriformes; family Scombridae; genus Thunnus; species Thunnus thynnus. The sequence continues at coordinate 23,031,836 of NC_089527.1, forward strand.
GTGTGGGGGGGCTGCTAAGAAAAACAGGTGAGCCTTTATGCCACTTTGATGCATCAGTCTTTCTAGATTATCTCTCACTGTTATCTGGAATTGTGCAGGGCAACGCTGCTTCTGTGTGATGATCCTCAGCTGAGTCTACACGCTCTCTCAAAGAAGTGACTTTCTCTGTCGACGCTCTCAAACAGTAGGACCAAAAAGCGTGCTGGACTTAAGTGCTCTTTGGAGTGACAGGCTGACTGAGAGGACGTTGCTTCCTGGATGTGCTCCAAGCAGTTCTTATTACAGGCTTTTCACCATGTCACTGTGGAGGGATTCTTACAAACTGTACGATAGGAAACACCCATTCCTCTGGATGCTTCTGGAAAACACTGTGCTGTGACTTTTCTTGTTTTCTTTCTAATTTTTCAACTAACTATCCTGGACACTTTTTTTGGTGAGGAGAAGATGTTGAGGAACTGATTCAAACTGTAAACACGTCTAGTTTTCAGTTTTACTGCCTTTTTAAAGATAGAGATCATAACTAATGGTGAGTAATATAGAAATGTCAAATTTTGGGTGAACTGACATTGGTGTGTGTCTGAGTTTTGGAGGGGTGTATGTTCGCCCCCGCAGAGAGACAAAAGGTTTGATTTGCATGTGCGTGTACAAACAAAACAATATGCAAGAGTGATGTCAGGTGCGAGAAGAATCAACATAGTTTATCCGTGTTAGTCGTGCTCTTAAATAAACGTCAAAGTTACTCTGTGAACGCTGCGTGTAACTTTTCACCAGTGCAGGTGTCACCGAGATACGCAGAATATCAAATGACACAAGGCTCCGAACTGAAAAAATGATATATTTTAAATGATAATCACAGTTTTAATAAGTTGTGACTTTACATTTTAAATACCTGCACTAATATCACAAGACTGCACACAGCTTTGAGTGCGTCTGAAGCGACATGCCTCCCTGTAAATCCGTTACACAATATGTAAAATTAAGTTGAGTGGAAAATAAGATGTTGGATAATTACTCATGGTGTTATAGAGGAGCAAACGTGTCACTTTATATCCTCTTAAGAATTTAAAACACACCCGTTCTTTTCAATTTCATGACTTACAGAAGAAGATTAACATATTCTCAGGATAGATTTCAGTTATGTAGAGATGTAATTAAAAAAACAAATTATTAAGCAACAAAATTGTCCACAGATTTATTTAGCCTCCTTGTTGTTGTTTCATGGTCGTATCAGCCAAGAGGTGGTGGTATTTACTTGGATCCAAACGTGTGTGAGACACTTGGGTACCTGACACAGTCAGTGTTTAGGTTGAGCCACTAGATGTCAGCATTCATCAACATATGAAACAAAATTATAGCACTTCTTTTTTTTTTATTTCCAACATTCAGACCAAATTCAGCTTATAGCAGAACATATGTACGCACTGAAGTGCATATGAATATAGGTCTTAACAATGTGGAGCTATAAACATACCATTAAGGTATCATCCAACAGTAAATTATAGCAATACATGGATGCAATGCCTTAGACATGTTTTAAATATTTTAAAGGATTACACCACTTTCACGAGCCATAAGTCCACAGCAGGCAAATTGGTCTAAAGAGCTGTTTGTTATGTTTTGTTTTGGCCTTGGCCAAGAATGTTTGACTGTAGAATTGAATTTAACTGCATGTCACAGTAAAGGTCTGTTCTTAATCATAGAGATACTCTTACCACGAGATGGCAATCGCACATAATGAAAATCCGTGTGTGTGTGTGTGTTGGGGGGGGGGGGCATGGAAGGTCCCGGGTGTTAATGCTCTCCACATGGATGTTTTGCATATAACTAGATGTCTTTACATTGGTTTGTTTTGGGTTTTGTCTGTCTCCGTCCTACATGCGCGTGCATCTGTTCATTAACCTGCAGTATTTATTGAATATCTGTGTGAGCGGAGCTGGATGTTTCCCTGCTGGAGGTCCTTGTTTGTTTGGTTTATTTGCATGCAGCGAAGTGGTTGCTGGCGGTGCTGGTCACTACAAGTGGCTGGCATTCGGAGCCTGCTAATCAGGCTGCGGGCAAACTGGGTGGCAGCGCTCCGAATGGTTTGCTGGAGATTATCCCAAAATTATCCATGAATTATCCCCCAGAATTACGCCATTCCAAGTCAGGCCTTGTCCATTGATGGGACTGGGAAGAGAGAGTGTTGGACGAGGAAGTGTGTGTGTGTGTGTGTGTGTGTGTGTGCATGCGTTGTCGGGGGGAGATTTGGATGGAGCAGTGTTGGTGTCTGTGTCATGGAGCGTATATTTCTCTGTGTGTGTGTGCTCTGTAATGATTCTGGCAGTGTTGGTACATTGGGGTAATGGAGCATGTTAATCCACATCAAACAGCTATTAGCGGCAGATTTTACTCATAAAAGTCACTAGTTGCAGTAAGAGGAAAGACACAAAATGAACGTACAATCTTGCAACCTGTGTACTTTATTTTACTCTTGCAGTCAACCAGTGATTTGTCGCACCAAAAAGAAATACAGTCGTGCTTGTTAAGCCCTCTAATTATCTATTATCAAATCCCCAAATCTGCAACAAAACATCTATGTAAATGTGTAAAATTTTGTATCTCAACATTTTCACAAGACATTTATTCCCGAAGCTAGACATTTTTCGAGCCATTTGGGGCATTGTATTAAACTCATTTCTGTGTAGCTGCTGTCAGCACACATTATGCTGTCATTAAAGTCTGGGTTGATAGGAGGGACTAGTTGCCTGCTTGTGTGTGGCTGCTGGAGACCCAGGAAGATGAATAGTGCTGGTGAACCTCTCTGCGATAAGTGTTCGGTAAACAGGTCAGTGGATTGTCCTCCGAGGCTCAGTCTGAGCTATTTTCCCTGACTGGGAACACAAATTATCCTCCGTATTCATCCCATAAACAGACCACCAGTGGCGCAGATTCCACATAGTTTGTTGTGGCTGTATTTGCGTACTCAGTCACTGTGGGGTTTTTTTTTTTTTTATTTTTGGTGCTTGGCTGAACGTAGACAGGACTACTTGTACATGTGAATCACAATATGGGATAACACATGCACGCTTTTCACCCACTCAACAACAACAGTCCAAATGCAGTCCTGGCGAACAGATGAAAGCACAACTATTGAAGATGAGAAAACAATTAGACGTAGAGCGGGCACAAGTGGAGGATCACAGTGAAACACGCACTGGCAAGGAAGAGGAAAACAGCGAGAGGCAGAGGGGCAAAGAGAGGGAGAGGCCAATGTGGCGAAAGGTTAAGTACTCTTTTTTTTTCAGATGCTGTAATTCCTGCAGGGCCTTGTTCCTTGACCCGCTGGTTAGAAGAGGGAGGTAAAAAAAAAAAAAAGGGGAGCGAGGGAAGGAAGGAGAAAAGGCTAAAGCTGCATGTGAGGTTGCAAGGTGAGAGGTGGAAGAGCTAAAATGGGAGGAGTATTTGCCTCTGGCTGATGGGGAACAATTGGACACACAAGGAGGCACGCACACACACTCGAAACCAGAAACAAAAATGGACTTTCTCACACACACACACACTTAGCACTACAGTCCCAGCAGGCTATGAACTTCAGTGCAGTTGTTGCCATGGCAATACACTGAGTTGCTGACCCCCCGACTCCATTTTTTCCTGCCGCTTTGCTATTGAAAGAGATGATTGACAAGTGTCCAAATGTCAGCCGACCCAGCCGGCCACACAGATTGGGGGGAGGGATGGGGGGGGGGGGAGCAGCCATTTTATGTTACTTTCACTCACAGGGAGGAAGGTGTGTGTGTGTGTGTGTGTGTGTGTGTGTGTGTGTGTGTGTGTGTGTGTGTGTGTGTGTGTGTGTCTGCACATACATATATGCATGCACTGAGTGTCTGTTAAGTATCTGAGGCTGAACTCAAATAACAATCACAATAAATAGTATCTACCCCCCCGATGCAAAGCATACATTGAACAAACAAATCACTAGAGATGCAAACACACATACTGTAGGTGTTGCATTCACACACACACACACACACACACACACACATACTAACCTGCACAAAGAAAGCTTCCAAATGAAGGCCTTTTGTTTGCAAGACAGGGTCATATATTTGCTTTGTCTTTAGAGCTGCACTGATAACACATTCAGAGAAAAGCTGGACTGGTTGGTTGTTGCTGTTGAGTTTTTAGTGTTTATTTTTCTGCTGTGCATATTTATGTGTTCCTGAATCTACACTTATTCATAAATCAAATATGATAAACAGTAGTTTACACACAACAGCGACACTTATGTGTTGTCTGAAGGCCAGAAGGCGCTTTTGCTTATACCTCTTTTTTTTTTTTTTTTTTTTTTTTTTTTTTTTGTACGCTCTCTCTCTCCCTTTCTCACTGTCTCATTGTCCGCAGGCTTGAAGAGATCGGTCTTATCTTGATCACCCACAGCAACACATTAACCTCTCCTCTCTTATCTCTACACTGGTCATTAGTGCCAAAACCCTTAACGTCCTATTGACAAGGGGCACAGAACTCTGCATCTGTGTGTGTGTGTGTGTGTGTGTGTGTGTGCGTGCATGCATGCCTTGAGTTATCGTAGGTGACATGCGGTTGAGATCTGCTGAGTTGGTGATCTGAGCCGATAACATTATTAGCCCATGGTGTATGTGTGAGTGTGTATGTACAAAATATAGCAGGAGAGAGTGAGAGAGGGGGAAAAATGCTGCAAGAGTTCTTCGAATTGTTTTCGGTATTACGAGGCATCACCCAAAAACTGTAACAGTTTATAAAGGATATTATGTGCTTTTATTTAGATTCTGTTGTGATCTGTGCATTTTTAAAACATAAGTATCTGATTTATTTTTTGATATTTATTTACTGAATATGATATAATTTGTGCTAAATGCAGAGAACATATAAATAAATGAGTTATCTCTGAATTACACTCTCCTCAATCTCTACAGGAAAATGTAGTAATTCAAAAGGTAGTCATCAGTTTTTTGCCATGACGCTATAGAGGAAGTATTGAAGGAAGATAACATGTACTTCCTGTCTCTAATGCAGCAGCATTGGTGCTGAATGGGTTACTCCATTTACTGTTGATGGAGCATTACGCTTCAGCTCAGTCAAACAGCTGTCAACAGCAAAGTGTATCGCAAATTAAATCAATTCAGTGATATCACGCCTTGACACACAGCAATCAAATCCCTTATAACAGTAGTGTTAGCACATTCTTTAAAACACTCCGTGTACATCGGAGGTGTTTTTAAATATGAAGAGGAAAAAAAAAAAAAAACCCCACAACAAAATATACGTTCATTGCTCTTCAGATGATGTGTTCAGGGTCACAGGCACTACCGTAATTGTTATTTTAAATACAGAACACAAAAGAACAAAAAACATTGAATTTCAAATGTTTTGCAGAAATCTAACCGTTGAAACTCATTCATGCTGACTGAAAAACAAAATCACATTCCTCGTAACACGTCATAGAAAAATTCAGGCGTTTAGTTTTGAGTTAAATGTGCGACACTCTTTATAAATGTACCGTAGTACTTATCGGGTCTGTCTGTTTTCTGTCTCCTCCTGGCCCTGTGTGTTAGTGGGGCTGACAATCTAACAGGTTAAAAGAATAATTGCAACTCTATTTACCCCAAACAGCCTCTCCTCTGCACATAATTACATCCGCATCCGCACACACACAAGCACGCACATACACAGACACACTATCACATACTGAGGCACCCTCACTGAGAGAGAGAGAGAGAGAGTGAGAGAGAGAGAGAGTCCCTGCACTAATATTTAGGTAGTAACAGTCATGTGTTTGAGTGAACCCTCCTCTTGTCCTCCTCTTCAACGCAAAGCACTGTTAACCACCGGCACTCACTGTGAGAGGAATACACCCCGCATTGACCGTACTCATCGTGGTGTGGGTGTGGAGATGCCCTGTGTGTGTGTGTGTGTGTGTGTGTGTGTGTGTGTGTGTGTGTGTGTGTGTGTGTGTGTGTGTGTACGTGAAAGAGATTGTGAGATGTTTACATGAAAATAATATAACAATTCTGAGGTGTAGTTCTACAGCAAGTGAATATATGTATCTGTGATTTATGAGAATATAGAATAGGGCTGCAGCTAACTCTTATTTTCAATATCAATTAGTCTTTTTAGGTTTTTGATTGATGAACTGATTGTTTGGTCTATAAAATATCAGAAAATAGTGAAAATACACATCACATTTTACAAAAGAACATGATGACATCTATAAATTGATTGTTTTGTCTGATCAAATGGTCTAAAAACCCAACGATATTCACTTTAACAATCCTTACACTGGAAATGTTCATTTTTGCATGAATGACCTAAACAATTAATTGATTGTGAAAATAGTTGTAGATGGGTTTTCTGACTATATGATTAATTGACTGTTTGTCTCAGCACATACATAACATTATATATGTATGTTTTTCAGGAACTAAAAGATTCAGGTCATAATAAATATTTATTTGCAGGCACTGTTCATTTTTAGTAGCCATAATTGCTGCTAACTTATTTTAATTATGTTGTTATGCTCTTCAATTTCAATCAGATTAATTCTCTTTTTGGCTATTTTACTAAAAAAAAAAACCCAAAACAACATATTAAATATTTAGACTCTTCCACTCACAGCTGCAGGTCTAGTCTGTGTATCCAGTCCTCAGGTGTAAAGATTCCAGCCTGCAGCTCAGTGAAGCAGTGCCTGCGCTTGGACATTGGTGGCGCTGCTGCTACATTGTGATTAATGACTGTTGCGGCTATACAGTGGACCCTGTCACAGCCCGGCATTACATTAGAAGACATTATCTAAATACTCAACAAAGTGAAATTGAATTTAGGGCTCCTCCAGTCCCTCCTCCCCTGCTGCCAGTTCAACCGGCCTGCTCTAGGATCCCCTTCTCGCCTTATTGTTACAGCGAGTCGCGCAGGATCTTCTGCTCCTCATCCACTCTCAAATTGAATCAGTCTCAATTTGACCTTTTTATGTAGCAGAATCTGCCACATAATCCGGGGCTACAGATGTACAGTACTGTATGTGCATGCAAGTATGTTTGACACATGTGTGTGTGTGTGTGTGTGTATGACTTAAGTCACTTGTGTGTGTTTGTGTGTGCCCACATGTGCCCCTGTGTCAGCTCGCATTGCTTACAGTGAAGTGGGAAACAGCATCTCCCTATTTGCCGCAGAATAGACCAATTAGTGTTTAGCAACAGAGTAGGAACCCATTTGAATGTGTCATTGATTAGCAGGATTTGGCTAATCATCACATCTCATAAACTCACCCGCTAATGTCAGCTGGATCTCCTACAGTACGCCTCCTTCTCCTCGCTCAATCTATCCCTCCATCTCCTTTCCTTCTCCTTTCAGCTCCCTCTTCCCGTCTGTCTTTCCGCACTTGTCTTTTTTGCCCATCTGTCTCCGTCTGTCTTCTATCCCTTCCTTCCTCTGTTTTTCTCCTCTCTTCTCAATTTCTTCCTTCCTCTCTTCTCCTTTCTTCTCGTTTTTTTTTCTTCAACTCTGGGGAGGTTTACAGTAGAAGAAGCTGAGCGGATGCTGACTTTCCTTCTTGTACATCAGGAAAGGAGAACAAGAGTTGGATTCTTTATATTTTTAGTCTGCACTGCTGATAATGTTTAAAGGAAATATGTACTTTTAAAAAAAATTAATTGTCCACACCACAGTTGTTTTTTTCCTCATTGAGCTTGCACTGTACTCTTCATCAAAGCTTTTTAATTTCTGAAGTCTTTTAAATATCATCAACAACAAGGGAAAGAAATACAGAAAAAATACCTCATACTGTCACTTTCAATAGTACCCATCAAAAACTGTGGTCAGTTAGTTGAATAACCTTGTTTAGATCAAACCTCCCTTTTGAGTTTTGTCAATTTTAGGTCAAAACAATGAGAAAGAATATGAAGTGGAGTTGTTACAAAAAACAAAAGCTAGGTTTCAAGGTTTCAATACTTTATTTCCATTTCAACATAGTTGATAGGAATTTAGTTTGGTGACCTCACACAGAGCAAGAACCCCCCTCACATCCAATGATCACCTTAGCTAGTGTTAGTAAGTGTTGGTGCCACATCCCAAATCAAAGACAGTTTGAAGACCTTGGCTTCAGATGGAAATGGGAAAAGTCTACAAGCTGCACTGAGGTAACATTTTTATTGTTTGAACAACAATATGATGATGAGTAATAAGTGTATTTTATTTTATGCATATAATTATATTATATAATTAGCAAGATGTCCTTTGCTTTCAGAAAATATTCATTACCAATATATTTTAGGGTTGGAACTGCCAATTATTTTCTTGATTAATCATTTCATCTGTAAAAGGTCCAAAAAATGCCTGTTGCACTCCTAAAAATTAATCCATTATCAAAAGAGTTGTTGATTATTTTTCCTTTGATCAACTAATTAGGTCATCAACTTATCATTTCAGCTCTTGTACATTACATTGCTTTAATTTGTTAAATAGCACATGTATTATAGTTCGAGAGGAAACATTGACTACTACAGAAAATTTAATTTAACAATAGTGACCACAGTTTGATTTTTAAAGAAATTTAACAGGATATAATAAATTTCCTGATTATTTTAACTTAGTGTGTTTATAATACTGTTAATCTTTAAGTATAAATCTAATCACCTACTCAGATATTTACTGTGCTGGCCGTGATACAAACAGGACAACGAGTTCTTGATTGATCTCAACGCTCTGCTTTTGAACTCGAAGAAATTAAATTAATGGTTTTGGAGCTCTGTATGTTGTGTAATAGGTATTAGTTATCATATTAATTAGCATCTGTTTGACACAGTGTGGTGGCCAGCTGGGAACATGATGGAGGACATGCGGCGTGCGTGTAGGTGTGTGTGCGTGCGTGCGTGTGTGTGAGGTGGCAGGGGGGGAAACTCGCAGCGTTTGATTTGTTGTGTTGCTAATGTGACACTGATTATACAGGTCAGAGTAAAACAAAGCGGTGAGACGCTGCAATGCTAATACAGATGCTGTGATAACAGGGTTGTCATCTCTCTCTCTCTCTCACACACACACACACACACACACACACACACTCTCAAACACAGACTGATATACCTTCACGTGTATGTTTACACATGTACATGTACGCATTCTTGTGCCCTTGTGAAACATATCAAAAAACACATAAACACACTTGTGACACACACATTCGCAGGTCACGGAAAAACATCTGACAATGACTTCAACAAACCACAGTGAGCTTTTTTTTTTTTTTTTTTTTTTTTTTTTGTAAGTGGTAGACTGTTGCCATGGAGAGAAGAGGTTAGTGAATTTGACCTATGCTATCATGCTAGCTTTGGTCCCACAGCTGTAATTTCATATGAGAGAAAAAAAATATGTGTTTCTCACTGAATTGATTTATCCCTATGTTTATGAGTAGATAAGTGCAGTGATGCTTAGATGGAGGGTTATTTTCATGGGGTGACTCTTTTGTGTGTATTGTGTTTATCTAGGCCACTGTTGATGTAGGGAGTACTGTAGCTCTTTTTTCTCACAGCGGGGACCCTCTTTTTGTGTTCATGTGCATGGGTTTTCTGTATGTGCGCCTGCAATTTGTTTGTGTGTGTGTGTGTGTGTGTGTGTGTGTGTGCCAATCTCCACCGCAGGTAAGGCAAAGGCATGGGAGACATTGTGGTTTATGAAGGAGCAGTGCGTGATCAGACTGCCCTGCAACAGTAACAAAATAAATCACAAATAGGATGCAAAAATTAAAAGTGACTAAATAATATGCGGTGCATTTGTTCTGATTTAGTCAACATAAAGCCTGTTCTTCCATTTAAACTGGTTCAGCTTGTGTGACATTAATGCAGTCAGAAAATAAAATCAAACTCATCTCTTGTTACCTGCAGCAATTAGATAGCTTTACATTATTTGACATAATTAACCCATAACAGAATAATGTGTGTGTGTGTGTGTGTGTGCGCGCGCATGTGTGTAACATATGGAGGACAACAAGAGAGCAAATAGGGTGCCGAGATATGGTCGTCTGTCTGGGTTTTGGGGTAATTTGACGGGGCGGGTGTGAATGTTGGCGGAGATGGGCGGGGAAGTGTCAATCATGTGTTTGACAGGGCCTTGTATAGGTTGTCATGTTGCCCGGCAGCCGAAGCAGAGGAGCCACGAACCCGGGGGCCAAGCAGGGGTCACCGTCTGCCCTGAACGGTCCCCCTCCGACAGCACAGGGTGCAGATAGGCGAGGCGCTGCTCCGAGGAGGTCAGTCCAGGGGTGATCCAATTCTCTGCGTTTGGGCGTCAGGAGATTGTGTGCTCACCTCTGTCAACCCTTCCACATACAGGTCAGCAAAATAAGATGGAGACTCAAAACAGTGCGGAGAAGGGTCGACATGAGAGAGAGAAGGGGAGTAACCTGTGTGTGTGTGCGTGCGTGCATGTATGTATAATTCAGTAAGTCACAACACAAGGTTGTGTCTCTCCCATCCTTTCTCCAGTTGTCTGAACAGGCAATGTACTGGACACCAATGTGCCTCTTAGTTCTCAGCTGACCCTTAAAGGCCCTAGTGGGGATACCGAGGGGGTGACTTTGCTCCTGCAGCCTGGGAGACTTCCATATTCATTGTTTCCTTTTTCTTCTCTTCATATACCTGTTATCTCTCTTTCATTGTCTGTCTGTACTTCTCTGTTTTACTCTCAATTTCTCTTTCAACTTTCCTCCACAGGGACACTTCTCACCTTGCTTCTATATGTGGAGGATGTTTACACAGGTTTGTGTTGGATATTCCCCTGTGGCCCCATCCTCATTGGGATATAATACAAATCAATCAAATGCTAATTCTTTCTGGGGTTTTTTTTTTTTTTTTACCTTCAGTGATGTCAACAAAGTGTGGACTGTGGAGGTCAAGATTTTTGTGGTTGCAATCTGTTTGTGTTTTGAAAAGCTTGTTTAACATGATGTTCCTGGTGAAGGACATGGAAGTAGTAAGACCTTCAACCTGGAATGTTATGGGCATAATATGACTATTGCATACACAACTTCTTATAAAAATGCAGCCTTTAAATTTGTGAGAACAGCCTGTTGTTTGTGTGTGTGTGTGTGTGTGTGTGTGTGTGTGTGTGTGTGTGTGTGTGTGTGTGTGTGTGTGTGTGTGTGTGTCAGGAGAACCAGTGGGAACTACCATCTGGTAGTGAAGGCCAGACCGTTGGAGCCGTGCTGCCCTACCCTTGTCAGTGGCAGCTGTTTGTGTGTGTGTTTGTGTTGCATGTGAATGTGTAAGCACAACACCATGTCTGTGTGTGCGTGTATGTGTGCACTCATTAATTACGACTGTCATGGGCGTCACAATATGATCAGACCAGCAACGGTCATCATGTGTTGACACTTCTAGCTGTTAACCAAATGATACATTCCTGCCTCCTGTTGTTCTGCAGTAGGGACACTCTGACCAACTCGTACAGTAATTGATGTGCGGTGGCCATAACTCTGTCAGTAGCTTTTTGATGTTTTCCTTGTGTGTAGTACTCAGTAGGACTGCAATTTAAGATTATTTTCATTATCCATTAATCTGTTTATTTTCTCAATTGATTGATTAATTGTTTAGTCTAGTTATAGTTATAATTGTCCAGAGTCAAAGGTGATGCCTTCTGATGTTTTGTATAGTCCGACCAACAGTCCAAAACCCCAAAATATTCAGTTTACTACCATGTATGACGAAGAAAAGAATTAAATCATTATGTGTGAGGTGCTGCAACCAGCAAATTTTGGACGTTTTTGTTAGAATAATGACTAAAATTATTATTCGATTATCAAAATAGTTGCTGATTAATTTTCTGTCAATTGAGCAACATACAGAGACACAGACAGAAAATATGGCGAGAGATATACAAGTATGACATGCAAAACATTGACAATAGCAAAAAATTTGTCAGTGGTAAAGTTGAGGCAATAAAAAAAATCTATGGCTAGGGTTAATGAACTGCCCCAAATCCATATGGTTTTATTTCAGTAAAAAATTTTGGAGATTTGGAAGTTGTTTGGGATGGTAATCCAATTCAAAGAACATGAACAACAGTCCATTTTATTTTAACATTGTTGCGAGCAGGGACACTTTTGAAAACATTCAATGTTGGTGCATTTAGGGATACTTGGGTTTGATTTTCCCAACCAAGCTTATAAGTGCAGGTCTCAACTCTCAACGCCAACACACACCACCAAGGAAGCATTCAAGGATGTTCCCACTGGCAACAAAAACGTTACCTTAGTGGGTTACCTCAAACAAGGTTAAAGTTGTCAGTGAAGAACCCTCAACAGGGCTACAACTGAAATATCAATGTGCTCCCTAACCAACACTAGCAAAACCAAGCATTTTCAGAATCCTGTTCATGAGGCATGTTTTAACTTTGTCAACTCAAATCTAACTCATCCTGCATGGTGTCTCCTCTCCTCATCTTCCCCTTCATCTCTACTTGCTCATTCTAATCCCCTTTTCCCCCCTCACTCCAATCCCAAGGGCAAGCCAAAGGCTGACAGCTTTGTTTGTGTTCTTCACTAAGTGATTTTTAATCAACTGGTCTGCATGAGTCCTCCCAAGGGCCTGAGCAGCAGAGACTGTGAGAGATTGAGTTGAGGGCTGGTGGATGGCTGGAGATAGTGGAAGTGAGAAGAGCATTAGGCTGCCTCCACAGTAAACCGTCTAATTTTTTAAAAAAGCTGCTCACATGTGAAAATGAAACGTCCACACAAGCGTTTGCATGTCATTTTCATCAAGACCTTCATCCACACTTAAAAACGTGTACAATTGGAAAACCTCTAAATCTCTTCCTCTTTGACCTATTTTGGTCAGAAAATAACAAAACTTCAGTGACCACTCAGTCTCAGCATATTAAACCTCTGTCCTGTCACCCCCTGCTGTGTCTGTGATCACCGATACTATGTTTTAATACGGCCACTCTCATTGTGTAATTGTTCTCGTTTGCATATTTTTCAGTTTCTCCTCTCCCCTCACTGTGTATAGGTCCACAGTAAGACAGCGAGATAAACACTTTTACCAAACAAGGGTAAAGACAGGAGTTGGCTCTCAAAGTTTACTGGAAGCAAATGTGAAACAGTGAAAACAGTATTATACAATATATTTAATAGTCATTACAAATCAGAAAAGGATAATATGCACAACACAGGTATTGTAAAAATTAGATGTCCTAAGGTGAAAAACTTATCAAATGCGGGTCCATGGTCTAATTTATGTCACTTCAGTCCTTTGATGTTGACATGTTGGTCAAATCACAATTTTTATGCTACAGAATCACCTTAAATACAGCTTAATAACACCTGTGTGATCAGCTATATTGATGTTTAAAATGAGTCATTGCAGAGAGAGTTAAGAGGCTACAGAAAGTTTGTAATAAGGTCTTAGTGCCACACTGTCCCCAGCCATGTCTGGCAGACTCAGAACACTGTTTTCGTGCAAAAACGACATGCATCCACAGCAGGAGTGTCAGCTCGTTTCTTGTGAAGCTTGTCAGCCACAGAAAACCAGTGAAGAAGAAATGGTGTACTATTCCCATTTCCTTTACATTTTGTTTATTGCAAGCAAATTACAACAATTTAATTGAGAGAAAGGTTGTAGTTTGCTATGTTTAACTCTAAACAAGCTATCAAAGTAGGCAATAAAGCATGAAGCTGTCCACCGTCGGTATTGTTGTGTTTCTTCTTCTTCCTCTTCCAATTAAATGCTGTGCTACTGCCACCATCTGTTTTGTTGCCGATGTGATGGCGTTAATTATTATTATATTCTGTGACCAAATATTTCACCATCATGTCATGTCTCACAATTCTCAACTTTCTTCTCAGTCAGAACAAAATTGCCCAGTGTAAAGGGGCCTTTAGGCACTTTTTAAATTACAGGATGTGTTCCCTCAATTTGCCAGGTATTATCTGAAAACAGCCATTTCCATCTGGCTAAATTTCCAGAAAATAGACTATATCATGATATATATTGCTATTGGCATATAAAACGACATCTACCATGATAAATGTTTTTATCCACATTACCGTCCCCTTGTCACAATAATGAAAATGTCAGTTTAAAGTGTATAATACAGAGATTTCCCTGCCACTCAGCTGACATTTTTAACCACGTGGTGCAGTATGATGTTGAGTGGAATGTCTATTGGTGGACCTGCACTGATGGATTGTTGTCTGGCGGCTGTCAAAGTGGAGGCGTTGAGTCTATGACGCTACTTATTAGAAGATGGGATTAGTCTACACATTATTTACGTTGTTATTTATGTGGTAATCCACAGACGGAACACCGACAGAGATACCTTATCAAAACAAACCACCCCCTCTCCGTATAGAACACATGATACATACAACATAATGCATAAAGCACGTTCTCACACGGTATCCCAGATGGCTTGACGAGCCTTATGTGAGCAAAATGGAGAAAACACACGTTGAAGGATGTATGGCATTTAAAGGGACAGTTCACCCCAAAATCATCTTTCCTATAGTGCTATTATCCATCTAGATCGTTTTGGTCTGAGTTGCTGAGTTTTGGAGATATCGGCCGTAGAGATGTCTGCTTTTTCTTGAATACTATGGAACCGGATGGCACTGTGATGGCTTGTGGTGCTCAAAGTGCCAAAAAAACCATTTGAAAAACTCAATAGCAATGTCTCTTTCCGGAAATCACGACCCAGTTACTCAAGATGCAATTCGGTTCTTTTCCAGAGGAAAAAAACGTATTTTTGATTTTGGGGTGAACTGTCCCTTTAAGACTGGATTTGTTTACCTCTATTTATTTAGCTTTATAGTTACCAGAGTGTCATATAAAACACTTAAAGTTCAGCTGTATAAATATCATGTTACAAACCCTGGAGCAGGACAGAGTGCATCAAGCAGGGGAGAAATGACAACACTTACCATCTCTTAGTGGATGAATCAGTTAGCCCACACATGGAGCGAAACAGAAGGAGGCCACGGGCTGAGGTCTCTATTTAGTGTTTTGAATCTTTTTCTTTCTTTTTTTTCATTTAATCTACCCTGAACAAGTCAAGGTCTTGGGCCTTCAGAGAAATGGAGAGAGAGAGTGGGTCGAATGTTATAGTATTGGAGTGTAAGGGAGTTGGGGGAGCTACTCATAAGAGCTGTACTTGTGTTTTGCTATTGTTAAACAACCTTCAGGGAGAAAGGCGGCTTCTACCAATATTACCAATCAGGCCTTCAGTGCACAGACTGAAGGTAGAGACGAGAAATGATGGAGAGGCTGAATCTGTAAAAACTGATTCCTTCCTTGCATCAGTGCTTCCATCCTCTCTCTCCTTGTCCTCCTCTCCTTTTGAAATGAGCTAAGCAGAACAAACTTCTGCTCTCTTTTCCATAACAAGGTTTGTTTAGTGATTGCATCACAGAATACCAGTTGCTCAAATTTTGGATAGGGCTCAGGTAGAAATGAGATTAGTCTTCCTCTGTGGCTCAACTTTAGCACCAACAGACCATGGCAAAGGATGTGGTGAATGCATTCAGCATCCTATACACACATTCACGCACACACTCACTCAGCTGTTTGCTATCCGGAGTGTTTGGTCTCTTTCCCTCTTTCTGCTCTGCAGAAGCAGCTGCGGAGGAGCAGAGATAACTCTTAACTTTGTTTTGACACTTTTGATTAAGGACCATTGAAGGAACACCTGTATGGCGGGAGGGAACAATGCACCGAGCCCGTAGAGAGATTGATTTTGTGCATTAGAGAAGCAGCCTTTGTCTAAAGCCACGAGGCCCTTTGTTATGCTAACCAGCCGTGGAAGATTTCCAATTCAATTTCACCTGAACGCTGGTCAGCCGCACGCTCCATTGTATGGCGTCCCTCGGGCCCAGTAGCTCCCCACCACCGCTGCCACCGCTGCCTCTCCCCTGTCGTCTCTCAAACTGCAATTTAGCTGCTGAGGAGGGTGCGTTTGTGTGTGTGTGTGTGTGTGTGAGTTGGGGCGTATGGAGAGGGGGGGGGGGGGGACCGCGGCATAGATTGACAGGCGACTGGATACTCTTGCCACAATATTCGCTGCATCCTGTCCTTGTGTGTGCAGTGGGCCGCAGAGAGGATCACAGTGAAATGAGATGATATTAATTATCCTAATCCTGATAGCTCTCTCTGGAACTCTGCTTCCACTCATCTGTCTCAGGAGAGGACTTGGATGGTCAGACAGAGAGAATGTCAGAGAAATGAAATGAAAGCCGACAAATTCAGTAGAGAATACTTCCAACAAAAACGCTGCTTACTGAATGAGGTAGATTTACTGTTCGGTCTTTTGCTTTCCTTTTCACGATTTCACGGTTGCTTAATTGTCCTTCCATTTTAAATATTCTACTCTCTTTTTCTTTTTTCTTTTTTTTTACTCATTTGCTATCTCAATTTTTTTTTTAAAAAAAACATGCAGAATAGAGACAAAATATCCCCTTTCTCTGACAATTAGTGATTTTATTTGTCTTTTCAAACAAAATCAATATTGCTTCCCAACTTTCTTCTCACTCTTTAGCTAAGTTAAACATTCACACTCACATGCACAAGCCTGCATTCATTAGGCATTTTGAAACCACTATTTATATATGTGTGTATACATATAATTATTTATTTTCTGATAAATCCAAAGGAGGCTTTTTAATTGAATATCTCTCCAAAAGGGTAGATGATAATTGAACCAGAGGGGAAAGGCTGGCTGAATGAATAGGCCTGTATTACACAGAGATTTGTATTAAGATCAAGTCTCGACAGTGATGAAGTAACACAATGCTCAGCTGCAACCCTTTACTCTGATGCATGCATTAAGAGAAACTTCTTAACTCGCTCATTATGCTTGATGATTGTATTATTTTAGTGGCGTCACACTCCAGTGGGCTGGGTTTGATAACATGACTCTCAGAGCTCACAGTTATTAATTAGTTTCTTTTTTTCTTCTTCTTCTGTCCTAAAAGAAGTTGCTTGGTTTTACTGAGTGAAATGCAGCTGAAAATTTCTTTAAAAGTCCCACAAAGTTGCAGTCAATGCATGCGAGTGCCTGCATGCATACTGTACACATCCAAGTATTGTGCGTGTCCGTGCTGTGTTTCAGTGTATTTTACAAAATAGGGAATCTTGCTCTCATGTGCAGAATTTCTTTCTAATAACCATCCATATTTCGGCAATCGGCAAGTGTTGTTTGTGCAGTTTATTTCACCGTGTTTAAAATTAATTGATTTGTCGTTTATCTGTGTGTTTGCATGGTTGTTTTCGATTCTGATAGTTCTTTGTTCCGTAATGCAGCACATCAGCACAAATGTGCGCACAGAAAGGCCTAATCCTGGCCTGAAGTGGAGGTACAGTATATTTAGAGCGCGTTTGATTGTGAAGGTTGTTATTATTGAATTTGAGTGACGATCACGGTCGTTTGATCATGAATCAATGCCTCGCTGTTCATTGTGATGCGCTTGAGGGGACGCAGAAGTGTAGAAATTGTTTCATAGGGCATTTTGCGTTTTGTGGTCTTTGAGCGTCTTCTTGAGCTCACCCTGTAGCCTGATGAGACCCCTGCAGGCACCAAACTCCAACTCAACACACACACACACACACACACACACATATACTCACTCACACCCTCAAACCACTGTACTAGAC
The DNA here is from genome assembly GCF_963924715.1 of Thunnus thynnus. NCBI lineage: Eukaryota > Metazoa > Chordata > Actinopteri > Scombriformes > Scombridae > Thunnus > Thunnus thynnus. Next base: position 23,049,478 of record NC_089527.1, read on the forward strand.
GAAGTGAAGTGAGGAGAATAGCTGTTTACCCCCTTGTGCCTGAGGTATCAGTGCCAGCATAGTGGCACATCTCCCCCCTCCCTATCCGCCCTCCCACCCCCCCCCCCCACCCTTCAATAGGCTTGTGAAGTGTGAAGTATATTTTTGTTCTCGTGTTTTTATACCAATTTTAATTCCACAGCTGCATATCTGAGAAGCAGGATTTCCTTGGTTAGCTTCCCAGATTTTCTTTCTCTCCATCTTGCTATTTCCCTCCCTTATATCCTCCCTCTCCCTCACCCACCCCATCTCCTTCTCCTACCCCTACAATCCCTAACCTCTCTCTCTACCCTACAACCCTCCCTCCCCTCCTTCCGTTGCCTGGGGGCTGATTATTTTAGTGGAAATACCGCCATCGTGTATCGCTGCCAGATTCTGCCAGCCCAAGCCTCTGCCACCCCGCCCCTCCCTCCCCGCCCCCATACCCACATCCCTCCACTTAGAATAACCAATCTGATGATGTGACAGTTTCTTTCTCCCCGTAGAAAATCTGCCTCTAACCCTTTTTCTCTCCATCTTGCGTTTTGGATTCCAGCGTTGTTTGACATGTTATGGAAGGGTTTCAGCTTCCCACCTCCGCAATCCTTATTCTATCCCAGGGAAAGCGGTTGGCATGGGAATCTAATACTTGGCAAAGAGGGCAAGAAAGGAGGTGGTGATGGAGGGGAGGCTGGGGGATGATATTTAAAAAAAAAAAAAAAAAAAATCTTTTTAAACACACTGCATGTCTGTGTAGTTTTTCTCACTCAAAATTCCATTTCTGATTTAAACTTTGATTTTTGTGTTTGAATTTTTTTTTAGCGTGCAACTTCACACAAAGTTAAAAAGTAAAGACTGTGTGAGTGATTATCTCTACACCTCTGGGTGCATGTGTGCATCTCTTTGGTTGTGTGTCACGTAACTATGCCAATAGTCTTTGGTCCTTAGGTCGATGGTCATCGGTTGCCATGGCACTTGCAAGAGGAGAAATCAGGTCCAGTTACAAAGCTTTGATGAGAGCGACATGAAAGCCTCTTTCTTCATAACACAGAGACGAACCGGCAAGAGTTGTAACTCGGCTGCGTCTGTCGGAGGCTCGTCACTGCCTGCGGTGAAGCCGGCCTCAGTTTGCAGACATATAGCTCAGGCTGCACCGCGTCTGAAGGCTCACGCTGATGCCAATCACACACTTACGCCAGATTCAAAACGCACCTTCAAAATTTCACATCCCCAACCGGCGCGATAGTGGTCATTAACTAATTTTTTGTCATCATCTGTCATCATTTTCATTGTCATGCAATCATATAGTTGGAATTTGCCAATTATGATTCACTTATGTTGGTATTTTAGGCACAGGGTAAGTCTGGAAGAGGTTAATCAATGCTCTCTTGTTACATTGTCTCAGTTAATGTATTGCCCAAAAGTGCTCTCTCCCTCTCTCCTTCTCTCCCTCTCTCCCTCTCTATGTCTGTTTTTCACAATGGCTCAGCCTTGGTGGGATCTGGCTGCCTACAGATAACTGCAGTCTTTGTGCAACCCATTCTAAGCAGATACATACTGTACCATTCAGACAGGGTTAGGTTATTTATTTGTCCATTCTGATCATTTACATGCATTTCCATCACATGTCCATGAACCGATACGTTTGTTTAGTCACAAATCCGTATGGTTTTACCTTGCACATAAAGCATATAGAAGTCATACAGTGGCTACAAATGTAACATAGTGGTAATTTAATCAACGTGTCCAATCTGCAAATGCGAAGGCAAATGGGCCACATATGTGTTGCATTGCGGTCCATATTAACATGTATGGGAGAGGAGATTGGTGTAGATAGCCTCGTCTACACTGAGTTGTTTATCAATGTGCAGCTCCTCTCGGCATGCAGAGCAGCCTGGCGGCCCCTAGTGTGAGGCTGAGCAGGCAGAGCTGTCATTGTTTAACGCCTCCCCTGATTAGTTTACTCTCGCCTGATTAGAAATTAATTAAAATGATGACACAGATCCCAGCAGAGGAGAAGGGGGTGAGGAGGAGGAGGAGGAGGAGGAGGAGGAGGAGGAGGTGGGAGGAAAATGAGGGATATGCACAGGGGGGAGAGGAGGTGAAAAGGGGGTTAGTGGTTTGTTGGTGACGTCCACTGGGAAGGGGTGATGTTAAGTCAGGGCGCTTTTAGCGGGAGAGTGTGCAGTAGGGAGGGATTTGGTGTGGAGTGTGTGGCAGGCATGAGGGGTAAGTGTTTTGGGGCAGAGGGGGGTAGCGTGCAGGGAGTGGTGCTCTGGCGGGGGACCAACATGGCTTAATGAGTGACTCTTGTCGCAATCAGAACATCGTTTCCTCATGCATTCTAATGAGCTGGATGGTGCAGAGGAGATCGGTTCACACTCTAATTTATTCAATATATTTTGTGTATTCACCCTGTTTATTTAATAACAGGGACTGTGCACATTAATCAACATCTCAGCCTTCATCACATCAGCGCAAATATTCCAGAGTGAGTTTTCTCTCTGTTCTGCCTGGGTCATGTCACAGCTCCTCAGGACAACATTGCAGGCAACATTGTGCTGCTGCTGCTATCTGCTTTTTGGTTATTGCATCTGTAGACATGGTGAGCGTTGCCGTGCAAATCAGAACAAAAGCTTTGAGTATTACATCGAGACCTGATAACATCGCAGTTGAGCAAATATCAGTGTTATAAACAAGTGTGTAGCTGAGGCTTACATGTTACCCATGGATGAGCCTGTAATTCTCTCTACTAATAATTCTCCCTGGAGTCCCGCCCCTGTTATCCCGCCACAGCTTGTTTGTTGCTTCTCTGTTTTCCCCCCGATTCCCGTTCTTGTTTTTTCTCCCTCTCCGTCATTTGTCTCAGTGAAGGTTGGGCCGACCGGAATGCTCACTTTTAATCCACAAGGAGATTTTCAAAGTTTATCCCTCTTAGCAACCAACTTCTGGTCTCCAACGAAAACTGCTGCCTCTCCCTTTGCCTCAACCTTTTGCTCTCATGGCTCGCCTCAATCATTTTGTCCATTGCACCGCAGTGTCATCTCCTCTTTTCTACCTTCTTTTTTTTTCCCCTTGGCCTCCCCTTATCCATGTCATAATGTAATCAAAGGGTTGAAAAAGGTAGAGGATGAGGCCATGGGTGTGTGTGTGTGTATGTGAGGGGGGCCGTGTGGTGCAGAGACTCGTGGGTTTCCCATAGCGATGAGGGCCCGTGGTTCTCCTGGTAACCTAATTGGCATGTGTTTCCTGGCAGGTCTTATTGTGGCCCCCTCCTAATCACTGTCCCCAGCCCTAACAAGAGCGACCTACAGTATTGCTGCAGCACTGAAGGGGCATGTCTTTTGTTGTTTTATTTCTTTTTCTTTCTTCCTCTTGTCTGTCCTCATCCCCCTCGTCCTAACAGAGGGACTCGTTGAGACGGCCTGATTACCACAGACAGATCCAGAAATGTATGTGTGTGCGCGCACATGTGTATATAAATGTGCTTGCCGTTTTTTCCCCCGCTATAAAACCAGTTGGTTTATCGAGGCAGACTCCTGCCCAACTGAGCATGTAAACCCTAATTGGGAAATGCTTTAAATAATTTCTAATTAGTACAAGTGTGGTAATAATTGGCTGGGTAATCTGAGGATTAATTAGCGGTGTTGTGTATGTGTGTGAGTGAGTGACTGTGAATGAGTGCATGCATGTGTGCTTGATGAGCACGTGTGTGGGTCATTGTGTATGTGCGCATGTGCCATGTGTGTCTGCGTGCTCACAAATGCACTCAGTCAGGCCCGGACAGGCGGTTGAATAGACCCCAGGTTCTGCAGCTTGCTAATGGAATCCTGCCCACTCAAGGAGGTCTGTGGAGGAGGGAGGCCAAGACAGAAGCAGCTTTGTTGGCCAAGTTGTACTGTGGGTGGGCCCCCTGCCTGCAGACCCTCATTTGTATCACGGTGGGCATCCACCCCCTCTCTTATGACCCCCACTGTATTTAACAGCTAACCTCGCCTCCACCTCCCCTTCACCTCGCCCAGCCGTCCCAGCCCACCCCCCTCCCCCGCTGTCTAGCACACTGCTCTCATCTTCTTTCTTTGGCTAAATGACACATTTTATTTTCTTTGACCCAATATGCTCCCAAGCCCGGCTGCTGCTCCCCTCTCCCCGTTTTTACCTAGACGTATTCTTCTGCCACTTTCTCCTCTCCAGTCATGTTCACCCTCTTCTACCCTCCTCCACATTTCCCTCTTCCCATCTTCCTGTGGAGGAGAGGGTGAGCTAGCGCCGGGCTCTTGAGTTGTGTACTTCCACCTGGTCTACCCTCTAATTACTGCATCTTTTCTTCTGGAAAAAGAATTGGAGAAAAAAAAAGAAGGAAATGAAGAGCAAGAACCACTTGTTGCTCCAAGCATTGGTTTTTATAGCACTCCGCACTGAATTGGAATCACTGATCAACAGGAACATAAGCTTTTATAGGTTCGTTGGATTAGGAATTCATATTTTCAAAAAAGATTTACTTTGAAAAAACATTTCAAGCTCTGTTTCACTAAAGATCTCATTCTCATAACCTATTGAAGTTTTTTCCATTCACCTTTATCTTAGCACTCACATTCTAAATCACTCTCCCTCCCGCTCTGTCACCTCCTACCTCCCTTTTCTCAAATATCTTTCTGTGTGACAGATGGCTGTCAAGGGCGTACAAATGGGAAGCAGTAAGTAAACAAACAAGCCAGGATCAATATGGGAGACTAATTGAACAAAGACACAAACAATTTTGCTGCAGCCTGCTCTTAGTCATTTGTTGGTCTGTAGGGCTTGCCAAGCTTGAAATGTGTGGCTGACAAGCAAGGCCAGTTTGATCAAATATGTGTTAGTAGCTGCAAAGCAGCATGAGTCACATGTAAACAAGCACATAAATAATCAATAATCATCAATAAGCACCAAAAGACGAATACATTCACACAAGCAGGTTTCATTTAGTTTTGTAATATCTTTCTGTTAATGTTTTACCTTTTTTTTTTTTTTTTTACTTTTCACAGGTGTGATTGGGTTTGCTTTGTCAAGTATTAAGTGTAATATTTTGGACAGAAAGTAAAATTATGCTTCTACTACTTCCCTCATTATTTGCTGCAAGAATGAAGTCAGGCAAAAAAACCAAAAATATATGAAATGCTGATTCTTTTGAGAAACAATTTTTCTACTGTTTTTTACTGTTCTTATTTCCATCCTCCTCGAAACCTGGTATCTGCTTACATGGCTATGTACTGCACCTCACTGTGCTTCATGGTGTTTCTGTGACTGATGACACACACAGATTTAGCTAATGGTGCTTAAAGGTGCTTATCACTCCTTTTCTAATCTGGTCAGTGAGATACAAAGGTTGTAGATTTATTGTGGCAGAACCTCCCTCCAATGCTAACACAGCTAAAGTGTATATACGTATGCAGGGAGGATGTTGGTTAAAAACTGTCCCCTTTTTCATTCGATCCATGAGGCTCTTCCGGGTGCTTAGCCCATTCTGACATTTACTGGGCTGGTACAAGGACGTACCCTTTCCCTTCCCCTCCTCTTCCTCCCATTCCTCCCAGTTAATCAGACTGGTGTGAAAAGGAGGCTGATAAGCCCATTGTCTGGCTGACAATGTCTTGGTGATAGGCCCGTAGTGGCCAACTGGATGGTGCTCTGTCCCCTCTCCTTCTGCATCAACCCATCCCATATTTCCTTGCCCTGAGCCTCTGTGTCCTCGCCCCTCCTCTCTCCTCACCCCTTTATCAACCCTTCTTCACCCTTTTCTCAAAACTCTCTTACCCTCCCCTTTGCCTTTGCCATGCCTGCACCTTCCACCGCCCCCCCCAGCCCCAGCAGCAGCCCTGTGCTATCCCTCCCTGACCCCTCTCCTCGCTCCCCTCTTGGCTCACCCTGCTCTTCCTTCTTCTCCATTGAACGATGCAGAGCCACCAGAGGGAACTCATTAGTGCACTGCTCCCAGGTTAATTGGCTAGCTCAAAGAAAAGGACTGAGAACGAAGAAATGAATGCTAAGAACACCCACTCTGTCCACGGAAAAAAGGAAATCGACCTGTATGTTTCTCACGCTGGCAGCTCTTCTAAACAGTGATGCAGCTGCTGCCAGACCAGATGTGATCCTCTCCCACTGATTAGCGCCGCAGTCCTGCAAACTCTGCATGCAAGGGGGCAAGGCCTTGGCCCCTATTGTTGGATTTATCTACCATGGAACTATGTAACAAATCTGTAAGGCACTCCATGTGACAGGTTCATATTTTTCTAAGAAAAGGAAAATGATAACATCAAGCTGAATTGAAAGTGTTATCTGTAAGCTATCAGGATGAGTCTATGCAGAGATGGTGGACTTGTGTGCATCTCTCCATCTACATAGCCATGTCAGAATCACGAGAGTGTGCTTCAGTGCCTGGGAGGGCATGGCCTGGCCCTCCATGTCCTAAGAAACAGAGGGAAATGACTCTTGAGGGAGTGTGTTGTAGGAGTGGTGCTTATGACAATACCAGGAGTGTGTGAGTTGAGCCTGGAGTGCTGTCCACTCTTAAATTAACCAAACCGCTTCCTGTCACCTTGGGCAACCAGCACACGGCGGACAGAAAATATGTCAAAACAGTAATGAATAAATCAAGATCGCATTACATCCATTCTGGCAGTCGCGACGCGCAAAATGGTTGAAAACATCGTCACCATATCACTGAGGATTTTTTCGAGATGTATCACTATGTGACAAATATGCACAATCACGCGTAAAATAATCAAACTGATGTTTAGAACTGTGAACTGTGCTCCACTGTTATGTGTTACAATTCTCTGAAAGATGTAAACCAAATTCAACTAATTTTGTTTTTTAATTACAGCCTTCTAGGAATACTTTGTTTAGAGCATATGATTCTGCTGAGTCAATAAACTATAATATTGAATTGTCACCCAATCCCTGCAGACGCTTTTATCCAGAAGGACCCCCCCCCTCACCTCACACTACACATGCAATTTGGGGTTGAGTTCAGTCATTCATTGCACATGGGATAAATGAAAACTTGAACCCGTTGCACCTAATTTTCAGAAACCTGTATCTCTGACCAGAGGGGAAGATGTCAGATTCCTTAAAGAGAGGATGGTTTGACATTAAAACAACATCAAACATTAAACCTCAGCACAAAATACAATCTTTGTTGCCCTTTTCCTGTATTCTGGCTTAGTGTTTGGTCTCTTGTTCAAAGACACTTTGACATGTCGACAGCAGAATCCAGGGGATTGAACCAAAAACCTTATGATTAATGGCCAATCTGCTCTATCGCCAGAGCTACAGCCATGACAAATGATATATCATTGTAAGAGGTCTCTTTAGGTTAAAAATGATGGAGTTACTGAGTGCAGTGAGTGGGGTTATGGGCAGACAAAGTGCTGGTGGATGACACAGGAGGCCTGATTAGAGAATAAACAACGCACATCCCTTCTTTCCTTTCCCTTTCGCCCTGTCTCCCCTTCTCCTTCTGCTCTCTTTCTCTCCGGTGAGATGATAACAGGATCAGTGGTTCACTGGGCTTCAGCCAGCACAGAGATCATATTCATGTGAGAGGGGTTGAGACTCTCTCCAGATTGGCTACTGCACCTGACAGAGCGAGGAGGGATTACGAGTATAGCAACAGCGTTAGTCACAAGCTCATCTTTTGCCGTCTTCACTTCTCCTCTGGCTCTGCCTTGGTTTGTTGGACATCACTCCTTTTATCCCCCCACCCCCCACCCCCCACACACATACACACGCATCCAACACACACACTCTCACACACACTAACCCCCCTCTTGTCTTTTCAGCTGGGAGAGAGAAAGCAAAAAGCAAGACGGGGGGCACTGCATAGATTCGCTGCCATTGTGTGTCAATCATTCTGCGTCTGTGTGTGTGTGTGTGTGTGTGTGAGTGTGTGTTTGTGTACCTACATGTGTGTGTGTGTGTGTGAGAGAGAGAGAGAGAGCTTGCCTTCAGTGATTAGCTCTGTCAATGCTGGGCTCTTGCTGCTTACAGAATAATACAGTAAGGCCTTGAGGAGCAGAAGGGAGAGGAAGGTGGTCTGCCTACATGCCTACTGGTTTGTGGTATTGTGTGTGTGCGTGTGCGCCTGTGTGTGTGCGTGTGTGTGTGTGTGTGTATGTGAGACTGTGTTTGCTCATCTCTCTTCTGGACTATTTTGGGAGTGGGAGTGTGTATTTTTCAGCCCATCCTCCCAGGAAAAATGACAGTATAGGTCAGAAATTCAATCGCCAAAAATGACCTGTAGTTACGTTTGAGTGACACACGCCATCTAGCGGTCATAGTAGTTGTGACCGGGAGGGACGCAGTTCAGATGAGGTCTATATAAGGTGACAAATTTCCATATTTGGAGGTGGCGGGTGGCTAGATAGATGGATGGCAAAAAGTGGACTTTGTTGCAGGAGACTGCTGTTCGTGTCCCGTTTCCAACCACGAGTGTTACGTTTTCAACCTTGAGTCAGGACAGTTTTTTAAAAACCGTAACTACGACATGACATGATCAACGCGCTATATTTTGGGTAACTGTTACTCAAGGTTTGATGATCCAAAATGATACGGGTGGTCCAGGAGTTTGAATGGAACTGAGAGTTGTTGGGTTAGACTATAAACTGCTTTGGCTGACTGTCGTGTCATAAAGGAAATCAAAACCCCACACAAACATTCCCCAAAATAAACAGGCCTTTACAAATAAGTCATAGCCATTGGGGGATAAATGAATTCACCAAACAAAACTAAGATTAAACCAAACAAAATAACCAAAACACGCGGCAGTTGAAGACTGTATCTCCATGGCATCTTCCACAGTCCACAATTTCAGCGCAACTACCTACATTAAGAGGTTCCTGAGATGTGAGGTCAGGTGATGCTGTGCGCTTGGATTAGCACCAAAAACTACCACTTGGTGCCACCAAACTATTTATATTGAAATAATTGAAAACAATAGCAAATTATAAGAGCATACCAAAAATGGCTCTAAGACCCTATTGTTGTGGACGTTGAAGTCTGTCTGTTCTTAGATGCTGGCACTAGCAAACATAATTTGCTAATTGATCATTCCACTGTATTCGTTTTTGTAATCACAAGTATAGATCACACCAATCCTCTTGCCCTGGGTTGAGTTTCAAAGACTCTTGCAAGCAACCAAGACCCGTGGGGCATGTTAGTCTGCTATCACTACAATGTCTCCTTCCACAAAATTTCTCCTGACGTGTTTTTTTGTTATTTGTCTTTGCTGTATCAATGGTAAGTATTCCCTTACCTAAGATGGTTAGGTGTAAGTGGCTCAAGATCATTATGATAATCTGAAACTGTAGTTAATGGACAATTGTTGAGTATAGCCTCTACCTCACAACATTTTTGAAGTCCCTCGTCATCAAGAGTTTGTTGTCTGCAAATCGATGACAAATTTTTTCTTTACAAGGCGAATAAGCCTTTCCCAAACACGACTGTGGGGTGCACCTGCGGGTGGGTTCATCCATGAAACACCCTTTTGCTAGAGTGTTTGCTAGAGTTTCTATTTTGTTGATGTTCCATTCCTTTATGGAATCCTTCAATTCCATTTCTGTTGCAATGAAGTTGGTTCCATTGTCTGACTGGATTTCTTTGACTTGGCCTCTCCTACTAATGAAGCACCTGAATGCATTAATACACAAGTCAGTATCAATTGAATGAGCCAGTTTCAGGCGTATTGCTCAGCTGGCAAGGCAGGTTAATATGTCTCCATACCTTTTTACAATGTTGCATCTTCTCTTAACTTCTATTGGGCCAAAGTAGTCTACACCAACATGATTGGTGTGAATGGTGGATGGTCAGGTGTAATTCCATCCCTTAGTAAATCCACCATTGTTTGTTCTCCAACATTGGCATGTAAATGTTGACAGGTGACACATTCTGATATTTTTCTTGCAAGAGTGTTTGCACATGGGATCCAGTATTGTTGTCTCAGTCTCGATAGGATATGATTTCTGCCACTGTGTCCAACTTCATTATAAATGTCTCTGAGCAGGATTTTGGAAACATGGTGATTTTTCGGGAGAATGGCTGGATGCTTTCTTTCTTCTTCCATAGCCATTGAAGATAAACTGCGCTAAAAATACCCCACCTAGTCAGAGGCTGGGGTTTCAGGGTAACTTCAACCTCAGGTTGTCCTTCTCCATGTCTATGATTTTTACCTCTTTCAGCTCTTTCAGTCTCCGGTATTGACATAAGCACAGCTCTGCTGTTACTTATCCACTTAGTCAATTGAAACCCTACTTGGGCACAAACATCTTACACAGTGACACAGGCTTCTTCCTCAGAAGACATGGAACTTAAACAGTTGTCAACATAAAAATTAGTTTTGACAGTATGGATTGCTTCAGCAGAATGATTATTTTTATTGTCCTCAGCAGCCTCGGTCAGAGCAGAACTTGCACAGCTAGATGACATGGCTCCAAACAAATGAACAGTCATCCTGTATTCAGTAATGGGTTTGCTAACATCTCCTCCTGGCCACCATAAGAATTACAAGAAGTCCTTGTGCAGGTGCAACCTTGACTTGGTGGAACATGCTTTCAATATCTGCCATGACTGCAACTGGTTCCTTCCAAAATGAAGCAAGACTCCTAACAAGGTGTTCATGAGATTAGGTCCTTGAATAAGTTTGCTGTTAAGGGAGACTCCTTGGAATGATGCCGAGCATTGGAATATGACTCTTAAGCTGTGTTTTCTTGGGTGATATACCCCGTGGTGTGGTAGGTACCATGCTTTTCCATTTTCTAAAAAGACAAATATATCTAATTGACAAGAGCAATGACACTGTTTACATGAAAGTTGGCGGTTCAATCTTGGCATAACCTTTTTCTATTACTCCCCCCAAGAATGACGTGTACTTATCAAGAAACTTTGGGTTCTTGTTTAATTTCTTAAACAGTGGCGTAAGTCGTTACTCTACTAATGGGCGATTTTTTTGGTATGATGACATTATCCTCCTTGAAAGGCAAGGCCAGTTGATAATACCTGTTCTGGAGCTCTGCAGTGTTGGTCATGATCTGTAAAAACCTTTTGTCCTCTATGAACATCTCAGCCTTTTCCTCCTCCTTCCGCCTGTTCTGCTCTGGGAAATGATGGTTGAACTGCTGGGTCAAAAGTTCATCAAGCTTGACAATGGAAATATGGTTGTCAGTCACACTTGAGTTACTTTCCATTCCGCAATTGTTCTCATTTATAAATCCATTGATAACCCATCCTAAGACAGGTTTGACTGCATAAGGGCCATCCTGGCTATTAATTGTCTTCCAAGGTTCCATCATTTTATACACATTAGTTCCAATCAGCAATCCGATATCCGTGTTATTTTGAGGCAGTTTGACCTCATTCAGGTAACTCTACTTTTCAAATGCAGATTGTGTGGGTATTTGTTCCTTTGTGATGGGAATTTGGTTTTGAGGGTACATTTTCGGCAGTGCATAAAAGTCCTTCCATCAATGCTGTCGATTTCTATACCTGTCAGAATGGTAGTGTTGACTGTTTTACCTGGCTCATTGTTCTTGGTTGGATTCTTCTATTGCTCCCTTTAGTTCTTCCTTTTTTACCTTTTCATGATTCTGTATAGAAACATGCATTACTGCCTTGGTCGAGGAATGCATAGATTTGAATGACTTTATTGAAATTTGATAGCTTGACTTGAACTGGGATAATGGAGAGGGTTGTGCTTTCATTACTGGCCCCAGTAACACTGTTGGCTTCACGAGAAACCAAAGTACTGCTCACAGATATTTTTTGTGTATTTTCAACAGTGTCACTCTTTTTTCTGTAAATATGCAAAATAGTTGAATGAGTTTTGGCGCAAACTTGACATGTTTGTCTCTTCTGACAGTCGTCACTCAGATGACCATTGGTCAGACAACTGAAACAAATGCCTTGTGACTTAAGACATTCAATTTTCTTTTTATGAAGCCTTTTGTTGTTTTGACAGGATTCTGTTGTATGGTCTTTTGTGCAGAATAAACAAGTCTTATGTACAGTTGATGACTTTTGAGTTGTGATTGGAGCACTGGAAGTATCTTCTTCTTTCTTGACTCCAGGCTCTGCTACAGTGACAAAGCTGCTGCCTTTGTAGCCATGGCTGGTCTTGCTGGCAGTGAGCTTGTTTGTTTCAAAATCTTTCTTAGGTTCAGTCTCTTGAATATTTCCAAAGAGTGGGTCAAATGCGATTTTTGCATGTCTTTCAATGAATTTAAGAAGGTCAACAAATCTGTCTCTTGTTTTGTTCCTCTCATAATGATCATATGCAGATATCCATCTTTTTTGAAGCTTAAAAGGAAGGTTTGACACCACTTTTTTCATATTTGAACTATTATTTATCTCTTCTACAAATTCCACATCCTGCATGGTGTTACAACAACCCTTGAGAAATGGTGCATAGTCACTCAATCCTGTCCTGTCTCCCATTTTAATAGCATTCCAGCTAAGAAACTTTTCTAAGCAGAGAGCTGCTATTAACAAGTCGTTTCCAAAGTTCTCTTGGAGCAGTATTTTTGCTTCTAGGTAGCCTCTTTTCATATACTGACAACTTCAAACTCCCTGGGACGTCCTTCAGTAAATTGCTCAAGAAAAAAATGAGCAGTCATGAAAATGATCAGTTTTGCTTCTGATAACATGTTCAAATGTACATATGAAAGAGAGGTACTGCAGTGGATCTCCTTTGAAACACTGGGATTTCTCTTTTTGGAACAGCTCACCCCTTTTCACATCATCATTTAATGTTGTACTTGAGCGTCCATCATGTCTCAAGTTGTCTGTGGCTTGAAGGCCTCTAATGCTCAAGTTGTGAGCATTTTCTTTGCGTTTCCAGTTCATCATCACTAAAGACATCATGATCCAACTTCCTCAATGAATGTCGAGATTGGCAGGGTCCTTTTGAAGATGTTGCTCCATAATTAGTTTCCTCACCACTGCCATCATCATCATCACCACCACCACCACCACCATCATCAGCACCACCATCATCATCATCATTGTCATCATCATCTGCGACTTCTTCCTTGGGGTTGGACGATACTTTGATTGCTTTTTGTTTTACAGCAAAGTCTCTTTCCTCCCATTTTTCTAATATCTGTATTTTTGCCGTAGTTGCAGCAATATCAGTTTCAAGAGCTAATTTTACTTTTTCAGCTTTGGCTTTGCCTCTTCTCTTTCCAAAGCATGTTTTTTTGTCTAAAGCAGCGGCTCATGCAAGAAGTGCTTCCCTCTCAGTCTCAGCCTTTCTGCGGGCAGAGGAAGCTGTTGAGGACTTGCTGCTGGATGAGTATTTTTTAGATCTACTAATCATTCTAACAGAAACTGAAGAAATGTCCTCATGTTGAGTTTCAGTGGCAGATTCAGACATATCTTTAATGCAAGCTGAAGCTTTAATTACCCATTTCTTTACTGCCACTTGGAAGTTCTTGAAATAATGTAATGTAGGGAAAATACTAGTCATTATGTTCACCCTGTTTTTCCTCCTCAGACATCATTTCTTGTGTTGAATAATGCAAGATTGTGAATTCACTTATAAGAACATCAAACACTGAAGTTGTTGCACTTCCTTGATGTTTATATAATCAATCAGGAGACATTCAATACAATTTCTTTTGCTTGTTAACTTTTCAAGCTTTGCTTTCCTTGCATTTAGCAATTTAGTAAATTGGGCCTCCATTGCCTCATTCAGGTGGTCCAGGGGTTTGAATGGGTACTTAGAGTTGTTGGGTTAGGCTATAAACTAAATGTAGACCCCAAACAAACATTCCCCAAAATAAATAGGCCTTTACAAATAAATCAAAACCAATGGAGGATAAACAAATTCACCAAACAAAACTAAGATTAAACTAAGCAAAAAAACCAAAAGATACTGTATCTCCATGGCATCTTTCACAGTCCTCAGTTTCAGCACACCTGCCTTCATTAAGAGGTTCCTGAGATGTGAGGTCAGGTGATGCTGTGTGCTTGATTTAGTGTCTTTTGGTATTTTTTGAAGTGGATTCAAGCTTAGCTGCTTGGTTTTGTTGTACGATACATGAAAGAAGAGGTGGATGTCTGAGATGAAAACTACAAAAGTCTGAACACATAAAAAGAAAAAAGAAACATAATTAATACAGCCAGATCTCACACACACAGACAGACAGGACATTCCTTCATTTGCTGGTCAGTTAACTGTACGGACACCCTCAAATGCTCTCTGTCTTTATTCGGTAGTCTCTTGCTCTCCATCTCCCTCAGATACACAAACACACACACAAACACACTCACACACACACACATCTTTTTGCTCATGTCATAAGTGGGTGTGCAGAGTATCGCCTTGAGCTGCAGATGAACATGAAATAAACACAAACTAGGGTAGTGACAGTTTTAAATCGGCTTTAGATCACTATGAAAGGTAAAGGATTAGGATGCTTTTTCCAGTCCTGAGGAGATAGGACACAGTCTTGGAGGAGAGCCCACTCCTCTCAGCCCACTATGGGCCGGGTGTCTATCTTCTAATCTTCTAAAGCACTCTTACACCATTTGCATGTAGTATGGCCTACATAGTTAGCACATGCCTGTCTATAGGCTGTAAAAATGGATGTTGTACACAATAATGGAAGAATAATTTTTCTTGTGTGATATAGTCATCAATTTCACCCAGTTTTTTTTTTGTTTGTTTTATTTATATTTCACCATCTACATTACAGAACGTCCTCTGGATGCAGTTCTTAAATTTTGTAATGTAACTTATGTTCTTCAACAATTAAGCTTTTTCATTTTAAGAAATTAAAATGTTATAATATATATAATTGTCTGTTGTGTGGCCTTGAAATTGAATATTTGTGTATGTTTATTTCACAATAAAACCTCACTTCATTTCAATTTTTACTCTATTCTTTAATTCTAAATATTTTTATTCTCTGATCCAGTAAACGCATTTATTGGGAGGGAAGATATTTTCTTAAATTGATAAAATATTTATTAACATGTTTGCATTTTTAACCAATTTTCTTATGAAATGAGAACAATAACTTTTAGTCAGAGCTGTCATCATAGGCCAGACTATTAATTTTAATCCATGTTTAGTCAATATGTTTTTCTATCTAATCGCCCTCTAATTGTGAATATATAAACTACCGTGTAGGCCGTACACTCGTCTTTTGATTACCGTTGGGTTTTGTCAGCTTTTTTCCTACCAAATCAGGCATGAAACCGTCCCGGGGAGACGGTTTTTTTTTTTTTTTTTTGGTTTTGTTTTGTCCTTATAATGCTTTCTCTCACTTTCCCTTTCGAGTGCACGAAGGGAACTCGCAACAAAATCAAATTAAATTTTCTATTGAGAATGTTGCTCTTCTTATTCAGATGCTGGTTTAGGGTCTTTTGTGTGAATCTAATTACTCTCCACTATCAGGACGGTCCACAGGGTAATTAGTCACTTCTCACCAAAGTCCTCCCTGCATCCTCAGATTCTTATCACCATAACTCTGACATTTTAAAAGAGACATTTTTGTCTCTTTTATGATAGCCTGGAGTTTTTTTTTTATATTCCTTCGCGCTTATTTTTCCTCTATTTTAAACCAATTTTTTGTGTTGCAGCATGCGCGTAAATAGCAACTGCTTTCCCGAAAAGTGCACCTGCCTTTCAATTGTAGCGTGTAGGGGAGAAATAACAAGCCGGCGACGTTATTCTGCGTGGGGATCCTGTTTTGCAGACGAGCAGAAATGTTGCGCCGTGCCAATCAGAGCAATAATGCCGTGCAGAGTTACAGGAGGCGAGGAACAAGCGAATAAGGAGGAACAGTAGCCTGAAATCAAAGGAAGCTGATACAAAGGTGCTTTAAGTTGCGACCGCGGCGAGATGTCCCGAGCATGCAGGAGGACTATTCAGGCTTACATGGCTCTCAATGGATTGCGAACACTTAAACTTGGGCTAAATTGGTAAATTCGAGTGCCTGTAATAGTCTCCACAGTCTCTTACTGAGAAAACGAACTAAATGAACGCAGATTCTTTTTTTTTTTAAAGACTTTATAGAGAGAAACAATAGGCTAAACTATAAAATATCATTGAATATCATAAGAGAAAATCAATCAATAAAGCTCAAAATCACTGTAGGAGTGTTAAAGGTGTATTTGGTTTTCAGGATTAGGCATAATATAATATTCTCCATCACCTCATCATAGTTTCTCCACTTAAGAAAATAGCCAGTAAAATACATTTCACTCTCTTCAGCCCCAAGCTTGTGCCCCCAGTGTACTGATATTTAATTGCTGAAAATCGACTCTGACGCTGATTGTTGCACAGCATGACATTTGTTTTTTATTTGTCAGCAAGCATTTATTTTATTTTTGGTTCACGTGTTTTCCTCTGCTGTGTTCAAGAGCATTTTCATCTCAAATAGTGAAGGCTTTGGAGTGGGGACAAATAATGGCTCCGTGTAGTCCGTGATTGGGTCACCCCCCTAGTTTTAATTAAAAAAACAACAAAAAAAAACCAACCCAAAAAACAAACAACTTTCTAAATCACAAAATCAGTTTTAATACTTAGAAATGCAGCAGTCCCTGCAGCAACGAGTGCTTGTTGTAGGCCTGCGTTTAATTTTCCAAGGTGAATGATAATTTCTATTTTACACTTAAAAGTTTATAAAGCAGGAGTTTACTGCTGCATGTATCCATAATGCTCATTCTTGCCACCTGTGACCTTTAGGCAACATGGGAGTGTACACTTTATACCTGAAATATTTGTGTGCATCAAATCTAATATCCTGAATAGTCAGAGCCCTCCAGCTTGTGGTGGCTTTGAGGAAGCAGCTAAAATATGACTCATGCCCATTAAATAATTAAACAAAATAACACATGCAGTGAAACAGGGAGAAAAGGACAGGCACACAGCAGCAGTCAGATCAACAGATCATGGCTCGGACTCAATCAGACTGATAGCTGGAGCAGTGATGACTTACCAGTAATTAAGATGGGATGATAACAATAGCAACATAAGTGTGTGTCTGTGATGCAACGAGTTTGGGGTGTCTAGTATGTGCGCCTGCAAATATCAATTTATTTGTGTTTCACACACTACCTGGCAAGTGTTGATAATATGTGATTTTGGTGGTTTTTAAAAAGAGAGAAAGAGCGCGTGGTGGTGGGGGAGAAGGAGGGTGTTTTCTAATCAGAGTCACTGTCGTTTTGTTGTCACCTGCTCCCAGACAGACAAAGTGGCATTTCCTGACTGTTCCCATCCCCGTCTGAGTTATCTGACACCCAAAAATACGGCTACGGGGAAGCAGGGAGACGAGGCACCACAGCCTTATCCCGGTAAGGAGATGGCTTCTTATCAGATCAGGCTAGGAAGTTTATTTTATGGAGTAAATCTGGATAGAGGGGATAAAGAAATGACACATCCCTTGCGGACACAAAGGGAGAAGGAGATTAGTCCTCCAGCAGCATATATGGCTTTAGTTCAACCTGACAGGCAGCGGATTGAAAGGTCATGAAATAATAATCCCCCTATTCTTCTGCTCTAATCCTACGAGGGTGTGTTTCACTATGGGAACGTATAGGCTGAGGCTATGTGCTGCAGGGTGGATGTTCATTTTGTGTTGTCACTGTATTTAGATAGGCATCCAACACTGATTTAAATTAATTAGACTAATTATGATTGAAGAGGGGTTTTTATGATGAATGCCAGTGCCAGTACGTCTGTCTCTGATGTTAGTTTTTTTTTTTTTTCTTGTTTTTTTTCTTTTTTTCTATTTTTGTAATTCTTGTTTGTATGTGTGCTGGAGGTTATTTTTTGTATACCTTTTATCAGACAGGTTGGAGGTTAAAGGGACATTACGAAAATCTCCCATCACCAGGAGCTTTTTTCCTCCATCAAGACAAGACACCTCACACACACACACACACACATCAAGCATCAGGTGTGATGCAAACACACACTTCAGCACACTGTGTGTGTGTGTGTGTGAGAGAGAGAGATTGTAGGTGTGTGTCCATGCAAGCACACAAGAAAGAGGGAGAGATTATGCCATTTAGGGAAGTGTGATCTAGTCCGGTGTGTCTGTGTGTGTGCATGCATGTGTGTGTGTGCATGCTTGTGTGTGTGTGTGTGCGTGCGTGCGTGTGTGTGGGCATGTGTTATGTGTTTGGAGTGTGGAGGGTAGAGAGGTGAAGGGAGGGGGGGGGGGTAAGAGTCTGGCCAATAGCCTGATAATCAAGCATCGAAAATGAGAGGGAGAAATTCAATGCAAACTAATGTGTTCCACACAATTACTCGATTAATAATTCTTATTCCATTACAGTGCCATGGAGACTCAGAGAAAGAAAGAAAGAGACGGTGAGAGAGAGATTTTCAGAAACAGGGAAGGAGACGAGAGAGGGAGGCGGAGGGGGAAAGAGAGAGAGAGAGCGCATCAGGCTAAGAGATCTGCAGTGGCTGTATATTTCCCAATGCCTAGTTAAGGCTGCAAGGCAGGGGTCAGGAAACTTAATTATAGCGTAAGTGGATAGAAACTGCAGAATGATAAAGAGAAACATGCAGACAGATTGGAATGGCAAGGACAGGTTTAATACTATCTTCTCCTGTCTGCCTCCCTCCCACAATACAAGCCAGACCTGCAATCACACAAGGAAACAGCCCATATACCCTGCCTGACAATAACACTAATGCATATCAAAATTACATACTCCACAAATGCAAGACATTTTTGCATGGCAACTATTACTTTCCAATTTTGAGTGAGAGTGTGAATGTCAGTTCAAGAAAATACATATCCCATGTAATGGTGATATCAGAGGAACTTATTTCCATGCTGCGTGTGTCGGAGCTTCAGATAAGCATTCACCTGTGGTCAAATAGATCGGCCGCACAGAAACAAGAGTTATTAAACCATATCTACCCTGATGGACTGGCTGAATAAAAAATCTGTTTTTTTAATTTTTAGGTCTACCATTAATTTTTTTATCTTCTCTTTATTTATTTTCCGTAATATCTCAAAGTCTAGACTTTTGGGAAGCCACATGTGTGTCTTGTAATTCCTCATTTCTTGATTTGGGTTTCAAATCAGTGGGACTCAATGGGCGGCCCAATACACAACGTCCACTGTGGAGCTCTGCAATCTATTTGCACTGTATAAAATTTGCATATCTGCAGCTCATGAAGCAAGGCTTTAATTTCCTCCTGCTGGAGATAAACATCACCTTGTTGGAGCAGATGGGCGGAGGCAGGATGGGGGTCAATGAAGAAGAAACAGTACAATGGCATTGATTCTGGCACTGAATGGCCAGAAGTAATAAAATTGCACAATTTCCATATGGTGGCCAATTTTTTTTTTTTTTTTTTTGATAAATTAGGATAAAATTTGATATAAGGAGATGCTGTGAAATTCTGTGTGTGGAAGAAAGGTTGGATGGTGAAGTGGATGCATATGGGTGGAAATTATATTTGTTACATTTCAAAAAGTACATATTTTTGGCAAATATGTGACTGACAGTATATTCTTCATTTGGGAACTACTCTTAATTGTTGTGGTCTTGAAAAGGTGAAGAAGCACTCCTTTTGGTAGATTTGGCTCATACGCCAGATATAGTCTTTGACATAAAGTGAATATATTTCAAGCTAGTTCCTTTTATACTATCATCTTCATATATATTGTCATGGTTAATGTCCATATTGAATATAAGTAATACTCTCCAAAGATCTAGATTCTTCTTCTTGCTACTGTTGGCATATTGTACTGATCATCATGTATGAATTAGAGTGTCAACTAAGCACCTTTCTTATGACAATATTAGACACAATGGAAATGATTAATTAGCTTCAGATAGATTGAATTTAATCAGTGTCTGAGCTGGAATTCAGTTCACATGGAGGAGGTAAATTGGATATAAGGTTAGACAAAGTGAACTTTTCTTAATTCTTTAACTTAAACGATGTGCATTGTGGGAGCCCACACATTGTTGTGTGCCATTTGTATTAGAGGGGGGAGACAGGGATAGCAAGAATAGTTTCTGAATAATGAGCAGCTCATGCGGGAGTTATGTAAACCTCTTGTTATTTGGATGTAGGAACCTTGTAATTAAAGTACTTCTACAGGGGATGGTTCCGCTTTCTGCCTCGAGGAGAGTGGGATGAGGCTCGAGGTTACGGAGGGTTAGAGGGTGTAGACGAGGTGGAGGGAAGAACACTCCAGTCTTTTATTACTAATTATATTTATTTATCAAAGACACCTATGCAAATCAGGATCCCAAGTCATGGATCCTGTTAATGACACAGACAAGAATAATTAATTAAAAGCAGATGCACATATACGCACAAGCGCACACATATACATGTGCAAACCCTTGTGTAACAAGTTCATCTAATTTTCAAAGATGCCACACAGTCGGATAAGGCGAGAAGAGAGAGGAAAAAGGCAAGAAATCTGTATCACAGTGTTAATTTAATCAGACTTCAGTAATACCTCTTCTTCTCCTCTCTCCCCAGGCAGCTTGCGGTTTCTCTGCTAGCTTGAGGAGAAGATGAAGGGAGCTTTCAGCCTCTTAGAAGATGAGGGTTAAAGAACGGAGAGATTAAGGAAGTGAGAGAGTGACTGAAAAGAGGGCTGGGGGATTATGTCATCTACAATTGATGTGCTCTCTTAATGTACCTTTAAACATGTGCCACTGGGGCCTGCTTTTATAATGTCTATTCATTCATGGGAGGGGGTTAAAGTATTAACCCAGAAATACTTTGCAACATACGTGGGGCTCATGTACTGAGAGTAGTTATCAGGGTTTATGTCACTTTGATATGTATACGGCATGTGGGGAGACCGTCTTTGTCAAAGGAAGTCCAATTCTGCTAGGCTTCCCATACACTGCCATGCATTGTACTGATCTCCATATCAAAAAAGAGATCCTTTATCGAATGATCATAGGGACAAAATGTGTCTTTATTCCGCGTCTTCAGCTCCAATGAAAATGTTCCCGCAATCTGGTCCAGCTTGGACTGTGAGCAAAGGATTTATTAAATTGACGGATTCTCCTCTAACCACTGAATCAATTGTCTCTCAAATTGCTGCTTGTCTCAACAAAATGACAGCAGAGAGAGTCTGTGGAAGATCTACAGATCTTATCCATAAGAATGTTATGGGGTTAAGTGTACTTGGAGGTGAATGTGCGTATGTGTGTCTACACATACACTTGTCTCTGTGTCTGTAGTGTGTGCAACCATTCGATTAAATCCACAGCTATCACTAACAGGATTAGCTGAGTGG
Organism: Thunnus thynnus; assembly: GCF_963924715.1. Classification (NCBI taxonomy): domain Eukaryota; kingdom Metazoa; phylum Chordata; class Actinopteri; order Scombriformes; family Scombridae; genus Thunnus; species Thunnus thynnus. Next base: position 23,070,768 of record NC_089527.1, read on the forward strand.
ACTGCAGAAGTCTATCATTGCTTATTGATTTCCTCTGATTCCCATCAGCCCATCAGGGCAGGACATTCTGTGAGTGGCCCCAGTGGGAATCACTGCTGTGAGCCCGGGCTAACGTATTGTGGCTGACGTATCTGAGAGGCTTCAAAGCAGGCACCCATCTTTCTGTGTCAGGAAAAGTCAAATAAGTCAAAGCTATCAGGGGCAACAGATGCTCCTGTCTCTCCTTCCTGTGTGAAAAATACAGTTTGACTCCATCTCGAGTGAAACGTTCCAGGATCAATCCAATCAATTAATCTTTAAGATGGTAGTGTTGAGCAGGAGCAAGTGAGACTCTTCTGACACTGTGGAGGAAGGGGCATTCCCCTCTCCCCTACACTCATTTTTTTTTTGTCAAATTAAACAATTAAATCATTGGCATTTTGTCTTACCTTTTCCCAAAGTTTGTGTTTACAAGTGTTAAAGGGTATGTACACCCTCAATTTCTGCCTTAATCCTCCCTGTCAGAATAGGCAATGTGGGGTTAGGTGGGGCAAACAGTTGGGTGGATGTTTGACAACATAGTATATGACAATCAGCCACTTTTAGCTAGCATGGATAGCAGCGAAGGATAAATTGAGGTGGATGATCTATCTCCACTGGAGTCCCCACTCCTTCAATGGTAATGAACCGGAAGATCATGGAGGTCCCGATCCCTATCAGTATGACACTCCTGTCAGGTCCACACCTCATGGTCTTGAGTCCATTGAAGTTTAACAAAGGACAGGAAAAGTTAATGTTGGCTATGATTGGCTCTCCTTAGCTTTGGTGATGATGGAGTCATTAGTCACATAAGGCCATTTTCAATTCAACTCGCTTCCAAAAATATTTTTGTGTAAGCAACCCAAGTTACTGTCACTGTATTTTCCATGAAAAAAAGCAGATCAGTAAATGTTCTTTTTATATGTGGTGCATCAACTGCTACCACAATTGGGGGGTTAACAATTGAAATATACCTCATCACCATTAAGGAGTGGCCACAGAATTTAGCTTAAATTACCTTCAACTCCAGAGAGCTATGTTTGAGCTTCATACACCTTTTCTTGCACAATATGTGTATTGTTGGAAAAATCACCTGTATTCACATAATACCAACAAGAATCTATATGATTATGCGGTGAAAAAAAGAAAGTTCCTCTTTAAATCAGCTACAACAGACGAATGAATGACTCTTGATGATGATTATCAAATGGCACAGGTAGATTGAGTCAGATTTTAAAGGTCAAACATAAGTGGTGCAGAGGTTGCATTGATGCAGTTGTTTGTCCAAAAGATTTTGTACACAACATTAAAGCTCATTTGTTAATTGCAACCACTTTCCTCTGGCACAAACAACTGCACCATTGTTTCCTCCCTTCAAGAATAAGGAGTTAAAAAGTGATGGAGTACAGAGGGACAGAAGGCGTAGTCTATGTTAGAGAAAGATAGAGAGGTATGAATGGAAGATAATAATCTAGGGGAAGCTGACAGCAGTTCACCCTCGATGGCTCGGGTGTCAAAGGCTAAAAGAGGTCCATGGAAATTTGTGAAATTAATAATAGCGTTAGTGAAAGGGTGAAAAAGACATGTACGAGGAGGTTTAAAAGTGTACCTCTGGATGCAGCTGTGACAAGACCAGAAGAAGTAGTCCAATTAAAAGTGGTAATTGCTTTGCTAATTTCTCCTCTTAATTTCTCAGAGTGTGTGGAAGAGTGGGAGCATAATAGGTGAAATGTTTTAACCCTTCATTGCTTTGATTTCTTCTCTCACCTCCTCCTTACTGATGTCTGCATGCTGTGCTTATATTTTAATAGCTCATCTCAGCTCTCCACCCCTTTGCATTCACCTCTGTTTTCTCTTTAGCTTCAAAAATGTCTTTGTCTTTTGCTTGTCCCTCAAACCCGAGGGTTCCCAAATAATTTTTACAGACCAGCGGTTTGTTAGAAATAATTGCAAGATGGATAATAGTTTATTTAGATCATGGTTTAGTAGGTTTATTGTTCATGATCATGACAATTAATAGGACAAAGTATCTACAGTATCACCATGAAATTTTTAAAGTCCAAATTCTCCTCTCTTTTTGATGGTGAATTGAAATATAAACTATAATGATACTGTAGTTTTTGCCCATTAAAAAATAAAAACAAAAAAAAGAAACATGAAATCATTTTGGACATATTTATGGTATCAGCATGTTAGCTTCAGTCCACAGGGTATGTGGTATGTATGGCAGCGGCTGACTGACACCTGAGGGTTTGGTGTTACTAGAAGACACACTGTAAATCTTCGTGATGTACTACCTAGTAGAGCATGTTATACAGTCCCTACAGGATTTTTACAGAGTTTTTTTGTGATTATTGCAGCCAAAAATGTTTGATTTTGCAGCGGCTTTTCTCTTTGTTTTATGTGCTCTTTTTGAGGTAAAATCGTGGGAATGTGGAAAAATTGCAAGCAAAGGAGAGTAATTTGATTTTACTACTACTAGTGAAGAGTCATATGTAATCACTTACTTTGATAAAAAGCATACTGCATATCACAGAAACAACAATATTTCAGCACCAATTTTTAAATTTATTATCTGAAGAACCATGGGCTCAAAGTTGTGTAAAAAAGAAAATACTGTACTTGAGATCCATTTATAAGCCTTTATTAAATAAACTTTCACCTCAACATTAGCACCAAATAAAATCAGGCAATAATGCCATTAAAATAAATCCATTAACGCCGGAATCCTTGCTGAATGAGCACTGCGATGATGTAAGTTACCATGACATGAATTGGTACAAATCACAAGTGGTCTGTTGATTTGGCCATTTCATGCAGAAAAGCAGTAATTCAGCAAAATTGCAAAATTTCAAGCTCTTGGTTTAGCTATTGGAGAGATTTCTTGAATTTGCATTAATTATGACAAATGCAACATCGCAATTTGTCGGAGAGACTGTGTTATGGCCCTATAGCCCACAAATGCTGATACAAGGTGTTTTTTCCCTATTCGAGGAGCCCATATAGCGCTCGTGATGTACCGTTTTAAGACGTTTGACACATGTTTTTGGGGGGGATCCATAGTTTGGGCTCAGACAATGGAAGCAAGCTAGGCTAGTGTTAGCTTTTGTTTATGGTATTTCAACGCCTACTGAGTCATTGGCAGCTCCTGCCCACTTAGTGCTGTGTTTGTCCTGCATTATACAAAGAAGGGGGCATCCAGCTAGCGCTTGCTGTCCCCCTTCCATGATAGTGATGGAAACTTGAATGCACTGTCAAAACTCATAGCAACCAGAGTCCTGTGATCTCAACACTCTATATGTTACCCCCTGATCTGAATCGCAACATGAAGTTGTAAAATCATAAATAAAGGTAAGCAACAGCTAACAGTGTTGTCCCCCTGCTTGGTTAACTGCCTGTGTGTTAGAAGTCTTCATGGGCTCAAAAGGTGACCTAATCTGAAACAGACCCATGGAAAACCTACTCGAACCCAGCGTACATAAATTAATTCTCAAAAAAGCAAGATTTGATCCGAAGGGGACCCAATAATTATAAGACCCAGTCCAAAAATAATTGTCGCTTAATAGCGTACATATTTTTACATAAGAAAATGATTTCCTGACATTTTTTCTTCCACTGTGATTATGATGTGCCACCTGAGCTGATTCGGAGTACTTGGATCCACTTGGGTACCAGACATACATGTACTGACACACGGAACCAAGACCCACGGCAGTAAAAGGACTGATTCGTCCTGATTAGACTTAGTTCGTCAGAACTGGTTGGACCTGTGTAGATCTCTACTTTATGTCCATTGAAATTCAAGTGATATTAAAAACTAATATATTGCACCAATCAAATTACCGTCAGTGTCAGTTGGAACCAAAAATTCACAACCCCTGGAGACTACTAATCTAGAGGGCGCTATCACTGCATAAAACTTACATTTTTTTCTTCTTGTAATCAAAATTTTGATCATAATAAATACCAAGGAGATATGATTACTTAACAAATGAGAATACTGAAATGCACCAGCTTTGGAGTTCAGCATTCAAGTCACTGGTGGAAACTGCCTCATCATTGTCCATTGTCATGTATTTTAAATGCTGGAACAGTAAAGCATGTCTTTCTCATTAATCATTATATCATTGTATTGTGACTTGGCATTACTATTGTGGGGTCGGAGAGGAGGATTTCCCTCACAATACCGTCTTCTCTGACTTGATTATACCCTATACATGTGTCAAAAAATATTTAAGGAACAAATGAATCTTCTGTTTTGCTCTAGCCGACAAGGTGGTCAGCCACATAATTTGTTCCCGTCTAGCTCAAAGTGTGTAGAGTAGGCAGTCCATTGAATTCCCATCCGTCATGGTTAGTTACACGCTTGTCAGCTGCTCTCTCGCTGCCCAGTGGTTCAGCCATCACCCCTGACCTGGAAGCATTATATCTAAATCACATTACATGGCCCTGTGTTCTTTATTTCCCTTTTGAAGTCACCAGAGTGAGACATCTGTCCAGCCCTGTTTGAGTTTACTTCCCACTCAGCCATCACATCTTAATTAGCTGATCTGATTTTCTGTGGGTGTGTGTGTGTGTGTGTGTCTTTTGTGCGTCTTTGGATGTATTTGTATTTGTGTGTGTGTGCATCTATGTTTGTGTCGGCAGATAGGGATTTGTTTGTGGGCTGAGGTGATTGACAGGCTGATGGGAAGATAATATGCTGAGAACGACAACCGAAAGGACCTGGAATTCATTCATTGTGACGATAATGAATCTGAGAGAAAATCCTTGTGTTTGTTCATTAGCCATTGAGGCTGGTTGACACGGCCTTCTAGGCACTGTCAGCCACAGACGTCCCTCGCTGAAGTATTTTGCAGCACCTGAGTCCTTCCTGAGGTTGTAATTAGCACAGCAGTGAGAGGTGCATGGCCCTGAGACGAGGTTCTTCATTTTAAAAAAAAACAGTGAAGGTACACATTTTCTACTTGTTGAAATTTCAGCTCCACTCAGAAGCAATGTGCAGTTTTTTTTCCCTGTGTATAATGTAGTCTTACACAATGTCTATGTAGCCTATGTAGTGAAAGCAACACGTTAGCAGAGCTACAGCTTCAGTCCTTCGTGTATAAGTGTGCACTTGTATGTGTAGTGCAAGCTCTCAACATGAGACCAAATGCTTAGCTGCAAACCCCATTTATTTGTGCCCTTTGCAATCTCTACCCGGAATTTAAAGCGATCGAATGCTTGCCTAACGTTTGTGCCAACACTGAAGGGATACTGGTCTCGGTTCTCTCGTGTCCTTGTCATTTCTGTTATGTGATTATGGCTTAGTGTACATACAGCAGTGTCCCTTTTCATGTCTGACATAGTTTTCACCAAACAGCAGAGGAGGGAAAGTAGGAAAAGTCAATATAATGTTTTAGCAGTGTGAGAGACAGAGAAGGAGAGAGGGGAGAGGAGGTGGCAGAGGAAGAAAAGACTCTTGCCTCACTGCATTAAGGCCACGGCCTTGAACTCGTAGCTAGAAACATTGTGCTGTAAAATAGTCTCATTTATACTCTGCTGGAAAACTAATTAGCCTTGCAATACTCTGCCCCTACCATCTCTCCACATACAGTCTGTAGACTGTAGTGCTCAAGGTGTATTATTACTGCATTACGGTGATTCTACATAGAAAGACCAAGACATTGGTGTGGTCAGGGCCATTAGCCCAAAAAATTAGACGGCTATGTTGCCTGTTCAGAAAGCAAATTTGACACTGAATAAGAAATTTCTGATTAGCTTATTTTCAAACCAAGCTGAGTGCAGTCAGTGTCTAGCTAAATTGGTAAATATAATGAGATGCATCGCTTCATTTTTAGCAGTAACCACATATAGATGAACATATAAACAGAAGTACTGAGCCATTTCCTCCATTTCATTGCTGTGGTCAGTATCATTGAAAGCTGTATACAGCATTTACACCAATTAAGTAGAATCAGCTTTAAGTTATTTCTCCCACTCCATTGGTGGAGTATTTTCACATTTTATTGCACAAACCCTAATAAATGGTGTAATCCTAATGCTGCCTCCTTTACAGACCTCTAGTATCACCCCTCACTTAACTGGTCTTCGATGGGATAGATAGCATCCATTTTTATAAAGACAGCAAGGTGGACCCAGTTAAGACCCCATTTTTTCTTGTGCTCACAGTCACTGCCCCTGAGATTCCATGTGTGTCTTTTCTGACCATGCAAGAAGACGGAGCAGCTTAAGATAGGATTGGGTTCTTGTAAAGGGCAGGTGAAAGTTTAGTATCTAAGGGTAATCATATCTTTTAGAATAAGAGTCTGCTATTGAGGGAGTAATGTTAAGGCAGTAACTGTGGTTGAAAATTTTCCATTGCTTTACTTTGCTGGTTCTCAGCTGACATGTAGCATTTGGTAGGGATAACACTAATTTACACCTGAGAGGACCATGTGTCTAGCGTCTGCATATTCTTTGCTGGATCACATGTATGCCTGGTATTAAAAGTGTTTCCATGTTCAGACTGAAATCAAGATAACCATCAGATCAAACAACCTTTTCTTGTCATATATTGAACAAAAATGCTACAAGCAGGGGCATATATGGGAATTGTTGCTTCTAAAACAAAAGAAGGTAAATTGTCCTTTGACAAAAGACAAATTTTTAGAATCAACCTGATATTTTATTGAGACTGATCGCATCACAGCTAAAGTGGTAGCATTACATACTGTTCACATCAAATGAGCGTGGTATGGTCAAGTAACTTTACACAAGCGATAATAATTGGGCTAAAATGTAACAAAAAAAATCATGATCCTCATACTTCTCATCCTTATAGTAACTCTGTCTCCTACAAATTAAAGTTTATATACTAATAAATTGTCTTCCCAATTATGTTGCATTGGCAAATGTAATTGTTGCCTCGACGAGAAGATCATGGTGGATGGCGGGCGTAGAATACGCAGGACTCTGGCACCAGAGACTGGGGTGCATCTCTAGCAAAACGTATTTGCTGTTGCAATTTAGTAGTACAGTGTATCAATGTAATTTCTATGAGACAGGTTTGCTTATAGTGAACAGCAAGCTTTACCATCTGTAAATTGCATTAGACAAATCCAGCATGCATGATCATACAAGGTTGTAATACAACTTTAATCAGGATGGCCACATCAGAAGTTGTGGGTCTGGTAAGGGTTTCATGTGGTAGCAAAGGAGTAGCAGGAGGGTTTCACCAAAAAAAGCCTATTTTGGTGACATCAGAACGATATATCAAACCACTACATTACCGATGTCTCTTAAAGCCACACAGTAATTCAGCAGGTGAATGAAGGAGGCAAGTATTTATTGTCAGGCTAGTGGCAGGCATGGCTCTCTGGATGACTATTTAGGGTCTGTCAGGCAGTCAGTCTGTCGGTCCACTTCTTTGGTCCAGATTGAAATATCTCAACATGTAGTGAATAGATTGCCATGAAACTGTCTACAGATATTCAAGGTCCCCAGAGGACACATTTTAATTACTTTAGTGATCCTCTGACTTTTCCTCTAGCACCACCAGCAAGTCAAATATTCCTGTAACTATCTCAACATCTACTTGATGAATTGGCACAAAATTTTGCCAATTCAGACATTCATGGTTCAGGGACAATTAATGCTAGTGGCTTTGACGATCCCCTGACCTTTCATCTAGCTTTTTTTTAAAAAAAAAAAAACTCAACACACAAATAACGGATGTATTACTGAGAAATTTGGTTCAGGCATTCATGGTCCCCAGAGGGTTAATTGTAATAACTTTGATCCCCTGACCTTTTATCTAGTGCCATCATCAGGTCAAAATCTTAAATCATCCAATACTTTGGTTTAAATACCTGAAAAACGAATGACATTCCTGTCAGCAAATATTATCACGCTAACACTCTAGCTAAGGTGTTCAACATGGAAAACATTATACTACCAAATATCATAATAACGTCAGTATGCTAACATAACAAAATGACAATGCTAGCATGACCATATTATATTAAATACAGATTCTTTGTCAGTATTATAAAATTCAGTATTTTCGCAACAATTTTTAGAGCCACAGCAATCCCTGGCCTCATGTTACCGAACATAAAAAAGATCTGAATGAGTGCCAAGCAGTGATGTATACATTTTTTAATTTGGTAAAAATGTAGCGCTGGTATTGGATCGGTATTCTGCAGTGGCACATACCCAGAGTTTAGTTAATGATTAGTGATAAATTGTTTCTACCACATTGAATATTGCTCAAAATGCTGTGTGTGTATACGTTTTTCAGCATCTTTCTGCAACAGATTATACAATTACTGTGAGGTTTTCTTGAATAGAGCATTATGGAACATTTCCATATTTCTCTTCTGGCCTCTACACTGATGAAGAATTACTAAGACATATAAGACATTGTCCCAGCTCATCTAGTAAAACCTCAGCATTCCCCTAACTTTTGCCTCTCCGTTCCTTTCCTCATCCTCCTCTCAGTGCAACTTTCACTTCCCTCGCTTCTTCATCTGAATCATCCTTGTTTTGGTCTACTCTGTCTCATCACATCTTCCTGCTAACTCTCTGCTACAAGGACAGCACGCGCCTCCACAAACATTAAACACACAATATTGAAATTGTTATTATTACAAGCATCATAAATTGTAAAAAAAAAAGCTACTTCGTGTTATAGCTCCAAATCTCCTTAGTGTTAACTCCTTCAAGTGATCGCTGGATAAACTCTAGCATCCACTTACTGTATATGAGCTCTAAAACAGCACTAGCAAGTTGTGTTCACTTGCCAGCTTCCAATCTGTAGATTGAACCCTGCACATCACCTGCTGCGGGAGAAAGTTTCATAATTAATTTGTGTTGGTCAGCTCTGAAATCCAAGACTTGAGATTCTGCTGCATTAACATTACATAACCTCTGATTAGGGAAACAAACGCTCCCAAAATGCCTGATTGATAAATCAAATAAGCTTATATATATGATGAAGGAAGCAGCTTCTATAAGTCTAAATAAATCAGTAACTAATGGTAAGTTTTAGTCACATTCACACTGTAATGAAAAAAACTGTGTTAATGTGCTGTCACACTGTGCCATCAATCCAAGAAAGAAAAAAGAAGCAGCATATTAAATCACACTTAAAATAGCTTTTATTCAAAAGTATTGTAGGGGTGAGATGTTATTGCTGACCTGCTGCATGTAAATACAGATTTAGTTACCAGGTTACATCAGTGCATGTAAATATGTTCATTGCTGTATCGTGGGTGTGTACAATTGGTCCCTACTTTAGCAGTAAGATACAGAACTGAACTGGAATGCGGACACAGATTAGTGTATTGAATGAACGCTGGGCCATTGATGAATCATTAAAATGAAACACAATTCCAAGGAGGCTATAATGTAAAAAGTCCTGAATATCAAACAGTTTGTGCAAACTGTTGACAGCACTTTAACAGTTGACCTGTCTGTGTATGTGTATGTTACTTCCTGATAATGGAGAGAGTCGATTACAGATACAGACACACTGTTCACTCTCTGGCATCTTTATGGAGAATATATGTAGGCTATGGTTAAAATAAGATATATAACAATACAACTCTCTCTGTCTTTACCCTGCTATCAAACTGTCAAAAGAGTCTTTTTAGGAAGTAATTGTCTCTTCTAAAAACAAGTTTTTTTTTTTACTTTAAAGAGTAATGTAATACCTGGTGTCAAGTCTGTTTCAGCTCTGTGTTAGATGTGGTCAGATGTGTGCTCTATTGCACCTTTAGCCACATCCAACAGTGATAGCGACACACCCAGGAGTACTCTTTAACATCACTGAAGCAGGTTGAGAAGTTAACCCACTGGAAGTCAGCAACTACACAGTTCTTAGCTGGTGTTGCTCTTTAAATTGAGGAAACATGAGGCTCTTTTCAATTCAAAAATGTACACACACACACACATACATACTGTACATACAGTGCAGAGGAAATAGAGAGTGTGGAGGTTGAGGTGGTGGATGGGTGTGTAACACCACCCAGAAACACCAGAGGCCAGGGTTCGCCCTCTAGCTCACTAATAGTCTTCAATGGGCTTTTATTAATATTTAATAATGACAAAGCTTATTCCCAAACAAGTAACTTTAGCTGACTGAACCAAACCATACTTTAAAACCACTATAATATATGTAGGATTTAAAAATGTCCAACTGTGGTGATGGAGAATCCAAATACAGTCCATGCTGCAGGTCGTTGCAGTGAAAAGGTGTATGGCTCCATACATCTTTTCTCTAAAATGTTTCTGAATATGCTATGAGTACAGCAAACCAAAAAGTCATCTATGTTACCACTGGAGTCCTGTTTCTTGATATATGTCAAATTCCAGTCCAGTATATTATCACCGGTTTGTTCCATTGACTCCATAGAAAAATATCTGTGTTTCTTTGGCTTGTTTACACTCTCTTCACCAGCCACTTATTGCAAATGACTGCTAAAAGAGGTTGAAAGTTGTGTAGGGCAAAAGACTCAGGTTTATCATTGCAGTGGCAGTATAGTAACTCCCTTTTACATTAACCTGAGTCAACCGATTCAGTGTTAATCATTAATATTGCTCAGTTGAGCTTTAAATTGTCAAAATTGATCAAATTTCAAATTACAGAACAGGGAGTGTTTGCCCTATGTAGTAGAAACTTCCACTAATGTTTCTAGTCACCAATTTAAAAGTTAAAATAGCCAATTTGATTTCTTAATGTCTTCTTTTATGATCTTTTATATTTGCTCAAATGTTATTGTTCCTAAAGGAGGGGCCGATCTCTGCACAGCTTCACCTGTTGCAAACCCACTTTATGACAATTTGAGGCAATCTGGGCTGCATAAAAAATCAACAAGTGACACCATGAGTCACTGTCTATTATTTCTGTCAGTCTTTAAAGAAAATAGACATGACTGGTTTAACACCTCACTATAATTAAATGCTTTTCTGACTACCTCTGGAGATGGTTATGGATGATTTCAAGATTTTGTGTAATGTGCCATATTTGAATATGCATCTAAATATATATATTAATGATAGGTGTATGGAACAAAAGGTACAAGTACAGAATATTTAGTTAAGGTGTTAACATTTTTTTAAAAGAATTCAAAAGTGAAAATTGAGCAACTGATCACCTCAATGTAAACCAAAGAATTTCATCCTCTGTCCACTTTCTCCCTGTGCATGTGTGTCGAACTCTCAGACACACATGCACTCCCAAACCAAACAAATAATTTATTTACTTACTTGTATTTATTATATTATTATCATAACACTGTTGATTGGTTGATGGATGCTGCCAGTGTGTTTGTGTGAGTATGTATGTCTGTACATAAATGGAATCCATCTCTTATTCTCTGTCAACAAAAAAGAGCGCCCGTATACCTACTAGTAGCAAGAGTATACACACCGCTTTTAGCTCCTTCTATTGTGGCGTTCTCAGTCCAAGGCCGTGTGCCATTCAGGCTGGGCTCTCAGAACTCACATCCAAACCTCTGCTGCCTTCAATTAGCATTTAACTCATGAGTGTGAGTCAGTATCTCCTTGTTCTCCAAAGTAGCTGGGAATTCAATTTCTCCCAGCCTCCCTCTCACAATAGACAGAAGCCCGGGTTAGAGACAACCTCAAAATGATACAGAGTCCTTACAATCATCTGCCCCTCCCTCCCCCACTTGTCTCCCTCTGTCCTCCATCTCTTTCTCTCAGTCTTTCCTGTGCTGTCTATTTTTATTCAGTCAGTTTTGTTCATTGAGCTGAAATAACAATTTGAATTTGTTAATTAATCTGTGGTTATTAAACAGTGTGATACATAAGCAAGGGAGGTCATTCTTTTAGGATTTTCCGGCATCTTACACAAGAGCAAGTATGTTTGTAAAATGAGTATATTAGAAATAAGAAAAGACAAACCTGCCTATGCGGTTATTGCAGCCATTAGGCCACTGAACGCCCCAATGACAGTACAACTTTGGTAGTCACAAACCAACCCTCTCTCCTAGAAATGACTTTTACAACCTACCAATTTACAACAGCAAATATGTTTTGAGTGAAACATCATTATTATCACTAACGAAACATTTTTAATTAAAATATAAGCCAAGTTGCAAGATGTTGATCCTGAATGTATCTGCAAAACGTTTCCCTGACAACGGATTACATTTGTTTTCTTTACAACACTGTATCTGCTCTTTCAAGCATTATTACACTTTTTTATGATTAAAGTTTAGGCACTCATAGACATTGTCATCTTGGTTTAATAGTGAAAAAGTCAACAGTGACTTGACACGTGAAACAGGATGTATTAACTTTAAAATCACATAACCAAAATTGCAATCTTTCCCTAATTTAATCAAAGTGCTTTTGTTGCCTGAAATCGACCACAAACATGACTTAGGATATGAAATCCGGTCCCCGGTGTCAAAATCCTGCTACTTTGTATCCCCTCTAAACACCTCCATCAGTTTCTCAGAACAATGCAGTAATACATACATGTAATTTCTAGGAAACAAGGTCAGATGGACTCACAACTCTAGTATAAAAAGATGGATGATTAGCAACCACAACCAACTGTATCATTTGTTTTTTATTGCTTTTACCATTTATAGTTTCTTTTTATGATATTATCTATGCTTTAAATAATCCGTCAGAGAGTCTAATCATCACTTCTCATCTCAGTCAAATCAATAAATGGCTGTCTTAATAACCATGCATCATTGTGTGATGCATGAAGTCAAAATACAAGCGTTATGAGCTGTTAGGCTGCTGTGCACCAGCTGAGCCATGGATGTGTGGCCCTGTTGTGTAGTGACAGCTTCATGTCAGCACAATATAACAACCAACTTTCTGGAAGTTGTTTCAGTTACAGTGAACATTATGACATGGTTTCTTTTTTGTAAAGGTTACAGTATGTTATTGTTTTGTGGGAATGCAGTTGAGGATCTTGTTCTTGTGTGTTTCAGATGCTTATTGGATTGCAGGAAAAACACATGTATCAACCTCAAAGCCTGTTGCATGTTTTGGAAAACATTCATGATACTGAGTGAGGTGCAGCTATATATTCTGTTTGTTTTGTCTGTCTACTGCTGACTTACGTGCTGCCCAATAAGACCAATAAATTATATTATGATTATGTTCATCAGCAGTGACACACCTTTATGGAATATATTGCAAGTGTGCAGTTCTCGTTGTCACTATGGCATACAACATAATATCACAATATTACAAGTTATTTTTGTAACAGCGATATTTATGACAATATGCAGTGACTTTTTCCCTGCATATTTAAGGCGGCAACTAATTTTCTATTTTCAGGATTGATTAATCTACTGATTCTTTTCTCAAATGATCTATTGATCCACTGATTAGTCAGAAAATACTGAAAAATGACCATCATAATTTCCCAAAGTGATGCATTTAAGCCCAAAGTGAAGAAAAACCAAACAATACAAGATAAGCAGCAAATCTTCACATTTGAGAAGCTGGAACCATCAAAATGTTTGCCATTTTTGCTTGAAATTTGATTTGAACAATTAATCGATTATCAAAACAGACAGAAAATTAATCGACAACTATCTACTAATCGATTAAGAGTTTAAGCTCCAATCTCATCCACACCTGACTGTGACTGACTGACGTTTTCCTGTATTTTTCCTAACTTCCATGTGACGTGTGACTGATATGTGACGTGTTGCTTTGATCAGTTACTGCAAAGCCAACATACGATGCAATCGATCGATCATTGTCATCTGCTGAATCAGATCCTGATCTTGCAGCTAATGTAGTTACTAGATGGTGGTGTATACAGTCTGGTCTTTGTTGTGTGATGAAGCTCTTTTGCTCTTTTTCTCCAAAGGCTCATGTACCAACTCCTCCATAGCCAGCAGCAATGTTACGGTTGCTTGCAGCCATGTGTATTGCCCCTGTACATCATGACATGAATACGTTGACATGTTTCAGTATTGTTAATTGTGATATGTGATCATTTTTTTCAATAATGTACAATTTGATATGGTTCTAGTCTGCAACGATGCACCTCTAAGTTTCGGCATGCACATAATATCAACTTAAGAGAGTCCATATACACACAGCTATTAGTTCCTTCTTTTGTTCTTTCTTTCCAAGGACATGTGCCACTCAGGCTGAGCTCACATCCCATCTGCAATATGCATCGGCGTAGGTGCACAGTTGTAATCAGCTATTACAACTGCCAGATTACTGATGATTCAAAATGAGAGTGTTATGATCACTTTTTCAGTTAAATCAACAAATGGATATTTTTTTAATTCGCTTGAGTCATTGTGCACGGAACTGACAATAAAACCGTTGTCTAAACTTGCATCTACATACACTTAACAAGGACACACGTATAGTTCATACACACACACACACACACACACACACACACACTGGTGCATCATGCTGCTCTCCATCTGTATATCCAAGGGTCTCCTGTAACCTTCCTCCAAACAAGGCCAAGGGACATTCATACTGATTTATTCAAAGGGACGGTTCTCATTCAATTTTCTCCATATTCATAAGCGTGTTTCGCACCCCCGCTCTCGTTTTCCTTTTCAGCTTTAAATTAAAGGTACAGGAACGAGCCAGGCCTTTCATCTAGGGCTGGGGGTGGAGGGCTATGGGAAGAGAGCAAAGGCGTGTGTGTGTGTGTGTGTGTGTGTGTGAGTGTGTGTGTTGGGTCGGGGTGGAAGTGGTGGGGGGGTGAAGGGGCGTCAGGAGAGTGAGGGGAGGGATTGGTAGTGGTGAGACTCTCTCCACTCTGTATTTATTAGCCCCCACTCCCTCCCCTTTGCCCCTCACCCCCCACCCCTCCCCGCCTCCTCTCTCCCTCCTCCCCCAACGACACCTGGCGAAAAATGATTCATTAATTCAAAAAGCAGCATTTTTGAAAGCCGTATTTCAAAGGCATAGACAGGAAAGAGAGAGGAGCTGAGTGGGGTAGGGTAAGCCGGGGGAGCTGCACGAACAGGAGGAGGAGGAGGAGGAGAAGGAGGAGGTGATAGAAGAGAGGGCAAGGGAAGGCAGAGCCAAGGTGTTTGAAGGGGCAGAGCAGGCTACACTTCAAGTTTCTGTCACGCCAAAGATCAAGCTGGGGAGAGGGGTTGGGGGAACAGGAACAAGGGTGAAGGAAGGAAGGATACTGCATATTTTATTGGCTTTTAGTTGCTGGATCTCTGCGCAGGTGGCTTTCATTCAACAATTGCAATACAATAAGATCGTCTGCAAACTGCAACTATACATGCAGTTTCATACATGACAAATTTGGAGTTAAATGTTGTAAATTACAAATGTCTATGAAGATAGATTGATCGAAATATGGAGCAAGATAATGTTTTTTTTAATCAATTCTTGTTATTATTCCACTTGTTGGGTAAATCAGAAGATTCTTCCAAGTCACTGTAGCTGCGACGCATTCACTAACACACACACATTTATACACACGAGCAGTAAACACCAACAGTAGGATCATGTGTCGGCCACTCCCAGTCCAGCTGAATCTTTCATACGGCTGCAGATGATGTGGTTAATTATAGATGGCAGGACAAGCCGGGATCCTTAGCCTCAATTAGACAGGGCCACAGGGTTACTGACCTGCGCAACGACTGTCAGTGCCTATTACACACTACACATGGCCAGTGACAGCGAGAGGGGCTGGGGGTGGAGGGCAGGGCTGGGTTACAAGGGCTACTACTGTATTCTTTTCTTTCCCGGCAAAACACTACATACGCGCACACACTCACACACACACACACACACAATCACAAACCCACAAATGTCTCAAGATGGCTGATTTTGTAATCAGTGGGATTAATCACATTATTAGCTTATTACTGTTGCCTGATTGTGTGTGTGTGTGTGTGTGTGTGTGTGTTTGCACTCAATAAGTTTTTTGCAGTTTTATTCCTGGCCATTGTTTCTGTTGATTATGATACTGTACTCACCAAGTTAAAAACATCCCGCACAAGAATTCAAACATGGAAAGAAACACAAGCATGCTATCATACAGGTTTTAAAGAAACTCCAATGGTGGAAGAGAAAAATTATTACCCAAACTGTCCATTGTTAAAGGGGATCTATTATGCTCATTTCCAGCTCTATATTTTTTATTTTTGGACCCCACAAGAGTAGCTTTGCATCATTCACAAATCAAAAAAGTCATTATTTATCTTATATTGGCCCTTTATGAACCTCCTCAGTCCAGCCTCTGTCTCTAACAGGCAGTCTTAGCTCCTGTCTCTTTAAGGCCCCCCTCCTGATGAGCCCACTGTTTTGATTGGCCAGCTTTCTTGAAGCCTGCCAAGGGGCAGCCATATCAGAGTCATATTAAGATACTGCCGATATAAACCCAACATTTCCTGCTTTACTGCTTCATATTAAAAGCTTTTAAGTGACTAAGTAACAAGAGACTTTTATTGTGAAGAATTTACAGGAAATTAAATGTGTTCCTCACTGAATTAGCAGAGCTTTGTTAGCAATACTAAAAACTAGTCAAGACAAGTTATGGGGATATTGTGAGCTCTTTGTTCAGCGGATCAGTTAGAAATAATGCAGGGAGGAATAGTACAAGCAGAAACAGCCACAGTGATGATGATGTTTGATGAGGAGCTGCAGACGACCAGCACACCTCCAACAAGCAAACTACTTATTTTACTTTGCCCTGCTCTGTAATGGAAAAACAGTCACAGTGTGCCAGCTCCACTTGAGTCATGTCTCGGCGTGACTACCCACAAAACAATGGAAAAATGCCATAATGTTATTGGAGTGGAGCAATAAACTCACATGCTATGCGTGGAGCAGATGACCATATAAAGAAATTCGTCATAAGCCAACATTGGCTCTGGCTGACAGTAGAAATAACTGTTGGAAACCAAGCGTTCAGAGCAGTCTGAAGCTGGTGCTTTTTGCTCACAGGGATTACTTCTACATACGTTTACCTCAGTATTTGACACTTTTAATGCCATGTTTAATATGAACATCCGACATTGCAACATTATGTACTGTATGTGACTGAAAATAAGGAAAAGCATAATAGGTTCCAGTTTACAAACCAGATATATTATTGCTGTGTTTCCAGATTGCAGTGAAATTGTTGAGTACAATGTTATCATAACCTAAACAACACAAAAGCTACAAAAATAAAACCCAAGTTTGCAATAAACCAGAATTTTCCCTTAAAGTGCATGGAGCTCCAACAAAGGTAAAGAGAACAAAGTATATTTCATATACTTCCAAAAACAAGACAATTCAGATCAAGTTTGGTAAAGCGTGCATCAGGCGAAAGCACTCCAAATGAACTCTTTTTTTGCTGATCAACTTTTTATTCAATTTGTCACATGAAAATCGTTGTACACAAGGTACCATAGACAAGGAATCTTATGCATACAAAGAGCATTTAGCACAAACTATATACATATCACCATTGCCTTGCAAAAAAAGGGTAAAAAGAAAACACGCCTACAAAAAATAATAAAAAATAAATAAGAAAACATAAAGTCACTAGATATAGTGTGTATGTGTGTGAAGAAACTTAGCTACCTTAGACCAGAGGTTAGACATAGAAGGGCATTCCCAGAAAACATGAAGGTATGTATCAACAGTATTCTGGCTACATTTAGTACAGTTCAGACTATCTGTGAGCTTTATTTTGAACCGCCTATATGGTGTGGCATAAAATTTATGCACAAACTTATAGTGAATGAGCTGATGTGCTGTGACTGATAGCCAGGTACAGGAATGAAGAAAAACCTAAATTCTGCCACACAAATTTAGATTCATTTTTCAGATCCAGTGACAACTGCACAAGGATTAGTGTAAAGTGTTTGAACCACTGATATTAAGTTTCTACCAAGTCCAAATTCCTCCAAAACCATCCACAGGTATTCCCAACCCACTCTACTGAAGACTTTTTGTGCATGCAAGCTGAACACATCTGCAGGGTGCACATCTGATTCAGATACATATATGATGTGGAAAAGCCATTTAATATTGTCTGACCCAAGTCCCCTTTATAAATCCTGTTTGGTCTTGATGAATTAGCTTGACCACACATGGCTCCAGTCTTTTAACTAAAACTTTAGCAAAGAGGTTCAGTTCTGTTTTAACGAGTGATATTGGTCTGTAACTGCCGCATTCCAGAGGAGGTTTACCTTTTTTAGGTAATACTGATATAAGTGATGTATTTTGGTTGTGATGAAAGGACCCAGTATCTATTGCATAATTAAGAGAATCAAAGAGGAGTGGCCCAATAACATCCCATAATTCTATGAACAGCTCTGGCAGACCATCAATGCGTGGTGATTTTGTTCTTCATATCGAATTCAAAACCTCTTTAAGTTCTAAGAGAGTAAGTGGTACCTCAAGGCATTCTGCATCCTCACTAGTCAACAATGGTAGGTTGAGCTCTGACAGATATGATTTGAGGGCAGTCAGATCAGGAGTAGGTTCAGCTGTGTAGAGATTAGAGTAAAATGATTCAAAAGTATCATTTATTTCACCTGGGTCATGGGTAACGGGGCCTGATGGAGTTTGGATTGCGCTAATGGTGGAAAATGATTCATTTTGTTTTTACCTGACAGCTAGCAGTCTACTTGAACTCTCACTCTGATTGTAATATGTAACTCTAGTACAGTCGATCATGAATTCAGCTTTAGCCTTGAGCTAATATAATTCAAATTTCAGAGCCAAGAGAGTTGAGTGAGTTTGAGAACTGACGCTTCTGATCAGATTCTAGTGCCTGTATTTCACTTTCTAATTGCGTGATTCTGTGTTTTCTGGATGCCTTTAAATGGGGAGCAAAGGAAGAGGATTCTCCCCTTATAATGCATTTAGTCATTTCCCAAAGTATTTGGGGTGAGATGCTGTCTCTGAATTCATTTCTAAGGATACTTAAAGATTATTTTTCAGTGGTTCCAAGAACTCAGAATTCTGGAGTAAAGTTGTATTGAAGCGCCACCTGTGTGTATATTTACAGGTGCTCTGCAGCATCTGAAAATGATATATCACTGGTGCGTGGTCTAATATTATAATAGGAAGTATATCAGTAGAGTTGATACAATGGTTCAGGTGAGGAGAAACAAATATGCAGTCAGTTCTTGAGTATGCCTGGCAGAGAAAAAAGTATAATTCTTAATCATTGGGTTCCATAGGTGCATGGATCAATAATATTGAGATCAGAAATAAATGTCTTGATCCCACAGGGTGATTTCTGAGTTGGACGTATGTTTGTGTTTGTTGATTTATCTAAATTTGTGTCACACACCTGAGTGAAGTCACCCCGACTATAATCTGACATGTGAAACCGTGCTAAGAAAATTTGGATCATAAACATTTGGGCCGTATATCAAAGCAAGACTTATTTTTGCTGTTAATTGTAATGCAGACGTATGTTAGTCTTCCAGGATTATCTTTACCAGAACTGTCGATACTCACACCTAATTTCCTGTTGAATATAATAGTGACTCCCTTTGGCCTATTTGCAGCAGAAGACTAAGCAACACACCTTTAAAACCTATTCTAAAATCTATGAATGTCATTCCTTTTCAGATGTGTTTCTTGGATCAGGGCAATTAAATCCTCATTATGTCTGAGGAATTCTAAACACATGGTGCATTTATCTGATGAGTTTAGGCTTTGGACATTTCACAACGTTACATTAAAGGGTTTATTCATAACCAGGTTTGTGCCATCGTATAGTCTGAACAATGCTGATTAATGTAGGTCTACACAAGAAGGTACATTTCAATTATGCATATAAAAAAATATGATATAACAATCTTACATAAACAGAAAGGCTTCGGCGACAGACACATAAAAACTAGAACAAAATATCACTGAGAGGTAAGGAGTTTCCTCTTAGGCTGGAGAGGAAAAAAAATCTCTGTTAGCTACCTGTGGCTTTCAACAGTGACACATGTCTCCAGTCCAAGTCCGTATAAGTATCAGAAATGTTACTAGATAAAAGCTTGTAAAATAAAGTAAAGCTCTGGTCATTTAACACCTTTGAATAAACCTAGGCTAGATGCTTAGTGTAAGTCAATGGTGATTTTAGGGGGTGGACTGGGGTGCTGACTGTTTTAAATACGTTTTGCACAGGTAAGAAAAGTATAATGGGACTGTTGATGACAAAATAGATTCCTCCTCCTCTTACTCCTGTAAGTATTGTGGACATCGATTGAATGTGAATGTGGGGTTGGGATATGTGTATGTGCTGGAAGCATTAGCGTTTCACACTAGCGATTAGCTTTAGCGATTAGCATGTGTAATTCAAAGTTTAATGTATGTTAATAGATGGCAATAATGGCCTTTTTAATACAACAAAGCCTGTGAAATGTTTAGTTTATGTACACCCACCACAGTAGTTTGTTCAGTTTTGTTTAATAGCATTTTATTGTGTCATGTAGGTAATGTTATTTGTGTTCAGAGTGTATAAGAGTGAGATTGCTAGAATACAGGCAACAGCCAACCTGTAAGCCTGTAGAGATGTAGGCTGGAATGGATGGAGTTTGGGGAGCACTGGGTCTGTAGGGTGCTGCTGAGCGTAGAAACAGGTCGAATACAGACATAAACTTCTCAGCATCCACTTTGTTTTCAGAGAAATGTAGTGTCCCGTTATGCTTGACTTTCAGGGTTGCTGGATATCTTAGTAGTCTCTAGTAGTCCTCTGTTGGCAATCTGCTTCCTCACTGTGTCGAAGGCTCTTCTCCTCGGAGTGTTTTTTTTGCTGTAGTCCGGGAAAAACAGCAGCCTAGATGTTAATGTCTGACTCTCATTGGATGTTTGGTATGTGGGCGCCAACGAGAGGGCTCTGGCTCCATTGAGAATTTTTTCTCTGTCTTGATATTAAAGTAGTTGGAAGATGAGCATCCAGGGACCATTGGTCTTGTCCCAGATGGTATAGATGCGGTGAGTTTCAATCCTCTCCCCTGCAAGAGGGGGGGTCCAAACTGGTAAATTCTCTTGCAGACACAGAATGACATCTTTACCCTCTTCTGACTCAGCTAGGCCAACAAATCGGATTTTGCATCTCCATGATCTCTCTTCCATCTCAGTGAGTTTCTGGCGAAGATTTAACATATCCTTCTAGAGGCTTCCCACATCGTGTATGACCACTCTCATGTTAGCTGTTGTAGCATCCAGTGTCCCTTGTACCATTTTACTAACCTCAGCTTGGTGAATGATATCCTGGTTAAGTTTGGTAACTGCCGAGTTTGAGGATTCAATCATAGTCTGGCTTGAATTTTACTGGAGAGCATATTGTTGACTGCCTCTCTCATGGTCAACTTGACTTTCTTGGTCAGCCGGTCCTCAGATGGCTGCATTTGATGATTCTGGAGACGCCTTGTTTATCACTGCTCTTGAACCCAACATTTCGTAGGGACACATAGATGTATACTGAACTAGATTAGTTTCTGAATTGCAGGATATCTTGGTAAGTTTTCGGACTTTTGAGACAGAGCTCAGAGCTACGTGTGTGTCATGCTCGGGCAGCCAGCAGAAGTCTCTCCAAATGAACTTTTGAACTTTTTTGTATCATTTTTTTGGTAGTGTGTATAAAGTTACTGGTGCTGTATAATCCTGTGTTGCGAACTCTAACAATCTGGTGCGAATGCAAGCAAGTAAAAAAATCAGCGTCATCGACAGATCAGCGCATTGACATTTGCCGTGTTTTTCTCATGGAGGCAGCTATTGGTGTAGTATGTCCCATTCCCAGGGTGTCTCTCGGATACTGTCTCTGGGAACAAAACCAGGCAAATAGCCCTGAAATCTATCATATAATGATCCAGCCCTAATGACTATGGCTTCAGGAGTAGGACAGTCCTTGAGTTAATCACTGCTGTCTACCTTAAACTCTGTATCTTGTAATTACCGTGTCCTCCTGCCCCCCTCTCTGTACTCTATTCTACCGCCGCTTTATCCCTCAATCTCCTATCTACCGTACAGCCAGAAAGTTCCTGCAAAAATGAGTTTCCCTTTACCCAAGGTTGTATGTGGACAACTTTTGAGCTTGATGCCAATTATTTTGCTGGATGACGAGAGGATGCACCAAGTGTCCATTTGTTGATCAAAACTCCTGTTCATCAAACCTGCCTCATCCTGCCCCTCCACTCACCATCTACCTCCTCCTCCTCTCTCCCTGCTGCCTTACCTGTACTCACCTGTGTCTGTCTGTGTGGGTGAGTGAGAGCCAAGCCCCCTTTGGGACCTGCTGATTAGGGTATTAAAAATAAATGGGCTCAGTTTAGGGGGGGTTTGGTGGCACGGCGGTATATATTTCTGTTAATTTTTCTCCCCCCCCCCTCCTCTCCTATGTAGTGACTGATCTGGCAGAATATGATAGCATGGGCTGTCACGGCAATAATTAGGCCTATTTTCCGTGAGGTCATCTTACAGGGACGCTGGGCGGCTGTGGTTCACACACAGGGTGCTCTGTGCTGCTCCTGCCCCAGAGCCCCCAGGATATGATCGTCCACACAGGGCAACAAAGAATCACTCCGCAGCAAATGAGGGAAACATAAAACACCTACAATCTGATATGGACTGTGGTTCCCAACGCTTTATACGCTGGGAGAATTTACCTCACTGGGCTTTCACAGCTGAAAATCAAAAAGCCTTTTATTAAATTGTGTCCAGTCTAAAATATTGAACAAGATCTGAAGGAGGATTAAGTTGTCAAGGGAATTACCTGTGATGAATTTCAAAGGGAGACCCTGAATATGTTTGTTTGTTCGCTGAAATCAAATAACTAACCGTGAAAACTTTACATCTTCAGTGTAAAATAAAAAAAGTGTGAGGTAGACATGAGAGTATTTGGTAATGGTACCAGAAAGCCAACAGTGCCAAGTCAGAGCGCAACATATTTCAGTTCCATTCAAAACACTCCCTGGTTGGGTCAACAGCTGCAGGCTAGAATTAGAAATCAATTATTCAGCTTCGACAAGCTCATTAAGTCTCTGAATAGGATTTTCTGTTCTGAGTCTGCCTGCTCATTTCTCCTAGCTTGCAGTTTCTAATTAGTATTTCTTTTCTCTTTAAAGTTTGATGGGAGTTTGGGTAAAAACATGGGCATTGACTTAACACTCACAGGCCCGCTGGCTTCTCTGAACAGTATCATTATCTGTAGAAGAGGCTGTATCGGTACATTGGAAGACCACTAAGGTTGTTTGCTTTCAGTTTGGGCAGTGTCTAATGATCAGAGTCATCAGGCTAAATTAGGCATTAATAATCAAAGAAGTGTAATCTGGGTAAATTAAGCATTAATAATCAAAGGATGACTGGAAATTATCACGCAGACAGTAAATGAAGCAGCACTAATCAGCAGGAAGAAAGAGGGCACGAGGCCGACAAAGTACTTTGAGACAGAAAATGGAAGGATGTGTATGAGAAAACGCATTTATAATCAGTTCCCGCTGAAGGACTACTCTGCACTAAAATGATTGATGTTGTCATAGAAACTTCCATCAAGCCCACTCGATGGCATCCTTGTGAAGCCAGACACAAGCTTGCGTTTCATAATGTAGCCTACTGTTGCCTACACCACCTACAGTGCAAGAAGGCTTATTAGCAAACTCATTCCCTGTCCATCCCTCGTTCTCTCCTCCCTGCTCTGCCTCCTCCCGTCCCTCCCTCTCTCTCTCTCTCTCTCTCTCTCTCTCTTCTCTCTCCCTCTCTTCCTCTCCTCCCTTCCTCTCCTCTCCACATTGTGTGTGTCTATCTGATCCCGTGGCCTTTTGTTGCGCCATGAAAGGCCTGATGCCACACTCATTATTTTCTCCTTTATCTCTCTCCCCACTGCTCTGATTAGAACAGTCGCCCCTGACAGACGCCCTCAGCCAGCTCCTATCCATTACACTGTGTGTGTGTGTGTGTGTGTGTGTGTGTGTGTGTGTGTGAGAGAGAGAGAGAGAGAGGAGAGAGGGAGGCATGAGAAGCTACCTACCTATATAAATCATAAGTGTTTTCAGCACAGTAAATGTCTGTGTTATAAAGGAATATGAATGAAAACACATATTGCATTAAGGGTAAAATACAAGATGAAAAATTAGGTGCATTTTGCTCCCTGTGTCTGTTATTTCAGTGATGATTTTAGGGGCCTCTCTGCAGGAGTAAGCCCCTTCAAATGAGGAAATTCACACAGCGTCAACCTTACAGCATCTGGGTGATACTGTAATATAAGGTGTCATATATACAAAGTGTGCAGAAAACCAGCAGCAAGCATTTAATACACTCTTAATCTCTAATAAGCTGTTTACAGTTAAAGATGAGTTTATGCATAAATCAGTCACTCTGAATTATGGGAAAACACTTTTAAATATTTACAGATACATGTAAAATAGAACAAAAAGCCTTTTACACATATATTATTTCCTCATAGGTGCTCTCCCTCTCCGAGTAGTCTGAATATGTCATTTGCTTTTAAATTGCATTATCATACAAAATGAAGCAGAAATTTGATGAAACTCAGATGGATTCACCTGAGTTAATGGAATATGGGTTTAAGAGGGAACTAATTATCCCAGTTTAGCAGGGAGTGAATGTATTTCTTTGGAAGGCCTGATTTTGAATGTAAACATTAATGGCCTCCTTGATTAGCATAAGAATAGTGTGTTATTGTCCTGCTCACTCTGCGTCCTATTGGATATGCATCTCTGCTGCTCCAGACACACACATACACACACACACACACATACACACACACACACACACTCACAGACAGAGTAGAAGCTTTAATACACTTATTACCTGCCTTATCTACTAACGACGCCATTTCTGTTTTTATTGTTTTGCTAATCCATAAAATTCATTTCTCCAATCAAATTACAGTTTTAAAGCCCAATGGCATTACTGGAAGATGCCTCTTTTTTTTTTTTTTTTTTTTTTTTGCAGAGGCCAAGACAAAAACAAACAAAATCAAGCTCCAACAGTTGAGGTAAAGGGTAATATTTAATATAAGCACAAGCTGAAGAGGCTGAGTCATAGTGATGTTGTTCTTCTTTGGTGGCTCTCTTTGGAAAGTGTTTGTGAAACGTACCATAGCAGTAGGCCTTTGCTGTGTGAAGGAAAATAAGGACGTAAAGGAAATGAGGAAACATAGGACCCGGGTGAAGAGTTAAATTAAGAAAAAGAGGCGATGAGGAGAGTTAAAGGGCAGGTGAAGAAGAGAGGCTTTGACTTGGGGCCTCCCGGGGACGATGACCTTATTTCAAATTCTGGGTGAGGGACTATAGTTTGGCAACTGAGGAGCCCCCCCTAAGTCTCAGATACACACACACACTCACACACTTTCAAGGCTGAGTTGAGGAATAGAGAGCCCCCCTGAAGTCCTGCAGCTCCCTCAAAGGCCAAGCTGCTGCCGCTGTCGTTAGCAAAGCTACACAATAGGTTACACATACAATATTCCCCCAAGGTTGAACTTCATATCCTTGGTGGAATAGCTGCAAACTAGGAGCTAAATCCTTCTTTGACTATTATGGGAGAATGAATGCATATGTTGTTGCATTTTGTGTTCATTTCAGTGAGTGTAAACATGAGACCTTTGCTTTAATGTGCTTAAATGGAAAATATAAACTCAATTTCTGTGAATAACTACTCTGACCTTCCCAGCAACCCCTGTTTACATGATGTATTTAAAGTCCCTCTCCACTGCAAAATGTGTTTTGCTTTTTGTTACTTCACTTCTTCTTCACTCATGTATGTGCATAGTTTGACACTAGAGGGCTGTTTCTACATTCATCTGCCGAAAATCATTTCTCTGAGCGCACCTCAAATCTGAGTTTAACACGTATACCTACGAGGTGATTTTGTGACATCACAACAAGCTTGGAAGCCAGTTGTGGTCCAACATGCAACTTACACAAGAGCAATGTTGAAACTTAGCGCCACCAGTGCACAAACACTGACAATGGACTTTTTAGTGAAGTAGGAGACATCTTGTGTCCAGCAGTTAAACTTTTGAAATAAGAATATTTGCATATTCATAGATTAGATTCTGGATTTTTTAATGAGTGAAAATGAATGGGTGTAATTTTAAGAATTTCTAACTAGGTAAATGAGAGTTTTTGTGGAAAAAACATGTCCGACAAATATTAGTCAAAGCAGAATATTTCTATGTCTTAGATTATGTATGAAGGGAGTCTTGAACAGTTGGGTTAATGTCCGTAAGGATGTGTGGTAACCTGCAGGTTACAAAAATCAATGAATAACGAGCAAATTAAGAGACAGATAATGGGCGACTTCAGGGATGTTTTCTAATGTTGAAGTATTTTCATGTATTAATTTACTGTCTTTCATCTGGATAATCCACTCAGTATCACATACACTCAATATAACACATATTAAAAACAATAAAACAACTGGCACATATCAAACAGAAGTAACTATCTGCACAGTCTTTCAGTTAAGTTTTCAGTTTACTGTACATGTGAAAGCCCCTAGTAGACCAGTTTGTTCCCTGGTGCACCAGTCTTGCTGATTCCACCTGTCTAATGGCACCATCAGGCTGCCTGCTTTGTTGTTGCCACCCAGGATTGGTTTTGCAACTCTTTCTCTGTCGGGGCACTCAAGCTCACTCACATTACAACAGCAAAAGAATGTGGACTAGCCTGTATACTGTAACACTCATTTCTAAATTTGACAAGTAATCCTGCTTTTGTTAATTAAGTTATGCTTACTGTGTATGATATTAGAGGAGTAAACTGGGTAAATTGTTGTAAACAAAGTTGTCCCCTACTCTGCCAAAGAGTGACTAATTAGTACCTCATTATCTTTTTTAAGTGAAAATTGTAATTGCTGAGACATGCTTAAAGTGCTCAGAAAAAAGCGAACATTTGAACATCTACAATTCCATGACTACTCTGTTTGCTAATGAAGATCATTTGATAAGATTGAAAGCTCCTACTGACTGGACCTTGTGGTGAGGTAGTTTTCACATGCAAAATATCAGAGGTTAATTAAAGGCAACTGTAAGCAACATAACTGCAGATTGGTAGTTACAATATATCAATGTACACCATCATTACCCTCGATGGCGTTACATTTAATGACTGCCAAAAAAGTTTGACAACAGAACACAAACACATCACTTCACTGTCTTATGACGTATCACTCCATCAGCCCAAACAGTTGATAACACTACAGGCAATATGCATTGAGTTTTGTTGTTCCCCATCTACACACAAACATTTCAAACAATAAAATATATATTATTACCATTAATTAAATT
Source organism: Thunnus thynnus (assembly GCF_963924715.1). NCBI lineage: Eukaryota > Metazoa > Chordata > Actinopteri > Scombriformes > Scombridae > Thunnus > Thunnus thynnus. The sequence goes on from NC_089527.1 coordinate 23,098,021, forward strand.
ATGTCAATCATTCCAATAAACATTAAAAGAAAGGTAATTAACAAAAGAAGACTTACAAATTACAATTAGCTGTCCAGACTTTGGTTCTTTCCCTAAGACCGAAACACTGAGACTTGTAGCTCTCTTTTGAAAACCTCTCACTTTTCATTTCTCCCAACATTGGTTTCCTGTCATCTACCTTCCTTATCGCTGTCACTCTGTTTTGCTGTAGCTGCTGCAATTTAGTGCCGAAAGGTGTAAAAACATGCATCACTAGCTGAATGGGCTGCAGAGTGCATCAGTGCTAACAAGGTCTAAGTGCCAAAGTGGTTAACTAGGAGTCTGTCTCACTGCCTTCCTCTCCCTCAGAGTCATTCTGGCTCCCTTTTTGACTTCTGCCTCCCCTCGACCAGCCGGCCGCTCATCTTCTTAATTCTTTCCCATTTTTGTCTTGCCAATCTTTTTATGTAGCCAATGTCTAACATGACAGATTTTGCCATCATCAAAGAAGCATTTTCCATTAATGGGCTCTGACCTTGTCTGACTACTGTACTTAAAAACCTTCTCTGCTGCTAGGCGCACTTTCCCCTAATCATTCCCTTGAGCACCCCCCACCTCCCCTTTCCATTTCACCTCGTCTCCTCACCATAATCTCCAGATTTCTTTTTTTTTTTCCTTCTCCATAAATTCTCTGCTTCTTTCACCTTACAAGAACCCCCCTCTGTTGTTTGTGGGGGCTTGCCTGATAGCCATTAGTGTTACACCCTATTACATCAGTAATGACTGACTGTGAGCTCTAATTAGAGATGTGTTAGGGAGAGCTGACTTACCCCAACCACCACCCTCCCTCCTCCTCCTTCCTGCTTTTCCGCAGAGCTGTTACTGTGACTCCATTGCCGTGGCGACACCATTAGCACAGCATCTCTAAGAGTTGCAACTCCTGACTGTTAAAACCATTACGTTCATTACAGACCAATCAGAGGGGAAGGTGTTATGGCTAATTGATAAGCTGAACGATGCATAAAATCTTGTCTCTAATTGTCCTGCGGGAAAAGGATAAAGCATCCCGGGAGAAAGAGACAGTGAGAGAATGGAAAAGAGAGGGAGTGGGGAAGCGACTGGCGTGCTAATTTCAAAATCTGATATTTTTCCACTCGAATAATTTAGGCATGTTTGTCTTCATCCAAACATGCTGTAGATTTTTTCCCCCCTTCTTGAATAATGGGATGTTTCTTCTGGGTTTGTCATCTGTGATAAGATGATTATCTGAAAGGTCTGTGGCACATTGTGAAGAGAGTCTCGCCTTCTCTGCTGGAGTAGGTAATCCTGGGTAATAGCATTATGGACACAGTGTTTTCCTAAAGCCCATGATTATCCACTGCTGTTTGCCTTGGGATTGACATTGGCCTCCCTGGTCTCTCCCTCTCTTATTTTCTTACTCTCTTTCTCACTTGTTTATGTCATCCTGTCTCTGACTCACCACTCCATCAAGCCCTTATATGCTCTTCTCTTGCGATTTCTACCAAGAGAAGAAGATGAAAATAGAGCACATGGATCCAACAAAAGAACAATTTGCTTGTAGACAAGAGTGCCCCAGATTTGAATGGCATGTTATGCTCTCTCTGTCAAAAATTTGCACTTTCTGTTTGGCAGTTTGGGGTTACCATCCTTCTCTGTAACTCTATAAGGACTCAATGCATTATGCTATTTGCTAAAATATATTAGTAAGTCCCACATATAAACCATTTCACCATTTTGAACTTTGGATCTTCAGATATATTAAAGACTCTTTGTCCATCTTGTACATAAGATTAAATCATACTCCACAGTATCCACTTTTTACTACTTTAGTGTGTTTTATATTCTAATAGTGTCCTGTTACCATGTATATACGTTTTAAAGTAGTATGTTGTTGTGTGCAGCTTTTATATTCTGGTCAACAATAGACAATGTTCTACTTTTGTGGACAAAAAAAGTTATATTCTATTATTTTCTGTTTTTTTCTTTTTTTTCTATTCTACAAGTAGAAAAAAACATAAAAAAACATACATGCCTTCTCATACAGTGGTGTACCTCGTAGTTTTTTGATGCCGCACACAAAAATCTTTTTATGACTTGTGTATGATTTGTTGCCACACGCCGTTTTCAAGGTCTTTATGTTTCTGTCATGTTATGGACATTTCTACGTTTGAGAGAAACCATATGAACTGAGCTCAAACCTCCGCTTTTTGCCGATCGGCCCATTCTTCCCACAACGCTTTTAGGCCAACACCTGACCCGATCTCTCTCCCGCTGTCTCCCACCCCACTCCCCTTTAATAGTTTCAACATTGCCTTTTACTTAGCTTTGCCATTTTGTGTCAGCCTCCTGCTTGTGTGGTTTATATGTGGTACTTACTTAATGCAGTGCATCTCACAAAGTGACAAAGTAATCTGCGGTGAGTTTGTAAAAATGACAGGAGCTAGAAACTGTTTTAATTTGCAGCAAGACTTTCTTTTCTTCTGGTAAATGAAAAGGTTGGTTAACCACTCTTGGCTCATTGAGTCAAAATAGAAATATCATGAAATTATCATGCATGTATGCAAGGGGAAAATTATTGTGACACCCCCTCAAGGCACACTAATGGAATGTATCCTCACTGTAAAATGCAAAATTTGGGGGCGACAAACCAATCACTTGCCCACTGTTGTCTTGGTCAAGTCATTATACAACTGTGCAAACAGTTAGAATGATCCCTTTTGTAATAAATAGTCTTCCCCTTGCTACCTCATTTAAAAATATACAATCTCTTGTTCTTAAACAATAGAGGGCCGGGCAATTTCTTTCATGGGACCCACAAATTTTTCACCTTGGCTCCAGCATGCAGAACCAGTATGCAGATGGGTGTGTGAAGCAGCTGCCAGCTACAACAGCGACAAGTCAGAGAGTCTGTCAGCTCTGGCAGACCAGAAGCCAGCCCGGAGGCTGCAACAGGCGAGGAGCTCGTCAGCAGCGAGTCTGATTCATGAACAGCGAGGGAGCTGCCTGACCAGCCTTAGCTCCTGTGTTTGCAAAACAGAACGGGACATGTGAAGGTTAGATTGAGAAGAAATTTCATATGTGAGGTCATCAACACTGAATTTCCAGTGGAGAGGAGTAGGCTGTGTGTGTGTGTGTGAGAAACAGATGCTGACAATGTGTCTCAAAGTACAAATAAGAAACATTTAATGGGCCCAGCTGTGTTTTATACTGTTGTTTGTTTGTGTGTGTGTGTGTGTGTGTGTGTGTGTGTGTGTGTGTGTGTGTGTGTGTGTGTGTGTGTGTGTGTGTGTGTGTGTGTGTGTGTGTGTGTGTGTGTGTGAGTGAGCTGTCAGAACCACATGCTTGCAAGCTGTGCAGGTTCATATAAACTAAGTCTGATTGGATATTGCATTATGTGGACTTCACATGAAGCTATGTGATGATTCGAGGATCATTTTGTAGCAAACAGTCCTGAGTAAATACAGCCTCCAAAGTCAATACCTCCCCCACCTCTCCCCCTCGTCTCTTTGCATTCTTTTCTGCTCCAGGATCAGTAATGGGAGTCGGTATCCAGGAGGAGGCAAAGGGGGTGCGGGGCTCCTCGCCAAGTCCTCGCCCCTCCTCCCCGAAATGCGGCACAGCTGCCTTTCAGAACCCCGCCGCTCCAGCCCATTCATCCTGGAGAGCCAAAAAAAAGTGGCTATTTATTAGAATACTTGTTTTGTATTGTTCTGTGCCACACAAAAGACGCTTCATTATGTTAGAAGCAAGCCCCCTTTTCGCAGAGAGAAACAATAACTTGGAATTGTCTTTTTTAGAGTGTAAAAAAAAAAAGTCATTTCTTCTCGTCTCTGCCCCTCAGTGTGTGTTTAGTGTTGGGTTTGGGCACCGGGCATGGATGGCCTTGGCACTCTGGCGGCCAGATTGTAGTGGGAGTAGCGGTCTTACATGAAGCTTTGAAGGGTTTAGGACGGCTTTAGGATATGGAGGGAGAAATCTGCCCACTTGGTCTGGAGTGGAGGGAACGAGAGAAACATGCGTAAGTTTGCATATGACAAGAAAGGTCCTTTTTATATAAATATTTTACCCGTAGGAGCAGTTCATCTATTTGTTGTGCGTAAAATCGATTTTAATTGCTGCTTAAAAATAAATAAGCGAACTTGCATGCTTTCTGAGATCAGTGATCGCGCATTCTGAAATAAGTCAGTCTATATTGGCAGCCTTTATTTCAGAGCGTCTGCTGTGTTCAATTCAGTACAGAGAATATTTGTTTCTAGCTGCAGGCTGCTGTCTTATTTTGGGACAAGTGAGCTGCGCCGAGCGCACGGTGCCATCGCCTCTGACGCTACCAGTTGCTCTCCATCCGACACAGTTTGATTTTCCGAAGTGACAATATCGGCTCCCCGATCTATTCCGGAGAGAGCTGTTATCATCTGTGCCACCTCCTATTTTGGCTGAATTACCGGGAAAAATCAGTTGCATGCTTTTAAACGATGACCTGTTAATTAAACGGTGAATTGTTTTACGCGTGGGCTGTCAATATTTAGGTTACACGTTTCTCTCAATGTTTTCGACTTTTCAGCTTGCGGGCGGGGGGGTAAATGTGCGTGTGCGCGTGTGTATGTGAATGTAGCTATCTGGGTTTTTAGGGTGCGTAAATTGAAGCTCAAAAACAGGTGCTTTCTCTCCGTAACGTTTAAATCATTAACCCATGCGAACCCCGGTTTATGTCCAGGTGATCAGCAGGTGATCACAACTTCTTTTTTCCTCCCCAAGGGCAAAACCACCTAGTTCCACGCACGCTTGTGCACACGCGCAACCACACGTGGAAATTGTGTTCCTGACTTGGTTAACCGCTTTAGGGGCAAAGATTAAAGGGGCTAAAGGTTTTTTTTTTTCTTTTTCTGGGTTGCTTTGCATTTATAGATGCGTTTGCTGAGCGCAGAACTTAAACTCATTTTCTGTAGCTACCTGTTTATTCACAGTCCTCTTACTTTTTTTCTTTTTAAATTAATAAACGGGTGATGGGGAGTGTGCTGGGGCGCGGTATAACTGCTTTGACCCTTGTCCCCAGTCGTGCACCATCATCGCATTGCACACATCCTGTTGCAGAGGCCGCACAAAGGAGCGAGGAGGTTTGAAAAGAGGTTTGTTAAAAAGAGGAGTGACTGATGGGGGATGACAGAGAGAGTAAACATGGGGCCACCAGGGTCCCAGTGTCACTGTAAAGGCTAATCCCTTCTGTACAATGCTGAACAAGCACTCAACAATGAGAAGAACAAATAATAATAATAATAATAATAATAGTAATAAATGAATATGATTATGACTAATCGATCCTTACATCTACACGGTGACTGTTTATTTTTTATGTTAATTAATTTGCTCGCTTTGACAATTAAACAACGCCAATGTGACGTCTGTTTAAATTAATTTAGACCTGTATTGAGGTAAAGATGAGTGTTTTGAGTTTGAAGATGAATTTAGTGGATTTTTTAAAATTATGCTCAAATCTGTGTCTGGAAAAAAATGCCAGTTTATGTTTGCTCGTATAATTAGTTAAAGATTTGGTCAATATGTTTAACTTTTAATTAAAAAAAACATTTTAAATTAATTTGACAATCACGTATAAGTTTCGTATGAGGCTGTAAGCTTTTAGTGTTATTTCAATATTTAAGAGAAGAAACCAGTGTACCGTCAGCAGTGGTTTTCTGTGGTTTTTGTTTGTTTTCTTGTGTGACAGCTTCACTTGCTCTCCGGGTTGTCATCATCATCATAATGTGATCTTCCTTAAGCCACACGGCCTGGCTCACTGGAATCGTTTACTGACCATTGTGATATCCCGTTAACCCTATTACCAAAGAAGCATGGATCCGTCCGAGTGATCCCGCTCCCTCAGGCCCTAAACAGAGCTATATCAAGCTAAGCTCTAATTAAAATAAAGAAACAGCAAAGAGCGATAGAATGATTAAATCGTTAGTCTCGCCGCGGGAAGTGGTATTTCGTTTTCCCTTTCAATCAGAGGTTGATTGGGCTTTTCAGAGGAGGTCAGCTGTGAAATCTGGATTATATATGCGCGGACCCGGTTTTTCCCACTTCTGATTTGCAAAACGAGCAACTTGACTGGATGTTAAACAGGGGACATAAGATGCTGTCGGACACATTTTTTTTTAAAAGTCATGTAAAAGCAGTTTACCTGTGACCTTTTTTTCATCTTTAGCTCCGCACACAGAGGCACGACCAGGACGCATGCACCATCACCAGCAGACGGCGGTAACGGCGCTTTGCCCCGGCAATTTCATGTCATTACATGTTATCCATCCTTCTCCTCTTAGACCAGCAGTTCACCAAATCTATTTCACTCTATCTTCTACACTGAGTGTGTGTGAGGTTTTTTTTTTTTCTTTTGCTCTGACACCCACCATTATTACATACCTTAATTACACACCTGGAGAGAGAGAGAGTGAAAGAGAAACAGACACAGAGAGCAAAATGGATTTTGAGGCACTGGTGGGGTATCAAGTGGTCTGATCTTGAACTGGTTTGAGTAGACTTTAGTGTAATTCCAGTGCATAAAATACAGTTGGGCCCATGCTACAAGGAGACACGGTGGATTTAAAAATAACCCGATAAAGACAGAGCGGAATGTTATGATTTGCAGGCAAAAATAAAGACAAAGTGGAGGGTAAAAAATAATTTCACCCAAACTTTCTGCCTCTTCATAAACTGCATGGATGGTGTTGGATATTTTAAAGTGTGTTTTTTTAATGTAACGCAGGCTGTTTTCAAAATTATGTGTAGACGTTTGACTCATCGTAATCACAGACTTCACCCACCTTTTGGCCGCAACATCAATACTAGCAAATCTTAGTTATTTTTGTTTAGTTGAAGTCTCTGATAGCGTGTTTGGAGATTTCAAATGCCTTGTGCTATTTGTGGGATTGACCCTCCTTTCTGCCTCCTCCTCCTCCGGTGTGTTCTTCCTCTATGGTCCTCTAGTCACCTGACCAAACGCCATGCAAATCATTCTGTTGCTAGAGCCTCATTGGCCGCTTGTGGCTCATTTAACCGCTGTCAGTGCGCATCATATGGCCGCCGCTTTAACCAACTTCTCAACTCCGACAGGGAAAGTGGCTCAAATGCGCATTCTATCACAGTGGATGTGAACCAGCCTAGGCGACAGGGTGAAATACTGGTTGGAGAATATTTTATATCCATTTTGGGAATAATTTTGATCTCGTATTTGATTTATTTGGGGTTAGAAAATTAATTTTGTAACCCAGTCATCCTGTGCGCACCCGATCTTGTGCGCGCCTGACCTATCTTGAAATAGACTTTTTCTCTGTTGGTGGCGAAGTTTAAAACCAGGTGAATGTATAGCATGATGATGGAAACTGACCTTCATTCCCCCGGCCCCCAAACGAATACGAGCACGGGGCAAACGGGGCCGAATAGCGGGTCCAAAGCGAATCAGGAGCGGGTGAAGAGACCGATGAACGCGTTCATGGTGTGGTCCCGTGGGCAGCGGAGAAAGATGGCACAAGAGAACCCCAAAATGCACAACTCTGAGATCAGCAAGCGGCTGGGCGCCGAGTGGAAGGTGATGTCCGAGGCTGAGAAGCGCCCTTTCATCGACGAGGCGAAACGGTTGCGAGCCATGCACATGAAGGAGCATCCGGATTACAAGTACCGGCCAAGACGGAAGACCAAGACGCTGCTGAAAAAGGACAAATATTCCCTTGCTGGTGGACTGCTTTCTGGGCCCAGTGGGGGCGGTGGAGTTGGTTTAGGGGTCGGCATGAGTTCATCCGGGGTCGGGCAGAGGTTAGAGAGCCCCGGGGGTCACGGAGGCTCCGCCAGCTCCGGCTATGCGCACATGAACGGCTGGGCGAACGGTGCGTACTCGGGGCAGGTGGCTGCAGCCGCGGCGGCCGCTGCGATGATGCAGGAGGCTCAGCTAGCCTACAGCCAGCACCCGGGGAGCGGGGCGCACCACCACCACCACTCACACCACCATCACTCACACAACCCCCAGCCCATGCACCGCTACGATATGACAGCCCTGCAGTACAGCCCCATCTCGAACTCTCAGAGCTACATGAACGCTTCTCCATCCGGCTACGGCGGGATCACCTACACACAGCACCAGGGCTCCGGCGTCTCCTCCTCAGCTGCCATGGGGACGTTAGGGTCGCTGGTGAAGTCGGAGCCGAGTGTAAGCCCTCCCGTCAGCAGCACACACTCACGGGGTCCTTGCCCCGGAGACTTGAGAGAGATGATAAGCATGTATTTACCGACCGGAGAGCCGGGGGACCCGTCAATGCAAAGTAGACTCCATGCCTTGCCGCAACATTACCAGAGCGCCACGGCTGGAGTGAACGGGACGGTCCCTCTAACACACATTTAGAACTCACAGAATAATTGAAAACTGCAAACGAACACATAACCAAATATTTACCTCTTTTCTAAATAACCCCGGTCCCGAGAACTACCTGCATTTTGTACAGAATGTTTATGATATTGTAAATGAAGGGTAAATAGCATATTCATCTCGGCTTTTTGGAATAGCCACCAGTGGAATTATATAACGAATATGATGCTGAGATATTGGTTATTGTGCTACCATCTTTTTGTCCATTACTTCACAGTCTTAGTTGAGGGTTACGCCAGGTTCACATGGGGGTATTTGGTTCAACTGTCTCATGATTTGGGGGTTCTTGTAAGTTGTTGAAATGAGATAACGTGTCATAATCATAAGAAAGTGCTTTAAAAGATATGGGAAAACCGCATTCTTTAAACGTTTGTGTTCATTTGCAGAAGCCTGTGTCTTAATTCTTGGAAATCATCTCTTTTTATTGTAACACTCTAATTATTGTAAATTGTGAATAATTTTAATATTTCAAAGGATGACGGGCAACTGCTGTTGTAATTTAAGTGCTTTTCTGCAAGTGAAAAGCCCTGATATTGCAATGAAGAAGAATTGAATAAATTTCACAAGATGTTGCTTTGATTCTTAAGAGAACGGTCTTAGATTGATTATTTTCACAGTGTTCTTACAAGAGTGTTTCCACGCTTTAGGAAACAAAAAACATGATCGAGCCTCCTCTCGAGGAAAAATAGCCACCTCTTTAAATTTTTTGACACCGCTGCTGCCCACAGATCCCACGAGCTTTTAAATTGCCTAATTGTCTGTGCGTAATTGTGCGTAAAAAGTACAGTCTGTAGGCCTGTAAGGAGGATGATGTTTCATTAGCTAAACTTTTATATGGGTAATTAGAAATTAATTCATAAATGAAATGGCTCTGTTTAATTTCAGTGGCGTGCAGACTAAACTATATATTCCAGAGTCATATTGAATATTTAATGGAGGCCAAGACGACGGCCCAGATTCTCCTTTCATATAAATAAGATGCCTTACATATTTCTTTGTGGACATATTTTAAAAATCTGATCATATATGATACGTGAAGGCCTCATTTGACAAGCGACCTGTTAGTGTTATTAAAGAAACGTCCTTATTTATTACCGGGTGTAAGAAATTTAAGATGAATTAATCTATTAGCAAATGTATCTTTTTCTCTGTAGCTGCTTTTGAGAAATAACTATTCTCTTAGCAAATTTAAGCAGCAAAAAAAATGTTTCATTTAAATGACATCATTATTTTTGAAGTGATTGCAGTTGTGTCAAACTTCCTTTTCTTGCTGAGATCACATCAGATTTTAAAAAGCGAAATGCTCTTAAACAAACATTTAACAACCATTAATACACGTTCACACACTCCTTTTGACATTTTGAATGTGGGTTTATATTAGATTAATTAAAAAAACAAAAATGAATATCAGTTTATACAAAAAAAAAACATTAAAATAGATTCATATCTTTTGGATGCACTGAGAGAAATTTTGTGAATTTCAGTGTGAAGTTGTGATTGTAATTTCACTGCTTCTGTTTCGAGCACTTGACATAACTCATGAGACAGAAACAGTTAAGAACAGTAATATATAATGATCAGTTTAGTGATGACATGATTGATTTTTTTGAAGAAAAATAAATAAATTAAAGACTCGATTTTTTTTGTGAACTTTCACCTCAACTGGAGACCTGGTTTATTTTACATCCACTGCCCTGGGTGTGTTTTTTTTTATCATCTTTATCTGTCTTTTACCATTCATTTTTTTATATTTGGGAGAAAACAAATATAGATAGATTAACTGATATATTAGTAGCTGAGTAGTGATCAATAGCTAATACGACAGACTTCAGAGGAAAAATCCGTACATTCAAGTCTCAAATATTTTATGTGCATTTTGGTTATTTTGCCAAACAAACCGACAGTGTAAAAAGTGGATTCATCAAGTGTATAACAAATATTTGTAATAACTTTTATTCAACCCGGGCCTAGTGTGACACTTTATGGTTCCATCATATACTAAAGCAGTGAGGCGGTGGGAGAGTCGTTTGTGGGGTTTTTCTGCTCTTGACACTTGACAGAGTCAATGAAGGAGGCGGTTTGGGGAAAACTACATGAGGCACGAACGAGAATTTAAACAATATTTTTTCAAGTTCGACATGACCACAAGAAAAATCTAAGAGAATTTACAGTCTGTCATTGTTAAGGAAGAACACGATTTTAATGCCTCTTCTTCAGGATATAAAACCACAGTTGCACTCACTACACAAAGCAGAATATGAAATAATTTTGTATTTAATGTTCACAATCAAAACTCACACAGCCTAACTGTTGCACAGACGGGACCTAAACTTCGCGATGGCCAAGTACTGCACCCTCGTTAGTAGTCACTAGGTTATTGATGACTCATCAGAATTTCTAAACTGCATCACCTGAACATGTAGATGTTTGATTTTACATAACACTGAGTTTTTGGTACCTTTTGATTAAAAAAAGAAAGACTTAATTGAGGATTAGACAAAAACAGATACCCATGTCATTCAGATTATTAATCCTCTTGAAATGATTAAAAACGATTCAGTTTAAGTGACGTCATTTTTTTTTGACAGGCCACAGCTGGTTTTGACATTTACATGTTTTTTTATTGCCTGTAGGCCTCATATGTAGATACAGACTAATATCCATACACATGCAAATGAGGGAAATATATGCCTACTTAGGCATTTTTAAAAATCAATTAATCTCAAATACATAGTTAAAGGGCCTATTTCACACTGATAAAGACTTGCATGGTATGTCAATTAAACCTGTTAGGCCTCATAGTAAAGCGTGTAACGTCTGGCTGCGCATTAATCTATTGGGGGGGAAAAAAATCAAGGGAATAATGTCTGGAAATTAGTTTAAATTCCAAAACCCCAAAAAGAAACTGCATTATGGAGACATCTCTCCGCGCTGCGGCGCACAGCGTATGGCATGGGGATGTCCTCGTCGTGTGTTTGCATCTGTTTCTATCTTATCTGTTGATGTGAAGAGATGCGGATTAACACTGAAAGCCCGGAGAGGCGGAGCGCGTCACGGCGCATCGCCAGGCTAAAAAGAGGAGCGTTCTGGCAAATTTAACCCGAATAAATTACACCTTGAGGTGGAAGAGGGGTAAGTGTAGGGTGCAACATATGCAGGCAGCCATGGCTTGTGTGTGTGTGTGTGTGTGTGTGTGTGTGTGTGTGTGTGTGTGTGTGTGTGTGTGTGTGTGTGTGTGTGTGTGTGTGTGTGTTTATATATTTGTGTGCCTGTGCGCGCGCGTGAGTGTTTAGCTGACCGGCCAATAAATCTCTCCACCGTGCGATACTCTTATCTTGTAGCCACCGATATATTCCGTGCTAGGAGGCCATCAGCTCCAGCGCACACTCGGTTGCTCGTAAAGCCCCGATCCCTTGCACTCCCTGTCCTAAATGGGGATAATTAGCGTCACTTTATCACGCCTCTGCATATTTTCTCCGCGTCTCCCCCCCTTTCCTAAAAAAATTACCAAGCAGCCTGCTCTCGTCGCCCGCTCTGTCACAGAAGATTATGGAGACAGATTGCACAGAGCGAATGTGCCGGGCGAGATTAGCGCGGAATAGAGAAAGCAACTGGGCCAATGAATTCCTCGGAAGGGCCTTATCGTGCAATTACACGTTGACATGTTTAACAATCTTGCTGCCTCTTAATCCTGCAGTGCTGCTCTATCTACCCACAGCTACCACGCTATATGCCGGCACACAGACCTAATGCACCGAAACGCAGCACAAATGTACTGAAAGTTAGGAAAAATTGCTTTATTTTCAAACTTTGTCCATAGCATTCACCAAACGCTTTTTTTATTTTCTATTTTTTTTATTTTTCAGATTTCTCCGTTGTCGGAATAGCCTCTGCACTGGAACTTTTTGAGATGAGGTGAGATATAGTTTAAGAAAAAAAAAAGAACAATATATGTCTTATTGTTACCCCAAATCACTGTTTTCACATGGACAACTATTCAAAAAGTGACAAAAAGTCAGTGAATCTTTGCGCCATGTTCATTTAAAGTGGCAATATGAAGCTAAAAGTGGCCGCCTCGTTTGGAGTTAAATGTAGACTTTCAGTTTCTCTGCCCAAACACACACACACACACACACACACCACCACCACCACCACCACCACATCCCGACCCCCCCGTCCCTCCTGCCTGGCTGTATATCGGGGCCTGTGTGGGAGTGATTGTGGAGCGCCACTGTAGGAATTTGGCAGCGGCCGTGGTTTGGAGAGCCGCCCCACGCTGAGCCCCATTCAGCGTCCAGCGCGCTGTGAGGTTGGGAAGTTTCAGTCAGCCGTACAACTCAATGGCCCCCACAAAGGCGATTACAAGCCCCAGCGCATTCCTGTAGGGACCTGGGAGCGGCGCAGGTGCGAGGGGGACCGGGGTAACCCGTCAGAGGAGTGATAAAAACGGGACAGTGCTGGGACCACACAAAACCAGGCAATCCACAGGAACCGGGGATTTTTTTTGGAGGAAGGACGAGAAAGGAAAGAATAAGTTTTAAGAAGACAGAAGTTTAGAGGGGTGGGGGTGTAGCATACTGAGTGGCCCGGGACTGTCCATCACTGAATGAAAGGATGAGAAGACTCCCACTTTTATACTGAGGTCATGAGTCCACCAGCATTACCCCACCCACCTAAGAAATTATTGACTAGCCACCAAAAAATGATAACTCTGGTGGATAATATTAAATCCCTTTTATTTTAATTTATGTATTGTTTAAAAATAACCACATTTTAAGATGTTTAGTCTAAAAAAATATCAGAATCGTGTGTAATCTAATCATGATTGTACTCCACCTGGCCTTAAACTCTTAAATGCTACAAAAGACATGACCTCAATCTCCTCTGTACAATCCTGCCTCCACATATGAAAGAGAAAAGTGCTTTGCTGAAAAATATGCTGCAAATTTGAGGCCCTTACAGTGACTGAACATTGAATAAGTCCAGACCATATTGTGAAAAAAAAACTTAGTCTCATGTGGAGGGGCTTTGTGAAGTGGACAATGCAACTCTTCCAATACCTACTGTGAAACAGGGTCAATCAGTTTGCTTAAGTCAAGCAAATACGTTTTGTAGGAGAAGTAATGCTGCTGCAGATGACATTTTTATCAATAGGTAAAAAGGAAACATTTCTGTTAATCATATCTGCAAACTGTTAACTGCCAACACAAAATGATATTGAAAGTATTTTCATAACCGTAACTGCCAAGCTACCGTATTCAATTTGCTTTCCTTTCAATATTTGCTCCTGGCCACTAAAGAAAGAATAATGTTTTCAATTACTAATAGTTTTATAGGTTGAACACGTCCTCCAGTCTGAACGACCAATCAAGTTGACCTTGCCTCCCATAATGATCCATATAATTGTTACAAAAATGATTCATATGAATGCTTTTTTAATTTGCCATGTCTATGGTTAAGAGTGGTTAAAGCTGCACTAATTCATATTTTTATATATCAAATGATTATGTCTATGTGTAGTGATGAACCCACAGATAATTATCACCAGACTTGATAATTATCCTCTTATCTCTATAGAACCGTATCACCTGTTTAAGCTCATTTGTTTTAGTTTTCTGAGTCGCAATCTCTGCTCTGTTCTGATAAACTCATTGTATGCTACCTGTCCAGCACTCAAAGACAAGCAAAGTTAGCAACTAGTTAGTTAACATAGTGGAGAATTTTGCAGCTAAAGATCCAGACATTTCCCTTTAGAGAGTGAAAAATGAACTTACATTTGTCAGGTGGCCAAAATCATGACTCCAAATGAATCCACAGCATGTTGCGCTGCCCCCAAGTGGCCAAAAAAAATCAATTAATGCAGCTTTAAGTTTAGGCAAATAAAACAACTTGGATAGGATTACAGGAAGATAATGATTAAAAAGAAACCAGTGTTGATAGTTGGTGTGTGAACAACGGTGTTCCATGTCAGAATTGGATGTTTTGCACAGGATGCAGGGTGGAAATCCTGGTCTCAAAGTACTGTGGGTTGTAGGCCAAAACATCCACCCCAAGCTCTTACCTATCCAACTTCTGGGGAATAGCGATATTACCCCTCCTGGACTGGAAAAAGATTGCCTATGAAAGTAATCCAGGCAGCAAAACATATTAGGTGAACACATACAAACTGTTCTAGGAGACAGGTTTGCAACCAGACACACACACTGTACCAATTATAGTAATTGTTATGAAGAAAGAGGGCTATTTTCATGGCAGCACGAACATAAGCACCAATTGGTTTTCCTGAACATCATTCACAAGAGGCAGTGCAAAGCAACTTAATACTTTGGTGGAAATGAGGTCTTAGACATTGAGAAGGGAAGTCTCTCCATATGGTGAGCCGTTTTTGCCAATGTTTGCCTATAGCGCTGCTGCTCCTACGAGGTGGAAGACTATGGTTTATCACAGCTTTGATTTTACTTTTGTAGTTCTATTTACATTGTACTCACCAAGTAATTTCTGAGATATGAGCACAGGTTTACTAAATGTATGTCCAACCAGGCAAGAAACCCAAGTGGTTGGACAGTCAGACAGGTTGTAAAGAAACTCCTATGTCAGTCAAACTTATTTGAAAGCGGGAAAAAGGTGAAATATTAAAGTTTAACCTCCCATATTTGCTGTAATTTCAGACACTCCATTTTCCTATGCAGTGAGGTGCAGTGCGCTCACTTAAGTTTTTTCCTCTAAATAAAGTAGTTTAGTTAATCTGGTTAAACTGTTGACTTGTTTACAGCCCGTTTGGTATTCTATGCCATTCATGTTTGTTGCCCAATTGGACCTATTTTTATGTTATATTTCTGCTGCCATGTTCCAAGATAGCAGCAATTACTTTGATGAGTATAACATTATCAAAACCAATACTACTTATGGCCCAAGCTACAAAACTAAAACTCAAGTTGTAATAAACTGGAATTTCTCTTTAAAATAGGTCCTGGAGGGTCCCAGAGGAGTAATCCGTGCAGCAAGCATACCTCTTACTTCACAACAGACCAGAGTATTATAATGAAGGTGCAATGGATCGCATGACAGTGAGCCGTCACATGCAGAGATCTGTTGAAAAGAAAATTCGTTTTGGGTTGTCCTATGTAAATCTATGTGATGAATCTATCCATGAAAAAGCACATGAAGGCCTCATGAGCCTTATATCCAACTGATGCAAGTTCATGAAGCCTCTCGTATGAGGACATAAACTGTCTCATCAAACACCAAAAATCATTAATCCTGAGTAAAATCAACTATTTGCCATTAAAAATAGGATAGGCTTATACTGTAAATCAAAAGAATAACCACAGGAGTCTAGGTCTATTAAAGTTGAGCCCTGTTTGCTCAACTTGTCCATGTGTCATTCATATCATCTGAGGCAAATAGAGCAACAAGGAAGGGTCACATGATAAATTTGAAGTATCCTCTACAAATCTCCTGTTTTGTGTAATTCAAGGAAGGATCTTTTCCCAATATTCACATCAAGTTTCTTTTTTTTGTCTTGCTTTCAAGATAAGTGGTTCCGTAAAAGTTTTCTTTCATGGAGGCTTGGAAATAAAAAAAACTTGGGTTTCAGCTGCACTGGTTTGACTTTCATGGGTGCAATGCAATAAACTCTGAGTCATAATTGGATCACCATAATTTTATTTTTGACCAGCTCACATTGACCTTTTTCTCAGACAAATCCAAATGTACACTTTGACACTTTAAAGCATGTGGTTGTTAGTATCAATTTTGTAACACAGCATGCTGTGGTGCTCATGGGTGAGAGTTTAGCTGAATAGTTTGAAAATAATGGCACCTCCTGCATACTAGTATTACTTTCTTTCTTACTTCCATGTTCTTCCGTCTCAACTACTTGAACAGACACTTGTACAAATACATATTTTTCAATTCAGCAAGTTAAATTATTAAATTCAGCTAAAAAAAAAAAGTGCAGTATTATCAGACATGCTGCTGCTTTGTGCTCAGCTAAACCCCGAAGTGCAATGATACAACCAACATCTTTGGACATTCAGTCTTTCTGTCTGTACTTTATGGCTGTAGGGATGAAAATGTTGGTCTGTTGGTCAACAACTTTGGTCCAGACAGAAATATCTCTAATTATTAAATGTATTGCCATGACATTTTATACAGACTTTCACTGTCTCCAGAGGATGAATCCAACTGACTTGGTGATCCCAACTTTTCCTCTAGCGCCACCATAAGGTTGACATTTTTCATGTTTTCTAGATAAGTACTACAAATTCTGACTGTGAAAGGACCGAAAAATCCCACACACTCTATTACTTGTGCTTACTTTATATAATGACATTTCGGACTGAAACTTTGTTAACGTTGTTAATAAAGTGAGTACTAGTGATCAACAGTGTAAGTGGGATTTGTTGGTTTGTTTTTTTTAAGGAAATGTCCCAACAACTATTGGATTGGATCACCATAAAATTTTGCACACACATCCATGTTCACCTCAGGATGAATTGCAATAAACTTGGTGATCCACTGACTTTTCATCGTCCGCCACCATCATGTCCAAATTTCCTTTTGTCCAATATTGTTTTATGACCAAATACTTGCAAATTAATGACATCTAGTGCTAATTAGCGTGCTACATGCTAAATTAAGATGGTGAAACATTATACCTGCTAAACATCAGCATGTTAGCACTGTCATTGTGAACATGTTAGCTGACTTTAGCATTTAGCTCAAAGCACCTTGCTTAAGTACCTACAGCTTCACAGAGCATGGCTGTAGACTCTTATTCTCATTGCTTTACACATTACAACTAGCTCACCGTTTGACTGACAGCCTCTCGCTCTACTGACTTTCACTAACTCGACAATTCACTCAATAAAGTGTGGTGCACAACACACCTGCTGTGGTTCTCTATCACTGGCTCGCACACGCACATGCAAACCCACCAGATGCTGCAAAGGATTTCTCCGCCTCTGTGGCAGGTGATAATTCTCAGGGCAGTGGAGATGGGGTTAATGAGGGGTCAAAGAGTTCAGATAAGAAACAGCAGTTTTATGATGCCTGCTGCAACCTGCAGCACACTGATAGCTGTTTGAACTGGCTGACCTTTGAACTCTGCAGGGTCAAGTGATCAACAAACTGGGTCGTTTAGATAGGTCAGATTGGAACACGTGAAGAATGTGTATGTCACAGCAATATGTCCAAGAGGTACAGATAAATTGTTCTTAATGATTATAACCCTACTCAATTTGTTTCCAGAGCCATTAGATTGTTGTCAGCTATCAGACTGTTTAAGGTATGGGATAAATTTGATTAATTTATAATTGAATTGATAAGTTACTGGCTATTAGGTATTCAGCTGATTGCACTGTGTACTTGTGTGTGTGTTTATATGTGTGTCTCTCTCTATTTCATTGTATACATGTGCACTGTGGAAACTATATATTTGTATATATAACAAGTGACTTTCCTGGTAAATTATAAACCTAAAGATGAAACTACAGGGTTCTCTTTTCTGGTGTGTCTTTATTTATTGACTGTTGACATTTGATATCAAATCAACATCCTCTCTTTGTCCATCTCCCTCTCTCTCTCTGTCTTCCAGCAAAGTGTCCATCATGGCTATCACCAGTGGACGTGGATCACTCTGGGGATCTGATTAACAGATAGCACCTTGTCTCCTCGGCTGGCAGGCCATCATTATAACAAACATTGGAGGAGAGCTGCTGTGGGTGAAAATACCTTTTGGAAAATGTCAGTGATAGTCAGAGCACCAAATTTCCTCTTTCCTCTGTGATGCTACCTACTCTTAAAACCCTTAATTACACAACTCCGTTCTCCTTTTGCCGAATGTTATATATCAAGGTTGAGTGTCTGATTTCAGAGCTTGCAGAGATTTAGTTTTATTTTATGTGGCTTACCTGAAGATTGAACACAACACAAATCAACCCCAGCCCTATTTTTCACCCATCTCAGCAAAAATAAACAGTAACAAAAAAAAAAAAAAAAACACAAAAAAAACCCCAGCAGTGTCTGCAAGAGCTCCCCCCATTCTCTTTCACTGGAGCCAGATTCACTGTCTTAATACTCTTAGTCCCTCCGTTGGCATGTTTTCCAAGAACCCGCTGTATTTTCAGATTTGTAAAATCCGTCAAAATGCCTGTAATGAATATTTCTACAGCCTTGAGTGTATTTAATGAGCTGTTTGACCAGCCCAATAGGAAATGTGTACAGATATGAAACTAAGACCAGAACATCAGTAGAAGGTTTATTGTATGTCCCTGTTTGAACCGAGGCCTCACTCAGTGTGAACACCATGTGAAACAGGTATTTTTAATTTGGCCAGAAACTGATTTTTTTTTTTTCAAGAGAAGTGGTAAAAAAATAAGTACTTCTGTGCTGAATCATTATTAATTATTCAGATATGCTCTGAGCTTCTTATTAACATATTTTGCGTGCATGAATGTACATGTCATTTACAGTATATTTTCAAATATTAACTACTATTAGTACAGGTTTGTCTTCATGGATTAACTGTCATCTTGTGAGACAGGTCTGTGTTATGCACTAAACACATACATTATATGGTCTGTTCCTCTGTTGTCTTCGCTGTTGATGGAAAAAAAAAAAAAGAGAATACATATTAAATAAACTCTTGCATCTTGTTTCTGCCTGAGAATAAAATATTGTGCTTTCATTCTTTTTTTTTCCACATTCAATTTGAGAGGTAAATTAATACTTAAAAGTGAGAAGTTACGAAAAAAGTTTTAACGTTTTAACTATGTATTAATTTCAAGGCCTAAATGCGCCCTCAATTATTTTACCATTGCCCCTAAGTAATTGATTTTGGGTAGAGAAAGCGAGAGGTGGAGGGGTGATCTGTGCTGATGTGTGAAAACTGCAAAGCCAACAAATGAAAAATAACTGACGGCATAATTGCTATGAGTGTTGTAACCTTGCTTTATTGATTTTTTTCATCAAGGCATTTGGCTAACATCAAAAATTGGGCCCATAATGACATAAGTTGTTTTGTTGCTTTCTATGATAATTTATGTTTTGTTCACTCGCTCAGCCTCTCGGTCTATCATTGACTCGCTCAGGTATGTGCTACCAACCACACAAAGACGAACACTTGTGAGACACGAGTCCAGCAGTGTGTGATGTGTGCTGAGGTACAGACTCGAAGACAGAACGTGTACAGGGACAAGATAATGAGCATCTCAGGTGACTACATGCAGTGATTACCAGGTTGCTGGTGTTATAGGAACTATATCACATAAACATACACTCCCACTCTGTGCACACACATCCAGACACACACATATGCACACACACACATACACACATGCACTCTTGAGAGATCCTTGGTTATCACACCCTTCCAGATTGTTCTGAACTACTTATGGAAAACACACACACACACACACATCTCAAGATGTGGCCACTCTTGCCAATATGAGCCCAGTGTTAAGAACAGTTGTTGTCGTTGTCGTCATGTGTTTTTTTTTAGCATCTCTAAATTCCTAGCGTTGCTAAGGTGCTTTGGGAGGGGATTAACAGAGGCTGGCGCCGATGAGCAAGCCTTGCAGATTTCCAACCAGCAGGAAAAAGACAAAGAAAGAGGGGAAAGACGGAGGAAAAACAGCAGAGGGTTAGACAACAGGGAAATGGCAGTAACAGCTTGTGTAAACATGATGACTTGAGAGAGGTAAAGAGGTAGAAATGAATGAAGGCGAAGCAATGGAAAGTGAGACTAAATAATAAGTATCCTAAAGAGGAGGCCTCAACTTTCACGCAGACAATGTAGCAGAGACTCTCAGAGAACATTCCTCTCCGTGTCCTCTCTGCTTCTTGACTCTCAATCTACCAATATTTTCTTTACCCCTATCTCCATCTCCTCGCTCTCTTTTCATGTCCTCCCTCCTCTCCTCTCTATTTCTTCCCATTACTTTATTCCCCCAAGGGCAACAGTTTCAGATCCAGACACTTTTGTCTCTCTTTCTCTCTGTCACAACTTCAAACAGTGCCGGTGTTCAGGTCATACTGATGTGCCCGAAGCATCAGTGACTGTGCCGTCTCAGGTGTACGTCTCCCAGCGTGTCCTTGATGACACTCTCTCCCTTTCTCCCATCTCGCTGCTTTTAATTAGTGTAGTGAAGAGTGGAGGCAGCAGAGACAGCTGAGCCACATTTACCAATTATCGACCTGCTCGTAGGTACCTCTGCAATGGCAATACAAAGCTTCTAATAATTCTGCAGTTGAAAAGAATAAAAATAAACCCACACAATTGCACATGAACTGACTCAGAAGAATGGAGCATGTCTTCATGTTCACTAAGTCCTTGGATACATGCTCAGAGAGGAAATCAGAATGTATTTTCTCTGAGTGAAATCTCCATTAGCCAGAGAAGGCGCACCAAAGGGAGGGAGGTCCACATGCTTTTTCTTTGAATCCTCTCCTCAGGCTCGGCTTCTCAGGTAGAGTGTAACTGGATGCGGCCTGTTTGTGGAATACAAGGCACTTGACCAAGGGCCAGCACTGCTCCTCCATCCCCTCCCTCCCCTATCCTTCCCCTACCTGGGTCAGGTTACCCCTCAGCCCCCCCCCTCCTCCTCCTCCTTTCCTTGAGTTGTGGCAGGTAGTGTGTTTTGCAGCCGCATCAGTGTCTATGGATGTTGAAAAGCGTGTGTCTATATGTTTGTACTCTACCCAGACAGGTGCTTGTGACTTTGTTTGGGCTCGGCAGCTGGGCTCCTGTAACTGTGCCTATCTCGGCCTCGCTGGCTAATGTGACTGGGTTGACTGAAGCACGGAGGCGGCTGTCTTTCAACCACTGATCCCTCAGAACTACTCATCTGATCAGGCTGGATCTGCGCTTCACGGCTGCCGGGGTCACACAACCCGACCCCGGGGTCAACCAGCTAATTACAGACCCCTTGTCCTCCGTCTCTGTCACCACTGAGGATATGGGGAAGGTTGGGCGTAGAGGGAAGAAACCCTGAGAGGGAAAAAAAGAGAGAATATTGACTTAGACATCAGAAGGTCAACAGTGAGGATAACCAAGCTGTACAGCCCCCCCCACCCCCCCACCCCCCCTTCAGTTCTGTGAAAAGAGGAAGAAGAGTGTGAGGCTCTGGTTTAGCAGCATTTCGGTCACACCCTTCCCAACCTTCAGGCAGAGATAGAAGCTTAGACGCATGGGACCAGAGCTGCGTCAGTGTATGTGGATTTATGTATCAGCCTGCCGCTAACTTTACATTCAAGGGCTGTGCCAGTTTCTCCAAGTCTGCTTTTTGTCTCCAAGATTTACCGCAGCTGTGCAGCGCAGTATATTCCCTCTATCATGACTCCATGTAAAGTCCAAGTTGTGTGTGATTTCCTCTGGCCTGATCTTTGGCTGTGACCATTGAACTGAACTGGGATTTGAAGGATGCTGCACATTGGTACCAGTCACACGTGCATGTACACACACACACACACTCACACTCACATAAAATATGTACTGTACCAAACCACCATTACATGATATTAGGCTGCAGGTTCATTAATCACAAATGCGAAGGCTTCTCAGCCAACGTAGGAAATTAATCAAAAAAAGGGGACATTAATCACATGCATGAACAGCAGTAGTTACACCTGTGACAATGCCATCTGATTTAAACGTGTTACTCCAGACTGTGTTAATGATGCCACCCAGGGCCAGGCAAAGCAACCTCTCTGCTATCATTGAAACAATAATGCTCTAACTAAGAAGCAATTTTCTTACATATAGTCAAGGGGTATGCTGATGCACATTGCACAGGGGTCAGTGGGTGTTGTAGCAATTACCAAGTGCAGTTTTTTCCTCACAGCTTGACCACTGGGTTTTTCAGTCCAACTGTTGAAATGTCTGTTGAAATTAAATTAATCATACATAATTTTTTCTTCCAGCCATTTTGCCCTGACAAATAGATTATCATTTTGAAATGGAAAAAAACAAGATTTCATTTGCAAAAAAAAAGTAGAGTTTAAAATAAATGTACATGAGGTGCATAGAAATAGTAACATAGTTTATGTGAGAGGCAGATATTGAAATATGGGAAAGCATCAAGCAAACCCTGCATGTGTGGTTACACTGCCCTCTTTTGAATGCACCGCAGTGTGTCCGAGGCTGTAGCAGCAATGGAAAACATAGAAGAAAAATAGACAGGGAGCTGTAAAATTTACATTCAGAAATCTCACACAGGTAATTTTAAATGAGATGATGAATGTTTAAGTACAAATCATAATATCATAGCAAATAATCCACAACAAAACACGATTAAAATTGAAGTTGTATTGCAGTAATACTGCTACATGTCCTTGTGCAAACACTTTTTACTTCCATGGGTTTCCTCTTTTTGTCCCTGAATCACAGAATCTCATGTCTGTGTCTGAGAAAATATATAAAACAAGTACTTCAGAAGAAAGACATCCTTCATTTTCCCAGATGCAGCTGAAATCTACTGGCGGTGAAAGATTTTCAGTGCTTGAGGGTTATTACCTTCCTCAGTCCTTGTACAGGATGGAACAAAATCATAACAGATGTAACATTATGAATAACTAACTCCGGTGTATGTGAGTTCAATACAATGATGTCCAGACTGGATTGTTTGGTTTATGAAACTCATGGCACTGATCAAAAGTGGCCATACATTTAAAATGGGTTATTTCAAACACTGTTTTTGTTATTGTGAATTCTGTATTTTTTCCTGAAACTCTAAAATAAGGTTAGTGTATGTAAAACACTGGGGTTGGGAAAATCTCATGAAATAAATAAATATTGCAAGCACTCATATATTTTTCTTTTATTTAATTCAAAAGCGGCAGTCCACTAGACATTTCAGGCTGCAGCTTCCTCGGTGTGTGTAACTATTCAGTGATTATAATGACACCAACTCCATCCGTTAATAATATATTAGGGCTATAGCTGCTTAAGTATTTACATTACAGGTTATTAAAAATATATTCAACTCACAATATGAGACAAAACAAACTATCAGAATAAAAAATGTAAAAAAAAAAAAACGTTCAGAAAGGCCAATCTTTCAAATAGCTATTCATATAGAGATCTGAGAATAAAACCTAATAAAAACACAAAGAAAGTGAAATTCAAATGATGGTCAGTGTTATTTTCTTTTCACTTTTTAACTATCTAATGGAAAATAGGATATGTAAAGGTTATTCATTCAAATTAAATCAAGACAGACATCATTAAGAAAATATTAATTTGAGAGATACAACATTGAAGTTTTGAGTTGACAGACAGACGTTTCCTTTTAAAAAAAGAGTCCTTAGACACAAAACATGCTGAGCAGAAGACTTTCCTTTGAAAACCTGTGCAACTTGTGTTTATATTTAGTGGCAAATCAAGCCAAGCATGAGATGAACATTAGCTTTATTCAGTTAATTTTTTAATTAAACAGTAGGTCTAGTGTGGCTTGTTTGTCACTAGAGGTACTAATAAAACAATTACATAGAAACAGTGGCTATAATATCATTCAGTGTTCCCACAATGTGTCTTTCACCGAGCCTTTTAGCAGCGTCTCTGAGCTTGAAAACCAAACGTCTCAGATAGGATCTCTTTTAGCTCTGATCCGTTAGCTAGTTTGCCTCTCTCTTACTGTAGCTGAATTTGTGCCGTGGCTCAGGCTGCAGCCTGGTCCAACAACATCACTCTCTGACCCCTGCAGCCTGACAGGCAGCTCTGATAAACTCATATCACACATGACAGGGAAACCGAAGACCTGGCCTAATTAGCAGGCGGGACGAGAAAGATGGATAGGTGGGGGGAGGGGGGGGGGGGGGTAAAGAAGATTGAAAATCAAAACGAGGAAGACTTTATTAACAGAGCTGGTGACCCCTGGTTATTTATTCATGGGATTACTAAAGAGGACTTTGGAACACAGTGCCCTGCCAAGTTCCCAAGAACCATGTTGTGCCTGTTTGCTGTTTTGCTCCTGTTAGGTTGCCAAGCATCACAAACTACCCTCTCTTTCTTTCTCTCTCTTTCCCTCTCTCCTCCTCTGCCTCACATACACCCATACAAACACATGCATGCACTTGACACCTTCCTCAGTAGACTTACCTGTCCAGGTATTCCAGTAATCCAGGCCAAGCCTTGTCAGGTGGAAGAAAGTCTATCCCAGGGCGGCGACAGCAGGGGGAGGAGGAGGAGGAGGGAGAGTTGCAGTAAGTCTAGCCGGTGGTGGGGTGGAGGAGGGAGGGAGAGGACCAGAGACAGGGGGCAGGTAAAGGGGATCGTATTCAGGCTCCTGGGGACAGGAGGCTTGGCGTGGCACCGCACTGCCCACCCAACATCAACACTCTCAGGTTCCCTGGCTCAGATGGGCCAGATAATCACCCTCTCTCCACAGGGACCATCTGGAGGTAGGGAGGGAGGTGAGGGCCATATTTTATTTCCATATAACATAAATTCAATCATCTGCTGGCAAATTAAAAAAACAAAGCAAAACACTAACTCTCTCTCTTTTTTTTTTCCCTCCCCTGACTGGTGATTCACACGAAACACCCACATGAGCACAACATGCAACACGCGGGCCAGAGAAAACATCACACGTGTTCACGCTCACAGCAGTGTTCCCTCTCATCTCTGAGTGTCTCTAGTTTGATTGACGCTCCTATCCCAGTGGAGATCAGAGGACAGCCACTGTGATTATCATCTCACTGTGGTAACCTAGACCCCCCTAATCCCATAATAATCCTTCACAGTCAGTCAGCACAGGAGTATCCTGACCTCCTGCAAAGAAATCACATGCACACAAATACACGTGCATATACACAGACATAGACACAATTTGACACTTTTTTTTTGCATTATGTTCACATTTTTAAACAAAACAAATACTAGAGGACACCAGTTCTGTCTGACACTATTTTGTTATATTTCCAGTACCACCATTTAGCTCTAATTATATATACAGGTGGCAGCTGACTGCAGACACAGAGCAGCACCTCAGAGTACTTAATTCTTTTTTTTAGGTTTCCCTGACACCTGCAAACCTCTCACTGCCAATCTATGGACAATATTAAGACAATAGTGGCTTAGTCCTCCAGACTGTGGTCCTAAGCACAGCCCACCTCTGAAACAGACACTTGCCTGCTGCCACGCATTTACAACGGCAACATCTGGTGTATTACCTGTAAGGTTTGAAAACATGTCAGAGATACTGTTGCACAGTTAAGCCACAGCCTGTTAATGTCTGTACATTCTCACAGATAAAAAAAAAAAAGCTTATAACCTTAACAAACATATAATTTCTAGATTTAGTGAGCCTGCCAGTGGACTTAACAGTGAACTCTGAACAATAAATTCAAACACAAGCAACTGATATTATGAAACTTCCTGTTAGACGAACTTGACACCTGGAACAAGGACAACTAATTAAAAAGACATGAACCTCTGGACAATATACAAAAACACAGAAATAAGTGCAATAAATATTGAGATATCTTACTTTTTAAAGAACCATTTGTCATTAGCAGATATCAACCTTCCTTGAAGAGTGGTCGACAAATTTCTAACAGAATTTGTTTAAATGATACAATACAACTGAGCAATCAGATCGCATACACAGTATGTATGTAAAACCGAAAGCTGGAGTAATGCCAGTGTCCTTTTTTTGGAGTAACTCTTCTATTAACAGACACGTCAACAACTTTGTCTTGCTTTGCAACCCTTTGGAATATACAACAGAGATTTGGTTTCATGTGTGTGATGCAAAAAATGAAGAACTACACTACACATGGGATAAGAAGGACAGAAACTGATGGAGTCAAGGACAGGTGGATACTCTATCATTTCATCAAAATTCACAGTTATTATTATATGTTTCCAGCAGCTTCATTACTTCATTTAGAATAAAGAAAAGAACAGTATGTTGGTTGGTGGAGGTGCAGCACAAAGTATGTGCAATTATATGAAGGAGAGCCACTTTCTTTTTACTGGGCATTGAATTTACTTTGCAAAAATCTCTGATGCATGCAGGTAAATATGTACAGTACTGTGTAAATGTTTTAGGCACTAAAAGTAAAGTGAGGATGCTTCCAAAAATAATGCCATGAATAGTTTTTATTTATCAGTCAACTTCATACAAAGTTCTGTAAACAGAAGAAACCTAAATAACCATCTGTTGCAGGACTCTTCATTCGTCTTGTCACTGAAGATAGTCTTTTATGACTCTGGCTGTATGTTTGGGGCCATTGTCATGTTACAGAATAAATTTGGGACCGATCAGATGCCTCCTTGATGGTATTGCATAATGGATAAGAATATAAATATCTAAAGTGCCTAAAACTTTGGCACAGTACCACATGATCATAATGTTCTCTGTTTTTTTTCCTTTATTCTCTTTTAATGATGTGTTTTGCCCTCCGACCTGTGTTTATTATCCATCCGTCTATATGTTCCCTGTGCACGGGCATGCTCTGTGA
Organism: Thunnus thynnus; assembly: GCF_963924715.1. Lineage (NCBI taxonomy): Eukaryota > Metazoa > Chordata > Actinopteri > Scombriformes > Scombridae > Thunnus > Thunnus thynnus. The sequence continues at coordinate 23,124,896 of NC_089527.1, forward strand.
GGTAGTTTGAGTCTGTCACTGTGAGGTAACAACAGCCTTTCTGAAGAAGTAGAGTGATGTGTGGTTTGCTCTCATGCAGTGGGATGACTGCAGTGAGATAAGTGCAGTGACTACAGTGAGGTGGGCTCTTCAGGGGGTCTGGGAGTCGGTGCAGGGGGTCTGGGAGTCAATGTTTAACAAGCTGTTTCAGCATTGCTTTACAGACAACATAAAAGTGCAGACAGGACAAAGAAAGACCCTGCAAGTCTGTGTGTGTGAGTGTGGATATGATAATAACATATGACTATTGTTAGTTGAAGAGGCACACCCTATGCACACATTGTAGGTGGTCCAAATGGGTTATTATACCAAACCTCCTTGGAAGAAATTGGTTGCTCTGGTTTAATTTTTTTTTCTCTTTTTTGGTGACAAAGTGTGCATGGTGACAATCAAGATCTCACTCACACATTCCTGGCCTAACTGTTGATATCCAAATATAAAAAATATACGTCGATTACTTTTGACAAATTGACAATACTTGAGAGTTTGATATTATGTTCTTTTTTATTCCTTACACCTCATGGCATTTTGATATTGGTGATTATATTGATCCCAGCTCTGCCTCAGTAATCAATCAGAGCCATTATCTCCACACAGCAATAATCTGTTGACTGAATTGATCGAAACATTTGGATTCACTTTGGATTCATTTTGGAGAAAAAGAACCATTAATGGGACATGGTGTTTTCTTTCACTGAAGCTTTTCAGAACCTTCACAAATCTTGACACACCACAGTAAAGTCTTGAAAGTAAAGATAACTCACAGCAGCACCAGACTTAGGTTAAGTCATTGTCAGGTCATTTGTATTCATTTCCACGTTCTAACTTTAGCTGTGTTCAGTGCTGTGTTCAATATTCATAAACTCTTCCAAAAACTTTCCATAAAGAATTTAAAAAAACACATGCCAACAGGTGGCAATGCAAAGGTTAAAGTGTAAGTTTTTCACAGTGAATGCAATTTGATTCATATGTTCCTGGCCAAAGTAATAGCCATAATTTGTCTACCTAAAGTGCAAATGGTTATTTATTCTTGTTTTTTTCTATAAAGCCATTTGCCATAATCATTTTTAGTGGTAACTGGGAAACTGGGGCAGGGGCTTGGGCTGGAAATTGGGAACCAGGAATGGAGGCTTGACCAGAAGCTGGGAACCTGGAGCTGAGGCTTAGGCTGGAAGTTGAACAGAAGACCACTGGAGCACAGGAACTAGTGACTGTTGCAGCTCAGGGAAAGAGGACCTCTGCAGCTCAGGAACAGGACTGCCACAGTTCAGCAGGAACAGGGGACTGCCACAGATCACCAAGAACAGGAGACTGCTGCAGCTCTTGAACAGGGGAATGCTGTAGTTCAGCAGGAACAGGGGACTGCCACAGCTCTGGAACAGGAAACAGCTGCAGCTGAGGAACATGGGGCTGCTGCAGATCAACAGGGGACTGCTGCAGATCAGCAGGAACAAAGGATCATTGCAACACAGGGACAGGCTGGGTGTCAGTAGTGGCACTGGGCAGCAGAGACTCTGTGGTGCTGAGCTGCTGAGAGAGTCAATGGCACCTGGAGCCATGGGGACCTCACCCCCTTTGAGAGGTGAAAATGACAAGGCATGTCCCCTCAAAGGGTGACAGCTGGACATCAGGATGGCTCCTCAGCTGATCCATATTAGGTTCTTGGGGTTCAGGAAAGGCAGGATCAGGACAGGTGGATAGTGGGCTAACCGGCTCAGAACAGGTAGATAGCAGGCTAGCTGGTTCAGGACAGGCAGGTTGCAGGCTCACAAACCAGAACCTAACCATGTCAGCAGGGGCTGGAGCTGGCTGCAGGTTGGCAGACTAAAGACTAGCTGGAGCTGAAACTGGATCTGCAGCTGAAGTGGCCAGAATCTCTTCCAGATTAGGCAGTAGTTTCAGCAGCCGCAGTTTAGATGAAACAAGGCAGTACTAGATAGAGAGCTGCATCAATGCTGGGGGTCTCATGGCAGCGAATCACTCCACAGCATACAGAACTTCATTTACCTCCTGCAGTGAGAAAACTGGGTCTGCTGGGTATATGTCTTTGGCCAGATCGTACTGTTGATTGAGGCAGAGCAGATGAACCCAATTGCAGTGAGGAGATGGGGATATGATAAGAATAAAGTATTTATTTTGAAGGCTAGGGAAAGGGAAAGCAGGCCTGGGGAAGCTTGGGCATATAGCTGGGAAACTGGGGCTGGAGCTTGAGCTAGAAGCTTGGAACCAGGAGCGGAGGCTTGGGCTGGAAACTTGTAACCTAGGGCTGAGGATTGGGCTGGAAGCTGGGAAGAGCGGGAGTCCAGGGCAGGGCAGCAGGGCCGATGAAACGAGGGGAGATGGGCAAGGGGAGACAGGAGACAGGAGACAGGAGACAGGAGACAGGAGACAGGAGACAGGAGACAGGAGACAGGAGACAGGAGACAGGGTAGATGAGATGGTCAAGAAGCTACGATCTGGCAGAGTGGAAGTGGCAGGGCTGAGTATTTGTAGAAGGCTTGATTACTGAGATGAGGTGCAGCTGGTGTGGCGCTGCTCTGACTCCAGCACACTTGTCTCCGCTCACACAATCACACACACACAAGGAGAGAGAGGGAGAGAGCCACTGTAAGAGTGACAGCAGGTTAGGGTGACACAGGATCATGAAAAAGAAACCATGTCTGGACCAGTTACTGTTTGTGTGATTTTACATTAAGCTTTGTCCAGCTTAGCAACACATCAACTTGTAAACTGATCCAAACTGAGGGCTACAAAAGTTGTTAATGTTTGCAACTCAAGTAATTAATTAATACAAATAAAGGTTTAAAAAATGCAACAGAAAACAAATAAACAAAATGGATGGTATTGATTGAATCGACACTTGACAGTACAAATTCAAGCCAAAATTAAACCTTAAAAGATGTAATTTAGCCTCTAGAATTCTGTATTGAAGAAGCTGTTTCTGACATTTCTACATATCAAGAATGGTTTTCATCTTCTTTGTCCATTATATTTTCCCTAAAGTACTGAAATCACCACAATTTATACTAGCTCAAACTTGTCTGATCTGAGCCACATCGAGGTTGATATTGTCTCACTGGTTGATCTCATTCTCCTCCCATCTGAATCCTCTGAAACCTGTAGCTGCTGATTGACTCTACACTTTGCATGTTTTGTTCAATCACAGATAGAAAAATCAGTAGCCCAACATGCTGTTAAGGGCACAGCACTGTGTAGATGATTGTACAAAGAAATACTTATGTGTCATATACTAGTTTATAGTTCATCTTGGCGCCAAACACAATTGCTGCACATGGGAACATGTTTTCAGAGTGACCAGACCTGGCCTGAAATCCAACACATTTATTCCTCTGCTATTGTTAGCTAAACAAATACAGCTGGCCACTTGGTATATAATCTACAAGTATTTTTTTTAATAATTACACACAGTATCAGATCCTTACTTTGTCTCACTCCCCTCTTTTTCTGTGTCTCAGGTATACATGCAAACATACACAGAGTCACTTTGGGAAAAAGAGTGCACACACCCACACTGCAGGGTATCACATTTTTATGACTCGTCTCAGTGGTGTAACTACAGTACACATCCATCTCTTCGGCATTAGCGTGATAGATGTATTTTTCATGCTGCCATTAAGGCTGAAGCAGTATGCTGTGCAAGGCTTGTGTGTATGCTAATGTGCCCTCTCACACCTGCAGCTTCCAATTACCCCTGAGGAATGGAGCCAAGACTCGGTTTGCAGCCACCAGCAATAATATGAGTAATGGCAAAATTGCACAAGTCTTTTGTAGAAAATTGAAAAAAAGAAGAAATCATTCAAGAGGGGGTTGGAGAGGGCACGGAACAAGAGGCAAGAAAGGGAAAGAGAAGAGAAGTGAAGGCAGAGAGAGGAAGAGGAAGTGTGAGGAAGAGAACAATGCAGGGGTTCCACGATTTTGCTCTGAAATATCTGTCACACTTCCACTGTGTATTGATTTACCCTCTTTGAGCAACATGTACAGCAGAACGCTATCAACTTTGAGGTTTGATGCTTTCCTCAGATCAAGATTAAGCACAGTCTGAGGGAGGCTGTGGGATGAAATAGAGATGCCCAGAAGCATCCATCTTGCTTTTCTGAATCATCTCAGCACCTCAATCAACTGTACCCGGGTTCATAACTGATTTGTTTTTCCTTTCTTGTACTCGGTTGGCTACTGGCAAAACAAGCCAACTATGTTTTCCCTTTCTTCTACTCTCTCTGCTCCATGCAGACAGAGCCAACTATGCTGATTAGATATTTGTTATGACCAGAAAGAGAGAGAGAGACAGATGATACTTGATAGGCCTATTTTCTGGGTATTGAGCTCCTGATAGTGTATGTGTGGGTGTGTGTGTGTGTGTGTGTGTGTGTGTGTGTGTCTGACAGGGAGGTATTAGGGGTCCTTGTGGCTGCTGGCCTCGATAACAGGGGGCGGAAAATCAATCACCTCCTTTGACAGCCATGTGAGTGGCCCCACCTCTTTATTTCCCCTCTCCTCCCTTCTGTTTCTCTCTGTGTCTTGTCACTTAGCAGATGATCTAGACAACGTGCATGCAAGAAACCATAAGCACAGATATGTACACGCACATGTCATAGCCTATACAGCCATGCACACACACACACACACACACACCCATATGTGAAAGTGGGAAGCACCTGGTAAAGCCCTGGCAGGATTAGTGAGTCGTATGAGTTGGTTACGGTGAGGAACACATGTTCAGGTCACTGTCTCTCTGACTGCACTGTGTTATTGCTCCAAACACTGTTCTTCTTATTATACTCCCCTCTCTGCTTTTCTTTTCTCTCCCCTTTCCATCCGCAACCCACCCCCCACCCCCACCCCCCTCATCTCTTTCTCTCCCTCTCTGCACATGTGTGTGTGTGAATATGTTTAAGGGGTGAGGAGGGGGGCACCAAATCCGTAGAGAGGACTTGGCAGTTGCTCTTCTCCCTCTCGCTTCATTGCTTCGGTCCTCCCCAAATCCTATTTCACGGTGCCAAGCATCCGCTCCCTGGGATCTCCACAGCTCCCATCTCCAGACGCAGGTTTAAGCCCCTCTCTTGGCACCCAGACTGGGCATGGAGAGAGAAGGCATGTGACGCACATGAACACCACCAGAGACACAAACACACCTATTATCTTTGCTCAGAGAGGGGCCCGGCATCCTGCAGTGTGCGCAGTGCTTACTCACACTTAGTCTTGCAAGCTGTTTTAGTTACATTTAGTAACCTCTGACATGAGTTGAGAGGTCACACATGAGCTCGTAAGCTGGTTCACACCAAATGCACATTTACTCATTCATCAACTAAATCACTCAAGCAATCACTTGCACACCAGCACACTCAGAAACTCATTCAGTCAAGTAACAACAAATCAGCCTAATGTAGCTGTTGACACTGTTCTTCATCTATTAATAATCAGCAGACAAAACACTATAGGCCTAATTGTCACCTTCTGTTAATTTGTTCTCCCATGATACAGGGTAAACTCATGCATTAATGGTACTCCAATTACAACTAATCAAAGCAATTGATTAACTGCCAAATTACCTGACTCTACACCAACAGATCCATGGAGTAGATGTGAGCATGTTGCATTTAAGAGGCAACTATTGTGCTTTTATGTAATGGCCACTAGATGGCACCATATACCAGAGTTTACAGTATGTTCATCATCACTCTTTTCTGTTCTCTGGTACACCTAAACAGTGATCAAGTAAGCTCTTGATTTTCCCAAATAATGTACTAATTTGCTTGGTGATTGTGATCAACCTTTCAACTCACTGCCAGAGCTCATAATGCAAATTAGTGAAACCAACTGAGGCTGTCCCAATTTACTTTCATCTGATTCAGGCCCTTGAAGATTCTTTTTCATCAGGGAATTAACATCAGCCAAATTCAGCAGGGCCAGTCATATACTTAACTGATAGTTATAACATCTCCCTTCACATTGTCTTTTCTTTCTTTCTTTCTTTCTTTCTTCTTTATCAAGGGGTTGAGCAGCAGCTATTATCCACAAACTAAAACTTGTTTGTTTTACTTCGTTTTATTCATTCATATTTTTCAGTTTATAATTTGGTCTGTGATGGAGCCATTGATTCAAGATCTGGTGACACCACATTTTGTGCCAAACAACTATGTATTGTCAGTTAGCTCTAATATTAAGCAGACAAACTTCCAAAGTATAAATGGACATCAATTATATTTACAGGTCAGATATCACAAACAGTAAAAGTTCTATTCACACCTCTAGAAACTTACAGCACTGAGGTTAACTCTGTAACATTTTACAATCAGGGTTTTATTCATAATTAGTAATAAATAGCCTACTGTATCCATAAATTGTTGTCAAGTTTCACTACTTTGGAATCTGTAGGATATCTATAGGTGGCGTTCATTGCAGGAATACTTCAAAATAAGTGCAGTTGTTCAGTTGTCTCTCAAATGTCACCCCACACCCTATTTTCCAGAGCCAGTGAGTTTAAATAGGGATAATTCATATCTACAGCAAAATAAGATCCACTGTTTGTGCTGATAATAGTACAGAGTCAGCTGCTCACACTGCAACATGAGCTGTAATGATGAAATACTGCATGAAAAAGTGATACTAAAAGCCTTCTTTACCAATGAAAAAACTATACTGGAAAGCTTAAGTTTCTGATAATAATAAGCATGTCAGCATGGGTGGAAATAAGTACCTGCTTTTATTGATTAGTACCTGAACCTGCTGTATATTAATTGGCCTAACTTAACCACTAGAATTCAGTACATTTCAGTCAACTAGCAATCTTAAGGCAGCACAGATATATTTTATGAAATCGAAAAGGTTTTTGCAGTTTAATCATTTCATTTCACTATTGATTTTCCTATTGACCCCCCACCTGTGTGCTTTGTGTATGTGGCCAAGTTCCCAGTAAGTACAGTGCTCATGGCAGACTACACATGGCAGCTTCCTTATATCCCCAGAATCCAGCTTTAATACTGATTTATACTGACTGGCCTCATCTTTTCTGTGTGTCAATTAGTTTGAGGTAATTTGATTAAACACGTCATAAAACTAGTCCTATAGAGGGCCCCTCTACATGACAGGCACAAAAGATTAACTAGTAACATACATACAGTATGTTGATATTGTACTTTAGTGGTGCAAATTCCCTATCAAACTTGCAATTAATCAAATTACAAAAGACAATTGACATGCAGTGAATTTTGGACCCTTAGGAATATATTAATATACTGTACATAAAAATGGGTGGAGGTTTACACTACTGCACTAACAATGAGGACTTGCCAAAGGTGTACCCAGCCTTTTGCCCAACATGAGCTGGGTTCAGCTCAAGCCCACTGCAGCCCTGCAGAGGTTAAGTGGGTATTGGTGGGTGAATGGACTGGGTGTGAGCAGTTAAATGTATTTGTAAAGTAATGTGACACTGCTTGATTGCTAGAATAGCTGTCTCAGATTGCAGATTCTGCCCACACACAGGACTGTTGGCAACATGAGGAAAGTAACCCAGTGCCCCATATGTAGCTCTCCCTCACCCACACAAAGACAGAAGGAAGGAACAAACATTGACCCAGTTCCTCTACTCAGATGGAACGGTGATAGTCAGTCAACTATGTGATAATCACAGCAGCAGCAGTGAAAACATCAACCGTTGCATAGAGGCCCAGCTCATTTGGAAATCAACAACAGCTGCTGTCGGAGGAAAGAAAATCAGATCACATTTGGCATTTGCTTATCAGTACATGATCAGACTTTTTTTTTTTTTTTTTTTTTAGAAAATTGTAGAACAGAGAAATAGTTACAGACTTACAGATGGTTAATTTTAAAGATAGAGAAGTCAGTCAGTCTCTTCAGCATGCAAACAGTGAAAGTCAAAAAGTTATTTCATCAGCCACAGATTTCAGATTAATTTATTCCCCCAAAATTCAGCTTTTCAGGTGGTGTCATTATGGTATTTTTAATGGCATCTTTGGCATCCTTTTTTAAAATCTGTTTTTAGTATTGTGGTGTTGACACATAAGTAAAAAGGGGATATGAGGCACTCTTATCATGACACAACATGACAATGACAGCATGCAACATATAATTCTCACCGCCTATAAACAAAGAGCATGTTGTAATCAGTCCACTGAGGCAGACTCATCATTAGACACCATAAAATGCCCTGGGGTCTTGAGGGAAGTAAACAGCAGCATCAGGCATTAGTCGGTCAGAGCTGAACGTGCTGGATCCCTATGCATTATTAATAGTGTCTGCGCTAATTGAAAGTCATAACTCCACAATGAAACGTCTAGGGCAGACATCACACCCTGCCATCCCGCTGCCAGAGGATCCCCTCAGAATATTTTAGAAGAATATTTTAGAATATTCTTTTACTCACAAATGCAGTAGTCACGTTTTGTAAGGTTTTGTTGCATTGTTGCATTGCATGACAATAGGCCCAACAATGGCACACAACTCAGGACTGCTCTTATATTGCTGAAGTAAAATGAGCCCTGTTACATAACAGATACAGTCAACTTTGTCTTAAATGTTTCCCTCATCTGTTTACTTATTGTTTGTGTCTGTAAACCTGTTAATTTTGCTATTTGTTGTATTGGCTTATTCACCAACTGGACTCTTGCATCTTTTCTCTCTACATCAAGGCTCACAGAGGAAATATGTTTTGAACCTTATTGTTTCATCCTTGACACAGTGTAGTAGTGAGTGATTTAATGTCTTCCTTCTCACCGTGTTAAAGAAACTAAACTACAATACAACACAGTGAGGTTGCTACAAACTCACTGCTGAGCCCTGTAGGATTATTACATCATTATAGAAACATTGCAGTGGATTTTCATGCATGTGAGTGAGTGAGTGAAAGAGAGACTGTGGCGCATGTGCGCATGTGTAGCCTGAGTATGTTGTGGAAACAGGCAGCTGGCATTTAAAACATGTGAAATGACTTTGCCTAAATATACTCAGAGGTTAAATATACTGTTGGCAAAATAATTTCCTCAAAGAGATCTGCAATACACGTGAGCAATACATTGTACTGCAATACAATTTAAATCACTCATAGTTGCCCAAATTCCTTATAACATTGTCAAACCACAATCACAATGACATTCTGTATAGCCTATGGCTTTAGTTTTGTGTTTCATGTTTTTGGACATGATTAGAAACTTGTATTGGCGTCAGCTTTATTTACTCTGGGACCTCTGCATGTGGACATTATTATTATTATTATTATTTTATAGTACAGTATTCAGATGTGTTCCAGGAGAGGTGAGAAAATCTCAGTGCGCATGCGCATCGTAGTCATCTGACGGATGAGCGCTGTGGACGCTTCGCGTTACCGCTACACCCCAGGGCCACCGCTGTAACACAGAGCGGGACACGCAGCCTCCATGAGGGACCGTCTCCTGCAAGAGTAAAACTGTCAAACAAACGAAGAGTGACCAGGAAAGACTATCCGGAGGTTTGGTGGTTTGCATGCGGTGAAAGAGCTCCTGAAATGTAGCCAGCAGCGTGAGTGTGGGTCGTTGTAATCGCTCGGTCGCTGCATGGCTCTTCACAGGGATGCCATGAAAATCAGAACAGCCGACTGAGAGACCGCTGCTCCTCGCTATCACAGACACAGGCGGCGGCGGCGGCGGCGGTGGTGGTGGTGGTGGTGAGCGATGGATACTGGTGGAAAGATCCACATTAGGTAGCGTTTACGAAGATCCAAGGAGAGCTGACCGTCTCTGTCTCGTCTAGTCGCCGCCGGAGCTGTTTAAAGGATGGATTTCAGCCTGCTCCGGAATATCATCCGCAGATACGTAAGGGCCCCCGTCTGTCAACACTGTCACAACTGTGGCTCCGTGTCTGCAAGTGCAACAATATATAACATGCATGTTTCATTTGTCTGTTATTGCATCTAAAATACAGCATGTGTTGCAGATTTAATTGCCTGCCTTGCTCAGGTGGTGTTGACGCGCAGGGTGATAAACACTTCTGCAATGGTAAACATTTTACTCGAGCTGTTTTGGCAGGCCATTGACTTTGGGGGCTTTACAATGTTTTTGTGGAGCTGAATGGGGAATGTGCCAGTGGCTACAGATGCAGTGATGGCTGGTGAATGTGTAGAATAGAAATGAACTTGGCTGGCCCAGTTAAGTTGCTTTAGTGAGCCACAACATGCATGCATACTATCTCATGGCTTCCAGTTGGTCTGCAGAGGAAATAAATCCCCATCAGGACTCACTGGCTAGAGAGGCCTAGTAGGGACTCACACTTTGCAGCAGTAGTTTGTAATTTTCACCAAACACGCTGAGCAGCACTCACTTCCAGCCTGATGGAGCAATCAGCTGTGCAGGTTAAACTAGTGGGTTTTTAAGGAAAGGACATGCTGTCACTCTCCAGAGTCCAGCAAGGCCTCATCATTATCTCTAATCCATGATGTAGAAGTCTGTCAGTGAGCAGGAAATGTGCACATAGTTGTAACCATATTACTGGTTGGTCTCATCTGAATGGGCTGGTGCTGTCAGGAGCCTTTTTCACTATCTGCCAGGACAGATAGCAGCTGTTCAGTGGGCGTCTGAATTAGAGATAAAAAAGTGTCTAGTAGGAACCAGGGCTGACTTTTGACAGGCCCGGTTGACGTTCATCACACTGGGCACCTCGGGAGTATCAACACAGCTGCTCTATACAATCTGTGACCCTTTCACCTGACCTTAAAACTGGCTCAGGTGCTGTGAAGATAACTATCTGTGTGCTTATTTCTATATGTTTCTCATTTGCCAAGCTTGTATAAATGAGTTTGAGGAAGTGTGTGTGTGTATTTGTGTGTGTGTGTGTGTAGCAGTGTCGAGAGCTTGACGGATGCTCCAGCAGAGCTAATATCAGGGGAAGTCAGAACCCCGAGTGAGGCGGAGATGAGGAGGAGGAAGAGGAGGAGGGATGGATGGGGTCATTGAACACACCACTCATCTGTCACCCTCCTGTCCAGCCTTTTTCCTCTGCATCCTCACCGCGTGACATTATGAAGCAGACAAGGAATTAATCATTAATTCAATTATCCGGATATTGATTTAGAATTGGAGGGATGGTGGATGTATATTTAGCCTTTTATTACGTCACCTTCTGCTAACCCTGCCATATTTTCAACAGCTGCTCCTTTAATTAGACTACATAGGAGAACAAACATTACATCATGCAAGTTGATTAATGTGCAATAAGCAGGGCGTCTAAGCCTCTTCTCTGGACAGAGAGAGCATTAAACATCCAACAAGGTCATCACCCAAATGTAACCAAGCTTCAGTACTTTCACAATTTTGCTATTCAAACTAGAAATGCTGAATTAGTAAATCTTCTTCAGCCGTGAAAGGATGTGCTTCTGATTTAGTCCACCTAACTCCGCTCGGAAAGTTTATGAGCCTTTCACTTCATATTTTCTTCCTGTATTATTACTCTGTCATTGACTTGTGATTTGTCCTTGATGTATTTTTGTGTGAGGGAAATGAGTGTTTTTCAGTTCTGCCAGCTCTTGCTTTTGGTTTGGTGTATTTACAACATTCTAATATATTGATAAAATAAACATATCAGACTTGATTAAGGATAACACTCAAGTCCTGGATGCATATCTGTTGTCCCTGGTGTTTGTCCAACAACCTTTATCTTGACAGAAACAGGAATTCAGTATCTGACTTTAAAAAACGGGAAAGAAAAAAACAGCAAATATAATCATTTGAACATTTGATAAGTGTTTTTCAGGAAGCAAACAACGTCAAAAGCATCAAAAAAGAAAAAAATAAGTAGACAACAGTTGTCTAGCATAGTTCAAGATGCTTTACTAGAACCTCAAGCAAGAATTTTGTTCATTAGAGATAATTGCATGATTTCATTTAGATCTGCCCCATAATAGTTGACCAACCGTTAGTCGATGAGAAGAATCTTAGTCGACCAAGTTTTCATTGGTCAAGAGCTGCATCTTGTCAAAAACTGGTATATGGCTGGACCGTGTATGAAACAACGGATACAGGAAGTGGCGACACGTGCGACACCCAGCTCAGGCAACCAATGAAGTTATGCCATTGTTCATGTAACTTCATCACTCAGTCAGTGACCCTGTTCGCTGTGGTAACAGAAGCACTGATTCCTCTGGAAATATCTGTCTGCTTCAGCACTTTCCTTCAGGAAAAACTGCCTAAAATGAGAGATAGGAGGATTTAACAGAACTAATTGACCCACAGGACTGAAAAGGTAACAACTGGCTCTCCTTTGCTGGTTGTTCCGACACATTCAGAATTATTACTGCTTTTGCCGGTGGCTCGCTTCATGTGCGCACTTGTAAAATTTACATTTTTAAGGCTCATTATTACAGTTTTGTGTTTCTCTGTAATGTAGTACAGTGTTAACAATGTTACTCAAACCATTTTCTGATGCCCCAAAAATATATATTTAAATAATTAAATTAATATCATACACATGCAACAACTAGTCGAGTAATGACTTGAACTAACAACTACTGGTCGACTAGGAAAATCTTTGATCAGGGGCAGCCCTAATTTAATTATACTAAACCGTCATCTTGACTCTTGGTACAGCAGCTGTCGCTGTGAAGTGAGTTGCCTGATGCACTCAATCAGTAACTCTAGACAGTTATTCAGATGTGTCCACTTTATAATGAGAAAGAAATTAAACTTTCTCGATGCAGCGCATTCTGTCCTGCTTATAAGCCTGTTTTCTGACTTCAGAAAAATTGCTGCTGAACTGAACCTGTACGGTTACAGTAAATGGTTCTTCTAAAGTAAAACGTGGTGTCCTGTTGTTTTTCAGTGCGTGAAGTTTAAGTGGGACATTATGTTGTGTAATAACCTAATCTTTTCACCTATATTTTTACTCTACTGGTGTAAAAGAATGACTAAGCCTTCATGCTATAAGACATATTGTACAATAGGAGTGTGTGTTTGTGTGCATGCGCTCTTGCTCTGGTATCTCAACAGCCCACGGTCCAGGACATGACAGGAAGAGATTTTATCTATAATAAGATTTATCTGTAAAATGACCTCTTGTGGTTCTTGTGTATGTGTTGGCCACTGTCGAGACACTCCCTTCTCTTGGGTGCCCTTTTGTCGTTTGGTAATAATAGCGATGGCGTGATGCCTCAGACTGGCGGAAAGCGTGAGAACTGCATGAGGTCATGATCTGGATAAGAGGGATGCCAGTGTGTGTGTGAGTGGTAGTCATATTAAAAATACCTGATGCCATGTAGGGGCTTAAATATGCTCTCTAACTTGTACAGCTTACCTTTTCACTTTCACAAAGCAGCCTCTTGTGATAAAAACATTTTGATATACATCAGTGTTGTGGCCATCGCTCATCTTGATTTACCCCTATCTCCCTCTGTTCTCACCCGTCTTTACATCTTATCTATGAATGTATTGCTGTTATTCCTGTGTAGACCTCTCACAACCTCAGCAGATAAAAGAGAAAAGCCAGTAATGTCTCTCTTTGATCAAAAGGGTGCCAGCAGGACCTGGAGTGCTGAAGGGCTTTAGAAAGGGTCCTCGCAACTTTACAGCTCTGCGAGTCCCCTGGCTGGTGTTGAAAGGCAGAACACAGCCTGCTAGATTACTGTTTGCCACATTAGCTCTCACAGCTAGAAACGGTTAAGGGTGGTCTATTCCTGTCCGCTGCCCCCCTTGGAGAAGGGCCCCAATGGAGAGACAGAGGCTGTAGGTGACAAAAACACACAGGATTTGTGTTTGGGCCAGGTTTTGCCCGCCAGTCTGTGTTCATATCAGAGAAAACAGCCATGTATTGGTGTTCTGGCACAGAAGAATGATTTTGTTTCTCAAAGTGTGCCCCTGCATGGAGACAGAGGTTTCGTTTCAAGACACCATTTCAAGCTTGTATTAGGATGTTGTCAGTGTTAAAATTCAGAGAAAATGAGAAAGAGGATTTTTTTTTTTTTTTTAGGATGCAGATTACGGTGGCGGGAGAAAAAGGAGAGAAGAGAGGGAGGGGAGAAGAGAAGTAGCACAGCTGGATTAAAGACTTATGTAACAGTTGGATCACGGCAAGTCAAGTGGGAGAGGAAGCATAGGCAATAACAGAATACAAATTTTGTTTTGTTCATTTTGAAGTAATCTTCTCATATTTATCCTTTTGATTTTGTTGCAGGTATACAGATACCTGCGTCATTTGGTGACTTTTGTCACCAGTGTCAGTGACAGTATGTAAAGGCTGAAGATCTTGATTTCTTTCACATTTTCCAACCAACACGGTGTTACATCTGTGTTTTCTGTCTGCTCCTGATTTACCCCGAAAAGTTATTGTCTGATTAAATGTAATAACGGCTAATGGCATTTCTTTCTCCCTGTGAGCTATGTTCCCTCTCTTTATTTAATTAGTTTCATCCTCACTGCTGCATTTGATGTTTACTCTTTCATTCTAATTTGTTCCAAAAAAGGATTTTACACAGACGATACAGTTTAAGATGTCCTACTTGAGCCAAATGAAAGTACCAAGAAGATATTGAGAATATTGTCTGGAATATATTGTCGGTAAAACACTACTTAATATTTTCCTTAAAGCCCAAAGGTTTCGTTGTAATCTCTTGTCAAATCCACTTATACAGCATTAAATTAATGAGAAAATCCTGCCCATTTGATCTCCAGTCCGTATTTAATGAAGCTTTTGTGTAGTTTATGTTCTTTGCATTATGAACTTGCAGATTTAGCATAGTTGCCTGTCGCTGCGCTCTGTGTTGCTATGGTGATTAATGACAAATAAGTAGCAATAGAGTGCATGCTGAACAGGTAGGCGCTTTCGTTTTTAGATCAAGGTCTAGAGGCTCCTTTTATCTCTGCTCAATGCTACGACAAACGTCATAGCTTCTCTTAATAAGTTACTGCATTTCCTTTAATTTTCTTGCAGCTGTAATCCATCCTCTCATTTGAATGTAAGAAACACTTTGAGTTATATCAGTAAAATGTGACTCATACCAGCATCAGCTATTCTTAGATTCATAGGTTTCATAGGTTTATAGATCCTTAATTCTTAGTAACTACTTGCTGGTTTCAAATGAGATATTTACTAAATTTGATTGGACCAATAAAACTTAAATGTTATTGTTAGTAAAGATTTTTGTAAAGTGTAAATCAGTTGCTAAGAAACATTTGTAGTGCAGTCCAATCATCAATGCAACCAACTATGTAAACTCACTAGATACACTGTAGCATCACAAGCTAACATAACTGCTAACAATAACAGTTTCAAGGAGGGCTAGCAAGTTTATCTACCAATTCTTTATAAATGTAGATATGACTTTCTACTTTTTATTTTTATATGCTTACATGGAAAAATGTATAAATGGGTGTTTTAGGGTTAGTTGGTAATATTCTGTTTAATAGTTCAGAATGAGTTGGAAATACCTGATTATGCTAACCTAACCAATGCTAATCTTAATGTTAAGCTAATGTTAGTGTTAAGCTTAATGTTTTGTAATTTGAGGTATACTGTGTTATTTTTGTGAATTGTTATTTGAAATCTTTCCATTATTGTTAAAGAGCATTTTATGAAGTGCAAGGTCAGATACGTTGACCATATTTCATATTACATAATTTGGTCATATATCGGCAAGCTAATGTTTAGTAACAACTAATATGTACGTCAGAACCAGTTTGTGTGGTGAAATCTGTTTAAATTTAGTAAACAATTATAGCTAAGCTAAGTTTGAGCTCACAAAAAGCTGGTGCAACCGGCTATTACAGAGACTTTAATGGGTTATTTTTTCAAATGCTCTCAGGAAAAAATAAAAAAAATTCCCAAAACGTGGCCTGTAAAAATTATACTCCTTAGGTTAAAAGCTTTCCCATCCTGCACATGGGTGTTGTGTTACCATGTTTGTGTGTTTCTACATCCTTTGTGGACTTAACATGAGTAGTTCATTAAGGAAGAGCTCAGTCAGAAGAATTTGATCTGTGGGTTAATGAGGGATACCTTCTCAACGTGCTTTGTGCCTCTGCAGTGCAGCATGCCGGGACAGTGGAGGAGGGATGAGACATGATCATTTAATCAGGCCAGTTAATGGTGTATACCTTCTTATTACACCTCCGTGGCAGAAAGGAGCTACATCATGGGGACGGCATGGATAGATCATGGCACTGCTTGGGGTTAGGGGTCATTTTTCCACAATGGAAGTATGCAGCTCCATAACCCGGTGAAGTGCTATGGAGTGAAGCATAGGGACACCAATAGATAAAGCCAGAACCAGAAATACTCTCTGGGCTTTTTAAAGCAGCATTTCAAACCCTAAAAATAGCAGCTTCTGTTCTCTCATTGTGAATCCAGAGTTTAAAAAGTCTAAAACCATCTACCCAAGAGAGCGCACCACTACAGTTACAAACATAAAAGGAAAAGTTGCAGTGGTGGCATGTTTGCTGGTATCAAATCCATTCCGTCATTGTTGTTGATTGATGGTGATGTAAGACCAGCCTGCTGAGAGGCAGTTTCAGTGTTGATAATAAAGACAAAGCCTCCATGTCCTGCAACCAACCAGCCAGCCACTTTGTCTGATGGACCAGTAGAGTGAAAAGGGAACAGTGGACCGGGGATTGATACGGATCAGTGCGGATTAATGATCAGATAACTACAAACTACAGTGCAATCTCTCTGTGTCTTTCTCCATCCCTCTCCCACAGTTACACTGTTGGAGTGTGACACACACTGCCAGCAGATGGAGGGAACAAAGAGAGGAAGCAGCAAATACAGAAATATGAAGGGACGAGTGATGAAATGATGGAAATGTAGATTTAAGAAGAAAATGTCTGAGAAGTTGAAAGTGTTTTCGGATACGCTGGATACAAAGTGCTGAGCAATATGGTTGAAATCGTTATCTCAATATTAATATTCTGCAGACATATTCTGATATTGATGTAAATCAAAATAAGGTGAATGCAGGCAAAATCATGTGTGAAATAGTCAAAATGATACTCAAAGCAATGAACTGTGTTTCAGTGTTAATGTTTGTGTCACATGAGACCAAACTCTTAACATGTGTAAAACAAAAACATCAGAGTTGTATGAACTTTTCTTAATTTAATCTCCTCCTTGTTAATATTGTAGATAACTGGTGTCCTGATTAATTACAGTATGACCATTGACTTTAAATTCAACCAACCAATCAGCTGTCATTAGTTGTTTTAGCTATTCTCTCTTTACATGGGAGACAGTCAAACACTGTTTTCATTAAAAGACATTGTTTCTTGTGAAGAGATTTGCTAAGTTTACAATTTTAATACATTTATTGTCCAGCAGAACAGGGCCCTAAGGAACTGAGATAGTTTGATGTGATTCTTGATTATTTGATACAAGCCTTGATTGTCCAGTTTTTCAAAGCTGCCGAAAAATGTATGCAGAGCTGTTAGAAGTTCTTACGATCAAAACTGAAAAAGTGCAGTTTATTCACAGTTAACTGGGTCATGACCGAGACTTTTCAAAAATACCTCTATAAATAAAATCAGATAAAAATTACTCCTTTTATCAGAGGCACCAATGGAAAAACTATTATCATTATTTTTTAGCTGAGATCATGTAAATTATTGGCAAATTATCAAGATTGGTTGGGGTGATTGTCATTAAAGACACTTAGCTAGTTGAGCATTAACAGGATTATTGTAGCTGGGTAACATTATGTCACTGTCAACCAGGATTATTTAAGCCATATTTTAACAACAGTGTTATTTTGACACCAGCAAACAAAACACTCTACGTAAGACAGATCCAGCAACCCAGCCACACTGTTTGTCAGTTTTTCTTTTTTTCTGAACACATTTGCCTCCCTCTTTGCTGCCTTTATTCACTGTTTTGTCATTATGTCTTAATTTCATTATTTTGTCCCCCCCTCCCCATCTCATGCTGCTCGCTCCCCTTCAATCTGCTACTCTTTGCCCGCCTCACTTTCCATCTCTCTCTTCCTCCATTTCACTGTATCTCTCTGGGTCATGTTGCCCCCCCTAATGTTTTGGAGGGGTCTCAAGTCGGCTGACACTGTTGGCTTCGTGTCTATTTTTATCCCACTGCCAAGCGCCTGTTGATCACTGAGGATAAGTTTAGATCTGTGACTCTCTTTTCACTATTGCTTTGATTTTTAAGCCTGTACTGGTCATGAATTTTGACACAGTTTTTGACACAGTTTTTTGTTGCAGATTTTACTCGGAAAAGTTACATTAGCCTTCATTTGATCTTGTGTCTAAACTTAGTAAAGGATGTAAGCTTTCAGTAGTATTCAAGTGTCAACTTTGTAAGCTCATGGATTCGAATCTACAAAGTTACTGAAAAGACTTTGAAATTTGAGTGTGAAATTTACATCATGTGGGCTCCCAACACAAAG
Source organism: Thunnus thynnus (assembly GCF_963924715.1). Taxonomy (NCBI): domain Eukaryota; kingdom Metazoa; phylum Chordata; class Actinopteri; order Scombriformes; family Scombridae; genus Thunnus; species Thunnus thynnus. The sequence goes on from NC_089527.1 coordinate 23,143,320, forward strand.
ACATTAAAGTTTCGGTCATTGGCAACGAAGAGCTACATCTCTGCCAAAATGTTGAGGACATTTTAAGCAGTGAAGTGCAGCTTCCACTGAAGTGCTTGTCCCAGAACTTTTCTGCTAAATGTCAACATTTCTTTGAGCTGTGTCAGGCAGGCTGCGTTGCCAAAGGCTACACTCACATAGCCTACTCAGGCCAAAGCATTAGGAGCCATGTAGGAAGCCAGATGGAATCAAACAGCTGAATGGTGGGGTCTCTTGACTCTTGTTTGTTGTTGGAGAGAGCTCTTCTCACAATACCATTTAACGAAGGACACCTTGGAAAAATATGTGCTGCTTTAAACTCCCAGAATGCACTCTGGTTGTCACTGGGGAGCCACTTAGATGTAATATAGATGAAAGATGAATGGAGATGGAAGTTTGCATACACAATGCGTATTCATTACTTTCAATCAAGACATTGGACCAAGAGAATAAATGCTGTTGATTTGTGCAAAAGTAAAAGAGAAATCTGGGGATGGAGCGGAGTGTAGACTCTGAAGAGCTCCTGCAGGAAGGAGTGAAAAGATAAATGAAAAATCTACGGTTGTGTGACTCAGAGTTGATCCCACCTGCACACATCAACAAACATACTCTCATCCTTCAGTCAGCCCCATCTCGTCTGCATGATTGTATGTTAAAATTAGTGACTGAAGATGTGTTGCACAGTCAAACATCTTTCTTAAGCTTAATTAGGAATAGCTCTTTACAATTTATTTGAGGTTTAATGCATATATGAGGGATAAGATTTGGGGTTGTTTAGGGCTATAACTAACAATTGCTTTCAATATCGATTAATCTATCTATTTTTTTTTCAAATAATTGTTCAGTCTATATGTTTTGTCCATGCCAAATTTTCATTGTGACATCTTAAAATTGCTTTTTTTATCTAACCAGCAGTCCAAACCCAAAGATATCCAATTTACAATGATATAAAACAGAGAAAATCAGCAAATCCTCGCATTTGAGAAGCTGAAACTTGTGAATCTTTGGCATTTGTGCTAGAAATATCACTTAAATGTCTAATCAATGACCAAACTATTAACTGGAGATAAATTTTCTGCTAAATGATCGATTAATAGACTAATCATTTCAGCGTTACTATTGTCTGTGCTGAGAACAAAACAATACAACCAGTAAAATTTGGCATACTAGGCCTATGATGCAAAAAAAAAAAGCAATATGTTTTAAAATGTAGATGTGTACATACACAGTGGACCATGTATAGTCCATATTGTGTCGACTGCATTTAGTAAAAGCATGGTTTTAAAGACTAATAATAGAAAATAGGTTATGAGTTGTAAGCGAGCACAGATGAACAGTGTAATTTAACCTCATTTTTTTTCTCTCTACCTGTATTGCTATTTATATATATCTCTCTCTCTCTGTTAGTGTGTGGGGGAGGAGAACTGGGTGGACAATCGGACGGTGTACATCGGGCAGAAAGAACCCCCTCCGGGAGCTGAGGCCTACATCCCTCAGCGTTACCCCGACAACCGCATCGTCTCCTCCAATGTAGGCAACCACAGTCCATGATTCAACGCCATGATATTGTTTATCCTCATCACTATTCTTTTGTTTCATATTCAGACAACCATGTAATCTCTTTTGGGAGCCATGTTTTTTAAGGATGACACATTCCACTGTTCTTGTGTCCACTGTGGAAGATGACAGGAAACAGATTTCCCTCTTGGCAGAAGGATTGTCATGATGTGCCCATTGTCCTCTAACTTCTTGTTATGCATGTGATAATAGCTCTGCTGTCACTCTGTCCGACAGTACACCTTCTGGAACTTCATTCCCAAGAACCTGTTCGAACAGTTCAGAAGAATCGCTAACTTCTACTTCTTGGTCATATTTCTGGTCCAGGTGAGATTTCCAAGAACATGTATAAGCAGTATAATCAGTTGTAGTCCTTCCACCTTTCCTCGTTTGATCTGAAAATACAACACAGAATCTCTCAGACAATACTTTGCCAGTTTCCCCGTATGTTCTTTTTAAAACAGAAAAAGAACAGCCTAAATATCATTTGCAGCTACTGATAACAAACATTGCATCTCTCATTTTGTGATGTTTGTTAATTCCTACTTGAAAACTGACCCTGAAGGAAAGTTTTGGTACTAACTGTGATTCCATATGGGCTGCACATGCAACAACAATTAACCTACTTATGCACTTAATTAATTTTTATAGTTAAGACACTGTACTTAAGAATTTGAGACAGTTTTACTTCCTTAAATTAACACATACGTAAGTGGCTGCCTCTTAAAGTGATCGTGTGCACCAGCCAAACATACGAGTGCTGATCTCACGGTTTTCATTCTGCACTCATTGTTCTCAGTTTTCAATATGGGAGCAATTATCCAAGATTAACAAATAAATCCTCCAAATGTGTTTGAGTTTACCTGGATGAGGATTAACAACATAATCTGAATTTACTAAAATCATGTTGGCCTGAAATGAGTAAATGGCAAACAAGCAATATTGCTCAGTCTGTCTAAATCAGAATAAAAGTGAAATCGCTTTTTTCTTGAGCCATCATAGTGCATCAAGTGTTGAATAATTATGCAAACTCATCATTAATCAATTTCTTTACCAGCAGTTGCTTTAAGTAGACCAGAATGCAATGTATCCACAGCTAGCATCTTTGTGTTTCTTTTATCAGTAGTATGTGAGATACAACACCCTCTTAACAGGATTCACTGGACATGGTACATAGTAGAGATGTTGCTTCTCCTTTTTCTTGTTGTTGACTGAAAAGATTCTACTTTGCTATTATTGTTCTCTAAATCTTGCTGAAAGAGTGTAGGAATGAACATTAAAGCACATTTAAAAGCTAAAAATGAATTATTCCAAAATGGATTTTTCCTCCAAGTGTAGATGGAGGAAATCAGGCATACTTTATGTTTGCTAGATTGGTGCTTGATTTCTTCTTACAGAAGCTTTACCCTGCTGCACTTCCTTACTCAGCGTTGCATTACTTGGCACCCTCTCCCTTCTCCTCTCTGTTGCCCCGCCCCTCCCCCCTCGTTCTCCCCCCTACATCTTCCTCCCACTGTTCCTCTCCCTTGCAGCTTATCATCGACACCCCCACCAGCCCAGTCACCAGCGGCCTGCCCCTCTTCTTTGTTATCACTGTCACCGCCATAAAACAGGTAGGACACGCACAAACATTCTCACATTTCCGGGAAATATAGCCCACAACGATCCCCCTCATACACCAACTCTCAGCCTCAAATACACACACACACACACACACACACACACACACACACACACACTCTACCAATCGGCTGCTCTATTATCTGTATATACACATTCCTCTCTCAGCGAAAGGACATGCCATTGAATATGTCTGGTGATGTGAGAAATATGATAATGAATGGTCTCCTCTGTTAATCACTCTAGCTGAGGATCTCATGCCCCTGGGAGATGCATCCTCTCTACCGCATCCCGGTACTGAGGGATGGGGTACTATCAGTGATAGATGGAGCTGTTCTGGCTAAGGAAGCCTGAGCTTTACTGGGACATAAATCTAAAACATGACATGTTGGCTAGAAATCCAGGAAACAGGTCACTAAGCTCAGAGAGCACAATGCTAATTAATTACAGAGTATGACTTTCACCTCTCTTCCTCTCTCCCCTACTCTCTCTTGATCTCATGCTATGCTCTGGCCCCATTTCTCTCTGCGCAATAATCTATATTTTCTGCGCCGCCCCTACACCAACAAACACATTGTCTTTCTCTTCCTTTTCTCTTCCACTCTTCTCACTCGCTGCATCTCTCTCAGGGCTATGAGGACTGGCTCAGACACAAGGCTGACTGCTCTATAAACGAGTGTCCGGTGGACGTGGTGCAGCAAGGGAAAGTGGTGAGGACGCAGAGTCACAAGCTACGGGTAAGAATGGCCTCATTAGAGCAGTACAGCCCCTGAGGCCACAAAGCAACACTACTGTATTGCTGCATAGCTCACTTTTCTATATAACCGTCTCTCTCACACCACTTCTTTTTCCTCTCTAAAGTCCGCTCTAACTTTGTTTCTCTCCTTCCTGACTCTCTTGCTTTCTCTCGTCTTTCCCACCAATTAATTGCAATGAAACTGTAGTAGAGGAACAATTAGGGTGTCCCATGATGCACCATGCTAGAGAGAAGGAATAGGACTGATGTATTTCATAAGTCAGGATACTCCTGTCATCATCCCCTAATGTTCTCTTGCGTCACTCTGATGCAACAGCAGTGTTTGGTGTGTGGCTCAGTCTAATTCTTGAAAATGCCTAGTTATACAGTAACCCTGAAGATTTTCATTGTATCTATACTTTTTAAAAAAATTTTATTATTATTTTTTATTAACACACCTTCCGTTATAACCAGTGGACACATGTGATGAGAAATCAATCAGGACTGAAAGCTTAAGGATTATAAGTTTGATGCATTAAAACTCTTAACTCGTCCATGCTCTTTGTTTTAACTGTTAACTGAAACATGGCAGCAGGGTAAAGACCTTTAAAGACTGTTATACTCTCTAGGCTCTATAGCTTCAACTAAACGAACTAATAAGCAAAGACATAACTGTCTTGTTCTAATTAGAAGTGGGAGCTGTTAAAATATTCTACAATGGAAATGAAAGACTCCTACAGTGTTCATTTTCAAGAGAAATTGCAGGGAGAACACACAGAGAGTGCTCAGCAAGAAGTAAAATAAATATGACACTCATTAATATTGCTTAGTTTTATTTACAGTAGTCCCGCTTCTGGTAGCAGATGCAGAGATGGATGTCAAGATTCAGTGGAAATGCATGAATTAGCTTCACTAAGCAGGCATGGTTATTATTATTTTTTTCTTTCTCACAAATATCTCTCTTGTATCATCCCAACATGAATGAAAACAGGGTAGTCAGACGGCATAATGTGAGTGTCTAGCTAAGCACCTCCTATGTAGATGTATAGGTGTCGGAGGGGGTGTATAATAGTTCAGGTACGTCTAATTTCTGCTGTGTCTGCTGCTTCTGTCATGTGAGCAGAGGCTTGAAGGCTTCAGCACAGCTGTCCAGGCTTAAAGGTTACAGAGTATTATAGTTTGTGTTACCATAGCAGTAGTTTCGAGTGAATTTGATTGGTTAAGAAACGTGTCCTTTGGAACAAATTGTACATCCACATACACGGAAATGTTTCTCTTTCCTTTAATCTGTCCCTCTCTCACTCCTTTCTCTCTGCTCCCCTCTTTATCTTTCTGTGTCTCTCTGTCACTCCATCTTCCGGCAGTTTCTGTACCAAGGTTTCTCACAACCGTAGATCAAACAAAGAGGATTAAAGTGTGAATTGGGAGCAGGAATAATGATGAATATATTAATCATGCAAAATCAGAGAGCGCGTGTCATGTGTATGGTCACCGTGGAGATGGGATTTATCAGAGCTTAAGCTGCTCCGCTCGCATAATCCGTTATGCAACTTCTCAATCCTTTGGAAAAAAAAGAAAAAAAAAAAGGAATGGTAAAGGATGAGTAGACGATTATCCACAGGTCTGTCTGTTTGTTTTTTACGCTCTGTGTTTACGTGAACTCGTCAGAAGACTTTTCATTTATTATTGAAGTGAAAGCCATTAAAAAGGGTGTGGCTGTCCCTCTTTGTCAGGTGGGGGACATCGTTGTGGTGAGGGAGGATGAGACTTTCCCCTGTGACCTCATCCTGCTTTCGTCCAGCCGCCATGATGGGACCTGCTACGTCACCACCACCAGCCTGGACGGGGAGTCTAGTCACAAGGTATCAGGACTAGTGCTTTAAATGTAACATTTTTGATCTCAAAACAGGAACATTTTAGGCTTCCATGGGTCCATAAAAAGCCTTTTTTGCATTTAATTTCCATTCTTGGATCAATAAAGAACAATGCTGGTATCTGTTTTACTAAACACAACTAGATTTTACAGTATGATTCTTGACAATTAAAATTAAAAAGGCTTACAGAGTCTTAAATTTGACCATATGGATTTCACTAATATCCTGCATAAAGATGCAGATGACACTCTGCCATGCACAGCATTTCACATTCTCATCTCTCCACTGATATTCATTGATGTCACTCACACAACCACACGCATGGCTGAGCACACACACACACACACACACACACACACACACATATCCCACAGCGTACCTAAGAGTACTCCGCCCACCCTCCTCATACATGCCCCCGGGGCGACCCCCTGATGTGCTCACCGTCCCAGCATGCCATCCTCCGCTGACCCAGGGAACACTCTATATAGCTGCTCACCTCCCTGGCTCCCGACTCTCAGTCATTTAGAAAACCTGCTGGAAGCCAGACTGAGGAGTCAAATGAAGCCTTCTCTCATTACTGGCTGTGGGTGACATTTTCCTCTGTTGTCTTCTTCTTCCCCCTTCCTCCTCCTCTCTGCCTCAGACCTATTATGCTGTACCAGATACCATGGCCTTTAGAACAGAGCGGGAGGTGGATTCTCTGCATGCCACTATTGAATGTGAACAACCGCAGCCTGACCTCTACAAGTGAGTGTGACACACGCTCATTGATGCATGTTTGTGCAAAGATGTGCTACTATTTCTTAGAAGTAGATTTTCCTTCATTGCTATGTCTGGATTTGACTTTGCTATAATGTTTTCCCAGATTCGTGGGACGCATCAATATTTACAAGGACAAAGAAGAGCCTGTGGCGAGGTGGGTATACTTTATGTGCACTTTTTTTTGTTGATACGCTCACTTTATATATACTTTTCTTATAGTATTGGGTATACTTTTCATGGACAATGGCAATGGGTTTTTTCAGGTTAATCATAAGTTGAAATGGGAAATATACTTATGTGCTTTCTTGCCAAGAGTTGGATGAGAAGGTTGATACCACTCTTATATCTACGATAAATATGACGCTACAGCAGGTTAGGTTAGCTAAGCATAAAGACCTGAACAAGCTAGCCTGCTCTGTCCTTAAGTTAAAAAACTTGTCAACAGCACCTCTAAAGCTTACTTTTAGACTTCAAATTTTGTAGAGCTGAAGCAAAAAAGGTATAATGCATTATTTTAGCTTTAGAAGTGCTGGTAGGCAGGTTTTGTTACCTTTGAACTGAGCCAGGCTAGTTGTTTCCTCGTTTCCAGTCTTAATGCAAAGCTGAGCTGACCATCTACTAGCTTTAAAAGTTGGCTAGACAGTTAGCTAGCTTCAAAGTGAGTGGTGTCAATTTTCTTACCTAATTCTCAGAAAGCGAAAGAGCGTATTTTCAAATATGTCAAACATTTCCATGAAATAAATACAGTAAAGGATTCTCTTTCATTCTTGCAGACCTCTTGGGGCAGAGAACTTGCTCCTCAGAGGAGCAACACTGAAGAACACACAACATATTTATGGTATTGTCATGTATATTCACTCTGCTTTATGTGTGTTAAATGTTGAAAATTTTAGAGTAAAGGCTGATTTCTTTTTTGTAATAGTAACCCAGGCTTTTCTCTTTCCTCAGCTGTTGCAATCTACACTGGCATGGAGACCAAGATGGCACTTAATTATCAGTCTAAATCTCAGAAGCGCTCCGCTGTAGAAAAGTATGATTAATGTCCCATCTCCTCTTGAATGACTACCATTTATGTTTGTAGTCTGTCAAGAATTGTTTTGTAAGAATTGAAACATTTTGTGGTCGCTCATCCTGACCTTTACTCCAACTCTTTGTCTCTCTGCAGGTCGATGAATGCCTTTCTGATCGTGTATCTGTGCATCTTGATCAGTAAAGCGGTGATCAACACTGTTCTGAAATATGCTTGGCAGTGGTCTCCTGACCGAGATGAGCCCTGGTACAACCACAGGACTGAGAATGAGCGCCAGCGTCACGTGGTCTGTTTATTGACCTCTGCCTTAAAATCAAGTCTTGACCCAACGTCATAACCTCCATTTCCTAAAACTTCCGTTTTTGCTGTTGCTGGTAATCATAGCAGTTGTCTCTCTCAATTCTCCCTTCAGGTGATCCGAGCTTTCACAGACTTCCTGGCCTTCATGGTCTTGTTCAATTACATCATCCCGGTGTCTATGTACGTGACAGTGGAGATGCAGAAATTTCTAGGCTCCTATTTCATCACCTGGGATGAGGAGATGTTTGATGAAGAGTTGGGAGAGGGAGCACAGGTTAACACCTCCGACCTGAATGAAGAGCTGGGACAGGTACATGAGCGCGCGCACACACACACACACACACACAAAAACACACACTCGCATACAGTATCTGGATTTAAACTTCGTAAACATGCCCTCACCCTATCTTTCCTCTTCCTTCCCTCCCAGGTGGAATATGTGTTTACAGATAAGACAGGCACTCTGACTGAGAATAACATGGAGTTTATTGAATGTTGTGTCGATGGGAACGTCTACATTCCACACGCCATCTGCAACGGCCAAATCCTCAGCGCTGCCTCCAGTATAGACATGATTGATTCCTCACCTGGAGGATACAGAAGAGTAAGTTTTTGTGTGTCTGTGTGTGTGTGTGTGTCTGTGTGTGTGATTGACAAGTAAGCCTGAGTAGGGACTTTACTGTGCTTACTCTGGTCTGGACTAGATGTGGAGACAAAAGGAAAGAAAACTTTAATAAGTTCTTGCTGAAACATATGGATGAGCGACACTTGTAGAATAATTTGCCACACTTTCAGACAAGGGGAACTTAATAAGTAGTAGAAAGAAAGTAAAGTAGAAAGTAATTATCAGGGACATTTTGATATACATAAATATCTGTTACACAACAGTGATACAACCTATATCCAGCTCATGAAAACTGTGACATTTTCTTTCCAAACGCTCAGCGTTGGCTTTGTCTTAAATGGAACAAAAAGTCCTCTGGTCCACAGAAAAGTGATGAGCTTTTCTGCCAACAGTGTTTATATTTAATAGAAGAAAAACTGGGGAGTCAGCAATAGCGACCGCAGATGACCAGAGACAGAGAGAGTGAGAGAATGCGCTACCTGCTAAAACTTCAATGTGCAGAAAACTTTGGAAAAAAGATGTAATGATTATGCTGCTTTATTACCACGTAGACTCTGGGAAATGCTGTTTAAAAATACAGAAATGAGTAAAGAACACCAAACATGTCATCAAAAAAATGGAAAGGAACTACGTGTAAATGGGAAAATGCTGGCAAAACTGAATTCAAACTTCAAAAGAAGTTCTTTTAATTTTGTATTTATTTCAATTATGCACCTTTGAAATGGATTTGACTGTTGCATTGGTAAAATAGGTACAAAGGATTATTGTGTATGGCTTTTGTGGCTGCAGGAACACGAAGACCTGTTTTTTCGGGCGCTGTGTCTGTGTCACACGGTGCAGGTGAAGGAGGAGGAGACGGTGGATGGCATTAAGAGGGGTATCCACCAGGGCAGGCCCACCTCCTTTTACATCTCCTCCTCACCGGATGAGGTGGCTTTGGTGGAAGGAATGAAAAGGTAAAAGCACTGAAACACACTATTAGTAAAATTACAACGCATTCTGTAAATGGGCAATGACCCATTTTTATTTTGTTGGTTCTGCACTCCAGTACTGCACTACATTGGTTTTGAACTGAGACACTGCTGACTTTCAGCTTTAATTTGAGGGGGTTCACATTCACATCAGATGAATGTTGTAGGAATAGCAGCCCTTTTTATACTCGGTCTCCCCATGATGTTTCTGATCCACACACATCAGAAGACACTTGGTATCTTTCTCGGTGATCTTCACTTACTTTCAGGACTTTTTACCCTCATTTTGGTCTTCAGCAAGTGAAACACGTGATCATTTGGATTGAAGACTCAGTTGCTTTGTCTGTATGTTTAGGATCACTGACCTGCTGCATTGCCCTACAATTAGGGGACTATTTATGAAAAGGACTTGGAAGTCTGACACTCTCAAACACCATTAAAGATGAAATTTAGTTCTTTAACTTAAAGTCATTGTTTAGTTTCAAATCCAATGTTAAGGGTCAACAGAAGGGAAAATGTGTGACAGCAGTCAGCAGTGAAACTGATTCTGTACATCACTGAATGAAAAATGCAGCCTCTTCATTGATTTAAATAAGGCCACTATGTTGGCACAGCTGGGATCCTGGCACAGGGGGACCGATATTTTTTTTTTTTTTGTTACACAACCATCAACATAAATCAATGTTTTTGAAAAGGTTCTCTTAAAATGTACTGGGCAGGAGGTTTTATAGATGAAAAATAAACTTGTCACTACTCTCATAACATATCTTTTGGCATTTCTGTACTTCAGATTCTTGTCACTTATCAGCTGACATGTACACTGATACCAATATATCTGCAATGAGCTAATACTGGCCGATATATCAGCCTGGCTCTTGTTATAACTTTCCAGAATTTTAAAATCGCGGCTCAAAGCATTACAAACCACTGTGCAATGTTTTGCCGTCACATAAACTCATGGATGTACTGTGGTACTGAAACTAGATCTCCTGGATAGTTTTTTGTTTTCCCACCGATACCTGAGGCAACATGCTCACACCAACGCAGAGCCCTCTGCTTCTTTTTTAATGCAGTGCTATTTTCAGTCTGAACGTGGTCTTAGACACATGGTACAATATGCCACATCACAGGCTGTTGCTCTCACGTATTGCTTTCACAGACGTTAAGTACTGTAGTATGTATGCATGAGCTGTGGTCATGTTACCCTAAATGCGTCAGAACACCTGAATCCTTTCTCCCCCTTCTTGTTGCCAGGCTGGGTTACACCTATCTGAGACTGAGAGACAACTACATGGAGATCCTCAACAAAGATGATGAGATTGAAAGGTTGGTCTGCTAAGTGTCTGTTTGTGGTTACACCACAGGAGTAATTCAGCTGATGGAGTCGAGACCATACATCAGCTGCCCTGGAGGGAAACCGCTCTCGGATTGTGTTTCATGCTCCACGGAGTTTACCAAAAACTGTGACCGCAAAGAGTGGGTTGTTTTAGAAATCGCTCAATCAGATCAAAATGTTTCAACTGATCTTAAAGAATGAAAGCCAGTAAGATCCCATTAGAGTGTGGTTTTGTGGAAAATGTCTAATGTTTTGATCCGTAGGAAGTGTTCATGTATCCAGCCTCTCTCTACATCACTCTCTGCAGTGGCCTGTCAATAGTGAGCTATTTTAAGAAGGCGGGGGAGAAGGGAGGGCGCTGCATTCAGCAGATGTGAAGACTTTGGAGGGAACGAGATGGCAAATGGTTCTAAAGTATTCTCATACCTGCTGTTTTCCGCTCTATAGGGAATCTATCGAAACTGAAATGATTTCTTATTCTTGTCACTCTCCACACAAACTACCAGACCAGTCTAATACAAACGTAACTCAAACCTCTGTGTGAGATTTTCAGTTTGTGTTGTATGAAGTTTGCTCACTAGGAAATTCAGGCTCATCTGCAATTCTCAGCAACTAAAAACAGAGAGGGGGGTTCTTTAGTTAGAAGTGCATGTGATGATACACCATGAGGCACCGGAAATTACAGTGTAAAAATTCTAAAAACTTTTACCATGAAACACTATCATCATTGAACTGCAGATTGATAATCAAGGTTTCTTTTGAAGTTATCATTTGCCAAACAGGCCCCCTTGAAAAGCACACTCACACCCTTGAATACCTGTTTTGTTTTCTGTTTTTGATATGACCTCCTTTTCAAGAGTGGGTACAAATAATCAAATAATAATGAACTGGGAAAAAAGGCCTTTGTCCACTTAATAAAGAGTGTATGGAGAACAGAGCTGGTCTGAAGTGGACTAATTTTAAAAAAAGTTAACAAATATAACCCTTCTTACACCAACACTGTCTCTCCTTCAGGTTTGAGCTGCTACATGTACTGAACTTTGACTCTGTAAGGCGGAGAATGAGCGTCATCGTCAAGTCGAGCTCAGGTAAGATGTACTCACGCAGAAGTGCAACTGGCTTCAGTGCTCTTATCTGTACATTTCGTAAATACGTGAGCAGCATCTGACTGTTCTTGCAGTTTATTTATTGTGTATTTGTGTGTTTGTTGGATCTCAGGAGAATACCTGCTCTTCTGTAAGGGGGCAGACTCATCCATTTTTCCTCGGGTGGTGTCTGGGAAGGTGGAGCAGGTGAAAGCGCGGGTGGAGCAGAATGCTGTGGTAAGTATACAAATGGGATTTAAACCACTACTATATGATAGGGCCAGGATCAGCATGAATATTATTGAGTGATGTTTTTCATAAATTAAAGCAGTTATGTATCCTTTAGACATTGTGCACTAATAAGCAGCCACCTGATCTGAAAGAATTTAATAAATGAGGGGTTTCCAAAAGAGTTTCAGCGACACTGTTCATGGCTTGAAAATATTGGGGGTTTTTTGACATTTTGGGAAATATCTTATTTGCTTTATTCGCTGAGAGTTCAGTTATCGGTACAATTGTGCATTTGTTTGCTATACTGTACATGAAGCAAGGGCTGGGCAATATATGGATATTATATCAAAATTGTGATATAAGACTAGATATCGTAATATTGTGATATGGCATAAATGTTGTCTTTTCCTGGTTTTGATGGCTGTATTACAGTAAAATGATGTAATTTTCTGAACTTACCAGATTGTTCTAGCTGTACTATTATTTGCCTTTACACACTTAGTCATTATATCCACATTACTGATGATTATTTATCAAAAATCTCATTGTTTAAATATTTTGTGAAAGCACCAATAGTCATCCCTACATTATTGTCACAATATCAATATCAAGGTATTTGATCAAAAATATTGTGATATTTGATTTTGTCCCTATCACCCAGCCCTTCATGAAGCTACCGCCAGCAGCAAGTTAGTTTATGTTAGCAAGAAAATCCACCTAGCAGCACCACTAAAGCTCACTGACTTAAAAAGTCATACACTCTTTGTTTTATCCCGACAAAAACCAAAGTATAAAAACAAATATATGTGGTTTTGTGAGGATTTACTGTATGTGCTGGACTATTTCTTGGCTGGACAAAGTGACTTTAAGTTGTCATTTTTACATGTAGTTTTTTAATTAAACAAATGAGATTAAACAAATGTGTTAATCGATGAGCTTTACAGGTGCTCGTAAGCAGATTTTGGACTTTGGACAGAGCCAAGCTAGCTGTTCCCCCTTGATCCCAGTCTTTGTGCTAAGCCAAGCTAACCATCTCCTGGCTCCATCTTCATGTTTAATGGACGAAAATGAAAGTGGTATCGATCTCCTGATCTGACTCCTGCCAAGAAAACGAATAAGTGTATTTCCTAAAATGTCAAACTACTCTTTTAAGTTTCTGTTCCAATCTTTTAATAGTAAAATTCAACAGAATACAAAAAAGTCAAGCAAAATTTTTAAATCAGCACAAAATGTCATTATTGGTATTGATATTATTCTTCCAAGGCCCATATGAGCCAGATTTTAGTTATCTCACTATGACATCATTATGTTAGATACCATGTGCTTCCTAATAAATGACTAACTTAATGTATCTCCTCCATCACTCTTTTCTTCGCTGTGACACCAGGAGGGGCTGCGGACTCTCTGCGTCGCCTATAAAAGGCTTTCAGAGTCCGAATACGAGGAGGCGTGTCATCACCTGAACAAAGCCAAACTGGCCCTGCAGGACAGGGAGCAGAGGCTGGCTCAGGCCTATGACATCATCGAAAGGGACTTCGTGCTCTTGGGCGCTACGGCAGTAGAGGACAGGTTGGTCGCCATGAGGGGAGGGAGAGAGGAAGGGAAAGATTTAAAAACAGTACAGCAGCAGGAGGACAGAAGGGAAGATTAATGAGTCATGAAGCTGGTTTCAAAGTATTGGCACGACTCATGAGGGCAAAAAAGATTAATTCCGAGCTCTGATAGGTGACTTACTACTAATGTACCGTGCTACTTGTCTGTTTTATTATCTGTTCTTTCATAGTATGAAATGTTTTTGTGCTCTGATGTACCAGACCTCAGTATTGACCTACACAGGCAGTTTTCTCTATCTGATCGATCGGCTCCCTGACAGTTTGACTTTCTAATAGATAAACTGGTGATGGTGTGGGACAGTGGGTGGTCATGCATTGATAACTTATGTCCAGTTGGTAATTGATTGATTGAAGTTGTGATGGATGTTTTAACCTACCCCACTGGAGGCTGAAACAGGTATTGACTTATTGATGCGCAGGCTCCAGGAGAAAGCTGCGGACACCATTGAGTCACTGCACAAGGCCGGGATGAAAGTTTGGGTCCTGACGGGAGACAAGATGGAGACGGCAGCGGCTACCTGCTACGCTAGCAAGCTGTTCCGTCGTAGCACCCAGATTCTGGAGCTGACCAAGAAACGCACAGAAGAGCAGAGTCTGCACGATGTTCTGTTCGAACTGAACAGGACCGTTCTCAGACAACGCTCTATTTCTGGGTATGGGACAGTGCATCATCTACATTATGTACTGTACACTTACAGTATCTGCATGGGAAATGCTGTGAATTCCTACATACCACATAACTGCATTTTATCTGCACACTTCACACCTGATGAAATTAGTAGAATTTCAAGACTGCACGCTGCTCTATATTTGTATGTGTGAAAAGCTCTCTGTTGATTGTTCTGTCATGTTTTGTTCCAGTTTGTCAGTAGACTGCCTTGACTTCGGCCTGATTATCGACGGGGCCACTCTGTCTGCAGTACTAAAGGCCAACCACGAGGGTGTCGGCAACTACCGAGAGATCTTCCTAGACATCTGTCGCAACTGTAGTGCTGTGCTCTGCTGTCGCATGGCACCGCTGCAGAAAGCACAGGTGAGAGAACTGCAAATACTTTAGCAAATCAATGCGTACACCAGGCCCAGTGATACTTACTTATTTTTTTTTTTTGTTTCTACAGATTGTGAAGCTAATCAAAGCTTCTAAGGAGCACCCCATAACCCTTGCTATCGGCGATGGAGCCAATGATGTCAGCATGATCTTGGAAGCACATGTGGGCATTGGTGAGCTCATTTCACCACTGTAATGAGTTGCTATTTTTCTAAATGATAAATTAAGATATAAAAGATACTGTTTCTGTTAGAGCCTCAGGGGATTTTTAAAGCCTTCTTATTTTGATATTTAAAAGTAAATCAAATCTGATGAAGATCTGGGCCAATATTTGTTTTGTTTTTTTACACAAACATATAGCTTTAAAGAAACAATTTTGGCATGAATCACTTAAATGAGGTTATTAATTATATTGAGACAGGATATTTTAAATTAGTCAAAAAGTGCTAATTATCAAAAATTAAAGCAACAGTAAATTTAATAGTATATTTTGACCAGAAAACCTCCCTTGAAATTATGGAAACAACAATGTATTGTTCAGTTCCTTTGTGGTCTCTATATTTGGATTGGTTAAATCCACCTACTCATGTTAAACTTGTGGCTGTTTCTCTTCAGATTACATTTAACTGACCATTTTTTGTCCCGTCAGGAATAATGGGTAAAGAGGGCCGTCAGGCAGCAAGGAACAGTGACTACGCCATCCCGAAGTTCAAACACCTGAAGAAGATGCTACTTGTTCATGGCCATTACTACTACATCCGAATTGCTGAACTTGTACAATACTTCTTCTACAAGGTACTTCACAAATGCCTTGTGTACTCCATTGGCTCAGATGTTTTAATCACTTTATCGTTATTCCAAGTGTAACACTGAGTTACAAAGAACCAGATTGTAGAGCTACTCTGACAGATTACCGGATTCATGAATCCATTGTGCAGCATTCTCTCCTGGATTCATGGCTCCGATGATCAATGTGGGCGGCTTGCACAGCAAGCGGTGCCCTGCCAACTGATTTGTTTTTTCGTTTTGGCAGGCCAGCTTTTTACAGCCCACTCAGTGAGCTTATAGCACACAATCTTTGCATAAACAGAAATGTGTAGATAGCAGCATTTTTAGATTCTTTAAATCTCATCACGTATACTTGTCATAAGCTTATCACTTTCTCCATTTGTTGTTTTTTCTCCCTTTTAAATCTTTCCAGAATGTATGCTTCATCTTTCCTCAGTTCCTGTATCAGTTCTTCTGTGGGTTCTCCCAGCAGGTAAGAATCCAATACTGTATTATTTAGTTATAGTCTGCAAGCACACGGTGTATTATATGGACACACCTTCCTATTCCCTTGAATGAGAAAGTGTGTCCAAACTTTTGACTGGTACTGTATATTGTGATTACATAATATATTCTCAGTGTCATGCATTAAACTAGCTTTATACTATAATAAATGTTTACATATGTTTTACTTTTGAAGTAAAAAAGTTCTTTTAAGTGTTTTGAGCGTTTCCCAGCCCCCAAATTCCTCTCTCATCAATCTTGTTTCCAGTCGCAGCAATAGCTGATGAACACAGTAGAACATCTATCAGCTGAAAAAACAGATATCTTTTCAGGATTTGGTGGAGACCAAAGCGGAGCTAAAAGGAGACTGATTTTTTAGACTTAAATTTGTTAGGTGGCCAGAAATTCAACTCCAAATGAGTGCTAATGTTGCTCCATGTTGTTTCAAGGTTAATTTTAATTGTCATTATACAATGCAGGATTGCACAATGAAATTCAGTTGTAGCCCCCTCAGTGCTAAGATCTACACACATAGACAACATATTTACAAATATTTAAAGTTAGAATAGAATAGAACAGAACAATCAATATGGCAACAAAATAGAACAAAGTATATAAAAGTAGCACTAGAAAGAAATTATTATAAATTATACATTCAAGAAATATAGAGTTACATATATACAGTGTATGAAAGAAAGTTGTTCATAACCTTGGAGGAAAAAGTAAGTATATCAAGTCAATACCGAATAATTCTGTACTAAAATAAGTCATAACTGATAAATGAGACCGCTCCATGCGGCAAAAGGAGAAGAAAGAATTTGAGAACAGTGACGTGAACGCTGTCTTGGCGGAACTCAGGTTGCACCATGATGAGTTTAAGACTCTTAAATCACATAGTACTTCACTCAAATCACAGATTAATGTAGTGCATACCTCCCTCAAAAAACCTTTGGACTGAAACGCCTTGAGCAACTTATCGCTGAAAACCGAGAGGAGCTGAAAGCTGATGGATAATAAAGTAAGACAAATTCAAGATAACCCGATTTGGATATTGGACAGCTTTCTGCTAGAATGGATAGGATGGAGGCATAACTGGATGAAGCAAAGCGCCTGGCTTTCAAATTCCAGTCTGATGTGTCATTATTGTATCATTATTGTGGGCCTTCCGTTTGTTGGAAGGGAAATCCCTTTGGAGAGAACGAATTCTTTACTATCTGAGGGGTTACATTGTGATCCTTTGCCGGAGATCATTAATGTGGAGCCGAAGAGGCCAAGAGGACAGGGGGCAAGGTGGAACTTGGAACTGAGGAGGATAACAATAATAATAATAATAATAATAACTTTATTTGTATAGCACCTTTCATACAAAAAATGCAGCTCAAAGTGCTTTACAGCAAAAGAAATCACATGCACCAAGTGCTTCACATCAAGAAAGACATAAAAGCCATAAAATGAACATAAAAACATGTAAATGTACATAAGAGGGAAAATAAAACATTTTGATATGAGAAAATAAAGTGAAAATAGAATACATATTAAAATAAATTAAAATAAAAACAAAGTTAAAACAGAATACGTAGAATGCATAAAATCAAGTTAAATTCAGCATTTTAAAAGAAGTGCAGTAGTGCGAAGCAGACTGAGACAAAAGCTAGTTAAAGGCCAAGGTGAAGAAATAAGTTTTTAGCTTTCTTTTAAAAATATCTAGCAAGCTGGCTTCCCTGATATCTATTGGTAGTGTGTTCCATAGTTTTGTGGCGGAATTAACGATTTTCTTTCGGCTGTTGCTGATCATCTCCAATAAACCAGCAGCAGATGATCGCAGTGTTCTTGAGGATAGATAGTAAACAGGGGAGTTAGCAATGTAGCTTGGTCCTAGCCCATTAAGGGCTTTGTAAGTAAGGAGGAGGACCTTGAAGTCAAATCTAAATGTCACAGGATGCCAGTGCAGAACAGCTAAAACTGTACTCATGTGTTCTCTCCTCTTGGTTCTGGTTAATAGCCGAGCTGCAGAGGTTTGTATGAGCTGAAATCTCTTAGTGGCTTTTTTTTCGGGAGACCAGTGAAGGATAAAGTGGCTGTGCTTCGTTTGAAGTAGAGTCTGAGGGATAATGAAAGATTTGGCCACGTTTTCATTCACTCTGCAAAGTCACCCATGGAGAGGCCGATCAACTTGAACTTTAGAACTCTTCTCAGCAAACTCTCGGTAGCGTGCATGTTTGACCACTGCAACTGTACTTTTGGTGTCAACCCATGAGGGTTGGGCACTGTGTACATGACACGAAAATAAAAGAAAATCAATCAATATACATACACATAGTATATGTATATATAGAAACCCACAAAAATAAATGTAATATGCAAGTTATAGTGCTAAAAATACTTGAGGTAGCAGTGGGAGTGCGGGTAGTGCAAAGTTGCTGACACATTCACCATATCAGTTGTACATCGGCTATCCTATGACAGATGAGTTCAGCTTGTTCAACTACTCCTAACAATCAGTTGTCAGGTATAATGTTGCTTTGAATATTGACATTTCCTAAAAGATGGCCTTTCAGATCCAGAACAACGTCTGATGTTGTCTGTGTTTTGTTTTTTCCCTCTGTAGCCTCTGTACGACACAGCCTATTTGACGTTGTACAACATCAGCTTCACCTCGCTCCCCATCCTCCTCTACAGCCTGGTTGAGCAGCATGTCACTATGGAGACACTCAAGAGGGAGCCCTCCTTGTACAGGTGTGGTCAGAGAAAATGTCTGATCACCAGAAAGCACTGATCTATAGCAGAGTATTAATAACAAAACCAGTTCTATTGATTGAAATATTCTTATTTGTGTCACTCAGCTGTCTTTCCTTCTGCCTTTCTCTCTCAGGGATATCGCAAAGAACTCCCTCCTCCGCTGGCCTGTCTTCCTGTACTGGACATGCTTGGGCGTGTTTGATGCTGTTATCTTCTTCTTTGGTGCCTACTTCCTGTTTGACAACACCACCTTCACCAGCAATGGCCAGGTAAGCCTGTGTGTGTGTGTGTTTGTGTGTGTGTGATAACAGAGTTCTTTATTTTGTAAAAGGAGTGGGAATAGAACAGTTAGGCCACTTTGTGAGGTGTTCAGTGTGTCCTTTAGGGAAATTAAAAGAGGATTATGAACATAAAGTAAGTGCTGCCTTTATGAACACTCATCCATCTCCATTGGATTCTCATGAGAACGAAGTTGATGATCTTGTGTTCATGTTTTGTTATTATAAATCTGTAAAAGTAAGGTTTCTTTCACGGGCCCCCCTATAGGTCAGCAACATTAGATTTCCATTCATATCGACAACGCAATAGCATCTTTCTCTGTATTGTTAATTTGTATCATGTCAACTGTTTTTGATTGCCTTTGGTCCTGTTTTTTAAGTTGAAACATCCTGAAATTCATTTTTACCCTTTGTCCTGATTCTTTTCTCTTTTCTCTTCCCCCTCCTTCCCTCTGCTTCCTCTCTCTTTATTTTGCTCCTCTTCTTCTTCTTCTTCTTCTTCTTCTTTTTCTTCTTCCTCAGCTTATGACCACCAACACACAGATGGTAAGCCTGTCTCCCTCCCTGTCAGCTCTCTCTGTCTTTCACGCTCTTTTAGTTCCTGTCGTACTGTTTAAGCTTTCAGTTTGACCGTTTCATCCGGTCCCATCCTTTCTTACTTTACATCATCCATGCATTTTCATTTGAATGTGTAGTTCTAGTGCTCCATTAGTCCCCTAATCTCTGTAAAGCCCTGAATCCTGTACAATACCTGATCTTAACAACTCCAATGACATAGTAGAAACCTTAAATGCTCCCTCACATTATCCCTGTGTTTTGTTGTGGTAGTAAATAGAGTAATACTAGTATTGACTATAGATTATAATCCAACATCTGTTTGTTTTTCTGTCTAATGTGTTTTACATTTGTGTGTGTGCATTTGTTTGTCCATGTATTTGTGGTAGTAACACTTGGGGTTGGTTGGTTTTTAGTTTCACTGCTCTGGCATTCAGGAGGTGGCTGGACTGTTTTCATCCTGTAAACTTTCTGTGCTGTTTAAATAGGTTTAAAATGGAAATTTCTTCTATTCAAAAAGGAAAGGATTAATGAATGGAGAAATTCTAGCAAAGATAGGAACACTGGTACTAACAACCAGCTGCAGTTATTACATAAATTCCCTAGTTTCTTTGTCTTGATCTTTCTCTCCCTCCACCCTCCGCCCAGCTCTCATCCCATCTGTTCACTCCTGATGTCCGCTTAAACCTTCCTAGGATTTCAGAAGGTAGAAAGATATGGATGCTAAGATTTGAAGTGAAAATATTCCCGCTTACTGGCACCAAACCTCAAAAGAAAGTTGCAAAGAAAACAATTTTCCAGTCAGATGTAAAGATGTCTGTCCACTCCTCTGTCTGCTCCTCTGTACTCATCATAGGATGTTTGCTAACTCATGGGTTGAGGTGATAGGGGCGTGTGACCGATGTGGCCACTGACCTTTTCCTCTTTACCCCTGCAGATGTTTGGGAACTGGACCTTCGGGACTCTTGTCTTCACTGTGCTGGTGTTCACTGTTACACTCAAGGTGTGTGAGCACGTGTGCACAAGTATGTGTGTGAGCGTTCTGAAATGAAGTGGGGAAAAAAAAAAAGAAACATCCATGACTATTGTATTACATAATACCTCCAACTGGAGTGAGTTCATTACCATTGCAAGTGTGTCTGATGGGATGCATGGACAAGCACATGTTAACTAGCATGTTACACAGATGATCGACTACTCTGGCTACTCTGTTTGCACAACAGTAAAGCCTAAAGGCAAGTTATTGACTTCATTGACTGGTTGAGTGTTTACTATGTATATATTCTGTTTGTTTCAGCTTGCCTTGGACACACACCACTGGACCTGGATCAATCACTTTGTCATCTGGGGGTCACTACTTTTCTACGTTATTTTCTCTCTTCTCTGGGGAGGCATCATTTGGTATAATATGATTTGTTTTTTTCTATCATCTTTAACCTTGTATATTTTTAGATCTGTACATTTCTGGACAACTGACTTCTTTGACTTTCCTGTTGCTGTGTAGGCCCTTCCTCAACTACCAGAGGATGTACTACGTGTTCATGCAGATGCTGTCTAGTGGTCCGGCCTGGCTCAGCATCATCCTGCTCATTACAGTCAGCTTGCTTCCAGATGTCATCAAAAAGGTCCTCTGCAGGGCCATGTGTCCGACAGCTACTGAACGTGCACAGGTAGGATCTCATCACCATCTCAACAGTGACACTGAGGCTTTACAAGTTTGTCTTGTTCCCAAGTGAAGCTTTAGATTATTTTCCTTTAGTGACTTCTGATGGTGTTCTCTACATGCTTTCTTATAGTGATTAACCAATCACTAATTAATGCTTTCCCATTTTAAAAAGAAATATATTGTATTGCACCCTTTAGCAGTACAGTCTCCAACTGAAATAACCTCATATACAACATGCAATTTTCTCACATCCTAGCTGATAATTCATATTTCAGCTGTAGTAAACCATACGAGAAAGCAGCACATTTATTCCACTCTATTAATCATCCAGGAAGACCATTAGGGTCCCTAATAGCTTTGAGCAACAGCATGATTTAGAATTACTTCCTGTTCCCTGTGGCTTATCCTCACCTTCCTGTGAAGCAAGCTGCACCATGAATGGAAAAATGAATGAAAGGTCTGACAGATTTCTTCCTGCTGTGCTTTTTTCTTCTCTTTTCTCCCCTCTCACTGCACCTTAATGGACCACCACGATCAAAATTCACACCATCCACCATTGTTCCATTCTCCCTTCTCCTTTCATTCACCCTTTAATGCCTATTCTAACTACGTCCATCCTCCTCCTCCTCCTTCTTCTTCTTCCTTCATCCCTCCACTTCATTACTGTCTACACTCTCCTCTCATCTCTTCACCTCACTGATCCTGTGTGCCTGTGACTCTGCCCTCTGCGCTCGCTCACTCTTTCATGGTAACTGCAGTCCACTCGCCCGTGCCTTACTGTGGAGCCGTCCACCATCTTCATGCTTTCTCAGTCCTCCAGCAGAATGAGTTTCTGATTGGCCCAAACAGACGAGAGAGGAGCAGGAAGAGGAGGTGACTCTTTTAAGCCCTCATCTCTGTATGCATGGTGGCATGTCCCAGTGTAAACCACTTATCACTGTCCCAACACCTCACTTAATGAGAAACTAACTACCAGGGTGCTACTGATGCCACAGAGTCTGGTTTGCAAGCCAAGTTGTGCTCTTCTAAACATTTTTCCTGCCCTTTACATTGTACCTTGTATGTGTTTTGTGTCCCTTTTTATTTACCATGTATGAAATGTATGATTTGCATGTCTTTTGTGTTTCTACCTTGTCATGTATTTTTAAATGATTTTGTACCATATGTGTACAATGTGGATGGATGAGTTAGGCCAGCTGTAAGATTTGTATAATTTCTTCCATCTGAAACACCAGTCAAATGTTTCCTATTTATTGTCATCATTAGACCATTCCAGACTAGATTTTAGCAATCAGATTACCTGCATCTGATTTGCAGAAAAGCTTTGCAATCCCAATTTAATGTTACCGAAGGTCCATGGCTCTATTAACTCTAATACCAATGCAATGTGTCCTGGTAAATGGTGGTAAATACAGCTGAATGTGACTACTGAAGTCGCGTTCAGAGGTGATCAAGGACATATGCGAATGCAAATGTGTCCCTAACTGCACTGGAAGACTGCCTTGTCAAATTTGTAGTGTGAAGAGCACGACAAAGCTCCCACGCACAATGTGCTACAGTTAACTGGTTTTAAACTAAACAACACAAACAATGTTTTCCAAAATTTAAGTAAGGTACTAAATAGCTGCATCAATCCCCTGTGTCATTTTTTTAGTTGAGCAATGGTCACTTTTTCACACACAAAATCAAACGTGAGCTGAGAAGCGAAATCTGATTAAACGTGGTCACTTGAAACACGTTTTGAAATGCACTCTGATGCCTGACATGGGCCTTGTTTACACCTGGTATCAACATATGATCTCTATCTGGATACATTATCTTGATAATGACATGTGATCCATTAGTCTTTGCATTTATACCTGGTATTAAAATGTGTTCTCGTTTTGACAGTTGTGCCCACAATGTGATCTGATCTTCATATGCAAAATAGCTATGCAGAGCTGGCACACTTGTCAATAAACATGCTGCATCCCAGTTCAAGGAAACTGCTGCCACAAACGGATGTCATACATTTCTAAATCACTTTTTGCGAGGGAGGACTTCTAGCTACTGCTGCTACTTGTAATTTTTTTGATGGGTTTGCTTTAGCTGGCAGGAAGAGGAGGAGTTTGGTGTCCTTTCAACCTACTGGGCCGTTTTTTCTCTTTTGAATGTGACCACGCTGTACAGATGGCTTTTACACCTGCTGAGATCTGATCACAATGCACTCTGAGTTCATTTACACCCTGCATTAACGTGTTTTTCCTTATCCAGATAATGTATCCAGATACAGATCGCATTTTAATGCCAGGTGTAAATGGGGTAATGAACTGCAGTCAGCTTCAACTAGACACAAGCTGGATATGTCAGGATACAAGACACAAGGTCTGAACAGATTCCATTATCACCTCCTTTCCTTTAACGTCATCCACAGAAGGTAAGGACAGCGGGGGCCCTGGAGGGCTGTGTGGCTCCTGGCCCTGCTGGTGGAGGGGGAGGAAGTGAGAGGGACCCACTCCACCCTGATAGGACCTGTGAGGGAGACAGTGGAGAAAAAGCTGCTAGGACCTATGACTCCATGATGTCACACAGCCACAGCACCCCGCTCAGCAAACCCTAGAGTACACCCCGCTAGGTGGGCTAGGGTCGCCATGGTAACAGCACACAGAGGGCGATGTCAGTGGGGAGTAGGGTTCTTAACGCTGCTGCCATGACGCTTCCTGCTGCTGTACACTGCATGGGGCATGCTGTCAGGCTATGGCTCAGGCTTGAGGGGCTGGCCCTACATAAGCACGATACATTTTCCTCCGTTCAACCTACATTCAGGAATCACAATCTCCAATTAATTCTGCAGTGCTGGTTTCAAAGCGTACTGTGCTTCTCACCGCATGTGGGGTGGGAATTAACTTGATCTGGGTAGCAGCCAAATGGGAAATTTTATCCTCTCATTATTAGACCCAGGCTACTTAAAATCCCTTGCATGTGGGCTCCAACAAGTAGTAGGCTCATGACTCCTTTTTGGTCCGGTAAGATAGATATAAAGGGGCCAACTCTTAAGGATGAGAAGAGGTTTGGTTGTGTAACATGAGATGACTGTCCGGTTTTAGAAGTTCAAAAAGATTTATCATTTAGTTTAGTTTCAAGGTTATTATTTATTAGGTAAAGTCAGTAGTAGGTTTCCTAGTCCAACATTGATGTCACAGACAAAACTGATCCTGGAAAAAATATTTACCCAGGACTCCAAGACATGTTAGCAAATGATAAACTGTATATCTGAAAAGTGTAATTTTGTACCAGGAACAGTGATCTGCCCTCCTGTGTTGGAAAATGGAATTGCAAGTGTGCTATTTGTTTTCATTTCATGAGTGTGCCTGATCTAACATGACTATTAATTGTAATGGTAATTTTCAGAAGGTTTCTTCTTATTGACAGATTATTGATAAGTTTTGTCTAGTATCCTCATTTAGTGGGGTTTATCAGTAACTTTGACAAAGGTGCATGATGACACAATCATTAAAACTAGACATCAGGATATCTAAAACAAACGTGTTAAACCTTCTGAACATAACCCTGCTGTTTGACTTATGCATCAAACCTTCTCACAGCTGTTCTAATTCACTAGTTCTGTTCTTTGATCCGCATGGTGCTGTTCTTTGTATTTCCTTTTCCTCTTTGTTGTGGATTGTCTCGTGATGATCTGTCTTCTGTCTCTCGGTAGGATCATGAGAAGCTGGCGCAGGGTATTGTGGCGGAGTTGACTCCACTGTCCTCTCGTCGCTCCTTCAAAGGCACAAGCACGGACTCCTCTCACCTCCACCTCGCCGCTGTGGAGACGCTGTCGCTCCGCAGGTCTGATCCCCTTCCCCAAAAACTCCTGGCCCATTTGGCCGAAGGAGGAGGGGCAGACTTGTGCTCTCTCAGCCCCTACGTGCTCCGTCTTTCAGGGGCAGGATTTGTCTACCACGCTCCAGGGCCAGAGACCTCTGTGTGAACACAAACAAAGACTCTGAAACGTTGTGTACGTGATGCTCGTGGGCTAATGCGCACAGTGTATCCCAAGATGTGCGACCAAGATCTGCATCTCAAGGATCAAGGATTTATACAGCAAAATACAAACCAACATGTTCATACACATGAAGTTCACCATGTGCATTTTCTGGGCTACTCCTGAGTGGACAACCCTTTAGATATTATTGCCCTAACTTCTCATTTTCATACTTTAGTAACATCATTTTGTTCTTGCCCAGTCCCTGTCTTAGTCTCATCAAAGTTCTTACCCAAACTCTTTGTAAGATTACTTGAAAAAGTCTAAGAACAAAAGGGGAACCATGTGCGAAGGTGCATTGTTTAATGCACTGTAGAACTGTTTCAACATGTCAACAGTCTGGACTTTTTGTAGTCCGTGTCCTCATTTTCACTCACATTCTTGCCTGTTTCTCCACTTTCGTGTCCTTTTTCGCTTCTTTGTAAATGTTTGTTAAAAAACATTTATGTACAGTATGTGGTCTGGCCAAGTAAGGGCAACTGTCAAGCTCAGCCCTTTAGGTGTGCGTGCGTGTGCATGTGTGTATGGGTGCTTGCATGCATGAATATGCCTGTACTGTATGTTTGTATGTGACACACCTTTGCCTTACAGGTAACCACACAGCAGCAGGCTAGGAGCCAAAGGAGAAAGGTGTAAAAGCAGAAGTGGTGTATTACAAAGCCTTACACACACACACACCCATCAGCTGAAGGAATGAAACGGGGGAAAATCTGAAGAGGGATGTGCAGTATTCTAGCCACCCTGCCTTAATTCATAGATACCCATTTTCAGTGGATTATATTTCTAGGTCAGTGTAAACATGTTTGTGAGTGTTTTGGGGGTTCGAAGGACATTTGTGTCTGGTACAGTGTGTCTTATTACTCTTCTTTCTCCATCTGGATCGTGTCGATCTTTGTTTTCCTTCTTATCTGCCAGTGTAGCATGTCGAATCTCCCTGCTGCATGCTGATCTGTTCTCTCGTTTGTTCCTTATCCTCCTTTAGTCCCAGACATCATTCTTCACAAACCATATCATGACACCTTTTCTTTCTCCTAACAATGAGCATATAGTACCCACTCCTGCCTCCATGTGGCCATGTAGGGTAACAGCAGCATTGTGAAGTTGCAGACACTGGAGGTGGCTCGTGGGAGTGCAGTGCCCAGCAGCCCGGGACTGACGGGGTCTTTATTTATGGATGTCCTAAATGACTTGCTATTCCTCACTGTTGCATTGTGCTTGTGTGTTTGCTGCCATGCGCTGTGTTATGCAAAAGTTAATGTCAGATCTGTAAGAATGCTAATGTCATGTTGTCATATTATAAGGGGGTTTTTCTCTGTCTTGCATTAATTCATGAGTTTTTCCTGTATTGTTACAAGATGATTGATGGCAGTCACTGTTGATGTATGGATGTAATTTAAACTTTTGATATATATATATTGTAGTGAGACGGGGCGTTGTAGTCTGTTATAAATAGGAGGGAGACTTGAATCGGCGATGTCACAATCAAACCAATAGAATGTTGAACTGATTTGTCCATCATGTCCTCCAGCTGAAGATTGTAGCTCATTATGGATGAACCTCTTTTCTGCATTTCTAACATCTGAAGTCCTCTGTGTCCAAAGCATATCCGTTGCATTACACAGTGAGTGACTCGGGAAGTCTTGAATGTCAGATTGAAGCATTTTTGTATGTTTCTACAGTTTATTTTCATACACATCACCATCTGCCAACAGGTATAGATTTAATAACAGGCATTCAGTACTTTTTTCTTTTTTTTTTTTACTGGGGCACAGATAATATATCTTTTTTTTTTGAGGTCTAGATTTGTTTCATTCACTTTTCACTCAAAGGCCACAAGCCTCTTTGTCAGTGTTTTGACTCGTGGGCTCAACCTCCTGACCTCAGTGATTCTAAAGAAAGGACTTTGGTGCTTGTTATGCAGTGTCCCACCTCACTGTGCTGTTGCCATAATGTATTCAGACATATTCTAAGTGTCACATACCAATCCCACCACAATAATACTGTATTTTATTTTCATGATGTGATGGGTAATTTTTTTGTATTCAAAGACTTTCATTCTTCAAACACAATGTGAGTCCTCCACAGCTCAATTTTTCACTACTACTTGTCATTTTTTGTGTTGTCCATTGGTATTTTTTGTGAATATTTCTTTTGCTACTTTTGTATCCCAGAGAGAAGACTATATTTTAACTCTGTTAGAATGTGTGTTCAAGTTTGTAACCAAAATGAGAGCAGCATATACATTATATGAGATCATTAGAGATGTACCAATAGGTCTACACACTGCACTTTGTTCTACAACAGATCAGTTTTCCCCTAAAACAAGGTCTATTGTCTGTCAACTGGGGTTTATAAGTGTTCACTCTTCCACACAAGTTATTTTTCTAAGAAGATTGTAGTGGGTGACAAAAAAAGTGACCAAATAACTTGACTAGGAATGAACTGTATGTAGGTGTCAGCCTCTGTCTCAAATGGGTTTATCGCACCAGCCTTCTACTGCTGATCAGAATGTCAAACTGCTTTTCTAAGTCCATCAGCACAACAACAGGGGCTCATCCTGTCACTCCTGAGCTTGGCAAAGGTCTGAAATGTCAACTCGTGTGCTCTGAGCAGCACGCTTCATATCATACCTTCAGTACAGCACTGTTTGTATTACTTAACAGGTTTTAAGAAATTTCTTTGGATAAAAGATTTTAAAAGTTCACTTGTTGACTTTTTGCCAGCCTGTCTGTAGCAAATCGAGGGCAAAGCACTGTATTGTCATTCTGCTTGTAATAAAGAAAGAGTGAAAACACTTGTTGTCTTTGTTAATGTTTATTATTAATGTCACAGCTACAGCTTCATGATGTTGTTTCTGTAATATCTTGCCATTATCCTTACCTGCCAGTTCTAACCTGTCCTGTCATTTCAGACCCTGTCCAGCAGTAGTCCTCAGTCAATTTCCACCAGTCCCTCACTCTCCCATCTGAAAATAAACCAAGTAAACCTCACTTTTATCTTGCCTGCTCTGCCTTCATGTTCTGCTTTTGAGTCCACATAATGCCTAACAGGATGGTGACAGTAAATGCAATTGGACATCACAGATGAGACATCACACATTTTAAATGCACAAACCAACTGTGAAATGTTTTATTGCGGAAACTCTGAACAAAGTGATTCAACAACTTAGCCATGAAATATATTTAAAAAGACAAAGTATCAAAGATACATGACGTCAAACAATTGTGAAAAGTTCAAAGACATGGGGTTTCCTTTGCATCATTGGTTGCCTCTGCTTTCTTAAGACAGCAAAAACAGTTCTATACAATTACACAGTAGGGGAGAATGGAGTAACATGAGCCACTTTTTACATTTGATGATTTTACTGCAAAATAAAAGTGTGTTTGTTTCAAATAATAGTTACTATATATACCTCAGGTTTTGTGTACCCATAGAAATTAAAACAAGTTATCTAATTATTATGGTTTTAGGAAGATGACCCATCAAAAAAAGGTAGTCCAATGGCACAACTTACCCCAAAGCAGGGGTAAAATGAGCATGGGCATGGGGTAAATTGAGCGCTCTAGGTGTAAATAGTGCCACCATTAAATACTGATGTAAAAATGACACAAAATCAAACTATTTTGAGATAATTTTGAACTTTACTAATGCCATCAATTTAACAAAGGCAGAAACTCTACGTAAAACAATATTTTTGTCCTGTTGTTCAACATGTTACCTAAACATTTTCAGTAAAGATTAAACTGTGATCTATGAGTGTTAGCTACAGTAAGCATGGGTGTGTAAATGTGCTTTTGTGTGTACAGACAGGTGACAAATTAAAGGAAAGACTGGCCCAGGTCTGAATGCTTGACCCCTACAGTGAGGAGCTCCGATGGCTCTGTTATGCTTTGGGGGGCATTTTTCTGGCATGGTTTGGGTCCACTTGTCCCCTTAGAGGGAAGGGTCACTGCAAATCAATACAAAGTTGTTCTGAGTGATCACCTTTATCCTATGATGGATCATTTCTAACCTGATGGGAGTGGTCCCCTCATGCCTCCAACCATAGGGCACGAGGGGTCACTGAATGGTTTGATGAGTATGAAAATGATGTGAATCATATACTGTGGCTTTCACAGTTTCACCCAGATGAACACCTATGGAAGATTTTAGACCGATGTGTTAGACAGAGCTGTCCACCACCATCATCAAAACACCAAATGAGGGAATATCTTTTGGAAGAATGGTGTTCATCCCTCCAGTAGAGTTTCAGAGACTTGTAGAATCAATGCCAAGGTGTATTGATGCTGCTCTGGCAGCACATGGTGGCCAAACTCCTTCCTAAGACATTTTATGTTGGCTTTTCCTTTAATTTGTCACCCGTCTATATGTACAGCATGTTTGTGTGTGGCTTAAACTTAACATTAGTCAACAATTAGGTATTTATTTATCAACACTGTAACACTTGTAACAGTGATCAAATATTAACATGAACAGTGTCTCTAGTCTCTAGAATATCAGAAAATAATACTTAAATACACACTTCTTTTTCTTTTTTTTTTTTTGCTGTGTTTTGCTGACCACTCTCTCCATGTGCTTGAGTCCAAGATAGATTGAGTAATGTGAACTATACTTCCTTAATTTGTGGTCATATGATTACTTTTGTTTATGGTTACCTAGATACAGGGAGTGGCTCAACTTACCCCGTTCTCCCCTAATGCATGCAATTACATTTACAAAAACACTAAAACTACCTGTCTGGTTGGTGCTGTGATAGATTCTCTCCACGTTTTAATGTTCTGTAATTTGGTTAGTCAGGAACGAAAAGATGCTATTAAGTTGCTTTATGGCAGTTGTAGGATCCAGTATTTTTGAAGCTTGACTCATACTAAGTATAAATCAAGATATCTCGACCTCTGTTTCTTTGGTTTTGACCTCTGCCCTTCACAAGTGTAACACTAAATTCACTTCCCCTTGAACAGTACCCTGGACTGTTTGGTGTCAAGCTGTGTGTCTGAGTAATAATAATTTTTTAAGGCATCTATCAATATCTGGCTGGCTTGGCTAGCTGAGTACAAGTGAAGCTCTAATCAGTTCAGTTCAAACCTTAACTATAAACAGTGATGAGCGTTACTGAGAGGAGAATACACCTATGTGACAAAGTGGGTGAGTCCATACAAATTTACATTTGCACTTGTATCTATTTTTTTTTTTACCGTGTTTATCATTTGTTTGTTGAGCCAGTATAACATCTTCATCTGTAGCCTTGCTAGCGCATACTATCCCGGGTTTGTTGTTTTTTAGCATTATGTTTTGTTATAGTTACATCATTTTATGGCTAAATCAAGACAGACAAATATTGTATAAATTCAGTTATTGTTTATTGATTTAATCTTGAGTTTTCTTGAGTTAAACTTTAGCCTTCTTTGTTCTAACGTAGCACGTTCAAGGTTGCAGTAACAAAACACCTGGTTTAAACCAAGTACGGGCAGATTACATTGGTTTAAATGTTATGTTGATTAGTATTTGCCTGATTCGTAATGACTGTTTCTTGATATATGGTGAGGAATATTTAAAATATTTGTATGTACAGATAATGTTTACTGCTACAAATAACACTGTCATCTACATGTTGAGACAGACACCCCTGAGAGAGATATGATTCTGCTTCTGACTAAACTGATTAAGCCGTAGATGGTAGAAATTAAACTATTAAAAAACTATTAAACTATTTAAAACAGTTGTTGTTTGTCAGTGGAGGGAGGAATATTGTCTGTGTAGCTGTGTGCAAACTTTAAGTTTGATGAGTTTCCCTCCATTAATCCAAGTTTCATCTAGTTGTTTGTTGTTTTTCCTTTTACTTTTTGGAGATACCCGTGTATTTTTGGTTGCACAGAATAAATAAATCACCTTGTTTTCAGTCGTTGAACAAGTATCCTATGAGTCTGCCTTCTACTACTTTCCCTAAAAAGATCCAAGTATTGCAATTTAGTGGAAATGTAACAAGAATTGACCTGTTTGTAAAGCAACCAAATAATTTTAATAATAATTTAGTGCTGTCATATGATGCCGCTTCAATATACTGTAGATGTCCCTGCAACTGAGACAGTTGTTATGCCTTTTCTCCACACTAGATGTCACTATTGGATCAACTTTCTGTGTGAATCTGCAAAGCTGACCTTCAGTTCCCCTCCCCCTCTCTTTCTGCCAGGTCTGCACAGGTTTGCACCATCATATGTGCTGAGGCTGAAGCTTGCATGTGTGAATGAGGCTGCCTCCCGCTCCACCTCCTCCCCATCTCCATCGCTGGCATCTTTTGCTCTGCATCCCTCTGCAGAAGGACTCGTCACTGCAGCTGGGGGCTGGCAGAGTCGCAGCAGCTTCAGCATCATCCCCTCATCCGTCTCCGCAGCATCCTCTCCATCCTCGAAAGCATCCATTTCTCACAAGCATCCCAGCGCTGCTGAGACTCACACCCCCACTTCTCTCAGATCTGTTTCCTTCAGCCTCCGTGTGTCGCACAAGACAGTATCCGGGCAGTCACATCCTGGGCTGGTTTACCCTGCTGCATCCCCCTCTTCCCTTCTGCTCCGCTGGGCTTGCCACTGCCACAGTCCCCCTCTTCCGTCCTCTTCACCATAATCCACTCTCCGAGGCACGGTTCAGGAAAAAGCAGGCAAGCTGTCTCTTCTTCCTACAAAAGTGTCTTTTGGCTGGGCAGCTGGTCTTCCGCTGTCCCTCTGGAAGATGATCCTGTGGATGAAGACAGAAGAGATGGCCCTGGGAGAGCTGCTGGAGAGACTAAGGACGGTCACCCAAAGCATAGGTGGGTGACAACAACACACTACAACATAAACTGTAGTCTGTTCATTGCATACTCAATAACACAGCATTATGCATGTTTTTCTGAAACATGTACAATACCAGTCACAAGTTTGGACACACTTTCTCTGGTACTGTACATAGTTGAAATACTGATTGCTTGGTTAAACTTCGCCCCCCCAAAAAAGGGTGAAACAAAGTTTTTTTTATGAAGAAAAATATATAATTACATCATTATGGGAATGAGTTCCAAAGCATTGTTTCTGCAGGAAACCACACCAGCTTTAATGATGCTGCTGTTCATGCTGTTGCTGCCTCGAGCTGTGCAGGTGTTCAGCCAGTCAGCTGCTCATATAGTTTATCATGCTTGTATTAGGAAATGTGATACTGACCCATATTATTTGATCCTTTAGTAGAAGCAGTAGTGCATGGTGTAGTGACACAAGAGGTGAAGTTATTTGCAATGCAGTCAGATATAGTCCATTTATCACATGCTTCCTCCTTAATAATTTTACCAAATGTGTATATTAAACTGCATAAAATCAATACGTGTAATGCAAACACACAGGTTTCAGATGCACGTAGGTTGCTTTGTGTTGTGATACAGTACCTTACTGGCCTATTTTCACAAGTACTCCACCCTATTTGTTTACAATATTTGTTATATGTTTGGTCAGAAAATGTGTTGAGGGCAGAAATGTGAGAGACAGTGACCTGTATATTGATCCACACACTTCCATAACCCCTGGACAGATTACCTAACATGGACTTGCCACATCACTTCTATGATTGTGCTGTCAGGTCTACGCCATTGTGTTTTGTGCAGATCTGTGTGTGCTCATGGCCTCTGAACAGTCCGCACTGCTGCAGAGAAAACATTTTAGGCTTTTCCTTCTTTGTTGCAGCACAAATTCATTACATAGTCACAGAAAAGCTATATCAAAGCCTATTTTAGCTGTTGTGTACACCCTTTACCAGACCATGGATGTGATATACGGCCCTCACTACTACCACCACTGCCTGAAGGACAGTCTTTTCTCCTTAAACTAATGCCACTAATATGATTTCTGATGTTTGCTTCTCTTCTCTTTTGATCCATTTATAGAGATCTCTCTTAATCCACTCAGTGCTGGCACACAGCCAGACTCACAAACATGAATGCACACACACAAACTTGGACAATATACCTTTAATTTTATGTTGTGTTGATATTGTCTCATCTGGCAAGTATATACTGTGACTGTACAGTACACTACACTAGCCATTTTACCTTTTTGAGTCTTCTATGGTGGTGAGGCTCTTGCTGCAACCATTAATATAGCACAGTGGGCTCCAGTTAGTTGAATCCTCTCTATCTCAACACCAGAGATGGTAAAAGTCTGGCAGCAGTGAGTGGGTGGACTTGAGTAAGGAGGGGGATATGGCTATGCCCAAGCTAGAGGAATAAAACAAACTGCAGCTCTGAAAGTGAATTGAATCACTCCACTACAAGCATTCAAAAAATGAAATGAAATGAATATGGATGAAAAAAGGTTGTTATCTTCTTCATTTGAAATGCACAGACATTAAGTGCGTGTCAATATACTAAACATTTGCAGACATGCAGTCATTGGTAGCTCTCTATAAAGAAAAGTAACAGGGATGTGCTTTGGCAGGAGGACGAGAGCAGTAATCGGCTCAGAAGAGAGTCTAACGCTGATCATAGAAGACAGGAGCGAGGACGGGAGAGTGAGGAAAGGAGAGATTCACAGCAACACAGTCAACTGAGGATGAGAAGGATTTAGCATTGTTAAAGCTGAAAAGCAGGTTCTGTGTTGTAAAATGCAGAAAACTGAGAACCCCTGTCGCTTTTTTTCCTCTTACTGAAAGAAATAAGGTATAAACACACCTTGTTTGACTGTCTGTGCTGTGCTGTAAACATAATTGCACCTGCAATATCCTCAAAATGATATGAACCAGGAACATCTATTTGCATTCCACACTGTGGTTGACTTCTTTTTTTCATTTTTATTGGTGGATTATAGTCATTGATCCATCCATCCACAGTGTAGTCACTCAGTGAGTGGGCAGAGCTGCTTAGCTTTATCATAGAGAGCACTGAGACGGGCTTTGTTCAGTGGACACAAAAATAATCAAATGACATGCAGAGACATTTGCATTTCTCCATTTTTATATACTTGTAAATAAATAACCAGAAAAAACTGTAGGGTCTAGAAACCTGAGATGGGAATGTGACATTATTATATTTTACAGACTAGATGATTAATCCATTCATCAAAATAACAACCAGCAACAAATAATTGTTACTTGGAGCGCTAATCACAGACAGCCTCTCCTTGTCTCTAACTGGGCATTTGACCTACTTCCAGTTGATTTAAAGGGACATGTCCAGATCAGCGAGTCACAGCTCTCAGCATTTCCAGCAGGAATTTGTTCATCTGTAGCCAGCGATGCTCAGGGAGTTGTTTTATTTAGCGTGTGATATGCATGTTGTGGTTGGAGGTTTGGTGAGCTCAGTGCGGTTAGCGTGTCTTCAAGGTGTGATTAACACCTGTAGTTGCTGCTGAGCCAACCAGGGAGTAACTGAGATTTATGAAAGTGTCAGAGCTTAACTTCAGACGGCCCAGCTGTCTCAGAAGCTCAGGGCTGCTTTTCAATCAATCTGATATCAATAAAACAGTGGTCCTTTGTTGTATTGCTAGGATGGAAAGCACAGCATCAGATACATCAGATATACACTTTTTTGTGCACATACAGTGAGTCTCAGGTTCCTTTTTAGCTTTAGGTCAGGGGATCATTTAGCCTGAATAAGTGAGCTGTGCTGTTCATCCCTAAAGGCAGAGCAGGTGTATCGCCAGATGGATCCAGCAAGTCACTGTTAGTCTCCAACTAGTCAGCTGTGGTCAGAAAGGTGCATATAACCAGAGACAAAGAGAGAGCTAGTACACTGTAGCATGCCTAATTTATTTCACTGCATTTAACTGACACTACAGGCACTATCAAACACAGTATTATTCACACTCTAGAGGAAATAAAAACAATATTTTGAATGCTTCAGAGCATCTTATCCACGGTAATTTTGTGCAGACATTCATGGTTCCCAGATGTACTGTATGCTAATGACTTTGGTAGTCCCCTAACTTTTCCTCTTAAATGCCACCATGAGGTTCATATCTGTGGTTTTGAGTGAAATGTCTCGCTTAAAAATAGATTTCCTGGAAATTTCTCACAGACATTCATGTTCCTCACAGGATGAATTGTGATAACTTTGGCTGACTTTTTATCATCAGGTCAAAATGTTTTATCTTTTTTGGTCATCTTTGTGAATTTCAACAGCTTCAGTCATAAATATCAACATGTAAGCCTCCTCTCTACTCATCATATTTCTCAGTAGTGGCAATATTAATGAATTAATAATGATCACTTTGATTTGTGGGTAGAAGTAGGCATGCATATGTCTTTATGTCTGCGTGTGAGGTCAGTGCGGGAGCAAACAGTGATGAAGGGTTATAGATGAGGAAGCACACAGGGGGTGGTTGATGCCATAATAGAGGGATCAGACCTGATTATCAGGGGAACTGAAGGGGGGGGGGACCACAGAGAGAGAGAGATGCAGGGTTAACAGTAGATGTCACTGAACAGGAGGCTGATGTTGTTTTTCTCCTCCCCTGCAGTCACCTCATCAGTATGTGTGACAGTGCAGCTCCTCTATCACCTCCATTCTAAGCCTATAAACTGCCTTTTGCTCGCCAGCTTTAACCACACAAACACATACAGCCTGCCAGAAAGCAACCTCCTCCTCTCTCTTATCAATGAGGACTCTCTTATGTTTGCTCCTCCACCTCAGTTCCAGGCCTCATATTGAGCCACAACACAACCTGAGCTGTATACATAAATCACAGAGTTTTAGGGTTGCAGTTTTTTTGGTTTGTTTCTCATGCTTTTTGCATTATTTCCTGGCACACCAGAAATGAATGCATGGCAAGATCTGGGGGAGATGGAAAGGGGGAAAGAAAAGGCAGATTAGTTAAGGAGTGGAGGAATATAATTAGCCCGAGCAGCAGAAGGGGATTTGTGCTTCGCCGGCTGCCCTCTGCTCCCGCTCCCCTCCACCCTCCTCCCGTCTCCTCACTTGGAAATCTATGCTACTCTGAGCTGTCAATAGTTGCACTGGCGACAAGGTATGCGAGTGCATCAGAGTGTGAGTGTGTTTGTGCAGAGCAGAGCTGGGCCTATTCTCACCTACAGTGTGAGCAGTGTTTGTTTCAGAGGTTGTGCAGACAGTGACTCAGCTCTTTTTTTTAGTTCTGCCGGCTTTGCACTGTGCTGTTGCCTCGAGTCCCCCCTATGTGGCTCTGCAGAGGACACTGGGCTTGTGTTGTGTGTCTCCTCTCAGGATGAATGTGAGAGCATGTTGGCTTGATCCCGAGTGACCTGGCACATTACAACAAAGAAGGATCCTTTCCATGCCTGCATTTGGGGGCTGCGCTTTGGAGTCTATTAGAGTGTGCAGCAGAGCTTCGCAGGTCCAGCGAGGGGTCTCTCTAGATGACAGAGTTTGTTTGAGTGTGTGAGACCAGCAGCCGGCTCTCATGTCTCTGCATGAGTTTCTGCGTGACGGCGGTGAGGCGTCGTACCGGATCATGAACCGGCTCAGTCATCTGATCCAGAACTTGGACATCTCTGGACTGGGCTCTCCTTTCCCTTTCAGCCCTGCCAGCCGTAAGAACTCCTGGAGAGGCTGGGATGGTAAGAGAGACAGTGTGTGCGTGTCTGTGCAGATTTATGTTAATGTGAATGTATGTCATCATGCTTATGTGCAACTTTCCAGTGTTAATGCGTGTGTGCATACATATATGTGTGTGTGATATATTCCTGATTGAAGCGCTGGCCAGAGTCTTGTAGGGCATCACGCCCAGAGCCTCACACACTGTGTTTCCTGTGGGCTTCCCTTGCTCCCCACTGGACTGTTTCTGCGTCTTTGTGTGTGTGTGTGTGTGTGTGTCCGTGTGTGTGAGTGCGTGCCCGTGCTGTTTAAATAGCTGCCTCTCTTTCCAACATACAGCTAGATCTGGGCAGCTGCACCGATACTTTTCCGTAGCAGTGATAAATTCTTCAGCAAATGCAGAAATTGCAGCACACAGCAAGATTACCAGCGGACGAGCTGGTTGAAAGGAGTAGGAACTGCTGATTAAAGCTGCTGAGTTTTCAAGTTGGTGTCCTGTCAGCTGCATTGCTGCCACTTTGAGACCTTGGTTTTTGCTACCACATAGAAAAGGACTTTGCGAGGTCCTACCAGCACACAGGGAGAAAAGCATGGTGAGGAAAGCCAGGAGGAGGGCTTCTCAATGGGATAGTGGGATGCCGATGGTCCCGCTTAAGCCACGTGAGTCAGGGGACACTCTGGATGTATGGATGGTGTGTTTCTGTGTGGGTCTTGTGTATTTTTATATGTCGAGGAAACACCGACTGTCTGTCTGTATGTGCTTTTGTGCATGTGTAAGCTATTTTCCTACAGCTTGTCGACAGAATGTACAAGATAACCTTACTTACTCTTCAAATATCAGTAGCCTTGTTTCTGATGTGACTCTAGTTATTGTGAGGCAGTCTTGTCTCTCAGCAAGGTCGTGCTCAGATATTTATAGTTGTTCTATACCTGGATAAATGCTTGGCACTTGCGGATTGCTTTTATGTCTGCAAGTATTCATGTGTGTGCATGTTGGCATGCACGGACATCGTGTGGTTTCAAGGGAAAGTCCCCCCACCGCCCAGCTCTGTTAAAATCATTAGCCATGATGTGAATTCATACAAGAGAAGAATCCTGTTGTTGATCTTACAGACGTTTGGTTTTCCAGACTGAGGCCACCTAGCACAAAGTAACAAAGATCTGTAACAAAGATCTGAAGAATGTGGTGTCAGAATGATTTTTGTCAGCTTGTATTTGTAGGGTACTCACTCTGCAAAAAATATGAAACTGTAATAGTAAATCATTTTTAAGTGGGTTTTTCAGTGTGTCATGTTGTGCACCATGTTGCCTGATCTTTACATGTTTAATAGAGGTGCCGTTGTTCAAAATCAAGTAAAACTGAATCAGAAACAAATGTGATTATTTCATCATATTGGTACATTTAGACTGTTAAAGTGTGTTTTTGTGGAGTTTTTCTTGAACATAGAGGGTGTCATACAGCGTGTTGTACAATTTGTAAAGCTCATGGTTTGGGGCTATATAAATAGAATTGACCTTTTTTGGAATTTATGTATTATACACGTTTTTTCTGCCATCTTGTGCAGACTCAGGCTCTGATGGACACATTTTTAAGGAAAGTCTTTATTCGATACACTAGTTGCTTTCTTTTAGACACAGTGCACACAGGTCAGCTTTATTTGAAAACACAACCAATCAGTGTCTCTAAATTAGACTGAGGCTGTGAGTTAATAGGTGTTCTGTCCCGTTGTTTGGCCCACTCACTTTACGCTTACTCCAACTTAATGGCTCTGGTTGTTATCTCTCAAGGTTTATTTCACTGATAACCTCGTTCATGCCCTTGGTCATAGAATAAACACATGTGTTAAACACAATGCTCCACCCACACCTAACACCCTCAACACACACACATACTCATGCAGAGATAGGCTTTCACACCAATGCACACACACATGTAACACAATTAACATCTCCTGCTCAAACCTTTTAGCACCACTGACCTATTAGTTAATAACAGCTGAATTAGGGATTTCGTTTTGACTGAAATATATCTCTTAAACAGCTCATTGACATGGCATCTAAATTGCTACATTCTTCTAAGGAACAGTATCTTTCTTTGAGGAGTCTCATTAGAATTAAGTCTTTCAGTGAGTTTGTAAGAATGGGGTCTTTTGAGTGGTGTAAACAAGAATAGGGGCTTTGAATGGATACAGTCTGTGAATGGTTAAATGGGGATTTGGGCAGTGTTTGAATGGGTTGGTCAGAATGGAGGCTTTGTACTTTTGTACTTCGTACCACATCTCCTGAGATAAGGCAGACAAGGAGCCTAGGCTCTGTTAGTCTAGGTAAATGAGCACCGGGCAAAGGGCTGGCAGCCGCAGTTCTTACCTAACAACTGTGGCATACTGTCACATAACATGCATTAGCTTACTTTTTCCTGGTTTTGAATACAAAGTCATAACTAAATCCCTTTTTAGAGGTCATACATCAGCAGGTTGGAGGCATTGCTGCTGCACTGGGAGGGGTCAGGTAATTGTTCTTTTTAGGGGAGGGATAAAGGTAAGCAGGTGGGGTGTGGTTGAGAGCCACACTGTAGCTTTTGTCTACAGGGAAGGTAACCTGAGGTTGCAAAAGGAAGTCCCTGCAGTTACTGAGTGACGTGCTGCAGGCCGTAGAGCACCTGCAGCCAGACAGAGAGCAAGAGGCTGAATGTGGAGCCCAGGAAAAGGTGGAGTCAGAATGAGAGGGAAGTTGTTACGGTGATACCTTTGCAAATCTGCATGGAACGAGCGCTGCAGAAGAGGAGGATACGAGAGGTAGACTGGGACATCAGGATGGGAGGAGAGGAGGCAGCAGGTTCAGGCTTTTTGATGGAGGAGGATGCAGAGCTTGAGTTAGACTCTGGGTTTTGCATGGAAGCGGAGTCAGAGCTGAGTCTAGCCGGACAGGTGAGCGTAGGTTCAGATGAGGAAGAGCAGTTGGACTGGTTTGTGATTACAGATTCTCTGTCTACCACTGAGGAGCAAAGAGAGGGAAGAGTAAGCCCAGGAGGAGATGGAGGGAGGCAAATTCAAGAGGAAGGTGAGATAGAGGATGGTTCAGGGTCGATGAAGAATGTAGACACCGAGGCTGAGAGAGGAGTAGATATGGATGAAGAGGAGGGTAAAGAAGAAGAGACAAAGGATGTGTGTTTGCAGCCGGTAGAGGAGAGTTGGGGTCATACACGGATCTGTCTGGAGGAGATGGAAAGATACTCCAAATTTTCTCGCAGCTGCTACTGGTTGTGTGGTAGGTGCCATATGTTTGAAATTTTCTCCCCTTATTCATATGCATCACATGATTCTTCCTCTTTCTCTCTCTTTCTCATACACAGACTAAATATTTATCTATTTTTGTAGGCAAAGCGTCTGTTATCTCAACACCTCATCTTCCACCTGTCCTCTTCTGTTTGAGTTCACCTGCTCTCTACCTTTGCTCTCCACTATGGGATTGGGCGAACACCCCATTTGAGACAATGCCAATAAAGCTCTCTTGAATCTTGAGAAGATGTGTCTTTTTTCTCTTTATCTCTACAAGATGATTCATGTTTTCCTACTTTTCTCTAGTTTTATTGTGTGAATGATCACAAAAATAGGCTCACACCTACAGCTGCAACGATTAGTCAATAGTTGATCCACAGAAAATGAATTGTCAACTATTCTCATAAACAAGTAATCGTTTTGAGCTTTTAAATTCTCTGGTTCCAGTTTCTTAAATGTGAATATTTCCTGGTTTCTTATGATAGTAAACTGGATTACATTTTCTAGCACTAATCGATTCATTGAGAAAATAATCAACAGATTATCATTAGTTGCAGCCTTACTCACACCCAGTGTATTTATGTTTGATTAAAGACCTGGTTGAGCAGCATTACTGTTAACCATCATCGTCACCTTGGACATTGTAGTTTTTAACCCTAATCTTAACCCTGCTTTATCTCTGACCATGACTGTAAGCCCTTTATTCCCACTTGTTGCCCTCCCCCACATCTCTTCTTGTGGGCGTTTTTTCTGTTCCCCGCTCTTTTTTCTCCCAACTCTGACCTGTTCAATATTCAGAGTTCAAGATTTTTTTCTAAGTTTGGTTTCATATTGGAAAGCAGAGAAGGACGGCAAAGAAATTAGCTGCTTTGGCTGAAGGAGTTATTTCTAAATTGTTAATGAACAAGCTGATAACAAGTTTGTTCTCATTACTTATAGTTTTATTTTTAAGTTGGCTCTTTCTGGCCTGATGAAGCAGGTTTCCAAGCTTATGCTACAGTCCAGTTTAATATATGTCAGTAGTGGCAGGCGGTCCAGTTGTGTGACTTTGACCCACTAACGTTTGACTCGTCACCCACAAACGTGAGCGTGAGTGGACACTAATCCCCATCGTTAAGCCCTTTAAAGAACATTAGCGCCTCAACCAGCAGCTGGTGTGTATGTTTGTCTGTGTGTAGGGAATGTTGGGAAAATATTGTCAGTGTATTTTTTTAATAGCAGTGTTACTTTGCCACTAAACAGCAGGAAATGGTTCTTTAATGAAATTACAGTATTTGCATTGCAGGAAATTTCAATTTGGCATTTATCATTATAATTACAAGGTTAAAGCAGCAAATACTTTGATATCATCCATCTATCTACCATGTAACACAGTGCTGACAAATACGGGTACAATAAACACCAAACATAATTTGATCCATCATCTTACTCGCTCATAGTGACCTTCGAAAGCCTTGTTTTCCTGTCGGGAGGATGTAGCCTGTGTGTAAATATACTGTATGAGTTTAATTTGGGCCACCTCAGAGACAATAAGACATTGATAATAAACTTAGTTTCTTACATATACTTCCCTGTCTCTCATAAGATTCTTGTGACATCGTCTGATGAGTGACGATACAAAAAAAGATCTGAAAGGACACTGGAGGGGTTTCACTGTCTGTCCTTTTGTGTGAAATACAGTAGTATCTGATACTAGCTCATCCTCTCTATTCTAATGACCAGAGGGGCTTTTAACAATTGTATAATACTGTGTGAGCGGGGGTGGAAAGTACATTTACTTGAGTACTATTTGGATGTAAATGTTTTTTACTTGAATATTTCCATTTTATGCTGCTTTACACTTCTACTCTGCTGCATTTTAGAGGGAAATATTTTACTTTTTACTCCACTGCATTTATCTTACTATAGTAGGGTAGTTAAGGGTGACTACAGATTTTTACAGATTTTACATCTCATGTAGTTTAATTTTAAAAATCATCCAAAAACTGAGGTTTGTGTACTCAGATTTCTCTAGTGACCCTTTGGAGGGTGCTGACTCCTAGGTTGGGAATGACTGGACTATACCTACTGCCTACAGAGTGATGCATCAGTTTTGACACATCTAATAATGTAATTTTGAATGCAGGACCTTTACTTGTACTAGAGTATTTCTGCATCAACGTATCGGCTCTTTTACTTAAGTAAAGGAATACTTCTTCCACCACTGGAAGGAAGTAATGAAAGTATTAGTAGGACAGGAGGAGAGACAGGAATATGTTAAGGACATTTAACGGATATGATGTAGTAAAAGGTCAAAAAAGCTGCCCCTGAAACTGACTGAAACTGAAGTCTGACATCTTTGAAGAGGGGGATTTTTCAGTAAAAGAATAGCCTCTTTCTGGAGACAAAGTGCAGCTATTGCTGGGTGGGGGGTTGCTTTTGATTTGATATGTGTGGGAGTTGCTGGGGGCAAGGTGTGGCTGTTTGGTGGAAACTGCTGGAGTTTAGTGTGAACTTGAGTCCATGAGAGCATGTGATTGCACCCTGCAGATGGCGTCACAGTTGTAGCTTTGTGTCAGATCACCTCAGGCAATAAGTGGCCATTATCAACTTGGCAACACTGCTTTACTATGTTACAAACATCACAGATATGATCATTTATCTAGTCGCATGTCGCCATCCCTGACCTTTGTTAGGTAGCCATTTTGGTTTGCACACCCTTGCTCCAGGTTAATCTGAAAGAAAAGAGGAAAAGGAAGCTGTGTCTCAAATATCACCTGTAGATATCAGTCAGCCAGTGGTTCATAATCAATATCTGTTAACTACAGATGTCACTTAAAACGGAATCTAATCAATAGAAACAAAGACTGGTACAACATACTCTATCTCCCTTTAGGTTTGGTGGGAATAGAAGGTACAATACAAAACTGATTTGGCTCTAGTACCACATATATTTTAGGTATTTTTTAACAAAACAATGGTTTTCCAGTTACAGGAAGGCTTTTAATCTGTAACAGATGAACTATTGCAATCTTTTCTACATCAACAAAGGAAGCATTTCCAATGGATAAGAAAAGGAAACATTGCTGTAACTGATGAGTGTGATTGTGTAGCACCAGTCACACTGGGTTAAGAAGGTGTAGATTCCAGGTTGCAGCTGCCAACTTAATTATCTGCCTGTGTATAATATGTACAATTTACAAAACACTGTATATGTGTGTGTGTGTCTATTTATCTTTGGACTCCCGGATATGGTAGATTAGTGTAATCTATGCCTCAACCTCCGAGGTCTCCTGCTGTCATGCAAGATTTAAAACCACCTGCTTCAGTAACTAAAGGCTGTTATGGTGCAGTTTTGACGTCATAAACTTAAGATTTTGTGATATTGTCTGTTCTTCTCATAGTGACCTCATTAACCTGTTCAGCATATGGACAAACAGTAAGAGTGGTATCCATCTTCTCATCTAACTCTCTGCAAGAAAGCAAATAAGTGTATTCTTCCGAAATGTCAAACTACTCTATTAAAAGACTAGTGGAATTGTATGTTTTATCCTAATAACTATAACATATAAGTATGTTTACTTTAAACTACTACAAGTGACAACATAAGAAAACACACTATGAGTCCACAATTGCTGTTGTGTGGTAATCAGTTGAAAGAAGGGACAAAATTCTTTACGTTGGTGTATTCAAGTAAATCAAAGACCTTGATGTTTGCTGCTGAATCAC
Source organism: Thunnus thynnus (assembly GCF_963924715.1). Taxonomy (NCBI): domain Eukaryota; kingdom Metazoa; phylum Chordata; class Actinopteri; order Scombriformes; family Scombridae; genus Thunnus; species Thunnus thynnus. Next base: position 23,187,173 of record NC_089527.1, read on the forward strand.
ATCACAGCCAAACCACCATCAGTGTCATTTTATTAGTATGAAGTATAACAACAGCTCACTGCATCTCATCTTCTCTGTAACCAACATCTGCCCTTGTACTTGTCCAGATCCCTGTGATTCAGCTACATAAGGACAGTGAAACAACAGCCATTTATTGCAACAAACCACCAAATTCACACCAACCTTTTTGCCTTTTTACATTGTCCATATTTGCCTTTTGTTTCTCTTCTGGGTTTCCTCTGATAACATTGGCAACAAATGTTTCCTGGAAGACAACTCTCAAATGTCAGATAACAGAACATCGAGGGAGTTGTCAGAAAAATCCCCACAACTGTATTATCATAGTACTTGAGTAGGAAATCTAAAACATATGGTTTGCTGTTTTAAATGGACAGCAGTAATATGATAAAGTGTACAGTTGCCAATGGGCTTCTATGCATACAGAATGACCAGTATGGTCCTTTTAAGTCCCTTGATTAGCTAAAACCTTTGATTGATATTGTTTTGACACAGCAGTCATGGCACCAGCTGGTCTCAGAGGGAAAAGGCTTTAAAGAAGGCAAGAGACTGAAAATGCCAGACCATGAAGACACACTTGAATGAATCCTGTCGCCAAACAGTTGGTGTGTGTGTGTGTGTGTGTGTGTGTGCGTGTGTGAGAGAGAGAGAGAGAGCGAGCGAAAGAAGGCGATGTCAGTCTAGTGATACCCTGAGGCCATGTCACCTGATAGGTCTCAAACAAAGAGTCAGAGCAAGAGTTTTTGGTTTGTTTAAACTGGAGTGAGAGGAGGGTTTACGGGAAAAGGGCTGTGCCTGTAAAGATACAGAGATAATCGGTATAAATATACGGGAGAAAGAGGGAAGTACATACAGTATATAATGATAAGGGATATTTTGTGATACTCCTGAAGGGACTGATGGTATGTGAACTTAAACTTGTGGTTTTATCAGTTTTTACAAGGAGCTTCAGTGAGAATGAACCCAGACTAGGTGAACAGGTGTCACAGGACAAGTGCAATGCCATATTCTTTGGACAGTTTGTGTTTTTATCTATGTCTTGGCAGCAAAGTTCTTGATATCTTATGCATGTTTTTGTTTTTTTTGTATAATAGTTCACTGAGTTTTCTAGAGTTCTCCAAGGCTCTATTTGTTCCCTTTAGATCTCTAGTCCACTGCATCCACATAAAAGTATAATGTGAGCACTAACAGCTTTTCTTCTTACATTTTTCTGGCTTTGCCTTTCTCGTGTATGGAATTGAACTGTTGTTAATGTATTAAATAATAATGGTTATTGGAATGACAAATGATAAAATAAAGGACTCTTTCTGATCTGGAAAGACGTGAACTGTATGGAATAATTTCCTGTTTTGGCAAGGATGTGGTGATTCGGTGTAGTTCGCCTCGGGAGAACAGAGCAAACAGTCACACTAAAATGAAAAGTCAACATTGCTCTTGAAGTGTACGTATCTATGTTTACAACCACGTTTACGTAACAGTGGCTGTAACTTCCCTTTCTATAATCCCAAACATCTCTGGTCCATATAGAAGCCTCTCTTCATCATTTTTTCCACCATCGTCCTGTATTTTCAGCCTATTTAACTAAAGTATCATATTGTAAACATGAGGTTTTGAAGCAAACAGAAGTTATATTTTGCATGAAGAACTATTGTGTGTCACCACAGCTCTTCAGCCTTGGGCATCTTGGGTTAGCACAAAGTGCATGTATATAGAAATGGAAAATCAATGGAGAGCTGAAGAGGCCAGAACTGCATGTTTTTCCATGACGTTTAATTATCTTGAGATGTCGTCCTTGAGCTTGAATGACATAGATGACTGCAGAGCACATTGGCTAAAAATAGACATAATACATGTAAGTATCTTTAAATGTCCGCTTGGTAGATGTGGCCAGTAACTCAGGGAGTGTTAATCAGGTTTCGGCTTGATAAACAGTCGCTAACGTGTGTGTATGCAAATCAAATCAAATGCCTGAAGTATTGATACTAACAATGAGTTTACCTTACAGTAGCTTCTCACAGCAGTGTTTGACCGCAATGTACCTGTGTAGTTTTATTTCCTTCGGGCCTCTCGATATGACGTCTAAATATAAAATTACTCACCTTGTAAAGTGTAAAATAATAGGATGTGTGTATCTAAGTGAAGACAGATGGTGAGAGACACACAGCAGAGTAGTAGCGATATCATCTTACGGTAAACAACTGTACTTTGCCAATTTTTCTCTATTGATCTGTTTTGTTCTCAGTTTCAAGTTGAACTTTGGCCAGTTTTCAGTTAACAGACACTGCTGAAGTTTTTCACTGTGAATGAGTGCATGTGCTCTGTACGATAGAGACAATGTTTATGTTTAATATATATTCATGAGGCCTAGTTGCTGGCTGACGCTGGTGTTTCTCAGTCTAACCTACATCTTTCCCATATTCATAAATATCTCTATCTGTGCTTTGTCTTACAACTTAGAGCACAATAAAAAATAATGTATTTTCCTGTCTCCAGATTATACTGTAACAATTTCCTACATGTAATAACATACAAAGGTCTGCCATCTGGCCAAATAATCACTGGCTAGCCTCTGATCAGCTACTCCTCTCTGTTCCATGTTCCCAGTCAAAATCCAAAGGTGACAGAGCTTTTTCCATCACTGCTCCCAGACTGTGGAGCAGTTTTCCCATCTATCATCATTTTTAAATCCCGGCTAAAGACCCAGACTTTATACAGCTGCCTTCGAGCCCCCTTTATTTTGAATATCACAATAAAATTGTTTTAATTTTGTCTGTTACAATTACTCATCTATCTGGTCAACACCTGTTTTTTTTAATGTGCTCTATAAATACATTCATCGTGACTTGACTAATTGATTCATATGTTTTCTTCAACAAAACACATCTGTGGCAAAGATGAGCAAAGAGAAGACTGTTACCATTTCATTATAGGGTCCAGTGATCCCATTTAGCCTCAGTTTACTGGAAATGTTTTCTTTGAAAATAGTCTTAATTCTGTCTTTACAGTATGAATAGCCATGTAGCACTTTATATTGTCTATATAAATGTGTGGGTTATGTGTGGGAACCATGAAATGAATGTAATAAACATAGCAAATAAACCAACTTATAATAATTAAACACAGCTGACAAGCTGACATCAGACTCGATGCTATTTTGTACATCGTCAGCTTTGATGTGTCACTAACATTTGCTTTTCTCTCTCTGTTCTCCAGATGATATCATGCAGCTGGACAGCAGTCCCCTCCACGCTGCTGACATCACCCCTGACCTCAAGAAGCAGTTCGCCTTTCTTTCAGGTGACACCTCTATGTCCTTTTTGTATCTGTAAGTTAGGATGCATGGGGACGTGTGTGTGTTTCTATTTTCTCTTGTTGTGGGTTGCCATCTCACCTCAATTCATCCGCTGCTTTTCATTTTATTCCTTCAATAGCCCAACATAAACATGTGCTTCCACCAGCCTTGTCAATCATTTATAGTTTAACTACTCCACGTGATATTTGCATAGTTCATGGGAACAGTTTTGTCTTATCACCTATGATTTGTTATTCAAATATCACCTCCCTCCTCTTCCTCTTCACTGTCTGTCAGGTTTCGCTCCCGTTACACAAGGATCCTCCCAAGTTGTTGATTTTCTCACCGAATCTGTATTACGCTTACAGCTCTGCATGTCAAAGTGATGGCAAATCCCATGTTTACATCTCCACAAGTGTCTTTTCACACTTCTTCTGTTGTAGAGATTGCTAGATATTTGTGAGGCGATACAAACACCTATTATATTTTTGTGATTGATGTGAAATAGCTTCTATAACACTGCAATTTCCTCTTGGGATTAATAAAGTACTCAATCTATCTACATCCATTCCTACAGTACTGTAAAAGCTGGCCCCTCAGTGCGTGGCAGAGGTGACCTTGTGGCTGCAGCGGAGTCGGAAACCATTTTGCAGAGAAAGATCTAAGCAGACGTTGAAACCATGACCATGCACTTGCTGTTGCTATAGCAATGAGAGGAGAAAAGGCAGACAGATTGATATTCCAGTCACATGCGCTGACAGAGCAGCTGCCACACAACACAGGGAGTGAGATAGCGTGTGTGTGTGTGTGTGTATGTGTAAAAGAGGTGAGACTGTTGCTGTCAACATCGATCATTGTGTACAAACAGCAGCATGAGATGTTTTTCACCTCTCTGTCTCACCTCATTTATTAATAGATTTTGAAAATGTCCATCTTGAATAGTTGCGTAATCCTTATTGAGCATAAAATTAATTTTCTTATAAAAAAATATTTGGTAAGATAGAGGCATGTGGGGATAAGATCAGTTTATCAATTAGATCAGTTTTCCAGTTCAATTATTAGGTTTCAAGACTTATTTTTGAATCAGCTGTCTTGATATTTGTGAGATAATCTGCCTTATTCTTCCTTTTTTTCTCATATTGACACATTACACACATTACAATGCATTATTTCAAAATGCATGTTATTCTGAAATATGCCGTTTATCCGTGTATTGGAAAAAATACATTTATGACAAACCACCGGCATATGTTTTCTTGTTTTTGGATGGAAGTGGGTGAGGCCAAATCATTTGTTATGATGAATATTGCAGTGTTTTCTGTACCGACTCCACTCATCAGCCAAACAGCTTTAACATCAGTGCCACCATGTGGTCACAGTTTCTTTAAACTCAATGCCCTCTTCCTTTATTTATTATTTATATATTTATCAAAATACATTTTCCTCACCAGTTTGATTGACAGAGCCCTCAACACATGGACTGAAAATGTCAAAGAACGCCATGATGCGTTTAAGTGCACTTTGAAACAGTCAGTGGTTTTATGTTTACCTCATGTATTATGTATTTTTGAGTCCTTTACTGATATGTAACGTTCCAAATATAGATATACATCAAGTGTTCTTATATTCTCATATAGACCTGCAACAATTAGTCGATTAATCGATTAGTTGTTTGACAAAAAATTAATTATTCAACTATTTTCATAATCGTTTTGTGTGATTGTCTTTAAGAAAAATGCTGAAATGTTCTGGTTCCAGCTTCTTAAATGGGAATATTTTCTGGTTTCTTTAGTCCTCTATGATAGCAAACTGAGCTTTGGGTTGTGAATGTTGGTTTGGACTAAAAAGAAACATTTCAGGTTGCATCTTAAGTTTTGTGAAATGGTGATTGACATTTTTTACTATTGTCTGGCAATGTGTAGACCAAACAACTAATCAATTAATCAAGAAAATAATCATCAGATGAATCAATAATAAAAAAGTAATCATTCATTGCAGCCCTATACCTATATGCTAAATGTCAGTGTTCTTCTTTTTGTGATTTCTCAGGGGGTCGAGGAGATAATGGCAGCCCCATCATTGTGTTCCCAGAATTCCCTGCATTTGGAGAGATCACAGACAGGGAGTTTCACAACGTGCTCACCTACCTAACAAGCGTTCCCAGGTAAAGTCCCTCACCAGCTGATTGTAACACATGCAAACACATAAAAATGTGAGGATGTTTTCTTCCTCTGCCTTTGTTTGAAATCCTCTCCTATTACCCAGTTTAAGTTGACAATGCAGCACAACATTGCTGATCAACTTTAGTTGGTTTATGAATTAACTTTGATTAGTGAAGTGGGAGCACAGTAGCTCAGGTTCTGGCTGAACTCGACCCGGATGGCTGAGGATTTTTTATGTGCTTGTTTACATGTATTTCAGTTTCCTCCCATAGTTCAAAAACATGCAGGCATTGTGTATGAAGTCTGCCAGTAGGTGGCAGCGGATACTTACAGTTTCACTTGAGCTGTACTCTGTACAGGATTTGTACACAACATCGATATCTGTAAACAGAGAACAGGGTTGTGATTCCTGTATTAATAACATGAACAATTAATAATCTTTATCAGTCTTCTGCAGATTGTCCATGTACTCATGCATGGATACACTAGATGAGACAAGGGGGAGGTGAAACTGTGTAAGACCATTCATTATTCCAAATATCCCCCCAGAAAACCATCTTCAGCCCATTTTTTCTGTTCGTTTTTCATTTTTTTCTTTCTTTCTTTTCCTCACCCTTTAGTTGTACAATTTCTTGATTTAGCTTCCCCCCTGTCTGTCCTGCACTTCCTTCCTCCTGCCTGCAATGGCAAAGTGCATAAAAATAGAAACTGCCGCGATCCTGGCTGTTTGAATCTGAATAATGCATTTGGACAGATGAGCAGAGCCATGGTCTGCTCTGAAGAGTGTACGTGTGTGTGTACAAGTGTGTGTGGACTAGGTATTCCTCATGTTGTGGGGACTTGCCTCCCATATAGGGACAAAAAGCAAGTCCCTTGAACGTAAATCATTAATTTTAAGATAAAGACTTGGTTTAAAGTTAAAGTAAGTTTAGGGTTAATTTAAGGTTAGGGTTAGCCATGTGGTGGCTATGGTTAAGGTTAGGCTAAGCCTCCAGGAAGTTAATGTAAGTAAATGTAAGGTCCTCTGAAGTGATGGAAACACGACTGTGTGTGTGTGTGTGTGTGTGTGTATGTATGTCTTTGTAGGTCTTAAAATAATATGTCAGTATAGCTTGTCTCATGTCACTTGCTCTTGAACCAATATATTGGAGCTTTAGTCAGTTCAAACTGAATAATCATATGTTCAGCCTATTTCAGCATAACCAAGACATATATATTTATTTCAATGAAGATTAGTTCACTGTATTAATGTTGAACTTCTGGGTAATGAGGATGTTCTTTCCAAATAAAAGCAGAGAACTGCTGGTCACAAGCTAACAATTTGCATCCATTCTGAGCGTCTAACTTCCTCTCCTTCATGGTAAGGCTGTAAAGGTTATTAGTCAACTGAAGGAGGGTCAGTCACTGGGGTGAGAAAGTGTTGAGCCTCAAGCTGTTGAGAATACAAAGACAGATGGCTGGAGCTACCTAAGGGACCGACACCCAACAGGGCACACTTATTCCACAGCCAGGGACACACATCCTACATCTGTGTATCACAACCTTCAACAGCTGCTGCTATTTGAAAGGAATACCGTTGGATCAATATTAAGTGTAGACATAGTTTCTAATGTTAATTCTCTTATACCATCCATGTGCAAGCTTGTTGTAAATATAAACTGTAAATTCTTGTGTCTCTTAAGGCCGAGACTGACCGTCAGTTCTCTCTGACAGAGTTCCTCTGAGGATGTGCCGAGTAATAATCTAATTTCAGTCTTGTCATATGATTTTCAGGATCCTAATTCATTTATTTTAGACTTTGCATCTACAAACAAACTCAGTAACTAAATGAATAACTGTGTCCTTGAGCAAACCATGTTCCCATCTCTCTCCCTCCTCTTCCTATCTTTCCTTAGCTTTACATATGCATGCCCACTAGTGTTCGTGATTGGTTTATGTTAAAGAGATACAGTCAACACTAAGATATTATCCCAGAATTTAAATGCATTCTGCTCTTATGGATATTTAATCTGTTTTTAATTTAATATACCAGTGCTCTCATATTCAGTCATTTTCTCTGCTCTGTTCACAGAAGAAGGGGAGGGTGTAGCAGCGTGTGTGTTGCTATGTCTGCATATGCATTCATGCAGCAAATCTCCCTCATCACTGCATAGCCATTAGGCAGAGCTTTTTCACAGCTCAACACACAGCTTGCATTGCTTCTACACACTCTGACCTGAGAAATCCAATTATTATTAAGACACTCATGCATGTGCAACCACAACTTAACCAGATGATTTCTATGAATATTTAAATTAAACGGTTCATATGTGCCCACAACACAAAACGATTTATATTTATATTGACTATGTGCATATTTACATTTTTATAAAATCAAAATCACCAAAATTCTTAATTTTTGTTTATCCTGTATTTTTGTTGTTGTTAATACAGAATTGGACCAAAAGCTGAATCCACATATATTATTTATTTGTTCATTTATAGGGGACAATAACACACATTTTTAAAACATCAGTATATTTGTGCTGGGATTAGCTGATTTACATCCATAGTCCCAACACAGCTATGATAAAAACAGACGGAATAGATAAAAACATGATGTATTATTGTATCGTGACTTGTATTATGGAACACCAGCAATAGCAGCTGACACACAGTTTGGGCCATTGTGGTTCAGCAGCGGCAGCAGAAGGCCATTTCATCAGTCTCCCTCTTCTTTTTTCAACCTCAGGTGCTGTATGTTCACCATAAACCACCCTCTCATCTTAGCAGCAAAGGCAGAAAGGCTCTTGTCCCACTCTCCCCCTCCCCCTCCCCCTCTTCCTCCTCCTTCTCCTCTGCGGCTGAGATGTAAAGCAGTTTCTGCTTTGAAAGCCCGAGTAACTGTGAGAGTGTGTATAGATTGAGCGCCGAGCCAAGAAGTGGAGGTGGTGTAAGAAGAGAAAAGGAAAAGATGAAAGGGGAAGGAAAGTGCAGAGACCAAAAAGGATGATAAGCACCTCCATGAATGTAAATGTTACAGTGAGAGTGTAAAGTAGTGGGGCAAACATGGATAAACATTCCGTATTTTCCTAATAACTGAAACTCTCATACTTACAGTTGCATCCTCTTAGAGCTTGTCCCCTCCCGCACATCTGTAAAGACCTGCTGGCTGGCTGGTAGAGCTGCTCATCACTTTGCAGCCACCCTGTGATAGGCTTGTGTCCCAGCAGCTCCCAGCACCTCATTGGATGGCTGTTAGATGCAGAATGCAGGGGGAGTGGAGCTGAACGCTGTGATAGTCTGAAGCACTTGGCCCCCTCCCCTTCAAACGACACAACACGCCGGGATCCACCTCTGAGACACATCCCTTACCCCTGTGTTTTTATTTTTGCATGCCGGACAACTCTTTTCATCTGCTGCCTTCCTGTTTGTGCAGTTAGTAGCTGCAGAATGGTGGACATGAAAGCAAAAACTTGAGGATTACTGGGATATTTCTGTTTTAAAGGTACTGACAGTGCTCAGCTGCTCAGGTGCATGTCTTCAGGTGTGCATAGAGGATACTGCTGATGAGCTGCACATGCTGCGGTTGTCATTGATTGTCAGTGGTGTGTAAACCATATAGCCTCCCTCTCTCCTGGGACCAGAGAGGACAGCAGGGGAAGTGGGGGTTCAGGGAGGGAAGAGGGGGCTGGAGGCTGATGGCCAAGAAATCTGGAGGTGCTACACAGTATCTCCTTTTATGAACTGCACCAGCTGTCTAAGAGGATAACGAGCAGCATAACAAAACAACAAGCTGTGAACAAGCACTTGGCTTCTTCACTGTCTCACGTAGGAAAACCACATGCAGTTTTAATGGGTTTTTTTTGTCTTTTTCTCATTAAGTCTGTCATTACTATACATTGTAGAATAGATTGCTTTCTCTGTGGCCCTCCAAACTATTCTGCAGTGTGTGATTTTATCCTTTTTTTTATCAGTGTGAGGTGATATGATCTCCTCTCATGATTCACTGTGGTGTTATATGAAGCTGTACTCACCCCTTGAACAATCTAGGGTCTAATGGACCTGTTTTGAAATTGTTATGTCTAAGTTGCCTCTCTGTGTGTTCCAGTTTGTCGTCAACAGGCGTGGGTTTCATCCTGGTCATCGATCGCCGGCAAGACCGATGGGCAGCCGTCAAAGGGACCCTGCTTCGTATTGCAGTAAGTTCGTCTTTGTGTGTGTGGATGTGACGTGTCAGCACACTTACTTTCTGTCTTCTTTGTCTGACTTTGTAAAGGTTCTTTGTGTTTGCACTCGCCTTTGTGGGAGAGAAACATACCTGTAATCAACTGCTGAGATGAAAAGATTTAAGAAGGAGCTCCCCTCGCACCCTCACCCATGAGTAGAAGAGGTTTATCAGGCCACAAAGAGGTGTTCAAGAGCCCCCATTCCTTTTTCAGAGCTTCACATGCATGTCAGTGTAGATAATTGACTAATATCTCTACTATGCTGTGGGGCTGATATGAGCCAACCCCATCCTTGATTTCTCTCCCATCACCATCAGAGCTTGCCATGTTTGTCCATAGCTAGAGGGAAAAATAAACAGTCACATGCCAAAAAAGACAGAAGGAGATAATGTTCCTTTTGTTCACTCATTCATTTAAATGTCTCACTTATCATATTTATTTATTATTGAGAAACGACATATGTGTTTACATCTTACAAGAGACCAAAACAAAGTGAGGATACTGAGTTAGTTAAATAAACGAAAAAACTAACAGTCAGCCTGGTTTAAGGACATCTATGCTGTGTTTCAAGTTTAACAACATTTCTCTCCTGTTTTAGAACATAATTCCTCGTCCTATCGCCTCTTTCATCGCTACTTGATGGTTCATTGCACCTTTTGTGAGCTGATATCAGTCACATCATTTATGTTGCTGAGTAAGGAGAATACGGTGATAGAGCGTCAGAAGTGATCATTGCGTTTCCAACTTCTGCTCACTAGTGCTCATCTCAGTTGTCTTCTGGGTGATGAGCTGGAGCGTCTGTCTGTTCATCTGTGTTTCGTTCTCATTGTAGGGAGGTGACAGAGCACTGGCAGCTCTGTGTGTGTGTGGGGGGGGGGGGATCACCCCCATCACACAATATCTCAAAACAATGGACTCGGACAGAAAATGTCCAGTTTTTAACATCTTTGCATCTTTTTTTTTTCACAATAAACTGATGAGATGTTAGCATTTTTCAAACATCTTGTAGAGGATACAAATGTTAAAGTAATTGAATATAGCATTTTTCAGTGCTTTTTTAGGTTGAGCAGATCCTCACAGGCCTTTTATTGATACTGATGGCAGAGAAGTAATAAATCAAAACAAACTGATAAGATGAAATGATGAAATATACGAAAAGATGAAATGTCTGAGAGAGAGAATGAGAGATGAATATCACCACCCTTGGCCCCCAGAGACGCGGGAGACCCACTCACTCATTTCAAATTAAATCAAGCTTTATTAATCCCACAAGGGGGACTTTACAGGCTGACAGGCTTGTAATAGGGGGCATTCAGTCATCCCCGCAATAATGTCCTGTTTGGGGTGATTCAGCTGTAGGCTGCTAAATAGATGATGATGAAAGCTGACTCTTTTCGAGCTGCTTGTATCTATTTGTAGTGGAGTCAGTGTTTACATGTATGTGGTTGTCTGTGTGTGTGTGTGTGTGTGAGAGAGAGAGAGAGAGTCTGAATATGTGAGGATGCTGTCGAATGATTCTCTTTGTCTTTTTTTCCTTTTGTGTGTCTATTTCTACAAGCACACACTATGCATATGTAAAAGTGGGTCAGTGTGTTTCAGCGAAAGCTACCCGGCTCCTTGCTTGGCTGGGTTTGAGCTGATGACAGACAAGAAGTGTGTTTATAGACTGTAGTGATACTGTCTCAGTCTTTAAAGCATACCCTCCTCTCTTGTCTCTTTGTGTTTGTGTGTGTGTGTGTGTGTGTGTGTGTGTGTGTATGTGTGTGTGTGCATGTTTGACAAAGAACAAAGAACAAGTAGACCATGACCATGACTGCCAGAAACCACAGATCCAAGCAGCACGCTTGAATGGCTAGAAGCTACAATATATATTTAAAGGATAAGGCTCATGATATTCTATATTGTTGTTGTCAACAAATCCCATGCTCGTTAGTCCGTCTCTCATTACTTTTCAACTTCTCTAACCTGGCCCAGCCCCGAGCTCATTCATTCATACTGAAATCTGGGTAATGACTATATACTTTCATCTTTAAAAAAAGGCTGAATAATGCTGGGCACTGTATATTACTCAAACAGAAATAAAAAGTGCATTAGTTGGGGACTCAGCATATTTTGTGCACTAACAAGATTTTACGGCAGCAGGATAGTGTATGTGGTCTTTCAGTACCCATGTTCATCATAATGAAGGAAAAAGTCACCTAGTTTTTTTATGTGTTTTTAATAGTTTTTGAGCAACAATGGAGCTCTATGGCACAGAGGAATAAGATATATCAGGCTACACAAAGACAGATGTTAGTAGGGATCATTGTTGGTTTTGGTCTTTTCATGGGATTTGTTAAAAATATCAAATATCACCAGACTTCTCCTTTAAGAAGCCATTTCTGAGTGTGCTGAAAAATGTAAACCCTACCCATAACTACACTGAATATAATAGGTTATTGTTGTATGGTAGCACCTATGACTGCCATGATATAACAGCAGTATGTCCTGCAGTAATTTCCATATCACTAGATGGTGTGTGACTATTTTCAACACAGTGCTCCTGCTTGTGCTGGCAGGTCAGTGAGGACGAACACTTGAATTGATTTATTAATTCCATTAACAGTACCTATCCCAAGTGGTTTTTATTGACAATGTATTCATTGTCATTTCTGCTTGGAGCAGCATTCCCCAACTCGCTCGGGGAGGACAGCCAGTCAGGCGAACCAGCCGTTTAGGTCATTAGCTAATTAAAGTTGTATTAACAATCGCATTGCCTCAGGAGGGGAGAGCAGTGTCCTCCCTCAACTATCATCCAACTGCTCTCACAGCAGTTCTTAGTCTGTCAGTGGGTGTCAATCGTGACATTTTAATTGGCATTTTATTGGTTCTATTGGCTGAGCTGAGTGTGTGGTAACTGCATAGTATGATAAATATGCAAAGTTTTTGCTTAGTTAGGATGGCACGCTCGTAGGAGGATGTTATTTTTCAAAAGATTACTTCGTGCATCATTCCGTATTAACAAATGCTATTATAAGTGCTAATAATGCCAGCTGGGTAATGAAAAATCAGAGCACATGTGCCTGCTCACATGTACAGGTATGAGTTGGTGTCGATTCTTTGTGCCTCATTATTCATGCAGAAACATCTCAGGGAAGATTAATGTCCCTGCCACAGGACAGTCTCCTGCATCCCACATCTTTCCCGTTCCCCTGCACTTCACACACTTCTGCACATGCTTGAATGTGTTTTAAGTGAGAGTTTTCACATGGGAGACAGAGGGAGAGACAAAAGGAGGGAATAATATAAGTGCAGGCTGTCTGCTGAAAGAGCAGACCTGCTGAAGTGTGATGCACATATTTTCTACTCAGGGTGGAGAAGGATCCAGTCTGCTCTGTTACATAAGTGACAGTCTCCATCATCCTCTTTCTCTTTTTCTTCTCAGGGCTCCTTCCCTGGGAACCTCCAGCTGGTTCTGGTTCTGAGGCCCACCACCCTCCTTCAGCGCACACTCTCTGACATTCTCTTCAAGTTCAACAAGGATGAGTTCAAGATGAAGGTGCCGGTGCGTACAGTCACTTTTACTTCTAAAAGCATTATTCATATTCCATCAGTGGCCTGTGTCCTCCCTTCTGAGATTCATAAATTGAGTCCAATCTACTGACAAAAAAAGTCAAAAAAGATTTCTGGAGACTGTTCATAGCACATAAGATGACTGAATATATTTATAGTCAAATAACATGTAGGTAATGGGGTATTTCTGTTTCAGGTGATCATGCTGAGCTCAATAACTGAGCTGCACTCCTACATTGACCGAACCCAGCTGACCCAGGAACTTGGGGGGACGCAGGAGTACTGTCACGAGAAGTGGATCTCTCACCGCACTGTATGTATATACTGTATACTCCACTTTACACTGAGGAGTCAGCACTGAGGCACCGTTCCACACAGCCATTACGAGGCACTTTATAACTACGACACATGAATGCATGCAATGAAGTTAGTACAGATGAAACATAAGACTAGAATCATCAAAACATGTCCTATCTATTGCTACTTCAGGATCAAACCCTTCATAAAAATGTTCACCTCAGTAAAACCATAAAAAGCAACAACAGCAATGAGAAATGCAGCTGATAAAAGTGTAAAAACTACTATATGAGCATCACCTGATTCAAAGAATTTGCAAATTTGGTATTTTCTTGATTGTCTGTTGTGTCTTGAATGCATCAGGCTATTGAAGGGTTTGCGTTGATGGTAAAGAAAACGGCACAGACCCTGCAGTCTTTTGGGACCGAGCTGGCAGAAACTGAACTCCCCAATGAAACCCAGGCGACAACCATCCTGCTGAGCACACACACCACCAAGAAAGACAAAATGAAGGTTAACACCTTTAACAAACCTTTAACACAAAACACATTTACAGTTATGTGTTTGGACTGCAGTTTATTCTGTCTGTGTGTGTCTGCAGGAGGATCTGCTGGTGGCTCTGGGACAGGGCAGCAGGCTGCTGGAGAGCATTAATGAGCCAGTGGTACGAGACCCCGACCACAACATGAACCAGGATGAACTGGAGAACATGGCTACAGTGCAGAGGTTAGAACCGCTAGAGCCAATATAGCTGGCTCTGACCAACCAGTCAGCTCCAACCATTATAGCAAAACATGAAAATGCTGATAGTTTCAGTTGGGTAGCAGCTGGCACTCAACGATAAGGAGGTGAAACTAGATGTTGCGCAGCTATATCACCTGTGGTCATCACTAGTGCTTTAGCAATTAGTCAGCTAATCACAGATTGAAAGAAAAGAGAGACATTCATTCCATAATCATTTTAATTGATAATAGATCATTTTTAAGTTTAGGTCAGCCCTCAGTTGTCTCCACTTCATATAAAAAGCCTTCCTTTTCCTCATTTGTCAGTCTTGTGATGGATGGATGGATGGATTTGTCATTTTTTTGAACATTTTGACTAATTGGTTAATGGATAAAGAGCTACAGTATAGAAGTACTGTCATTATATAATTGCACTCTCAGTGGTGCAGATTACTTTTTTATGCATGTAATAAAGCATAAACCCAGTAGACTTTATGTTTGTTTGTTACTGTCAATTTGTTCATGGCTGTCTGATCTCTGCCCATCAGTACAGTTACAAATAATAGTGGGCAAGGCAGTGTGCTTTGAGATCAGTCAGTATTTTAAGCAACACTGAGGGCACTGAGTTTCATGTCAACTGGCATTAAGTCTACATAGCAAGCACACACGCATACACACAGAAAAACAAGAATATACAAATACCTCTGTCAGCCTTTCCGGAGCATTTTCTATTTTATTCATTTCTTCTCCACTGCTTTTTCTCTGCTCAACTGCCTGTTTTTTTTACAATCTAACTAATCTCTTGCTCCTCTGTCAGACTGCTGTCTCAGCTGGACGAGACAGAAAGGGCTTTCGATGAGTTTTGGGTGAGGCACCAGACCAAACTGGAACAGTGTCTCCAACTGCGCCACTTTGAGCACAACTACAGGGAGGTGAGAAGGAAACCGTTAGCTCGAGTGAAATCATCCATAGACTTCATGCAGAGTCCACATTATCCCTTTTAAACTTGAAACATGACTGTGGTTTTTTTTGCTGCAGGTGAGGGCTCTGCTGGATCAAGTGTCTGAGAAACTTGCAACCTTCTCTGAGGTGGGGATCAGCCCAGCCCACGCTGACCATATCTTCTGTGAGCTCACCACCTATGAAGAGAGAGTTAGTGTAAGTTATACCCGCCCTGCCACAATGAAAGCTTTGTCTAACTGTGGAATGAAGAGCTGAATAATATCTTAATAATGTGGTTGTGTTGAATTCTCAGTTCAGATTGTTTCTGAATAGCACATCATTGTTATATATGATACTAGAGTGCTGTTTCATATCTAATCATATTTATCCAAGAATTTTGACAGTCCTGTTTTTTTCAGCAGAGGGTTGGAAACTAATTCAAATTTAGCTTGTGAAAACATTTTTCACACTTTTCATTTTGTTCCAAATGAATAATGTCTTTGAGGAGAGGCTGTGCAATAAGTGGGATCAAATAGAACACAGTGAGCCACTATTACGAAAAAAATTAATATAGATAATCAAATTAATAATACTGTAAACATGAAAGTATCTACAAACTACCCTCCTGAATAAGGCCTGATGGAGCACAGGTTCATTTACAGTTAGAGAGCACACAGGGTGCGTCGCTCTACCGAGGCTGCACAATCATATACTGTATATTTACTTTGGAAAAGTAAGATCTTTCATTTTAAAGATCTGCATCAAAATGCACATATCAATCATACTGACGTGTTTTTTTGGAAATACTGGGGCTTTGTGCAAAACGTAATTCAACACCTTTTAGTTGGCAATTTAAATGTTGCTGTCTGGCACTTTTTTTGAGCAAAATTGCCATCAAATGTTTCAGGATTGAGTTGACAGGTGCAAGTTTCATAAAAAAATGTTGTGCACTATGCATTCAACAGTTATGGCAAATAGGTACTGATTACATAAATCTACAACCAATAGAGGACACTTGTATGTTTATGGATCATCCAGATGTGTACCAAATTTGGTTAAAACTGGATTAACTTACTGTTTGTTAAAGTAGTCTCCTTGGCGAAGGTAAACCTATAATTTGCTCCACGCTGGTCCGCAGGAGGTGCTGGACAAAGCTTTGGCATTGGCCCGTGAAGGTGACGAACTGATCCAGAACTCCCACTATGCTGAGGATTCCATTCAGCCCAAATGCAGCGAGCTCAGAGCAGTCAGTGAAGATGTGAGCAGCAACTTGAGAGCCAAGAAGGACCACCTCCTCAAAGCCAGGGAGCTGCATCACTGTTTGGAGAGGGTGAGAAGGCAATACAGGGACACTTGCAATATTCCTTGTCTCGTTTGTTGTTTCTCACCAATTCTTCCTCCCTTCCTGTCCTCTACAGGCTTCTAAGTGGTGTGATGATGGTATATACCTGCTGGCCTCTCAGCCAGTAGACAAGTGTCAATCACATGAGGGAGCGGAGCTAGCTCTGCAGGAGCTGGAGCGTTACCTGGATAATGCAGGCCAGAACCGACTGACAGACCTCAGTACCATCTGGACAGATTATGAGGCGGTGCTCAACCAGCAGCTCAGAGTAAGAGGACCAACCCAAGAGTTAATGTGTTGCATTTTAAAATATTTATAAGTCATCATCAAATTGATTATGACAGTTATTGTAAACAGATACTACAGTATCAATGTCCAGATTATTATTAGTAATATCTGTTTGACACCAGTATTACATGTTATTACATGTCGGGTGTTGACACTCTCCCTGATGACTTCCTGTGCTGAGCAGGACCAAGTGGAGAAGGTTTTCCAGAAGCAGGGGTCCATGCAGGAGATGTTTGATAAGAGGAGGGTCAGCCTGAAGAAGCTCGCAGCCAAACAGACCAGGCCGGTGCAGCCGGTAGCCCCCAGGCCTGAAGCCTTCATCAAATCTCCTCTCAGCTCCCCTGGTCAGTCTCCATAAGTCCACGCATGGACTATATTTATTTCACACAAGGGAACCCCTTTACTGACTTTTTTATCCTCTTTATTCTTTGCCTGACCCTAATGCTATACACATATGTATAGCCCTCATAAGTACAGTTTCAGACTCTAACCTATGTTTCAAACCCATGAACACCTGACAGAGTAAATGGATCTCATGGTTCTTAGGAAACTTGGGTTCAGTCTTACATTGTGATTTTAAATTTATTGTAGACAATAAAGTGACAGTTCAATTTAAAAATGAAATATTTCAGATTCTGAGGATATTTCCCTATTTACTTTTTTAGAATTAAAATTTTATGTTTTAATCACAGTGCCACCATCAGTTGCTAGCATCAAAAAGAGAAATAAACAGTTTTCAAGTTGATCAAGATCAATATCTTATTACATTAAGGTAATTTATAATAAAATAAAAAATCATAAGCGAATTCACTTATACTATATCACTTTTTCATCACTCATGTTCTAATAATAACTTTAATTCTCTCTTCTCTACACTCTCCTCTTCCTCTGCCGCAGCACACCGAGCACAGCAAGAGAAAAACTGCTCAGAGGGAAACTCTGGAAACTGTGAGAAAGTGAGTGCAGTGTTGTCTATAGTACATGCTGTCTCCCAGTTGTTCTCTAAAGTTTGTGTCGTCTATCGCTTATCATGATGATCCAATGTTTCTTTTTGTTTTTTTTTTCCCAAGGGAAACGGCCAACTGCAGGATGGAGACAGTAACAGCAGACATGCCTCTCTGTCAGAGGAGGAGGAGAACCTGGCAGTGCTCAGGAGGTGAGTAACTCTTTCATCTGTAATCAAATTACACAGCAGATGGACTGTGAGAAAACAGTCATCTCATTATCAATAGCATTATGCATCAATCTTTCCTGAGTGTGCCTGCAGCATTTCCTTTGTTTGATCTCTCTTTCTGCCTTTCTTTCTCTCTCTCTCAGACATGTTATGAACGAGCTGCTGGAAACTGAGAGAGCCTACGTGGAGGAGCTGCTCTGTGTATTACAGGTGTCTAAATCCACTCCACAAAAGGTTTACTATTCTCTGTCTTTTACTTGTGCCTCGAATGTCATGTGTTGTTTTCGTGCCTTGCAGGGATATGCCTCTGAGATGGATAATCCAGCAATGGCCCACCTCATCCCTGCTCCTCTGCAGAACAAAAAGGAGGTTCTGTTTGGTAACATGCCAGAAATCTACCATTTCCATAAGAGGTGAATGAGCGTCCTCTGGCTGTCAGTGATGATACCTGCATTGTGATTTGAGAGTTTAAAGTTTATCAGCATTTTTTATCAATAATCTTCTCTTTCGTTCTTTCTAATCTTCGCTCTTCCGTCATGATTTTGTCGTTTCCAGGACGTTCCTGAGAGAGCTGGAGCAGTACACTGACTGCCCCGAGCTGGTTGGAAGGTGTTTTCTAGAGAGGGTGAGTGAATTATGAGAATTTCAGCGAAGACTTCCTCTGATGAGAAAATTTCTTACATAGAAATTGTTTTCCTTCCTCAGATGACCGACCTGGAGATCTATGAGAAGTACTGTCACAACAAGCCTCGCTCTGAAAGCCTGTGGAGGCAGTGCTCAGACTGCGCCTTCTTCCAGGTGGACAAACTGTCAGCACATCCAGCTTTTTAACTAAACGTTCATTTGTGCGTTCTATTTTTAAACAATGGCTTTCTGTCTTATTTTTGTTCAGGAGTGTCAGAAAAAGCTGGAGCATAAACTGGGTCTAGATTCCTATCTGCTGAAGCCTGTTCAGAGAATCACCAAATATCAGCTGCTACTGAAGGTATGATGCTGTCTGTCTTTTTAGCATCCTCCACCCTCTTGGAGGATGTCATGGCTGTGAGCTAAATGTTTATGTGTTGCTAACTACAGGAGATGCTTAAGTACAGTAAGACCTGTGAAGGGGCTGATGACCTGCAGCAGGCACTGACCTCCATCTTGGGCATCCTCAAGGCTGTCAATGACTCCATGCACCTCATCGCCATTACAGGATATGAGGTAAGATCCTATAAACAGGACACAGGCTCATCAGTCACAGAAAAGACCCTTAAGATGGCTCACTGACATAAAATGGAAGACAGAGACATACTGAGTGTAACATTAGAATATGATACTGTGTAAAAACCAAACTGATCTGTGATGTACTGTGATGTCTGGGAAAATCAAGTTAG
Source organism: Thunnus thynnus (assembly GCF_963924715.1). NCBI lineage: Eukaryota > Metazoa > Chordata > Actinopteri > Scombriformes > Scombridae > Thunnus > Thunnus thynnus. Next base: position 23,206,543 of record NC_089527.1, read on the forward strand.
GGTGACTTTATTTGCCATTTACACAGATAGAGAGCAGATGCACATTGCGTCATGGTTCTGTCATTCAAAGACAAGACCAACAAAACAAGGGGTATAAAAAGTGAGACAGGTATATTATTACATACATAAAGGGAGAAAAACAACAAATGTACATGTCATGCTTTAAATATAAAAATAAGAAATAAAGTAACATTTTAACGTGACATTAAAAATGTAAAAAATTAAAATATGTATAAAATTGTTATATAAGAGGTGCTTTTAGTGTGTGAAGTTGTCCACAATAAGAGAAAATGTACTGGCTCAGTACACATTTCACCAGTAGGTCTATTGCAGTCTATTGTATGTCAACTGTAACACAAGTGTCTACTCTATTCCTAAGGACATGTACATATGATAGTAATTATATATTACATAGTAAGCGGTTAAAACAATGAATGAATAAAGAAAGCAGCTGTACCGTGGCTCCATCTGGCTCCAATTTGCAGCCAGAGGAAAATATTTAAAACTCTTAATTTTAACACTCTGAAATCATATAATGTAATAACTACACACAGCCCCATCCACTCTGTGATCATGATGACAAAAAATTAAGTATGAAAGAGTCTTGCATATTTCAATTTTTCCTCAGCAATTTGTATTTTGATTGAAATTTTCAATTTGACACTTGTTGAGTGGTTAAAGATCTCCCCCACGAATGTCTGAAGACATATACAAATATTCTTCTTTGAATAACATCTACACAGTTACATCTACTCCTTCTCCTTCATTGAAAAATCCAGCATCTAGGAGGATGCAAATGTTTTTCATTTCAAAAGTTTAACAACTGAACAAGATGTCTTCTGCTTCTTTGAAAATGCCGTTCTCAGTATTTGTAAACTGCAGGCTTATGCTAAGTTGCATACTGGACCACAATTGGCTACAAACTAGTTTTGATGTCACAAATCATGCTCGTAAGTACATGTCCTAAACTAAGATTTAAGGTGAGCACAGAGAAACTTTCCGTTCTCCTCCATGAATGTAAGAACAGCTTTCTAGTTTCAAACTCTGCACCTACATCATTCTGCAAAGTGAAGTTCAAACATTTTGATTTTCAGTGTGTCACTTATTCATGATACAAGGAGGGTCATGTAGATTAAGATTAAGATGGAAAGTGATGTGAGGAGACAATGTTAATATTTTTAACGAGAGGAACGCACACACTTGGGGCAGCTCTTCCATGAAAAAACAGACACATTATTCAGAATATAGACACAAAGCTGACAGAAAAATGCATTTAATAGAATGTGTTCAAATATATACAGTATATGTGGTTGATCAGCTCTATCTTATAACATATTTCCCATGAACTCTCTCCTTTCTCAGGGTAACATGAGTGAACTGGGCAAGCTGCTGATGCAGGGGTCGTTCAGTGTGTGGACAGAGCACAAGAAAGGTCATGCCAAGGTTAAGGATCTGGCTCGTTTCAAGCCCATGCAGAGACACCTGTTCCTCCATGAGAAGGCGCTGCTCTTCTGCAAGAGGAGGGAGGAAAATGGGGAAGGCTACGAGAAAGCTCCCTCCTACAGCTTCAAACACTCTCTCAATGTGAGCGCCTCTTCATTTGCATTGTTGTGTTTTATTGCATTTGTCTCTTATACTGTTGTGTTTTTGTATTATAAAAAAATGTTTCCTCCTATTGTCTATTTTAGATGAGTGCTGTGGGCATTACAGAGAATGCAAAAGGAGATAACAAGAAGTTTGAAATCTGGTGCAACTCCAGAGAGGAGGTCTACATTGTTCAGGTACGTTAATGCATACAAAATAAAGACAATGGATGTCTAATGGATTACTGGTAATACTGGTAAGCAATATACAGTTTACACAATATGTGTTATTTGTTGCTTTTCAGGCACCGACAGCTGAAGTTAAAACGACTTGGGTGAATGAGATTAGGAAGGTTTTGACAACTCAGCTGGAGGCATGTAGAGGTATGGTTTTGTAAATTAATGTTCACCTGGGTCTGATTCCAGGCCAAGATTACACTAATATCAAGGTTTAATCTGAGACTTAACCACTAATATGTTGTCAGTGATAATTAAATGTCTGTAGGCGTTTGGGTGTTTGGAAATGAAACCTCTCTGTCTTTCAGAAGCCAGCCAGCAGAGGGCACCAGATCAGGTTTTCCAGTTTCCCCCTGTGTCAAGTGGATCAGTGAACCTAAGGTAAGCCTGTATGAGAAAGACTAAATGCCGTTGATGGGCATGCGTACCCAGTATGCATTGCGGTCTGACAAAGATACCCAAGGGGCCAATTGGTTAGGTTTAGGTATAGGGAGTGAGATGGTTAGGGTAAAAATATCAGAATCGGAGCCAATCAGAGGCAGAGTAGGGGCGGGTCTTCACAGAAGGCATACTGGGTATGCAGGCCTGACAAGGGCATTTGGTCTCTCCCGAGCCTGTATTCCCCTCTCTATTCATACTCTCTCATTTTCTTCTTTCGGCTAATGTTGAAGTTCTTAACCCAAAGCTCTTTACGCTCCTCATTTGTTCACCCACAGTCCATTCAAGAGCGGTCAGAAGAGCTTTAAAAAGGGAGAGGAGAAGAAAGCTGAGCCCTGCAGTCCTGATGCCAATTCCTCTTCTTCACCAAAGCCCACAGGAAAAGGTGAGCATAGAGACCAAGAAAACATGCAACCCTTCTTTATTTAAACAAATCTTCCTTTAGCATTTGTAGTGCATGTATTGTATAAATGACACTATAATTAGCTTATTCCTTCCACTCTTATAATGATTGATCCATATCTTAACTTCTTTCTTTTTCCACTGGATCATTTAATGTTTTCTTTCTGTTGCTTTTCCCCCTTTAAACTTGCTTGACTGACCTTCTTCCTTCCCTCTTTTTGTCGTCTGTCCCCTCTTCCTCTTGCTTGCCCTCTGGGTCAGATGAGACTGTGACAAGCCCTACCTCAGACAGAGCTGCTGTGGCTAAAAAGCGCTTTACTTTACAGGGTTTCAGTAACCTCAAAGCTCAGAAAGGTAACCGTAGGCCATTACCAATTTCATATCCAAACTATTGCATCGTCATCTGCATTTGTGAAATGGAAGTGTATTTCCATTTAGTGGAAGACAAAGAATTTGGCTTAGTCATTTAAAGGAATAGTTCTACATTTTGGGAAATACACTTATTTACTTTTTTGCCAAGAGGTAGATATGATTCTCATGTCTGTAGAACTGCAACAATTAGTTGAGGGACAGAAAATAAATCATCAACTATTTTGATAATCGATTAATTGTTTTGAGTAATTTTTTTAAGATAAATTGTCAAAATTCTCTGGTTCTAGCTTCTTAAATGTGAATACCTTCTGGTTTCTTTAGTCTTCTGTGATAGTAAACTGAATATCTTTGGGTTGTGGACTGTCGGTTGGAAAAAAACACAACATTTTAGGTTGCATCTTGGGCTTTGGGAAACAGTGATCATCATTTTTCACTATTTCCTGACATTTTATCACAAAACAACTAATTAAATGAGAAAAGAATCGGTTAATCGATAATGAAAATGATTGTTGGTTGCAGCCCTACATGTCTGTATGGTGACGACATGGCATGAGAAAGTTGCTTTCAGCCGAGAAATAGTCCAGCTCATAAAAAATCTGTACACAACTTGTCAATTTTACACTTCAGTTCATGTATGGATCAAACAAATGAGATATAACATAATAATTAGTGAGATTTAGGGGTGCCTGGTTGGCGGCTTTTGTTACCTTTAGACAGAGCGAAGCTAGCTGTTTCCAGTCTTTATGCTACAATAACCAGCTGCTGGCGGTAGCTTCATTTTTACTGTACAAACAAAAGACTGGTACTGATCTTTTTATCTAACTCTCTGCAAGTAAGCAAATAGGTGTATTTCTCAAAAGTGTCTGAAGGACAAAATGAGTAAAAAGTAAAGTTTTGTCAATAGGTCAAATACTACATGCTTCCCTCCACAGAGCCTTCATCTACTGATGATAAAAGTTTTACATTACCCATGACGATCCTCCTGTTACCAGGTATCACACAGCTCCAGACCCCAGTTTCATTCTATCCAGCGCAATGCCTTTTTCACAGCAGACATTTTGACTTATCATAGAAACACAGGTGTTCCAAATAACATTAATGATCGCTCACTTCTATTTAAGTGTCCCAGTAAAACTGTCACAGTGATCCAGCATGTACAGGAACCTGAAACTGAACAGCTAAATGGATTCAACCGTCAATACTTTTATTGTTTACACCTGTGCTTTACCTACTGTGACATTAAAAATGTCTCTCTGAAAAAAGCCCACGTTGCTGATGCATTCTTTTATAGTAGCTAGTCAAGCTATTTACAAAATGCAGATCTTCCTTTCAAAAAGCATCACGACATTGTGCTGCATTTTGAATAAGCATCAGCAGATTCTTTCCGTAGTAGAATTAGTTTGCTACTTCTGTTTTAGTTGTCTTTCCCCAGCTGTTAGTTAACTGTGCATCCAGTATGAAAATTGCTGTTTCCCATTTGACTTTTAGTATGTCTCTCATCAGAATTTACTAATTGAATGTCAGTTTTTCAGTTGTGGTTTCTTTCTTTGCCTCAACAACCATCCTTGTTCCCTCTTTTTCTTGCTCGGTGGTAGGATCTCCGACAAGCCCTGATCACAAGACGAAACGCCAGAGCGATCCTACGCCATTTGGGTTCAAAGGTAGCTAGTTTCTTCAACAATAACTGCATACTCTTCCTGTCTGAGTAGTTGTTGGTCCATGATGCCTGAGCAAAGCCAAGCTCTCTAAAGCTGATGAGTTTCATTGGCTGCAGCGACTGCAGGGTGAATGACTCGCTGTGTTTCCGTTGCCTCCTGTCCCTCAGATGCAGGTCCTCCTCCCCTCCACCTGAGCAGGGCCAGGTGGTTCAGCACCTCTAGTCTCTTACAGACAAAGTGGAGAGGTACACTGGCACCAGCCGGCTCACACCGGCTGTGTGTTTGGCCCACTGTTTCACTACTATAAACCCTTTGTAGAGTGTCTCCCTCAATTTATTCTTTGCCTGCCCCACTTTCCTTTCAGGCTTGGTGAAAAGCCTAGAAATGCACACTGATATGGAGGAATGGTTGCCTGCCACTTGTTTTATTCCTTTGTTTGGGTCAGAGAGTTTAAAATATGGAGCTGCATGCCCATCTACCCAATCTTAGATTTTTTGGTAATAGTTGTGTGACAGAATGTGTCATGTTGGGATTCATGGGATTAGCCTTTTTATTTCTCTCTGCTCAAAAAATCTTTTGTTGGTGCTTCCTCTCACTGTTTCACACTTGTAGATCTCTCACTAGCAGGTCACGCACATGTCTGACAGCAGCTGAAGCTGAATGTTACTAAACTAAACACCTGTGTTTCCCTCTTCCCCCCTCAGGCTGGAACAAGGCCTCCCTGTCACTGGATGCCTCAGAGGAGCATGATGGCTATTCCAGTGCTGAGGATCCCCTTAACTCTGACCCAGAGGACGACAATGGCAAGAAGCTGGTGAGTCACTCTTTGTGACCAGTATGTGTCAGCCTATTTTTATTTGTATTAATCACATTGTGGAGACAAAAATGTGTTAAGTCAGCAACATAATGAGGATCTAAATCCCATTTGTGGACAAAAAGCTTGTCCCCACAAGGAAACCACTAAAATTTCTGGTAAGGATCTCTTTTTTTTGTCAGGGCTATGGTTAGGGTGTAGTGGATATGTTTAAGATAGCATAAGTCTCTAGGGAATGAATATAAGTCAATGTAGTGTCCTCTGAAGCGACAAAAACTTTTCCTTAAAAGGTCTTAACAAGACATGAAACTGAAACTTTTAACGTGAGGCTAAAAGTTCTACTGAAGTCAGTGCTTAGGACATTATTAGCAGCTGTGTCATGATCCATTTTATAGTGTTTATAGTTACAATATACAACATGTTATTTTAAAACTACTGTGTAGTGTCTATGTATTTATGTGGATTTTATAACATGTAATTAAAATTATTGGACCTCTGTTTCTGGCAACCTGATGAATGTAACTCCAATATTTACTTTACTTTTAGATCTGTTTTGGTATTCTCCAACTCCTGAGGGAAAGATGTGCCTCTTTAGCTTCTAAATGATCCGTTATGTTCACAAGCTAGTCGCTAACTTTGTCTGTCTGCTGTTTAGTGCAGGTTAGGTAGCATACAGTGGGTTTATTAGAGCTTTTTTTTGCTGAAAACAGCTGCCTGCTGCAATTGGTTTAAAGTTAATGACATCAATGACACTGAACCAAAACAGTAAAGTTGCAGGCTGTACAACCAAAACAATGAGCTTAAAGGCGCTAAAACACCCCATTAAGCTGAGGAAATACTGCAGATTTGGGTGATAATTCTCAAGGTTCTCTAGGTCCATACTATGAGTATGAGTATGGACTATGATATGAGGTAGTCATACGATCCATTGTTAATATAAAAAAAAAGTGCAGATTTAAAGTTGACACGTGTTGACTGGAGTTCTCATCACAGAAAAATATCAATGTGTTCATTTTACTCTTGATTTATGGATTTTTCTAATATCAGAGTGTATCTTTTTGTTTCCCTATTTGGACTATAAACAGTGTGCCGGCAAATATACAGTGATGGCCGACTATGAGAAGGGCGGAGCTCAAGAGCTCTCAGTGAAGAGCGGAGACATGGTACAGCTGATCAAGGAGGGGGATGACGGACAGTGGTGAGAAAACAGCCTTACTGCTGTCTATGAGAAATTTAAAATAAACAACAACAACAATACAACATTATAGCAGCAATGACAGGTGTGTGTTTATGTGTCATGCAGGTTTGTGCGTAACCTGAGCACCACTAAAGAGGGCTGGATTGCTGCTGCTAATCTTATCACCCTGATTGGAAAGTCCCAGTCTTGCCAGTCTCTCACCAGCTCAGGTGTGCAAACAAACAATTCCAAAAGGAAGTGTGTGTGTGAGACATTAACATAAAGTTATTAAGCTAGAGTACTACATCTGACATTAACCTTCAATATCTGTGTGTGTAACAGAAGGCAGTGGCTCTGGAAACCTCAGCACATCATCAAGCTGCAGTGAGACCTACACAAGCTTCTCTGACATCAAACCATGAACTCCTCAGCACTTCCTCCGTCACCAAACTGCCCCCCTGAATGCTAGCATCATGTGGCTATCTGTGCTGTATTGCCAACATCAGTACCTATTAGAATTTGTCCACAAAAAGCTGTACTTTTTCTTTTTTTTTTTAATGCACAAACATGCACCAAATATTGAGATAACGGCAAATGTTATAGATTTGACAGTGGTGCCATCATGCGGTGAAGATACTGAAAAGATCAACACATCACACACAGTAATTTCACAGTATAGTAAAGTGATCCTATAGTCATACACTCATCTGTTTATTTTTATGAAGAACAGAGGATTCATGCGATAATAATGTGATAGATGTATGAATGGGCCAGCCGGACTGATCTAAGTTAATGCATCTATCAGTGTTCACATTACAAGTGGGGAAGTATGTGGATGACTGTTGTTCATCTGCACTAGTTCACCCAGGAGTTAATTCCACTGTTAGTGTAAATAAGAAAGATAGAGATAAATAAATATGTACGGCTTGGTTAGCTGTCATGAATGTTTTTTCTCAGAGAGTTTTACCAGTCATCTCTTTGTTCTTTGCTTTTTCCCTTTACATGTGTTTATTTATTTGTATGAAATTAAAAAAAGCTCACATGTTCCTTTAGTCACTTTTTAATTTTCCTCCATTTTTCCTTTTCTTACTGTCTTTTTACTACTTTTCCCATCTGTCTTCTTGTTGTCTGTCTTGTTGCTTCTCTGTTGTCAGCCTCTCATTAGAAAACCTGCCACAAGCTGTTCAGACTTTAGTGTATGAGCTGTTGTCTTTTGGGGTCTCTGAGAGCCTCGCGGTCTGCTCTTTGTGGGTTTTCATGTACACTACAAATAAGAAATGTTTCTCAATGTGAATAATCAGAGATCACTGTATAGCGCTAACTTATTCCCTGTGGAGGGATCATGCTCTGAATGTAGATATTGTTCATTAATATCCGTCATGAAATGTTTGTTATTGGAGATGCTATATTGTACATTAAGTATGGTGATGTCACTACTTTGTGACTTGTCTATTTTTTTTTTTTTTACATAAAAGACTTGTGATAAGTCAATCAGTGTCTTTTCCTTTGTCTTGTGTGTGTGTGTGTGTGTGTGTGTGTGTGTGTGTGTGTGTGTGTGTGTGAGAGAGAGAGAGAGAGAGAAGATGCAGGCTTGATACTGAATGATTGCTTGACAAGATACTCTTATCACTTGTCTTTTTGTAGCTGAAAACTGATCATTTTCTCTTTGGCTTAAGTAAATAATTTCTGAAACATCTGGAGTGGTTTGTGTGGGCAGATACACACATATGCAGACAAAGCCTGGTGGGCTCAAGGTCTAGGAGCAGAAACGAAAGTGAAACTGTCCAACTGGGTTGCCAGTCTTGTTAAAATCCACCATTTTTAACGTATACAAAATCTGTACAACAAATACGTTGGCATTAAAAAATTAGCCTAATATTGCACTGGCATTTATAGGCAGTTTGAACTGAGGCATATTGTCAGTATCCACTGCTGAACAAATAAAAGTGAATTTTGGACATTTATTTAAAAGCAAATGACCAAAACGATGTTGACTACAGCAGAGAATACAGCTCTCCACATTAAGCCTCTTGTGACAGGAAAACCTAATGTTGCCTACAGCCCTGTGATTAAAAAATAGAAAAATCATACAACATTATATTGGAGGGATTCACTTTGTTGGGTATTAAACAGTTAGGCTATACTAATTAAACTATTTGAGCAAGTGGAAATCATTAGTTGGTATAGCTGCTAACTCATAGATATGAAACATGACAAGGGGCCCAAGGAGACACTATTTTTTGTGAGGGGTTAAGCCAAAAAGTTTGGGAAATACAGGTTTATTGTTAAACATTGCATTATATTTTATAACCTTATACAACGATTTGTATGTAAAATACTAGATTAATGAGAGAGTAACTGTTGCTATCAGATAAAAGTAGTAGAGTACATTACTGTGCTCTTAAATGTAGTGGAGTAAAAATATAAAGTTGCATAAAATGGAAACACTCAAGTAAAGTACCTTTAAATAGTACTACAAACTGTTAAATTAATGTAGGCTAGTAGTAGAAGTATTAACTGGCATAAAATCATAGCATTCAATTAAATTTACATGTAAATTTGAGTACAGTATTTTAAAATAGAGTTACTTCGTTAATTTTGGCTCGTCTTTGTTCTCACGAGATTAGAAATCTAATCTCACCCCAAATCTCGTGAGACTTCGGACGCGAGAATCTGGCAACCGCCAAGCAATGAAACGGCGAAACGGCGAGAGGAGGAAATGATTGTATCAGCATGATGGTTTGACGTCCCTTACGTAAATTGGACACATTCAAATTGACTGTAACCCCGCTGGACCATAAACAACAACAACAACAACAACAACAACAACAAATCCGTTCAATTTGTTTAGCTGCCGGTAGATGGTAGAAATGGGCAACGATCGCAAAGTGTCCTGCATACTCTGTCAAAGGTCCGAAGAGACGAGGATAACAGGAGCGTTATCGACTAAAGATCAGATCACGGCTCATCAGAACTGCTTGGTAAATATTTAATTTTCAAATATACTTTTTTACATTTAACGTTAGAAATCCTTCTTTCAAACAATGGAGACTGATAGAAACTTTGTGGTCTAATTACAACGTGCGGGGCTCTCAGGGGTGGAGCAGCGATTTTAAAAGTGGGGGGGTTCTAGAGGAGGGACGACCCCCCCGCTCTCGAGCCCTGTTCCAGTCTCAACATGCCAAATCAAAATTAATGCCATGCATTTAAACATTTTTTTCAAATACTGCAGTTGTAACCACTGCTTCAGCTTACCATAAAATAATTACTGAGACCATATGAGTGTAACAACTCAGCAGAATTTATTTAGGGTCTCATGGCAGTTTACTACTTACATCCAGTTACTTGTATGAATTGCCGCACTGGAGCATAGCTATCCGTATCATCGTTCAGATTTACATTAACATTTACATTACTATTACTAACCCTTTCATTTAGGAGACGCTTTTATCCAAAGCGACGTACATATGAGACTGATACAACACAAGCAGGGATCTAGTCAGGAGACAACACGAGTAAGTGCCATAAAGCTTGAGTTTGGCCCGATAGGACGTAGATGCCAACAGGCAGTGCAACAAGGCAATGATTAGAGTGCATAGAAGCATGTTTTGTTGGGGTTTTTTTGTTTGTTTTTTGTTTTTTCTCTCCCTACAGTTCATCAAGTGCAGAGAAAGAGCTTGGTCTTTAGTCTTTTCTTAAAGATTGAGAGGGACTCTGCAGATTGAACAGAGTTTGGTAACTCGTTCCACCACCGGGGAACTACAGAAGAGAAGAGTCTAGCTGGTGACTTAGGGCCCTGTTGTGGTGGTGGTACCAGGTGCCTTTCATTGGCAGAGCGTAGTGGGTGGGAGGGAGTGTAGACCGGAATGAGGGAGTACAGGTAGGCAGGAGCCGATTTAGTTGCTATTTTGTAAGCAAGTGTCAGGGTTTTGAATTTGATGCGGGCAGCAACTGGGAGCCAGTGGAGGGATATCAACAGCGGGGTGACATGTGCTGTTTTGGGCTGATTGAGGACCAGACGCGCTGCAGCGTTCTGGATCATCTACAGAGGTTTAAGTGTACATGTAGGGAGGCCTGCCAGTAAGGAGTTGCAGTAGTCGATGCATGACATTGCGAGAGCTTGTACCAGGAGTTGGGCTGATAAGAGTATTTTTATCCTACTTCCTTACACACCTTGAATGACATGAAGACATGAAATTAAAGGAAACTTACACTTCCATTAAAATGAAATGGATGGTTACAGATGCAAAACAAATTGAACCCTGGTAACAAATCAGTATCTTCAAATAATTGGCTTAATAACATTAACAATTACAGGTTCAACCTGGAAATGTATTATGTTGCCCTTAAAAAGTAAAGAGTCCTTTCTGACTCTTTACTAGTACAACATAAACTGTCTTCAATTTTAAAAAAAAGAAGTGTCTCTTTTAATAGGAATCCAAAGGGGACCTTTAATTGTCTTTCATTGGGAAATTAAATACCTAAAGTTGAAGGAGGTTTTGTATCAGCAGGCGTCAGTTCATCTCTAACAGCCACAGGGAACGAGCCATCCCTCTTCATCCAAAGTCCACCTCAAAGCTAACAGGAGAATATCACATAAGCAGGTGATTTGAGGCTAGTGAGTTCAGAGAGTGAGCAACTAGCTCTCACAGGCCACAGCTACAACCATCTTAACCCTTTTGAAGATCAATGATAAATAGTAATATTACTGTGGTCTAGCTTTAATACACAATACAAACTAAAACAACGCGCCTGCCTTATGTTAGGGAGTAATGTGTGTTTTGCATTTTATATAAGTTAGAATGAGCTATAGCTGGTATTGTGTATTAAAGCTAGACCACAGTAATATTAGCTGAGCTGACACATCACATAACAAGACAAAGTTACATAAGAAAATTCTACATTACTAACTAGTTAAATAGCTGTTTCATACCTCTGATCTGTTATCACAGCCAGCAGTGAGTAACAGAAGCACATACGTTACTTTATTATACTTCAACTGTTTACTCTTCCCTGGCCTGGTGGGTTGGTCAAATGGCTGTTATTGGCTGGATGGCTGTTCAATTAATCTAACTTGACCAATAGGTTTTTCATGTATGCAAAACTCAGTTTTGTTTAATCAATGACTACCTCAGGAAAAAGTGTGTGTGTGGGTGGGGGGGGGGTTGGAATTATGTTTCCGTGAAAGTGTGGGCGTCACAACACCCATAACACCCACGGCTTTGACACGCCTGGGGGCTCTCCACACATGCTGAAGTCTAATGTTTAACAGACAAATAATGTTACTACATAGAGCTGAGCGATATATGTTTGAGGCCGACATTTAAGCGTTTAAAACATATTTCAGAAAAAAAACATACCATTCCTGATAAAGATGCTTTGGGACATGTTGTGGTTGAAAAATAAAAATTACCTCCCCAAAAATTTAAGTAAAAAAATGTAATTACAATTTTTTTTCAAAGTACATTTTAAAATTTTAAGCAAAAGAAAGGGCTAAAATTCTCTTGTTCAAGCTTCTCAAATGTGAATATGTTCTGTTTTTTATTAATCTACTATGATAGTAAACTGAGTATCTTTGTTTGGGGTAGCTGTTCTGTAGATGTAACCCTGGTAACTTGCAGTGCACATATTTCACTATTTGCCGTTCACACCTGTGTCTATCATGCATCTCTAAGGTGTCCAGCTGACCACTTATGTTCAAATTTCATTACTGCCCACATCACTTCCACTAGAAGGTCAAAGAGCCCTGCGCACAGTTAATACGTCTGTCGCCAGTCAAGCGCCAGATTTGTGTCGTACAGGCTAGCTAAGAAAACAAAAATGTTTCAAGAACTAATACACATGTTGGGACTATTCCAGCTGTGGAGACTGGCAGGACAAAGTCATTTGGCGTTGATGTGCTGTCACCTAAACAACCACCACGTCCTGCATTGATGAAGTACTTTCCTGTTACGTCCTTGTTGGGGAAGCATCAGGACACATTAGCATTTACACTACAAAAGATATGTGGTCAAATGCATCCCAGACCACCTCAGCAAGTGTTTTGAGTGATCAGATCCCAATGTGTCTCGGGCCCTGTTTACACCTGGTATTAACATGCGTCTCGGGTGATCTGATCACAAGTGGACAGCTCTAAATACGGGTGTAAACGCACCCAAGACGCATTGAGGACAGATTGAGATCCGATCACTCAGACCAGAGTGAGTTTTGCTGCGCTGCTCAGCATAATGGAGCTCAGGATTTATCAGGGGGACAGTTGCTTTACTCCAAACCGTATGAACCTGGACTGTGAGTGTAACAGTCGGTATGTCGATTTAAATAATGAATGAAGTTATGCTGCTGTGTCTTGTGTGTAAATGCGCACAGTGTCTCTGAATGGAGAGATGCAGCTGCAGGGAGATCGCTGCGTAACACTCTCTATCTCTCTCTATTCCGACGCAGAATATTTATATATATGTCCTGAATATTTATCCTGGTATCAAACAAGGTGAGTCCGGTCCTCCTGCTGGTTAATAATGAACGGATTTGGTCTTTGAAAACGGAAATGATGTCCGTGTTTATTTGCATATATAGCAGGGAAGTGAGATCCGATCACAAGTGGTCACTCAGGACGCATGTTAATACCAGGTGTAAAAAGACGTACTTAAAGCTGTCCACTTGTGATCAGATCACTGGAGACGCATGTAAATACCAGGTGTAAACAGGGCGTTGGTGGTTGTTTACACTTGTATGTAGTACTGTACACTTTTGATCCGATCGCCCAAGATGCATTTTAAAACCAAGTGTAAACAGAGTCATAGTCAGATTAATAAATAATGAAAATAATCAGTGGTTGCCGCCCTAATGTAGACACTGTTTCTGACTCACCTCATAGATATCTTTCTTATCAGCCAAGACGTAAACCGATACTGATATATCTGTAGTATCAACCTATATATTGGCCTGGCTGATTCATTGATCTAGGTTTATTACTGCAGCTTGAGATTTCACATCTGGAAGACGTTATACCATAATATTATACCATACCTTGGTTGACTTGCTTGAGGACAAAGTTTCTGTTTATATAACCACTAGATTTCTATGTCACACTAAATTAAAGTGATACTCCCTTTAGCTCTTAATTCTCATGTGTAACAATGACACCTTCATTCACAGCTGACATTCATTCCTCGGTGTCTTTGAATTACAGTGCTATTGTCCAATGCGTTTTGTCCTCACTCCTGTTGTTTCTGTTTCACAGTTATTTTCCTCTGGTATTTATTGCCAGAATTCACCAGAGTTTGATGATCTGTTTGGTTTTTCCGTGGAGGATGTGATGAAGGAAGTGAGACGAGGAAACAAACTGGTAAAGATCATTTACGATTTATTTTACAATTTGAATAGACCTAATCCATCAGTTGTATTCTGGAAACTATTTTAGTGTGTCTGTTACTTATTTGTTTGCACCAGGCTTGTTATAGATGTAAGAAAAAGGGCGCTACTGCCGGATGTGAAATCAAACGCTGCAAGAAGTCCTACCACTACCCGTGTGCTGTTCAAGAGGGAGCTCACATTGTTGAGGATGACGATGAGGGGAATTATACGTTAGTCCAACATCTGTTTGCCTTTCTCTGTAGTAATAATGATGGTGTTATGTATTTTAAAACATCCTGTACTGCAGTATGTTTATCTGTTGGAAGAAAAATCACTTTAATGAATTCTTTTGGTTTGATTGTAAAACTACCTTCATGTGTTTTCTTGCTTCAGGCTGTACTGCTCCACACACTATGAAGAAATGCAAAGTAAGTGGACACATCTAAATATTTGCCGCTCCTCCTGTATTCCCATATCAGTTTTTTCAATGTATAACATATTAAGTGTTGAAATCTTTCCCTTTTTAATGACCAGGAATCAACGGTTCCACAAGTGAACATGACTCTTCCTCTACGAATCACAGAAAATCCAAAAAATCCAGTAAAACTTCATCATCTAAGGTTTGATTGATGGAACTATCTACTGATAACTGCATATCTTACAATACAGATGCTTAAAAAAAAAAATTATATATATATATATATATATATATATATATATATATATATATATACATTTATTTCTGGAACTACAGTACTGTTCAGAAGTTTTAGGCACTTTAGATGTGCTTTAGATACAGCCAGAGTCATAAAGAACTATCTTCAACCACAAGTAGAACAAGGAGTCCTGCAACAGATGGTACGACCCCCACAGAGCCTGGATCTCAACATCATGGAGTCCGTCTGGGACTACAGACGGACTCCATGATGGTCAAGGTTTCTTCTGTTTACTGAACTTTGTATGAAGTGACTATTCAAATCTGTTCATTGAATTTTTCCAATTACAAAAAAAACAACCCAGATACACAAGACATAACGAAAACCAAGGCATAAAGCACAAACAAAAAATGAAACACAAACATTAAAGACCTCAAAATAGTTTGCAGGAAATGTGTTGAGAACATTCATGTTTTCTGACAACCTGTGTCAATGAGCTTTGTTGTATCTACATCAGCCAAATCTTAAATACTATATATCCACAATGCACATTTATTATATTTGTAATACAGAGTACATGTCAAACCCCAGTCAAAATCAAACCACTGACACTTAAATCCCTGAGTCTCTACCAGGCAGTGTTAAGAGGAGAGAGGTATTTCTGGTCAAAGTAATCCAGAAACAGACTCCACACTCTGAGCCAATGTCACTATTACAGATATAAGAAAATGTTTAAAAAATGACCAGAACATTTGAAAGAGGGTGGCTGGGGTCTGTTTACAGCTAGAGCATGTTAGATCCAAGCTGGGGTACATCCTGGCAAGCCTACTTTTGGACAGGTGACGCCTGTGTAACACTTTGAACTGCAGCAGTCCATGTTGAATACAAATAGAAGTTGAGTGGATCCTCTTTATCGCTAACTTCCAAGTAGTGTCTGAGATTTCATTTGCGAAGTCTTCGTCCCATAACTCCTTTAGACGATCAAGGGCAGGTGAAGTTACCATTTGAATCATACAAACAATCTGGATATAAGGCCTGATAAGGAAAATCTTGTACTTGTTTGAATAATTTCAACAAGTACAAAAACTTAGCACAAACAGGAAAACAGTCACTTCTTATAGAGTTGCTCAGGTCAGGGGAGCTACCAGGGAGGGGAGAAACAAGGACACTTGGTATCAGAATGAACTCTGATTAGAAAATAATAGGGCAGCTGTTGTTACCCATCCAAGGTTACCACCTTATCTCCCAGCCTGGCGCCGTGAAACTAAAACATCTCTTGTACGAGACCTTGGAGGCCTTGGAGTCAGGCCCTGTATATGAAATCATCACATTGAGGCTTTGATGAGCACATTCTTATGAACAGACAAAGTTAATAAGTTGAACAGTCCCATAAATTGAACATTGAACGTCTCTCCTTCACAAATGAACATTTTTTCTCTCACAAGGTTCCTGTCTTGTGGATCTAAATGAATGTACTCCTCTATCCAGCTATCAGGTGGAGGGAATGGGAAGCAGGGAAAGTGCTTCTAAATAAAGCTGCGGACCTGCAGATATCTAAAAATAATGTGTTTGTAGAATATTATATTCTCTCGTTAGCCTTTGAAAGGAAACAAAGATGTTATCTTTGTATGAAGTTGATTGATAAAAAAAAGCTATTCATGGCATTATTTTTGCAAGCTTCCTAACTTTAGTGCCTAAAACCTTTACACAGTACTGTATATGGTAAATAAATTTAATTTGAATCTGTAGCCTAGTGAGAAACATTACAGCAAATGTTAAAATAACTTAATAACCTCCCCAAACACAGAGAAGTTTTACTCTGGCCCCAAACCCAGTTTAAGAAGTAATGATATCCATGTTTTATTCTTATGAGGTATATTGCCTGGCCTGTGAGAAGACAGAAGGAAATATCAGCTTGGACAGCTTGTCTAACAGCGTTATTATGTGAGTATATTCACATTTCGTAAATAACCCTGAACATCACTATCTGATTGAGTAACCACCAGGTTTATGTGCTTTTAGGTTATATTGTGACAAACATGGTCCTCTATCACACAAGAGCAACGGCCATGGTAAGTCCTGCTCGCAGCGCACGTGTCTCATGTGTTCTGTTTTAAAGGTTTTCCCTCCCAGTATCACAGATTCAATGTGTTTCTTATTGACAGATGATTCTGCAGTGGCCGGACCGTCTTTTTGGAGCAGTGACTCAAACTCAGCCAGCAGCATGACCCATGGATTAAAGGTACACTTTATTATGCTTAGTCACTTTGAAATCAAGTATTTTTAATTATATCTTTTCACAATGATTCAGTGATTGTAATTGTTCTGCTTTTGCTTTTGAAACAGAGACGGTTGAGTTTCAATGACAGGTAAGTGTTTGATCATTTGCATGCTGGACTTGGCTGTTCTTCAACCTGAACTTTTTCCTTTCATTTATTGACATCTAAGTGTAAAATTTGTATTATGTCCTGCTTATATCCATTATTACAGCTTCAATGATTATTTTTATTAAGAATTCATGCAACAGAATTTAATATATTGCACTTTTGGCATCTTATACCTTGACTATTTTCAACATAATTGCATTTTAAAGGAATACTTTGACATTTTTGGAAATAAGCTCATCTGTACACAATATATATGAAAGTCTGTCTATTGTGCCTCCAAAGCTCACTAATTAACACCTTATATCTCATTTGTATGTACAAATGTTGTGGTTTTATGGGGGTATATTTGCTGAATTTATTATTATTATTTTATGAGATATAACATGTTAACCAGTGAGCTTTAAAGGTGCAGGTTGGTTAATTTTGTTAGCATTGGACAGATCCAGGCTAGCTGTTTCCCCCTGTTTCCACTCTCCTTGCTAAGCTCAGCTAACTGGCAGAAGCTTCATATTTAGTGTACAGATATTTTTATTTTCTATTTCTTAAAATGTAAGGTAAAAAGGTTACTGATGTTTTGATCTCTGTTCTTTGTCACAGAGAGGAAGAGATGCTGTCTAGACGGAAACCTGAAAGCTGGAAAAGGAAAATATCAGATGACTCTAACTCAGGTTAACCTATTTTCAGAACACAGGAGAATGTAACCTGTGTGGATTTAGCACTCTTGTATAAATCAGTTAACATGTTAGTTGAAGGCAGGATGACACAACGCGCTGATTTATGTGATGCCTCTTCTTCTACAGTTGAGAATGAACCTAATACAGAAATGGCAATGTTCGCACCTTTAGAGTCAGATTTAGACGAAAGTGCCAACTCTCTTCCAGAGCACCAAGTAAGTCAAATCTTTGATTATTTCAGAGTAACATTGTCATTTGAAGCTGAAGATGTCCAGTAATCTCATTTTTTCCTCTGTTTCTTTCATTTTTCACCATGTTTCTGTCAACTGTGCCTCAGTTAAACAGGTACGATCAATCATTTTTGATTAACTAAAAATAAGTGTTCAATAAGTTTATTTTTAAGTTACTTATGTGTAATAATGTGTGTAATAATTATTTCAGTCACTGTGCTACCATTTAAAAGAAAAAAAAAAAAAAAAAGAAATACCTGTTAAAATCCTTATTTAAGTTGTGTTTGTGTTGACTGTGGTGTGTTTTGTTTTAATTGTACTGCATTATATTGAGAGATAATGCTCATATTTTTTCACATCTGTTTAAAGGTACAAGAGCTGAAACAATTTGTGGATTAATTGATTGATCCATCAACAGAAAACTAATCTCAAAAAAATTTGATAAGGGATTTGTCACTGAAGTCGTTTAATAAAGCTAAAATAGAAAATGCTAATTTTATGCAAGCCTTTTTAAATGTGAGGATTTGCTGTTTTTCTTTGCTTTATATCATAGTAAGTTGAATATCTTTTGGACTTTTTGGAAAAAATGGCCATAGAGATTAATCTTTACCTCTCTGACATACGCGTCAAAACAATTGAAAATACGTTTAATAAAAATAAAAACGTTTAATAAAGGTTGTCTTTATTACAGGACTGTTTGAACTTAAATGCATTTGAAATTGTTTTAAAATGACAGTTGAGGATACATTTTTAATGATGTTCTCCACTCACAGTAAAGACGCTGAGAATGGGAGTCCCACTGGGTCCATCTCAGGTAGGTGTCACAGCAGATCCAGCACACATATGCAGAAATAACATGATCTACAAATGGTTTATTAACTCTTGCTGGCTCCTTTAGGAAATCAGCCGATGGATGAGAACGGAGAAGGAAATAAAGATGAAGATGAAACAGTCATACATTCAGTGAGTTATAATATTTTAATTGGATTCTGGTAAAACGTGTCCTACTTTAAAAATGTGTGTCTGTTGATCCTTAACAGCCATAATAAACCATCTTTACTACAACTGTTCAGAACAGCTGAGCCGTTGGTGTAGATCTCTGATATTCATGTTTACTCACACTTCTTACATTTGAATTAGTCTGCCTGTTTTCATATTTGACTCACATGTGGTCAGAATGTATTTCACATTATTATCACCGCTAAGCAGAACTGACATGAAATGTGTTTGCTTCCTCTCAGGATGCTGAGTCAGAGAGTCTACTGCTTCCTGTAGAGATCTGCATAGAGTCGTATTCAACATTGAATTCCTCATTCTCAAATCATACAGTATCACCTCCACGTCCCAGTGTGACTCTGGCAAACACGGTAGAGGTGCTGAGGAGTGGAGATGAAGGTAAAGTGTCCTTTTATAAATTTACAGAACAGCTTCAGATGCGGTTTATTGATAAACTTTTCAAAAAGTGTGTGGAAAAAATTGGAAAAGTTGATCAAAATACAATTTATAAAACAAATATTTTAAGAACGTATATATACTGAGTCTCGCTCATTATATTTTATATATACAAGCTAGAAACAATATAACAGTAATAGCATTGATTACTTATAGCAGTAATACTATGGATATAACAATTAAAATGTGACCATCAGTGCAAATTATAGCCTGTTAACCAGCAAAAACATGAGCGTATTCTTGCTTTTTATCCTGAAACAAACATATGCTTCTAAACTAAGAAAAGATTAGTAAAGAAGAGGAGACACACAGTGCAGGATGGGAAATTAACTTTTTAAAATGTGAACATCTATCAGCCACTAACAGATAAATCTTCAAATTCACCAGCCAGTCAGTAGTAAATCATTATTTTGTGTCTGAAATCTACCATCCACTTTCATGTTTTACCAGCATTTGTCTGGTGGCAGACGCAAGTATTCAGAGTCACATTCTCTGTCGCCTTAAATATGATTTGTACATTACTATTTGGTACTCAAAGAGTTTTTTCATTTTTATTTTTGAGGTAAAATGTCTCTTTTCAGTTCAGTATGAACTTGTGTTGGAGCCAGAGGGCCTTATTCCTCTTACTCGCAGACATGTTTTGTTGGTGCTCATTAAAGAGGCTGCTTGTTTTGCCACTAGTCTATATGGGTGAGCCACTGAAATCAATAATATATGGGTCTACTCAGGGGAAGGTTATGGTGTCTGTATGAGGAAGGTCCTGTTGTAGCAGGAAGCTTCAACAGGAATAACGTTACTCATGTTAGCTGTGGTAACACATGGAGCTGTCTCTTTTCTCAGGGTCCAGTCCTGAGCAGAATCCTGGCAGCAGTCCTGAATACATCGACAGTCCTGCTCAACACACCGCTGCGCCCTCTGTTCCACCGCAAAGCTCATCTGGGCCCCCTCTCTCTCCTGACCACTGCAAACCCTGCATCGTTTCCTGCTCCTCTCTGCGCACCACCTCGGCCGTTTCTCCAGCTCCCCCTGAAACCATCTGTGTGTCCCCTCTGCCCTCCACTTCCTCTCCTACGGTCGCTCCCTCAGACCCAGCGACCAGCATTGACTCCACCTGCTTCTGGAGAAGTTGCAATATGGCAGGATGTACGGAGGCCATCTTTACGGATTTTATTGATGAGATGAAAGACATCTCTGGCAGAATTCAGTCAGACCAGGCCAGCCAGGAGGGTGAGGGAGGACAAATATACCTCACAAATGACTGTGAAAGCATCTCTGTCTCACCTTTATTGATGTCCTAAATAATCTTCTCTCCACAGATTATGATCTTGCCCTAAAAGTGATGGCAGCTTCTGGGAAACTGACAGAGCTTGTGGCCAAACAGCAAAAAGGTGAAGTGAACTCTTAATTACCTTTTAAAGAACACTTTGGTTTTGTGCAGATAAAATGGAAGAAAAGCAGTACAGCTGCAAATGGGTGTTTTAGGTGATGCAACATATAATATATAACGGGAAAAGAGCACTGTTGTATCTGAGAAACACACAGGGAGAGAGAGTAAAGCCTTGTTGAAACAGTGAGACAACATCTTCATCTTCAGTAAGAGTTCAGACAATGAAAAAACTTTAGTGATAAAGATAATTAAAAGGTGCACATAAGGTCACTTTACAGCAGCTGTTCAGTGCCACCACACTATGAGACAGAAGGCCAGAAATGTGACAGACTATTGTCTGTTATTTTTCACACAATTACCTTTTTCTATTTCTCCGGCCTCCTGTCTGAATGTGCTCTGTATTGTTCCAGATGTTTAATAGTTAACTGCAGGTTCAGTCTAGTGAGCTGTGACTGCAGCAGCCAATTAAATACTCGTCATACAGTATATAGTATGAAATACTTAGTAAGTAGGTCTATTAATGTTTTTTTTTTACAGCGATAATTTACTCTTTTTATGCATGAAGATTTGATTGTTTGACTTCGGTTACTTTATGATGTTACTGCTTGTTTTCTATGTGAATTCTTGAGTTTGTTTGTCCAAAGCAAATTCCTATAAATTACGTTGAAATACAATAAATTACACAATCTTGAATATAATCTAGTCACGAGAGTACAAAGGTTTTTTGACCAAAAATCTCTCACATTGGATGCCATTTTAATCTAATCGCTGAACTTTGTTGGGCTGACAGCATTTGACTATTTAACTGTTTCCTCATATGTTGTCCTCCTTTTGCAGGGAACAATGCAGTTCCAACACTGTTTTATCTTCCACAGCAGATGAAGCTTTATTTCTTTTTTTTTTCCACACTTGCACTTAATAAAATTCTTGATTAAAAGTGTTTCCCTACAATAATCTCAGTAATATTATGAATGTTGTGCTTTTTGGAAAGAGTCAAGCAGCAAAGCGTAAGATTTCAGCAGTAAAACAGTGTTGCTAGAGAAATAACTGCTCCATAACTTTTGACATACTTACCTTGTTTTAAGATGATTTTGTTGTATCAGCTTTATGAGCATTGCACTATCTATATAAAATTTCAAACTGACAACTCGTTGTTTTTACAGAGTTGGAAAAGAAACAAATGCAGCTGCAGAAGGCGGCGGCAGCTATGAAGAAGGTTGTCTCAGCACTGAGATGAGTCCATCAGCAGCTGCTGGAGGAACATCCAAGTCAACTGATATCTGGTTCTCAAAATGACTCATAGTGACTTTTTTAAAAACATTTTATACATATTTATATGTTTGTTATTGTTTTTATTGATTATGCCTTAATGTAGAGATATGTTATACTGTCGAATAAGTTTTCATTTGATGAAAACTTAAAAGTTTAGTTTCAAAACCTATAATTAAAATGAAGAATAGAAGAATATTGGTCTTGAAAATGTTCCATATCTAACATTACAAGCTGAACCAAGTTTGCCAGAATTGTTGAATCGTTAAAATAATATTTTTTTTCCCAATATTTTTATATTATATTGTTCCTTTTCACCATGTGAAGGTCAGACGTTATGTTACCATGAGTACTTAAATCTGAAGATATGCTACTGTAGCCCTATTGTAGAAAACCCAAAGAACGAGGTCTGTGTGCTTCAACTGTGTTTTTATATAAATCTGTGTATTTCTGAATGTAGTACAGTATAGTATTTACAGTAACTCTGCAGCCTTTTGCCACAGAAATTGTTATGTGATTGGCCAGATGGGTACACTGCACTATTTCTGGATTTCATCTCATTAACAGTGTCCTTGTTGATTCAAGCCTGAAATTCAAACTAATAAACAAAGGACAGAGGAGATTACATAAGGCTGCAGTTTACATGTGAATATTTGCACGAAAAGTTTACGTCCAACGAGTCCAAAAGTCTTTCGTGTACATTATTGATCAAAGACATTCATTGTAGTCTTCATGTTCACTACATTTAACTGTCGAAAGTTGATAAATGTTTATATGAAGCTGAAATATGCTGGTGTATGTTTCTTGTTATTTCTTTCATCCAAATAACACATGTATGTTCCTAATACACAATGACTTTGAACTGCTAATACTAGTTATTGACTAAATATGGCCTATTATGCTTTATTAGCACATAACAGATCACACTGCAATGAGTTTAAGATTGTTCTGAGTGCTGAAAAACTATCCCAGCAAAAAACTGCTGATGAAAGATTTCCCAAACCGATATGGAATAACATCTGTATTATCAAAGATACAAAAGCCAT
Organism: Thunnus thynnus; assembly: GCF_963924715.1. Classification (NCBI taxonomy): domain Eukaryota; kingdom Metazoa; phylum Chordata; class Actinopteri; order Scombriformes; family Scombridae; genus Thunnus; species Thunnus thynnus. The sequence goes on from NC_089527.1 coordinate 23,229,678, forward strand.
CTAAACAAAACGTCTTCTCCAGTTAGTAAAAGAACAGTCGAATGATTTAAACTCAAGCACTGAATCACTGAAGCATCCAAATCACTGTCAAAGACATGAATCTGTTTATCAGGGACCAAACTGCCAAAATTTCCACTGGTGAAAGCGTCTATATGAAGACTTTAACTGAAAAGGTGTGAGAAGTTTTCCCTGTTATGATGTTTGAGACTTGCACAGACTCCACTACACGCTGACCAAGAGAGAAGCAGGACTTCACTTCCTGACTGAAAGTCGTAAGGGGATTTATTTTCCAGTTGTGCTAAACCTGCTTTGATGCCAGACAAAAATACGAGTTAGTATTACTTAAGCTGGTGACAAATTTTGCCGGTGAACTCTATATATTGAAATGTGTATATCAAAGCTGCATTGTGTGATTTTGTGGTTTACTAGATGTACAAAAAAGACAGACCGTAGAGGTGCATTCAATCTTTTCCTTGTCTAAATCACCTTTGAAACTCCATGTGCTTGTACTTGTACCTTTATAATATTACCATGATACACGCAAATCCTCATGTTCATGTTGGTTTACTGCAATATTTTCATGGATACAGAAAAAACATTTGTGTGTAAAGAAAACAAGCAGATCAGAGTCTTTTTATTCATTTGCTTGCAAGAGGTCAGAAAATGGCACTTCATAATACTCTGTATCAATTAACAGACACGATTAATGATTCTGAATTAGTTTAAAATTGTTCTTCCGAGAAAAAAGGTCTTGCATAGAAATGAGCAAATATATTCTTGAAAATCATCACAGCAGTAGTGCAGATGTCACTTAACTTTATAAATGTTAATACTGTAAAATATTCTTTTCAACAGACAATAAATGTGTCATGCGGATGACAAAGTGTCCGTAAAAATCTCAAGTGCAGGCCCACACGACGTACGGCCAAATGCCTTAAAGTGATTTGTACTGGCTCCATAAATAGCATTTAGGCAAGTTTAACTGCTAGTTTAAACCGACTGACTTGTTTTGTGCGGTAGAAAATAAAAACACTAAATAAGCTTTTTTTTTTTTTTTAAATGTTACGGAGCTGTATCTGCACAAAATAACGCTATCCAACCTACGGACTCCAAAACTGTAGACCACAAATGATCATTTTCACACCTGTAACAGTTTTAAGACTGAATCTCACGTGTAACCTGAGCTCCCATCTTTATCACATCTTACAACCAAGACGGAAGATCTCACCGTGATCGCAGGTGTGGAAGCCACGAGGACTGATAATCAATCCCTGAGTGGCATTTAGCTTATACAGACTCAATCGAGCCAGAAGTCTGTACTCTTGACAGCGTCTCGTCTGTAAATGACTCATCCTGTCCTGACATCTACAAGTGCAAAGAGCTTCATACCTGAATACAATGAATCCAGATGGCACATCCAGACTTAAGATTCAGTCTTCTAATAAAGAGGAAAAAAAATTCAAAATATGTCAAATAAGTGCAACACTGATGTAACTTGGTCAATTAAACAGAATAATAGAAAAAGTAAAGTGATATCAGGCGACTGGCTTTCAAATTCAAAAAGAAACAACAACTTATTCCTGTTCCTGCTCTTGTTTTCCACAATGTATGTAAGTTAACAGGCAGTCAGGCACTGTGGCGAACGACAACTGTAGCTGGACAGTTGAATGATGCTATTACCTGTCACCTGAGCCTTGTAAGTTCAGTATGTACAGCTCACGTGATGGACACACTGTTGCTAGTCTGGAATGAGATGAATGAACGATTTGATGTGCGACGGTGATAATCTTAAGTTTTCCACCTGTTTAACCATCCGTCAACGAAGCTGCCGGGAGCCGAGCGGGGGGTGATGACGTAGTTGGAGAAGTCACTCCCACTTGGAGGCCCACAGCATCCTCTGCATCCGTTCCCATGATCACCACGGGCTGAGGTCAGTTCTTGAAGGCTCCGCAGCGGCTGGCTCGACATATGAAATCTTTGAGCAGGTCGCCGTCGATCTGCCAGAAAGCAGCGGTCTGGGTCACCTCGGTCAGGTGATTCACGCAGAACTTAAAGCAGAACTCTTCCAGGTCCTAAATGATAAAGGGAAGAGAGAGTACAAGTACGCAAATGGTTCTTTATTTTGGTCAGATGTTCTTTAACAAAGGAAATACAACAAAATACTAACTCCTGCTCTGGTCAAATTTGCCTGTATCCTGGAGATTCTGTCTCTAAATTCTTCCAAGGTTGAGTTTAGAGTGGATGTCTGTTTTTGTTTTAACACAGTGGATCAAACTACTCTCAAATTCATCCCCATTCATCACATTTATATCACATGTTTTTAAATGTATTATTAATTGTTTTGTGTGATGAAAACAAAGAGAAAAGATCTGGGGAAATATCAGAAATGCTCCTTTTTGTCTTTTGGTATGTCAGAGGTATGTTTGTTTGACAAAGTAAACAAACTGCCATAGCTACAAGTCGTGGGCAGACGGTGTGTTGCTAGCTGCTAAATGACGTTAGTGGGTTGTTGTTCAGAGTCTGTGGCTCCTGTGTTGTGTAGCGGGATGCTATCGGACTCAGTGTGACCATCTGCTCTTCCTATGATAGAACACGCCATTACCACTTTATTCAAGATTTGATCTGATGTATCGAAATAATGACTCCAGCTACATAAGCGGATGATGGAATGGTATTTCCTTTAACTAATGCTAAACTAGGTGGCAACATCACGAAATCAAAGAATTTAATAGATTAATTTCTCCTTTTTGGTTTCCATTTTTTTCTCAAAAGAGAACACAGGACAAGTAATTTACAGAGGCAGTAAACCATTTCAACTATACAAAATATGGGACCCTTTTCAACGAGTCTAAAAGGATTTTGTGGACTTGAATGGGAAAACGTTGTGGGATGATAACTTGTAGCATCTCTCAGCATTTCATTTGTTACTGTCCTCATTGCCATGTTTAAATGACCAGTTGCAGGCTTTTTATGGTCATTGTTTGTGTTACCTAGTTTATGGTTTTATTACAAAAAGGCAAAAGGAAAACAAAGATGTTGTGACATTTTTTGGCCTAATTTTACCCTGGAATGGCTGTTTTAGCTATGTATTTCAATATTTCAAAGGTTAATACAGCATTCTACATTATATACATACAGTACAATCAGATGATATTTGGTAGACCGGTAGTGAAGACTGACCTCTGCATCATAGCGCACAGCTGCAGACAGCAGAGTGAAGGCATTTTCAACGGTGATTCCCCTCTTTATAATGTGCTGACACAGACGTTTCAGCCGGTTCTCACAGTATGATGTGGCCAGGTCCAGCAGACCTGAGAGAAAACAGGCACAGACAAAAACACTGTAGGCAGGAACAACACACAGACAAAAGATCAGGCTGTGACACATGTGTGGTTCTAACCAATAGCATCCTCAGGAGGCAACTCCACGTTGTCTGTGTAGAGGAACTCTAGGAAGGAGCGGTACACCGAGTAGGAGAACTGATCTATCTCGATCACCTCCTTCATATCTTCATTCCAGTGGGACTGGAACATGGATCTGAAGTGTTCACACCTGCACAACAGTTTGTTTTATAATAGATAAAGCTGTTAGAAAAAACGTTAATCATTTCTTTTTTATGGTATCATAAATTAAACTGCTGCTGACAGCAGTAAGGTGAAACCCCCTGACCTGATTTTGAGAACTGCTTTGTGGACATAGATATATTTGCCATCAACGCAGAACTTGAGGTCAGCTGTCTCTGGGTTGTCAAACTCTTTCTTCAGAGACTGAGCCACAGTCAGGAAGTCGTCATGGTCTGGAGAGACAAAACACACCCGCAGCTCAGTTTTCTTGTAGTTTTTTGTTGTTTTTTTTTTTTTTTGGTCAGGCTTTATTTTAGGAGTGAAAATTCTGAATAAATTGTTGAGGAAAGATGTATGAAATGCAGCACTAATTATAGATAAAGAATAGAAAATGTTGGAGTGGTACACCGCCAATTAATTAGTTCCATTAAAATGCTAATCTAGCATAACCAACATATATAGAGAATAATACTTCAAATTAATTTTAAAAAATGGTGAATAAACATTTACTTAGTTTTAAATGGAGTAATTTCCTCTGGAAATCAACAACTGCTTTTAAACTCAAATAACTAATGAAAATAACAAGCTCAGAATCGAGAAGAACTTTGTTATTCTTGTCCCATAACTAGTACCAATTTACATACTTCTTTTCAGGAAACGTATTAGGAAATAACAGACCCATGAAGGTTTTAGACTTATTTCATGCCCTCTTGGTAACAACTGGTTTTCATAATTTTGATTTAATTTCTTTAGATAAGAGTTATGAACACAGACGGCTTTAAAAAAAACTCTTCTTTGGTGGTGCGTTCAGGGAAAAACTCACACACAGACTCTCTCAAAATAATTAATGTTTGCAACTGCGTAAAGGATTAATGTTTTAAGTCCCTGCATGTTGACTTTCATAGAATATCTGCATGAACTGTCGTTTCCTGGAATTTAAAAACTTACTGTGATCTAATAACTTAAGTTATGTGTTGAAAAGTGGTCATCAGTGACATAAACATGATTTGTAGTCAAGGGGTTAAACATGTGAAACCACTGATGCAGTCACTGAATTATGACATCATCACGACGCAGAGGAGCCCCTTATCTTACCCATGGAAAGAAGCCTCCACATCACTGACGGGGTGGCGAAGCATGCAAAGACATCGTCAGTGCAGGTAAAGTGTGTAAGGTGAGGCAGTACTATAGACTGGCCCCTGCACTGGCCCCACATGTACACCTGACCACTCTGGGTCTTAGCAGCTGACGTATGTGTGGAGTGACAGGCAGCGATCTCTACAATTCTGTCAAAGAAGCAAGAGAGGAGAAGTCAGTCAGCGTGCAGTGTGGGACGGTGAGGAGACGATTGACTGCAAGTGTTGTGTTGTGCATGTGATGGTTTCTCTCACCTTTCTTTCTCAGTCATTATCTGAACTGGGCTCAGCTGGTTGCTCTTGGTGCCGGTGCCCAGTTGTCCGTATGTGTTGGCGCCCCAAGCGTAGAGCAACCCTTCGTCTGTTAGTGCCAGGGAGTGGGCATAACCAGAGACAATCTGAAGTGTTTAAAAAAACATTAGACATCAGCTTAAGATCTACAATTTAAACAAAGTATTTTCAAAGGTCCATTTGACTCTGAATAAAAATTACACTGTATATTTAGTTCACCTTGCAAACCCGCATGTTTACTTTTACATAAAAAATTATTAACTTTGGTCCTTTTAGTTTCCAATATTCTTCTAACTTCAGCATGAAAAAAAGACAATTAATGAATAAAGTTTTCTACAGAAAATGACTGATGACAGTTTTGATTATTTTATGTAATTTATCATGGATAAATTACTGGGATACAGCATCTCTGTATACTGAACACCATCTATGTAAAGAATATTACATTGGGCAGTTTATTTATTACATATTTGAGTAATTTCATTGGAAATTTGCCCCAAGTCTTGAAAAATGAATTATTGAGCAAGTATTTCATGTCAAGGTTTACAACAAAGAAAGAAATTTACAGAGCTGAACTACACACAGTTGGGTTCACATTGCACTGATATAATGAACTGGAAGTAAACTCAAAGGTAAATTCTCAAAATTAAATTAAAACTTTGATTAATTAAAGTAAAAAAAAAAAAAGATCTGCGCTGAAACAAACTGCCTCACCACTAACTAAAATGAGTATTTATAAAACTACATGTGTGTACATTAGGGGTGAATGTAGTGTGACATGTAACATGTAGTAGGTAAATGTATTTACCCCACTACATGTTTAAGATAAGGCTAAATTAATTCAGCAACATTTATTGTGCAAAGGATGAATCATTAAACATCGATATGACAGCCACTGCAGGTGCTTTGACATTTTATGAAGTTTTTCTTAAAATGTTCAAGAGCAGACTCTTTTTGTCTCTCTTTCCACGAAGGCATTTTATGGCAACACATTTGAGTACGTGAATGCTGGAGTTTGTCCAGAATATCCACATATGCATCAATCAATTTGAAATCTGAGAAATGTGTTATAGGAGTTGCAAGAATTATGAAGAAATGTCTCAACAATTAAATGCCATCTTCATCCTTCATAACAGACTCACAAATGAAAGATGAGAGATTCTAAATAAGATGTGATGAGTCGGTGTATACTGTACATGTCAGGATTTTAGTTTTGTAACTACTCACCTGTTGTACACATAAACCCTGCAGAGCCATGAGTCGACAGGGAGTGAGCTGGTTCCCGTTATTCCCAAGTCCAAGTTGTCCATTCCCATTATAACCCCAACCGTACACCTGCAGAAACATGAGGAGAATATAACTGTTGAGGCAGTCGGAGATGGATAACACTGTGTTTACAGCTCCAGGTAGAATAAGCCAATCACCTCTCCGTTGTCCACCACTGCCAGAGACGAGGTCTGACCACAGATGATGCTGACGGCCACCTTGTTCTGCAGGCAGCTGGACACTCGGCGGGGTGTGGGCTGGTTCGCCGTGGAGCCGGAGCCCACCTGACCACAGTTGTTGTAGCCCCAGGCGTACACCTGGCAGACAGGGAGATAAAGGTAAGAAGTGAGCGGAAACATTCAAATGATGTATCAGTTCCTTTAAAACAGGGAATTTTATGATTCTCAGATTTTTCTAAACGTAACAAAAAAAAAAGGCAACAATCTCTCAGACTGTTCTTTTCAAGCTCTGCTCCAAATTCAAGCTGATACCTTCTATTAAAATAAATAAATCAAAAATAGCAACCTGGAGTAAAAGCTAGACTGCTACAAGCATTCCTTTGTGTGCTTCATGATGAGAGAGAAGTGCGATGTTTTTAGTGCTACTAATGAATGTATTAAAGATGTTTCATGTTCTATCATTACTGAAGATCAGAAGAGTGTCATATCATAATACACGGCATCTTAACAATCAACACATCTCAGTTATATTACTCAAGATTCCCCTTTTTGTGCATTTCAAACACACTGAGAACTGAATGTTGTTGTCTGGGAACCAGCAGGGTACCACAAGTAACCTCATTGTACAGCTCACTAGAAGCGGAGTGTGGTTGAAAAACTTTGAAGCACAACAGATTCCTTATTGTTGAGCTCAGTTTTTCCAGTTTTCAGCTCAGGGGGATAAACTACTGCTGTGATTGGATTTAATGCCCTGTAATGGTCTGTATGAGTAAGCACTGCCTTCAACCAAAGCTGAGTCACCTGTTCGATTAGAAAGGTTTCACACGGGCTTCCATACTGCTGCATGTTATAACTCTGCTCTAAAAGTAACTTTTTTTTTTTTTTTTTTTACCCCAGACACTCACTTCTCCTGTGTCAGTCAGAGCCATTGAGTGGTGAGAGCCGCAGGCCACCTCTGTGACCTTCTTATTGAGCAGGTTGGCAGACACAAGCACCGGAGCTACTCCTTGGTTGGTTGTTCCATTTCCCAGTTGGCTATAGCCGTTATGTCCCCAGGCAAAAAGCTCTCCGTCTGAAAAGGCAAAAAGATGAGTCACTCTGCAGCACTTTTTAATCCGACTGCGAAAAGGAGGATCACATGTTTTTCTGCAGCTACCCTCAGTGGCCAGCAGGATGTGGGGTCCACTGCCGTAGCTCAGGCTGACCACTTTTCTCCCGCTCAGGAAGTCCAGCTTCTTGGGTACAATGGTGCTCTGGCTGTCACCGGTTCCCAGGCAGTTACTGCAGTTTAACCCAAACACATACACCTGTGTGTGGAGAGATGAGGGACATGTAATGTGGATCAGTGATAAGCAGGGCTAAGCAGAGACAGCAGCTCCAGGCTGCCGAGTGGGTGATCGGTCACATTCCAGGCACACAAACTTCAACACCAGTGGGCAGCGCTGATAAGAGCTGCAGGTGCAGCTCTCATGCCACCGACCCTCCCTCTTACCCTCCCTTCCTTCACCCACACACAACTCAGTCCAAAAAACAGCATTGATACAGAGAGGTGACAAAGGACAGGAGCACTGGCCAAGAGTTTATTTTCTACCTACTCAAACAGGGATGGATGTTTCAGCCCACACAGCTACTGACCATGTTCCAAATAAAGAATTTCAAGTCAAAGATCTGAGATTTTTCCAGCCCAACAAAGCATCTGAAATAAATTCTTTTTGGGAGTCAACATTCAAATCTGTTTTGTTGGAGCTTCCTTAAAGCTGTATAAATCAGTTTTTGGCCACTTGGGGGCAGCAGAACAAGCTGAAACACACTGACATATTTTTACCTTGTAACTTCTTTGTAAAATTGTTTTGACAAACTATTAGCAATCAGAAGCCTTTTAACACATCAAGCAGTCACAGAGCAAAATTAGCATTCATGTAGATTTGTGTTTCTGGGTATCTGACAAACAGAAGTCCAGTGTTCACTCTCCTTTTAGTCTGTTTTGAGGGAAAAATCTAGCTCTTTAACTGCTAAATGCTCCACTATGTTCACTAACAAGGGCAACATGACTTTCCCTGAATCACAACCCCGTTCTCCCTCTGACCTCTCACCTCATCATCACTGGTGATGTAGATGGCCTCATTAGCAGACGTTCCAAACACACATGCTCTCCGGATAGAGGCGAGCTCTTGCGGCCCCATCAGGCTGAAGAGGGGCCATTTGGTTACATCCACCATGATGCGCTCGCTGTGAGTCTGCAGCGAGGGTGGAGGGGTGAGGGGGTTTGAGGGTGACCCTCAAACCAAAGGCAGGGCAGGGGACAGGGGCAGGGGGAGAGTCTGGGCGAGCAAGGTTGCCAGTGCTGCAAAACCTGAGAAAATATACACACACGGACATGTACACAAGTCAGGGAGCATTAAACATTTGTCAGCCTACCTTCAGTCACTGGCATAATGACACAGGTATTAACCTTGGAGGGAAAAAAACATGTTATAGCAAAGTCAAAGCATTCTGACTTTTTAAAACTGTTAAATGTTTAAATATTTTGGCATAAACAGGCTTTACAACCATACAATGATGTTCAGTATAGTAAGAAAAATGTTAAACCCATGCATGACCTTGCTAAAGAGATTAGAGAGAAGTTGGGTCATGTGGTGCAACATTGGAGCCAAGGGATCAGGGCCGGTATGTATAAGCCTGCTCAAAGTAAAATTATGGTCTTAGGTGTGTCAAAATTCTAAAAATCATGTTTTTGTGCTTTTTTTCTCACAAGTTCAAGCAAGCACTATGCATATTTACAAGTGTTCAAGACATTTCCTAACCCAATTAAGAGTCACCAGGAAATTGATATTTTTAGACAAAATTTAGGATTATTCTTAAGACTAAATCCAAATTGAAATAGATGTAGATGTTATTTCCATAATGCTGAAAAAGTGAGTTGTAATTTTTACATAGTTTGTCCAGAGCACTTGTTTGTAACTCATGACATGTTGGCTATAGTAACAACAGAGCCAAATTCTGTGATACATGACTGACTGTAAAACATTCATCATAGCGATGTGTGTAAGTGAAGGAATTGATCATTCACAAACATAGACTGGCATATGTGTGACGTGTCAGGAAGCCCAGCAGTTCCAGAGTTGTAGCAGAACTGGATGAGTATACTGAGTATACTTACTGTCAAGTACTGAAAGCAAGCATCAGCATCTTTACCCTATCTTATGTTTATTCTCTAATCAGATAATTCATTATTTAAATCTAAGATTTTACCAGTTTAAAGTCCCTGTTCGGCTAATTATGTTTAGACAACATTGAGAAAAAAAAAGGTTTTGTGAAAGACGTGTTTATATTCCCCAAATGAAGGTATCAAAAGGTATCCCCAGCCCTAGTCTGTAGTAAGGGAAGGGTGCAACTACACCCTAGTATCCCATGAGAGTAACTTGTGTAGCTCTGTTACAGCTCTGTTACACCAGAGAACATCTCACAAACTGTTGCCATTATTTTGATAGCTGAATAAACATTTCAATCATTTCTCCAATACGAATGTCAAACATTCACTGATATAACAATGGTTAACAGAATGGTTTGAACTTTGGTCGGACAAAACAAGTAATTTGAAAATGTTACTTTGGGCTGTGGGATAATACAACGGGGATTTGTCACTATTTACTGCCATTTTTTAGACAAAACAATTGATTGAGACAATAATCAGTGTCAGATTAATCAATAATGATGCACTCTGGTTATAAGTGTACATTTAAATAAACAAATACTGGCTGAGAGGGGCAGTAGATGTCAACATTTTATTATTTATTTTTACTTTGAAATATCAGTATTGGTCTACCCTACATGCTACTACTGAACTATTTTATATACAGTTAGCTAGTTTAGTCCAGTGGTTCCCAACCTAGGGATCAGGCCCCTCCAAAGGGTCACCAGGTAAATCTGAGGGGTCGTGAGATGATTAATGGGAGAGAAAAGAAGAAAAAACAAAGTTCTGATACACAAATCAAAGTTTTCAGTTTTTGGACTTTTTCTCTAATCTTTGATTTTTGGTGAAATATTGGATCATTTGAACATTTACTGAAATGACACATGAGAACTTTAGAGAGAAAAATCACTATTTGGTGGAGCTGTTAACAACTCATAGAGCTTTTTGCAAGCTAAAAAGGTTGGAAACCACTGGTTTCATCTTTAACAATGTGTTGTATTTTAAAAGCTTATTATATTATCCATTGTGTCAAATCTTCATCTGAAAAGTAACTAAAGCTGTCAAATAAATGTAGTGGAGTAGAAAATACAATACTTCCCTCTGAAGTGTAGTGGAGTGGAAGTATAAAGTAGCATCAAATGGAAATACTCAAATAAAGTACCTTAAAATTGTACATAAGTAAATGTACTCAATTACTTCCACTGCCTCTGGCTCACTGAAACTGTTGCTGCTGGTGAAAACAGCTTATGAACCCAGAAGGCTTAAGGATTTCTGAGGAATTGGACTTTATGGGGTTAATGTGTTGAAACTACATTTCTAAACCAACAACAACATATAATACCAGTTAGCTGGCTGGCTAATGTTGCCTATTGTTACAAATGCATTATTCAGCAAACTGTCCAGCTGACACAACACAGTGAGCGGAGCTGGTACTAGACTGATCCGTGTGGAAAGTCGCTCTAATCTGAGCTAACTTTGTTTATTTAACTGGCTACAGTTAGCAATTTAGCCCGGGAGAAAACAGCTTTCAAACAGCCTCCAAAGCCACAGAAGAATACTGTCAGTGTTTCCATTAAACCCACCTGTTAAAAAGGTGTGTGTCTGCTGTAGTTTAGATGTGTGTCTGCTGTAGTTAACGGGTCTATCTGACGGTTTCACACCGGGGCACACGGGTCGGTGACGGGTTGATGAAGCTATCACACTGAGCTGCTCTGACGCTTGTTTGCGGAAGTGAGGAGAAAAATAATGTCACGTGATTAAGAGGCCAAAGTAATGGATCGCAGAGTTCAGATTAGATTTACTGTATGAGAAGTTACACTGAATCCAGTCCATGAAGCATTTAATTTATGGTTTAGTTCACTTGTTTGTTGTAAAATATGACAGCCACAGTTGTTCTCTCCCTCTTCTCCTCACCAGAGCCAGATTCATCTGTTAGCAGGGCCTGGGGGCAAACTTGACCTGTGGGCCCCATACAGACCCCCCAACTCCTCATTCTCTTTGTACTGTTGCCTTCAAGTATCCATCAGGTTTGTACATTGCACATGATAGACACACAGAAACGTTATTATATTTTTCCTGAAACAAATTCAGAAGTCAGCTCAGTTTTATCATGATATAATACATTTGACAAAGTACACCTTATTTACTGTCTGCCATTTCACGTCTGAATTCTGAGTGGGAAATTTATGTTCTAAATATTAGGCTACCCCTCAAAATTTCCACAGTGGAACAAAAAAGTAGCGTCCACTGAACGTAGCTTACACTATGCATTTTGAGAATCCAAAAATGCAATGCTCTGCGTTTTACAGATGCAAAATTGATGCTTGTGCAACACTAAGTGTCCAAAATCTAACTTTAGTGCTCACTATAAACTAGTGAGTATCTTTGTATAGAAAGTAGCGCATGAGTGAACGAGGGAGTGATTTCAAACACTGTCAATCTCATTTTAAGAAGCTGTTTTGGAGCTTTCCATTGTATGACATGATATTCCTCAGCAGATGGAGTTTGCCAAGTTGTAATCGATATATAGATATTCAAATCTCCAATTCACTGTGCACCTTAAAGGGTGGGCTCATAATTTTTTAAGTCTGTCTTGAAACAACAGTCAGATGCCCAAATGAACATTGAAATAGGTTTTTCTTGCCACAATCATTCTTCCTGTTCATACCAGCCATTAGAAGATCCCTTCATAATACACTAACAATTACTTAAGATGGGGGCCAAAATCCATAAACCTCCTTCTGTGCAAAAATGTGATTAAAAGTTTATGTGATGCTAATATGAAGCTTCAGCTGTCCAAATTAGTCGAGCCATTAAGTAGATATCTTTCAACATTACAGTCTTTTTAGTGCCAAAGTCCTTCTTTTTGTTATTATACTTCCACTGCAGCTCAACAGGGAAACAGTCTGAGGAAACACAAAGAGGAAATTTGATGCTAAAAAGACTGTAAATGTGGCAGATATCCACTTGATATGACTAACTCAGACTGCTGAAGCCTCATAAGCTTCAGAAAAACTGTTTTTGCACAAATTGACTTTGATTTTGGCTCCCATCACTTGAACTGAAAGCACATTTCAAAGGAATCTTTTAATAGTCAGTGAGAGAAGGAGGAATAATTACAGTGAGTAAAACTTCTTTCAGTGTTCATGTGGGCACCTGACTGTTGTTTCAAGACAAATTGTGAATCTGTCCTAATGGACTTGTCATCCATGTTGACAACTGGGAAACTCCATCTGCTGGGGAAGATTATGTGATACAACTGCTGTTTCCAAGGTCAAGGATGAACTTCCAAGCTTAACCCAGAATTCCTCTGATGGAATAATACTCCTCCTAAGGTTTGTTGAGTGTCCGTTTGTGGTAATTTGATTACACACACATTTATTTTGGATTAAAACTTGATTAAAACCGGATTTTGATACAAGCCTATAAGACAGGATCTAATGACTAAGTAAAAATATAGGAGCTGCCTTAAGGCCTATAACATTTCAGTTCACATCTTGATTTGTGTTAACCCCCCACCCCCAAAAATTGCAATCAAATTGCCACACAGAACACTAAAAGTCCTGGGAAATCTTGATCTGGGTCAAACAGTATTAATGTTCCACTTTCAGGCCTGTTATCTTATTTTGCATGAGGTTTGGTACTGTGACTCCACAGGAAACCCAAATTCACTGCTGCAGGCTGAGTTAATCATTGCCCTCGAGTCAATGTGTTGACTAACACACATGCATGGATTTAACTCGGAAACTATGCCACTTACAAAACAAATGTGTCCATTACAAAAGCGTCCGCTGTAACCTAATTTCAGGATTGGAATTAGTCAAACAAGTAAAGTGTCTGTCCTGGCCTGGACTCACCTCTGCCTTGACAGCCTGATATGCGTGGGTGGACGGGTAAATTCACAAACACCATCCCCCTAAAAGAAGAGATGAATCCAGGTGTACGAACAGATAATAACTCTCCTCATCCTGTTATTTGTTGCTGACAGATCTCACCTGTAATTGTAAAGGATGTGCCACAAAAACAAAACAAAAGAAAGTCAAGAGTAGTTAAAATTACAGCTTGACAAGATATGGTCAGTTTGCTCTTGTAGTCATGGAGAGGAAGTGATGTAGATCTTAAATCCAGGAGATATAAAAACTCATGAACCCAAGGAAAAAAACTCACACGCAAACACATCCACACCCAAAAGCTACATTCACACTCATGCAACTTAATTGGACTTACATCTACTGTATGTGTGAATCACAACACTTGCAAGCACAGAGGATCCAACGGCTAAACAGCAAGTTTATTTTGGTTAGGATCAGAAACACAGATAATGTCCTGAGGGCGAGATGAGAGGAAATGATATCAAAATCCCCTGACTTGAAATATGGCAATGATGGTTTTGTGATGTTCGAGGGGTAATGAGTGAGAGAAATGGTGTTACAATGTTCAGTGAATAAGATCGGAGCAGCAGGGTGTTGCATTGACCATCCCCCACGGCAAACTCCAACAACAGGGAGACTACATACTACTGTGCCCACATCTCCCATATCAATACTCTCCAGTTGCTCAAAGAATCTTTTCTATTCAATAAAACCTAGTTTTAGTTGAAATGAAAAAACAAAAGGCACAATGATTTTCAACTCATATTTGTCTTTAATATGCACAAGAGTTGAAAGCATCAATGAGCCACCTTAAAGAGAAGAATTCAATCTAAAATTTATAAAAAGATATAAACAATCAGAGGCCAAAACGCTGTCTGTTGCTTTTCTCCTATTATTTTATTTAAAACAACTTTTCATTAGCAAGTAAAAATCTTGCAACAAACATAAGCTTGTATCCAATTCAGATACAAGGCAACGAAATTGTAAATCTTTAAAGTGGCTCGGTCTAGTCTGCTAGTTCATGACTGTACACCCTCTCTATAGTTTTGTTCAGTAATAAACAGCTAGTCCCAAAAACAAGCCTGGGCTGCTCAAAACAACCCCACCCAATATTTAAAACCCCAGCATGAACCCCTGCTCTGACCCCCTCTCAGTAGTTAGCAGCCAACCAGAGGATCATAAAGTCTTCAAGACCAGGGCTAGGATTGAGCTCACAGTTTTGACACGTCAAACCCAAACCCGCACACCAACTGGGACATGGGACGGTATTACAGCCCGTCACCACTACAGAGAGAGAGAGAGAGAGAAAAAGAAAAAAAAAAAAAATAGCCTGTTCCAATTTATCAGCGTGTCATCACAATACATATGCAAGTCAAAAATAAAAACAATGAAACAAAGAAATATTGCTTCAACTGAAAAAAAAAAAAAAAAACCCTCCCCAGCCATCTTTGACAGTGAGGTTATCGTCCATCCAATGACTGTCAGCTGCAGCAGCTTTGTACAGGCTTTATGTAAATATATTCATATATTCATTAGACGGCAAGGAGAGATACACATCACATTTTTTTTACACAATTTTTCAAATTGAGTGATGACATGTGACCTCTTCATCAAAAGTAGTTAAGTACTGTAAAGGTTAGGACCTGTACTCCTTTTGTAAGTCTAGTCTTCAATGAGTATAGGTCCCTTTCTGCAGGCAGACATCAATATGCCTCTCAGACATGTGCATAAGACTGAAGAAAGGAAAAAAATAAAAAATAAAAATAAAATAAAAACAAGACATATGGAAGCTCCACAGACTCAACCAGGAGAAGCTGAAAACTGAAAAGGTAAAAATGTGTTTGTTTGTTTTTTTTAAGAGAGAACCTAAAACAATTAAAATAAGCTTAAAAGGTCAGATAAGCAATTCGGGTCGATTTTTTTGCTCGACGTTTTTGTTACACCTCCCCCCCTCCCACCCCTCCCCCCACCCACCCCCAACCCCCCAACCCCCTCTTTTAAAGTTTCACATTACAGGGGAGTCCCCACGCAAACAGTTCACTGGATCACAGGACGTGACCGAGCTCGTGCTGCAGAAATGGATGTCCTGTAGGGGGATAAAAAGCTACAGCTGACATGTTTGTCATCTCTTAAGTCTCTGTGCCTTCACCAAAAGGTGCTTCCTCCCGTGACAGGTATTCACATCCGTAGAAAACAAAACTGTTTTTTTTTTCTCGCTCTGCTGAATCAGAAGCAGGCAGTTAGCAGGTCTTACAGTTGTATGTATTGAAAAGAAAAAAAAAAGAAAAAGAAAAAGAAAAAAAGAATTATGGCGTTTTCTTCACATTTTTGATGATTTTTTTTTTTAAAACAAACATTAAGTTTGATAATTCAACAGAGGTCACATTAAAAAAAGTGACGTTATTGAGTCAGAAGTCCCGTCAGTCAGTTTGCCACGGAGTCCTCTTTTTGCCTTAGAGCCCTTTCACCCCTCCACCTGTCCCAGAACTCTCCTGGGAGGGCAGTGGGGCGGGGGAGGGGAGGGGGAGGGTCCGTGGTTAATCATGGCTTAGCTCTGGGATTAACTCTTTAAACTGGGTGAGAGAGGGTTTTTGGGGTGCACGGCCATCAGGAATCTGTGTGACTAAGTGTGTTTGTGTGTGTGTGTGTGTATAGTTGTATGTCAGTGTGCGTGCGCGTGGGTGGAGTAACACCAGAGGACAATCCAGGGGAGGGAAAGCACAAAAATAAACCACAAACAAACAGCAGTATTTCTTCCCCGTAAGTGATATGATGGCTTCTAACAGAAGTATGCACACAAATTCTAAGTGTCAAAAAGTGTGTGTATGTGTGTTTTGTGTCTGCAAATGTGCTTGTGTTTTTGTCCTTGTGAAGATTTGACATTTGGCAATTAAATCTTGCCACGAAGGCTGTTTCTTCCTTCTGGTTTTATTTGTGTGAGATATTTAGAAGCACTGGCGTTAAAATAGCGACAATCCTCCTGATGCAGGTTGCCAGATGGTGATGGTGCCTGTTTGAATGACCAGGATTCCTATGTAGGGTTGCCGTGTTCTGTGAAGGATGACCATTATAAAGAAAAAAAAAAAAAAAAACAACAAAAAAAAAAAAACAAACACCCCACAGTGCAGAGGTGGGGGTGGGTAAATCCTTCAGTGGTGAGTTTCCATGTTGAAGTGATGTTAAGTAAATCCTGCGGTACCAGGTTGCCAGGTTGGAGGAGAGATGGATGAATGTCTGGGGTGATTACAGAGTACCCGTGCAGCTGGTTGAACCGAACACCCTGGCTTTTAGAAATTGAACTCCTTTGTTTGCATGTTGGAAGCTGGATCAAAGGTGAAGGTTCCTCCTTGAGTGGTTTCAGGGATCAAGTTGGGGTCTTCATCAATCTGAAAAAAGGACACACACGTGATAAGATTGAGGTATGATAACCCCACTGTTTACTGTGTAGGATGATTTGTTAATCATTTTAGGTGTCAGTTACTTTTGGTATACTTACATCATCTCCTGAAAAGTACTGATCGATAATCTCAAAGGCTAATTTGTAGATATCCTCGTTCTCATGCTGCTGCAAATTTTCTATCTTCTCCAAACCTGTAAAATCACAGCAATGACAAAAAAATAACATATTTTCTGTCAGTAACAAATATGTAAACACTGACAACTGGCTACTGCACTATCTTCCACAGCTGTGTGACCGATAAACAGAAGAGAGACGGGAAATAATATACAACTAGAAATACCGCCTGGCAGTCGTATGCCTCCGCCAATCAGTCAAGTTGCAGTTTACATCCATGTCTGTCTGGACTCATAATATTTGTAGTGAAAACTTTGCTGGAATTTAATAAAATCACCACAGTTTCAAGGTGGGCAGCCGAGATTAGTGTCACCACTTCAGCATCCGACCAAATGTGAAATATAGTCACAATCTGCCCTTTTGTTCCCGAGTTATGGTGTCGAATAACGGCCAGAAAAGTGTTTTTGAAGAACATTATGATGTCACAGTGGAGTTGACCTTTGACCTTTTGGATATCATTTTATCCTATTAGGCATTTGTGAGAAACTTTATCATAATTAGTGTATGAATTCTTGAGTTATGGCCAAAAACAAGTTTTGTGAGGTCACAGTGACCTTTAACCTTTGACTACCAAAATCTAATCAGTTCATCCTTGAGTCCAAGTGGACGTTTGGGCCAAATTTGAAGAAATTTCTTCAAGGCTTCCTGAGATACTGCATTCACAAGAATGGAGCAGGTGTACAGACGGACAGACAACCCAGAAACATAATGCCTCTTGCTGGCACAGAGGCATAAAAATGTCTACATCTTTAGTGTTTATTAGGCAAAAAGAGAGCTCCAATTATCCCAGTGAAAATTTAAACATTAAATTTGTAAGAGGGTTGAGATAAATGAAGAGAGCAGGTGAGAATACAGACCTCCACACTCCTCTATGATCTCGGCAATAGTGCTGGCTTCCTCTCCTGCCATGATGAGGATGTTCTTCAGGCCGTCCAGGACGACCTGCACCACCTGGGAGTCCTTCACCGACAGCAGGTTACAGAATGGAGGGATGACATTCTGCTCCACCAGGAACTCCACCTACACAAACCCACACATACACACCACATCCATACTTGATTACAACATAGGTACATGGTTACAAATGTGGGAAAAAATGTCCTTGACATTCACTCACAATGACCTTCATATCTAAAAAAAAAAAATTCAACATGGCCTAGCTTCATCCTCTATATATAATTAGTAGTGTAGCCTTGTCTGGTAGGATTGCTCCGGTTTTAAATAAACACACCTCTACTGACTTAATATGTTCAATAAAACAGAGAGTAAAAGCACTGAAACACAAGCACCAGATTTCCCTGACATCGGTCCCAAAGCCCAGCTCACCTGGTCTTTCCTCCCACTGATGGTGAGGTTGCTGATGGCCCATGCTGCCTCCTTCTGAGTGCCAAAGTCACCCTGTAGAGAGACAGGCTGTCACTAAGATGTGCACATAGCAGGTCAGTTCTACAACAGCGAAACGCCGAGGCACAGAAAATGTTTGCATTCAGTGTCCAATTTCTGTAGCAAGAGTTGTGTTGCATCTCTGGTTACCAAAAAAAAAAGTGCAAATGCAACTCAATACACACAAATAAAGCCAACATTGTGATTTTCTAAATTTAGTCTGGTACCATCTGTTGAGAGAAAAGAATAGAGATTATACAGCTTAAGGCGTTTCTTTCCTGCTCTTGCATCATGCAACAAACCTTAGCCAGTTGGTGAATGATCATCGGAATCAGTCCAGCGTCGATCACAGCTTGGACCTGCTGCTGGTTCCCAGCTGTAATGTTGGACAGGAACCAGACTGCTTCCTACAAAGCAGATCGATCACTAATGATCAAAACCAGTTCTATAAGTTCCACACACATGAATATTCTACCAAACCCCAGTTCATTTCTTTATCACTGCATTAGCTTCTTTCACTTGTGCATGTAAACATGGTATTAATAATAAGACAAATAACGATTCATACACACAACATGAAGGTTGAGGCTGTGGTTGTGGTACCTTGTTAATCTTTTCTTTAGGGTGTGTGAGCAAGTTGGGGAAGTGTGAGAGGACGTCACAGTTGAGCACAACCTGTGTCTGCTCGTCTGTCCCTGTCACAATGTTTCCCACTGCCCTCAGAGCTGCCGTCTGCGGGTTAACAACACAGAGGACCATCACAAAACTTGAAATGATAAAACGAATTAATTCATGGCGGATAAAAATTAGAAATGGTACAGAAAAAGCAAAAGACATAATTCGTTTAAAGTCTCACCTGAACTTTCACCTCCTGATGGCTGAGGAGAGGCACAAGAAATGGAACGACACCAGAATCTATAACCATCTGGATCTGCTCGTTGCCCCCGTCTGTCAGATAAGACAGAGCCCACACTGTGTCGACTAGGATCTAAACACACAGACACAAAAAATCTCTTAAGACCACATACGACTCACAGGCTGCAATAATGGCATTCCAGACAGCACAAAGCAAATTATTTTTTATTACAAAACTATAAAAATCAGGGACACCCTTCGCTCTGATACTCACATTAATATCGGTGTGATATATTAGCACACAGAGGGCAGGCAAAATCTGTGGGGGAAAGAAAAGTAGGTTGTGAGTGGGTTGGATGTAGGCAGAGGAATAGATGAAGTAGATGAAGGCAAAAACAGGGCAGAGTAAAAAAAAAAAAAAAAAAAAGCCAGAATAGCTGTCAAAACCAGACTTCAAGTGTCGCCAAAAGAGCTTTGTAGTTAGAAATTCTCCCGGGTGATGGGGTTGATTTGGCTTCTGAAAAGACACCGCAGAATCTCTGTGTGACTCAGCCTGTGTGACTCAACAGAGTCAGCTGCAAAGAGACACATTCATCTGTCTGGCACGCACGCACACGCACACACACACACACACACTACTGTCCCACCTCTTGTACAGTTTCCATGGGTGGTGGTGGATCCTTGTTGCGGCAAAGGTTAACAATGACCCAGGTAACATTGCGCAGGAAGGTGATTGGGATTGATGGGTTGATGAAAGAAAGCAGAGGCTTCACCACGCCCAGGGAGATAACATAATCCCTGCACTGTGGACCATCACCTGGGCAGGCAAGGGGACAATGTCAGTATAACTGCATAGTAATTGCTTAACTCTAGCATTTACACACACATACACACATACATATATCAGAGGAGGTTACTGACCTATAATGTTTCCTAAAGCCCATACGGCCTGTTCACAAACGTTCTGGTGGGGAGAGTGTAACAGTCGCAGGAACAGGGGCACTGCATCTGGACACAAACAAACATCAACATATCAATTACATGCTCAAGGTGACAGATGTGCAGCTCCATTGATAAACTCTGATTTGTCGGGTCACATTCTAAAGCCAAACAATAAAGAAAACAAATAAAAAATACACGACAATGTACCAAATCCTGTATATTATAGCTTTACAAGATTCCTTTCTAGTAGCCAAGGTGTACATTTCCCTTTAAAGTCACACAACCAAAGTACACTCACTCTGACTGTTTTCTCTTATACCGCCTGACTCCTCCTCTCAGGAGAGTGGGGCATGTACAGACAGTTCATTGACATTTCCATGACTCTACAGTTGTTTTTGTGACAACTCTTTGGGTGGGTTGGCTTTCTTTTTATCTTTGTCTTAGTTATCGGTAAATGGAGTTTCTTGACCTCAAGCAATTCCTAGAAAACTCCACCCAACTTCAGCCTACGCAGAGGTCTGATCTACCTGGATAAACTGAAAACACCTGTGGAGGTGTTTAAAGTCAGGTTCATCTGAAGTTTTCTGTTATTTGAAGCTGTCTTAGAAAATGTATCTAGAGCTCTTAACAGAGCAGATTTTACAGGCATTACTTGTTTAGTCAAATTTAGCTATATCATAATGAAGCATTTTTCAAAAGTTATCCTGATTTTACATAAGAATACTAAGAAATCATCAAGACTCATGTTTTAAAGATTCATATGTAGTTGGATATAATAATTTTATGCTCAAAATAAAGTTTAACAATTATGCTAAAAATGAAATAAATAATAGATTCATATTTAGCTTCGGCCAGGCTAGATTCTTAAAAAGTTGGCTTTTTGACCAATGGAAGCTGAAAGCATGACATTTATTCAGAAAGGTCTGATGATGATTTGTTATTTTTAGATGCAAAAAAAGAAAAAATACATAAAAAGTTCTTTATGGATTTGTAAATATAAATTTAGATATAACTCATTTTAGAGTGTTTTTAATATGTTGTTTGATCAGAGGCTTTGGCGAGGTTTCATGTTTTAGATAAGGGATCGTGGTTTCTACACAGTTATACTGGCTTTGTTTCAAAATAAGACTGCACTGTTATCTAATAAAAACATCATAATCAAAAAAAAGAAAAAAAGAGAAAACAACCCACAAGTAACAGCGTAACACTGGGGAAGACTGAGTGTGACAACTTACTGGATTTAACCACAGCCTGAGTCTGTGCCGACGTCCCAGAGGCAATGTTGGTCAGAGCCCAAGCTGCCTCAAACTGAAGAGAGGGGCTGTGGGACAAAGAAAACAAAGTAGTTAGAGGAAAAAAAAGACACTAGTTTAAGACAGAAAGAAATCTCCTTTAGTTCTTTAGTAAGACTGGGACAATAAAGGGGAACATAAATAATAATTAAAATAAAGATTGACGTGAACCTTTTCCTGAATTCCAAGCTGCTGTTTCATGTTTATCGAGGCTGATTCTTATATTCCTGCCAAGTACCTAATACGCTTGTTTTTGGCCGTCCTGTATGAGAAGGCATAATGCATCAGACATGGTGCTCAAGGGGAAGAGTTTCATTATAGGATTTGAACAGAAAAATGATGCAACACAAAATATTAGAAATCACACAGTGGCGCGTGATCCTCACACCGCCCACCAGCCGAATGCTAGTAAATCAACACAAAGGCTGGTGAGTCTGTCTACCCTGCTGAAAATTTCATCAGGCAACCAACCATGATGTGGAGTTCTTACTTGTTTGTTACACTATAGTTGGGATGTAAAACAGTAAACAGGGTGTGGTGCTCTTTGTGATGCAACCACAGACACACAGCAGGGAACTGTGGACAAAGTAGTTTAATTTTCTGACCTAACTGTGACCCCACATGATCATGCACTCGCAGATCGCATTTGAAAACCTCAGCAAAAGACATTTTGTCTGTTCTTGTTCGTGTGAAATGCTGCTTGTTTTCATGTGGTGCATTTCACTGTGATTCTGCACCTCATCATGTCATTAGATTGAGTTAGCTTGGCTTTCTGCCATGACGCTATGGCAACATAGTCCATGATTATGTTCTCTTGATACATGCATGTGTTATACTGCATCACCGCGTTCTGCACAAAACTCAAAAATAACAGCAATGTCCAATATACGCTGGTGCTCCGTGTTAACATGACACTATCTGTTGTGGGTTGCCATGGTAAAATCCTTACAACTCCGAGTTCTTCGACTCCAACTATTCATTCTCCCTCCCCCGGTGGACACAAGGTCCTGGGAATTTTGGAACTCCGAGGGACAGGAATGCTGTTATATTTGGCTTGGCCTGGACAGAGGACCAGCCAACTGCCCTCTGTGACTCAACACACACACTCTCACGTGTGGACACAGTGAAATACACACACACACACACACAAACACCCGCATGCGCGCAAAGCTTCTGTGGCAGCAAAGACTTGATGTACAGGCAAAGCAGTCTGCTGTCTTATCAACTAGAACACTCAATTCATCACTGCTGACAGACAAATAACCGGAGGCAAACAAACTGTATTGGAAGCAGACTTACTTGTCGTCCCTTTCCAGGCATTTGACTAAAATGGGCAGGATCCCAGACTTTATCAAGTCGTCGATGGGAGGGTTTCTGTCACTGGAGAGCAGTTTTCTGACAAACAGTGGAAAAAAGAAAGAACTTCAGAAACTTCATATGGAAACCAGCTGGTGTCCGTATATGTGTTTATGCATGTGTGAGTCACTCACCTAGCTGCCTGTACAGCACTGAGCTGGATAACTGCATTATCACTGGTAGCGTTCTTTAGTGACGAGAGAGAGAAGGCCGTAATAAATTACAGAATTATTAGCCAACAGTAAAGGATTTCTTGCTGGTACATTTGGCAAAGAAAAAAGTATAAAAGGAAGGCTTGAATGATGGAAACTCTTACCTGTAAGATGGCATCAAGCGTAACATTTTGCTGCAGAAAGAAAAATGCAGAATATTAACACTCATAGTTTGATAAGCATCAACACACCTGCAAACCTGTACAAGTAGGTACAATTCTCTTACGTCATCAGGGATGTAGCTGATTCTTTTGAATATTTTCTTGTTTACCAGTAAAAACAGTAATAATTCAGATGTTAAAGAGCACAAAAACTGCTGAAAGATTTCAGTGGATTTGAAGGCGTGGGATATATTCAAATTTGAAAATAGTTAGCAGATGTAAGCTTGACTTATGGATGTTTGAAATACTTTTGCCAAGCTTAACCGACCCTCGATTAAACCCGCTTTACATAACATGTTTAATTTATGTAAATGTGTCGAAACTGTTTACAAGTCTACATCGACTGTAACATCTCACTGACTGCTTCTTGTTGTCTGACATGAGATTTAGAAATGAATATGCAAAACGTTTGGTGGCTTTTAACTTAAACTGATGAAGGAAATTCTGTTCTTGCAAGTTTGAAACACATGATAATAACTTGATCGTGCTTTTGAAATGCATTCATTTAATTCATTTATTTGTTTACTTATTCATACTTTCTTTTCGGAAGCCAAGTGGTATAAGGACATTAGACGGTCATGGGTATTTAAAACAATGTTATTTCAGTATTGTAAAGACTGTATTGATTTTTGTGTTGTATTATGGACTTCGTGTTCATTTGTTATTTTCACTCACCAAACTAAATGGGGAAAATGGGACAAAAAGGAGGAATATAGCACAGAAGTCCCGCCCCACGTCCAGAATAGCTTGTTTCACTATCATTTTCCATTATTTGTGATTCTTTGGTTTTGTGTCAGTATTTTAAGATAAAGGCCTCTCTACTACTGTACTGGCTGGAAAATGTGAACACCTCATCACTTTAACAAACAATGACAGTATTACCTTTCAACTACAGCTCCTGTGAGACTTTGAAAATACTTCTGAGTCCAAGACACTGAACTTGCACAGAGGTAACAATAATATTGGATTAAACGACTGTGGTGGCATACGGCCAACCCTTTTTTTTCCTCCTACATTTCCTTTCTCAGTAATGCTATTCTGGGCCATCATTTGAGACTAAAATTTGTGATAAATTGCACAGATTGGCTTAATCTTCTGGAAGAATTTCATCTGAAGACAATGGCTTTAGAGAGAAATACATTATACTATATCTGCTCACATACAATATATTAGGCTACATTATGTGGAGAAACTAGTAGGCACACTGAGGAAGACTTATTTGTACATACTCTACACTAAAACACTCCCATCTTTGAGGGAAAATTAAGAATAATTTTTGCAAAAATTACAAATTATTCTTTCCTCCATCAATTTTGATTTGATCTGTTAGATTTCTGGTGCCGACCCAATTCAATACAGCATATTTATGAAAACTTATGTTAAAAAACAAACAAACTTAAAAGCAACTGGTCTTTCTAGAAACACTGTCTTGACTTCTCAGTATAATCCACAGAATATGTTATCAACAGTTATCAGATTTTTTTTCCTTGTAGAAAGTAGTTCCAATAAAAACTGCTGACAGACAGGTCTGGTGATTATCTTGTAATAACTGGAGTGTTACATATCTAGAAGGATACACTGCTGTTTTTCAAATGTCATTTTTCCAATACTGTAAGAAGCATTTGGCAGGAGTTTCAATAGTAGATATAACAAAACTAGGAAGGAAGTGAAAAAAAAAACAATCTCACCAAAAGGGCCATTTACTAGTTTTCATGAAGCCCTCAAACATGTCTCGCAACCTTCCTCAGCAGATGAGAGTTTACCCAGTTGTCATGGAATTGTAGATGTTCACATTTCAATTTAAGAACAACAATCATATAAATCTGAATATCTACAATTCCATGACAACTGAACAAACTCGATCTGCTGAGGAAGATAGTGTGATACAATCAAAAGCTCCAGAACAGACACGAAATAAACCTTGTGGTGAGATTTTTTGGTCAGCTGCTCTATCTGAGGTCAGGAATTGAACTTTCAGTCTCAATTAAGGTCTGAAATAACAAAAGTTACAGAGAGGGAAATCATGACAACTTACTGACATTTCATTTGGAAGAAAATCCCAGCACGAATAGAACTTCCCTCTAAGAAACCACATTAAGTATACTGCCCACTTGATGTTAACCCTTTTGACCTGTTATCCAGACAGTCCGGTCTCACTACATCTATCTAGCTCATGCACATATCCACACACCCACACTTACTCCTTTGAAGTCTGAGTCGACATCAGAGTCCTCCAGACTCTCCTCCTGCGGGACGTTTCTCTTCTTCAGTAGATGTTCGTCTCGTTTGTTCTGACAAGAGGCAAAAAAAAAAAAAAAAAGACAGAAAATCTATGAGGGGAGGAGAGGAGTGTTCATTAATGCATTCATGGGTTCTTAAAGTAACAGTGAATCTAGGCCCCCCCCCCCCACCTCCCCCTTTCTAAAACTTTTATTTTCTGGGAGTATAAGCTACATGTTAGGAATCCCAATCTAAGTGGGTAAGCCAGAGAAATCTGCCTGCAGGCTAATCCACAAAGCAAGCAAACACACACTCATCATTGAAAGAGATTGTACCTTAACCCTCAACACACTCCAGCAGGCACACATTCATTCATCCAGCCTGGAAACACACACACACACACACACACGTGTACGCAGGCAGAAAGAACTACTCATCCCGTCATTTTACAGGGCATGTGGTAGGAGGAGATTCCCTTGCCCTACATTCCTGTGCATCGTGCTGATGTGCGTCACTGATGACTAATCAGCTAGTGCAGTGCTTCTTCCTGCTCTGATCTAGCGAAATGGAATGTGCTAGACTTGAGACCACCTCAGCACTCCGCAGCAATGACGCTCTGTGTTTTAACGCCCCTCGCTGTGCCTGTGCTCTCCCAAATGTCCGCTGTTCTACATGCTTGCTTATCAGTATTCTCAGACTTCCTCTCAATGCAAGTGCCCCTTGAGTTTAGTTTATTTGAATTACCGGTTCAAATGGCCCTACACTTTGTATGTCCATCATCTAAATATTCTTTCCAGAAGTGTGTTGTTAGTGTCACTTTTGTGGGCTGGGCTGGCAAAAACCTTTTTTTCCCCCCCAGAGCAATGACTTGGCAAAGGTCCACATCAATTTCTATAATTTTGTCTGGCACCCAGTTCTCAGAATCAGAGGGCACCTTCATCTTCCAAGAGACTAAGGGCCAGGTTATGCTTGGAAAGAATTTGTCCATAGAAAGTGTTGTCAGACCTCATCAGAAGCTAAAAGTGTTTATAGCTGTTCCAAATGGCCTCAGTCAAAGACGGAGTGAAAAAGTCGGCTGTCATAGAGAGAGGAGAGACGCAATATGCTTTAAGTATGGGGTTAGTCTCTCCTGGAAGGCATTCACAGTGTTGCACTTGGGTTGTATATGTGAAAAGTGACAGAAATTGTTTTGTAAAGAATGCAAAAAAAAAGAGAGAGCTGGAGAGAGAAGTTGAAATCCTGTCCCCCTTCAATCGCTGCATGAAGAAGTTATAACACGCACTACTGATTGAATATACTGACACCCTAAGAAGGAACAACTCTGACGTCTGACTTAAAAAATGACAATATGATTTATGAGGACAAAATGTATCAATGGATGAACCCTGGACTAAAATAATCATTGAGCGTGCGGTGGATATTTATGCTTTATAAAGGCAATGCTTCCCATTTTGGACTTTATTGTGGATATAACCTTCTATGAACCCAGTGTTTCCCACACATAGACTTTACTTGGGTGGGCCGCCCAGTTGGCTTGTGCCAAATGGCGATGGGACTGTATATCGGCGATTGAAAGGGATGATTGATGATGGGTTTTTCCTAGCCGATGCCATCGCAGAGAAAGAGACAGAGAGAGAGTGTGTGAAAGGGAGAGAGAGAGATACCAGTTAGGCATCGCCGATCTTGCAGGGTGGTGACAGGACAATATGGCTACGGGCAACATCGCCCAGCTCTACTGCCTTAGTATATTAACGGCCGCCACAGTTTATTTGGCAACCCATTTCAGTGTTTCCCATAAATTACCAAGACTGTGGCGGCCTGCCGCAGTTTCATAACACACTGAAAATATTTTTTTACTATTTAAAATGGGTAACATCTTATTCTATTGTAGAGCTGTGTGCAGCGCATCGATCCGCTCGGCCCCTCCTTGCCCTGCCCTCTCTCTCTCTCACAAACACATTGATAACAGACCTGTCTGTGAATAGCCCGTCCTCTCCACGCACACTCTGAATCAAAACATGATCACGCACAGGAGGAAGGATTGTTGTTGACTTTTTCCCCCACAGAGAAGACACCTTAAATACGGTATTATTAACACAGTTTGACTATGCTATATGAAATATTTTTCAGCTATTGTTTCCAAGTGAGTTGTCGCTAACTGTTCTAACCATTAAAATAATATCTGCAAGAAAAATTCCATCAGTCACTGACGTCATTATAGCAGCTCTGAAATCCAGGTTTGGTTCCTTTTGACCTGGACTTGTTTGCGTACAGAAATCATGATTTTTTTGTCTAAATTTATATTAAGAACAAAAGTGACATATTTGCAGGTTGACATTTTGCTTTAATTATATTTTAGCCTTGGTGGAAAATAGAACTGTATTATCCAAATTTGTTATTTTTGGCTAAATACTCCAGCATGTTATATTTTAAAAGAAACAAATGAGGTAAAAGTGATGCCTTTCATCTTATATTTCATAGTCTTATAATCTATAATGGGTATACACTGTAGGATTCATGGGGTCATTTATACATAGTCCCCCATCTGTAATCGTTTCATGATTACTTCATGCAAGGATGAGATGCCAAAAGGTCGACAGCTGATTCAGATTGAGACATTTGAATTTGTAGTTTGTAGTTGCCAACTAAACTAAACTGCTGTTTAATTTGCCAAAAGAAATAAGTGTCAATAACAATAATGGAGGCAATTATGAGGATGAAAAAAAGCAACTCAAAATCAAAATGGTGAATATGTTAACAGGCATGAATGCACTGGCACAGATCAACAACACTCTGTAAACAGAGATGTGTTAGAGACCTCCGTTAAGAGAAGATGACACCAGCATAAATTCAGAAGATTTATCACAGGATGTTAACACCTGTTAAACACCAAGTGTAGAAAGACCAAGTTACAGTTAGTGCTCAAACTCTGCAGGTGTCTGACTTGAGTATTTTAACATCATCTTTCAAATACAGTGGCAGTTTTATGCTTAGCGTGACTGCCAGTGGAACCAGCTGACTTGTGTTCACTGATGAGGTCACTGCTGACGGCAGCCGCAGGATGAATTACAGTTAATGAACAGAGTCTTCTCCATTTATAGACAGGTAGCTTGCAGCTAGCTAGCTAGCTTTCAAGTGTAAATTACCGACAATTGGCAGAGTGAACTGTGATTTCAATCTCCGATTGTGATCCGATCTAGAAGACTAGCCAAAATTTTTTATTTCCACCATTAAATTCCAGAAAGTGTGAGAAGATTATAAAATAAATGCTTGATAGCTCCGTGTTAATTTAGAAGGTGTCTGCTTGGAAGGGATGTTGATTATCGATGGACCAACCAAACACAGGGCTAGAAATATAGAAGGAACCCACAAAAACATGGCTTGCAACACTTCTCATAAATGCTAGGTCAGTTACACGAGACAGTGTAATGGTGGTAAATCTGAACTGTCAGTCAGTCAGTTGACACAAGAAAATATTCTTGATATTAACAATGAATTTAATGTCTTCATGGCTAGTTCTGCCAGGTGCAATGAACTACCCAACTCTGCAGCTTTCAACTCACCATTTTGTACTGTTTGATTGCTTCCTAATGGCTCTGACAGTTTCATCATTGTGTTCAACAACAATCTTCTGGAAACCTGAGGCAGGTTCAATTCTCTGACGAAGGCCTGGCATGTGTGTGTGTGTGTGTGTGTGTGTGTGTAGACAGGTTGTGTCATCTTTTCTCACCTTTCTCAACTCAACCGTCACCTCATTTCGATGTCTTCTCATAGTCTGTAACAAAGAAACCAAACGAAAGACAATACATGAGAAAAACATCCATCCAACATTTCAAGTGGTTTGTCTTTACCGAGTATACTTCAGAGATTCTGCACTTGGTTTGCAGGCTCCCTTTCAATCAGTGTTCGGCTCGTACACCTGCGTGAAATCTTACAAATGACTCTCCCGCTTTTTCACTTTATGTCACCAAAACTTCTTTTTCCCCAGGTGATCTCTCGGAGTGTCAATCTCAGACAGACAATATGAAACAACTCTCCAGACTGACATTAAGCATAGATAAGTCAATGATTACAACAACATGGAAACATGTTCTTTACATCTTGAATTTGTCAGAGTTTTTTTTTTTTTTTTTCAACAAAACCAGATGCCAATTCTTTGAGAAATTCAACCATTTACCATAGTGGGAAAATATATATTGTAGCCTTTTTTATGAATCACAAAAAAAGACATTAAATTGTATGCTTTCCATCAGATTACACACCTCATTAATAAACTATTTCATAATCTCAGATATATATTGATCATTTAAAATTACAAAACTTTGAACAACACTGGGCAAGTAAGTTACTTTTTTCAAGTTAAGCATATATCTGTGACTGAACCCTAAAAACAGTAACCGTTGTCAACAGGAAGGCAAGAGATCTATAAAACAGCACAAAAAAGTGAGGAGAGACAGTTTAACTAATTGCTGTATTTGTACATCTGTTGGGTTTCCAGTTCATCCTGAACAGTTTGAGATGGTCTAAGATCTTGTGACTGTTTGAAGAGGTTCATGTTGCCTTCCTAAATAGCCTCTTACGTAATCTGGGGCAGTCATAACTCAGGAGGCTGTGGAGGTGTCTCCAAACCACTGCAAAACAACAATAATGGTAATACATTGACCCCAAACAAAAAATGTCCCTTTACAGGAAGCAGAAGATCAAAATACAGTCCAGCTTGACTTAAGAAGAGAATCGAAAGCAACCCAGTACACTAAATTTAACTTGATGAATTCTGGTGGTTGTTGTCTCCAAAATATAAACTGTTCATAAAGTTAAAGAATATATGACAACAAAGACACAATTACTGGAGCCCATAGAGGCACAGTCAAATAATAAAACCTGCTATTCTGTAAGGTAAGAAAGATGTGATAATTCAGGGTAGAAAAATGCTTGACCAATCTCAATAACCACTTTCTATGATATCCAGGAAAACAAAGGAGGGGCGTTATGACCCGCAGCATGTGAGACTTTACTGCTTTGCACTACAAAGCTGTCCCTAATGATGTCAGAAATGAAGAGCAATCTGTTATGCCTGACCTACATAAATAAAACCCAGACTGGCATTTTTTCCTGCTGTAGTCTGAGTCATCCATTTAGGAAAACTCAAATTCATGCAGAGGCTGTTAGAGAGGACCCTGGTCAGACATCCAGGATGCCTGAAATAGCATCAAGAATGCACTTGGCAAAGTCTGTCTGTCATAGTAGCCATGTGCTTGTCACATTGACTCTAAGTTTCAAAACAACCACCTATGGGGCATCAATCTGTGCTTTAAGTCAGTTGATGGTGAAACTCCAGCCAGCATGCAGATGGATGTTGAAGGGCCATTCTCAGACATACCTTTGTGTGAGGATTATCT
Organism: Thunnus thynnus; assembly: GCF_963924715.1. Classification (NCBI taxonomy): domain Eukaryota; kingdom Metazoa; phylum Chordata; class Actinopteri; order Scombriformes; family Scombridae; genus Thunnus; species Thunnus thynnus. The sequence goes on from NC_089527.1 coordinate 23,260,572, forward strand.
CAGGATTACCAATAGATCAGAACCACCCAGCACAAGCATGAGTCTTTGTTGGGAAAATCTCATGCTGATGGAGCTGCATTTTGATAAACTGCATACATTTTTAGGGTTTATAACCACCCCCCCCCCCCAAAAAAACCCCCACAGATATTTGTTACTTTGACAAATTCCTTTGGTCCAATATTGCTAGCTTCCCTTATCTGTCTGAACACAGTGTTTGCCAAACATTACATCATTACAGACAAATCACAGGGATTTCTTTTTGGAATTGAACATGTTAGTTGAGAGATGCTGCAATATCCAGCATATCAGACAGTAGATCTGCCAGTGGTGCACCTAGTATGCTGGTGGTGTTTTCTAGAATATGTGACTTGCCAGTATCACAGAGACATTTACGTTATCATAGGAAGGTGTAATTAGAAAAATATCAAGCCATAACCATCTATGAATTGACAAGATAACATTACAACGTTGGACCAAGTTGTAATTAAATAGTAACTGTTACTGCTAGCTCAGTGTTAGTCTAACGTTTCACTGATGTATTCCAATAAAAACAGTAAATTCATGACCTAAATACGATTTATCCGGCAACACGTGTGTCGTTATTCACATCTATGTGTGCCGTACAACTAAAGGTCATCACATCATAACCATTCAAGTGTTTAGCAGCTCGGTGTAGCTGGCTCACCTGGCATTACACGCTAGCTATTTGCCAGACAACGTTAGCTAACAAGGAGGGGCAATGTTTGGTTTGGTTGGATGTGAACCAACCATGTATTTCAATCCAAGCCGATGTTTTACGAATAATGCCAAACGTATGTAACATAAGCAGGTTATTATTGGTGATACTTGAGGTCAGCTGGCTGTAAAAAACATAGCAAATGTCAAGATTATGGTGCCGGCCAGGCCCAGCCTCGCTAGCGACCGGTGTCCATCCGACTAGCTTGTTAGCTGGCAGTGACAGCTAGCTACACCGCCTGCCCTTAATACTCTCAAACCCAACAGTGATGCTGCTCCTCACAGACATTAACTACAGGATATTAGTAGGCCACTGGAGTTAACTGGGTAACAACTATGACAATAGCGTTAATACAGGGGGAATGTACTGGTAATAGGATAGGCCAATAAGCACTTTTGATGGCGAACTCCTACCGATAGCTTACGTTAGCTTAACTAGCTGGCAGCTGCAGCCGGGGCCAGGCTCCCCAACGAGGCCCTAAGACTGTCGTTTTCTACGTAAAAAAACAATTCAATTCATGTTAGTTAAAGTCGCGTTTATATGTCACCTCACCTCGACATCACGTCCCTTATTTTTAAAGCTCTTGATGCGGTGGTTTTCCAAGCCGGCGTTTTCTGCCATGGCTGTACGGGGGTTTCGCTGTTGCTCCGGCTTTTCGGGATCTCCTCCGTGAGAGAGACGAGGCACGGCAGCTCCTGTGCTGCTGCTGCGGGCTCCGGAGAGAGGGGGAGGAGGAGGAGGAGGACGTAACAGATCGCAGAGTGAGGGGAGGAGTTCATGTATATGCCTCCTGCATGGGCTGTCCTGCTTTTCACAGCTTCCTCGACGCAGTAATAATAAATTCACCCAGGATTTATTGGGCACTGCCGAAATTATCTAACGTGAAAGTCGCGCAGCCTAATTGCAATTTTTGCGCATAACTGTGCAGATGGTTTATAAAGTAACATGTCTATTTTTTTTTACCATTTAATACTTATTTCAGTACTCTTCACTTCTTTGCACTAGTTGTAGACATTCCTTGTGTATATTTCTGAAGATTGTTGTGTTGTTATTGGGTGAGAGCACACTGAGAGCCACCAGACCAGGGTCATATCCCTTGTATGCGTAAACATGCTTGGCCAATAAAGATGATTCTAATAAGCAACTTCACAACAACCTAAAGACAAAACAGGACTCTGGAGAAAAAACAAGATGCCTCCAGACATAAAATTTTAATGAATCAACAGTATTTGGGATTTGCCTGTACAATAACATCATTAGTGCAAACAAAGACAAGCATTTGAAATATTTAACTGTCACAGTTCAGCAGCAGATATGCAATGCCAATACAACACAACAGATTGACATCATTACCCATATATCTCTAATCAGAGACAGCCAGCACCAGCTCTGGGAATTTTATGATATTTGGAATAAATCCACCATAAAAGTTTTCAAGATGATATAAGTGTTGGGAAACTAAGGGGCTGTTCATATAAGTGTTATAGAAATCGATCTTAATATATATTAGTGTCAGTCATTTAAGAAATATTTCACTTTGTAAAACATTTTCCAGCACTGTCACTGTCAGTATACCTCAGTGAAAGGTCAACCCCTGACACTTGCTGTCCCCTGGAATGTGCACTAGTTTACTGGTGAGACCATTTTTTAACCCATTTCTGGATGAACTCAAAATATAAACAGTGACAAGAACATGAGTGAAAAAGTGTTGCAATATCCCCACTTTTAATTGTATTTCCAATTAAAGAAGGCAGCATAAAAGTGAATTGGATATTCAGTATTGACAGCTGACCCTTCATTGGTCCACAGAGTATTGCTGGCCAAAAAAAACTGACATATTGTATCATACCAAAGAGACATTTTGATCTTCAAATAAATACGAATAAATATATGGGGCGCGTGCTGAGTGTCAGTATGCCGTTTTACATATTCAAAAACAGAAGTATGAAGAAATGTCAATAAACATGGCTTCTGATCCTGAAAAATTGGAACATTTTACCATTACATCCGCTGTCTGGCATCTATATGCAGATAGAGACTGTAAGCAGCAACTTTAAGTGTTTCAGTTAAAGGTGCAGCATGTAGAATTTAGTGGCATCTAGTGGAACGGACTTGACAGCAACAAAATATAATATTCATAAGTATGTTTTAATTTGTGTATAATCACCTGAAAATAAGAGTTGTTGTGTTTTCGTTACCTTAGAATGAGCCCTTTATATCTACATAGGGAGCGGGTCCTCTTCCATGGAGGCCGCCATGTTGCACTGCCATGTTTGTACAGTAGCCCAGAACGGACAAACCAAACACTGACTCTAGAGAGGACCTTTCGTGGCCACCACAGGTTCTTTTACACGCTTGGGAGGGGTGGCGGATTTGGTTGGTTGATATCTGCAATCTCACCACTAAATGCCACTAAATCCTACGCACTGGTCCTTTAATACAAGGTAATTACCAGAGACACAAAGTAATGATTTGACAATTTTCTGTCAGTACAGACAGTACTGGCCCATCATAGCCGACCAATGATTAGAAATCCACATTCCTTCAAGGATACTCCGACGTCAATCCAGAGCAGCAGTTAAGAGACAGAGCAATCAGGAAAAACAAAAGAAGAGGCGTTTAAGCCGCACATAATGACATCCAATCAAGGTCAAACTGTAGTGTCACAAAGATTGCTATGATAGATAGGGGAGGATGACAACGTAAAGAGGGGCTGAGGCTGAAGTGCTCCTTTAGAAGATTTGTTGTTCAAAGAGGATCTTCTCAAATCCTTGTGGAGGTGTGTGGTAGAAGTCACTAAACTGGCAGTCTAAGATGGCACTGTCATCCACTGGAAGAACAAAAAGGAGAGACACAATTAATAATGTTATACATGTTAACCTCTTAAATACAGATTTTTCTTACATTCTTATATTTACCTTAAATGCCCCTGAAAACTTGGTTTCAAACTCTAGGCATTTCTCTATTATGTTAAACATCACTGACTAAAATAAGCAACAATATAAGTTCAAGTTCAGAAAAAGGTATTTTTAATTAAGGGATAAACTAAAAATGTCGGCTAATCTGCTTCATCATGTCTGTGTGGGTGTGGTTTGATCAGATTTGATTGACAGTGGCCTGCCAACATATGCAAACAACCTGACATCTGTTATCATATTTTGATTCAAATATTCCTACATCCTGATTGGTGCACACAAGTATGTGACATCACCTTTTTCCAACTGAGCCCTGCCCACTTAAAACCAGTGAGAGGAGACAGACAAAAACACAAACAGAAATCTTTCATGCGAAATAACCACAACTGTTCTAACTTTATTCACACTAAGAAGCTGAATGAGAAAATAGATTTTCAGGAGATTTAAGTTAAAAAAAGATTTCACTCTGTTTGACAATATCACCTGTACTGTGCATCTGTTTGTTTCAGTACTTGATTAATGTTAATTATTTAGTTACATAGGCCATAGGAAAATAATAAAATTAATGAAGCCTGAAAAGCATTTCTCTGCTTCAGTTTCAGAGTCCTAAGATTGTGCATGCTGGCTAACTTGATTAACCTGTGCTTTTCCCACTATGATAAGTCAAAATGTGTGTTGTGAAAAGGGATTATTGAGTCAAAGATTCAAATCAAAACATGTTATTGTGGCTGCACCATTATATCAAATGGATGATGCTTCATGCCACATCATGTCTGTGGTAATGGACCCACCGGTAGGTCAGGCAGATCTGATGGTTTAATTAAAGCTGGACTTCACCCAACCATTCACTTTTTTTCCTACTTTTAATTCATTATCTGATTTTATTGTGTTTTGTCTTACTCAGAAGAAGTGATATAACAAAAAGCAAATGTTAAAACTTCATTATTCATTATTCTTCAGAAATTAGTCAGGTCAAATGTCTTGTCAAATCAATTATTTGAACAGATGGTCAGTATTAAATTTGTCTTAGTTGGCAATACTGAAATCTTTGGTTTCTCAGCTAGAGGACCAGCACCACCTCAAAACCCCACACATGCCCAAGCCAACTAGCACACCAACTTTCAGTACTGTGGCCCCTCAAGTTATCACCAGTTATATCAGTTACCAGTTCGAGGTATGGTGACAGCAGAGCTGATGTTCACGGATCTCTTAGGTTCAATGGTTCTCCAGCGGAAATTTGGGAGTATTCATTGGAAAACTGCTTCATGAGTTGAAGATAAGACAAACCTGACACTGTTGTAAATTATATCAGACTATACTTCATCAACACTGAACAATATAAGAAGGCAATCATTTGTTTCAAAAGAGGAATAACAAAACTATGCTACTGTGCCACTGCAGCTCATAGAATTAATTTGGTGAAAGCTTTTTATTGTGGGGGTGGGCAGCTCACTATTTCAGGATGTTCCATTACCAGCTTAATTAAATATTGTGACATTTATTCAGTCTAATTATAGACCTAACTCAACATGCAATGATGGAAAAACTGAAAAATCTATCAGGTGGTCTGCACACTTTTTGAAATCAAATCTAATGCTTTTTAAGACCTTTTTAGACCTAAACAAAGACGATTTAATACCCTTCCCAGAATGCACAAACACACGTTAGGGCTGGGCGACATGTTTTAAATTAGTCATTACATTAATATGAATAGTGTATCACTGTATAACTAACAGATGCCAAATCACATAAAATTATCAAAATGTTGCATGCAATGAACTGTGTCCCACAGTTGTGCATCACATCAAACAATAATCTGTCACACTTCTGAAACAAAACCTGACATAACTCATGTTGTTAGCTTTTATATACTTTATGTACTTATTTGCTTGAACTTCGTAATTTGGACACAAAGCAATATGTGATAATATATCATTGCCCAGACCTAATGCACATAAATAACGACAGGGTTGTCTAATACCTCCTCAGTGTAAGATTGAACACATACAAGTTCAAGTTGAGAGTGAGACTCAAGATCAAGGCCAATAAAGGAGTCCTAATCCAAGACTAAGCAGAGCATGCAGGACTTTTTAATGCTGTCATTTCAGAGTTAAATATGGCATAATCTTAAAAACTGTTGAAGACAATAGACTGGTTTTAAACATTTAAGATAAGGAAATCATCAGTGACATGGTATTTTCTGAGCTACATTTTTTGATAATGTAGTTCAGATTGCAATTTAATCATCAGTTTGCAATCCGAACCATAGTGTACATGCTGCTATCAGCTGAAACATAAATGACTTCTTTCACTTTTCCTAATTGGTTGGATGTTTCCTAGACTGAGGCACCGGAGTATGAATGTTTAAAATTCTTGTGTCACTTATTTATTTATCTACCAAACTAAAACACTTGTGAGTGTTTCATGTAACCATATCAGCACTTCTGTTGAATCATTGATTGTCTTAACTAACCAAAAGCATGGAAATAAAAGGCTTATAATTACATTTACATCTGAACAAGCTGATTGGATGTCACATAAACAGAGATCTGCTATTAAACAGCCAACATAATGTTGTCAGGTAAGAAAATACATAATAGCAAAACATTAGGCCGATCATCATGACAGACATTGTCTCTCATATACACATGTAGCTACACGGGCGCTCTCTCTCTCTGAGTTTTCCTCGTCCCTTTTTTTGTCTGTTCAGTACCACTTATAATAACACTAGTTATTAACCTCTGTAGTTCTGGACATATTTGTACTAATCTTTCTTCCTTTTAACAGTTCATTAAACTTGCAGTAAACTATTGCTGAAACGGTCACCAGTTTAAAAACATGCTCTCCTCTCCTGCTTTTAGTCGATGTGTGTAGCATATTGGCCACTTCAGCTACGCTGCGGTAAAAACGAGGACAGGTGCTACCATCCAGATCCTAGCCAACACCAAACACAGATAATAAAACTTCACTTATTCCCTGAAGACCCCTGAATCCTGTTACCTTCAGGGAAAATTGCAAGCGCAGTTGGCAGTCTGCGGAAAACTGGGCCAAACAAACAGAAGGCTATAAAATGAGAAAAAAATAGACTTGTTCAAGACTGAAGAAAGACTGATTTTATATTTCAATGTGTAATGTTAAAACCTGAAGGGTCAATATGATTTCTAGGTCAAATTTGAATACAATTTGAAATTAAAAATAAGATTTTTTATGGCCTTAAATTTAAAAAATGTAATTAAAGACCTTTTAGGACTTCGTAAGGATCTGCGGATACCCTGTCTATACTCTATGGCATCACTGGTATTCAATAATGCAGAGGTAGTCGTAGTCAGATTAACACATAGATCTTATGGATTTGAGGATGGAGCAGGTGCCTATTTCCATAGGAGAGTTCAGTTTATGTAGACACTTAAAAAATAGTGAAGTAATGACCCTAATATCTGAAAACCTTTGCCTTGCCCTTACATACCCCGAGGACTCTGGCGTCCGTGGGTGACATTGATGTCTTTCAGAGGCTTTAGTGGGCTCAGTTTTAATAGATACTGGTATCATATGAAACTGACCTAAGGAATCCATTGGTACCAACCATGTCATGCTAGCTTGTCTGGAAGGGGGCTAAATAACGCTCCAAAGTTACGCTAAATTTTGGCGAGGGAAAAACTGGCCTTGCCATTTTCAAAGGGGTCCCTCTCACCTCAAGATATCTGAATGAAAATGGGGTACATGGGTTATTTTCACCTATACTAAAAAGAGTATATTTGAATATTTCTACATACTGTGGTCACTAAACAGTCTTAGAATTGCATAAATTTGGTATGACTGGAAAGCTGAAACTTTTGTGGATTCAATGAGCCCAACTGTATTCATGTGTGATGATGTTAGTCCCCATAGTGGCCATTTAATTTTAGTGAGACCATTTTTTGAAATGTGACCACACTGTATAAAATGACTGTTGTGACCTCTAGGATAATCACAGCCTCATGAAACTTTACAACCACAAACTAGAAACCGAGGGCATTCAGAGGATGTATGGCTTTCTCAGGTACATTGAAAATAAAGAAGTTTCTCACCATCCAATTGCCGAAAAATGCGGTTCTTACAGAAATCTCCAAATGTCAAAAGTTTTTGATGCCAAATTACAGCATGAATTGTAAATGTCTTAATTTGGTATTTTAGAGGGATTTTTGACCATTTTTTATCAATTATCTCTTATACATCTTAAACAAATTTGAATAGGCACCTAACCAAAACACAATGTTCGATACAACTTAACAAAAAAACTTCAGGCTCCCAGCTTTTAGATGATGTATACCACTTCTATGTGGCATATACTGTTGACCTGCTGTCTCTCCCTAAACATCCCCTGTCCCACCCAAAAATGGGTCTATGGTACGGAGATTAATTTTCTAGCTTAGTATTATTAGCAGTGCTTTAAAATAGAGGTTGTTTGCACAAGAAAGATCAAACTAATTAGTCCCTAGTTACAGTTCATTGTGTTGCAGTGGGGGATTTTTTCCATCATCCTTGCCACTGTAGCCAAGTGCTTGCTCATGGGGAAATGCTCTATATGAAAGGTGCCCTGAGATAACTTCTTTTGTGATCTGGCACTATATAAAATAAAATGAGTTTGACTTGACTGTAGGCCAGGGACAGGAAAAGGTCCAAAACAATCTACATGTTTTCTTTCAAACAAAAAAAATGTCAGTTGATTTCACTGACTGGCTAAACATCAACCAGCACAATTGAACGTATGGAATCTGTTGATGGTTAAGTACAACCAACAGCCCAATATAAGTTTGCCATGTGAAAATGTACAAATACTGCCCTCTAGTGGAATAAAAATGTAACTGCCGTAATGTCATCTCTAAGGAAGCAGTTCGGCTATCAGTAATGTTAACAAAAAATAATTATACCAAATTATCCCAAGATTAACAAACCTAGTCAGCATAGGTAGCCAACAAATAAACTTACCATAAACAACGGGGTATACAGTGCCTCGGATCCCTGAGGCAGGACAATGCATGTTCTTTCCATTCAGATATAAATTCAGCTCCACATGGTCATATGTGATGCCCTGAGAGAGACAAATGACATTGCAAACATATATGATCACATATTTAAATCTGTTTTAATTATCATCATATGTGCAGCCAGGCTATTCAAAATTTGTGACTGTTAAGAGTTTTAGGATTAAGTTTGAGACTCCCATTTCAGCTGAGTAAAAAGGAGCAGGAATAGAAATATAAGGGGTTTAGGCAAATTATATAGAAATAAAATAAATAATAAAACAAAACTTCTCTGCAATTATAGTTTCTCCTACTGAAGCACAATGGCTTAAGCTTTAATTACCACAGCAGTGATAATGTTTCCAACCAAGCAGAAATTGTCTTACTCAAAAAGATACATAAAAAATTACTTCAAGTTTCCTGGCAGCTCACTTTTTTTTCATATATGAAGGACGTTGTAAATTATATTAGTCATCTGCTGTAATGCTGAAAATCGGTATCATCCCTGGTCTGAATGACACTGTTTTGCCAGAATTAAGATTGTACTGACGTGTCTGTGATTAGCTTAAATCAGCCAAAAACCATCAGAGAAGACCTAAAAACTGAAAATATTCAACACTGTTGAACAAAGTCAGTTTGCATGTGGGGTTTGCACACCGCCCCATGACCCTGCAGGTTATTAGTGCGGTCACTTGCTCATTGACAGTCAGTCACAGGTGCTCTTTTTTTTTTTTTTTTGAGGTTGTCATTGGTGTTTTAAAGAGAGACTATTAAACAACATGCAATATATGAAAAAAATACACAAAAAGCATCACAAAGTATAGTTAGTATAGTGTATTATAGTTGCTCATGAGCTTCACAGCGGCAGCATAGTATTGGATTTTATTCATTTACAGGTGTTCATATTTTTTGTGCATTAATGCCTGACAAGCTATGACTAAACTCACATGAGCATGCATCAATTTAGGGTGTGATGACACTGTTTTACTGACCCGAATTTGGTTCCTGCTGACAAAAATAATTTTCTGTAAACAGGTTTATTCCTGCAGAGTTACTCAGTTGGCAGTATGACATGTTCATGGTGGTGGTGGGGTCTTTCTAGTACAGCTCACATAAATGCAGTACTCCCACTAAGGGACTTCACCAGGGAGTTGCCAAAGTCATCAAGGTTTAAGCTCTAGTAGTTGTAGCTTTAAGCTGTTTCAGTCTCTTCTTCAGCTGCACCATATTGTGTCATGAAATGAGCATGACTGGGCAGAAAATGAGAAAACATTTTCTGATGTGCTTATTTTTTTTTAGGTTAGGGAACAGGGGGAAAAAAAAAAAAGATTTGTTTTTATTGTATAAAGTTATATGTGTCAAACACTACTCATAATAACACCTAATAAGATAAGATCTGTAAAAAATTCCAGTTTCAGTTTTATGATGAATCAGTCATGATTTACAAACGTATGCTAAATAGTAGTTTAGTGTGCATGTGGTGCACGAGCAGCAGGCTATCAGGTCAAATGATCAAATTCTACTGTCTCACGGGACCTGTAAGCCCGCCTGTTCCAGCAGGCAGATGATTAATCTGAAGAGGTTGATTAAGGTTATGTAAATACACACAATCTAAGGTCACATGCCTGCTGGAAGACTGAGATAACGCCATGAGTTAGCTCAATATGTGTTCAGAATAAAAAATTAGCATAGCAACTTTATTCTGCAAAACTATCTTCATCTTTGGACCAGAAACTGGCTGACTTGCCTAAATGATTCCAGTTCATTAACCATGTTAGTCCCTATTAGAGCTGGCCAATTAAAATATGTCAAAACCGATATATGACTCTCTAGCTGACCTAATTTCTGTTACATCAATATGTTTGATTAGAGTTTAAGATGAGCAGGTTTGCTGACCACCGCACTAGAGTCAAGTTAGCAGTAAGCTGTGAATATAACACTGAATGTACTGTATATTATGAGCTACAGTTGGCCGAAAATAATACAATAATACAATAATACAGCTCGAGAGCCAAGCAGAGTTTCTGAGTATACCTGCAGCTAGTGATGTGGGTTAGCACTGAAGTTAGCTACAAATTAGACCTGGAGCTGTAATAGAGTCTCCCCTGTGCTTCTTGACCATATTCTGGAGGCTGAAGCAGGTTGTGTCAGAAACAGCAGCCTGTGACACAAGCGTTAAAATAACGACACTCCAAAACGTAAAACATCCTGCTCATGGAATAATAAGATAACAGAGCCATAAAAGTCTTACTCAGCTCTATATATAATATTATCTATTTTGATAGTCACAATAAATGAGTTTCCTGTTTAAGCAAACGATTAAAAGAGTTCTTAGCTGCTGAAAGTTAAATATTACTCAGCCATAATCCATGATTTTCTGTTTATTATTCAATACAAAGAATCAATAGGATGTTTTCTGTGGGGACTGAGAATCTTGTACACAGGTAATAGTATAATGTTTCATTATTCATTACAGCGGTAAATGTGACATTTAATCATGACACTGATTTTAGGTGATATTGCCCCGCTGTAATGCTTCTATCTATTCACGCTCACCAGCACAGGGTTGCAGCAGCTATGTGTAAGTTCTCTCCTAAGTTAGGGTGTCAAGTCGACACTAGAGGCTTAGTAACTACTAGTTCGTTTGTAACTAAATCAGCTGCTAAAATTGGTTGCACCATGATTACTTGGGGCATAACCCGACTAGTTTGGATGTAAAGTCATAACTAAGGCAAGTTGCCAATCAACGACCAGACAAGAGTTGGTTCCATCGTCATGGCTACCATGCGCATTAGCTTTTTGGCTAGTCTTGGCACAGTAGTACATCGTAGTAAATTAGATCAATACTGAAATATCACATCAATAAATTAGGTCTCTACTGGATTACTGTGTTGCAATTACTGAAACAATGCTGTGTGGCAGAAAAATGCTGTTTTACCTTAAGGGCATGTGTAACTATTTAGTTGTTACTTAGAGTTATGTTGTTACTTATCCCTGTGGTGCAACCGTGTTTATTTTAGTATTGTATAAATGAAAACTTAGTTATAATTTACATTATAACTAGGCTAAGTTTGAACTTACACACAGCTGGTGAAACAGGCAGCAGTTCTCATTTATTTGACAAGATGCAGATTCAGGATTCATTATTTTCAGCTTTACAAACAACTAGCAACACTCTAAATTTGATGACCTAATCTTTGAATGATTAAATTTATAATCAAGTAAAAGATATTTTGCACTTACCACAATGTCACCCTCCTGAGGAAGGTTGTTTGCAGGTAGGCGATTCTTCTCTTCATTATTGTGGTACACAGACCCATCATGCCTGAGGACTAGGCTGTTTGTGTCTCTGCCCATAGGCACTTGGTTAAGATTCACCTTCTGCGTGGCCACACCTATTCCCCACACACCTAAAGACAAAGGCCAACAATGAGTATCTGCTGTTTTAAAACACTTTAATGCACAAAGACTAAAATGCATTCTTACTTATGACAAAGGCCAGCTGCAATAGAAAAAATATAGGCGAGAATGACATGCATAGCACGTTGACAATTGAGTGCTACATAGATCCTGTTCACACCTGGCATTAACATGCATCTTGGGTGATCCAATCACAAGTGCACAGCTCTAAGTACAGGTGTGAACGCATCGAAGACTCATTGAGATCCGATCACTCAGACCATATTTGGAGGTAGTCTGGGCCGCACATGGCCGCATTCTTTTAGCAGTGTGTACCAAATGTGTCCTGGACCACACTGAAGGACCGCCAACTCAACTGACGTCCTCTGCGTAAGCGGAAGTATGCACTTATTCACACACCAACAGCGTCATACTAAAGTGCAAAACAATAAGAAGAAGCCACAACAACAGGCAAAATGGATTATCATGGACTGAGTACACACGAAACACGCTGTCTGATTTCCATTTGGACTGAAGAGTTTTGATTTTGCCCGCACGCCAAGGTCTTTACAAACTTCTTCTTTCAATTTCTGATAGACTGGGCACGGGAAGTGCATTGCTGCCTCCCGCCGGTTAGAAAACAACAACACATTTTGTCTTTGCAAACAGAAATGATGTATGTGTTTATTTGGATACAGAGCAAGGAATTAAGATCCGATCATAAGTAGTCACTGAAGACGCATGTGGAGACACATTCTAACGCCAGATGTGAAGTGACGTACTTAGAGCTGTCCACTTGTGATCAGATCACCCGAGATGCATGTTAATGCCAGGTGTAAAGAGGGCCATAGAAAAACCAGTCTGAGGCTAGTGTGGAGCTGCATGAAGGTAACTGAATAAGTGCATTGCTTAAGGACATTTATGGAGAGAGCAAATTTCTTGTGCTTGTCAAATGCTATACTTGTAAGTGAACAGAATTACACCAGTGAGCATGCAGTCACAAGATGGTTACCAAGCTACTAAAAACTGTGTGTCAGAATCAATACCCTCGCCTACTAAGAATGCACCAGAAAATAGCAATCTGGCACGGAAAAAAAGGCACGAGGGGAGGGAAAGAGGCTGGTCATCAGCTGAAAGCTGAGGGCTTACCAGTGGACTGGATCTTGAACTCAAAATAACTTTTGTTCTGGTGCAGAGGAGCAGTGGCCAGGCAGCCTCCAGTGCCACATATCCTCCGCCCACTCTTCACGATAACAACATCTGTGCCTGCAAAACAAAAGGAAGAACACATTACAGTACAAACACGTACAATTAATAAAACCATTTGCAGATGTAGCTAAAGACTATTTTCACTGTTGATTTTTTGACAGATTATTTTTTTCAATCAAGAAATTGTTTAGTCTATAATGTGTCAGTAAATAAGAGAAAAATTTCAATCAGGGTCCTAGAGACCAAGATGTCAAAGTGCTCGTTTTGTCCAAACAACAATCCAAAGATATTCATTTAACATCTACAAATCAAAAAAAAGCAGCATATCCTCACATCTGACAAGCTGAAACCAGAGAATGTTTGGTGTGTTTGCTTGATAAATGACATAAATCAATTAAGTTCATATTTATTATTAATTGCTGGTGATTCATTTTCTGTCAATCACCTGCAATCTACTAATTGTTTCTGCACTAAACCAAATGTTGTTGGCCAACATAAATTCTCAACTGGTATCATTTGACAGATGTTGCAGATATTGCTCAAAGTAAAAAGGCAGGTCAAATAGCCTATAAATCAGTAGTTGGATTTGAATACTGATATAAATACTTTATTATTAAAGGTGAAAGCCTCAGTTGAATGTCCCTTATGAATGCAGGCTTGTCCAAGATTATAAATACCTATTGAAAAAGTAAGCTTAATTAAACACAACTGAGGTAAATCATACATTAAAGGCCCCCTCAGCTGAAAAATGTTTTACTTATTGTTCACTTTACTGTTCAGAGTGATGTACGTCAATAGTTTGCCACTAGAAGAGTTTTTTTTTTTTTACATGAATCTCTGTGCTCACTTTAAATCTGAGTTGAACTTCCAGCGCACATACACTGAGAATCGATTTTACAGTGAAATAGGAGACATCTTTTGTACAGCATTTAAACTTATGAAACGAAAAATATTAACATAACAGCTAAAGATAGAGTCCAGATTTGACCAGGAGTGAGAATACTGAGTAACTGAACTGTTTTCGAGAGAAAAACCATAGACACAAATTGTTATTGCAGGGTATTTTTTTATAGTTAGAGGGGAGCTTTATATTTTAGCAAGAGGAAAAAATGTGACAACATATTAACATTTATTACCCATGTCTTGGGTTTAGTTGCAGAAGCGAAGGGCTCAGATTTCACGATTTGTCTTGTTTGTTGTTGTGACCGTCACATATCAGGTCGCGACGTATTTGACAAAGCTATAACAGTGTAGGAAGTATGCTAAAGTGAAATGCTACAACACACAATTGATACTACTGTATGCCACCTAAAATACATTAAATAGTTTAGGTTACAACAACATTACGAGCTGCTAGCTAACGGTTAGCTAATGGTAACGGCGGAAGTAGCGAACCATGTCACAAATAACTCTGCGCGTGTACACGTAAACTGCCAACACATCAGACGTGACAATCAAAGACAAACTTATTTACCCATGTGGTGAGTATCTAACTGAACAGTAGGCATTTCTTTGAGGGGGATATGCCCGGGTCCGCCATCTCCGCAGCAGCTTAGACAACACGTAAACATCGCAGCCATTCTTGCTCTGAACACTAAACATCCGGAAACATACTCCTATCATTAAACCAAAGAGTGCCAGGCGTCAAAACGTCAGGCGCCCTACCACCACTTGCAACAGCGACCCCCTGCGGCGGAGCTCGGAGCTACATAAGCCCCTGCTACCCCACTGTATCCAATCACAGTGGCTAAGATAGGCAGTTGCTCCTGATGGCATGGAAACAAGGGAAGAAAATCAAGGTCAAAATTTCTACACGTGACTAAGTAACTATTGGATATCGATGTTACATAACCACAAGTGAATAGAAAGTGAGTTTTGGAAAACAACATCAAATGTTTAGTAGTGGACAAATGCTGAATTTACCATTCATAATTGAAAAGCACCCTGTCGTTGTCAATACAAGTTATATATACATACAATATTGCTGATGTGTGATATAGTTTCTCGGTTTCTATTCGCTCATGGTGCCCATAATCTTGCATTCATCTGGTAAGTGTTTAATAGTTCACCTTTATATCAGTTGATGCAAGCTGGGTGCATTCACTTGCACATTTTAATCATGTTGACTGTTTACATTATGCATATTGACAAATACCCAAACAAGCGACTGAAGTGGGGCAGTATAAAAACCTTTTAATGCCAAGCTGGGACTAAAACCTAGTTGACAGTTTTTCACGCTGTAATGTTTTGCATAGCAACAGCCCCTCCCCCATCCTACTGGCAGGGATCCTCTGCAAATTACTCAGCAGGGACAAAAACGTAAACACCTCAATGCTCAAAACTAATCTGTCAAAAAAACTCCAACCGCCGGTAACGTTCATGTCAGCGGCATGATATTACACAGTACAGTGCACCTGTGCGCAAATATAGATGAACCACTGCTTTTTTTCGTGTTCAGCCCGCCGCTGAAACAGTTAACTCTATACCCGGAAAGGGCGAAGTCTGCACAGCAACAAGCGCCATGATTGCGTTGCACTGTGCGTCTCAGCAGCTGGTGAGTGATTCTTTTGGTCCAGTAGTTGCATGTTACTATGCGCTTGCAAAATCTGTCACAGCCCTCCTTCAGTACCTTGCCAACAGGAGCAACGCCACCGCGAACTCCGTTTGTCGATAATTTGTCGCACTGGATTGGTTAGTCGGCGGTAATGTAGGGCTCAACCCAGCTAACCAACTTCCTGCTAATTTTGCAATACATCTGGGACAAAAATCGTTTGCTGTAGTCCGCGTTGACAGTTATCAGCGATTTTTTTTTTTTTTTACTTGAGCCTGATTTTGCGACGTGTTTCTTACAACGCCTGCACCTGGTTAAAGACATATAATAACAGGATGATACTTTACGTTAGATGGGCAAACGGAGCGTTTGGCAGAGCTCATGCCAACCTTTTACTATTTATGTTTTTACGCGGGCACAGCGATGCAAGTCAGTTTCACTTTCAGGATGGGAATACTCCATACACAGCTGGAACATGACTCCAAATCAAAACCTGTATCCTTTCTGATGCTACCACATTTTCGTGCGTAATTTATTGCCTGCGCTCTTATGGGGCAGCATCCCTCATGAGTGTGGGTGCGTATTATGTAGCCTATTTTTATCAAGTGCTGATTTATTGGGCTTTCGTTGTTCAAATGAGGCTCCGGTTTTGACGCTTGGATGATGTGTTTACAGGACACCATGGAGCAACTAGAAGAGGAACTTACGTGCCCGATCTGCTGCTGTCTCTTCGAGGATCCGCGGGTCTTGCTGTGCTCGCACAGCTTCTGCAAGAAATGCTTGGAAGGACTCTTGGAGGGGAACCGAGGTCCAGCTTTCAGAACACCTTTCAAATGCCCCACATGCCGCAAGGAGAGCCCTCACAACGGCGCAAACAGCCTGCAGATCAACTATTCTCTACGCGGAATAGTGGAGAAGTACAGCAAAATAAAGGTTTTGCCTAAGATGTCTGTTTGTCAACAACACAGCGGTCAGCCTCTTAATATATTTTGCGCCACCGACTTAAAACTCATTTGTGGGTTTTGCGCAACAACCGGTGACCACAAAGGGCATAAATTCTGCTCCTTGGAGGAGGCGTATGAGCGGGAGAAAGATGCGTTTGAAGAACTGCTTCAGGGGGCGGAGAGCTGGCAGAGCGCAGATATCCTGTCCTGCCTGGAGACACTACAAGCCAGTAAGAAAAAGGCGCTTCAGTCGGTGAACGCGGACGCAGAAAAAGTAACAGACTATTTCGACAAACTCGTCAGTGCACTCGAATGCAAAAAGAATGAGATCCTCTGCGATTTTGAAACACTAAAGCTGGTGGTGATGCAAGCATACGACCCGGAGATCACCAAGCTGAGCGCAGCGCTGGAGGAGCAGAGACGAGCGCTCAGCATCGCAGAGTCATTTAGGAGCGTCTCTGACCCCCTGTGCTTCCTGCAGCAGATGCAGGAGTTTCGGCAAAAGCTACAAGTCCTGAAGGAGACCCCACTGCCCTCTCGGAAAGATATGGACGCCGGTCCTCTCGTGCGTAATTTCGATGTCAAAAAGTGGGACTCACTAAGGCTCAGAGAAGTGGACAAGATCTCGGTCCCCCACGAGGGTGTCTCGTACCGAGCTGGGGGCTCTCGGATGGCAGCGCGCAGATGGATCACCTTATTAATGAGTTTGTTAGTGCCAACACTGCTCCTGTTGCAGCCACATAACCTCGCTGCCTACGTTCCCTCGCACATTGAACCATTTCTCGCTGCGGTTTCCTCACACCTCACACACACCGGCGTGTACCTGCGGGAAATGACTGACGTGTACATAAGTTTAATGGGTGCAGGTCAGGAATGCATCGTGAACTTTATTGACTCCACTGTCAATTTTATTGGCAGTTGTAAGCTGTTTTAATTACTAGCCTGTGGCATCTCTGCCATGCACTCACAACACCACATTGTTTCCCAAATGGCCCGTGAGGTGCGCAAAAATAGTGAAGGATAGATGCACCTGAAAATATGGGAACACTTGTTCACTTGTTTACCACGTCTTCCGTCATTGCCTTTTTTGGGCCCAATCTCCATCCACCACGAAGCCATGCAATCAAAAGCCTGCATTTGCGTCACAGATAGATACAAATTTAGATTATTTTCCACATTATGTTCTATTTTTTCCTTTTAATGTACCATGACAGTTTTATACTTGTCCACTTCGATCTTGCTAAATAAAAAGAGATTTAAGCCACTTCCATGTTTGTTTTCATTCAGTGCATTAGGCCAAAGAAGACTACTAATTATTTAAGGACACAATTGAGCTCAGTGACTTAAGCAAGTGAGTAATAAAAGAAATATGCAGTGTGATCTCTGGTCTCTTCCTCGCAGAGAGCGTCCGCAGCAGTGATGCTGCAACCTCTTCAAGGTTACCAACGTTGCATAACAGGGCCTGTGTGAAATATTCAGCAGGCTGCAGACACAGTGCAAGAGAAAAGAAAAAAAAAACACCACTGTCTTGATATTATGTTTTCATGAAAGCTAACAAATTGACAGCTGTGTTTCATCTGACGGTGTTAATAAAACCTTAGGGGTACATGGATGTCACTTTATTTCTACACAAGATTTATTTGCGGAGGTTCAAGTGAGTCATTCGTTGCATGACTTGTCCGGTCTGCAAAGTCAAACATCTGCTGCCTACTAAAAAAAATAAATTAAAAAAAATACAGTGCAGGTCCATTTTCTGCTATGCATTCGAGTTTGAAGAAAACTGGCTTTTAAGCCTGAAATCAAAATGCAATTGTGCGGGCAAATGGAAGTTATTAAAATGGGTTTAAATTCTGGAAAGCTCAGCCAGATCCCTGGCTTATGATCAACAGTGGTCTTTATTAAAATAGGTCAAAGCAAACGGACAAACAGTGAATTGTGCATTGATCATTTATCCCTTTATTTATTTATTTTATCTTCTGAATGGAGATGCATTTTGAAAAAAAAAAACTCTTAAGATCAGACCACAAAGTGAATCTGTGATGTCAGCACTGACCATAATTCAGGATGTACGTCCTAGCACGCATGTTCATATACACACTGTATATTTAGCCCTCTGTTGCCAGGCAAACATGAGATGAAAATAAGAGGAACTCTACATTAATATTTTAATTGTCATGGCACACATATGTAAATATAGCCTGAAAAATGTGAAGTCAATCCAAATAATGAGAAAGTGTTGTTTAAAAAAAAAAAATACAGCCAGGGCGGACGGTCAAGCACTTTATATGAAAAAGTAGGCCGATCGAGAGGATTAATACTAAATTACCAAACTACCTTAAAGTCATTATTTACTCCATCAATCGAGGTGACTAAATATCCAGATAATTAGTGAATAGACTATTTAGTGTATCCAGTGTCTAATGACATCGAGGCCCCGCAAGTTTACACTCTGTGTGTGTGTGTGTGTGTGAGAGAGAGTGTGTGTGTGTGTGTGTGTGTGATGGTAATTAAAGTGAAGTGAAGTTTTATTATTCCTGTTATTAACGCATCTGTTTCCATGTTATTTTCCATTGTTATAATATTAGTTTTACACATTAGTCATTTTTACAGCTTTTTGGAAAATATGCTTACAAATAAAAAGTGGGCTACAAGCGCAAACAAATCCTACCGATGACCGTGCCATATTATTCTACAATTGTAATTAAAATATGTACCACAGATATAAAAGCAGGTGTATATGTATAAAAAGTCAAAACAGCAAAAATGTGAAGATTAACAACAGGTGTAAGAAGAGATTTCAGGCCGCACATCCAAAACTGCCTCCATTTTGATGTATTGTGTGCGGATTCAGCATTTTCTCTAAATGCGCCAAACAGTCCAAAATACTTAAAATTAAAATTACTACACTTATAAAAAGGCTACACGAATTTACTAATTTCCCAAATTAATGATAATGAATTATGTTGACGCTGTTAATATTTACACACACACACACGCAAGCTTTTTTACTAAGTCCATCTTGTAGCCATAGCATTATAAAATAATGCATGTTATTATATTCAGACTATTCATCTTTTAAATTAAAAAAGACAAAAGCCTTAAAGTTATACAATTTTAGATTATTTCTCCATTTGCAAAAATGAACACCTTTCTGCTTTGAGAAAAGGTCATCTTAAGATCCGCAAATCCTCATTCTCTCTCTAATATCATTTTGCATTAATTCCACTTTTGTCAAATGCCCTTATTCTTTATTATATATATTTATAGTAGAATTATCATTAAAAAGGCCTACAAGGCCAAATAGAAGGAAAGTCCCACAACATGCGTTTCTTCAGTCTACGGCACAATATTGCGAGGCCTTATGACGGTATAGACACCTTATCAGAAAAGATCCGTGGTCACCACCAAAACAATTAACCACGTAAGTAAATAAATTATGTCATAGGTGTGTTATTTATTTAATATATATTTTATCTATAGCAAGGTGTGGTTCATTTTGTAAACAAGCGGAGACACTCGGCCAGCTTTCTTTCTCCAGTTATCTGATTTTGAAGCTTTTTATTTTACCGTGCAAGTTAACATGAAGCCTGTGTTGTAAAAAAATGTCGAGAGCCAGAGATTAACCAACGGATGACACATTGTCCCAAAGGCCTGCAAGATAACCTGAATTTATTTTTATTAGGAAAGTGTGATTGGGGATGATCGTCATCGGGTGTTTTGTCATAACGGAGATGACTTGATGACGCTCGCATGCAACGGCGCTTAAAATTCAGGTCTTAAGCCATTTCACAGGACACCGTATTATTCATAAGAGCAACGCAGGGTTATTTCACTGAATATTAAAATATATCATCAGAAGTTTGTAAGCATGAGGAGATCATAATATAATACAATAATCTAAAATGACTGGGTCGTTATAAATGAGCCTCGAGAATAAAGACCGTCAGGGTTCAGGGCGGGAAGCCGAGTCTAAATCAATCTTAAAATGTTTTCAAAAAGGTACAAAATCTGTACTTCTGTAAACGGAATGACTTTCGATATTACAAAATGTATTCTGGTGTATACAAACTACAGTATAGACTAACGGCTGTAACCATTTTAATCCGCAGCAAATCTGTCTCCGTTATGGCTCATGCTGAACAGGCCGGACATCCCAGGAGCGGCTACAGCAAGGCCACGCAGGCCAGCATGAGAAGCGTTTCTCTTTGGTGAAAAGCGGCGCTATTTAAAACTGGAAAGGTTTGTCAGTGTCAGCAAAAGCTGCAATTTTAGTATAAATTAAATAAAAGCACAATATATTGAACGTAACAGCAATATGTTAAACAGCAGGTTTGCATGAGGTTCAGAACACATTACAGACAAAAGCCACTTAAATTTTTTTATTTCTCCAAGTATGCAAACAGAATTGTGAAATGTATTCAAATGTTTACCATAAAAACAGGGTTTGAGGTTCAAGTCAAAAACAATGTACCTGTAAGCATCTCCACTGTTTGGCACCACCACTCAGTGGTTAGCTGCACAGGTTGTGAGTGGTCAGCTTTGCTTCAGCAGCACGATCAATACTGGAGGCTTCAGCTAGAGTCTTAACTCCAATATTTACGTGCTGCTACAGTAAGGCGACCAGCAAATGAGACAGATAAGTCACAGAATAAAGGTTGAAGAACTTCTAGGTGGCCAGGATGTGTAGTCAGGCTTTACTGCGGCAGCACAGTATGGCCTGCATCTCAGTGTAACCCACAAACCATTCCGTGCTGCTACAGCATCGCCAGAACAGTAGCTGTCATCCCCCCGCACGTAAAACTCCCCTCATCTTCTGTGTGATTTGCACCCTCTTCATCCTCTGGGCGTACAGTCCAAAGCACATGTTCACAGATGGGTACTCCTATCATTCATCTACCTAAAGACATCCAGATGATCATCAATATCTTTTACAGATTCAGGTCCTCTGTCCACTCTGAAGCAGGCTCTCCATCTGAAACACACAAACAAGAAACACAGTTTAATGGGATTCTGCGATGGTCAACTTGTTAAAATGCAATGTCAAGCATCAAAGTGCACTTTATGACCAAAAGTATGTGGACTAGAATATTACACTCTTATCATTCCACAACGATGGGCATTAATATGCTGATGAAATAGTCTCTGCTCTTCAGAGAAGACTTTACATAAGATGTTGGAAGCTCACTGCAGAGATTTGCACCAATTAAGCCACAATGTGAGGCCAGGCACTGATGTTGGACGATAAGACCTGGCTCACTGTCGGCTTCCAATTCATACCAAAGCCATTTGATGGGGTTGAGGTCAGGGTTCTGTGCAGGCCTGTCAAGTTCTTCCACACCAAACTCATAAAACCATTTCTTGTGAAAAACAGGAAAGGGCCTTCCCCAAACTATTGTCACAACATTGAAAACACACAGCTGTCTAAAATATCATGGTATGTTTTATCTGTAGGATTACCTTTAACTGAAACTAAGGAGACTATAGGTATAGTGTGTCCACATACTGGTTATACAGTGTACTCAAGTAATTTCACATTTTGAGTCCAAGAATTTGGACTACTCTTCCAATAGACTCTATCATAATGTGATTGCATTTCAGTAGAAATAGTAGAACTGTTTCCCATGTTTAAAATAAGCCACTGCCAACAGTAGAAGCTGCAGAACTTTATAACTATCAGGAGAAAAGACTGCATTTGACAATTTTACGTTCTTGACACAAATGGTTTGGTAGCGTGGCTAATGTTCGAAACATTATTAGTTTTACAACACTAATATGGTAAAATAATTCACATGTGTCAGACAAGCACTGTGAAAACAGGAAGCAAGGGCTGACAGGGAGAAAAATCGCAGTCTGCATTTTGCATGACTCAGAATAAATCTCAAATTTTATAAGGAGTCAGTGTGCCACTCAGTATATTGTGACCTGTCTAGTAACACACATCAGTGCTATTGTTAAGTGCTCTACAGAGACCTAAGTGTAAAGTGAGAATTTTTGACTGAAATGGTTTCTCATTCAGTGGTTACCTCTGTACTTAACCCAGAAAAAATTAGGAAAAAAATTTTAAAAAGAAAAAGGGAGTGAGGGATCTTCCTGGGAAACTGTCTGACCCTGGAGAAACAAGCACCTGGTTTTTAAAAATACATTTACACCTCTTTTAATGACACATGGGTGTAAAGTTATTAGATAGACCACAAATCACAAGTTTATGTGTTGTTGAAATTACTGAATCCCTACCAGCATCAGAGGCATTGTTAAATAGCTGACCTCGCACTTTGACTTAGAGGTGGAAGAAAACAAGTGAAAAACAGAAATGGCCCATTTTAGGAATCACCAGAGAGCCATAAAAAGCAGCTTTTCCAGTTACAACAAAAATGTGTCAACTTTTGTAGCAAGACATTTTAGGCTGTCATAGTAAACACATTACGATCTTAAACCTACAGTTTGTTTTTTAAAACAACTGTATCCTGATAATACTCCAGTACAAGATTGGGTCAAACGATTATGTTGCCACTAGAGGTCTCAATGGACCTGTAATTATGACCTTGGTCTGAAATGGATCTGATGGCCTGAGCCTAATAACATCTAACATACTTTCCTTCCAAAAAGACACCGACAAGACATGCAGTCTCTCTCTCTCTCTCTCTCACACACACACACACACACACACACCCCAACTACTGCAGTGCAGCTAAGAGCAGAGGACTAATAAAAAACAATTGTTTGAGAGAGGTAACAATTAACAATTTGTTGCTTTTCTTCCTTGGTTCCAGTTAAATTTTTTGTCACATGGTAATGAAGCTGCAAGCAGGAGAACATTAAACCCAGAAGGCAAACACTAAGAAAGGACTCTTGGATTTAAAATGCAGCTTTTTGGTATCTGACTTTGAAACTTCGGATGTCAGTGTCCTGCAAACACCAAAATGCAGTTTTCAAAATGGTCCCTACTCTTAAATACATTACCGTTGTTCACTGTGATAGATTGCATATCTCAAGCAACAGCTGGCCGAAAGGTTGATAATCAATCTAAACACTTGCGGTATGCTAGTTTTGATACTTAATGCTGCCTTGAGCATTCATTAACTTCACCTCTACCGTTATGATTATATACAAGTATCACTGTGTGTACACTCCAAGCCAAAGTGATATCTACTCTACTCTGGATTTGTCATTGATAAAATTTGCTTTCTAATGTCAATTAATACTCTGTACAAACAGGAAAGCAGTGGAAATAAAATGTAGGTTTTAGCAGAAATTCAAAGATGCACATTGCTTATTTTAACAGTACTATTAGTATTTCTATCTCAAAGCATAATACATGTCATTTTTATTGATGGACATTAATGCCTACAGCTGAATTTTGTTAGGTAAGCAAAGGTAGAGAATACCGGAGCAGCAATGGTGTCTACAGTCAGCCACATCTGACAGTGGCAGGAGGGTGGGGAGATAGTGAGGACCACCGAGTGCAGTGCTCTACTTTTTTTTTTTTTTTTTTTTTTTTAATTTTAAATTGGTGAGTAGAAGCCTCGTCCTTTCAAATCACATACTATACATATTTATGCCACAACATAAAAACATCTCTTACATGAAAATAAATGTCACCTAAGCTAACAGCATGACAATGAACCATTTCCTCAAATAACTAAGAGTTTACACTTAGTATCAATTTTACAATTGCTTTTAAGCATTTCAAAAATATCTTTTGGGCAAATTTTGGTTGATGGCTGAGACATCAACCACCACATTTATAATGTGGTTAATTTACAACTTCACATCAAGGGTGTATAATTGTCAGATCTGTGGGGCATGACAAAATCACCTTGTATTAGTCCTGAGCCATTTGGGTACACACATCAGTCAAAAAAAGAGGGTTCAATGACAACTATTGAAAGTAGTGTGTAATAAATTTGTGTGAACAACAAAAAATTAACCAACTATTTGATAATCAATTATTAGATTGTTACATAAAAATGCCAAACATATGCTGGTTTCAGCTTCTCAAACATGAGGATTTGCCATTTTTCTATCTTGATAAATTCAATCACCAGTTTTAGCTGTTCAGACATGAAAAGGCTCTCGAAGGTTGCAAGAGGCATTTGTCATAATTTCTAACATTTTAAAGAACTAAATTATTAATAAAAAACAGGAAAAGATAAATAAATTAAATCAATAATAAAACTGATTGGTAGATGCAGCCCTAATTGTAAGGTACAATTACTGACAACAGTTATAAGGAAGTCGATGCACTTACTGTTAAACATAGCCGATACACCCCCCCTCCTTCTGACACTTTACATGAGGGAGCACATAATGTGCATCTACAGTGTGAAGGGGGAAACACACAACGTATGCCAACTAAACTAAAATTTGCCCACTCATTTCCTTATCTTCTGTCATTTTTTTTTTAGCTCATTTGCTCAGGAGCAGACAGTATTATATTATAGTGGTGAATTTAACTCAAATAGAGGTCATGGAACAACTATTCTACTTTGTCCAATCTTATAAATTATATAACAAAAATGCAAAATGGAACAAACCGGGTAAAGTGTGTATTTTCCTTTTGAGATGATCATTTCTTTAGTCCAGGTGAAGTGCTCACATCAGTGACTAACCTCTCCCCATTTTTCTCCCTCTCCTTTAAGGAAGCATGCCCGGACATGTCACCTTTGATGCTCAGCCTTTTTAACCCATTCCTACGACATTTGCTCCCCATACAAGGGCCTCAAAGAGTCACCTGACCCAGAGGTTGAAGGTCAAGTAACCTCCTACACTCCATCGGGTACAGGGACATGGACATGACAAGCCATCACCTCCCCAGATCAAGTGGTCTGAGCTGGTCTGTGTTACACAGTCTTCTGCCTGCACAAGCTAAAGGAAGACCCACAATAACAACATAAGCTGTGGGGAAAAACAGCCTGAATGGCAATCACATTCATTCATATTTAAAGATTCTTACTGTGTTCATAAAGCTACCTATCTTTAGCCATTAGGACATAGAAAAAAAACTACTCCCAAGTTAAATATCTACAGACATAACCGCTTAGTTTTAGAGCCCAACAATAAAAAGCATTACTGACTAATAATAGGAGTTACAGAATACAGCATATATTCAGCCATCAGTCCAGAATACAATGAATGTAAGAGTAGACACTCTCTTCCTTTGATTTTCCCCTTGGCATGCACGCAAATTATATCCCTACACAATTACAAATCCATCACTTCTAAAAATTCGAGCAAGATAAACACCAGGTCTCAGGCTAGCCAAATCATTGGTGTCTTTTGGCAAGGCAATACACACAGTACAAATATACTATGTTCACTGTGCCACAACTTTAGAAGGTGTGATAAAGTGTTTGATCAGCTACCGGGACAGCGTGGACACAGCCTGAGACATCCGCAGCAATAAAAGCAAACACACAACCAATTCATCCATGATAACAAAGCAACAGATTGTGATGACATACCAACAATGAACAAAAATCACATTTACAAAAAATACTTTGAGAGGGTGTCACTCATTTTATTGTTCACTGAAGACCAGTGATGCTACTCAGGAGAGCTACTCTGCTCCATACGGACACCAGTGCTGTAATAGTACGTGTTAATCCTAGAAAAAAACTGTTACATTTGTGCACCCAGCAAAACATATCCAGCATAGCACAGGCAGTGTGACTGGGATTCCCTGGAAGCCACAACCGTGTCATGTCAAATGAATTGGAGAAAACTCCAGAAACATGAGAAAACACATACCTGGGATCGACACTAGACTAAACCTATTTCACAGGACAACACTAGCAGATATTTGAGAATGACCTCTGAGTCATTCTTTTGCTCCACACAGGTATACACCACCCCCTCTATTTACTGTCAAGTGTGGGACTCCTCACATTACAGGTACACAATATCTAATGAATAAAATCTTCTGAAAACTGGATTGAAAATTAACGTTTGACTTGTGTAAATAATAAATGAAAAGTACAATGTGAAACTGGTTTGGTGAGAGCACAATAATCACCTAACATGAAATGTCAAATGTGTGTCAGTCTGTTTTGAATTTCTTAGTAAGCACATGTCTTATAACAGAGCCGTGCATGTCTTCAAAGGTTTAATTTAAGAATAGCCATTTTTTTTACCACTTGCAGTGAAAGTGTGGACCACATTATAAGGTTCCCCTACGACCACCAGCCATGCCTGTCATCTAAATACACCAGTACCCACAAAGTGTCTGGTGAAATATTTAATCTGAACACACAATTACCGTATCTACCTCAACAAACAGTGCATTCCAGTTGAATATTACGTATTCCTCAGAAAATACATTTCTGATCTATCCAGTTATTTACTACTTCGTTTGAGCCATCTCAAGCTTCCTCCTACTGCCACGAAAGACAGAGCAGCAATAAACAGGATGCAGACAAAGTAGTACACTGTGATGCAATTCAAAAGTCCGACCCGAGGACTTGATTTACACTTGACCAATAGCATGAAACTATTTTTCAAAAGCCGACCAACCACCTAACCTAATTAAGTTTGGACTACAACATTTCAAATAACAACTTTATTTAATTACAGTGAATCACTACTTATAGAATCATCAGTAAAGCTGTTATTAGGATCCAAGTTGGTGTGTATGTTGTATGTGCATGCGCACATAAGCAAGGGGGGCAAAAGAGGAAGCAAAGCTTAAGTGTGAGTTGAATGGCACACCCATACACCAATTACACAAACACAGACTATACTGGATTTTTTTGTTTTTTTTTGGTACATGTTCTAACTAAAATGCCAAGCATAACTCTGGTTCACAATTTACAAAAAATGTTTGTTAAACACACAACACAAACAAAATGTTTTCCTACTAAAAATAATTCAAGGAAGTAGAGTTTCATCACACTGTTGACTGATTTTACATGTTGACACACAAAAAAAATTAAATTAAATTAAAAAATAAAACAAAGTATATTATGGCTCTTTTGTATGTTAGGGCTCAAATCTAAAAAAAATGAATTACATATAAATACAGGCATTAATATGTTTCTGTTGATTTCACCACATTTCTTACTAGACTTGACCTACCTACTTACAACTGCACAAGCAGTGACAATTACACACCAGCATATCAACAATAGTTACTGCAGTAAATCCAAAATTATGAGTGCCCATATTACTTTGGCAATACACCAAGCCGGTTGTTTTAAGCAAACCTGAAAGACTGACCAAAGACAGTGGTGAAACTGTGTATGAAAATATCTGGTCTCACTACACCCAAGCACACTGACTGACTGGGAAGAGTGGGTGAGGTGTCACCTGCTTACAAAGTAAGGGTAATAAAACAGAAATGCACAAAGAAACTCAAACCAGCCACCAATATTTTAAGATTAATATAAAATTTTCTAATCTAATGGTTTACAAATTAATACTGTGGGCTAATCTGGCACACTCGGGTTAAAAAAAAAAAGAAAAAAAAAAAAGGCTGGTGCAACAGAAAACACCATGTGTGTCTTGTCAGACAAGGCATACTCTTCCTATGTTAAATCTTACTGCCAGTGCTGTTTAAATTCATGATATTACTACCTAAAATTTAATCATCAAGCAGAAGATTCACACCAGCACTGTAACAGCTGAACTACTCTTTCTAAAAATGTTGTCAAAGTCCATAAGTACTTTCATCACTACACAACAAGACAATATAAGGGAACCTGCAACTTCAACTTTTGAGTGCAGCTGCAGAGGCTCAAAAGATCAGATTTTTAGAGATAAGCGTTGGAAAATTTACCAGTAATTTTAAAGCTGCTAATGGACCACCCTAAATACATCAATGTTCACATCACATGATCTTATTTTAGCCGACCACAAAATTCCAGTGACTTTTTTCAACTTACTGAAAATGCGGTGAAGTATACACAAATCATAACAGCAGTTAGGCACATATTAAAGCACATATTATTTCAAAAATGTTTATGGCACCTCTATAAACTCTTTTTTAAAAAATCCTATCTTAGTGAAACAGGTGTAAAGCTCTATGCATTACAGTGATGCAGTACCTACTGTATGCAAAAATCAAAGACAATGCAAAACATATGCTTTTAAGAAGCATGCAAGGACCTGGCATCCGCATGTGCTGCACTGCTGCCACTAGTGTTTCAGCTTTAACTTTATGACTAAATGCATCATGCAAAATAGACATTAATTTTCACCACAGATCACACATCCAAAACATTATGGGTTACCTAGAATGACGAAACAACCGATGCACATAAAACCATATGACAGCTTCTATTCAATGCTACTCACACATAAAACTGAAGCCAAGGCCAACTTCTGGAAAATAACCAACAAGACCTGTGAAAACCTGTTCCCATCACAGCGAATTTGAATACTATAAAGTTTGTGCTGAGTGGTGCAGAAAGGAGGAAGAGAAGAGTGGGGGTTCTCTGCAGCCTGGCTACAACACATGTGAGCAAGTATAAGAAGAGAGGCACAGTTTCACCAGGAAATGGGGGTGGGAGCCCATTTTGCCGGAGGGTCTAAGAAGACAGAATGATGAGTCACAGAATGTCATGCTAACAGTCTGAAGCAGCACAACGGTGCTGTACAAAGAGAGAAAAAAGGCAAATACCAGAGAACGGAGGGGAGACAAAGACCTGTAGCATTTAATGGAGCTTAACTGTGACAATACAAAAATAAAAACTTAAAATACACCAGTACTAATTTGGCAAATGCACATAGGGACAGTGTCAACAATTCTGTAATCCCTCTTCAAAAGAATATGAGCAAAATATTTAGGTCTATTTGACCTGCATCAGCACATTAGATACACATACTAAAACTAAGTAACTGGTGAGTAAAAGTTTATATATTACTAAGATTGTTGATCATAAAATTTCACTTTGACAAAGTGCTACCTCCTCCCCTCTAAAATTAGACCCAACAAATTCAAATCTGTACATTTTATGAAACAGAGCTAAATATCGGCAATGACCACAGACAATGCAGCTGATATTGTAAAAACTAAGCACAAAAGATTGCTTCCAACAACTAAATTGGATGAAATTGAATTTTAATAACCACTTATGCACCCTCTCTTGAAATATTAAGTTGTCCATAACATGATTTTTTTAAAGCTTTTTTCACCTGTTAACAAATAGACTGACACTTTGCACCATCATATTTTCCTTAGAATTTAAAAAAAAATAAAAAAAATAAAAATAAAACAGTACAGCAGGGCATTCAGTAATATTTATATCCATTTATCGTATTAGAGCAATTTGACCTCCTATCTTAGCTGCTAACAGCTATTTGGCTGAATTCAAATGATGCCAGACTAGCAGACAGACCGTTTCAACTTTTAGCACAAACAAGCAGGTAGATGTACTTATTTTGTCAATATTTTTAAGTATACATACATTGGAGTAGTAATATCCAAAATGATGTGAATGCTTCCTATAAAAACAAGCTTTGAATAATTACAATGTCCACACACTACTTTCACACCCATTCTATCTGGTAGTGTGAAAAATAATACTTCTCATCAGTAGTGACCTTAATAGCTTTTTTGACACTGTAGATCACTTTACCAAAAAGAAGCCTATTTATTTAGTCATGAATAAGCAGATTTCCTTTAACATTATGCGAGTATGTCGTATTGACAGCTCACAAGGAAACATGTATAAAATAAAATGTGAACTTGGGTTACATTTAAGTTGCCCATCCATTTTAATTACACCACGTAGTGTACAATAAAATGTTTTCATGTCAGTCAGAAACATCTTATAGTACAGTAACTTCCTCCCCCACCTCTTTGCTCTTATGTGGCTGTGAAAGGTATTTCCCTCATATCATGTCAGCTAATTTTCCTCCAACTAAATAACCCCCACCCCCCCAAAACACAAATAAACAAAATCTTACTACATGATGTGCGTGGTTTCATCATGAAAATGCAGTGCAATAAGTACTATGAATACAATCTGCAATTTCAGAGAAGACAACTATGCTTGAGACTAGATCATTTAGTTACATATTCATTCTGGTCATGCATATCTAATTGAAGTGGAAGCACAACTCTTATCCTTACTGCTGCGGAATATGTATGACTAAATACAAATCCTGGAAAAATGATATTAGTAAGCACACTGTCAGATGTGACGGGCCTAAGGAAAAAAAAGGCATTGCAGGAAAAAATGGACAGAGGTGCCCACAGTCTGTCTCCTGCTCTCAACGCAGTTAATTTCAATTAGAATTTTTCCCCCCCATAAATTTAAATATGATACTTGACGATGTGGACACGTATTTGTTTAAATAAATGTAACACTGTAAAAGATATGACGGCTTCATATTATGTAACACATTAAACCGATCTCTCCTTAGAAGGAAGTAGAAGGGGCGGGTTTAGACGCACAATTATAAAGAGCCTCTCTTATGCTTTTTCGTCAAGTAGTAATGTTCATGATGAGCAGCATACAAACATATAACCCATCTAGTAATCAACGATTAGGTCCGTTTTTTCCTTCAATGTACTTGAATTAAATCGGGGTCCTGGGCGCACAGAGTGTGGAGGCTTGTAAAGGCAGAAAAAAAGACAAAATGATACAGAAGGCAATGACTGAAAGCCCTCTGCATCAAACTACGATGAAGTTAAAACCTAACCTTCCACCGAGAGAAACTAGCAGCACCACAACCAAGCATACAAGTCTCTCTTCTTTTAAACAATAACTACCGGTAATTCAACTTCATTGCATCGTTAGCGGTTATGACAGCTATTTGTCTAGCGTTTAACACAGCTATAAAAGTTAAATAATCAGAAGTTGCGACCTATGATTGTTGTCACTTGGCTGAGAGCCACGTCGATCATCAAACGTTAATGTAAGATATTCTTAACAATTAACAGATACTAACATGAAGCAAGTGCTTAACGTTGGATAATAATTTTGTCCTGACCATCGGACCTACATTAACACAAGAGCTGTCACTAGTAAGACTGCAAACACACGCTAACAACCACTTTGCGACACAGACAGGGAAATAAAACAAACCCTGTCGTCATTATTATTAAGGGCATGGCTGACTGTAAGGTCAACCAGCGATATCAAGACAAATTTGTGTCTGTCTAATCTGTCTAACAACCCAAAAACCTCCTGCAAAAATAACATTAGTAATTTATCAGCCCACATAAAAAGTCTACCTTAGTTTACAAGCTGGGTAAAATTAAGTTCCTACAAAAGGCACTGTGTCTATCCAGGTCGCTGGTTTGTTTTTTCCCCCCTCCCAACCAAGCCAGTGAGGGCTCAGTGAGTATTTGTTGACACTGCCGAATGAGCCTCTCCGCTGTTGGAGCCTGGCAGCTTTTACACCTCCCGCTCAAAACTGGGCTCCAATACGAAAAAAAATAGTCCATTATAGTCCAACTTTGATTAATAACCCCTAAGTTATGTGTCTCCTCCATAAAAAATAAATTCCCATGTATTCGGGGTTTTTTTCCTCTATGGCCCCCTCTCCTCCTGGATAAAACGGACCGCTGTATGAGCGCTTTTTTTTACCCGTAACAGCGCAGCAAAGTCAGAAATCCCTCTCTGTGTGCTAGCAAGCTAAGCTAACAGGCTAGCTGCTACGAGTAGTAACGTTACAAGCTGGCCAAACGGCTAACGTCTCCCCGCCACGGTCGGTCTCCTCTTCTCCACGTAACGTCTTTCCTGTCGTTCAGTCCGTTTATACCGTCCGATAAAAATCTATTTAAATATTTTGTGGCTGCAATTACCTGTGTTTCCGTTGAAATTACGTGATTTCCCTCTCTAAAAGCGCAGTTTAATTGTGAGCGCTGGGTTTCTCCCTCGTCTCAGCGACAGCTCTCTTGATTCGCAGCATCCTCTGCAGCTGCTGAGGCAATCTCTGATACTCGAAAATGGCGCCGAAAGCTACCGTCTTCATTCAAATCCTTTAGAGCCTCCCATTCTTCCTATTGGCTGTCTGCGGTGTGGACTCCGCGCAGCTGATTGGACGACGAAAATGCACTCTCGACTGAGCGGCCCACGCAGAGGGATTAGGTCCCTCAACGACTTTTACAGGAATCACTAACGTGAAAACCGTGCAAACTTGTTCAAAACAGAATTTTTGGACTGAAATCAATGCCACGATCCTTATCAATGACTATGCAGTATTTGTAACAGCATAAAGCTTTTACAGGTTAAAAATGTACCACAAAAACTTGATGTGAAACCAGAAGTGCAATAAAGTCAATACTGATGTCATATTAGATACAGACACACTATATTCAAAGATAAAAATGAATTTTATATGAAATTTAGAAATATTACAGTCAGCATCAGATTTCCTGTCTTAGTGTTATGTCAAACATTATCATAGATAAAGTTTCTTACCACCAGTGAATGACTTTCTTGAAAATCTGAGCTTTTTTCTTAAAGTTCAAACTGATAAATGTCTATGGTATCAACTGAACTGAGCTCATTTTAAAGCTCACTCCATAGTTATCCACAGCATAACAGCAATGGCGATCTGAGAGTTGCAATTAGCCTCGTGGTTAAAATACTGTTCTTCACCCAGATGACCCAGATTCAAAAGTTTCAGCTGTCTGCTATTGCACTTTCACTAACTGATTATTGCTTACCATGGACATCCTATAGCTATAAAAATGTGAGGCCTTTTATGTGCCTTTTGTCAAAGTGCATAAGAACACATTTTGAAATGTGCACACATGAAGTACACACACTATTTCTAGTTTACATATAGCCTACAGACATTTACAAAGCCTTTGTTACAGCATATCATATATATATATATGAATATATATTAGTTGCATGTAAAAAAACATTGCAATAAAAATGTTCTTACACTCCTTGACGTGGGTAGTATGAATGTCTATTCAAAATATGTTCCTTATTCATTGAATGGGTAGTTATCTGCAGTTTGCACAATAGTGCTTGTCTTGGAGTGACAGGCCTATCAAAAACAAAGGCTAGTCAAATAAAACATTATTGCAGCCATAGATGACAGGAGTGTAACATCTGGTCTATGTGGATTATTAGGTAAGAAAGTAAAGAAATCTTTGAGATTACTCCTAAAGTCAAGGAGATGTAAACCAAATCATGAAAGATGTTAAGGAACAACAAGCAAAAAGCTTTAACTTGAGATAAAGGGGCTGGTAAAGCTAAAGAGGCTCAGTCTGCAGTTATATTCTCCTTCTATGCTCTTCTCAATCATAATGTGGGGTTGGGTTTGAAAGACACTCTAACTTAGTTTATTTTTTACAGTTGGCATGAAGACATTGCTCTCTAGTCTTAAATTGCTGTGACATCATATTGCCCTTTCTATTTTAATTTTAATTAACTTTCCTTTTCAGTTGCCACATTTTTTAATTTGTGACTGATTTGTTTTCCACACCTTTCAAAGGGACTTGGATATGTAGTTGAAAAGAAACACATTCCATAACTAAATTATATGGCATAACTACTTCTTCTCGACTTAAGATTAGCTTGGCAACACACATGAGCACACATACCACTGTAGTATATATGCAACGGCCAAAGTGGAGACGGGTTTGGCTCTGCCACAATAACCCTGCTAGTTATCATATCTACTGTAGCATAGTGCACCTCAGGCAAGATAAACAGAGACAGCCATTTCATCCCAATGCACACATAATAACAATACATAATATTCACCTGCTATGTCAGTTGGCTATTGAAGAAAGAATTACTGTTGCTACAACCTGCTGTTAGTTTTAGAGTGTGTTTGAGTGCAAGGTAGCAGTTTTTTAAAAATGTTTTATTGAAAATATTTACACAATTACAGATGCTTATTACTGTTTTAACTCAAACTATTGGCATTTTCAAACTTCACATTTCTTCAGTCCATATGAGGCACATAATTTATTTTTCACGGCTGTGTATGGTAGTAAAAACATAATGTTTTTTACATTGGAGTACAAAAGCAGACTGGGAGAGAGAGAGGGCGCCCATTGTGTATGCATTCTGGTGTAGTGTGGACAATGGGACGGAGAGGAAAAAAACACACTTGTTTACAGATAAACTGGTTTGGACAGGAAGCCAGTAAGGAGGAGCTCTGTGTTGTTAAACAGGCATGTGGAGAGGCAGGGATGAGCCAGCAAAAACACCACCGTGACCATAGGGAAGATCATGATGCAGTACTCAAAGACATCATGCACACACACACGCACACACACACACACACACATACGCATACACACACCCATGCTTTCATATCTTCAAATGCACATATGCAGCTCTTATAGCCTTGCAGATTAGTACACTGTGGAAGTATCAGAGTTTTTAAGCGATGGCACAGTCACCACTGTAGCCAAAAGTCTTCAGCGACATGAACAGAAATTGTGGTTTGTTTAGTTTCACTATGACAAAAATTAACAAGATAAAAAGACCCTCATGGGTCTCTATTAGCAGTGCCAACAGTAGCCAAGCTCAGCTCTGGTGAATACTATACAGTTCATCCTGCATTGTGTCACTATCACATGAGCACACACTGCCTTCCATTAGGCAGGAGATCCTTATGACTCACGAAAACACAAGTCACATGTCACTACACAAATGAACCATGCTACTCAGACTGCTCTGTTATCCACGGCAGCTTTTTTGCAGGCCCAAATGAAATCACATCATAATGCATCTCTTCATTAGGAGGGTTGAGACAGAGTGGAGCTCTCCCTTGTATTCTGGTAGACAAGCTGAACAAGAGCCACAGTGTCATGTATCGAAGTCTTTGGCCACAGCAGGCCAGCCCGGCTGCAAAGTTGCCATGCTGGGGCAGTTTTAGTTCAATGTAATTTGATTTCATGTTAGATGACTTGCGTGCATGGTTGGCTGTTACACTCAGCTGCTTCTCATTCAAGGAGGAGTTTCAGTGATTTTTTTTTTCTTTCTCTTCACTCATGTGACTCAAAAGATGGCCCTTCACACCATCACCAGACATGGGACTGCGTCACATCAAATGATAGGGAAATAGACAGCTCAGTTCACAATGTGCTTAAGAGTTACAAAAGCACAGGCTTTCAGTGAATTCTTCTATATTATTGAAATGAAGAGAACAGAATGACACCTAGATGTTAAAAGATTTGAGGTCAGAGGTGAAAGAATATTTAGACAAGGAATAAGCACCCATATATGACAGTCTGCAGCTTTTGCGGCAACCAAAGACAACAGCAGGTAATTATACTTCGCTCATGTTGAAAGTGTGCTATATAAGGGGAATAACCTGAAATGAGAACATGCACAGATCGTCAGCTCTCC
This sequence comes from Thunnus thynnus, assembly GCF_963924715.1. Lineage (NCBI taxonomy): Eukaryota > Metazoa > Chordata > Actinopteri > Scombriformes > Scombridae > Thunnus > Thunnus thynnus. Next base: position 23,296,597 of record NC_089527.1, read on the forward strand.
ACGGTACACTGTTGCCTGTGCCTGAATTAACTTAGGCAAAACAAATGAACAAAGTGTGAAACCCATTTTTACTTTTCTCACTGAATTTCTACAACTAAACTGGACTAAACTAAAACTAAAGAAACAATTTTTTATCTTTTTATCATACATACAATTCAGAAAACATGGTGAGGGGAAAGAAATCTTTATTTTTCAATTCTTCATAGTTAATATCAACCTGTGTAAATTGAGACTAATATTTAGGAATAGTTTTTTCATATATACCAAATGCCAATTCCTTCTGACACAAAACAAACATATAATAGCCAACAGTAAAAATGAGCAACACCCTGAAACAAAGTATAAGAGACTAGAGGCCTACTATATTAACGTGGCCTATTCCCTCGTCTTGGTCTTTAGAGAACACAATGAGCCCCGCTGAGAGCTCCATACTCCAGAGAGACTCTCCATTGATGTCTCCTTGGTTCCCCTCCCCCTCCCTCTATGAGACATCTGTAGCAGCTGCCCCCTTGTGCTCCTGTCAGCAGGGCAGAGTGTGTGTGTATGCTCTATAGTTGAGGTGGGGTTGGCTGGGAGGTTAGTGTGGGGCGTGTTATGACACCTCCCCCTTTGGAGGGGTCCGGCCCGCACACTTGTGGGACATCACATTTATCAATGGCTAATAGTCACTAGCAGGTCACCCTGAAAACACAACAGAGACCTCTGACCTCTTTTTAGCACAAACACTGCGAGGTGGTCACAATAGCCGCTAGGTGTTATAAAAGTGTGCACACACACACACACTCTTCTTTGCATTTAAATGTGCTGTCAGAAATCAAGGTAAAATACTGTTGCTTTTTTTTTTTTTCAAGCAAACGTTACCTTTACTTAATCCCATGACAAATAAATTGCCTAGCTTAAAGTCAGAGTGCTACTAAACACTATCACATGCTTGGCCAGCATGTTCAGATATTACAGCACAAGAAGCCCTTTTTATTTAGTCTCTGTATAATTTTACAGACATTCTCACACATAGCAATCAAATCAAGTGGGTATAATTCATAGAGTAGTCTAAAATTACATTACAAACAGGGGGCAATTAAGGGAAAAAAACTTAGCTGGATGCATTGGTAACAGGGACAGAACGGCAAAGAAAGTGTTTAGTAGGCCTAAGAGGAAAGGAAGGTAAGCTGAGGAGAGCAACACGATGTTCAACAAATAAACTGTTTGGTTTGAGATGTGAAAATGTTGCATATTCAAAAGCGAAATGGCTATTTTGAAATGAAATAAGGTACCAGAAAAAAAACTTCTGGACTTTCATTAAAGTCACGGCAAAGGTAGTGTAGTCTGCCAGCACAGAACTATCACTGACAAACGTCTCAAGAGCAGCTTGATTTCTAATTTGCATTTTTGAACTCTTGCTATTTTCATATGTGTTAAAAACAGCTTTTTCTAGACTAAATACAGTCATGTGCCAAAACCCACGGAGCAATAAAATTTAACCAATAACCTCAGAGAAATGTTGAGACTGCCTCGAGAGTCAATGAAATGACAAGTCATAAAACATCTAGTGCCCTGTTTGGGGTGTTCCAGGGGTGTTCAGAGGCGTTTTCCTTTCAAAACAAACTTTATCATTACTACTGAGACATTTAAATTACACACAAAAAATATTATCACATTGCACCCTGGTCTAGTAGTATTTTTTTTAAAAATCTTGACTAGATTGTCCACACCCCTCAGTATTTTTTTCTTTACTTAGGCAGACTGCTGAGAGGGATTACAGAGACGGCTAAACACAAGCAAGATCTAATCCTAGGCCAGCAGAGTTACCAAAAGGCCTTGAAGAATAAGTTTTGGAAGGCTAATGTTAACAGCGATATTAAATTTTACTGACACTGGTGATTGAAGATATTACATTCTAAATATTACTACATTCTCTTGAAATTTCATGATGAAATAAATACATAAGAGGACAAGTATCCAGTGTTTCCCAAAGGATTCATTCATGTTGTAAACAGCAGCTACACCACAGGCTTTTTCTCCACTGAGCCCCCTGATGAAACTAATATAAATAGACAATAACAACAAGATAATACGCAATTTAAGCAAAATGCTAAATTTAAAAAAAAAAAAAATCTTATTGCAGAAGTAGACAAGACTATCCCTGATCAATTGCTTTGTAACAAATACATCAGAAAGTCTTGGAAGAAGACACTGACTGTATCCATATAGGCCACTGGCAAATTCATGTACAGCAGTATTATTCTAAAATTACTCATGAGTTCTATTAATCAATCAATCAGTCATTCAATCAATCAATCAAGTTTATTTGTCAGATGTAATCATATAAGATACAATCACAGTGAAATGTGAAATGTAATCCTGTCAGTTGCTTCGATTTGTGCATTAAAAAGAGTTTAAATAGAATACAAATAGTAATAAATATATGTGTATGATTGCGGGGGGGGGGGGTCTTAGGCAGTGACCTCATTTAGGATCCTAGTGGCCTGAGGGTAAAAGCTCTTCCGGAGCCTCTCAGTGCTGGCCTGGTGTATCCGGTACCTTCTTCCCAAACGCAGCAGAGAGATAAGGCCGTTATCCGGGTGGTTGGAATCCTTAATGATTCTCCTAGCCTTATTCTTAACAAACCGCTCTTTTCAGGGCCTTGTGGTCCTGTTCGGTGCTGTTTTCATACCAGACAGTGATGTTCCCTGTCAGGATGCTCTCAATGGCGCAGGAGTAGAAATTCCTCAGTATTTGAGGGGATACCTGGAATTTTCCTCAACGTATGAGGTGAAACAGTCTCTGCCTTGCCTTTCTCACCTCTGAGTCAGTATGTAGCACCCAGTTCAGGTCTTTGGTGATACAGACACCAAGGTACTTGAAGCTGTCCACACTCTCCACTGAGGGCCTGTTATTAAGGGGGACGTAGTTCCTTCCCTGCTTCTTCCCAAAGTCCACTATCAGCTCCTTGGTCTTGCTGACACTCAGGAGTAGGTTGTTGTCCTGATACCAGCGGGTCAGGACCTCTACTTCCTTCAGGTAGGCCTTTTCATTGTTATCTTATCTTATATTGTTAACTTGATGATGAGTTGTGTATGTACAGGGAGTACAGCAAAACACAGCCCTGGGGTGCTCCGGTGTTAAGGATGAGGGTGGAAGAGGTGTGTCCGCCTGCCCTTACCACCTAGGGTCTGCTCGTCAGGAAGTCAAGGATCCACAAGCACAGTGAGGTGTTTAATCTCAGGTCCTTGACCTTTGTGACGAGCCTGGAGGGGACTATGGTGTTAAATGCTGAACTATAGTTGATGAACAGTAATTTCACATAGCTCCCTTTCTTATCCAGGTGAGATAGGGTGGTGTGGAGGATGCGTGCTATGGTGTCTTCCGTTGATCAATTGGGACGGTAATGTCTATTGACATTCAATAGGAGCAATAGCAAAAGGAGACACACATGACAAGAGCATCCTGTCACTTCGAATGGACAGTTCTTTTTTTCTTACAGGATTATGCAAGTTCTACATGTTTTCAATTGCTTGTTTTATCTATTAGCCTAAACTGGACCTATGCTGTGTTTAGGTAACAGCACGCAACAATATTTTCCAGTCCAGAGAGCATCTAAAAACCATTGAAGCCTTCAACAGATTTCCTAAATTGAATTCATGAGTCTTGTACACTATATTGTATGCTCATACTGTTTCAGCATTTAGATCATGTTTAGAATTCGTGCTTGTTTCAAAAGTCTGTGTCCAGAGACAATTTAAAAGCAAACATGATACACCAATTTCCATTGTAAGCGATAATTAATACACTCAAAGATTTAAATCTCTGGCCTGCATTTTCAATACATATTTGAAACTACAAGAAGATTTCAATTAGTTATCTTAGATGTGGCAATGCAAAGTGATTGTTGGAAAGACAAGGGGAAGATGAAAAAGAAAACACATATTGCCCTCTGAGGCCTTTTTTTCTCCCTGGTTCTTGTAGTGAGGTTAGGCTTCTTGTTTCAAGTGTATTGCTTGTTTTTAATGATCTAACGCTGTCATGAAAAATAGTATTAAGAGTGGAAAGTGACTCAGTTGTTTTGTACTCAGTGATGGGCAATACCTTAAATTGTGGTTTCAACCCAACTAAGTGATATCAGAGCAAGTACCTCTGATACTTTGTATTGATAAGCTCATAACTTTGAATTTCATTTTATGCAAGAGAGAATATTTTCATATAAACTGAAGAGAATATTTTACTAACAGTACAATTTAGACAATTTAGGACATTACAGGCTACAGTCCTACAATTATTATTATATCACAGTCTAATATAATACTAATTATAATGTACTAAAAAAAAACAACAATCACAATAGGACAGCAGTAATGCAGCTTGTCACAAAGGCAGCTGGCGGGTGATTACAATAGTTCCTGACTAATCTGTATGCAGGCCACCTGGAGACTTTCTGAACAGCATCTATCAGTGAAAATCATTTTGAACACACTTTCTGTTTTATTTTGACTTGGTGTACTCTCTCTCACGATTAAAAATTTGTAGCGCTACCTGTAAATTTAATGGGTAACAGGAATTCTGTTATACTTGACCAAATCATGCAATTTTCCCCTCAGCCATTGTGGGAGCTGAGGGCATGGACACTGGAAAGATGATGGCGACTCTCTATTTTGAAAGTTGGTGGCAATAATAATGCTGCTGTATGGTTGCAAATTTGCATTAAATGCGAGAATAATCTGTAGCTTTAAACTGCTAAAACTGAACATTTAGAAGCATCACAGTATTAATATTTCTAGCATTGAACCTCCCAACATTAGTTTCTAGATATCTTAAGGATCAGTAAACATTTACTAAGTGGGCTGTTGAAGATAAATTTTATGGACATATGACTGACACTCTAAAGGTTATATCAAATTATCAAGTTTGGCCTACCTCACCATGCATTGTAATGACACAGTCATAGGCTTCATAGTGTTTAAGGCACACCTAACAGCCTCCTGGCTATATAGGAGGTGACACAGGTTATGTAAATGCTGGTAAAACTCTAAAAATCTGATTTAAACCTCCCAAAGACAAAACTAATCTATTCATTGTCTTGTTTCTGGACTACAAATTGAGAATTCCTGCGGAAGTCCCTCCCTCAACAGTCCTCTGTTGTACCTGGATGATGTAACCACTTTCCAAATATAGCGTGTTGCTGATGGCTAAGCGGCCTCCCCGTTGGCCGAGGCGGCTGTCAGTCACCTGACGTCACCCCGATCGTGTTATTATTGTAAACAGCCCGCCTGCTCTCCACCGACGCTCTGTGCCGACTACTCCATCCAGTCCTTTGTTCATGCAGTGAAAACACCGACGCGACAAAGCACAGTGCTCGTCCGCCCAAACTGCGGATTGAACCTCAAAGCAAAGTTAAACAGATCACCTAAAAAGACGACACCACATGCAGGCTTTTTAATAATAATAATAAAAAATCTCGCACAGCTCCTGTTGTGGACATGTTTGTCGATCACCGGGCTCTTCATGCAACCGGCGACTGCTCAAGGGTGCTGCATGAATAACAAATAATAAACTGGTGTTGAAGACTTGTCAATGCACAGCCTATTTATGTTTACTCGATTAGTGGTTGTCTACATTCACCTCATATACACTGATTTCTCTTCCACATTACGCGGACTAAACCTTTGACAGCACTGTGGATAAAGCCTCATTGTCAATGGCTCCCAAATGTCAAATTGTTTGAAAAAGAGTACAAACTTGTCATTTTGAAAACCTCATGCACATCGCCATCCTCCACAATGAATAAGGATAGGCCTATAAGTTATATTACCTCGTCAGTTCGACAGCATTACCTTAAAGAGACTTTACTTTGTGTCCAGTGTCGCAGAGCATCGACCAAAACGACTTTATTTTTTTGTGTAGTGACTGACACTGAACGGCAAACTCAACTAGTCAGGAGGTCACACAACAAAAGTTGAAATTACTCCACTGAATGTTTAATGGCACTTACTGGATCGCCTGGATGCGTTCAGGAGTGATCGACTGCATCTCTCTCGCTGCCAGCCGGCCGCTGGTGACACCCTCACCTCGACATTTCTATCCAGGCAAGTTGACAACAAGCTTCCATTCTCCGACTAAGTGCAGTTTCAGCAAAGCTTCAAGGAAGTTGTTTCTTTTGTTCCAGTATTTTTGGTTGCGTCAATGTTGCGAAAAGGGGGAGGCGGAGCGGTGGATACACAGAGCGACCGAGAGAGAGAAAGAAAAACACACACACACACACACACACACACACACACACACACACACACACACACACACACACACAAACACACACACACACACACACACACACACACACACAGACATACACACACTCACATCTGAGCGCACTATAGCCTAGTTCGCACGCCTGGCCATTAACGCACAGAAAACCCCTCATCCAAATCCGCGATAAAGTCGTCTCATCAGCTCAGCTCACGTGTCTGGGACGACCAGCATCCCTTCAATGTGAAGTGGAAAAGCTACACAGTACACGGTGCCCGGGTCCGATAGGCTACCCAAGATCAGGCTACTAGTCTGTGCGTCCAGTGCGCGCATAGGAACGGAGACATTTGCATAGCCCGGCTCGGTAACTTGGATATCTTTACAGAACTACAGATTCCGAATCGCATACAGGCTTCCTTCATTGCTTTCTGTTGCGTTCATATGCTTCCCTTATATTACTTCACCGAGCCGGAGTCTTCAAAACGAGAACGCATTCAGCCTACGCCTTTCGACTTCAAACTCTGCTAGTTCCCGGACAGCGCAGGGCGGTAACGAGACGCTCAGTAACGCGTTACTACCGCTTCCCCAACAACGAGTAGGAGTATAGAAACTTGCAACTCTCTTACACTCAAAAATCTTTTCAAAGAATTCACCTTTCCTTCAACCTTAACCTTGGACTGAAGTTGAGAAATTATCCTCTCCATCCATTATTTCTCTGCAGGTTACTCGCTGTCTGTCACAGGTTATAGATGGCGTAAAAGTTGACTTTCTCTGGATGGAAGCACACGTTATAAACCAAAAGATGGAAAATTTGAACATCACTTACAAGGCAGGTTATTTGATTATTTGCTTCCTGGTGGCAACGACAGGACCGTAAAGCAACGCAACAAGTAGTGTAACGAAGTGTTTTTTTATGTTGTAAAAACTGATAAACAGACTCTTTGGTGTAAGGAGCCCGTCGCTGTTCTTGGAACCGAGGGGAGGGAGAACTGAGACGGCTATATGTAGAAATAGGATCATGTTCATCGGATAAAAAGGTGAGCTCCCTGTTTCCCCGCCGCTGTTACAGTAGCGTTGCGTCAGGAAGTTGTTGGTGTCAGTGAAGTCACCATCAAGACGCCCCTCTCCCTCCATCCAGCCTGACAACACATGCTTCATAAAAAAAACCTCAGCTTAGATCAGTTTTGTAACAAATGAAAATCAGCAAGTGACTTCAGCTCCTAAATGCCCTTGAAAATATTTTGACCTCACAGCGCGAAAGGCTGTGACAAAATATTTGGCACGATAAAGGGCTGCAGATTATAGTGAAAAGGAAGTGAATTTCAAAGACTGCAGATTAACTAAAAAAAAAAAAAAAGACACGTCTGATAAGTGTGCCAGCTTCATCACAACTAATGAACCAAGAGCATCTATAAAACGATGCCATACGAGATAAGCTACACATACACAGTAGGCCTGTATAGTTTCAGCCATGTACAAAACCCCTTTAAAGCTTTGTGAAATTTACTGGTTACCAGTTACATAAAAATGAAGGCATGTAGAGGATAGCTTTAGGAATTTTTTTGCAAAAGCAACTCCACAATAAGCCTATAGCCTCACAGGCTGAGTGTACAGAGAGTATAATTAAGTGGCTTGGAGAAAAAACACTATACTCATAGTCTGCGTGCGTAAAATACACTGAACACACGTGTAAAACTCTTTAGAGGCCACATAAAGCAAATGGGATTTCAGTAGTTTGTTCAGTAGAAAAAAAATGCACAGTTTGTCCACCCATCTCCTCCTCAGAGTGTAAAGAAAAGGGAATAAAGCCTCCATCCAAGTAAAAGCCTGTACGGTCGATGGCCAGAGCGTAAAAACTGCTGCTTGTTATCAGAAGCATGATTTTAAAAGGTTACTTGTAGCCTCACCGTCAACGTCCTTATCGTCCAGCAAGCACTGCACCACCACGTCTTAAATGAAGAGGTAAGTATATTTTAAACCTCAAGTTTTAAAGAGTCCAATGCTTTCTCTCTCTCTCTCAAACCATGCGTCACAGGTCAGTCTGTCATAAGGCGTGGGCTGCAGATGTCTTGTTTGTTGCTACACTGATAATTAAAGTGTAATATATGTACTGGCATAAAACAAAATATAATATGAAAAAGAAAAAAAAATCCAATGCCTATTTCACTTGCACCAATTATCAAGTATTTCCAGAGCAAGTTTGCAGTCTTAAATAAGAAATCTACTCGGATGTATCAAGGAAAATGTTTTCAGTGTTTGCTGTGCGTGTGGATACGTAAATATTAATGTTGATTGTTTGATGAAATATTGAAACTGTCTGCGGTTTGTCTCATGGAATAACTATTTTTTTTTCTTTTGGCCAAACAAAAGCTTTGATTAGACATGGGACTTAATTATCCAATTAGATGATCACCGTTCGATATCAGCAACCTTTGGCAAAGCTACAAATATTAAATCTTCATAAACACATTTTAAACATATTCTTTTAGTTGATTTTGACAGGAATAACGCACTCTTTTACTTTAAGTTAAATCCGGAAAACTTTGAGGGTTGATTTACATCGAAAACCAGAGTGACAAGTCTTAAATACATAATAAAACTGTCTCCCAGTGTAGGCCTGTATGCTATTATTTACACATATTGACTGTATGTAACTAGTAACCTACACTTAGGTTCCTGTGTTCCGTGCGCAAATAAAACTGATAATCTGACACAGCTGAAAACTAACTTGAATTGTTTTCTCTCTCTCCCTCTCTCTCTCTGAGTGTGTGTTTGTGTGTTTTGGGAGTGTCACTCTCACAGTTATGCAGCAGTATTTGAATATTTGCCCGGTGTGTGGGCTGATGCACAGTCAGAATGCAAACACGAAACAGTAATCAGGCGCTATAATCTGATGGGCTGCGGTTCCCCTTTAAGGTCACCGATGAAGTACAAGACTGCAGTGAGGGCGCCAAAAGTTGTTGAGGAGAGGATTTTTTATCATTTCTACTTTGAAACATGCAGGTTCCTCTTATCCTACAACAGTTGATTCAGGAAGTTTGTGTAAGTTTGCCGCGCACTCTCTCTCTCTCTCTCTCTCTCTCTCTCTGTCTCTCTCTCTCTCTCTCTCTCTCTCTCTCTCTCTCTCTCTCTCTCTCTCTCTCTCTATCTGTGTGTCTTTCTGTTTTTGTGCTTTAACACTTGACTGCTGACTTACTGAAAATACAAGACCAATGTGCATAAAAGGCATCTTTTATGAACTTTTATGAACTATGAACACTTTTATGAACTTTTTGATGAACTCCAAGTCGCACATACACCAGGACAGACCTCTCCTCTCTGAAAGTATCAAGTAAAAAGGAGATGAAGCGCTGGATGGCTGATATTTGGTCCGGCCTGTTTCACATACTTGCTTTTGCAATCAATAGTTAATATCCTTTCATGCAAATTAAGTGTACTTAAATTTGAATTTGAGAGATGGATCAATAAGGACGATAAATATTGTACCTCCTCAATCTTTGAGTGGATGTTAAAAGCAACCAAAGATAAAGCGACTGTGTCCAAATCCCCCCTCCCTGCGCACTGCGCTTTGACGCAGCTGTTTACAAAATTTTCTAGATTCGACTTTGTAATCGATTATCTATCTGAAGCGTTTTCAGTACACCAGGGGCTCAGTCACGCGCATAAAAGGGTAGTTTAAAACACCACACCTTAAATTTTTTTTTAAAAAAAAGACTTGGTTCAGATATTTAGAATATGAGGACACTGAGGAGCAACTGAAAGATCATATTGTGTGGGAGGAATCTACATGATTCAAAACGAAAAACTCAGCAGTTTGTGTGGTGTATGTGTAACAACACGTGCGCATGGCACACTGATACACATCATTTCAGCGTCTCAGCATTTCAGCAAGGTTTTTTAGGTTAGTACTGCAGTGATATGACTAGTGGAAATGTGATAAATAGAATAAATAAAATATGTTTCTTAAACAATCAGTTTAGATATACAGGCTTAGTGCCCACAAAACAGATTTAATGTAATATAAATGTTAATAACAGCCCAATATTAGTCTCAGCTTCAGTTTAGTCATCAGTGAAGTGAAAGTGAACTTACTTCTCTGCATCTTATGGCTTCAGAGTGACTGTGATTTTCCTATAATTTACATTTAAATCTCCAATATCTTGACAGTTGCAGGACACACTTCACATGCTTTCAGTGCATGTTATAGACAGAAAATGCACTGCCAGCATTAAAAACACCATCACTGTCACTGTCAATGTTATCCTTGTCAGCTGGGGACACATCCAAGATCAATGTTGTTCACTCAATTAACCTGATGGGTAAAACGTCAGAGAGGTTATAGATGTGAGTGTGTAGAGCTTCTCTCTGAGTTTATATGTTTACATCCTGGCCTGTGTGTCTACGGGCCCAGGAGAGGAGACAGCGGGTGAGGCCTGTTACTTGTAAAGCACCCGGTGTCCAGAGCAGAACTAGGTCAACAGAGACCGCTGGTTGGTGAGTTGGAACGATGCTGCTCTCTCACACAGGAAAGAAAAGGAGAAAAAAAAAAAGCAGGAGAAGAAAATCCTTGCCTTCGATTGAGGGATAATTAGAGACTGTTTGACCTATTTGTCACTTAAATAAACCGTTGGCCATTTAGTTGGGAGTGGGCTGAGAGTACATTGAGCCCTTCACTGGACCCCTCCAATTATACTTTTTAATGGCAAATTGCCTGCCTAAGTTCAAAGGTCTCCCTATTCTCTTCCCATCTTTGTCTCTGTCACAACTTACATTCAGAGATGTTTAGCGTGCAGAAGCGTTCAGTCAGTTACAGTCTGTGCCATAATATAAAGCAGTAGGGTGCATTTAACGGTGCAGCTTCAGTAAGATACATGACAAACTGGATTTAATAAGCATTTTTCTGAAGTGCTTTACAGAACAAATAAAGTGCAGTAGCCTAAATGAAGTACATTGTAATGGAAGTTCATAGAAAAGGAACAAGTTGACCAAAATTAGACACAAGAGTAAAGAAAAGGTGATTGTCAGGAATAAACAGTGATCGAACAGAGCATAAAACAAAATAATACCTCTGTTAAAGTGTCCCTTGGGAAGATGTCAGTGGTGAGTCTTACAGTGAAGGCCTTGTTACCAGCCGTTTTTTCCAAGCCTGTCTTAAAACAACATTAACATGCCCATATGTACACTGAAACAGTTATTAGTTGCTGTAATCATTTCTCCCTCTCTTGGAACAACCAGCAGGGCTCTGACAGAGATCCTCAGGCTTTCACATGAATCACTGGGGGTCAGATCCCACTGCGCCTTAAACCCCATCAACATAATCTCAATAGAAAAGCTCACGGGCAACCCCTTAGCCTCTAAAACAGAGGTCATGTGGCTCAGATTTCTTCATGAGGATGGAAGTGTCTGAAATGTGTAACTGTAAGGAGACTGATTCAAGTATAGAGAACTATAAAGAGAGTATTGAACTAGAAGCAAATGAGACAGTTTGAATCGTCAACATTCACTTGTTATCTTGTATCTCGTAGGGTTATATAATGTAGATAGCATAACCTGACAAGCTGACAGGAAGTCACATATGTACACACTCAGTGCAACACAATTGTATGCACAAAATGTGTCCTATATTCACAGAGAGCTTATGGGCTGGTGTCCACAGGGATAGCAAGAGTTCCTGTAATAAGTTCCCTGTCCCTTCCCGCTCAGCACAATGGGAATCAACAAGCGACCTGAGCCAAACACCTGAATACAATGGCTAATCACAACAGTATATGTTCCCTTTCTCTTGACCTACAAAGGCAAACCATTAGTCAGATGCATGCAAACCGAACCTACCTGAAGAACCGGATAATACGAGGAGACAAATTGAATCCTGTTTCCTCTTTACTCTTAGTTGAGAGCCCGGTTTGGGCTCCATTTGCATGTGGTCAGCATGCGCGTGCAAGAGCAACAAAGGCGGCGAGAGGAAACACACAGAAGTGATCAAACGTATCAACTGTTTGGAGGGCTTCAGCTGGTGCCTCATGAGTGAGGCCTATGACTAAGATCGGAAGAGAGTAGGAGTGGGCCTGTGCCAATGTTGCCATACCAATATATACCAATATACAGAGAAAAGAAAGAAAGTAGGAAAGAGTGGATGGAGATTGGACTGGGTACAGATAAACTGAGTAAGACCAAAAATAGCCTGTGTGTTTGTGGTGATGGCAGTGCAGTTTGCCCTGATTTATATAAACATTAACATTTTGATGATCACTTTAACCTCAAAAGCTTAATTTAGATTTAAACATGCTGTGTGTGTGTGAGAGAGACCTGAGTGTTGTTCATGCATTATGTACACCATGTGTATAAATGCATGTCAGTGGTTGTGAATTATTAACTCACTCTGTTTATCAGATAGTCTGCATGACATGTGCTGTATTTTTTTTAAATCAGGAATAAGATAGACTGCAAGCTATCATTCCAACAAAACAGTACACAAAGTGAAGGGAGATAAAGGGGAAGTAAACACTAAAATAACCTGCTTCCTCTTCTCTGTTCCTAGCGTACCTATCTTGTTAACGTAGTTGAACACAAGTTATTGCACCGAAACAAAAGTTACACAGACGTCTGTGGACTTGATGAGACTGTGAAAAAGTAGAAGGCCGTCAAAAGCTTGCATCACATTAATGGCTGTGAGTAATAATCCTGTCAAGAATAGATGCCAGTCAGGGCAAAACAGATAATATCCCAGCTTCATCTTTGCTGGTTATTTTGTTTGATTGTGAATGACCAAAATTTTCCTCCATTGTGTGGACTCACACCCTCACATCACGACGAGCCCTCCCTCATTCCCTTCCTATCTCTCATCCCTGCTCCTCTCTGTTCCACACTGCATGCCTCTCTATTTATACTGTTGAGTCAGTTTGCCACTGACAGCAGTGAGCGATAAGAAAGATTGAATCATCATGTATTAGAAAGACCAGCTTTCATCTGATCTAAGACACCGTCTTAAAAGGAAACACTGAGTGTTAGGGGCAATTCATCAAAGTATTTGAAAGATATGACCAGCTACGAAGAAAAGTGGGCACAATCACAATTTTGCTATCACAGCAATAAATAAATAGAATTTTTTTTTATTTTTATTTTTTTTTTTACAAAGAATACATCAGTGTGTGCCAAGTGGAATGTCCTCAGCATCGGCAGTGGCTCCAGAGAAGGAGCAGTGTATCGCTCGGGCAGGATGCTGGTCCATAGGTGTCTGGTTTCAGATGGCAGGCATGCCGGGAGCACAGTGTGGAGCACAGCACAGCCAAGTGGACAACAATGGAAACACGCAGAGACACAGGTGTCCATGCTAAGCACCCAGTGTGTGTGAGAGTGTGTTTATTTGTGAGACCATGCATGTCCATGTGTCCACGTGTATATATGCATTGCTGTGCATAAAGCATGTGTTCATACACTCCACATATACTACTGAGATACATGTACTTGTATGTGTGTGTAGATAATATGCTTGTGTGTATAATGTGTGTGTATTAGCTCACTGGTATTGATTCACTTGCACTCTAGCTGCACTTTAGCTGCACTCATGCATACTTCCCTCAGGACGGTAACACCTGCAAATGGAAATGAAGCAAGTATTTCTAAAAGAGACGTGTGGCTGCATCAAAGATTATGAGAACAAGAAGCATTCATGTAGAAAACAAACAATGAAAATTCAGATCACAGTCATTGTCTCTCTTACATTGTCCATTCTTTTTTTTTCTCCTTTCTCTTTATTTAAGTCTTCCTCTCTCTCTCTGTCTCCTTCTCACTCTCTCCCTTTACTCACTGGAGGATGCTAACCCATCAGGTCCCTTGGCTCCCCTCCATGGGATGATGTCATTTTAGATGACATCACCATGCAGTGTATGTGTGTTTGTGCTATGTGTGTGAGTGTGTGTGCCCCCCACCTCACTCCTCCTCCTCCTCCTCCTCCTCCTCCTCCTCCTCCTCCCCCTCCTCCTCCTGCAGCCCTCCCTGTGCATTTTTCCTCAGAGGGAAGGTGCTGTTTGACACACACCCGCTATACCCAGACCATCGTCCAAACTGCCGTGCTAGCACAAGTGCTCGCAGAGAGCAAGGCAAGGAGAATGAGAGAGATAGACACGGACTGCAAGAAAGACAGAAACAAAGAAAGAGGCGAGCTAGTCTTCACAGCAGTAGTGGTGTGATGTTAGGGCAGAGAAAGAAGAGTGGAGGTGTGGTGAAGACTGGGGATGGGCATTGAGGGGCAAGTTAGTTTAATTACACAACATTAGTGCTACCATAACACCACAAAGCCCAGACATACACTGTCATTAAGATTAAAACCAGTACATGGAGGAGTGTCTGACTGTCTGAATTCTGTTTGGCTCTATTGTCTGCTGTTAACACGGTCATATTAGAGACTTCACTGTCTGGTGCAAAATTCTGATAAACAAATGAGTTCGAAGGAATAGTTCTGCGTTTTGGTAAAAAGGCTTATTCGCTTTCTTGACAAGAGTTAGAAGAGAAGATCGACTAGCTGCCTGGTTCTGTCCAAAGGTAACAAAATCAACCAGTACCTCTAGATCTCATGAATTAATGCATTGTATCTTGTTTGTTTAAAGGATAAGGCTGGCAATTTTTTGTATTTTTCTTATTGTCAAAAAATCTCACGTGCAGAGCCAAACCAACAAGGAATTCTAATCTAATTTATGATCTAATTTACAAGTAGTAGCCTTTGCTGTAGACCTTGTAGAAACTGATAATGTAATAATCCATAAATAATGTAATAAAAATGATGAGTGCATAATGTAAAAAAATATTACATTTTTGTGTAAGTTATTATGTTATGAGTTTAGTGGCAACTTTTTGTTAAAAATGTAATAATTCGACATATATTGAAATAACAAATTAAAATATAATGTTTTCAGGTCCAATATGTACAGTATTTCATACAGACCACCTTTTCCATCCCAACATCACATCACGGCCTGCAGGAGCCACATTTCAATTGTTCCCCATGTGTTTAGGATTGCCATTCAAATGCAAACCACATACAATTGTTCCTTTATGTGCATTTTAAGTTTTAAGTACTGAAATAATACACACTGTCTCAGAATCCACCTCAGAAAAAGACCAAAGCCAAAAACATAATAAGATATTGGCAGACCTTGTTCATCCTATGAATGCATAATTGGTCAGAAATGGTATTTCTGTCCATAAATGGTAGTGGATTATTCTGTTATGTAGGTTTCACAACATGCTTCTTTTCTCCTGGAACAACAACAAAAAGCGTATGTGAACCTGTCAATACAAGAAAAAAGGTAGTTCTGAGAAGGCTTTGTTGCATTACTAGCACAAACCTTTAATAAATATTTGATGTAGTTTGCACACAGTACACAGTAGTAACTCAATTCTATATTACATAAAAAAATCTGGTATTATATAGTATTATATTTTCAGTCTTTTCAGTCCTATTTAAGTTCTAACAAGATATATAGTAAGAAAAGCTTTGATATCTTTTTAAAATTCATTTTTATTGATACTTCTGAGCATGTGGATCTATTCCAATGATAATCTTATATATACAGTACCAGTCTGGACACACAAGTTTGGACACACCTACTCATTCAATGTTTTTTTGTTTATTTTTTACTATTTTCTACATTGTAGATTAATACTGAAGACATAAAAACCACAAAATAACTAAATAAATAATACAAACTATAAACAAAGTAAAATATGACAGCTTGGCACACTCTTGGCATTCTGTCAACCAGCTTCATGAGGTCGTCATATGGAGTGCTTTTTCAACAGTCTTGAAGGAGTTCCCACATATGCTGAGCACTTGTTGGCAGCTTTTCCTTCACTCTGTGCTCCAACTCATCCCAAACCATCTCAGTTGGGTTTAGGTTGGGTGATTGTGGAGGCCAGCTCACCTGATGCAGCACTCCATCACTCTCCATCTTGGTCAAACTGCCCTAACATAGACTGGAGGTATGTTTTGGGTCATTGTCCTGTTGAAAAACAAATGATGGTCCCACTAAGCTCAATCCAGACAGGAAGGTGTGTCATGAATTCTGAATAAATTGCCAACAGTGTCACCAGCAAAACCCCCCACACACACCTCCTCCGCCATTCTTGTGGTGGGAACCACACATGCAGATACCATCCGTTCACCTTCTCTGTGTCTCACAAAGACACGGCAATTGGAACCAAAATTCACAAATTTGGACTCATCAGACCAAAGTACAGATTTCCACTGGTCTAATTTCCATTCCTTGTGTTTCTTAGCTCAAGCAATTCTCTCTTATTATTGGTCTCCCTGAGTAGTGGTTTCTTTGCAGTGATTTGACCATAAAGGCCTGATTCATGCAGTCTCCTCTGAACAGTTGATGTTGAGATGTGTCTGCTACTTGAACTCTGGGAAGCATTGATGTAGGCTCTAATCTGAGGTGCTGTTAATTGGCGTTTTCTGAGGCTGGTAAGACTAATGAACTTCTCCTCTGCAGCAGAGGGAACTCTCGGTCTTCTGTTCCTGGAGCGGTCCTCATAAAAGCCAGTTTCATCATAGCGTTTGATGGTTTTTGCGACTGTACTTGAAGAAACTTTCAAAGCTCTTGAAATTTTCCAGATTGACTGACTTTCATGTTGTAAGTAATGATGGGCTCCTTGCTTAGTTGAGCGGTTCTTGCCATAATATGGATTACTACAGTAGTTGAATAGGGCTATTTGCTGTATACCAACACTACCTTGGCACAACACAACTGACGGTCTTAAACGCATTAAGAAGGCAAGAAATTCCACATATTAACTTTGACAAGGCACCCTGTTAAATGAAAAGCATTCCAGGTGATGAACTCATGAAGCTGGTTGAGAAAATGCGAGGAGGAATCTAAAATATGAAACATATTTTGGTTTGTTTAACACTTTTTGATTTACTACATAATTCCATATGTGTTAATATATGGTTAAATATAGTATGGTTATAAATTGTTGCATTTTTCAAATAAGCTATTCAAAACTTCAAAGCTCAGGACATGATTAGTATAATCTGCTTAAATGCTTGAAGTTTAAATTTGTATTACATTTTGATAAGAATGTTTAATTTCTGATTGAAAGACTATCTATATTTGATGAAGCAGTTTTTTGTATGTCAGTATATTAAAAAAAACTGTTCAATAGTCTTCACATTGTATGGTATCTGCTTGTGTTGAGTGTATTGCTGCATTTGTTGAGGTTTGTGCTAGTAGTGCAACATAGCTTTCTCATAATAACCTTGTTTTTTTGTAAAAATGGGTTGACATTCATGCATTTGGATGTTTAAAATGGAAAGAAGCCTGTCGTGAAACCTTTACTACTATTCACCCACTATATATGGACAGAATTACAGGTCAAAGATTTTGATTTCTGACAAACAATTTGCAACATCCTGTGTACATTATATATACATTTGTTATATCTATGCATTCATAGGATGCATAGATATATTCATAGGAGCTAGATTTGCCAATACCTTGTTTATGTTTTTGGCTTTGTCTTTTTCTGAGGTGGATTCTGAGACAGTGTGTATTATTTCAGTACTTAAAACATCTAAAATGCACATAAAGGAACAATTGTATGTGGTTTGCATTTGAATGGCAATCCTAAACACATGGGGCACAATTGAAATGTGGCTCCTGCAGGCCATTATGTGATGTTGGGATGGAAAAGAGGGTCTGTATGAAATATTGTACATATTGGACCTGAAAACATTACATTTTAATTTGTTATTTCAATATATGTCATTTTTAACAAAAAAGTTGCCACTAAACTCATAATGTAATAACTTGCACAAAACTTATTAAATTATGCACTCATCATTTTTATTACATTATTTATGGATTATTACATTATCAGTTTCTACGAGGTCTACAGCACAGACTACTACTTGTAAAGTGGATCAATTCCTTGTTGGTTTGGCTCTGCACGTGAGATTTTTTGCACTGGGTGACATGTTCCCTTGCCCCGAAGATTATAGTCACGTTATTTTGTTTGGAAATGGCTCCAGAGACAGTTGTTGTGCTACATCTCACAACCATGGATACCGCATTCAAAGATGGCACCCATTAATTTTTATGAAAGTTAGTCAGTGGCACATGAAGCCAAAGAAGTCCATTGTGTTTCCGTCATGTTTCAGCGTGCTTCCTCACGCTTCCGCATTTTTAGGCCCATAGAGCACACGCACAAGAGTCTTTCTCTAGCTTGTCCGAGAAGTCCTCTGGCCAAGCCGGCTGACCTCCTGTTGGCTCCTCGTTCACTTGAATGGGGATAAAATAATTTAATCATGCTGCTCTTTTAGACTTTCCAAATGTTACTGGGGGATGTGCTGCTCAGAAAGATTTATTGAAAGTTTTACAACTGCTCCTTTTCCAATGATTGTGTATCAAAAAGCAAAAGCAAAAATGCTTTTTGGGCCAATGTGCATCATCATGGACCCGGAAGTTGTAATTACACGGTTTGGCCTCTATGTCAAATTGGCTTCACAGCCTGGTGCTGTTCCTGGGGGCTTAACATATGGGGCTTGATCACAACCTTTTGATGACAGCAAGCTAGTGAAGCACTGTAAACCGTGTTCCAGTGGCATCTGCCTTACACAGAACTACTCTCTGGAGCCTGAAAATGTGATTGCTGTTATTAGTCTTTGGAGTCGTTTCAAAACAAAATAATGTGACCATAATCTTCAGGGTGAAGGAAAATGTCACCCAGTGTGGCTGATTGATGTATTTTTAATAGGTTTTGGACAACAATGGAGGTCTACAGCACACAGGAAATAAGATATATCAGGGATACACACAAAATACTTGTAAGTAAGATTAATACATTGTTGGTTTGGCTTTGCACATGAGATTTGTTGACAATAAGAAAAAGAAAGAAAAGCAAAGTGTAGGAACTGTAAGTTGTGGTTTTACAGAGGTTTATGTGTGGGACTATTTCTTGGCCGGGAGCAGTAACTCTTAAGAAACAGTCCAGCACATAAGGCCCTGTAAAACCACAATGTGTTGTTTTTACAGTTTGATTTTCAAACAGATTCAAGAAATAAGATATAATGTATTAATTAGTGAGCTTTAGAAGTGCTGGTAGGTGGATTTTGTTTGCAGAGCCGGGGTAGCTTTTTCCCACTGTTTCCAGTCTTGATGCTAAGCTAAGCTAACTGGCTAACTGACAAGAAGGCAACTAAGCGTATTGCCAAAATGTCAAACTATTCCTTTAATTAGAGCCCACTGCACACAGTTTTATAGTAAAAGGCATCATCATGCAGCAGTTCACCTTTCTTAACATAGCTTTGCACTAACATCTATTGTAGGGATTTAAGGATATCTTCACAATTACTTGGTGAGAACCTGTGACAAGCAATAATTTTTGCCATGACTAATTTAGTACAAAGATCTTCTCACTCGTGTCTTTCAAGTCTCAGTGCAGCAGAGGCACTCCCACACTCAAACACGCCTGGGCTTTATTGAGCACAGTTGGCACGGTCTGAGCCAATGATGTCATCCTGGTGAATGGGCCAGCAATATGGGGATCAGCAAGTTTCTGAAATGAGAAATGGTAGGGACAGATGTGTAGTAGTAGTTATCTAGTCATTTTGATGAAAAGGTAAAGTCGCAGCATTTTGGTGTGGGTTTTTTTTTTTTTTCCATCTTCTATAGAGAGGACAATGGTGTGCTTTGGGGAATGTGTGCCCACAAAAGCTGGTCTCAAATTACATGTTGCAAGTCTCAAAATATTGAGGCATGGTTGGAGGTTTTCATGTGGTGCTGCTGAAGAGTTTTGATAAGTGGTTTCAGAGTCTGCCAGTGAAATCTGTTGTTTTCAGCTCGGGATTGTACGATAGCATGACGCAGATTATAACCATCAGACTGAGGCAATAACAGACTCACTTTTAGAGGTGTGTGTGCTAAAGTGGGGATGTCATTATCAGCTCTATAACTAGATTGTGAGGTCCGGGGCTTTGGTCATGGAGTTCACCCGTCTGTCCCATGAGTACGGGCCAGGGCCCCCGTCACCTCCACCTGCTCCAGCCTCCCAAGGGGACCAGGGCTAAATTTAGACCAACAAGGAAGCTCGTCTGTGGACACGAAGCGGGATAGAGATCCTCCAGATTGTTGGAAAACTGGAGCCCTCATCTTTGTGCCAAGCATAGGGGGAGAGAATTTACTGCAAAAAAATATGCCTCTTCAAGGCATTAAGCGTACCATTTTAAAACATTGATGTAAAATAAGATAAGATGGTCTTATTACTGCTGACAAATGATAATTTTTTATAGCTTTACCATCTACCAAGCCAGAAACAATTAACGCTGTTATGTTATTTTGCACTGAAAGAGCGCAAAACCTGGTGGCACACACAGTAAATGCAGTGCAGTGTTTGCCAGGCCTTCTTGAGACAACCTTTTAATTTATGTGAATAAAAATAATGTTAATGCATTTATGATGAATAAAGTAAAACAAGTTTCCATGTCATTTAATCTGTTTCTGTTTTTTCTCAAAAAAAGGAAGAATTTTCTAATAGGTAGATGTAATTAAACTTTATCCAATGCAGAATGTTCTGATAAACACTGTAGAGCGACGTTATGTCTTGAAGCAGTCCTCATCTACACTTATTTTGAGAAGTATGAAGACAATATTTTGGGGGGGAAACAGGACTGTAAAAAAAAAAAAACAGGATTGTAAGACTCATTTAGAAGGTGAGGTGAACATTTTTTGCAGCGTTGAGGGGGCTGGACAAGGAGTCCACCCAGAGTGAGATTTGGACCCTAGCCAAAAGCTCACACTCTCTCCCTGCTTCTCTGCACTTCTCAAAATAAAGAGTTGTATTGTGAATACGTGCACACACACACACACACACCCGCTCAGACACACGTGAACCGGTGCGTGTGCACTCCTGCCTTGCATGCACCTGTTGTCCTACATGGAACAGGCAGCTCTCCCTTGAACAGGAGGTAGAGCACTAAGAATTTCCACCTGTGCGTGGGAGGCTTGTGTGTGTATGTGTGCACGCGTGTGTAAGTGACAGATAAAGAGGTGGACAGTAAAAAGAGGGAGGAGAGCGGCAGTGGTGTTTTATTAAGGGATGACTTGAATGAATTTCCCCCTTTTAAATCCACCCTCTCTCACACTCCTCTGCCCTTCAGAACCTCTTTGTCCACCCTTCCAGCCGCCCCCCACCCCTCTCTCCTCCTCCCACCTTTCTCCACCCTGTGGGCCCAAATGTCGCCCCAACATTTGACATGTTTTGGGTCATTTCATCTGATGGGATCTCCTGGGAGGAATTAGCATGTGCAAAAGAAAAGCCCACAGTTTTAAAAGCTCAGTGTTTCCAATTTGCCGCCACATGCTTCAAATTAGCCACGTATTTACTAAGGTCAGGCACTGGGTACAGAGCCTGTGGGGGAGCCTGTGTTCGGGTTTGAGAGAGAGAGACAGGGAGAGAGAGAGAGAGAGAGAGAGAGAGAGAGAGAGAAGGGGAGAGAGAGAGAGAGAGAGGGAGAGAAGCAAGTTAGTTTAATTGCAATCCACTGCTGCCATCATAATACCACAAAATTTTAGCTTAGCCTATCTAAACGAATGCACAGAAGCATGACCGTTTCAACAAATTGTCATCTGAGCACTGTAGAAGTTCAATATAAATCCAGATAATATAGACATCTTTATATTCAGAAAAGCCTGCGCAGAGAAGACATCAGACTCTGCTGAAAGCCTCTTCCTAAACACACATGGCTCTTGTCACACTCAGAAGGAAGGTCCTGTTTTACTTTTTTTTTTCGTAGTGAGGAACCCTGCATATAAACCACAGAAAATTAACACAGTGGCCTACAATACTATTCTTGGCTATTTGAAAGTAGGCTCAATGTGATTATACTTTGAGTCTGATTTAAAGTAGTTTCTTTCCTGGCATGGCAGAATATGAGAGGCCGCCGCCTGGCTTCTGTCAGAAAGGTTTGCAGAAGGTTTACAAGCTTATTATTAGGCGTATTTAGTTCTGAAGATTTGCTTTATTTGTTCTGAGGCCACATGACATCCTTATCGCATCTGTTGTGTGTTTGTCTTGCTCATATCACGACTCAGTCTAGGGTGAGGCTCCTCGAGTTGGTTTTATGCGTGTGCACGTGTGTGTGCTCACCCGTCTGTGTTTGCGCGCAGAAGAGCACAAGCGTGCACACGCTTTAGTGTGTGTGTGTGTGTGTGTGTGTGTGTGTGTGTGTGTGTGTGTCTACAGCCGAGCCTAAAAGCATTTAAGCAGGAATGGAGAGGGTCTGGAATCCTGGGATGACATCATTATCCATGATGTCATTTCTGCAGGGTGACTTTGGCACATGTGATCGTTTGGGTGAGGTCACACTTTCACTTCTAACTCACCGTAATTGACAGCGAAACAGCAGGTCACCATTGCAGATTGAGCAATGTCAAATTTAGCAGCCAATTAGGTAGTCAGAACAAACATTTTTTAAAAATGTGTCATCAATTTATTTATTTAATTTGCCATCAAAAACACAGGATAGATTTTTAGAAAACCCTTTGTCTATGTCCTT
The DNA here is from genome assembly GCF_963924715.1 of Thunnus thynnus. Taxonomy (NCBI): domain Eukaryota; kingdom Metazoa; phylum Chordata; class Actinopteri; order Scombriformes; family Scombridae; genus Thunnus; species Thunnus thynnus. Next base: position 23,319,392 of record NC_089527.1, read on the forward strand.
TCACCATCAAATAATAAAAAAAAGATCTGGATTTGATATGGTATATCATTATTGATTATATCATAAAGATTTTACTGATTTTACTGATTTACAATGTGCTCTTTCTCTTTTCTTTTGTTCTCCACACAGTCTACTGCTTGCTCACTGTTATTGCATGCAAGTGGAACTGTGAAGTCAAAATTTTCTCCATATGTGTACTCATGTAACAGAAATTGCTGTACTAGCTCGCCAGTTTTTACTATGAGCTTTATAGTATGCCAATAACTTTCACATTAAATGGTTCAGAATTGAAGTTAATTGACACCTACCTATGTTAAAAGCAACTCATCAGTGCATCTCATTATCACTTTGGGTTATTTCTGAATTATGTGGAAAATGTGCATACTATTGCTATTTATATTGAATAAAATCTTTTGATTCTTAACACAGCTCTGGTGTTGTTTATGGGCTGACCCCCACACTCTGATTTCCCCAATAAAGAAGCCAAGTAAAGGATGAATTTTTCCTAAGAAAACAAGGACTGATCTTCTGTCCATTTGAAATTAATATATAGGTAAAAATCTGAAGACTTGGTTTTCAAAATTATCTTTGAAGAAGTAATGTGTTTGATGACGGTGAGTTGTCTGAAAGCACCCAGACAGCACTACCTCATTCAGAATGACTAACAATGAGTCCAACAATAGATGATTGTTTTATCATCAGACTAACTAGCAACCAGAAATCAGCACAACATGTACACTAAAGCTCAGGGATTAGCTTTACAGCATTCTTACGCCATTGTGGATTGCTCAGACCACATAATACTCAATGTGGTAATGAACGAAACCTTTGCTCATTCTGAGAGTTTACAATAAAACTAATCTTATGAGTGTGTCAATAGTACAATGGAAAATGAATAAGACTGATGCAAAAATGAGTAAGGGCATTTATTTAGACAACACCTTTCTTGAGAAGAAGTGCCTCACAATAAGAAAAAAATACAGCAAGGGACATAAAATGAAGACTAAACAAGAGTAAAAACAAAAGAAATAGAAAGAAAGTCTTAGTGCAAGTCTAGACAAGAGGGTCTTGAGCTTCTGTTTAAGGTTGTCCACAGATCTTAAGTCCAAATGTCAGAAGCACAGTCTCCTTCAGTTTTAAGCCTGGAGTGAAGAACAACCAACAAATCTACAAGTGATTACAAGAATTTGATAAGAAAGTGTAAAAAAAAAAATCAAGATTGGTGTCAAATGAGACCTTTTTCGGAGAACCTGAGGCTATATTCACAAAGGATTTTATCTTAACGTTATATGAGTCCTCCTACATGGTGCTAAAAGTTCCTAACCAAGTTTTTCCTCTGACGACATTTTGACAAAGATGCCGAGAGCAACTTTCAGTAAGGAACTGAGAAAACTCCTAAGCTAAGAGAAGTTGTGGGTTTGACCACGTTGCTATGAATGACATGTTTCATGAAAGAACTTAATCACTAAAGTCCACAGTGACTAGTTGGCAAGTGACCGATCTGTATCTGTCAATGTGAGAGAAGGAAAGAAAGAGATAGATGTAATTGGATTGGACTGTTTCAATTTGTTGGTGAGATAATTGGGTCCTCATTAACTTGACCACTATCTAAATGTGCTTTAAAAAAATTTTGTTGTTGTATTTTTCCAAAAAACCACAATGAGGATCATTGCCTGCAGCAGCTGACTGATTATGAGAGGGTTTTACTGACTTGGGAGTCCAAAGGCCTCTAACCTCTAACTTCTCTCAGACTTATAGGAGCTACTTTTAGCATTAAAATGTTTGTGTATTACTCACACAATAAAAACTTAGGACTAAAGTTAGGACTGACACGCTCATTATTTTAAGGAGTTTCTACTTTTTTTAAATATACTTTTAGCCTTAGGATGCTTTGTGAATATGGCACCTGGTCAATAGCTTATCAGCAATATTTTGGACTACTTGTAAGCAGTCCAGTCCATGTTTTGCTGAGGCAGGTGAAGAGGGACAAAATGAAATAAAAGCATCACAGCTCCAGACACAACAGGCCTGAGGTTTGCAATGTTTCTCAGCTGGAAAAAACAGAAACAAACACTTAACATGTTGGTGAAGAGTCAGTGTCTTATCTATAGTGAGACTCAGATTTTTGCATATATACAAACTTCAAAACCTGTTGACTTCGAAACTCACATGGATCCCTCGTGCGTTCTCCCTCGCTCTGGTGCTCTCCAGTCCGTACCTGTAGGTCATTTGCATTAACCCTTTCTTGAGTACATCATTCAGCCAATAACCATCAATTTATCATTGCTCGAACATGTGCACTCTGTCTCTCACAAATGCTGACACACATACACACACACAGGCACACATGGATAGCTCGAGGCAGGCCATCTATTCTCATTAGTACCCTGTTGCAGTCGGCTGACGGTAAACTGAGCGTGTGCCAAAGTCATAAACTTGCACACCCCTCCCGCCATTACCTCATAATTATGATATCACACAAGTGTCTCATAGTTATGACATCACACCGCCAGATTCACAGTCTTGCCTCTTTCGATTACATTACACTTGGCCAGTTTGTGCCAAGACCCTTATCCCTGAAAAGCCAAGGACAAAATGCAGACTGTGAGCCTGGGTCCAGTCAGGAGAGTAATTACCAATTTTACTATTGAGATGAAAGTGTCTCGTTCAGCTATTGTTGTCCAGTCATAAGAGCTTATTGGTGGAAATTAAAGCTCTTGTTCACACTCTAAGATAATGGTGTTGGCAAGTAAAGTAGTCATTGCCTATATGATGGAAATTTGCCAAAACTTTTATGTCACATGAATAATATTTTTATCTTTCCAGTCACGAATGGTGAAGTCAGTGGTCTTACACACTGTCTATCCATTCTTGTCCCTATATAAATATTTGCTGACATACACTATTTCATGCATTACTTAAAAATGATTGTGTTTAAAATGCCAATGGGTTTATTGATTGTGTGCATTGGGTCAAGAAATTCAGCACTGCTCTAATGTGAAGTCCTTCAGAGCACATGAAATCATGACAAGAGTCATTTTAGTTTAGTGGAAAAATGACAGTTCTAAACATAAAAGCATATATCCATCATGGGAACAATTTCACTAAGAGACTGACTAGTTATTTTATGAAGCAGCTGGGTCAATCCATCTTCTGAGGTAAGTTAAAGGCTACACGTTGGGCTCTCAGCCGTCCAGTGTGTGTCACTGCTGCGTAGACACTCCACCTCCCCCCCGCATGAACACCTTTATGTGTTTGCCTCTCATCCAGCATCTGCTTTTCTCTTCAGTAATGATTCTCAGATTATGGAGTGTGATTCAAAAGCAAATCTGCTTATAAACACTCTAACCCTTGTGGTTAAATCATTCAGCATCACTGATAAGAGATGATATACAGTATATGATGACAGTGGTTTGGGGTCAGAATGAAAGCTGTCCTCTATAAAGATGAGATACGCACAAACACATGTACAGGATATCTCTAAATTGAGGAAAATTTATCTGTCTTAAGGGGGAATATAAAATAACCACACATACTGTAACATGCATGCACACAAATACACATGGTAATGGACTGTTCGTTTCCCCAATGTGTCACCCTCCACCTTGCAGATTTATAAGGAATGAACATAATGACTTTGTTCCCAAATGATCCCAGTATGCCTGTGAAAGATCCAGATAATCTTTTAATGGCCTGAGTTGTCGACTGTCTCATTGCGCAGCTCATAAATCTATGAGTGGAGAAAGCGCCCCTCAGCAACTCTTGGTCCCCTTGACTATTTTGTGTCTGAAACTGGATCCCTTCAAAGTAAAATGGGAGACATGTTGGTGTATGGGAAGCAGTGGGTTGTTACTTTCTCCAAGAGATTCACTGATTTCTGGAATTTCCAGTGGCAGAGTGGTAGGCAGGTGAAACGGTTGATATAAAGGTACTGAAAGCCAAAGGTGTCTGCTCAATTTTTGATATGCAAGTTTTAGAAAAAAATATGTTTTTCTCTCAATATATTTGTAAAAGACAGACTTTTGGAAAAAAAAGTAAGCTATATTTTGTAAAATTGGAGCTGTATGTTTTCCTATATAGCTGCTTCTTCTCATCTTGTAAACATGAAGGCAACAGAATCCACTTTGCTCCACAATTTTGTTATAGTGAAGTCAAATTAATTTCATTTATATAGCTCAAAATCACAATTTTTACAAGAGGGTCAACTTGGACAAGGAAAAACTCAACAAAAGCATTTAAAAAAAGGGACGTCAGGAGGAGTAACAGAGCAGAAATCCCTCTTTGAGGACACGTGTAATTGGTGTCGTATGTAGACAGCAGTAGCCGTAGTAGATTTATATAATATGGAGACACAAAGTGACAACACTGAGTGAATAATTTACATAACATGTAATTTTAATGAAGTGAGCCACTGTGGCCACAAGTGACATTAACATGATAACGGTAAACGCTTGAACGTAGTATAGCACAAATAGAGAAGAGCCATCAAGTCAGCACACTGACTAAGTATCTACACTTTAGTCAACATTAACCACCATAAGCTTGTGGTCATACCAGAACAAGTAAGGCTGTAGGAGCAAAACCACTGAGTGTATTGAAATGAGCAAGGGTGCTTTTTGTTTCTTATGAGTTCAACTTTTCATTTGTATGACGGTGGAGTTGTTATTTCTTCTTTGAAAAGATACACAGGCTTGATATAAAGTTTAAGTAAACATGTAAAGATGTTTGGATTGAAGACTGCAGATCAGAGAGGTTACCAAGCAACCTCCAGAGTTGATAGGACCAGTGGTGGAAAACAGATAAATACATGCACTCAAGTACTGTACTTCAGTATAATTTTGAGGTACTTGTCTTGAGTATTTCCATTTTATGGTACTTTACACTCTTACTCCAATACGTTTCTAGAGGAAAATATCTTACTTTTTACTCCATTTATGTGACAGCAAAGTTACTTTCCAGATTAAGATTTTAGATTAAAAAACATATGAAAAGATCATGAAATACAATATATTATTAAAGATAAGCCAATGATTCCCAACCTTTTTAGCTTGTGACCCTTTATTACAGTGTCTGGTTGGGTCTCCTTGTCATGTTTCAGATGTCTGAGTTGTTAACAGCTCCACCAAAGAGTGATTTCTCCTCTAAACTTCACTTGGATCATTCAAACAGTTATCATCACACACAAACCATTAGAGAAAAGTCCAAAAAATGGAGACAGATTTTTGTAGTAGAACTTTGTTTTTTCCTCTTTCCTACCATCTCACGACTCATAAATTTCTCTTGTGACCCTCTGGAGGTGGCTGACTCGTAGGTTGAGAATCTAAACTAGCTGTATGAAGTGGTTAAAATTAGCTCCACCTCAACCAGCCTCAACAGTGAAATGTTGCTTACACATTGACGCATCAGTGTTAAAAAATCTAATAATGTCATATATAAAAATATATCAGCCACAGGGGACGTTTAATTTTGATACATTAAGTACATTTTGTGTCTGAACTTTCTGACTTTTATTTGTAGAACTTACTTGTTGTACTGGTGCTTTTACTTAAGTATAGGATCTAAATACTTCTTCCAAAACTGGGTAGACCCTGGATCAACTTTCTCTGCATCAGGAAATTTCCATTCTTTAAAATGACTGTTTATTAACGGTACATCTAGTATCAAGCACGATAGCCATCAAACATCAACACTACTTGGAGTTTATAAGTTACGGTTCTGTAAAAACGACTATCAAACCAAAATAATATCAAACTGAGACATGCTGAAACAGTAAATACAGCACACATACTCAGAAGTTATGCTAACTCCCTAACAGGGGTTCTGGTGCATATCTCCTGTCCTGACCCAACCTTAGAGAGTAGAGGCGAAGAGAAGTGCCCTGGAATTCTGGGGTCTCATAAATAAACAAATAAACACATTTCATACACAGAGTACTTATTCTAATTACAGCCCTGGACATGTGCTGAGCAGTCTCTAATTTCTCTCTGAGCAGAGAGACTTGCGGAGCCGTCTGCGGCAGACCAGCAGTCGGCAGATGTAATTACCACATCGTCTCTGGTCCCTGGTACACTGAGAGAGCGGGAGACAGTGAGGGAGAGAGAGAGAGAGATGGAGAGAGGGACAGGGAGAGAGAGATTGATCCTAGTAAACAATAATTAGGGTTGGGGATGGTGTATTGTGGGACGTCTACTCGGCGGGACAGAGTAAAGAGACGGAAGGAAAAGGGAGAGAGGAGACAGGCAGGGATCATGGGCAGATGAAAGCCTCTGGGACAGGCAGCCCCCCTGACTGCCTGAAAGCTGATATTTTTATCAGACCCTGTTTAGAGCCCACATCACTGATCCATGTAGGGATACATAACAATTATTTTCAAGATCAATTAATCTGCCAATTATTTTCTTGATTCATCAGTGTATAAAATGTCATGAAATAATTAAAAATGTCCATCAAAATCTACCAGAGGTCAAGGTGACATCATCAAATTGCTTGTTTTGTCCAACCAACAGTCTAAATCTGATGTATTAAAGTTAAACTGATACAAAACAGAAAAAAGGTGCAAATGCTCACATTTGAAAAGCCGTAACTAGTGAATATTTGTTGGTTTTTTTGCTTGAGAAATGAAATCAATCGCCAAAATATTTGGCAATTAATATTCTATCAACCAATTTATTAATCAACTAATTATTTCAGCACTAGTTCTATAATTAATAAACTTTGAACAGTGCAAGACAAATGTGAAACATACAAAATGAAGAGATAACCAAAGTCTTGGCAACCTGCTATAAAGTGTTTTGCACAATGGCTTATAGAAGTCTTATAGTACAATGTTCCATTCAGTTTTAAGTAATTAACACCACATCAATGGTACCCCATGGAGTAATATTTACATTTAGTTTTTCTCACCAAAAAGTATTGTGTGTATTACTAAGGCCGCACAAACATGCTGAATGCATTTTCTTCTTCATAAACACCTCGCAAGGCAGATGTTTTTATAACTTTTGCATTATTTACAACCATGTTTGCTTGCCTGCAGGCTTCCTCTTCTGTGAATTTTGCTGGCGTATTGCTGCTCTTCTTGGCACATTACCGCCACCTGTTGATCAGTGGAATAGTTTGAAACCATTGGCAGAAATGCGTATCGCATTGTGCTGTATCGTATCGTATCCTATTGTATATTATAGTATCGTATCGTCTTGCATTGTATCGCATCAAGATGAAAAACAAAACAGGAAGACACTGATTAGAACATTGCTCCACAGTGTTACTAGTGGTCAAAATCCCGTCAGGGTACCTTTATCTTGACAGGGTTGATGCCTAGGTGCAAGACTATAGCTATATTACTACACAAAGTGGGAAACAGACCCTCAGGCTTGTGGTCTACTGTGTAGATATTGAATGTATCAATTTGATCAATAGTATTTTTGTTTTGGTAAAGTACACCAGAAAATGGACAGCGTCACTCTACCATTGCAACCCACATCGTGGTCAGAGGTGGGATTACATCTGTAGTGTTAATGACTTGAAAAAGTTTAAGAGACTTAAGCTCTACTGTGAACGAAACTTAATATGTATGTTCAAGACTTACTGCAGGATGTTTCAGACACATTTTGAATGGGCACAGCAGTACATCTAACTAAAAAGCAAGGAATCTCTGTCTGTCTGTCTGTCTGTATGTTTGTCCCTCGCATATCTGGAGAACCGTTCATCCAATCTACTTCACACTCGTCAGGTGTATTGCTGGGCAGCCAAGGACGTGCAGTGTTGAATTTGGTGCAATTTGGACCATATTAATGAATATTAATAAACTTTGAATAAATAAGCGAACAGCATACTGCTCAGCTCCATCTCTGAGTGCAGCGGAGGTTGTTTGGCAGCGGGGCTTCTGGGCTCTGACTCGACTTCACACTTGGCAGGTGTACTGCTGAGGGCCAAAGGAAGTGCAGTGTCGAGTGTGAAGTTTGGACACATGACACGTTTAATAAACTTTGAATAAACAAGCGAACAGCGAGCTGCTCAGCTCAGTGTCTGAGTGCAGCAGGGACTGTTTGATACAAACACCATCACATCACAGCAGGGTGGGGCTTCTGGGCTCTGACTTGCTGAGCCATGCGCACTGCTCAGTTAAAATGCCCAAGAGAGAAGAAGGACTGCATAAAGGAGAAAAAAACAGAGGTTGAGGCAGTAAAACTAACCAATAGGAGCACAGACATGTTTGATTGGCAGCAGAATCAACCAGTGGAAGGCTGTAAACTGCTTCTACGGTTCAACCTCAGTTTAGTCTCACTGGTGAAGTTTCTGTCTGGATTTAAACCATTTGATTTATTAATTCCTTATCTTTTTAATTGATACATTTGTCAATTCATACATACATATGTAGTTCTCGAGAAATAATAAACATTTGGCCCGTTCCGAACAGGCACGTTTTGAATGGGCACTGCACTAGTGTGTCCAAATGTAATGTAATATTTTAAGACCTTTTATTATTTCAGTTTATAGTGTGCTTACATGATGCCTATTTCTAAATATATTTGTACATATATATATAATTACCACAAATTAATGACACACAGCAAACTTGGGGCAGGTAGTATTCAAGTCTAGGAGTAGTGGTTAGTGAATGAGTGTACTTGATAGGTAATTCAAGGCAAAAGGATACATTGAATACACAATGCACGCAGGGTGGGAAGAATAAGGGTTCAAAAGGTTCACATGATTCATGCTTCGAGGCCACCTAGTAGGTTAATCTGGCCCTCGTTAGGTGGTTTAAACTTCATACTTCATAAGCTTGTTCAATATTCATGTATATTTTGTCTATGTTTCACAAATTTAAACACTAGCTTGTCAAGCACTAAAGTGACGTATAATAGAAAATACTTTTATTTTGGCAAAAATGTATAAATCTCTCCAAATTTTCAAAATTCAAAGGTCTACGTCAAGCACACAACAGTTGATGTTCAAGCACTCACATCATTCGCTGCACTCACGTAGAGGGGAAATACCATTCAACCAGAGGCCTCACACAGAGCAACTGATGCTGGGAATAAGGAGTCACCATCTTGTGGGGTGGGGGGGGAAGAGGAATTAGACTTTACGGGAAAGCATATCTCCCTAGTGAGAGGACTGGCGAAAAACATTATGTGTGTGTATGTGTATGTGTGTATGTGTGTGTGTGTGTGTGTGTGCGCATGAGGCAAGAGCGCTACAACTCAGATTTTACAAACATGCACGAGGGAATAGCTTTTCGGTGATTTTTGCATTCCCGACATTCCTTCCTGTGAGTTTCCAGTCAGCTTGAGGCTCACTGTTCCAAAGCTCTGACATCACAAGGGGGTTCCACTCTGCCTTCCACATTCTGCCTCACAATCCCACCCATATTTGGAAGTGAGAGGAAGGGAATCCCAGATGATGACTCAAAGGCTTCTGCTGCCAAGGGGAATTCTCTCCACATCTGTTTTTATGTGCGTGTGTGTGTGTGTGTGTGTGTGTGTGTGTGTGTGTGTATGTCTATTATGAGTGCATCAATGTGTACATTATCTCCTTGAACTGAAGATGGAGTTTACATCTGTAGGGAATTCCAAATGGTAATGTGGCTTTTTGCAGCTGTGTGAAATAACAGCCTGTGTCTGTGTCTGTACTGAAAAAGTGGCACCCTAAGTGACGTTGTCTTTCTATTTATAACCTGCTTCTCTTGGCAGTAATGACAGTAAAAAAATGCACTGTGGTGAATATGTATGCTCTTGATATCAGCTCTTTTCACCTCTTACTCCATAAATTCCGAAGACAGGCGATGAAGAGGGTAAAAATACACCCTTGCTAATGCACAGCACATGGTGGTGACATGACAGCTTGGGGCTGAGTCGATATGTAAGCTGTAACCAGTCACCCTGCATTGGACCACCACAAATGAGGCCACAGAGATAGATAGGACCATGGGTTGCTCAATGTGCTCAGCAGAGTGTGACCAACAGTCTACCGCCTGCTGGCTGCAATAAAGCCTTATACCTCCACAGACGAGTTTATTGGAATATTTTTAACAAGAAATAGCAAGCTCTGAAGCACATTAGAAAGGGAAGAAGGAAGTAGAGCTTGAGGGGGAGAAAGAAAGAACAGACATGGTTTTAGTTGTGTTGAAATTCTCTTTGTTGCAGTATGATTGATGCGAATTGTTGAGTTGGGTTTCGGAGAGCATGGAGGGGTCTCGAACTCCGGGTCTACAAGGCCATATCGAGGCCTAAATTTAGACCCACTTTGTTCCCGTCTGCATGCTGGTGACAGAGGACTCGGCTCTCTAGGGTTGTCTGTGGTCCAGTGTATCAGAAAGGCCGCTGTTGTTCTCCTGGCAGTCAGACACACAGACGTTCCCTCAAGCAGCCCAAAAAGAAAGAAAGCTTTCATGGAATATTCTGTTTAGCTGCGCAGACTGTTGTGTATGATACTCCCGGGACCCATAAAACAAGTAATTCACCGACAATATCTCACCCACGCTCTCTTTGCCACAGACTACAGCAACATAAATCTAACTGATTTCAAGGAGGAATTGAGACAGTGTTCAAAGTGTTCAGAGCATGTGTAGCTCAAATCAGCAAATGGGCCTGTATGGCAACATTATCTTTGAACTGACTGAAAAAAAAAGGCCACAAAAACTGAAAACCAGCGAGAGAGGTGACATCAAAATGAGCATGTCAGAGAAACACAAAGCAATAAGTCACCCAGTGTAGACTCTAATTTTCCTCTACATCATGCTGCTCTCCACAGGCACACTGTATGGCTATGTTTAAAAAGCTCAGTCACCCGGTACACAAATCCTTCCCTTCATCATTACCAAAAACAAGCTAATTAAAAACCTGTTAATAGGCTGAGCTGTGGGTGTTTTTAGAAGAGAGGAAAATAAACAGCACCAAAATAAAAAAAAAAAACATAAACATATCAGAGGGACCCCTGGATGGTTAAACAAATTGATGACACAGCTATAGTCATTAATAGGGATGGAAACACACACACACACACACACACACACAAACACACACACACACACACACATCCTACACATCCGCACTCGAGCATGCACAGAGACACATAAACAGTGCAGGAGGAGGAAAAAAAACAAGTGACTCACTGAAAACCAACTGGGACTCACAGTGTCATATCCTGAGAGAGAGCGAGAGATGCCCTCCTCTTACAAGGACAGATGGATCCCCCAATCTGTTGTGTGCCAGTTTGCCAAAGGATAACTGGTCACCATATATCCTGCACCTGAGAGAAGACCTTTTGGCTCTCTGTGAAGACCAAAGCATATTTAAGAAATATCAGCTAAGTAACTGGGAGATTAACTGTGCAGTACAAATCCAAATGCCACCATGCACTGTAATTTTTGATCAAAGTCCTTTGTTGACCTCTAGTGGCCGTACTGAGGAACTGCATGTGGGCATGACGTCATATCGGGCCGTACCATTACATTACAAACAGTGTAAACAGAGTAAAGTACAAGTCTAACGCAGTGTATTTTTCGCAACTTCATCAGCTTGTTTCGATGATAAAACGCTAACTTAATTATACAAACCCTTTTAGTATTACTAGTTTTAAAAAACTGGACAGAAATGAGGTGACGGAGCAGTTATGAGTGTCGGAGTTTCTCCTGCGTGAGAAACCGCAGGAAGTGCAGAGAAGGAGAGAGGCGCCTTTTCTGAGCTCATGTTGTCAGGCAAGAGCAGCTAGCCATTCATGTTCAGTTGGCCAACGCTGTTTGTAGCCTAAATAGGTATTAACTTATATCAATAACACAGCGTGGCACAACAGAAATTCAGTCTGTAAAGTCTAATAATACAACATGGCTGAAAAGAAGAAGCGAACGCCTAATGTACAAAATGACAGTTGGGTTGTCATAGCTGCAGGTACGTCACAAGTCATGCCCGAGCTAAGCTAGCTTTCTGCATTATGTTTGTTTTGACCAGGAAACATTAGCAAAGTTTCATAGCGCTTCTTACATTTATCATCACCGACTTTGACTTGAGATGCAGTTGCTAGCATGCCACTATTATTAGCTACACATCAGCGTGTTACTACAAGTTATTAACTTTGTTTTGAGTTAGAGTTGCCTTTGTTCTTGCTTTGTGCATGCAGCTGCACACTGATCATCTTCCACACAGTGTAAACAGTGATGTTTTGTCAGATTGCACCTGCAGCTGTTCATGTATCTTTTGTTTGGGTGTCCACAGACTCTGTCATCGACACACAGAAGCATGACAGCGACCCAGCTTTTGTGAGACTGAGGAATCCCTCCACAGGTCTAACTTTTATTATTATGTATTTATCTAGGTATGCAGTTAACAGATATTTTCATTATTTGCTTTATTAACTGCCAGAAAATAGTGAAAAATGTCTCAAGTTTCCAGAACTAGGTGATGTTTTGAGATTGCCTGTTTTTTTCTCTCCAACCAACAGTCCAAAACCCAAAAACATTAAATTTACTATCATAGAAGATTATGGAAATCAGTGAATGTTCACACTTGAGAAATTGAAACCAGGGAAATTGAGATGTTTCTGTTTCATAAAGGATGATTAATCAGTGATCAAAATTGATGCATTTCTTCTGTCGGTTGGCCAACTGATTAATCAACTGATAGTTTCAGCTGTTCATTGATCTTTTAAACTGTTTCCCCAAATTACTGCTTTTGAGATCCAAAACCTTGTCATGCAGCATGACGCAGCAATGTACAACATTTGTGATTAATAAATAAGTCTGTTGACAGAAATGAATCGTTAATAATAATGTAGATAATTATTAAGAAAAATATCAATTATTTGCTGGTTCCAGCTTCTCAAATTTAAAAATATGATTGTTTTCCCTGTTTTTATATAATTACAACTCATTTATTTGGGTTTTGGATTGTTTATAATACAAGGCCTCAGCAATTTGATGATGTAACCCTGGTCTCTCAGAACTTTTTCACAATTTCAGGCATTTTTATAGACTGGACCTGGGATTAATTGATTAAATTATGAAAATAATCAATAGTTGCAGGCCTAACAACATTGTATTAACATTATGACAATATGTGATAAACAGTCACATAAAAAACAAGTAAACGTCTTCAGAAGAGCCTGCTGTTATTTTTGATTCTTCACAGAAATCTAATGCTGTATCTTGTGAGCTGCTTGTGCAGACGTGGTAGTGAAAGTAATTCTGTTCCTCATTTTGTCACTGCAGATGCAGCATCTCTGTACATGCTGGGAAGTGGTGATGTGCAGCTTTATGAGGTCAAAGCATTTGAAGAAGATTTCCACTCCTGGTTTGTTGGACAGACTGTACAGAGAGGTTGGTGTCATCACTCATTACTGTGTTACTCTACAGCAGTGGTTCCCAAACGGTTTTTAGACCACAGCAACCCTTCAAAGGATTTTTTTTGTCATGGCACCCCGAGTACCCAACCCCCAAAATAACTTACATAGCCTATATGTACACAGAAGCTTATTGGGTTTAACAATGTCATATTATATTATAATAAATTCTATTATATTAGCCTATATTATGTTGATATTATGTTACATTATATACATGCTCAATCACCCAATAACAATAATAATGAGTTAATATGTTAAATGTATTTCTTTCATTTTCTTCAGTTAAAATGAGCCGATATTTCAAATGTACAAGGAAAAACAAACAAACAAACAAAACACAAAAACGGTTGCAGGCATTTTAATGGGACATGTGAGCTGTTGATCTTGAGAGAAAACAACCTGCAGGTCTGACTCCACTGACAGGACGTCTCTTGTTTACCAGCGATGAGAGAGCCACATAACACAAATATGACTTTGGGAACATGCAATACCACAGTGAATGTGGATGTATGACGATGGATATCCGTCTTCTGCAAACAGCCAAAACTTGTCCGTTAAGCCATTAGCTGAGCAGTTTTGTCAGTTGGCTCAGATTCAGTCGTCTCTGTGTTGAGAGCTGAGATGTTTCAGCATTTATTTGAACTGTTTACTGTCTCAAATCTTTCCACTGCTGCTCTGACACTCGCTTTTTTTCTGACTGCTGAGTTCCTGCAAAACTCCCGAGCCGGAAAGTGTGTTGTGTTACTATGACAACCGGCAACAGTGAGTTAGTTGCGGCCTCCTGCATATTAAACAGTTTTTAAGAGAGATTTTAATGTGGTTATTTTGATATTTATTGCGTATTTTGATATGTTTGAGAACATAACATAAAAAGTGGTTAATGTAAATGTTGCTGTTATTAAAAACACACAGTAGATGAACAATGATATGATAATAATAATAATAACTTTATTTGTATAGCAGTATTTCATACAAAATGCAGCTCAAAGTGCTTCACATTAAAGAGATAAAAAGCAAAAGAGAGACATTAAATGTCATTAGATGACATTATATGATTAACCTTGTGGCAACCCCACTGTGGGAACCACTGCTCTACAGCATCTTTATCGAAACTTTATCATAAACAGTGCTGCATAAGTGGTTCATATTACGTCCAGTTCCCATCAGCAGTTTTTATCAGCTGTAAAAGAGCTTATGCAATCAACACTTTGCTATGTGAGCTTTCATAGCAGCTTATGATGCTAATAGAGCTTCAAATAGGCCAAATCATCCTTGCTGAAACCACAGGTCCACTGCACATAAAAGTATTTAACTTCTCCAGAGGAACATTCTCCATATATATACATTCATATATCATGACAGTGTTTTCCAATTAAAGACAAACAGTGTTGACAAAAAGGAAAAGCTGTCACAAGTTGAATCTAACCAAGGTACATGTACATGAGAGGGTTAATATTCTGCAAACTGGCATCTCTATCAATCTGATATGACCAGGCTATGTAACAGTGTTTGAAATGTCAGCATTTATAATGATATCTGTGCATGTAAATATTCATAGATGATGGAAGGTTATTTAAATTGTGGTCTTGGCTAAAACGTTTACCATGTGTTAATCAACTAGTTGTCTCGTTTTTTTAACAGATGGGAGGCTTCTCTTTGTCACACCAATGGATCCTCTCTATCTTATTTTGCCTTATTTGATTAAATCTGGCAAAGAGGTAAGAAAAAGAAATCTGTTCATCTCACAGCTGTCGTTCCAGTTATGTTGATGATTATTGTGGTGTAACTGTGGTGTAACTCCTCTGCAACTCTGCCACAGCGAAGGGTGTAATTCCCGCTGAAGGCTGATGGTTTTTTTCCTAGTCTACCTATCAAACTTATATTAAGCATGAATATGTTTAAACTTATAGTTAAGCTGGAGAAGTAGCAAGACTTGCTGTGTTATACAGATATGAAATAAGACTTCTTACAACACCAATACTGTGAAGCATACACGATACATTGTATGTGGTCTATTTAGCGCTCATGGAGAGAAAAATGTTAAAATGACACATTGTATTGGAACTATTTCATTACCAAAATTCCTAGAAACAGCATTTGCAACATGTAACAACGTGTATAGTGTATTAAAAAACTGAGACACCCCTGTGCAATATCACTAGAATGTTAAATGATTCAACATTTTATCATCTTACAATAACTGTAGTATTTTAGGGTGGAGTGAAGGGTATTTGATCTTATTTATAGTTAAAAACAAACAGGTTAGATAGACTAAATTGAAAATACAGACTTCAAAGTACAACCTCAATGCTACACAAGTGATAACACCTGTGACCACTGAAAGAAAAATGATTACATCTGGGACTTCCAGTTAAGACTAATTTCCTGAACAAGGTTATAAAAGGACCTGTGAACACCACAACTCTCAGTTTTGGCCTGGGTTGTGTCTAATGCAACATGGCTCCAACATGGTAAGGAATTGCCTGAACAAGTAAGAAGCCAGATTGTGAGACTTCATGAAGATGGGAGAGGGTACAAGATCATCAGTAGGCTACTGAATAGAAGCCAAAACACAGTTGCAGCAGTGGTTAGGAGGTACAGGAGGTTCCAAACCACCAGTAACAGAAGGCGCAGTGGCCTTCCTTGAAAAATCATCATATGCACAATTAGCTATTTACGCAACCTTGCATTGAAAAACAGACGGGCAAGTGCTTCTGACTTGGCACAAAGATTATCGAAATTGGTGTTTCAGTGACTGTTCAGACAGAGTGAAGGACATGAAGTCAACCTGGATGACATCCAAGAAGAAAACCATTGCTCAAAAAATGGCACAAAACTACAAGAATAAACTTTGTCAAAGAAATAGAAAAGAAGCCTGATGAATATTGGCAGCACATTCTTTGGTCAGATGAAACCAAAATAAATAAGTTTGGCATGGACCTGACAAAGACTACCACATTGACTGCATAGTGCCGAACATGAAACATAGAGGCAGGAGTGTGCTGATATGGGGCTGCATAGTGTAAAAGGTGTAGGGGAGATCACATTTATAGATGGCGCTATGAATGCAAGATTGTATACCCAAATACTGAATGAAAAGATGACTCCCAGTCTCAAGAAGGTTGGCAGGAGAGGAATTTTCCAACATGACAATGATCCCAAACACACTGCAAAAACCACAGCAGAAGAAAAAAGTGAAACTATGACCTGGCCAAGTACAGTATGTCCCCTGACTTCAATCCAACAGAATACTTTAGGAGTATTTTAAAGTGGAAAGTAGAGTAACAAAACCCCTCCAGCAAAGAGCAGCTGAAAAGAATTATCTGTGAAGAATGGCAGAACATCTCTCCGCAGATTTGTGCAAGACTGGTATCATCCCTGCCCAGGAGGATCTAATCTGTCAGAAATAAAGGCAGGCATACAAAATATAGAAAAATAAAAGAATGGAGTCTCACTAATGAAGGGTGTGCCGACTTTTGTCACAGTTCATTCTTAAATATGGACTTTTGATTATAGTTTAATTAGTCAAACACCGTTTTTTTAAAAGAAATGTTAGTGATATTGACCAGGGGTGTATTCAGTTTTCTTAAATACTGTATGTAAGACTCCTTTTGAAGGTGTCTCAGAAGTGTAGTGACTGTACCAGAATGATTGACTGTTCCTTTAATGATAACACCACACACCTGCAGCCCATATTTCCCCCTCCCTGTTAGCTTGTTGTAATATTTTTGATCACTTTGTGGTCTATAAGGAGACAGTAAAGCTATTTTGTGGAGGCAGTGCTTCCTCACAAATAAAAATTAGAAAGGTAGTAGTCTCAGCAATATCATGTCTCTACTATAACCTGAATAGTACATCAGAGGCTGTAAATAAGACTTTAACCCTTTCCGTTTCCTAACTTACACCTCACACATGAAACATACAGTCTCAGCTTTAATTATTTTGATGTCATTTGCTGCTCAGGGGAAGTTCCAGCCTGTGGATCAAGTGATGATGGATGAAGAGTTCCCAGCTTGCTCAAGGCTGCTGAGCTGCACACGTTCACTGGCCTCCATGCACCACATTGCTGAGGAAAAAGGTCCAAGTTTATTCATGAAGCTAGTATCACACGATGAGAAAGGTTATGTTGGTTGCTTTATTTAAATGCCTGGTGTCATACTTCCAGAGGTGGGAAGCCTGAAGTTTCATCGATACAGTCAAGAGAAGACGATGGATTGGTTAAAGAAAAAGGTACTCTAAAGTATTCATCGTCACCATTTAATGGAATTCAAACATCTCTACATTTGAGCTGTAATATCCCAAAATATGTGAAAACAGTGCACTCATATCAAATGCATCCTTGTTTTTATGATTTTTCTGTTTTGGTGTAGGTGGAGAGGACAGTCACTGCCCTCAAGAAGAGAAATATCTCTGTGGGAGAAGGAGTGAAATCCTCAACATACGTCAGAGTGAAGTCAGAGTCAGACGCAAATGAAGGCATGTTGCTTCAACTTTAGGCAGCTTCACTGTTATAACTACCCAAAATTCCAGTGTCAGCTTTCTATGAAAAGAGAAATTATTTTATTTGGGCCCCATTTGTATTTTTTTCCACCTTAGTTCTTGCAGCACATAGGATATTGACCAATAGATGGCAGTAATAGTGCATGATTTCCATCATAAAACACTGAAACAACATTTCACCATCTTTCATTTTCATATCACTCAACCTCAAACTATATGATCACTGTCATTTTCTTATCTCCATGATACAGAGGACTACCTACGCTATGCCCATGGTCTGATATCAGAGTATATCAGCGAAGACCTGAGCAAAGCTCTCCTCAAACACTTGCAGTATGTTCAGATATTTAACACTTTGATATTATAATCATTATTAGTGCTAAGTTATGGTGAGGATGCATTTCAACCATGCCTTTTATTCTCCTCCACAGGTTACCAGAGCTCACAAGCCCAAAGGAGACAGAGCCACCTACTAAGGTATGTTGGTGTCTGCCTTAGACGTGAGTAGAGTCGGTGTGGCATATTGTCTCATTTCTGTTGTCGAAACCACTGTGCACATTTTCTGTAGTCCTCCACCTCTGTTGTTGTTGCAGTTGCATGTGTTGATTGACTTTTACATTGGGGGAAAACAAATCACTGCTTGTGTGTTTCTAACATCAGTTATGATTTAAGAGCTTTTTTATTTACAGTGCGAGGTCATTGAAACTAGTAGTAGTGTGTTTCTGTGGTTAAAAACAAAACTTTGGTGCTCTTGGTCATGAAAAGCATTTCTTACTTCCTCGTTTGGCAGAAGCGGAAACTTTCAGACAATCCGGTGGAAGCTGGAGAGGACTACACCAAATTCAACAGTGCAGACTTTGCGCGGAAAGTGAGTGTATACAGAGCAGTCTGCCTGAATAGACTAAACAGTTATAGGAGGATGCTCAGAAATGATAAAATCATCATTTGTTTTGATTATATCAGATTAACTAAATTGATCATTTGTTTGTTTTCATTGCTGGAATCATTTTTTAAGACCTATAGTGATTGTTAGTGTAGTTCATGTTTGTTTACCGCTTTCTTTCTTTAAAGGACCAGTGTGTAGGATTTAGTGGCATCTAGCAGTGTGGTTGCAGATTGCAACCAACTGAATTCTCCTCCCCCTCCGAGCATGTAGGAGAACCTATGGTGGCTGTGAAAGTCGCGAAAAACGCGAAAGGTCCTCTCTAGAGCCAGTGTTTGGTTTGTCCATTCTGGGCTACTGTAGAAGCATGGCAGCGCAATATTGCGGGCTCCGTGGAAGAGGACCCGCCCCCTATGTAGATATAAAGGGCTCATTCTAAGGTAACGAAAACACAACTCTTATTTTCAGG
Source organism: Thunnus thynnus (assembly GCF_963924715.1). NCBI lineage: Eukaryota > Metazoa > Chordata > Actinopteri > Scombriformes > Scombridae > Thunnus > Thunnus thynnus. Next base: position 23,338,585 of record NC_089527.1, read on the forward strand.
TGATTATACACTAATTAAACATACTTATGAATATTGTATTCTATTTCTGCCAAGTCTGTTCAGCTAGATGCCACTAAATTCTACACACTGCACCTTTAAGCTTTGTCTCTAAAGTACACACACAAGTCAAGGGGCCTTACCTTGAGAAAACATGTTTTTTTCTGTTTGAATTGAAGGTCAAGATATGTAATGAATTCCCTTCTATCTCTGTGCAATGTCGGTGAGTTATATTGATTTATTTACTTTTTGCCCCTCACTCCAGCCACCCAAGAAGATGACTGCTGCTCAGAAAAGTCTGGCTAAAGTGGACAAGACTGGCATGAAGCCTATGTCATCCTTCTTCAGCCCCAAGGTCAAAGCAGAAAAGAAATGAATGTTGTACAGTTTATGGTTTTGTATACTACACCTTTGTAATAAAGAAAAGAAAATGACAATTTGACAATATTTTCATTTAAAATAGTTTGAATGAGATCAGTTTCATTAATTTGATTTTTCAGTGCTGTGAGCACCACAAAAAAATCCATTAATCCCCCGTTGTGTCTTGGATATCTGAAAACCTGGATAAATTAAACCAGAAATATTAGCTTTGCTAGATACCACAAGGGTTAATTAAGTCTTGTTGCTCTGCAGGTCTGAAGCATAAACTGTAGTCAACCTAAAACTATCACAATTTTGAATTATTGATATTATTTAATTATGCTCAGTTCATCAGACCTGAAAGAAATGCTATCAAAAGAAGGGTCAGACTAATCTAGAGGTGTCAGAGGGAATGAAGGAAAGTGACATCCTGTGATTGATGATATTTTTCTACCACTTTTCAGAAAATCTGAAACTAATGACACTGGATAGGCTTTTTCCACAGCAAACATTTTGTCTTGTGTCATAAATTTAATGATGGCTGAATTCCTTTTAGGCGCTTTAGTCTCAAGGTCCTTGTGTTGTGCATGCTGACTCACTGTCATGACTCAACAGGCACACTTGAATAAAGCAGAGCCATCGTTAATGTTAATTAGTAATATTTGTGCTACTATAGCAAGTCAAAATGTCTGCTGTGAAAAAGGTCTGTATGTGATCAAGATTAATGAAGTTTATGTCTCTGGACAGTTTTTTTAAAAAAAAAAAAAAAACTTTATTAAAATTACACTTAAAGTTTTTGTATGTATGAACTGTCCACACAGAAGAGCATGGTGTCTGTCCAAGCAAGTAGGTTGAGCTCTGCGTCAGCAGCCTGGCAGTGCTGGTGGTTTCAAATGTCCATCAAGCTTCACTGCTTTTTTAATTTGGGCTTGAAGCGCAGAGTCTGGAATGCGCTCTCCACCACTTTGGGCAGATGGATCGGGTTCCTCTGCAGCCGCAGTCTGCTGCTTGTGGACCCACTCGGGTTTTTCTTGTTCAGGATGCTTTCATTGGCACAGACAGGGACTTCTTTCTGTTTGGAGTCATCTGCGACCCGAGGAACCCGCAAAACCCAGTTAGAGTGGAGGTCGTGTTCTGCAGAGCTGGAGGCCACTGTGGGAGAGAGAAGCAGAGAGCAACAACCTGAGCTGAAGCTGAAAACCAACAGCTTCCTCTCCTGGTTTGACACATAAAGTGGTCCCAAAGACCAGGGGCTCTGTATAAATTGGTATAAATGATGTACAGTTTACCCAAACCTTAACCACACTCAACTATTACCTGCCTGCATCTGTTATGACATCCAGAGTGGAGAAAATAAGACATTTTTCTTGGCACAGATTTTGACATTGTTGGAAAAGCTCAGGTGTAATTTATTTAACAATGTTCGTTAACAATGTCTGCACTCAATTGAGATGTGCCAGATCTATGAGCATGATACAATGCATGCTGACTTTACTGGGTCAAACTGGGCCATCTTTAATATTATTGGCTACACCTGTGCTTTTCTTGCAAAGGCAAGTCAAATTGTCTGCTCTTTTTTGTTCATGTAAAAGAAATAATAGATCAATTTTATAATACTCAATAATAGATATTAAAGATATGGAAGTATTAGCTAAATCAACTTATGTACCACAAGTAAAAATTAATGAAGAATAACCTTTAGTGTGTTAAAAATGACCGATTCATTAACATGTAAGCGGTCAAAGTATTGCTACAACAAACTACTAATACTAGTACTTCTACATATTTAAACTCTAATATACAGAAAAGTATCATGTTATCTGAATGTATATGTTTGACATATAAAAACTACAATATAGAAGATAACTAGTGCAGCTGTAAACTGAACATTTCCCTCTGAAATGTAGTGAAGTGCTCGTATAAACTTTAACAAATGTTTAAATGGTGGCCACCTACATGATGTCATCAAGCTCAGTGTAATAGTAACTGATAAAAGTGTAATGAAATTTGAATGGAAAGTGATAGAGATGTCAAGCTCAGTTGTTATACACCAACTGTGTCCAGAGAAGACATTTAATCAGTCAGATTAAGTAATCATGATTATATTGGGACTTTAAGTACAATATTTGAGTGGATGTACTTAGTTACTTTGCACCTCTGATCTCAACCATCTCAGAAGACCTTTTATTTAAATGAGAGTAGCAGTACAGCAAATACTGTCCTACATTTAAAATGTTACTGAAGTAGAAGTGCAGTAGTATTCTCTGCAAAATATATTGAGTGTCAAAAGTAAAGTTATAAAAAATAAAACTACTCATAAGAGCGGATGAACAGCTCCCGTCATAGTAATGTTTTTATATATCTTTGGATTATTACTTATGCAGATATATATTGAACACTGGATAGTGTTGCCTTTTAAAAAATATAAATCAGTGCATCATGTTTATAAAATCATATGGTTTTTACATAAAATCTTAGAGTACTTGAGTAGATTTGGTAACACTTTATAATAAAAGTACATCTCATTAAGCATTACATATGCTTAACTAATGCTTGAGTCAATGATTTCATGCATAAATTAATGCAGGATGTATCATGAATTCCTGCTGCTCACCATTAAATGATCAAGTCACTATGACTTGATGTGATTACTTAACACTTGATATAGATTGTCAATTAATGAATGTTAATTACTTCATACATTAGGCTAATATATGATATGTCACCAAATTAGCTCAGTTCCAGTTATAATGTAGGATATTTTATAGCCATGCATTTGATCAGCGTCTATGAAGCTGCTTTTTTATTATCAAACTGGTGGTCAGATGCAAACATGGGCATATTGCTGCATGACGCTTTATGTCACGTTTACAAGCGAACAACATGAATGCGCGTTCAGGTTGTATCATGCTTTAACTGTCAATTAAAGTAACTGTGAATTAACACTCGTTAAATTACGAAGTTTAAACTTATAACATGAAGTCATCATTACTTGATTATTTGTCAATGGTGATCAAAAGGAATTCATGATACATCCTGCATGAATTAATACATGAAAATCATCATGACTCAAACATTAGTTAAGCATTACTTAAAGTCCCCTTCCACTCAAAAACATGTTTTTCTTCTTGTTCCTACAGTTGGATGTTTGAGCTTCACTGTGCAGAGTTTGATACCTAAAGGCTGTTTTCACATTCACCTGTTTAAAGTGGAAAGTTTCTCTGAGCTCATTGAAAATCAGATTTTAAGGGACAGGCCTATGAGCATGATTTGTGACATCACAACTAGTTTGGAACCAATCGTGGTCCATATCAGACACACATTATTGTTCCAAGCAGAGTGTTTTTATATGCCTTACATGTCTGGAGGAGGAGATCATTAAGTATATTATTTGGACCATTATTGACCCCAGGGGATTGAGAATAACTGTTAGTATAACATCTATTTGATTGCCTGTATCGGCTACCAATGAATAAGCACTAAATTCCAGGTTCACCATTAAGCAGAAGGATTTCAAAGTCACCTATGAAGTCCACGTCAGCGTGTCCATCATCCACGTAGGGTTTGCGCTGAGGTTCGCTGTCGCAGCTCGCGATGACCTCATCAAAGAACTGCAAAGTGTCTTGCTCATTGGGGGCCGGAGGGGCGGAGGGTCTGGCTCTTGATATCTGTGAAGAAATGGGAGAACATTCGTCTTTGATATTGCCTGTCGTGTGTTCTTGAAGAGGTGATTTAAGCTTACCGGTTCTTTCTTTGGTGGAGGAGGCGCAGGCTTCTTCTTGGAGGACACTGTGGCCTTTGTGTCGTTACTTTTTAAGTCACTGACACTCTTTGTGTATTGCCGCCTCAAAGCCACAAGTGCTTCCAGGTACTCCAGGCAGTTCTGATTCTGAGAGTAAAGCCATATCCTATCCTCTTGTCTCTGATAATAGTACAAGGTCGACTCGATGCTCACTGTGCTTTTGCTCCGTTTTAAGGTCGAGCCCACGGCTGCCTGAGTTTTCTCACCCACTACCAGCATGGAGGTGCTGCGGACCAGCCTGACGGTGCAGGCGCTGTGGTAGTCCTGCTCGGACCTAAACCCACCACCATCCCGCCCCCTCTGTCCGGGATGGTTGGGACGGAACACATTATTTATCTTCCTGAACATTCCTCTAAACGGAGCGTTTCAACGTTACAGACTTATCCTGAGATTCCTCTGTGTCACTGGAGTATCTATCCATATTTCTCGTCAAGCCAACCTAATACCTCACAAAGCAAACAAACAAACAAACAAACAAACAAACAAACAAGCAAGCCTTTAAACCTGATTGGAGCTGTTCACGCTGACCAGTCTCTGTCCATGGTGCTGAAATCGCCAAACGGTGGTTCTGACAGTGACACGTAAGCAAAAGCAGATCTGAGACAGCTGTCTAACCTGATCTCAACGTGTCTTTAATGTTAGCGGATGTTGCTCAGCAACATCGCTGTAGCAACGGGTCGGTAACTCTACACTTTGTGCCATCATTACTATTGAGCAGCAGTCCTGTGTCAGATATCCTGACTCTTACCAGACTTGAGGCAGCGGACAAAATATCAACAACTATCCAGCAAAGTGTTGACCTGTTTTAAAAGTTTTAGCAGTGAATCCACCTGTTTATAAAACGTGTGTTAGACAAGACAAAAAAATGTTTTAAAAAAAAAGATGTGGTAGATTAAACTGCGGATGAGGCTTATCTGTTCCAATTTTGGAGTTTATGGGCTATGAAAAGATTAAAATGACCAATTCAGTTGTATGAACGACCAGTATATTGCAACAAATTCGAGAAGTTACATGACTTATGTGTGTGTAATATCTGTCTCGGTTTACTCGCTCAATCATTAATAAAACATATGGTCTCGTGTTTCAATTACCTCTGTTGTTGGGCTTTCCTGTCACAACCGGAGGAAGTCTGAATAAAAGAGTCTTAATTGAAGCGAGACTTAAGCTGTACACACAAGGTGCTTTCAATTCGGGAAAAATCCCAGCCATAAGTTTCCATAACTTTCACTAGAATTAGACCTCACTTATGAAGGACATGAGTTTCTCCCACACTTACTTGAACATACCTGAGGAATATGAAGGCGCTGTTTCAAGGAGGAAATGAGGAGCTGTGGTTGCATACTGAAGTCACACTTCTGCTTTACACAGACACAGATAGTATTATTGCAGCTATAAGCTCCACAGGAGACAGAAAAACGAAAACGAGACTCTGAATCTCACACACCTGCTTCACTTACACAGAAATAAAACGTCAGTGGTTCCTTTTTACAGCTTGTGTGTTTTTTCTAATAATATTTCACCTCTAACTTCATTTGGCAAGCATAAAAACTACCAATGTATTGTCTTAAGAGAGTTAAATAGATATAATTTTCTTAACTAAGATATGCCTGTCAATGAAGTCCTGTGCAAATATTTTTCTGAGACGAATGATGTGTTTAAATATATTTATGATTAGCCCAGCTGCAGTTTTAAGTTTGCAGAACTGGGTGGAAAAAGATGAGAAAAACAGGGGCATTTCCACTTCCTCTTGAAGTGGTATAAAACAACCCTCTCAAACATGTGCTCACTCTTTGCACATGACTAAACATTTGGTAGTCTGTATTGTTGAACATGCAGTGAGTTTAAGACGTGCCTTCTTCTGTTGTGGTAAAGATTGTACTTGGACATTTGTCATCTGAAAACAAGTTGTCAGCTGACTGGGAGACTGTGCTACAAGGTAGGAATGTGTTTGTTTTCAGAAGAAAGGTTAATAGGATTTATTTTAATGACAGATTCATGCTCACAGCTTCTGGGATAACCTGTGCTCATGCTCAGTGTGTGCTCTTTGTTGCAGCCATGCTTTGTGAAGGTAGACTGCTGAGTATGGCCTACGGTGAATTGGAGGAGTTGGATCCCCTCCCTCCTGAGAAGGCTCCTCAGAGGGCTTACAGGCTGCAGAGAGCAGCTGCTACCCTTCTGCCAGGCCCCAGCAGAAGCACTTTACTCGTTCACCACAACTCCCCAGAGCAGGCAGACAGTACAGACAGCAGGGGTGCTTCAGTGGAGTTATACATTTCTCCGTTGCAGTCCTTGGATCTCCAGAGAGCCTGGCCAGGCAGACAAATCTCTCCAGGGATAGAGATCCCGGCCCAGACTCCCTCAGGTGGTGATGCCCCATTTTTGGTTCCCTCCTTCTGTCAGAGCATCTGCCAAAACTATAGCGACCTTCATATTGGAGGCGACCAGGTGCTGCCTCTCTTAGCCAACAATGGCGAGCTGCGGGTCTGTACTGATGCCCAGGCTGTTGGCCCTTTCCTCCAGTCCTGTGATGTGCCCCCAGCTGTGGAGGATTCTCTCCCAGGACAGGCATCACAGGACAGGCCTCTGCATCCGCTGAGGGGGGATTTGAATCGTTGGAGGCTGGGAAGTGGTCGTGATCGGAGCTTTCTGCTCCAGGGGCGCGAAGGACCGTTCTCCAACTCCCTTCTGAATCACTATCTGGAGCAGAAGCTCTTGGACCTATACCAGCAATACATGATGGAGAACATGGCCAGGGAAGGGGCGCCTGGTTCGGATTCTGAAGCAGGCCCTATTTGCCCTTTACTGGGCTCAGAGCTGGTCCTGACTAGCCTGGACCAGATCACTTTGCAGCTGAGCCGGGAAGGGAATCTGGAGGCTGGCCTGGCCAAAGATATGGTCCTGAGCTGCCTGCTACGGGTGGCTGGTGACATGCAGTCAAGTGAGATCAGCACTCCTTGTCTGCAGATTTCAAATGAGGCATCCAGGGAGCAGCTCACTGAGAATAAAGAGGAGTAACCCCCCGTGTTGAGTGGATGTTGAAAGCAAGTTCTGTATGAGACTAGTTAATTACCAGGAGAATGGGCTCTATTTATGTATTGTACTTTTGATGTGCACCGTGCAATGGGCTCATGTGTATGTGTTGTGTGTGTGTTGAGCTGTTGTTGTTATTTTGTAAAGGACAATAAAGACAGGAACTGAAAATTGAAACTCGACTTTGCATTTTTTTTTCCAAATATCATTCATCAATAACATCATGTCCTTGCTTTTTCCATTTCTCACCATGTCTTTGAGTAAAGATCAACACTCTTTTCTTCATCTGTTTTAAATGTCTCTCTGCAGTAAAGTAATGGAGAACATAATTTAAATGGTGTCCCTGTCATTTACTGAATGCAATTCATTTGAAATAATATATTATCTGAAAATTGGCAGGCTTGTTTGAAGAAATCGAAATTCTGCACACATAGTATTAGGTGCCACTCTTAAATCAGTGGCTTATGAATATATTTTTCTGTCCAAAGATTTAATTCCATAAATGTCTTGGTCATTTTTGTTTATTCTCATGCCCCCTTTCAAATGATCATTAATAAATTCCTGCAGTTTAATAAACAGTCACAAGGGGGAAGCATTATCACCTGATTTATTAACCCCAATGACTTTGAAACAGACTATCCACTCTTCTATTTTCTCACTGTCTCAGCCAGCTTTTATCCATCCAGCTAATGCTTCCTATCATCTACGCCCCGCCACTCCTAATCTATGATGTCATCAAGCCTGGGTTGTAAATCTGAAGCACGCAGGCACTGAGCACCAAATGTTAAACTGCGTTTGTGATACTGGTTCCTCTACTGCATAAACAAAATACATGCTTGTGATGAGGATCACATCTATGCTGCATGATTTATTTTGGGAAAATATTGTACACCCAGCAGAGCTCCAAACCAGTGGATTTGCTCACTAAAAGTGACATGTTATTTTCGACGTTTCCCCCTATTTAAAGTGCCTTGAAAAGACCTGCGACTCCATTCCAGCTCAGTGCAGCCATGGCCTTCTGAGCCGGTGTTTGATCAGCTTCCTTGTTTCCTGTCCAAACAGAGAGCAACAGGAGGAAACTGTGTGTTTACCGGGCTGAGCACCGCAGTCGGAGCCCTGTGAAGTCTCAAGGCTGTAGAGACACATGTTTGATATTTCTGCCTCTATCCGGATTGAACATTCCAGGTACATGTTAAAGGAGCCGAGACGTTACAGACAAAAAAAACAAAAAAATATGCTCACATATAAATGTGATTCACTCAATGCCAGGCACAGCAGTGTGAGCATAATCAAACAAACTTATTTCCTCAGACCTTGGAAAAAAAAAAAGAAAAACAGACCTCTTTTTCCAGCAAAAGTTAAGAATTGTTTAAAGGGCTGAAGGCAAAACTGCAACCTGCAGTCTCACGTATGCACACAGGGTGTGAATATTTATTCACAGCCCCTCATCTTCACCAAATTACACAAATTATGCAAATTATATACCTTTTCTTGTCAGTAGATTGACAAATCACTCACCATGTCTTACTTATTTGGATGCAAACAGAGTATAAATAAGAGAGCAAAGACTTCTTATTTATTTACTGTAATTAGTAGTAGGTTTTCTCCTAAAGAAAAAGAAAGACTGAGGTCAAAGAATGGAGGAACAGCCATAAAACAAGAGCAGGGAAAGAGACTGATAAACGAAAGGCAAAGAAACACACCTCTCTCATGTTCCTGCAATGAAACTAACAGGAAGGTTGAAGTCTTTCAGAGGTTCATAAAGTAATTTCCTTGTCACAAAGAGCTTTTAACATGGAGGGCGGCAGAGGCAAGGCCACATGATTTCATATCAAATCCAAGGTCCTAGATACACTCTCACCATTGTGGCTTTAATGCTCTGTAGCACTCGGTGGTTTGCCTTTATTTAAAAAGCTTTTAGTATGTTGCCTTGTTAATTGGAACAGTCATATACTGTTTACATATATTTTTCCTCTCCCATGTGACTAAATAACTTCAAAACATCCATCACAATTTCAAGGCTGTTTGAAACACACACACACACACACACACACACAGGCACAGACAGGTGGAAGCATTTCAGACTACAGCTAGGTAGTCAAGGCACTTAATTCAATTAACATTTATTCAGAAGCTGAGCTCTCCCTCCTAATTTTTTTTAAATGGCCTTGAGAGGCTGTGGTTCTTTCAGATTGTATCTACTGGAGTGACCTAATGTCCAACTTGCAGCATGCTGGAACATTTAATGACAGCCCTGCTATGTATCTGGCTGATTGACATGGGGACATGTAGGTGGTGGAACGGGAGAACACACATTTCCCGGTCAGTTAGCCGCTCAAGGTTGCAGGGAGCCTGCAGCGGCGTGGGTGACCTTGGCTAAGCTAGAGCAGACAGAGAGAGACCTTGAGAGACAACAGGGCAGCAGGATCTGGCTCTCAAAGGGCTGGGGGAACATAATGTGATAATGCATGACTATATATCACAGCACACAGTGCCCATGCGAATGTGGATGGTAACTGGCTGGAAAAACAGATTTTTATCCACCCACATGTTTATTCTTCTTTAACTTGATACCTTGCACTGTATTTTAGTGGTTTTAACACTATTCATGTGTGGATCACTGACATTTTACCTTGTTAGCCAGATGATTCTGCACAGTGGGTGATGCAAACATGTGACATTTTCGCAAGGCTATGTGAGCTGTAATCTAAAGCTTTTCCATAACTTTAAATGTGCTGGAATAAGTTGTATTTTTCCAGGCAATACTTGGTTCTCATGGTGACATCAGGCTCACCTCACACCTCCAACACACACATACAGTCTGACCCTCTGTTCTGGAGTTTGTGACACACTTGTTCTTTTATCCCTTGTTATGTCTCTTTTTTTTTTTATCTCACTTTGTACCCTTTTACAAATCATATTGCTGCAAACATATTTGTCACAAGAGCTCAATGAATGAGTTTGGCCAAATATTAAGAGCACTGCTAAGAACTTGAAAGACTGCTATTTTTGACAGTGAGCTAAGCTTTGGACAACACACAAAAAAAATCAGTACAATCATGTTTCTACCAATTCGGGAATATTTCCAAGATCAGAGCAATGTTATCTTATAGCAATACAGAGCACATTATTCATGCTTTTATATCTTCACGGCTGGACTACTGTAACACCTTGTTAACCTGCCTCAGTGCCTGAGCTGTAGCTCAGCTTCAGACTGTGCAGAACTCTGCAGCCAAACTTCTGACAAAGACCTTCTCACATCACCCAAGTGTTAGCCTCTTTGCACTGGTTACCAATCTCTTACTCATCTTACTTCAAATCTTACTCATGACTTACAAGGCTTTACATGGCCAGGCGCCAGAGTACATCAGTGAACTCTTAACTCCTTACTGTCCAAAAAAAAAAAAAACTGCTTCTTAGATCTGATGTGGTTAGGCCTTCTAGCTGTTCCAGAGTCCAGGTTAAGGTCAAAGGGTGATCAAGCTTTTGCTGTACTGGCACCTCAGCTTTGGAACAGTCTTCCAGTTAATATTCAGTCTGCTGTTTCACTGTTTCAGTTGTTAAATCCTGTCCTAAGGCACATTTTTATAGACTCGCCTTCCCATCTGACAACTAGTCTTATTTGTTTACATACAGCTCTGTTTTGCAACTGCCAGATTTTAAGTTTATTTTAATAGATTCACTTGTTTTACCTTTTGGATGATTTATTTGTACATTTTATACATTGTCTTTTAATTGTGTGCTTGTATTTTGCTGTTCTTGTGTTTTTCTTTTTGTATTTATGATTGTTTTTTTATGCTGTCTCTCAGCAATGGAAAGCACTTTGTGCTCCTAGCTTGAAAAGTGCTATACAAATAAAATTATTATTATTATTACAAAACAATAGTCAGGTGCCCAAACAAACATTGAAATAGGGTTTTCTTTCCATAATCATTCCTCCTGCTCATACTGACGATTAGAAGATCCCTTCATAATGCATTTACAATGTAAGTGACGGGGGCCAAAATCCACAGTCCTCCCTCTGTGCAAATTGTATTTTAAAGTTTATCTGAAGCTAATATGAAGCTTCAGCTGTCCAAATGAGTCAAATCAGGTAGATATATTTAAATGTTACAGTCTTTTTAGTGCCAAAGTCCCTCTTTTTGTTATTATACTTCCACCGCAGCTCAACAGGGAAACACTGTCTGAGGAAACACAAAGAGGCAATTTGATGCTAAAAAGACCATAAATGTGGCAGATATCCACTTGATATGACTTAGACTGCTGAAGCCTCAGTAATAATAATAATAAAGTGATGTTCAGCCTTTACTGTCAAAAGAAAATATTCTGTTGGTGCACTATAAAGCAAGAGAAGTTAGAAATGACTCCTTCACAAGTTCCCAATGCTGTCTAATATTGTAATGCTGTATGGAGAGGAGCACAAATTGAGCCAAAAGGGGTTAGTGTCTGAAATTCACAGTTATTATTTTAAGTTAATGTTTGATTGTTTTACACCAAGGGTTACTTAAGAGATGTAAAGGCAAAGGAACCACCATTTTAAGTACTCACTCACTGCTGGGGGACACTTTTAAAGGTTTCAATTCATTAGTTCCTTTAGAGTAATTATTCTGCTACTGTTTCATCAGGGCAATAATTGGGCTGTTGAATACGTGGCTGATTGATGAAAATAAACTGTAATTAATCTGGCTTTAAAGTATAGTGCAGGTTTACAGATTCATAGCGCATAAAGAAACATACAACACATATGGTACTTGTCAAGGTCTCCAATAAACAGGAAGTTCAACGAACTCAACTGGCATTTAGCGGAGGCCTTGGCCTTGGCAAAAGAAAACATGTATAGAAAGTGACACTGAAAAGAGATGAAAATCATACTGATACAAATAAAGTGTGAAGAGGAGTGCAGAATGATGTGCTGAAGCAATTTATCCTGATAAGCAAGGCCAATGGATGAACTTGAAAGTGTAGAAAGGGAGAAGTGTAATTGGAAATAACTTCTTGCTATAAAAGAATCTAGGATGAGATTAGTGTAATGTGAGTGAAATTTGACATGCTTCAAAACCTCAATCAGTTACCACAGGTTAAGAGCCTGTAATGTTTTTAGACAAACAACATATTGGATCAAGAAGGGTCAATATACACAGATGTAGGCATCTCACAGTTAACCTACAATTGACATGTTATCGTAGTCCATCAGTCCACCATAGTCTGTTTTGTATGTGAAGCTGACTGCAAAGATATTCAAGGTAGAACATCTGAAAATAAATCGTATGCACATGGAAATAGCAGCAGAGGCTGAACAGCGAGGCTAGGAAGTTTGGATACACCCCCTGCTCATGGATCTGTAGCCAATTATGATGGCAGGCTGGCAAGGTTACTTCTGAATCAGCTGAACGAGGCACTGGCTGAACAAAAGGCTGCTGCTTGTGGAAAACAAATATGTACTGTAGGTGTAGCTATGGTGGCATAAGATGAGATTATTTAGTGATGCAACCAATGATGGGCTGAGTGTCCGCTTCAGTCTGTGATTATGGGAGCAAACATCTGCATCTAGCATCTACAATATGATCAGAAAAAAAGGTAATCTACAAAATATCACTGACTTAATATACAGAGATTCATTCAATCATCAAACATGGACACATTTGACAAATGATTGGCCAGTGCAGTTATACCTTTGCAATTATAATAGATGTCTTCCAATTAATTAAGTTTGTATTGCAATTTGGGTTTGATGTGAAGTTTAACCGTAGAAAAAAAGTTGAAATAAAGTGTGTTTTTATTCTATATTTTTCATGAAAACAATAAGGAACTGATCCTACTAACAAAAAGTATTGTCTGCATAGCCAAAGCTACTGTTCCTCTGTGCCATTAACCGTACTGCTGCCATAAATGTTCACTTGTGCACCAAATGAGCAGCTAAAAATAGTCCCCAACAAACCCTTTATAGTCCTGTAGGAGCAAAGTTTGCTAAAAAAACTACAGTGCCCAGCTGTTTCAGGAAATTATTTAGCCTTTTACATGAATGAAAGTATGCATTTACAACCCATTTTTAAAGATTCACATCTTCTACAAAAACGTAGAGTATCGTTTAAATTACCCTTAAACCCCCTCATCCATACATAGTGGAATAGATACTTTTTTCCTTTTTCTTCACTTATCAAAAAATCAAGGTGTACCTTGATTTTAAGAATGTAGTGATGGAAAAGCACCTATTTAAGTAAAAGTTGCAATTGCACAAATAAAAAGCCTTGTATTACAGAAACAGCACCAAAACATATCAAAAGTACTCATCAAGTAATCAGCATTTTAAGCTGGAGGAGGAGCAAATTTTACCTACTTTATGTTCACTCTTTATGTGACTGAATCTATAGCAGTGCATCATGTTTATGAACTTGTATATTTGTATGTAAAAGCTTCATCTCCAAAGTAACTAGTAACTAGAATCATCAGATAGATGAAATGAAGCAAACATTATCCTTCTCTGGCATGTAGTCAAGTAGAAGTCTTGTCTTACACAAAATAATTGTCTGAAAGTGATTATAGAGAGATTTCACTGTACTTCAAAAAGAATACAGTTGATACTTTCAGGTTGCCGGTAAATCTCTTACAGAAGTCTGAAAATGGGTTCATTGTTGCCCAAAGGTGCTTAAGTCTCAAATGAAGAATACTTAACTTTTTAATGAGAATTTTTAGAGATGGAAATGAAAACAAGTCATTAATCTTGCTGCATTTTATCACTCAAAAAAAAAGGGAAACCAGTCCCATATTTCCTTTATTTTTATTCTAAATGTGTGTTTCATCCACCAATGTCTTTTCCCTCACCTTGGTCATTCAACACACATCCTACCACATGTGAGTTCCTCCCTATTTTCCACTCTGCCCCTCGCCCTCACCTCCTCCCACATCTCTTCCTGGCACGCCGACATTGTTATTAGTGTCATAATTTACCTCCTTATGCAAACATGACCCTGTCCTCGATATGCTGTAAGGCAAAATATTCATACAGTAGTCACTGTGAGACCAATAAAGAACGAGATAGGAGGGACATAAATTATTGCTCTGCTCTATTTCATATTTCACTCAGTAGCCTTTCAACACATCATGCACACACACACACACACACACATGGATGCATGCATGTATTACGTGTGTTTTCGGTAATGGCTATACATGTGAAAAAGGAACGTTATTTCAAGGTGTCACATATATTTAGATAAGATGAATAGATCAACAAGGACAAGTAGAAATTGAAAGAAAGGGCAAGCGAGGAAAAGAGGGATGAAGGCAGGTAAATGGGATATGCATATAGGAGTCAGGTGAGGCAATCTGCATTTTAATCGCTGTTTTGTCTAAATGTGTTTTCACAGCGCCTCTGTTGAAATAATCCTTTCTGACTTACTGGGGTGATGCAGGCAGGGTGAAGTGAGAAACGAAGGTGTATATACTGCCAAAGTGAAGATGGTTTTAAGTCATGGGGAGACTGAATGAAGTGAACCTGTCACGGTGGCACTGGGGGACTATTGTGCTGCGTGGATTCAGTAGCACATGCACACTCATGGGTTTGACCTTGGCAGCCTCTTCTCCCTCTTCTTCTCTCTCCACCTCTACATGTTAACCCCCACCCACAGCCCCCTCCACACACATACACAAACACACACACACACACATACACACAGACCCACCGAACCCCAACCCCCAGAGTCCCACTCAACCTTGGCTAATTAGCTCACGTCCCTGTGGCATATGTTCTACACACAATTTATCCACAACAAGGACATTACAACTGCAGTGTCCCGCCTCTGCAATGCCTCACTCCCTCATGTTACTGCCACTTTGTTGTAGCATGTTTATCTGTATTTGCATTTGTACAGGTAGTTAAGCGTTACCTTAAATTCTTTTAAGTATATCATCCTCATGATTTTCATGAAATCAAACCCTGTTTTTGATACCCATTATGATAACCATAGCCAGTATTTACAGCCTGTAATTACCTCTCTATATTGTAGTTTTCATCATTAGTGGTGGGGTCCGCCATTCCTGCACTGGATTCAAATTGCCTTCATACGCATGAGGGATGCACATGAAACGATGCATGTACTGTATGTAATTATGCATCTTGGTTTTTAATCTCATTGGTATCAGCCTCACTGGTTAGTGTTCACTCTCTTAACACTGTTAATTACCTCTCCGTTTATTAAATCTGCAGTGCGGAACTTTTACAGATAAATGAACGTCAGTTACATTCAAGCCCTTGCCAAATGAGTTCACACAATGCTGATTAAGCCTATCACCACCAGATAAATCTCTCAGTATTTCACAGTATACCAGAGTTTTAAATCTGATGTTGTGTTTGACATTCCCGTGCTGGCTGGATGAATACATACTGTTAGCACTCTGCTAACTTGAATAGGGATAGAATAATTTAATCGTGCGGCTCTTCTAGACTTTTCTAAATGTTATCAGACCAAATGGATCAAATTCTGATGTGACACTCCAAACAATTTAACAACTATTTACAGCCATGAAAGTAGCGATGGAGTAAGCTACGGAGGAGCCTATGACGTAAGTATGTCGACAGTATTTTTGTAATTAATCCCACTGCCAGGAGGGGGAGACAAAAGTCCTGCACTCCAGCTTTAAGTTGCTGCTAATGCTAATGAAATATTTTCTATTACTGCTAGTTTATATTAAAAGTGTTTAACTGGCAAAACGTGGGCTGACTTAGTATGAAGCAGCCACATGAAACACAAAGTGTTTGTCGCAGAGGTTCAGCCTCAGCCTTTACATGCTACTCCTCACAAACAACCAATCCAAGGTGGTTTGAACTTACAAAATGACAAAGTGACAGAGCCACCTACATGGCATTCCTCTGGAGTGCCTCTTATACCCGATCTAAATTGTTGAAATCCTTGCAGCTGTATTCACAAAACACCTTCAGGCAACGAATAGCCAACAGCTCTTACCTCAACACTATAGCTAACCTGCAAAAGGCTGTAACTCACCCCAAACATTTAATTCTTGTTTAAACATTAAGCTTTGTGTCAATGAATAAGTCACTGCCACCAAAATGACACGTCCCTTTGACATTGTGTAAAACCAAGAAGTCAGAATAACAGTGGACTTTGGAAGTGTGTTCCTCATCTCCTAATTTCTACTGTCTGGTCCTACATGTTTTCACTGACAATAAATGTCTGCTGTACCAGACTGTTATTATTCTGTAGCTAGCTGACTGCTATTGTGTATCAAAGTGGATACTCTTCAGATGTTGATTTCAAGCGTACAAGCTTTCACATTCCACTTTGTAAAGCACTAGAGCACTTAGATTTGCATATAATGAGAGGAAAAAGACATTTTATTGTCCTGCAGTGGTCACATAACACAGTACAATACAGTAAACAGAAAAATAACTAAAAATTGAAACAAAACACGGGCTTACTATATGCAGCATTATAGTAACAAAATAAAGTTACAGTGCTGGGAATCACAGTCTCCTGTCTGTTTAGCCACTGATTCTCATCGACCTCACACCCGATGCTCTCCCTTGCGATGGGAAGAATCATCTTGTATGCTGCAGCCATCCTCTGCATACTTCTGCTGTTATGTCATCACAAGCAGCATCCATTGCAGCAAGCAAAGACATTTGTTTTGTGGTCAATGATGGTATACATTCGTTCATCTGATCTGGCTCCTCCATGTTCATAAATTGTAGTAACTCTGTTGCCCTTAAGCTCTATGAATGTGTTTGACATTCATGACACCTTACATCTATAAGCTAACTGGACAGCACACGCCATTGGTTGATCTAAGATGTGAGAAACTCCCCATTCGTAAGTGAAGTTCAAGTTTCACCTGACAATAAATGTATCAATTTAGCAGACTTTACAACCACTCCACATCAATGTGAATTATGAAATATGGGCTCGGCAGGTTTTGACAATTTGATGGACTATTCTGCATGTGATCTCTGGGATTTCAGTTTTAGTTTGTAACTTAATACCAAGCAGAAAGTCTTTATTTCAGCTCTTTTGCCTCTCTTTTGACCATACCCAACATCACCTAACATGTCTATATTGCTGCAGCAAGGTAAAAACAAATATTTGGTGCTGGTGTTTAATTATTCTTTTGATTGAAAATATCTTCCCTTCCCTTTCAAGGCTCAAAGAGACAGGAGCTGAAACAACATGTTATAGAAAGAAGCTAAACTGAAGGGCTGCATAAAGAGCCAGTAAGCTATAAGATAAATAAGAAGTTTTTTTAACTGTAAATCATGCAAAGTTATGCAAGCAGAGCCCCAGAATATAGATATAAACCTGGAAATGTGCATGAGATTTCTTCTTTTTTTTTTTTACCAAGTAGTTCACTGGTAGCAATGAGATTAACACCACCCGTCCTCTTTATCTTAGTAAGAACAGCTTTCAGCACATTTGTGAAAAGATCTCAAAAAGCAAGTGTTGTTAAAGAGCTTTTAGTGGTTTGTTTCGGGTGCTAAAAGTTTTTGTTGAACATGGAGCAAGTCAATGACAATGCTCATCTTTTATTTATAATTTCTATTGATTTACAGTTTTTTATTTAAAAGTATTTTTTGTTAAATTTGTCACATTTTCAAACTTGAATGAATGAGTGTTTGACATTGACTGAATGTACACTAAACCCACTGAAATTTTCAATACAAATGAATCATGAAAGTAACCAAAATTGATTTTTTTTACTTTTCACAAGCAGCACCATAAGACAAAACAACACCATGCAACATGACACTATACAACATATTTTCATCACAACATATTAGAACAAAACCCGTAAGAAGGCTTTAATAGCAAAATCATTTGTTCCTGGCCTAAAAGCTAGCATATCTGCTGCTTTGTTTGCTTTGAGCTGGGTGACCTTGTGTTTACACTGACCTTCAACATTGTTACAAGAGGAGAGACAAACAGACTATGGACCATAGTAACATAAGAGTGTGTTAATGTGTGTGTGTGTGCGTGTGTGTGCTGTTTACCAGCATTTAGTGATAGTTCCACAGCTGAAGTAAACAATGAAACAAAGCTGTGTTTGTCCAAAGAGAGGTTCTATGTATCAGTGAGCTCTTTTCATTGCCTGACAGGATTATTACACGCCATCAACATACAACACTGCTGAGCTGACCAATGTAAAATCTGAAAAATCTGATGCCAAGACAAGACCATCGTTGAACAGAGACAGAGGTTACAGCCTCACTCCATATATGACTACCTGTTATCATGTGACCAAAATTCCATACTTCAACTGAGTTGTCTCCATGATGAACGTGAGATGCAGTTGAAAGCTCTGCAAACAGCTAGTAAGTGCTACAAGTGTTACAGTACATGGTACAGTGGTGGTTCAGTTCATGTATGAAGAAATCTTTAACACCAAATCTTCAAACTGGACTTACTAGAATCATCTTCATCACTGACTGAATCAGTGGCTTTTACTAGTGGAGTGTTAAGTGTTTCAGCATGATTTACAGTATGTTACTTTCTGATTAAAAGATTATTAAAAGACAGTCAAGGCACAGAAACAATCATGATGTGATAACTTATAAACAGTGTTTGTAGAGGCCTATTTTTGTGCTGGAATGAAAGTTTGAACCAGCAACATACTGAGCTTGCCAGTGAATTGAAGACAGTCAGAATCAGTGATGTGTTTGCATACTGATGAACCTACTGACGTGCATTTGAACTGCGATGCAATCAAACTACATTGTCATTCCTGACAACTCTTTGAACTGAGGAGAACAGCACGAATCAGTGAAGTGCTTCATGAAGTGCTTCCACCTCTAGTAGGTGGACCTTCAGGTAAGAAAAATAAATGTATCAACTCAAGCCGTTTGTCCTTTTCACTTATACATAATCCCAAATCCCAAATTTGTCTCAGACACTTACAGTCTGTACAACCAAGGGTGTGGATTTGGTTTTAACTTTGGCAGGGACAGCACTTGCCCACTTGTCTTTTTTCTCTTTCATATGCATACATGCCTGCACATACACACATTAAGAGCCTGATTCTGAACAAAGTTTATTTTACTGAATATATATTTGCTGATATAACAGGCAAGAATTGTTCTCTGTTGTTAGAGATATTTTATATTTTATTTTTTTGATGTAAATCTCATACTAAAATTAATATTTAAAACTGACATATGATAGATGTTCACAATAACTGCGATATGAAAACAAATGTATAGAAACCTGAAGGTAATGTGCTGCTCTGTTTGAACCAACCAATCTCTGCTGTGAGGTTTCCAGACTTTGTGCTTCTTTCAGTTTGTTGATTGATATCTTTAAATAATCTCAAAAAGCTCTCCTGGTATTATTGTTTCACTATGACATCAGAGCTCACTTGAGAGGCTGCAGCTCACCCGTCTGTGTGACTCTGTGCTGCTCGGCTGCTGCTGACAGGGTTTTAAAATAAAATGATGCCCACATATTCACAAACAAATCAGTTGGACAAGCTGCAGCTAATTTACCTTATAAATAATCTATGTTATTATGACTCATATACAATAATTACTCATCCACTCTTTGAAAAGGGGAGAGTATGAGGTCATATACAGTAAATATGTATCTTAATAATGTCGAAGGAGATAAATGTTTGGATTGATTACAGAACATTCTTATGAGATAAGCTCAGCTGTTATTGACACTTCAGTTCTTCTGAAAAGGACCTGATGTCTTAATTTGCTTTGGGAGCAATTTCTGTCTACACTAATAAAGTTCTTTAATTAAACATGTTAGAGCTAACAAGCACCTAATGCCTGACATTCAAATATGTTGTTAGTTTTGTCCAGTGAAGACATTTTAAATTATTTTATGTCTATAACTTTTTAATAATAAATACTCACCACTTCAGTTTAACCACCGTTCATTCATTACTGACTCTGCTGCTGGGCTGCAGCTAGTCAACAACGTAACACAGCTTGAAGTTAAGGGTTGCCAGATCGTCAGGTATTCACAGGTCTTGAGTGAACCTTTCACACTGTCATTGAGAGCTTATGTGAAGAAAACATTCTGAGATTTCTAATGGTATGACCATTCATTCATTCATTCATTCATTCATTCATTTCTGCTTTGGACCTATGATTCAATATTTCTAGCTGAAATATGGAGGTGCGTTGGACTGACAGTGCAGTCCTTATGTGATCTATAACAGTACATTAAGACCATACAGTAACAATGACTGTATGGTCTTAATGGTTCGTTAATCTAAATTGCTCTGGTACTATGGACCGCTCGTGTTGCTGCACAGAGGTCCTTTTTTAATCCTTGTGTTCTTATATTCCTGCTTTTTTTGTTATTTGTTTTTTATTCACATCTCTTGTGTCTTTCTGCATTCATTTTAACATTGAGCTGTTTTTATAATAGCATTATTATCTCTTTTATATTTTTTGATCCACAAAATAAATCAAAACGAAGTGAAAAAAAAAAACCTGTCCATTTTACCTTGCAGTTATCGAGCACATCTAAAGCAAACTTGTCTTCTTTCTTCCTCTCTAACACACAAACACACACACACTCTCACTCTGATGTAAGTTGGTGACATGAGTCCTTGGAAAGTGCAGTATTCAATTTGTAACTATTATGGAGACAAGGACACAGTCCTTTATGTGAGCAGCCACAGAGAGAAAATGGAGGCAGTCACTATAGCAACCGCCAGAAGAGCGCCCAACAAATCAACAAACAATGCAGTACAAGACTTTTCCAGGGGAGCCATTTAATGCAAAGCCTTGAATCATACAAAGTTGTCCTCTTATGTTTCTGAGACCTGTCTTTGAGTGTCTGTGGGTGTTTGGTAAAAACCTTGTGTTCTTCTCCACACTTGTGTTTCAAGGCCGGCTCGGTTGAATGTGCCAAAGAGCTGTCTTCTTGGGTCACGGCAACCTCAGAATTTCATTTGTGTGATCAACCTTCAGGAAATGCTTACCACTGCAAAAGCAATAATACTCACTTATTGAAAGCATTTTGTGTATTTACCTGAGCAATCTGTGCATATTGAAAAAGTTCGGTTTCAAAGTATTAGTTGTAGACCTAAGTGGATACACTTGCAATTTATCTTTTCAAAGGAGAATTTTAAATTTCTGGCAAAGTTTTCATAAAACTTATATACAAACACATCATACACTGACAACTTGAAACTTATTTTAAATGGCTCTTTACTCTGTCTTTCCTTCCCCCTTTAATTCCTGCATGTCGCTCTCACTTTCCCATGCTCCTTGTCTGAGTGAGTCGCTTCCTCTGTACTGACCTTGCTCTAAATTTCAGCAGTAGACACTGAGCAGCAGCGTGGCTGATGCTGTCTGACTCTGACTGTCTGGATGTCATTGCAATTCGCTACAGAAGTGCAGATCACAGACAGCATGCGTGTGAACAATCGATATCTGTTTATTCATAACTTTTTTGCATATTCCGAAATATTTCGGCACAGACCACTGGCAGATGGGAGTTAGGGGAGGGAATGGAGCAAAGAGTTTCCCCAGTTAAATGGGTAGAACTTAACTTGTAAATGTAATGCTGGGATATGGCAGTTTGTGCACTCACATCCTTAAGGATATGTGATAGGGTTGCGAGAGGGCCTCCCCGTACTGAGCCATTTTAAACTGGGCTCAGGACCAGCAGGCACTGGGCCAGAGAAAGAATCTGCTCCCTATCACAGAAAACTGAGAAAGTGGATCTGTAAAGCTGATGACTCAGTGTACTTCATTTGATGGTACGTCTTCTAGAAAGCAATTTTTTACACAGCACATGTACAGCCAAACCTTCAGCAATAAAACATCTCCACATTTCATTGATCAAGTATTATTAACCCCTTAAAGCGGCTATGATCAACATTTTTTTTTTTTATAATAACAATGTATCAAATTGGCTTGTAGTGACAGAGAATTACCTCCTGACTCTGCAGCTCCCCTTGGATTTACAGAGCATTATAATGAGTTTCAGCTCATTGTTTAAATTTCTGGCACCAACTTGGCCACAAGCAGCTGCTGTCAGAGAAAAAGCTCTTAAAAACCAATGCACAGTACTTGCTCAGCACCAAAAGACACATAGACACAGTTAGCAACTAGCTGGTGAACACAGTGGAGCATTCAGCAGCTTAAGAGATAGGAGTTGATGGAGACCAAAAACAGAGCTAAAAGAGAGTGAATACTGGATGTACATTCACCAGGTAGATGGAAACACGACTCCAAATCAATGATAATGTTGCTCCGTAACTGCTGGATGTGGAACTGTTTGCTTATTTCCCCTTCGGCAGCTTTAAAGATCCCCTCCAGACATGTTTTAAGATATATAAAGATACTTTGCTTGGAAAAATACAACAATAACAAAACAGTCAGTATGCAGCCCCCAGGTCAGACCCTCTGTGATGTAGACACCGAGGTACTTAAAGCCTCTCCACTGAGGACCCATTGATATTAAAGGGGGCATAGTTCCTTCCCTGCTTCTTCCCAGAGTCCACTATCAGCTCCTTAGTCTTGCTGACGTTCAGGAGAAGGTTGTTGTCCTGACACCAGTGGGAAAGGTCCTCTATGTCCTTGAGGTAGGCCTTTTCATTGATATCTGTGATCTGCGATTGGCTCCAAACTAGTTGTGATGTCGCCGATCATGCTCGTAAGTACACGGCTTAAACTCAGATTTAAGGTGAGCACAGGCAAAACTTTGCACTCAGCAGATGATGAATGTGAAAACAGTCTTTTAGTGTCAAACTCTGCACATACATCATTCTGCACAGTGAACCTCAAACATTCAACTGTAGAAACATGAAGAAAAAGACATTTTTGAATAGCGGGGGACTTAAAGTTTGGAAAAATCTTCTTATTCAACATTGTCTGACAATTTAAAGCAAGGTTTTTTTTGTTTATTTCTGCTGTTAGTCTTACTTGTTTTATTTATTCCACTCTCTTTTATCTTATTTTCTGTGGTGTGTTTTATTAAATTTATTTTCCTGCACATTTTCTTGTGCCTGATTTTATTTAAATGTAGTGCTGAAATGTTTTTCCTCATGTAAAGCACTTTAGTTCATCATTATTATTATAATTGTACAGGATATATAATAGGTAGTCTGTATAATTATAATACTGCTAATTTAGCTAAAATTTAGCCTGACAAATCTGCTCTGTCAGAAGGAAAGACGATGGGGCTACTTAAGTACATCTTGTACAAATTGATAAACAAAGGAAGAAAAGGAGGACCCAAGAGCAAGACAAAGTGCAATTTCAACTCTGTGCGTTTGAAACAAGACATAATGTAATCTCTCCTTGAGACGGAAGGATTTTTATAACCTGCGCTGGCTGGGCCTTGAGCAGGAGAAGAGACAGTCTGAGTGAAGGCTGTTTATCCCGCGGTGTCCTTGATATAAACATGTGAAAAATCTCTCTGTTTTCTCTCCCAGCTAAATCAATACAAAGACATTCGGCCTCTGAACAATATTGTGGCACTACAGCAAAAGTTTTTCATCCTGCTTCCATTCATAGCCGTGTCCTTCAGTGCAACAGAACAAGTGGACACTGAGGTCCTGTTTACTGCTGGATTTCGTGAATGTGAACATGCACTCAGTGTCATCCTTTCTCTACACCAAAGCAACCTTCCAAGAAGACCCTCGCATGACAGTGAGAGGGTATAGGTGACTACACCAGAACTGTCTGAACCTGTAAGTCAGGACATTGATTGAAAACTTTTGTATTATTTTTAGTTTTGTTTCATTCTTCCTTGCTTGTTTTTTTCTGGATAAACTCCTCTGTAATCACTTCTTATTTCCCCAGAGCCCCCCCCCCCTACCTCCCTCTCTCTGAGTTAGCAGCCAGCCCTAACCTGTGATCCCTCTTAGGAGCAATTAAGATAAACCTCTAATTCATCTGCTTTATCCAGACCTGTCTTTCTCAGTCTCTCATTCACTGACCTCCACACTCCTCCCCTCCTTCCCCCTGCTACCCCCCCCCACCATCACCCCTCCTGCCCCCCCCCATCCTCCTTCACTGACAGAGGCAAGGAGAGCATTGAGTCATGACATCATAATTCACCAGCTCCTGTTTTCACGGTTAAATCAATATCAGTGTGTCCGAGTCAAGGTTGGAGGCTGGCCTTCACAGCTCAGCTCTTCCTACTTCTTTCTCATAGAAAATCATATAAATTGTCCCTAAAATAATTAAGCCTTCAGATCCGTCGCTGGCCTATATTTTTTACCAGCTCCTGCCTGATAAACAGCACTGCCAGAGAGTCAAGGTAATGCTGAGAATAGAACTAGGCTCTGATTTCTTGTCTGTGTTTTCCTCCCTCTTGGTTTTTTTATTCTCTCTCACAATTAATAACACAATCCATTTAATTAACCAGACCTATTGACTATTGCTTTTTATCTTTGATTTTGTGCCATCAGGCTGAGATTTTGAAGACACGCATTTTGTTTTAACTTTTCACAGATGAGCAAAAGAGATGAAAGGTGCGTATTGTCTGACGTGGATTCTTGCAAAACAATAAGTTTTACAGCAGTGTGTCTTGAATATTTGAGCCCTAAAAGGTGTGTGTATGTATAAGTGTGTGTGTGTGTGTTTGGACCAGGTATTCCTCATATCATAGGGACATAAATCTGTTTACAGTCATCATCTTGTGGGGAGTCGCCTCCCTTACTGGGACGAAAAGCAAGTCCCCTTGATGTATATCATTAATTTTAGGGTGAAGACTTGGTTTAAAGTTAAGGTTAGTTTAGGGTTATATCAAGGTTAGGGTTCGGCATGTGGTGGTTATAGTTACGGTGAGGATAAGTCTCCAGGACATTAATGTAAGTCAATGTAATTCCCTTTGAAGTGACTGTGTGAGTTTGTGTGTGTGTGTGTGTGTGTCTGTGTGCGTGCGTGAGAGAGAGAGAGAGAGAGAGAGAGAGAGAGACACAGGAGGTGGAGAAGGAGGAGGTGCCTGAGTGTGGGAGGCGGAATATGCAGAGGGTCTGAAAAAGCTCTCAAAGCGCGGGGAAAGACGGGAGCTAATATAAACGTGCTGCCCTTCACTCGGGGCTATCAGGGGCTAAGAAAACAGCGCTACCTCTGAACTGACCTCCGGCGCTTCAAAGACAGCGGGACGCGCTGAGCTCCGGCCCATGCAGAGCGGCCAGCGGCCATGGCCACGCTGGAGGGCTGCCGCTGTCGAGGTGCCAGCGGCCGAAACAGCAGCAGCATCCTCTACAGCATTTTGAAGAGTGACAGCCTTGCGACAGCAGAGGAGAAACAACAACAACAACAACAACAACAACATCAACAACATCATCAACAACAACAACAAGAAGAACAACAATCTCAACAACAGCAACAACAAACACTGCATAACTTATTCCACAGGACCTCCTCCAACGCAGCCCCAGCCTCGCTGCAGGAGCACCGGCAGCAGGCTTGCTCCTGCGGCTCGACGCGGCGCCGAGGTATCCTCCGCTCCCCGCAGGTGACGTGCAAAGCCGCGTCGGCGGTTCTGGTGAAGACGCTGCGCTTCGTGAAAAACGTCCCCTGTTTTCGTGAGCTGCCGGAGGACGACCAGCTGATGCTGATCCGGAGCGGCTGGGCGCCCCTTCTCGTGCTGGGACTCGCACAAGACCGGGTGGACTTTGAGACTACGGAGACCGTGGAGCCCAGCATGCTACAGCGCATCCTCACGGGTTTACCGGACAGACAGAGCGAGGTGCTGGCCGGCCAGACCAGAGCGACAGCCGGGGTCTCTGTTGTGGATATCGAAGCGATCAAAGCCTTCCTGAAGAAGTGCTGGAGTGTAGATATCAGTACGAAGGAGTACGCGTATCTGAAAGGAGCTGTGCTGTTCAACCCTGGTAGGTCAGAGTTGTTAAAGTTATTTAACACAGATGGCACACAGCTGACTTACAACTGAGTGTAACACAGGCTAGATTATTAAATTATCTTCAAGTCAGTACAATAGTGCATTCATAGTTTACAAGTTTGCCTAATAGTGTATTTAGGAGATATGCTTTTTTTTTAGCAGTAACTTGTGCATAATTGAAATTATATGGTGCCATTAATCTACCACTGAGTTAGACTTTAGTATTTGGGCACCAAATAGGTTTATTGCATTTTCTAACTGACAGCTGTCTGTAGTCTTTTTACAGCATTTCTGACTAGAGACTGAACTTTTTCCAGTCGTCTCACTTTCATCTCCCTTTTCGTCTTCTCTCCGCAGATCTGGAGGGTCTGCGCTGTCTCCACTACATCCAGTCTCTGCGTCGGGAGGCGCACCAGGCTCTGAACGAGCACGTCAGGCTGATCCACCGCGAGGACACGACGCGGTTCGCCAAGCTGCTCATCGCTCTGTCCATGCTGAGGGCCATCAGCCCGCCGGTGGTCGCTCAGCTCTTCTTCAAACCCATCATAGGGACCGTCAACATTGAGGAGGTGCTCAAGGAGATGTTCTACGGGAAGTAGATCCAGAGTGGACAGAGTTGAATTCAGCAGGTTCAGCTGCAAGATGGACTGATATGCTCCAAGCTCTGATTGGGTAAGAAGGCAGATGAGGAGGATAGGGACTGCATTTACAACTACTGTATGTGGGAGATCTTCAAGGACTGTGAAATGAGCAACACAGGCAAGAATATGTGTGTGTGCATGAGAGAATGAAAGAGAAAGCAAGATGTTGAGTGTGTTGAAGGCTGAAAATTGTCATGACAGAGGAAAAATACAAAGCAGCTGCTGGAATTCATAACTTATTTGTTTTTATATAAACTATTTTTCTATAATAAAAAAAATACTCCGAATTGTTTTTTTAACCTCCTTATTTTGTGTGTGTGTGTCTGTGTATGTGATATCAGCTCTGTCATCACTGACACACTTTCCTGTGTGAAATCAGTCTTAGAAAGCATCATGCAGGAGATAATATGTCTCAGTACGTAAGCAGTGATAGCTACAGCATACATATGTTACCTTGAAAAATCTGAGTCACACTGATTCACATCAACTGTGTTGTTTACAGAACTTATTGATAAAGGTTTATTACGTCAACTATAGATGGAGATGAGTCTGTGGTAGCCCACACAGTCCCGTCTGTCACATTGCAGGTAAGGAGGAGGGTTCAACTGTGGCACTGTGACTTCTAAACACAGGTGAAATGCCATGTTAGACCACCAGGGTGCAACAGTATACCACCTGCTGCTTTTAGGCTGTGCACATGCATCATTCCCCACCCGCTGACACAGAGAGGAGACACACACACACCACACACACACACAGAGGGGTATAGAAATGGTGGAGTAAAAGCGCCTCAGGTAATGTTCTACTCGTCCCTCCAACTCTGGCCATTACAGTGTGGAATTTTGATGCAGGCTAAAATGTCCAGAGCATATAGTGTGTAGTGAAAGGATGGAGGATGGACTCCCTGGAAAACCCTTATAGTGCAGAGGAAAAGCAGCTGGAAACCGGTCTTATAAAGTCGAAGACCAGGGATTGTAGGCTCATGGCATCATCATAAAACATCTGTTTCTATCAGTTCTATAGAGACTGATATGTTAAAATACTTTACAATATGAGTGGACAGTGGGGCAAAGACTTCCTTACAGTATGACCAAATAATTTTATGAAGCTAAGTTCCTGGACCTGGGCCTGCATTTATCAAATGTCTAAGAACACTAAAGAATGAGCAGTAAAACACATTTATCAAGTGACTTACTGCTACTTGCAGCAAAATTTAAAAGTAACTTTTGAGAGCAACTCTCATCACATGATTATACGCAGAGAAGGACAATCAGAGATATGGATTGACCCTACATTTGCCATATTGTTCAATCCTTATGTGGTATGTTAAGAACATATATCATTTTTAAGAAGTTCATTTTATTTGTGTGATTTTTTTTAAAAAAAGATCAGGATGAATAATTTACATGTGAAATGAACAACAGCCTAATATAATTAAAATTTTAAAATATGTAACTGGGGATGAAATAAAAGGAAACCAGCTGAAATGGAAACAAAATTCTGCTGCAAGACATTCTGCAGTTGGTGGATTAGATTCGCCAGAGAAATCATATAATGAGGAGAATTTAGTAGCACACTGACAAGGGCAGACGATGAATATGCTTAGAAGGTGACTGCAAATAAAGTCAATGCCAGATTCAGTCTTGTTTCTTTGTTAGCACCCTTGATAATTGCCAAATTTAAAAAAAATAAAAAATGGTTTAACAGACTATCAGACATTTAAATACAGTGATAGGCTTGCGAGTAGGAGTACAAATGAAGGATTCTTACTTTTATATTTCACTTAAGGCCAAAATTGTACTTTTAGCAGCTTGACAAACACAGGCCCTGATTCCCGCTTCCAGCAGCTACACTACTCAAGTCACTGTTCAAGGGCCAGATGGCCTGTACCTGTGCTTGGTCCCTGTGGCTTTGTTTTGGCCCGATCTTACAAAATAACCTAGGCAGGAGGTAACTACTTTACATTTATATATGCCCCACTCTGCTGATTTTTGGATTATACTCAAATAAAGGAGAGGAAGTGGAAATGAGATAGAAAGAGAGGGACGGAGATAGACACACAAAAGAAGAAGAAGTAAAAAAAAATTCCCAGTCAGAGAGCCATTGGACCATGAAATGACCTCTTATTCCTGGCTAGACTTTAAAACTGGGAGCATTGCCATCAGTGTGCAACAGCATATGGAAGCTGACTGTGTGTGTGTGTGTGTGTGTGTGAGCTGAGAGTAAAGCGGAGGCAGTGTGGAGGCTGAGAGTGCAGGACGGGAAGTGCTATACAAACAACAGCCTTATTAAACAGTATTCTGATGAAATGCAGTCTTCCCATATGATGCATAGTTAGAGAGATTGCACATTTCAGCCCTGAGTCTGATGTGTGTTTGAAAAGAAAAAGGCTGCTTGAGCAAAGCTTTGGGTCGAGGTACTCTCCCCTCACCAATGCTCAACATTGATTATGGACTCACCAGTTTGGTAGCCTTTTCTGCTAGAGCTCCTGCTGTTTATGACAAACAAAATACTAAGAGTAGACTAAATTTCATTTCCAGGAATGTTATCACTTTGCAGTTTAGTTTCTCAACAAAAAGATGTTTACAAGAGTAGCAAGGTTTTTTTTTTGTTAAGTGTGCCTCAAAGCAGAGAAATGTCTCTGTACTATTTTTATTGCCACTCAGAACAGAATAACTACATTCAACTGAAATGGACTACCACTGGAAGGAAGGAAGTGAAGACAACAATAAGCAGGGCCAGCAGAAAACATGAGATACCAGCTGGATGATACATGTGAGCACTGATAACTCTCACATACCTCCTGGTGGTCTGATGAGGCATTGCAGGGAAAAAGGGAAAAATCACACACACACACACACACACACACACACACTTGTACATATGCCACTATGGACTTTTCTCTAAAGATATGCTTATTCCTGACTATCTCCTCTACCCGTTCCCTCTCGATGGGGCCTATTTTCTCTCCAATTAAGTCCTTAATTGCTCTGGGTAATAAAGAGTCTATTAATCCAGTGTCTGCTAATAAAACTGCAGCTGTCTGGCAGGAGGCTGCCAACACACAACAGTCACTAGCTCTACTTGTGGTTGACAACATGTTGTGTGTGCTTGTGTGTGTGCATGCCTCTGGTGGCATCTTTATGAAAAGAACCGCAGCCAATGAAAATTCCAGTGGTTGTGGTTCATTTATTTTCTTATTGATGCTGTTATAACTGTCTTTGGGGTTTGTGTGTTTACATAGTCTAAAAACCTCTGAGCTTTACAGCCCTTTTTGTGCACCCTGGCACGGACAAAAACGGTCTTTATTGTGACAAACTCTGTCTTTCACTCTCTTTCTCCCTTTCTCTGGCTTTAACTCAGTCTGTCCCCGTCTGTTTCTTCTGCCCCAGTTTCTCTTTTTCTCTGTTCTCTCTTGGGATTGACAGTGAATCAGTAAATGTGCATTCTCTTTCTGTGTTTACCAGTGTTCAATCACAAACACCCCTTGTACGCAGTGTGAATCCCCATGAGATGGCACTCTTTGGCAGCACTCAGACTTCATTGTGTTTATGTCGCCAAGCGGAAGTCAGGCATCAAATGAAGCTCCATGGCTTAAAGCTGAAATGTTTCTCATATCAGCACTTTTTTTTTTTTAAAGGTTTATCTTTGTTTGGCGTTTCTGCTCCTGTCTGATAGCAGAGATAGACAGGAAACATGGGGAGAGAGTGACGGGGCTGCCATGCAATAAATGTCTCCGGCCAGTATCGAAGCAGGGAAATTGCGATTACATGGCAGGAGTTCTAAACCATTAGGCCACAGAGACCCCCCTATCAGCACATTATAAACTGTCAGATTCCCTTCATGAGCTCCGTCATTATGCGCTGTCTAAAAATGGACCTTTTCCCACTGCATTGATGGTTGGCTGTTAAGGATAATTGAGTAATTTGTTTCTTGAAAGGCTTGAAAGAATCATTGAAGAAGAGATCCAAAAATGCAGCATACATCTGGACACAAGATGGTTTCTTTCTCTCTCCTCTGGGTACAGCAGATTATATCTCCCATGTTTCATCATTTGCATAACACATTTCATAATGTCCTTAGAGGATTGTTTGAGTATCTGAATTAAAATCATTTCAACTTGCTGTTATTTATGGCAATAATCACAGAGAGCAGATGAAGACAAACAGGTTGGACACACAGGCTGTCTAGTACCAAAATAGTCTTGTAGTGGCGTCTACTACAAGAACAGTTGGCAATTGAAGGGACAGTCTAGTTCTGTGGTGTTTAGAGGCATTTCATCAGTAGTTGGAGAGAGAAGGATGCTTGTTCACTTTCTCTGAGCCAGATCTTTAAGCGGGATCGCTGATTCAAACTCACTTTTCTACCCATTAACCAACTGCTGCCACCAAAGAACGCACAGTAGATGATGAACTTGCCATCAATCTGACTATTAAAATGTAATCAGTATGTTGTCAGGGTGTCATGAAAACTAGTACACAAAAGGAAAACATCAAAAGGAAATCAATGTTTTTAATGTGCAGTGAGAAAGTAAGGGCAACTGATAATGATTGTGTTTCTATAAAGATAGACATTTCTTTCCAAGTGAAAATCGTGTTTATATATTTATATAAATATCTATATTATATATAGAATACATATCTATTTGCTATGCATACTCAAAAATCACACCTTCAAATATATTTAAAAAGTCTTTCAAAACACAAATGTATTATTTTCTTTCCTTAAACATGAACTATCCATATGAGCCAAAGTAACTATCAGAATGGGAATAATATTATGTTTTTAAAAAAACCAAAACATTGAAAATGCTTTACTTCTGAATCAAGAACAGGACGTATTTTTTCATGTGGGGTTCAAAAGCCACCTTAAATCTCTTAACAAACCAGGAACCACATTGCAAGTGTACAAAACCAGCATAACACTTATACACAAATCCCCTTTCTATGGTGGATGAAATGCAAATAGTATGACTTCTCAAGCAAACTCTTTTCTGTTATAAAAATAGAATTCTTTTTAAAATAATCTACAGATTTCTTTTTAAGGTGAGGCATTTCACTATCACTCTAAAACAGCAAGGCTGTTTGTTTCAATAGAAAATATGAAGCTTTAGAGAGAGCTCTGCCAGTCTATTGGTCTATATGATTGGAGAGGACTAGCACTGCCCTCCAACCGCTCCTCCTTCTTGCTCCAACAGGACGGTGTATTTTTGCCAGCTCCTCCTTCTTTTTGCATATTCTATGATTTTTTAAAAGAGAGTTTCTTTTTAAACTAGATACACCTTTTACAGGTAAACAAAAAGAAGTTTCAGCTCCTCGAAGCTCCTGAAATGTCCAGGCAATTCCAAAAGTGTTAAAAAATTGAAACTACACAAAGATTTAAAAAGAAACTGACAAACATAAAAAAACAACAGCGCAGGTACATGACATACTGGCTTTCCAAACAAGCATGTTGAAATAAGAGTTAAAAAAAAAAAAAACTAAAAAGAGAAAACAATAAAAATATACAACTCTGTATAACAAGTTAAAGCAAAGTCCTACAGTAGAGAAGGCAACAAACATGATTGAGTAAAACAAACAAAAGAACAAAACAGGAAAACACTGATGCTACAAATAAATTGAAATATATGTACAAGACCCTGTTTTCCTTTTGTTTGTATGTATGCACATTTGCGTGTGTATGTGTTTGTATGTGTGTGTGCACAATTGCCATAGTGTGTTTGTTCTTTAATGTCAAGTTCTTGCGAGTCCGTCTCTCGCTAGTTGATGAAACAGTGTGTTATCATTTTGTTCATAAATCTCCTGTGGTTCCACATAGAAAACATCTCCTGTAACGGAGGTGCTGTCCACTTGAAAAAAAAAACAAAACAAAAAGAGGGAGACAGAGTCCAAAAACCTGCTGTATCTCCATGACTTGCTGCCAGTTAACAACGAGGAACCAAATGGATCCAAAACACTTCTCGCTGTCATCATGACCATTGACTGTGTTCCTAAGAGCTACCAGACTGAGCCTAGCCATGTCTGACCCTGACTGATTTTCCTACAGCTGATTCTGCTCATCACTACCAGATGACGCTGGAGATGCTGGTTTCTCTCGGCAGCAGAGGGAGCATGGCGTTGTTAGCATGTGCCTCCTCGAGGCTGTGCTCTCGGCTCTTCCCAGGAGGCCTCTGTCCGTTCAGCAGTGTTAGTGGGATGTTGCAGTAGGTGTGCTGGTTCCCTAGAGAGGACAGAGGTGGCAGGGTCCCTCCTGGGGGTATGTCGTACTCGTAGCTGCGGTAGTAGTGTTTCTGCCTCATGGTGGTGTGGTAGGTGTTGTGGAAAGAGGAACGCAGCTCTGGGTGGGCGGTGGCCATGGCGGTGGAGGTGGCTGCTGCCATGGAGATGGCAGAGACGGTCTGCAGCTCTCCGAAGGGGCCCTGCTCGCTGACGTCCAGCGCCGGCTCGTGGGTGAGCATGGGCTCTGTGCGTCTGAACGGCATCTCGTACTGCAGCTGCTTCCAGAACTTGGAGCTGAGCTTGTTGCTCTTGGGGCCACGCCACTTGATGACAGTGAGGGTTTTAATGGTATGCTTGAGAGCCTCCACTTCCTGGTAGTTCATGATGCCGCGCAATTCGGCACACTCAATCAGGATGACCTTGATCTCGCCGGTCACCAGCATGTTGCGCAGCCGTGTCTCCAGCTCAAAGATGCTCCAGCCTCTCCGCACGACATAGTTGGGTGTCATAACTATAATGAGGCGCTTGCTCTGATCTACACAGCGTGCCACGTCCTCTATGTAGGCTGCAGAGAACAAGGGGTAAAGAAAGAAAAGAAGAAAAATGCAAAGGCATAAGAGTGGTGACATAGTTGAATGATGTACATACAACACAGGAGATCTAATGAGAACAAGGCACAACACTCAACGATGGATGGACATACAGCACCAGACACAAAACACAAGACAATGACCGGCTGTCGACCTGCAGCGTCTGATTTTATTACACTGATTTTAGTGTATAGTGTGTACAGAATCACATGGTTACTGCGTATGTGTGTGCAGATACATACATATATAAATGCATGTATGTTTACAATGTAAAGGACTATTCTATGTATTGCAATCAATACTCCAGAAGGCAGACCCACAGACAAAGCTGGAGATGACTGATAAAGCTGCACAGTATATAAGATTAGACTGAGTTGCTGTCTACTGAACTGGGCCTGATATTTCAGATAACATAACAGCGTCACTCTAAGCGCCTCTTTGAAACTTCCTAGGAGCAGGTAAATGACAGCAGCTGATACAAGAGGAAAAGACTGAGGGCGAGTACCTCCAAAGAGTCGAGTGTCATCCTGGTAATGCTCATTGGTGAGACCTAAACATAAACATGTTCACATTCAGGTCACAGGAAGAACACAGTACAGACACAGAAAAATTCTCAACACAGTCGTAAAAAGTGGCCGAGTTTCCTCTCGCTCATCTTTTATTTCACATACCATGTTTCCCTGATTGGACATTCATCTACAATGATTTTGCTTGGTGCTGAAGCTGGCGGCACTTGTCTTTTGATTAAAGGAAAGAGACAGCTCAGTCGGCAGGGCTCGGAGCCTTCACACATTTCCCATTGATGTTTAATTCTGTCTGGACCAGCTAGGATGTGTTTGCGTTTTATCTGTTCCACATGAAGTCTACAGTACAAACACACAGCATCACTACTAACTAGAGCACACTGTGTACTACGGGCTCAGCAGAGTTAGCACGCATGAGAATATGTTCAGACAGAATTTTCATGGATTTATAAATGCATGGATGACAACCAGGGAGGATGATAAATTTGTTCATTATATCAGCTCCCAGTGCTCACTGTATACGATATTACCATTTCTGTAATACATAGAATGGGAACAGCCAGTTAAGAATGGTTTGCTTTTATCAAGAGAGGTTTTAGAGGATACAAGAAAAAGGTTCTCATTGACAGCATTGGGCTGAATATTGCCTTTTCCCTCTTCCCTAATTTGGAAAAGTGGAACAATCATCCATTCATCACTCATGAGTGCGGATATACCCTGCTTGAATTAACCCTAACTGCACAAAATGTTGAAACACAAGACAGTGACAGTGAAAAACAACACTAAAGACAAAACAACAAGCAACAAACATTTCAAAACTATGACGAAATATTCCAAACACTGCAGCAACTACGCTACACAAAACAGTAAATGCCCCTCACGCTCCAATACAGTATATTACACAGTCACGGTGCTTACTTCCTGTTGGAATGAGGTCTCGATCTGGGATGAAGAGTTTGTAGCCGTAATGTTTCTCCAGCACATCAGGGAGGATCTCCAGGGCAAAACGTTCCTCCTCCCTGGTCTCCTGACTCCACTGGTCAGGGTCCACTTTGGTGTAGGACAGGTACGCATCGTAGTCTTTGTTTTCTGTAAAAAGCCAACAGAGAGAAAAAGCAGGGAGTGGCTGTTGAAAAAAGTGGACTCTTGACTTCTCATGGCACAATCAAAAACTTACAACAAACCCAACATTACATCTGTATTTGACTGATGAACATCTCATTCCAAAACCTTGGGCATTACAATGTGTTACAACTGCTTTGTCTTAAAAACTCAAACAGAAAACCCTTTCTAATTTTGGCCTCAAAACCCTAGTTAGCATCACAACATTGTCTATTTTATGACTAATCATTTGTTTTTTTGTGTGATATCAATCATTGCTCCATGTTGGAATAAATTAAAGGGACCTATTATGCTCATTTTCAGCTCTATATTTTTATTTAGGGACTCCACTAGAGAAGCTTTGCATGATTCACAGTTTAAAAAACTCCTTATTTATCTTATACTGGCCCTTTATGAACCCCCTCAGTTCAGCCTATGTCTCTTAAAAGGCAGTCTTAGCTCCTTTCTCTTTACGGCCCCCCCTCCCGATGAGCCCACTCTGTTCTGACTGGCCAGCTTTCCGGAAGCCTGCCGAGGAGCAGCCGTATCAGAGTTGTGTTAAGTTGCCGCCGATGCAAACTCAACATTTCCTGCCTTACTGTTTCATGTTAAAAGTTTTGTAATGACTAAATAACAGGAGACTTTTATTGTGAAGAATTTACAGGAAATAAAAACAAGTTCCTCACTGAATTAGCAGAGCTTCGTGAGCAGCGCTAAAAACTGGTTGACACAACAACATATGGAAATACTTGGAGCTCTTTGTTCAGCGGATCAGTTAGAAATAATGCAGGGAGGAATAGTACAAGCAGAAACAGCCACAGTGATGATGATGTTTGATGAAGAGCTACAGACAACTAGTACATTTCCAACAAATAAACTACTTATTTTGTTTTGCGGTACTGTGTAATGGAAAAACAGTCACAGCATGCCAGCTTGACTTGAGTCATAGCTCGGCATGACTACCCCCAAAACAATGGAAAAATGCCATAATGTTAGTGGAGCAGAGCAATGAACTTGAGTGCTGTGCATGGAGCAGATGAAAATATAAAGAAATCTGTCACAAGCTCAGGCTCAGGCTGAAAATAGAAAAAAACGGTGGAAACCGAGCATTCGACGCAGTCTAAAGTCTGAGCTTTTTGTTCACAGGGATTACTTCTACATATGTTTACATCATTATTTCACACTTTTAACATGAACATCCGACATTGTAACACTATATACTGTATATGACTGAAAATAAGGAAAAGCATAATAGGTCCCCATTAACAAATCAATTATCAAACACTCATTATAAACAGTCATTTCCTCAGAAATGATAAAATTGCTATGAAGAAAAGGACTATTTATGCAGAAGTCAGTATCTGAAAGGATGTAGAGTATGAATGACTTTTGAAAACTTTCATTTTTAAAACTGAATATGCTGTGTTACTGTAATGCAGTCTTGAGTCGAACTTTATGTGACAGTAAATGCTACTTTCAAACGAGACAAAATGATAATTGAAATTGCCCCTCACTGTGCCAGTTTACTTTTTCTGTTCTTTATCTACCACAAAGTAAATTTTTATTCAAGATGCCAAACCTTAGATACATAAAATCACTTGTATGATTACTGCAATATGCTGCTATAAGAGCCTCCACTGTTCCAGGAGAGCTTTCTGTCAGATTTTGGCTGCAGGGCTTTGCTCCAATTCAGCCACAGGAACACTGGTGAGGTCAGACCCTGATGTTGGGTGATAAGGCCTGGCTCACAGTCAGCGATTGTCCAATTCATCTCAAAGGTTTTGGATGGGGTTGAAATCAAGGTCTTTCACATCAAACTGAGAAAACCACTTCTTTATAGTCCTGGCTTTGTGCATAGAGGTGTTGTCATGTTGAAATAGAAAAGGGCCTTCACCAAAGTGTACACTGTTGTCTAAAATATCACTGTATGCTTTAGCATCCTCAATTCGAATTATGTAGCCTGGCCCGAACCATGAAAAACAGCCCCAGAACAAAATTTCAAATAAGCATGTGGACAGGGGTGTTCATATTGGCCATAAAGTGTGCATGAGAAATAAATTGGGGTACATACAAACACACCCAAATCATGATTCAAGCAACACCCTCTTCCCCACCTCAAAATGATTTCCCAGAAGACAGTGGGAAGAACTGAAAAGGCAGATAATAGACAATGGGAAAAAAGCAGTACTGGTGACATGTTCAGTAAGTCCTAGTCATTATTCTCTGTAGAAACTGGAATGTGGGCCAGCCAAAAAGGGAAGAGGGGCTTTTTCACAAACTCTTTGAGGAGCACATGCAGCTTTGAAATTCACTGGAAAGGCCAGGGCTGCGCTCAATAGGATCCCAACATCAAACAACACGTTCAAATTAGCAACCAACCTTGCTAATTAACCACCTAGCAAACTTGGAAAATCAAAAACAGCTTGTATCAGTGGTCCCTGACGGTATGACTTAATCATGTGGAAGTTTGAGTCAACAAAACAGCATGTAATAGATAATTCATGCTACTGTAGAAACAATCCAGCGATTCAAAAATGAGTTCAGTCTTTCCAGAATGTTTAAAAAGAAAATACAGAGCAAAAAGAGAACATAGTGGGACACAAACAGAGAAATCCTTAACTGAATGAAAAGTTTACTATATTCTGTAGAGAAAACAAAAAGTTGCCCTCCAATTTTCAAGCTGTTTATGCTCCTATTTGTCGCTCAGGGAAGGAGCTCCGAGCCTGCCCAGTCCCCATGTCGTCCTATCTGGCCCTCCGCAGCAGAGGCTGGGCATTATTCCGTGACATATTGAGACTGATCTCTTTTTAAATGGGCAACAAATCGAAAATCTCGTTTCTTCCCTATGCAGCCATTGCAGCAATGTACACACACAATCACGTGCACCTCTACACCAACTGCTGAGAGAGAGCGAGAGAGCGAGGAAATGGGCTGCTGGATATACAAACGGAGAAGACATCTGTATCTACCCAGGAGTGTGTTATGGATAGAGGCTCTGACAGAACACACAAACGCACACATAAAACCATATGCACATGGGTAAACACATTCACCTCTATGAAAACAAGCAGGCCTGCTTGACATTATCATTTTGGTTCAGAAAGGCATAAAAGTTGCTAAAACAAGAGGTTGGTGCTTCAAGGCTTTCCAGCAGAGACAAAGAAAGGATTTCTTTGCAATCTTTTGTGCCATCTTTACCTCCATCCATGTCCTCGCTGCCAAAGTGCCTCCTATAGAAAAGCATCAGCTCAATCTTGTAGCATTTGTATAGGGAGATGAGGAAGATGAGTAGCAGCAGGATCGCCCCAAGCCCTCCTGCCAGCTCCACGGTGTACATGAGCTCTGCTGAGATGGACACACACAGAACAAAACATATCTATAAATATAAATTGCTGAGACAATCACGGTTCAAACTACATTTACAATTACATCTGTATTGAACGGACTGATTCCTCCACCAGGGTGGACACAGAGGTTTTTCTTCATAAGTTCCCAGTTAAACTCAGGACACATTTACATTTACTGGAAGACTGGACAATCATCAGTATTTTCAGAGCGAGGCAGCATTAATCTTCAGGGGGAAGAGACATGAGACTCATAATGAGTTTGGGAAAAATGAGAGGGCACAGTGCAGGGAGACATGAGGGGAAAAAATGGGAGATGATGAGAAATTGGGTTCATTTCTTTGGAGCAGCACAGAAATGACACAGCTCTGTACTTTGGCTGCCTTCCATGGTGGGACTTGTGATAATTCTGGACATGGATGGAAGCCTTTTCAAAACAAGAAGCTTCAGTTTACTCATCTCACTAACTCCTCTCTCCATCACACCTCTTCTTCTTCTGGCTCTTGGAGCTCTCTCACTTCTCACCCTCCCTCTCTTCTCCCTCTGTCTCTCCATTCATTTCTCTTCTCTATTATCTCCTCTCCATCTCCCCAGAGGCCTAGCTCGGGGAAGGATGAGTTATGTTGTGTATTAAAGCAGCATTTACCTGGTTGGCTCAGCTAGAACAGGTTCACCTTATATCTCTGTCACTGTGGGCTGGAATGTGGCGCGGCTGCCATGGCAACCATAATGCATTGTCTATATTATCACAGATTATGTACACTGCTAAGGTACATATCTTTACAAATCATTGTAGCATCAGCATGATGCCATAAAACATATATTTTATTACTGTTAAACAAGTTCAAATTGCATGTTTAACACCGCATGTGTATTTTCCTTCAAACAGTTATAATTTAAGACATAATATTAGACTAAATAATGACTGTAATAAAACAGTAGACCCCAAAATGTATGAGCTGGCACATTATCTTTGATGTTTTTTCATGAACAACAACTAATACTGTTTCTCAGAAAGACATCACTTGTTGTTTTGTCCCTCTGATATGTGATTTCTTGACCCTCTCCATAATTTTAAAGATTCTACCTAATTATCAGCAATCATCCTCACTCTCTAAAGTTGTTTATGTTTAACTGACCAACGCTCCTCACTCTCCATCTCTCTCTTTCCTCTGAGCTGGAAGGAAAGGCAGCCTGCTGAGACATTCATAGACCTGCTGCAGGGCTTATGAGTGATGCATTCGGGGTGAGTGGGGAAACATGAAATAAACATCAGAATAATGTGG
This sequence comes from Thunnus thynnus, assembly GCF_963924715.1. NCBI lineage: Eukaryota > Metazoa > Chordata > Actinopteri > Scombriformes > Scombridae > Thunnus > Thunnus thynnus. The sequence continues at coordinate 23,378,305 of NC_089527.1, forward strand.
GTGAGAAACAGACAGAGAGAGAGAGGGTAAGAGAGTGACTTGACTTGAAGTCTTCCTTAGCATCCCTCTCCTCAGAAATGCTGCTGAACAGAGGAGAGTTAAATTGAGCTGTCTACAGCCTACAAAGCCCACTCAAATGGAAATGGGCCATCTACAAAAGACGGTCACAGAGAAAGTGAGGAGACAGACAGATAAAGACTTAAAATGTAATTGTATGCCGAACTTACTGGCCTGTTGGGAAAAGCCAAGGACCAATTTGCTGTTTAAACAGCCATCAAATTACCTCTCTTTGTAGGGTGACAACCAGTGCATGAAAAGAGCTTCAGACAAGTCATGCTAGAGAGTCAAAATAGCTGCACAGCTGCTGGCGCACATGAAGGAGGAAACAACACAACCAAATGCAGCCCAAACACAGACTGTAAACACAAGCACGGATGGAGGAACTAAAAAAAAAAGATCAGACGGATCAGAAAGGAAGAGCAAATGATTCTGTAAGGTTTTTGGGGATATGAAGGGAAGTATTCAAATACATTTTTGTTAAAAGAACTATCCATTATCTGAAGCAAATGTTAGGAAACATATATGTTTGTTGTGTGCACACTTTAATCCTGTGATAAAAAAATTTTTTTGGTCACTTGGGGGCAGCAGAAACAAGCTGTAAACAAAACACTGATATATTATCAGCTTATGAAGTTGATATGGCGAATTAGCAAACAAACAGTGGCTTATTTACACATCCAGCAGATACAGAGCATCATTAGCACTGGTTTGGAGTCGTGTTTCTGGTCATTTGATCCATTGTAAATCCAGTGAGGCTTAGAATAGTCATTCATCATTCAGTTTTAATGAAGAGTTGGAACTAGCTGATACAGTCTATACATATGATACTGTCAAACATATCATATATATATGTAAATGAGGAACAAAATGATTTTCCAGCCTTTAAGTCATTTTTTGGGGAAATAGAAGAAAAACTGGATGTCAAGGGCTTTTACAGTCATCAAGGTGGATGTGGCAAACGTCAAATAACCCTTACCTCGCCTGAAGAGCTGGATGGTAGCTTGGCGACGGCCGTTACCGTTTTCCACATAACAGGAATAATTTCCTAGGTCCTCCTCTTCCAATGAGTCAATTGTCAAGGAAATGGCTACTTCCTGCTCACCGAGATGCTCTTTGACAACCCTGCAAGACAAATGATAAAAAAACCCACTAAGTAATGCTTCTCTGTAGCACCAATTTTGGAAAGAGCAGAAGAGACGTAGCATGTTCCTTTTGTCTGTACGAGAATGTATAATCAGTGCATGTGAATGTGATGACAGGCAGCATGTGTGATAGGGCTTTAAGATTCATGATCTGGAATACAGCAATCACAGAACATATTGTGTTACAATCCACAAGGGTTAAGCGATGAAAATGCCCGCAAGCGTGTGTCTGCATTCTGCATCTCAGCGAAGCCCCTTTACTGTAAGTACTTCATGCTATGTTAATTTCTCTCTCTGCACTCAAAACATATGAGAAATGAAAATCAATAAGGGCTCTTCCTCAGCAGGGGAGGGGGTAGGGGGGTGGGGTAGGGATCAAACAATGGCGATGAGAAGAAAATCTTTTTATAGCGGCTGCCATGGTAACGGAGAGAGGAGAGAAAGTAATATTCCATAAAGTAAATGAGTGTCCCTGGCTGGGCTGGTTGAGCCTGATGGAGGAGAGAATGGGGAGATAATGCTTAGACACACTACTTAGCCCACTTTTTACAGCACCCTCAGCACAAATGACACTTTGGAGGAAATAAAGTGCAAATGAGAAAGAGATTTCCTCTGTTTGTGCGAGCGAGCATGTGTGCACGGGGCGTTGTGTCATCAACTGTATGTGTTAATAAAGGCTATGCGTGAGGTTGGGAAGGAGGAGTAGGATGGGAAAGGAGGGGAGTGCGTGTGAGTGTAGGGGGATAATGACTCTCAAGCATCTCTCTTCTCTCACGCCTTCAAGCCGATAAACTGCACATAAGGACAGCTTGTTGGGGAGATTTGGCATCATGTAATTGAAAGTGTATCATGGGCTTTGCGTAGAGAGACTGAGGCAGTGCTGATGATATTTGTAGTTTCAGCTGAGTTTGTTGTGCAATGTTTGGGGGCTGGAGCGCTGGGAGAAGGAGGCACAGGAATAATTCATGTCTCTCCAGGGAGTGGTGGGTTTCTTTGAAGCCTCCCGTTTCACACTATATGAGCCAGCACAGCTCGTTGCCACACAACCTGATGGAGAAGGACCGCTGTATTCAACATGAGCCTAAAATGGAGATGATGGAGATGATGAGGACCTCAAGTTAGAGTGGGTGCATAAGAATGTCCACATGAAGCACAGGGAGATACACGAGAACAGGAAGACAGCTCATAACACACACACATAACTGGGCTGAGAACATAACTACATCAGACTGTGTATAGCTGGAAAATGTTCCGACATGTATTAAACAAAGGGCAAATTTTCAGATTTCCATGTAAATCTTGTAAATGTAAAATCCTCTACTTTTCTTTCGGGTGACTGGGTTTATCAATATAGATTTAGCCGAATGAGTGAATTGTGAACACGTTCTCAAACTCTGGCTGTTGCAGGCACTTTTTCTTTTTAATTTTCTCTAACTTCCTCATTAGCGAAACCTCTGCGTTTGCTCATTTAGTGATCAATTTCCAACTAATTTGTTCCTTTTATTCATTCAATTCAACGTACACCTGCAAAACACCAACTGAATTGGGTCAATAACATTATCGATCAGGTCCTTTATTACACTGAGCCAGATTTGTTTTGCTAATTTATTAATCTCTGCATGCTATGCTAATGTCCAGTCATCTGTGCTATGATAACAATAGCCCTGTTCCAGTTTGCACAAATGAGAATTTATGGGCCTGGGCTGCCATAGAAATGAGCTTCCCCAAATCAATAAGCTCAGAGTTGGGTAAATAAATGCCTGCAGAAACTCTGAGCCCAAGGTATGAGTGCTCTTCTCTAAGCTCAAGTTTGGCTGCTGATGCATTAGTAATAAAGCTAAAAGTGTGCAAGTGCCAGCCTGAAGAAGACAGCTAAACCTTAGAAACATGCTCACTGTATCATGTAGAAGGGAGACAGCTTGGCTGCAGGGTAAACACAGATTTGTTCATGTTTAGTTTCTCCTATCCCCTCTCTCCGCTGCTCCCCGTCTTCGCCCGGTCCATATCTCTGACTGACTTTATGTAAGTAAATCCAAGGCATTGGCTGGATGTGAAAAAGCCTAAGGTAGTGGCATCAGCAATAGCAAGTGTATGATCAAATACATTATTGATCTGCTGCATGAAATATCGGTATGAATTATTGAAAAGATAACCCCTTAGGGAATCCTCGTGTTGAGGAGTAATGGAGAGAGACAGAGAGAGGGAAAGACAGGAGAACAGTGGCGAAAATGAGATCTGGTTCTGTTGCATATTCATATCAGTGCACAAACAAACTCACTATCACATAGTACGTGTCTTCGTTACTCTCTCTTTCTCCATCTCTCCCCCTCCCTCTCCCCCCCCCAGGCTCCCCATGGCCCATCTGCATGCTGCTATAGGTGGGTGCAGCGAGGGAGATAGCGATAGTGGCGGCGGTGTGAAAAATGGCGGTTGTTAACCATCTGACAGGGCTGTCTCCCCAGAGCTGCAGCCTCTCCAAACAGCCCTAATAGGAAACATGCACATGGGCCGGGGAATGGACTTGTTTAAATGTGCTACACCACAAGGAGGGAGAGACACAGTGATGAGCTTGTTTTAAATGTCTTAGAGGCCTGCAAGGGAGGCTTGTTGGACAGATTTTACAATGTTACGCTGGAAGGAGACAGGGGGAGCAGGCAAGGTACATAAACTATCTCTTTTAAATGTTTTAAATGTGCAAAAAAGGAAAGATGTACATGTGAGAGAAAGGAAAGCAGGGCATGGACGATCTTTTTTTGTAAAACTGATTTGTATATCATAGTGTGGTGGTGAATATAAACCAACAGATGTGCATCCCTTTTCTGCAGCAGATAAACAGAAATTTAAAAAGGAGTGAAGAAAAAAGAAGTTGCGTGTCATGGAAAGAAATAAAAGCAACAGAATCCTGGACTTTCCCCTTCAAACGAGACCAGCTGATGAAACTGATGACATGGAACTCAGAGAAGATAGCTCATTTAAGTCGGCAATTTAAAGGAACATACTGTGTTTTGCATATTGACGATGTATCAGCGTATTTCAGTATGCTACAAAAATCATTCTGCAGTGGCTTGAAACATTCTCGAGACAGATAATCCATCATGACCCACAGTTCATCACCTTTATTTATCCTTTTGACTGTTTGAAAACCCTCTTTTTTTGACTCTCCAACATCCCTGATTTGAGTCAGCTGCAGACCAACAAAATTTCTAATCCAAGAAGCAACACATCATCACAAACATTGTGATGCAAAATAGTTGATTATCTTGTTATATATGTGACGTATGTGATTCTATTGTTACTGTGCACAATGTAATATAATAATAATACTAATGATAATCATATGAGTTATGCTATGATTTCCACCTGCTTGCAAGTGCATTTCCAGAACAATAATGTCATTTAAAAAAATGTATGATGTTCATACTGTAACAAAATAAATGGAAACCAGCAGCTGCTTGGAAGGGAGGGAATAAATCTCTGGAAAATGGTTGGTTTAGTGTATGCAATTTGGAGTTAATGGGCTAAAACATGCAAAACCGTTGGCCCTTTGATATTTTCAAGTGAATCTCTCATTATCATTATTCATTACTGCCACATCTGATGGAATGATTTCAACTCCAGCTGTGTGTTTCTTACTTGATGTCACTCTCCTGGACTCTCTCTTCATCCAGATCCTCTATGAACTTCTCTCCCTTCATCCAGTAGATGAGCGGGCTGACGTCGCCGCTGTAGCCGAAAAAAGCCCGGCAAGTCAGGTTCAAAGCACTTCCTGCAAAGACAGGAGATGACATGCTGTCATGCTTGACAGTCCTGCTGGCTCGTTAAAGGTGCGTGTTTCATGTGCATGGCCCGTAAAATATTGTATCATTTCATATCAGTGCCTTCAAAGTCAGTGGCATCAACAGAAACTCTTTATATTATTTTGTAGGAAACATGAAGATTCACAATTCTTTGTCAACTGTGCATTACTCATGTATGCTTGTGCACACATTCGTACACTCACACACACTGACCTTGCACACAACTCACATCAAAAGTGGTCCCATGAGAAGACATGTAAGTTGAACACTTACACATTCACTCACCTTGAGGGATATACAGCTTTGATTAAAGCAGACAAGCTGGATCTCAAAAAAAGGTTTCCTCATGTCAACAGCAGACACATATACTGTTATGAAAGCGGATGAACTGTATTGAACACATGAGGGCACTCAAGAGCTTCTTAAAACCCCCCCTGAGACTGTGTATCCATGAGAAAAAGGAAGGCGAAAGGAAGTGAGAGGAGGCTGACAATAATGTTATTTTATTTAGAGCTGCTGCTGGATATGAAGGAAAGCCAGGAGTCAACAATTGCAGTTTGTTGAGAGTTTATATATGGTGAGAAGTAATGGAGAAGTAAGTGTCACTGAGGAGTCAAAAGGGTCTTTGTTTCTTGAACTGATTATCTCTTTGGTTCAACAGAGAGGGCAAGTAAGAGAAAAGATGATACTTCATGCACCAATTAAAAAAAAAGCTTTGGTTTAGATAATGCAGGTGGTGTTATTTTCCTATTTGAGAAATATTAAAGGTTAAAAAAAAACTGATAAGGTAGATAAAAAATGTAAACCAAATGTTACACGCAGCACTGGTGTAACATGATTGAAGTTGGCATAGAGAGGCTCCTTTTGCCACTCATGCAAAACCTTCAGTGTCCATGAACTATTCACATATTACAAAGATAAGGCACTGTTGGCACGTACTATGCACATGTTTATTTTGCATTCCTCTGAAGCGGCATTCTCAAAAGGCCTGGGGTGCAGCAATCACATGCTGCTGCCTCCTAGTGAACCACACAGCAACATGTAAACAACATACAGATGAGGAAGGCTCATAATTCAGTATAGTGTACGGTGGAGGACGCTCCTCTCGGGAGAGCCGATGACTGGCTCCTAGGCATGTGACTCCGGAAAACACTGGAAGAAACACATGAAGAGGAGGAGGAGGGGATGCATTCCCCCAGGATGTATGAGCATGATTGCAAGGTAAACTGTTATTAATGCTTAGTATGTTACAGCACCATGGACAGATCCCTACAGTCTAGTGCAGGATATACATACATATAGGAGGGAACTACAGCCTCAAAAAGAACTATATTTGACTGAACTCTCTTTGACACAGCCAAAGCTAAATTTTTAAGGATTTACTGCAGGACTGTGTAACGACAGGTCGGTGTTTCTAGATCTCACACTTACAGGGATTTACTACATTTTTTGGCCACTCAGTGTGATGATCTTTGAACTCATCGAACACCACTTACAGCTCTGCACCTTTTTCTGAAATGCCACCGGCTGTGACCAGTGCAACACATGTCTTCAGAGCAAAACTGGTAACTTTATTTCTTACTGTTGTTTTTGTTTGAACTAAGGGCAAACATCCTCTGTACTCCTCCAGCCAACACCACAACGCAGACAGAACTTCAAAAGATTTCAGTAGGCCACTCTCGGCACAAGGAAAGTTTTAAGGCGAGCAGGCCAGGAGGACAGGAGGACACCCAGGAACGAACTGATAGCAGTGTCTGTGAGGAGCAGTGGCTGACATTTTCCAAAGTTCAACAGCCACTCTCAGCTTGGTATTTGTGCACAGCCGGGCTCTACAAAGGCTACACGCTGTACCTACAAAATAGAAACCTCCCGTGTGTGATTACACACGTATGTACATACACGCACAGGTTTTGGTGCAGTACTTTCATGTACAAACAGACTTTATAATTTGTACAGCAAACAGGTAACCATACTGTGCAAATTACATATTGTACAACCGTGTATCTCTGTGTGTGCGACACAGATGCAGCATTTCCCTTTACCTCTGTTTATCAGTCTCTCCTGTGCTGTTAGTTTATCCCGCAGATCAGTTGCAAACCAGGAATGTCATGCTGCCAGCAGCCACCGCCTGGAGAGGAAGCTCACTGGGAATCGCAGGAAATTGTCGAAGGCTTCATGCTGTCTAGATCTAATCCAAGAGCAGCACTCGCCCAAATGCTCTCACAGTCACCTTTGTTACTTCTTCCACCACCGCAAACACCAGTGGGTGATGTTACACCCACAGCATCACCATCGGATTCATGGATACACTATGAGAGAGCTGGATATTGTGTTGAAAGATGATCACCATTAATTTAGCTGCTCACCCCGCACATATGACAAAAAAAAAGACAAAAGTTTTTTGTCTTCTTAGTTGGGCCATTACACATGTGAATGACTTTTTTTTCTCTCCTCGGCCCTGCTTGCTCATTCCATATACTTCACGTTGACGCCTCACATATTACAAAAAAAAAGCTCTAGGCTACATATTATAAGAAAATAATTTTAATAATTAACCTTGTGTGCCATTAAAGTTGTCCTAGCAACAGTTTTACAGATGTGTCTTTTATTGAAGTGGTCTATGGGGAAAGTGCTTTCTGAGCTGCAGGAGATTTTCTTTTTTTTGTCGCTGTACCACATTTGGCCATGGGGATACATTGGCAGCAAGGCTGACTCTGCTACACATTCATACATTATTAATACATGTATTAATACATCCATGGTCAAAGCAAATCCTCTGCCACTCCCACTAGCACCCTTCCTTTATTTCTACAACATTTCCAGTGTACAGGTGAAATAAAACCAAAGTTATTTAAAATACCGCTTCTTCTGTCCCGGCTATAACTGCAGCTGCAGGTTGAATTGGAAGGGTGAAGAGCAGTTGAACGACTGTGTTTGCAAGGCTGTTGGAAAAGACGTATAAATATTAGTCAGACACAGAGGAAAGACTGTTTTACATACAGCTCGCATGACTCTGTCATTAGCCTCTGAGCCAGCACTACAATGATGCCGAGTCGGTTAAAGTTTGAGCAGATGGGAGCAGATGGTAGGAAGACTATTAACCAGGACTGGAACAATGAGGTGAATAATTTGCACACTATCATGTTACAAGGTAGGAGGTGCAGCTTTTGAAATCTCTCTGTTCTCTCCTGTTGTCAAAGTCACAGTAGTTTCATTATTATTATAATCTGTTATATCCTCAGAGCAGTTTGTAACTGCTGGTGACTCACAGGAACGGTGTCTGGCTCAACTCGAACTAGTCTTCACTGAGACACATTATCATTTTTATATGAGTGAGGTGGTAACTTTTGTGCACATGCGCAGGCAGACTAATCAGTCTTAATAATGCGAGCATGTGTGTGTATGTGTGTCTGTGGATTTGAGGAGCTGATCACCGCAGCGTGCAGAACATTCACAAGGTAAAACTTTGTCAAACTTTGGCTCAACCCCAACAATCTGATGGTCCAACAAAGCAGAGCTGAGTTAAAAAAAGTGATGGCCAGGTGGAAACACAACTAACCTCACAAGACATTTCCACACATTTCCCACAGAATATAATATCAAAATATCACTCTGTGTAGTGAATGAAAGTCTCCACATTTGCTGAGCTAAGCCGTGTATGTAACTATTAATTATCTGGCTATAGTGAAGATTGTTAAATATTTGGAGAGTCTGGAGAGTTACAATAGGAAGATGTTTTAATTGGAAAGGGAAGTTTCACAACGTGAAGACTGTGGAAAATAGATATAATTTGTCTTTTCGGAAGCATTGTGAAAAAGATATGCTTTTGAAGCACATAACTGAGGAACAAATGCTAACAGCACTCTAAACAAAGATGAATTTTTGTTATGATATTATGATACTGTGATACTATTTCAATGGTTATTATTGTTACAGTGAATTTTCAATCTTGTGAAAGCCATACAATACACTGCTAGGAAAACAGACCTGTTAAGCTAAATAAGATTTCACAGGAAATTTTATTTTCAGAAATAACCTTTTTTCTTCTTTCAGGCTTTTGGTGAAATCTCAAAAAAGTCCACCATAGTGTCGTTTTTTTAAAGTTCACAAATAAATGTTCTATTACAAGAATTGGCAAGACTCGGTGTGAAAAATATCCCCCGCTGACTCGAATGTGTGCCTTGTACTGCACTAGAGCATGATTAAGTGTTCTTTGTGTGTTGTTTTTGCCTTCACGCGTGCGTGGGTGTGGAACAAATCCATGTAATCTGAGTGATTGACATCCTCCCCAAGGCTGAGAGTCGGTCACGGCGCCTGATGGAAATGTGACTTAAAGGGATACTTCGGATTTTTTGAAGTGGGGTTGTATGAAGAAGTTACCAATAGTCAGTCTATTACCTGCAGTAGATTTGGGTCAGCATGCTCCCAGTTTGGAGAAGCAGACAGGAGTACTGGCACAGAAACTAAACACTGTACTGCTGTGGATGGGGCCAGCAGCAAAACATATTTTAGCCACCTTAAAAAAGGTCCACCTAAAAAAAAAAAAAAATCGATTTTTTTAGGTGGCTAAAATATGTTTTGCTGATGCCCCCGTCCACAGCAGTACAGTGTTTAGTTTCTGTGCCGGTAGTCCTGTCTGCTTCTCCAAACTGGGAGCGTGCCGACCCAAATCTACTGCGGGTAATACACTGACTTCGGAAAACTACCTCATACAACCCCACTTCAAAAAATCCAAACTGTCCCTTTAAGATCTACCCTCTCTTTTATTGCTGCCTAGCTCCTCTGAGAGTCATACAGACTTTCATACAGACTGACTACTACTCTGGTCCACAGCAAGCTACAGATGAATACTTGGCAGAGGACAGTATAACTTGAAAGAATAACTCTTGAACCTAATCATAACTAGGTGTGAAGTGGAGTTGATAGGCCATGTTGTATAGAGCGTCAAAGACCCATCCCCTTTGTAAGCTAGCCTCTGTTCTGCTGAGCCTCTGCAACACAAAACTATACTCTCACACAAGACCTCTGTCACTGGTCTGTCTGAAAAGCTGACACTGGGATTTCCTTCCATATTCTTGGCTAGTACTCTATCATTTGATCAAAATATAAAATTATCATTTGTAAGAATTTAACATCATATCCCATGAGTCTTCTTCACAACTGCTGTCAAAGCCTCATGGGATCTGTGGTTTTTGAATGCTAACGAAATAATCAATCTTTCATGTTTAAAGAGCAACTTAAAGGTACCCTGTGGAGTTTTATTGTAAACAAACAAAGTTGTGTTTACATTCGCTGTTCCTCACAAAAACGTAGTGTGTGTACCCTTCTATCCCATTTGTGCATTGCTACATTTCTCAGCACTTGACTGCCACTGACTGTCCATCAGTGAAATAGCATGAAACTGTCAGCAAGACTGTATTATTCCACCCGCATGATACCCACAGTACTAGATACCCATTACACCACATTACATTCATTTAGCAGACGCTTATGTCTAAAGCAACTTATAATAACCGCATTCATGAAGGCACTTATTGAATGTGCTTGAGTGCATTCATAGCAGATAAGGATATAGACAGAACATGACATCATGCCTTTAAAAAACATTATAATAGAAGCCCTCTATTAGAAATTACATGCAAAAATGAAAGCTAGTGGAACAAATGCTGACCCTGAAGTGGGGCAGCTTTGCCTGCCATCATTGTGTGGCCGGATGAATGAATTAATAAATGAATGAATGAAGTAGTCTGAGTAAAATGACTAAGTGACTGACTGCTGAGACTATCAAATGAAGTGTGCTTTGATTTGCCTCAACTCGCGGTGCATGCTTAGCTGATTTTACAGTACTGTATTTGGTTTAATTAGGCTTCACAGAGCGAGCACTCAGATTCAGACAGAGAAATACTTTCCAAGCCAGAGGAGAGGAAACCAAACGCTGCACAGAAAACACTCTGCAGATGCTGTCCAAATTCAGCACAGATGCACACAGCACACAGTGAGATTGACAGATACGCAGACAGAAGGGCAGATGAATGAACAGACAGCCAGAGAGAGAAAAAAAAAAAGCCATGTGCATACAAACATGATTATAAACCAACAGACACACACATGCATGTCAATGTCATTTCTGTCTTTTATGTCTCATCTCTTTCTTTTAGAATCTACTGAATAGGCCCCTTGTCTTTCGCATGCTACTGCTAGGAGCAGAGTTGATTTTGTGTGTGACAGCCACCAACATGTTTTATTTGGAGTGCTTTTTGAATAAGTCATAGCCAGAGTGTGTTTGATGTTTCATAACACACTCTGGTCCTCAGCACAACCCAATGTTCTCTTAGTGCTCTATTTCAAGGCAGGGCGAAGTCTGGCACATGAAGCGATACCACATGTCGGTATATTAATGCGCCCAAAATGCGCTTTCCTCACGTTTTACATCTGCTAAAATAATTTCAGTTAAACTCAACTCCCAGTTCTGCAAACCATTGAATACAGGAGACAGCTTTGGATGCAAAACGTGTCTTCAGCTGACAATGAAAATAACACGATAACTAAAAAAAACAGTATCCTCTTAACATCAAATCACATCCTCAGGGCTGCCTGTTCTCACCAGTCTTCTCTCTGCGTACTCATCTAAAGAAGAGGTTACCAAGGGAAACAGCTGAGTGCGTCATCTCCTTTTTTTCCCACCTTGTCTGGTAGTAAAAGTACTGTTTCATTTTTAAGAGCATTCTTAATTGCAGTATGGTGTTTTACTTTGAATAAGTTAAAAATTATATCTACTTATTCTCGCTCATTAAAATTTTGATCAATTAAGTGCAAATATAGTTTCAAAAGTTTGACCTCGGGATTCAAGCTCTATCCAACTTCACTAAAGTCTGTTCTGAGCTCATAGCAGTTTTGAGCCATGATCATTGGCTTCCACACTGGTTGTGATGTTACAAATATTTGCCCATATGTGCATGTCTCACAGCACAGCTGACGAATATGGAGACAGCTTTCTAGTGATAAACCCTCAACAGACTGTACATCAATCTGTACAGTGAAGGTCACACGAGCAACCATAAGAAACGTCAATTTGTGAGCTTTCTTTACATATATACAGTACATATGGTTAATAAGGTCAATAGGTTATTATGGAGTATTGTGATTTGTTTGTCATTGTTAATGCATTAAACTATTTTTTCACTATTCTATTTGGCAACACGGACATTGCTGTTGTATTCAAACCTTACTAAACCGAATACAACCTTTTTACGCTAATCACTGAAAGGGGACGTATCATGCACATTTCCAGGTCTATATTTATATTCAGGGGCTCTACTGGAATATCTTTTTGTGATTGAATGTTTAAAAAAATCCTTATTTATTCTATACTGTCCCTTTGTGCAGCCCCTCAGTTCAGCCTCTGTCTGAAACAGGCCGTTTTTGCTCCTGTCTCTTTAAGGCGCCCATGCCGATGAGCCCACTCTGTTCTGATTGGCCCACTCTTGGAAGTTGCCCCTCAGCTGACTTCTACTGGCTCCGGAGGCTACGTAAACAAATAGTAGTAGTCACGATAACATTGTGAAGTAGTGTGAGATCATGGGAGTTGTTGTCTTCATTGTTAAACAACCAGCTTCTCCCGGTTAGGATTCCCTCAATGTTCATTGTTCAAGTAGTTTTTACTGGGAGCCAAATTATCCGCAGAGGTCTCCTCCTCTCCAAAAGAAATGGACCCGGCGATTAAAACCAGTAAAATCACTGAATAAAGCATTTTCACATTAAAAATCAGTGTTTCTCTGACGCTGTTTGGAGGACACAGGATGTAAAGAGGGGCTGCGAGCTGAGCTGCTGCTGACATCTGCTCAGCTTGTTTCTCTGACAACTTAAGATCCAGACGTTCAGCAGGTTTTTACAGGGAGCTGATTACCCGCAGAGGTCTCTTCCTCTCCAAAACAAACAGACCCGGTGCTAGTGAAAATCATTAGTCGCCCATTGATATTAATGATCATGTGAAATTTCAGCAGCAGCACTCATAATTTTGCAGTGGTGGTGTGCCGCTGCAGAGTGAATACAGAGGAAACACTGATGTACCAGAAAAGCATAAGAGTTAAGAACAACAGACACAGCACCTTGTCTCTAGCTTGAGTTTATGAATTGGGATTTTAAGTAGTGTTATAAAACTAAGACCCATAAAAGGTCATTTGATCCTTCATCTGAAGTGAAAAAAAATCAGCAAAAGTGGAGTTACTGCACACGGCTCTCACACAAAACAGAGATATTCTACAGCCTAGGTTTTGACAGAGACATCAGGGTTTGGGTATTTTATTTTAAGCATTAATTAAAATGGCCAAGCACACAGTGTTTGTATGTGTATATGAATGTGTGTGTCTGAGAGAGAGGCAGAGAGAGAGATAGGGAGAACGTGTTTGTGAAGATTTCCTGTGGATATCGCTGCAGGAGAATCTGATACAAGTCCTGTCAGTCATGATTCTTCCCCCACAAGGTGTGAAACAAGCATGAAAAAGTGCACATGGTACTGTGTAATCCTTTTTCTGCAAACAGGATGGATAAGAGAGAGAAAACAAGACGAGCAATAAATAGACCCATGTGGCTTTGAACAACAAAATTACGATATTTTTTCAAATGGTCTTTAGATAGACTCGTACTTTGTGGTATTTGAGATTGCTTTCAGTTACTATGTGCGTGTGTGTGTGTGTGTGTTTCTGTGTTTGTCTGCATGTGTGCTCAGTGTAGCAAAGGGAGGTACATCCATCTGTGTAGTTAAAAATGGATGGATCACTGTTGAAAGTGGCAGTGAAGAAAGTCCCTTGTGCATGTTGCATATGATAATACATACATTTTCTGCACGCTTTCTTATGTAAACTACATGTAGTCTCAGATTCACCCCACGATCACTGAGCAGCACACTTTCACAATATACGAATGCTCTGGTTAAGGGCAAGGGAGAGAGATGAACTGGGGGGGCAGAATGTGATAAAAAATAGAGAATTGAGAAAGACTGTGAACGACAGCTGGTCAGCATCAACAAAAATTCACTAGAGAACCTTGAAATTTTCATTCCAATCCCCATCGCTAAAAATATCTGATCCTGCTTCTTCGTCCAGGCTCATCTCTCAATGCAGAAGGGGGCATCTCCAGAGAATCATAACCGGGCAGGTGTGTTTACTGTTTTCTGGTTGTATCAGGTAGTGGAATGTTGAGCTCAGAAGTCCAAATCTGTCTATCAACATTCCTTTCCTATAGCCGCCCGCAGGTTACCATGACAACGTCTACTGTGCTGGGTAGGAGCAGCTCTGCAGGCTCTGCCAGGACGGGAACTAAAGACAGGTACTGTACTGTGCCATATTAGGGCCTCTGTGGATTTCTGCCAGCAATCAAAGTCTGCTCTAATTTGGAGGAAGGCCAAATTCTGGGTGAACAAAGCCAGAAAATGTTAGCAATGTTTTGAAAACATTACAATACCTGCAAATTAGTCCTATGTATAAATGTGGCTATTTGTTCGTGGTATAGCAGTGAGCTGATGTGGAACGATGACGATAGGCTGAACTGATTACTTTTTACTCTGCATTGCGGAGAAGTGCAGGTCGGAGTGAGGTGGGGGAATTGGAGGGGTGCGAAGTACAGCGAAAGAGCGGATTGGAGGATTTGGTCAGAATAAGTGGAGGAATAAGTTAGGGCGATGAGAACATGAAAGAGTTGGGGGCCCACCCCCCACCACCTCAGCCTCTCTTCTGTTCTAATATCGTCCCCTCTCCCGAGACAAGCCCTTAATTACCATTACAAGCCTGAGAGCTTTTAACAGAGGAGAATCCTGCTTCTTTCCCTCTCTGTCGCTCCTTCTCCCCATTTGTTCTGTGGCCCTTGATGATCCGTCAGGGAAATGTAAGCCTTTAATTACCGGTAAAAATTACGGCCTTTGTGAACAGGTAGTTGGTGCCCTCGCTTTCATCTCCCCTTTCGTCTGCTAATCGTCCCCTTTTGATGACATAATAGGTGCTCTGTCCGAGGCAGCAGAAGACAGAGGCCCATTATACCATGAAAGGAACTGTGGGGGATTATGCAATGATGTGATGATGAACTAAATAATGCTCTTTTATCTTTCTAGCGATTTCCTACTGACTGAGGGATCAACATGCAACAAGTGCCAGTGCCCCACCTCTTCCTCAATCTCAAGCCTTGTCCATATCACATGACAATGTGATATTGTGTACCATGGGAAGAGAAATCAAATTCCTCAAAGCACCCCAGTTCACCCATGTTGTGAACCCTTGCCTCTCTAACCTTTCGATACTCTGGGATACTTTAATTTAGACATTTTGAGAGTACTGTGTCTTGTTCTCTTACAAAGTGTCTTTGTTGCTCATGTCTTATCCTTGCTGCAGGCTCCACATCCTCCTTTTCTTTTATGCTTCGTCCATTTTAACACGAGGGTTTAGGGAACATTTTTCCCCACTACTGTAGGTTCATGTGAAATCTCCTTTTATGGTCAAAATGAGACCAAAGACAATGTCATTTTCCCTCAATAACACTGGGTGTCAAGTTTCTGAAAAATGTTTTCCAAGAGAGAAAGCAAGGGCACTTTACCTGCTGAAAAGATTTGCCACTGACCAAGCAAATATTTTGAAAATGAGAATTAATGTTATTATTTTTAATGATGAAAATGATGAGATAAAGGAAAAGAAATAAAAAGGTGTAGAGAAAAGAACGCTGCAGCTAAAAGACAAGTGTGGGCATGCAGAGAATTAGAGAGAGGGAGCTGTAACTGGCCCCTGTCCAGGGGGCTGGAGGCCAATTAAATGGTGTGATTTGAACACTTGACGAGGAACATCACTTTAACGAACGACCCAAGAGTTGCCTGGCTGCAGGCGCTGACCCACTGACCAGAATACCAACTGAGATCAGACCAACTCAAACAAAACCAGAGCTCACAAACCAGGCTCAGGTCACACAAACCCAGACCATCCACAATCAACACAAGTATCTTTGTGGACTTTATCACACCCCTGTCACACACTTGTGCCATCTGTCTTCTGTCAACAGAAGGGCCCCCTAATCCCTCACCGCACCATATTTCCAAACTGAAATTAATGGTGTTGCCTGTGAGTAAAGCAGGTTGGAACGTGTGGAAGCTTTTTTGGTTGGACTAGAAAAAAAAAAATGATGATAAACATATAATTTATTAGTAATACTTGAAATATACCATTACAGCCTACGATGAAAAGATGATCATTGATAATTATTGACAGGGAAATGTAAGGAGTTATTGTTTGATGTGAAAGTTAGTTTTAGTAATACCATTTCAATATGTGTACAGTTTTTAAAGGTAACAAAAGATCAGAGTATCTTTCAGTCAGTAGGGTTTCGAGTTCAGAGGAGACTGAGAGTTTAGAGGCTTGTGGCTGAAGAATGGTTGGGATAAATGCCAAATTGGATGGAAGATCTGGTCAAGCATAGTGAACAACTTGTCCTCTCTCCTTAGTAACCACTGCTGAGGTGTTAATGAGACAGGAGAGGCACCTAACGACGCCTGCTGCTGTCAACAGAATACAAATATGAAGTAGAATAGTTACACAAAGTAATGCATGGTGCTTCACTTTAAGACTAAAATAACAGAATACAGCGCATGGAATGAATAAATGGCAGATTAATAGAAAAACGAAGAAAACGTCAAGAACAATAAATCTCATGAGAAGTGGCGCACAGATCTTACCAACCCAAATTATTGAGCAATGAGAAAAAAAATACATTTTTAGCTGAGATTTAGAAGAAAGTGTTGAAGGAGCTGGGAACAATGGACAGAACATTGTGTTGCTAGTAGCAACTGGCAGAGTTCTATATAACATTGTTCCATCCACAGTTTTGTCAGATCTGTGACCAAACAAATATTGACAGCTGGTTTTATCTACTCTGCAAATGCCCATGTTGGACCATCATCTTGTACATGTATGTTGGATGTTTATTGTAGCTATTTTTTGACTGTTGTTTGAGCAGCAAAGAGCTGAGGGCTGAGTCTGAGGTGATAACACTGTAAAAATTTCTTGTTTTTTGTTCCTGGGTAGTTAAGTGTTATTTCCTAATTGCTTATGCCTAAAAATGATAGAAAATAGCTATTATTCTCTTCAAACTTTGCTTTTGTGACCAGGACAGTGATATTTTGAAACTGAAAATGGGAGAATTTGCACATTTTCGTTCACACAAAGTCAGAAAAATCACCGGATATGATGATGGGAAATAAATTTTCTGTGGTCACTTTTGTACAACTTTAGTATAAATACATGTTAATTTTGATTCATACATCTTTTTTACTTCATGTAGGGGATGGGAAGATTTGTATTGGTGCACTGGCATAAACATTCACTATGCAATTGCATGTGTGCACTGGATACATCATTACTAACATCTTTGCATCGGTAAATCCAATTTATTTATATATAATTATTAGTAGAGGCCCTATGCCTGTACTATTTAGAACCAATTTAGACCAATAATTTGTGACCAATAATAATATTTCGATTGATTCCTCCTGTCTAAACTGTTCCTCAAGTGCGCTGGCATGCTACAGCTTTGGTGTGCTGTCAGAACGTTCCTGTCATGTGGGAGAAGCAGGAATGGACCAGAACACAGAGTTGACAAAAATCTTCATTAACGTTGAAATGGTCAAGGACAGAACAGGGCAAAACCAAACGAACCAAACAGGACAAATGATCCAACAGAGACTGAACAGAAAACCAGGACTTAAATACAAACTAACCTAATCAGACAACGAGGAACAGGTGACAAGACGCAGGGGCAGGCTGGGAGCTGATAGGCTGAGAAGACAGGGCAGGGCTAACGAGGGAAAATACAGGTCAGGTGCAGGGAGGAGCGCATGAACACACAAGGGAAACATAGTAACAAAAGCAAAACCCAGAAAACACAATACTCTAAATGCAACCCACACCAACCCATCAAAGAACCACCAAGAACCTAAACCCAAGTACACAACACACCAGGCTAAACAACAAAAGGCAGTCCAAACCCACCACTCAAATATAACAAGAAAACCCATATGACCAGAAGGACTAAACAGAAGTGCAAACCAGGAAACCCTAAAGAACACAAAAACACAAAGAGACCAAAAAACGCACAAAGTCCAAGCAGGGTGTGACAGTTCTGGGTGGAACTTGTGCTCTAGAATTATTGTTCTGCACATCGGAGTAAGTGAAATTTAAAAAAATTTTGACAGTAATTGTTTGGGTCACGGAGTATATACATGTAAACTGAAGACAGAGAACACTACACTACAATGGAGTTGTGAAAAGGCCTGTTTGTGAAAGGTCCAGGTGTTTTTTTAGAAGTCAAAAATAGGGATGGATCTTTTTCAGTCCTGATACCGATACCGATACCTCGGCTTTGGGTATCAGCCAATACTGAGTACCGATCCAACACCAGTGTTTAATTAGTACACTGTATGCCTCACTGTGGAAGAGATGGGGATTGTTCTTTTATGTGTAAGGCAACATCAGGCTTGACTTAAATGTTACTTTCCTAACTTTGTAAAACAAAATGTAACAAATATTACAATACAATAAAAATAATGGTATCCAATACCAGATTGGCGCATTATGACCGATACCCGATCCAGCTATTTGAGTCAGTATCAGACCAATATCAGTATTGGTGCATCTCTAGTCAAAAAGAAACAGCATAAATGAGATACTTACTAAGTTGCAGCACTAGAGAAACAAATATGTAAAGTAACGATGGCACTTTTTGTTGAAGGAATAAAATCAAACTCTGTACCATATTGAATTGCATATAGCATCATTCTTTTGCATTGCGTCAAACTGCATTGCGTGGAATCAAATTGTGTTGAATCATATTACATCGCAATAAGGGTGAATCATATCATATTGCATTGGTAGTTGCTTCATATGTATCTTTAATGTATTGGATTGTTGGTAATGGATTGAGATGTGTATTGCATCAACCTTGGTGATGGAGATGCACATCTCGACTTTATTTGAATGAAAATGTGAAAATTCGCCTGTTTTCCCATTGGAGATAGGTAAATTTCAAAATATCATTGTCCTGTTCACAAAAGCAAAGTTTGAAAGGAACAATAGCCATTTTCTGTACTTTTTAGGCATTAGCAATTAGGAAATAACACTTACTACCCAGGAACAAAAATTGTGTTGAATAGTGTAATAGAGTTTCGAATAATACGGAGCTGCTAGTTTGGTAAGTATTCTCCACTTTGAAGTCCCATTTCAAATGTTTGAAAGACTTTTGAAAGACATAAAGGAATTATAAATCTGGTGATTAGATGTTTCTTACCAAAATGCACCTTGGGGGACGTAGGTTTTTATGGACACAGGCTTGTACCTTTCACATTTTATCAGAGAACAAGATATTTTCTAACACAGTTGCTCATCTTTTGTACTGATTATTCAACCAGGAGAGTTTCATGCCCATCCAAGCCTTGGAAGAGCTTCAACTGCCAGTTCTCTAACATTGTCTATAAAGAAAATGAAAAGTATTTTTACTTCCAGAACCAGGGGCGTTTGAACATAACACCTCCTCCTTCGCAACTCTAACTATAGAGTAGGTAACCATTAATTTACTGTTGGGATAACTGTTGATGTTCTGAATTTTCTCCTTTTTACTCTTGAAAAAAAAGTATCTGAGATTATTTACTGTGTTGCACTTCTTATGAGGACTTAATGTTGTTCCTTCACGGGTGATGAGGCACAATCTAACTAATTTGACAGTTAGTCTGTACTTTTGTGAACCTACTTTTCTTTTTACTGTAGAAATCTCTTTTAATCTCTTTTTATTGTACTTATCGCCTCTAACTTTTATCTTTATAGCTTTATAGCTGAGGTTTATGTTACAACTGAAAGACTTTTAGACAGAAAGCTGATGCATTCAAACCAATTTGGAATAAATTACATTCATTGTTTATTTACAAACCAGAGTATACATTACACTAATTTGCAGTTTAATAGTGACAGGACTTGCTCATGCCATTTGTAACCAGCTGTAATAATTTAATGCACATTATATGTGATTTTCTTTTTTTTTTGCACACCCTCTAGAGCTTTACAGATACCTCTAGCTTTATGCACGTAGCCTGACTTTAGAATAGCAGATCTAAGGAATTAATTTACTATTTCGCTTTCATCTTGTTTCTCTATGCAAGAAGAGATCACATATCTTCACTTCCCTCTGTATCTCTTCTTTATCCTCCAGATATGTCGTCCCTCCGCTTTGCAGCTAACATTTTTTCCGAACCACCTTTTCCGGGTGCTCATCTAGCTATTTCCTCTAACCAAAGCTTTTGGCTTATCTTCTGAACATCACCTCAACCCTCCTTGTCCTATTTTTTTCTCCATTACCTGCAATCTCTCTCTGTTCTCCTAAAAGCACATCCCTCCACACACACACACGCACACACTTCCAGCCATCCCTCATCCTTTCTATAGCACAAAGGGGTGTCCACCCCTCTTCACCTCCAGCCCCTTGGGCCTCTTATCGCACGTCTAGCACTCTGTCCTCCTTCTCACCCTCTGCTTTTGGAGCCGGACCCTCAAATCTCAACACACCACTTCAGCTCCTTTCAGTTTAGATGCATGGGCCTCACTACCCCTCCTCCTCTCTGTCTGTCTGTCTCTCACTCTTCAGTCTCTCACCCTCCCTCCTTGTCATCTCTTTCTCTTCCCTGTTTCACTTGTCTGATTCTTGTTTCCCTCCATCACATTACCATCACAACCCCTCCACCCTACCCCAGAATCCACCAAGAGCATGTCCGATAAATTCAGAGCTTTTTCAGTGGGAGTGCAGATTGAGCTCTAGCCGCAGGGGGCCTATGTGTTGATAAATCTAAATCAAGGCTGACAAATGACTTGTGCCGAGTGGGCTGGAGACATTGGGACAGGGGCACTGGGGAAAACAGAAATGTTTACACACTAACACAGGCTGATGATGTCCCCTGGTACTTGAAAAGCGCTGAGATAATTTCACTCTGGCAAATACCTGTGGGAACTGTGCAGAGCTGCTTCTTAGGATGACTTTCAGCCAATCAGAGTGGCAACGAGGGAGCGCAACGTTAATTACTGCAATGATTTCCTGTGAGAAGTAGACTGTACTTGATTTGTGTGTGTATTTGCATGCCTGTGTGTCTTCCTACAGAATATATATACCAGGGTACAGCACAGCATCAATCAGCGTCTCCTTGTCTCCAAAAGAGATTAAGTAAGCTGCACTGCACAAATCCTTATAGTGATGACTCATCACTCATTTTTCCTCAGTTTCTGTCACTTTGAGCCTAACCTTGGAGTCTAATGTCCTGTTACTGTAATGATGTCAAATGTTCTCTAGAAGTCTAACAGGGCGTCCTCACGATGATCCGAACTATGAATTCTTGCTAGGAGCCTATTTTGAAGACATCAAAACGCAACACATCCTATCCTATTTTCACTTTTCTCCTTTTGTCCCTGAGGATCATTACTTTAAAAGAATACGACTGGGATCTGGTTTCTATAGTAACGGAAAAGTTCACTTTGCCTTCCCAGCTTATCTATGAGCAAAGAGAAAAAGGCTTATCTCCAGAAAATGAAGACTTCTTGTGCATGTGTGTATATGAGCATACACGCATGCAAATAGACAATACGTGTTTAATTGTACCTTGTGCCAACTGTAAGCCAACTAAGCATTACTGTTTATGCACG
This sequence comes from Thunnus thynnus, assembly GCF_963924715.1. Taxonomy (NCBI): domain Eukaryota; kingdom Metazoa; phylum Chordata; class Actinopteri; order Scombriformes; family Scombridae; genus Thunnus; species Thunnus thynnus. The sequence goes on from NC_089527.1 coordinate 23,400,013, forward strand.
TGCTTGTAATGACTGTATTTTATATTGTGTCAAATTTACAGTGCATAACATGGTGTGTACTTACTTTTGGTAGAAGTCATGCTTAAGTTTAACAGTGCCTTTAAATAAGACATCTATTCTTTCAGATAACAGCCCTGTAGAGTTAAGCTTAGTGAAGATACGGACAATACCTAGCACATTATACTACAGCTGGCCTGCACCAACTAAGATGCGCTCCCATCAACCTATTCTCATTTGTATTGCTTTATGTCTAATGGTTCCCTAACTTGAGAGTAATTAACATATTGTCTAATAATGACTTGAGTGTTACACACTATTAGCTTTTTTCCAACACAGATTTTTAAGCCTATACAAGCCATATATTGTTATTCAGAATAAGTTGGGCTATAGTAGTTATATATAGTTTAATATATAGATTAATATAGTGTAGTAGTATAGTGTATATAGTAGTATATATAGTGTAGTGTAGCTTGAGGATGACTGTGACTCTTGTTGCAGAGAAACATTCATAGCTGCGAGTAGTATGTAGGCAGAGTGATGTATTATATTCTATAGTTTATCGGCATAAATGAGACACAGACAGGTCAAATAGCAACACAGCCTATAAACACACAGATGTATGAGCATTAAATTAAAAACAGAGCACGCCAGGCTCCCTACAAGGGATTGAGTCCTCATCAACAACAATTAAAGTTACCCATCACATACAGATGAGCACAATAATTATAATAACCAACAAAAACAGGCCAAGTGGCCTACAAGGGATCCAGTCCTCATCAACACCCATCACATACAGTACTAACAGTGAATAATACAATTAATTGGGAATAGCCCTTAAAATAGACCTCAAAACAGAAGGGATACCAGAGGCCTGACTTCAGAGTCGATTGGCTTAGATTTTTTAGTAAATCCACAATTTGTGATTAAGCTTCCTTGTTTTCTTTTTGACATATCTGTATGATGACAAAACAGAGAAATGAATAATGGTGATTTGGTGCGCAGACTGAGTGGGACTAAGAAAGTTTGTTTTTTTCTGATCTTTGAGTTAAAGCCGCCACGCTTCGATGGGGATGGCAAGAATAGCATGCATGCCAGTATCTGTATTAAAGTGAATTAGTGATGAATCACCCTCATGCATGAATCATACATCAATAACAGACTAATTTTACACGTGATCCATGATGATGAAGATACAGAAAAATATAAATGCATTGCAAAAATAACATATTGTAAACATTTTAGAGATCCCCAAAATATTTAACAAATCATGTTTTCAGGGGAGGTCATGTCTTATTAAGAGGAGCCAAGCTCCCCCTGGCTCCCCTGTGGTTCGCACCCTGCCTGAGGAAGTCTGACTAGAAAATTCACTGTCTTCTTTTAAATCGTCTCTCAAAACTTATGTCTACTGCATGGCTTTTGCTTAATTATTTTATCTGTTACTTTTATGTGTTACTTTTATCCTTTTTTTTAATGTTATTTTATTTGTTGACTGTGATTTTGTATGTGCAAGGCAAGGCAAGTTTTTTTTTAAATAGCACATTTCAGCAACAAGGCAATTTGAGGTGCTTTACATAAAACATAAAAAACATTGAGATAAAGTGCAAAAGAAGCACAATAAAAGGAAATTTAAATGCAATTAAAAACAGTCATTAAAGAGCAAAGAGAATAGAAAATAAAAACAAGCTAAAATAGAATAGGACTAGAATAAGAATAAAAGTTACAGTGCAGTGTAAGAAATGAATGATTGTTTGATTTAATAAAAAGCAGTGGCAAAGTGCTATGTAAATAAAGTTATTATTATTATTCTCAAATGATGAATAAGGACCAATCCATCATTAAAGTATAATGTAGCCTCGACTTATCCACTGTTCGTTGGGCTCAGAGAAAGTGTGTGTGACAACAGAAGCTGTGCCTTATGGTGGACTCTAATTGATCCTATAAAGAGACAGGTATTACCAGCGACGCAGCGTGGTAATTCATTTCAGAGACAAGTGGCCCTGAGATACACTCAGAAATATACAATTCCAGCGGTCATGGATGTGTTCGTTTGCTTGAGCGTTCATGCATATACAACAAGGGCGAAATCTTCAGTCAGATATTGAATAAGACCAATAGGTCGGCTCGGCTCCTTATGTAGATAGCCACATGCTATCTGGAAGTAACCAATCACCACACAGATCAGTCAGCCTCCTATTTGCATTCAAATGCACACACACCTGGCACAAGGTTGATATTTTCAGTATTAACTCTTCAGCAAGGCCTGTGCTATGCATCTGGTGTGTTTTAGAGTTGGTTTAACTCTGAATATTGAGAGGGACAGATTAGCTTTCTTGTAGTTGTTGGAGATTTGATGACTATTCATCAGGCATGTGCATTAGTTGGGAGGTTGGGATCAGGGCACAAAATTAGCACCAGCCACCAGCCAAATGCTAGGAAAATATGCAAGTGGCTTGTAGATTTGCTTCACTTATCATTTTAAAAAAACAATGGTAATCTATTGAGTGACTGGTACGATTTGAACATCCAGAATAAGGGTCTCTGGCACAACTTCACCTATTTCCAAGGTGCACAGAGAAGGGAAAGAAGTCTAGAGAGATGAGAACTCCAGCAACACTTGTAGTATGAAGAACAACTTTATTAGTTGACCTACACGATGAGTTCTCAACTCTCAAGATTTGAACATTCACTAGCCGTTTGGTTGGTGGACAAAAAAGTTAATTTTGCACCCTGGTTGGGATTATAAAGAGTCTAAGATTTGACAACTCTGAATGATCTTTAGGCAGGGGTCTACTATTAAAGATTAAATGTGCAAAGAAAACAACAAACACAAGAAAAACACATGTAACAGCAGTGAATAATCTTTCCAGTCTCATTATGACTGAGACCTTGTCCTGGAAAACATCAGTGAATTTCTTTCTTCATAATGCCAGCCTTACTACGGTATCATTTGGATATGATTAGAGAAGAGTGTCAGGACTACAAAATATATATTTTTACTGTAAGTGAAGATCTGCAGAGATGTCCAACCGGTAAGGCAAACAGCTGAGATAAATATAAAGACAATTTACATGTTGATTCCCAGTAACCTAATTAAAGTTGTTAATTGTCCGGGCCAGGCTGTGACTCTAACAATGACCAGCAAGACAGGTTCAACTAGCCTCATTTTTAATTCAAAATTTTGAATAAGTACACACTGTGGTCGTCAGATGGCTGTTAAAACAGGTTGGCAGAGAAGAATTTGGATAAAAAAGAAACAACCATGTTGCGCCAAGTGTGAAACAGAATAAGTGGTCTATTTTATTATAGAATGCCCAAAATGTCTAACACTACAGAATTAGAAAGAACATTTCCACACCTCAAAAATTACAATCTTTGCTTCCCTTCCAAAAGAAAAGCCTATTCAATCTCTCCTTTGAAACTGTTCATGTTGCAGGAGAACATATAATTGCTTGTCATAAAGCAAGCCATTCAGTGAAGGACATTTTCTTCTTTTTTCTATATTTTTATCTATATTTTTATATAAAGGGAACAGAGAACTTTCCTCCTTTCACACTCTGTTACATGGTGTTACAGTTAGCAGTTGCTTCTGTCTAGAGTATGTCCTTTAATGAAACATCTCACAAAAAGAGTACACAATGACAATCCATTCATCCACTCCCTATACCTGGCAGGCACGCCCTGGACGGAGTGCCAGTCTATTGCAGGGCACAGCTCTTCAGAATTTGCAAGGAATATTTACTATGAGGGCAAACATCATTAATCAATCTGGATGTAAACTGCAAGATGATGAAGACTCTTGTGTCAGGTCTCGTTACTTTTGTGGGAGTCTAGTTGCCTTAGCAGAATTGCAGCTCACCCAAACGTCTCCATACTCTCCTGTCTACAGCCAAAATACAGCTATGAGCTTCAATCAAAGAAAGTCTCCTTCAGTCACATAGGGCTCCCAAACAAATATACACTTGAAACCTCCCAAAACTGAAACAAGCACAATATGTGTGATATGTTGAAGTGGCTGAGCAAATTGTTTTATTCATGTTTTGGGATCGACCAGCAACAGTTTGACTAGTGAGGACACCCTTTCTCCATACTTTGGTCCAGTCATTGGTGCCTAATGTAGTGTCATCATTGCAGATGGTTCACTCTGAATGGCAGTAATTGAATATCTTAATGAACTACATGATACACTCAGTAATAATGAGTAGTAGTAAATCCCCAGGCTAGAATTGACCTGTCTACCTCACTTTTTGTGAAACTTTTGGTCCAATGTTTCATCAAGGAAGCAAAGACGAAAACTTTCTGAAATACTTGAGATAAACACTGCAATTATTACTATTTTGCATCACACTCGCTTTTGGCATTAGCACTTCATCTTCACAGGACATTAAGCTGTTTCATTAACTTACACTTTAAAAGAAATTTCACTTCATTTCAACTGTTTTAACTGATTACATGTCAATGTGACATGTGAACTAATTTTTACTCTTCAGCTGACAGCGAAACTACTTTCGGATCTTAGACTTTAACTGAAATTTCAACTGCTTACAACATACACACACTTTTCTTTTTACCACTTACATGTCAACTGACATTTAACAGTATTAATCTATTAGTCCTGAACTGCTTTCATCTCTTACATGTCAAATGACATTTCAACTGTATTCCTCTCTTTCTCTTCCACTGACATGTTTAACCCTTGCAGGTCTTCACCTTTGAACAAAATGTCTTCTTCAAACCTCCCACAACATTGACTACTTACTATTATATCACTCACCTCAAGGAACACACACACACGCACAAATGAAGCACATGGCCTGGACGCCTACCATTTGCAGTCAGATCAAGTTCAACAAAGTACTGTAAAACCCATGGACTTTAAAATGTAGTTTTAGATTTCTATGTCTATTGTCAATGTCGATTGTCTAAGAACAATTACTATTGTATGTAAGTATGTGTGTATATCACCTATTACCACTGCCTTTAAATCAGGAAATGTATCATTAACCCAGTCCTGTCATCTCTGACTAACACTAAGGTAATGCTTATCACCATTCTGCCTGTTTCACTCTAAAAACACTAAAGCTACTATCCAAAATGAAAAAGTCTATCTAAAGACTATCAATTTTGAATAAAAGAGTAACAGCAGTCAGGAGTTTAACCAGCCTGTTCATGGACAGGAGGTGATTGTGTCTGCACCCCCTGAACTCTGCAATCCCTGTGACTGACCAGGATGCATCTTTTGGGCAAGCAGACCAAAACTTTATAATAGTTTCTTATCTGGCTGTTTTTTTCTTGCTCTTGTTCTGCCCTTTTGCCATGCCGGTGGAATTCTAGCTTTTTCTAGTCTGAAGATGTGATTCGGAACAATAGGAAGTGAAACTAGGAGAAACTAGGAGAGCCTAAAACAGGAGCTCTCCTCCAATGGAGACTTTTCCAAATCTGGACCAGCTGAATTATTCATCATTTTGAGATCCAGACTCCAGCTTTTAACCACAGCACCTCCAACTCTCTGTAATACTCCACAGGAAGCCTCCCCAGGGAGCAAGCAAGCATTTCTACAAAATCTCCATCAACTTGCTTAAACCCTGGTGCTTTCATAATTGGTAACTTCAACTGGCAATTCAGAACTAAGCTGCTGTATCGTTGATTTGACTCGCTGCTTCCCAGGTAACAGTCATCTTATCTGTTTATCAGGTTCTCATACCAACTACGCAATAGATAATACTGCATCATTCATTTCAATCATTCACTAGGAGGACTATTTCCCTATTATTATACATACTCTAGTATGAGTCATGTCATTGGATGAATTATTTTTCATATTTGAGTCGTGCACAATAATGATTCATTGAAATCATAATACTATTTGAGTGCACAAATTCCTAAAATTATGTTAAAACACCTACATCATGCCCTGGCAACATTCACGATTTGATTTCTGGCTGGGGGACCTTTGTTACATGACATACCCCTGTCTTTCCATGTTTACTCTCTCTCTCTCTACTGGTTGTGAAATAAAGGCACAACTGCCAAAAAAGAATATTAAAAAACAAAACAAACAAACAAACAAAACACCTATATCCTGGGTGGAGAATAACGAAGGAGGGTTCTCAATCAAATACACCAGATAAACTAGCTGTTCCCACCTTTTGTGGCCGCTGAGCTGTTCTGAGCTGTTATAGCCAAGCAATGTAAACTCACGAGCCCGTTGCATGTATCTATTAGCTGTGAGACTGATGTTTTCTTCTCAGATTGTTTAATTTCATCATTTTTAGAATCCTGAAGGTGTAAAACCCTCCACAGGTATGGCTATGTTTTGGGTTGACCAACCCTGATCTAGGTACAGGGAACTGGTGGGATTTTTAAACTTCTGCACAAACATACAGACCCAGAGCCAGGAGAGCCTGACTAAAGTAATGCAGAAGTCCTACAGGATTCAAAGTATTGAAATGGTCTACTTAATTTTGCCTTAAAAAGGAAAGGATGCAAGCATGCTGATTATCCTGATAGATGCTGAGAACCCACCTCTGAAATTTTGACGATGCAAGTGTAATACTTGTATTGTTGTAACTCTTGTATAGTTAGTAATATTATGTCATAACCAAGAGGGTACTGAGTGGGCCAGTGTTTTCATTATTTCCAACAAACCATCTGCTGCTAGCTCACTCACACACACACACACACACACACACACACACACACACACACACACACACAAATGTACAAATGTAAATCTGACTTACAGATTCAATGCAGAGGCCCACTAAAAAGCTGTTCACTGAACTTTGTAATTATACTACAAGATGTTGCTGTATCAAATCTTCTATCATACAAATTACAACCGGAGGCGTTCAAGCGATAGCAACCTGGGACCATATTGAGGATCAAACAATGTACCATCAATGAAAATAGAAACAGGTGAAAAGTTCAATGAAGCAAGTTTGTGACTTCATAAAAATGTCTGTATTTTGTGATACCTTGATTGATCTCGTTCTGGCTAAAAAAACTCTTCGGTCCTCAAACTTGTTGCAAGGCCATCTGCATTTAAAAGCCAATGGGTTTGGACAGGAAAAAAACATCAGTGAAATTCAAATAAAGCTCCTCTTATGTTTCATATCCGCCATCCAATTTCACTATGGTGCAGGAAATTTCATAGATACTTCTTTTGTTCAATGCAGGAGTTAAGATGCAAATGAACCCACAGCTTGCTGCTCCAAACATCACGCTCATCTTAAAAAGCACACCGGCAAACACACACACACACACACAACAAACATACAGTACGGGGTCTGACACATGCAAAAAGCTGACTTTCTTTTCCACATTATTCATTCTTTTTTGCTTCTCACACTCACTCTCTCTGTCTCCCACTCCTATTTTCCTTCCTCTTTACCATCCTATCAACTGCAGGCATTTAGTCTGTGTGGAATCTTGCCGCAGTACTCTCAGAATGCTAATATGCTAGGCTGATGTGGGTCAGGACTTAATCCTGTAGAAATGATTATCGCTGCACGACTGGAACTTCTCCTGTAGGATATCATTACCATTCTGTACTTTTCCACTGCACTGCACTATCACACCCACCAAAACAACCACATCATTCCAGAGAAACTGGAACAATCAAAATGAAAATTATATGTTGTAACACCCAACTGTGAGATATTTATTCCCTTTATGTATTCATGTGTGGCAAATTGTGTATGTGTTCATGTCAGCATATACAGCAGGTACAGTACCAGTCAAAAGTTTGGACACACCTTCCCATTCACTTGAATGAGATATGTTGAAAAAAAAATTACTCCTGATTGCCTCCCCTCTGATAAAAATTGCCATGATTCTAAATCACTGGGTAGAGACAAAGGTGGACTGGGCATGTGTGCGACCTTGGATGTGAGAGTCAAGTAAACATGATTGCAAGTTGCAATTGCTGCATATGTATCTGAACTTCGATAATCAATACTTGGGGTTAAAGTGTTTCTGTGTTCAAATGAGGTTAAGATTGAAGGTGAGCTCACAATGCGGGGGTTGTAGCCTGAGGGCAAAGCTCTCAGTTTTCCAGTCGATCTACTTTCAAACCCTTACCAACGGTCATGAGTAGTATAGTCTCACACTCTCTAGAGCACGGATAGGAGCGGTGAAAATGAACTTCTATCACAGGGTATCTGGGCACACCCTCAGGAACATAGTGATGTGCTTGGAAATCCATAAGTAATTCTTAGGAAAAAAACACTCTTTAGTGATGAAAGGAGTCAGTTGGTATAGGATGCCCCCCAGACAGCTTCCTGTGGTGATGTTACACGCACATTGAATTAGGAGTAAACCCAGAGCGGGCGTGGAACACACTGGAGAAATTATATATATATATATATATATATATATATATATATATATATATATATATATATATATTATTTTTGTCTCCTAGAAGTTACTGTAACATACAACTAAATTATTTTCCCAATTATGCTGACTTGATAAATGTAATCACTGCCTGGATTATGTTTATAGGTAATGTTTTTAGAATGAATAACACGCTACTTATATATATGGCTCTGAAGTTGGAGTGGAGGAGGTCGGGGTGGATGGGGGGTGTACAAGATACGGGACTTGGTTAGGGTTAGTGAAAGACTATGGTATCGCTTAAATGTTAATACACATGTTATGCTTACAGTCACTGTGGACCTTTTTCTGTAGCCTATTAAACCAAGATCATGATCTTTCCCTGAACTTAACCAAGTGCTGCCGGTGTCTAAACATAACATAAAAAGTATTATGAAAAGTAATATCGCTGTAGTTTGTACTAGCAGATCTTGAACTGCAAGATTGGATATTTTGATGGAAAAAAAATAACTATGTACGTTGTCTCTGAACATTTCACTCATACGTTCAGTATCCACATTTTTGCAACTTTCCAAATATGTTAATTAACAACATTTTCTTATTATGTTGAGAGAAAATGTAATTCAGCCAGCATTACGTTTCTAGCAAAATGTACTTGCTGTTGTAATTTAGTTGTATATGAACGTAATTTATAGGAGACAGGGAGGATTATCTGATATGGGTTCAGGAATGCCTTGGGATCCTGCTGGAGGACTTGTTGGATGTGGCTGTGGGGAAGGACGAGCTGGAAAGAAAATGGATAGATGAGAATCTATTGAACAATAATAATGATTCAATTCACGTATTGTGGGTGAAAAGCCAAGCTACCTGCAGAGCATGGGGAATCTCAGTGATGGAAACATTATTTGTTTCACAAATAGTGTTCAAGTCAACAGGGAATACTATTGCTCTGTTAGAAATAGCATGAGTGCATGCCTGAGCAACCACACAGTCACACAAAGGGAGAGAGAGCATGAGAGAGGAAAAGACAGCATACAGAAAGTCTGTACAGTGCTGTTAAAAAGCCTACATATAAAGTAAAAAGCAATGTTTGTCATTCCTTTCACTGACCTGCCACTCAACCTTGACTGCAGCCATTAACTCAGGCCTAGCACATTAACACTAGGCTTACTTTTACATTACTTTCATTAGAAGAATCACTCACCACTGAGTAAGATATATAGAGGGGATAAAACACAATTTACTTTTAATACTCAAAGGAAAAATAACAAAAAAGAAATATGGAGGTAAACAAGCTGAAGTTAATTTCACTGCTGCGGTACAGATAAGTTGAACTTTACAGAAGTACACTGAGTATGACTTTTGATACATTTGCCTGAGATGAGGATTGTAAATGAAAACATACATGATGACTAATATTTGCCACTTCAGCTTCAGTGAAATAAGCCCAAACCTTACATATTTACTCTGGGGATGGCAATAGAGAGAGGGAGAGAAAAAGAGAGATAAATTGGAAGGTTGATGGAGCCAGAGAGAGAAAATAGAGGCAGGAGCGCAAAACCTACCAGCGGTGAAGAATGTGATGAGAAGGAAAACCACGAAAGAGTGAAAGTGACAGATTACTTGTGAAACATGGCGTGATCTGGAGGGTCCGTTCTACTGAGGAGAACAAGACATGAGGTCAGAGGAGTCCTTGTAAGCTTGGCTACACTTGCACATACAGTACGTAAAGGTGACTAATTTTCTCATTTTCCAGTTGAGGACAAAGAGTTGTAATGGCTCTCTCTGGCTGAACTCAGTGATGGAGTCCACTTTAGCCCCACATTATGCTCCACTCAATCCACAGATGTTCTCCGTCTGCCTCACTCTTAAAGGTCACACAGGAAACTGCCAACACACAAAAGGTCATGTTATCTCTAATAGGGGAGTGCAAGTGATTAGAAAAGCCACTGAGAAGAGGATAAAATAAAGAAGAGGAGAGAAAGGAGATTAATATAGCAGAGTCAGCAGAGTGAAGCTGTACAGGGATGGAAGTAACATTGTGAGAATGTTTTTAAATGAGTAATTTTACTTTTACCTATGTATGTTTGATTTCAAGTGTTTTTACTTCTCTACATTTCAAGCTGCATCAGTTACAGAGTAAAAGCAAAAGTCTTGAAAACACATGATAAGCTGTGTGAGAATGGAACAAAAGAAATGCATCAAATCAGCAGCTGCACCAAAGACGAAGCTGCTAGTGTGTCTGCGGCTGCACACGGGCTCCACGTAACTGACATTCTGTAAAAGATACATGCTCTAAATGTAAACATTCACTGACGGAGTGTCAGCGGATGTGAGCTGTGGTCATATATGGAGGCCTAGTAGGCCCTAGTTTTACCCTTAGTGAGGTGTGCACAAGCTTTCTACTCTTTATCACTCATTTAACTCAAACTGTTTGAAAACCTTGAGGAGTGCAGCGGGAAAGAGGTTGACTGGACTGGTTATATTATGCATTGAGAATGAACGAGCCTAGAATGCCAAAGTTTAGAAAAAGTTTAGAAAAAGTTTAGAAGAAGTTTAGAAGAATGCCATTCAGACAAGTGAGAACAACAACAAACTCACTGATGGTTTCAACCCACTCTCCAGAGGAGAATGTGCACAAGTACTGTTGCATAGCAACGTAGCGTTGTGTGTGTTGCTTAATGTGTTTTTCTGGACTTCAAAGGCAGGAGTTTATATTGCACATTTTCGTATTTAGTTCCTTAGCCTTTTTCAATTATTGTCCGTAATTTTTGTTTAATTTTTCTTTTTTGGTTGATTCTAGTAAAGTTATACTGAGGAAAGTGGTTGAATATGTATATTTGATAATCAGTTGTATCCACAGGCTGACCGTCTATAGAGATGGTGCAAATTGTAGCTTAAAAATAATTAAAAATCATAAGTACAAAGTTAAATTTTTCTATTTATCAATTACATCAATTACAATGTTGGTTTGGACATAAGGGCTCGGCGGTGCCATTCGAATGGCATGATGTTGTTCCACTTGTGTATACATGAACATGTTAATGCACTTTTTTCTGTAGCCTAAAGGCGTTTGAAATTTGTAATGAACAACATTCACTCAGAGTTTGTAGTGAGCTGCAAACTGTGGCTAGAGTCCCTCTAAGTAAGTTTGTAAAAAAGGTGATTAAACTACAGAGAATTTAGAATTCTGGTTTCCACCCCGATATTTGTATAGACAAATGATAAGCCTATCTATAAAGCCTTTACTTTGTCAACTGACAAATTAAGATGCGGAGCATTAAAGTGACAAGCCAAATTCAAACAACTCTGCTGACTGTTGGAGGCACACACTATAGCGAGTCCTCTCAACAGGCAGGTTCTGGTGCCAGCAGGCAGCACTGGACAGATGGTGGGTGCTCTAGAGGAATTTAAAGAACATGGACTCTGAGTGTTACAGACAGACAGTGACAGGAACCTGAGATGAGACAAGGAGAGGAAACTGTCCAGGAAGGTTTAGGAGCGTGAGGATGTCTCATCTACCCTCACTGGCAAAAAGTCCTGAAATGACCTTCCAAAATGACCCATGTAACTGTTCCAATAACATATCTTATAAACAATCTCTTATCTGCCGCACTGGTTAGTGTAGGCAGCTAAAACTTGATTATGGTTAGAGAAATATTTCCTTCATGTATGTAGATAAAGTAGCCTAATGAAGATTAGCGTAAGTTCAAACAGGAAGACATGTCTTATGTTACTCATTCATTCTCATCCTCCTCTCTCTCTCTTCTCCTGCTTCTCATATCAGCTGATTAGGGGCGTTAACTCCTTTAGTCAAACCAATCAGATTTCGCCACGATCTCTATCAGCCAATCATGTCTTAGCTGTAAAACGTCACATCTGTTCTCCTCTCTATCACTATCAGCTGTCATTTCAGTTGCAATCCTCCTCCTCCCCATTCACCTCCAGTTTCATCACTTCAGCGCAGGTCTGAACTCACCAGAAGCCCGCTCCTCTTCTCATCCATCCAGATCTCAGCATTCTCTTCATCCATCATCATCACCACCACCACCAGTGTCTAGACTCCATAGGAGGATATCCTACTCTACTAATGGCTTCACTACACCCTTTATGACAACATCACGATGGGGTCTAATCGCCAAAGACTTTTCACATTTCTCATCATTGCTGTGCACATGTCAATAAAATAATTGTTCACTCTAATGAAGTCTGATTGAAACATACTTTATATTGTGTGTCACACTACTCCTGCCTCTCACCACAAATAAAAAAATTAAGTAAATGACCAATGCTGTAATTTCTCTAGAGAGGACTATTTTTTGGACATGCATCAATGATTTTAAGCATTTGAATAAACACTCAATGCTCAAACGTTTGTGGTGATGAGCACTTGATATAAATGCAAGAGCAAACAAACAAAAACACATCCTCTTTAAGATATTGCCATTTTACACTCTACCTGACTGCTACAGCTTATTACAATGACAGCTGTGCACTCAGGTTAAAGGTCTACCCAGGATACTAAATAGAGCTGTTTCTGTGAATTGGAATGCATAATTGCAGGCACGATACCGCACAAGCATGTCTCCACTGTGCTCCTGCAACATATCGGCCTATGCTGTGAGAAATAATTTAAATAAGGCTGCAGGCATTAGAAATAAAACAGGAACAGCTCTCTGACAGCATTATTAGCTTGTGAGATGCACATGTGAGGCTCAGTAGGTTTAGTCTAATATTCAGATTAAACACTAAATTGTTTCACACGTTCAGTTTGAAAATAGTTTCACTTAGATATATTTATTTATTTCATCCCATAACCAGTATTGTATTAACAAGCAACAACGACTGATTTCAGTTTACCAGCTGGGCATCCTGTAAAGGGGGATGGTTCTCGATATTATTACTATGGTAGCAACATGTGTGCCATGTCTGTCCAAGTCTACATGGATGGAGGGTTGCATTGTTACTGTATATGCATCTCCTGCACATGCGGGAAGAACAGTATAAGAAAGAGAATATTAAATTCAGAGCAGTGGAGAGTGATGTAGGTAAAGACAACTGGTAGATTTTGTGGATTTACTGAATCTAGGTGAAAAGAAACAATAAAAATGAGAGATGTTGATAGTTAAGAGCTTGCCCCTCGTCACAGCCTATGACTCGACATATGAGTCACCAACATCAACATGAGTCAGTTATCCAGTTAAGTGGTTACTGATGACAGGGAGGATATGTTATGGTAAAGTCTGACTTTAGTCAGTGGACTGACTTTAAGGAATAGATTTAAAAGGATAGATTGTGATTTTAATGCAGTACTCACATGCCTGCATGCATGATTGGTCACTGAATTTGCCAGATCAGAATCAGCACCAATATTGGTCTTATTAAGTGGATGGGATACCTTACATATTGAAGCCATCTCTTTCTCCCCACATTTCCTGTCTATTTCTACATAGTCAGCTGTTAAGTAAAGGCAAAAATGCAAAGGAAATATACTGTCTCCTTATCTTTTTCTGCCATTAAAATTTACACTGTAAGTTGCATTTACAGTATTCAGTCTCGGCAGATATCCTGAGTTGAGGTATTGGAATCGGTACTGTGACAGAAAAAGTAGGATTGTTGCCTCCCTCACTGTAATCACTCCTCCTCTCCATCCTGAGGCTGTCTAAAAGATAGCAGACAAAATCCACAATCCTTGTTCTGTGGAAAAATGCAGTCCAAAGTATGGATAAGAGACTAAAGCAACCAATAAGTCACTTACTGTGTGTATGGCATACAGTATGAGTACTGTAATAAGATAGACTTGAAAAAATCTACATCTAGCCTTTAAGGCAATGCTGACAATTAGTGGTGAAATTTAGGATTACACAGTGTTGTGTGGTGAGATGGAAACACACACACACACACACACACACACACACACACACGCACGCACGCACACACACACACACACACACACACACACACACACACACACACACACACACACACATAATCAAATTATTGTCAGTGTCTAGTAGAAACCTTGAAATCTCCAAAAACTGACTATAAGGAATTGATAGACAAACTACAGTGCATTATAATGATGTAACGTACAACAAATTGATTGTTTTGGTTTAACTTTGGTCATTTACTCCAATAAAACAAATGCAAGATGCAAGCTGAAAATCATGAGAAAATGTCTGTAATCTGCAATGACAGCAGAAAGTGCAGGCAACAGAAAGTGTGCACCCACACACAAACACATAAAACACACAATACCAGCTGCACACTTATTGCCTAGTAACTAAAGAAGGTTTTTTCCTTTTGTTTCAAAGGGGGTAATTATTACCATGGAGGGTAGTTATTAAGGAAAGTAAAGCTGGTACTTAACATGCCTGTTCCTCCATTGTTTAATACTAATAACACATTTCAAGGGTTGAAGAAGGTAGTTAAGGGAGGAAGGAAAGAAGCAGGGAGGCTAAAATAGCAGAAGGAAATGAAGGTTGTGCTCATCCTTCCACTGAGTAAATTACAGTTAAAAAAAAGTCTATCTGTTTTTTATTTAAAATTACCACAATTTCACTTTCATCCGTGATAGTTTCCTGAACAGTAGTGATTATAACAACCAATGTCAAACAAAAAATCTCATTTCTCAAATCTAATTTCAGCTGGCTATACACTCCCTTAAGCATCACCCCAGGCTAGCACCAGCCCAGTTAACGTCTGCTCTTCAAAATACAGTCAGCAGCAGCAGCCAGTCATAGTCAATCCAACGATGTTTATGTTAATGACCAAATTGAAGATAATTAACTGCCTGAAACTGTGTGTTTATTCATAAAATTATGTAAATTATGCACAAACTGCTTCTATACTGCTTGTGCTGTTACTGCAGTAAGTTTTGATCTACGGTTCAATGTGTGACTGCTATGTGGAGAGAGAGAGAGAGAGAGAGAGAGAGAGAGAGAGGATAAAGAAAGGCTGACAGAGAAACAGAGCGGGGGAGAGAAAGGGGATGGAGAAAGACAAAGATAGAGAGTCCATTAACACACTTGTAAATGAGTCTTAGCTATTTACCCCACGCTGGGCCTCTCGAATTACTGACTGTGCTCAGGATGCAGATTGCAGATGGCAATTAAAGATGAACCGTCTGCACACACACACACACAGAAAGATGCACACACAAACACACACACGCACCAACGTGAGCTTGAATACTCTCCCTATGGCAGCAGTTCGGTGCAGATCTACTGATCTCCATAGCAACATTCGCTGCTGTGGGCGATGGTGGCATCATGAAGATTGATTGTCATAAAAAAGTAACAGTACAGCAGAAAAGAGGGTAATGGTCATATAGGTGTTAGCTAAAGTGCATCGGTGCTCCTCGCTATGGCCGTGGCCTCCAGCTGGGGGGTCTTCTTTGGTTACTCAAGAACAAACATATGTGGAGGGCCTCAGCTGGTCTGAGGATGGAAGGATCAGCTTATGTAACAGGGAGAAAGAGAAGGAGAAACATTGCTAGCTTTCTGAGATTTCTGTGCTCTATCTCCTTTTCTTTTTCTGTCCAACAACCTCCTCTGAGCCCTCCTTTCTTGTCTCCTTTCACACCAGTGACTGATCTACCTCGCTTTCTCTTTACTCTTTTACCCCTCACTCAACACCGTAGCTCGGTGCGGCATGGTGACTAATTCCATCGTCCAGATACAACCACTCGCTTGCCGGAAACATCAGAGCCCTGAAGTTTGGAAGTTCTGACTTGCCTCTTTTTTTCTCTCCACCCTGCCTAGTTTTTTTTGGCACTTGTTTTTCTTCATTTTTCTGTTACGTAAGACAGACAGAAGTGGAGCAAGCTTCAAAGTGAATGGCAAAGCCGCCTTTTCCCCTGCTCGCTTTGCTGTTCATGCATGTCATTCCAGTGCCAACACCCTCCCCCCTTTTCCCTATATCTCTCTCTATCCTCCGCGTTCTTTTCTCACTCCTCCATCCTTTCTTATTACTGTACATCCATCTCTTTCTGCCTATTGGGTCAATTACTCAATTTTCAGTGCCTTTCCTGCAATGGAGTCTGTATGTCAAGTTGCTCTTTTAGAAGATATCCCTTGACCTTATCATTGCCACCTTGACCAAACAGAGGTGGCAGTGACTGGAGGAAGAGGATGAAAGGGCAGCTTCTGGAAACAGAGAACCTCTGAAAAGGAGACGGGTCTCATTATGTTGGCCTCTTCCTCCTGTCTGCCCTTGTTGCATCAAATACAGAGTGATGCAGGGATGAGTGGGGTGCTACTTCTCTTTGATTACCTGTCAGTGGGCCTGAGCATCAGACACAGACAAGCTAAGAGCTACCATTACCTAATCATTTCTCTTTAAAGACATCCCTTGGCTTAAAAGGGTAGAAACTCTTGCTGGTGACTGATTTAACACAATCAGTGTGAAATCAGATATGGCCTAGATAATGATTGTGTACATATACATGCACAAACGCTGACAGTGAGCATAAAGTTGAGCTCAGGCCAAGGGAAGACAAATCAGACCTGTTGCTTTCTTTGGGGGCAGATCTTATGGCCCTGACACACTAAACCGAACACGAGCTGAATAAAAACAGATTGATGCGTCACCTCACATCACATCCTGTCTTCTATTAAAAGTCACGCTTGAACACACAGCAAAGACTACGGCAGACAATCAGCTGACTGTCAACGAATGGGCGAGCTTTGCATCTGCATTTCAGGAAATAGCTACTACTTTGTTTCTGAATCGGCTGAATGGTTGCTAATAAGGTCTATTAAAAGTAGAGTCAGTCATCCTGTAGAAAGATTGTTGATATTTGAACGAAACACCCACACAAATACACCTCTCCCTTCGTGCTCCTTCAGAAGCTCTGCCCCCAAATTCATGCGCATTGCCAAGGCAACGACAAAAAGAGAAATATGGCGAAATTCAGAGCGATGCGTCAGCTGTAGAGTCACTCCTGTTCCTCTCACAGATTATCACGAGTGGAAAAAAATGTGAGCACAACAGTCCATCAACACTCTCCACCTCTCTGCGGCCTTCCCACTTCTCACTCGACCTGCGTTCAGCGTCTCTGTCCACAGAAGCAGCCGTCTGTCAGCTGCAACTCCTGGAGAGCTGAAAGGACAGTGGCTGGACAAACTGCCTTCACCAGGCTGACTGACAGCAGAAATTTACTGAACCAAAATAGTTTGCATGTCGACTCCGCGGGAAGAAATCAACAGTGTTTGTATTTATTGATTCACTGATATGGTTAATAAGGTCAAAACACATTTGATTTAAACAGCTGCCTGCTCAGATCATGATTCACTAAACACGACAGAAACAGACTCTGAGCATAAAAAAGTGAGACTGTCTCGGATTCGGTGTGGATTGATACATTTAATAAAATGGAAGTGTATCTGTTCCTTGAGAAAACACTTCCTATGTGAATTGGCCACGACCTCTCTCTCTCCAGTATGCCAGCCCTCCACTCCGCTCCAGCACCCATATTCAGCGGGTGCTGGAGATGGGAGACTGTCATGTCCTCACACAGACAGCTGCTCTGATGACTTCCCCCCATCCGCTGCACGAGTACGAACACTCCCTGCTGATTGGCTGGAATTGTGATGTATGTCTCTATCCAAGCCACTTTGTTGGTTTCCCATTTACAGAGCCAGGGCTGAAGTATGAACACCGGATTTTTTTTTTCAGCACACACACAGAACGGACACTTAGCAGACCATGAAGAGATATTTGCTGAATTTGACAAAAAGTGTACTGAACAGTCTCTCTCCAGAATCACTGACTCTACCTTTAAAGACAGAGCCTGACAGTCTAGCGACAGCCTGATGCCTCAGGGAGTATAAATAACAGCCTGATATGAATGAAGTGCGGGTTCACACCTCTCTTGCATCTTCTTACCAGCCTCACTGTCTGTGGCGAGTAATGTCAAGGCAGCAATAAACAAGCAGCTGTATGTGATGCACAGTGGGGTGTTGTCTTTATTACATGTGGTGCTGTTTCTGTCTCTTCATATGCGTGTTTTCTCATTCGCTGCCTTCCTCCCTCTCCCTTTCCTGTTAGGCATGTGTAGAGGCGCTGTTAGTTCATTTATCATACTGCAGGCTCCTGCTTTCAGCTCCAGACACAGTGATTAATGACAACCATTCACACACTTAAACATGTAGCTTTGTTTCGCTGACACACTAGTTACCATACTGGTCACCGTGGGCTACTTAACGCTGGGTCACTGTAGGACTGCAACCAAATTGAATAACTGCACAATAAAATGGTTCCCAATATCTGCAGCGTGACCTTTAAAGCTAGTGATTTTTTTCCTGTTATAATGTAAATATGTCATTTATCACAAAAGATATAGATACATGTACTCGGTTTATCAAAAAACACAAAGCACTGACGGTGTAGTTCTCTGCAAGATTACCATCCTCTTCATCACCACCATTGCCAACACCATTATCACCAACATCCAGTTTCATACAGGTGCTACTGTCACACAAACTTAAAGTCAAACATACAAACGCACAAATATGGCCATACTTTTACAGATATGCTACTTTCATGAGCTGAAAAAAGAAAAGTGACAGGAACTGAGGTGAGAAGGACTATAGGAGACATGTGAGAGAGGTGAGAGAATGAAAGTGTGTGTGTGTGCGTGTGTGTTTGTGTGTGTGTGCTGAAGAAGCAGACGGACAGAGAGTGAAAGAGAGACATGGAGTAATTTTGTGTGTGACTCCGAGTTGACCTTTAGTAACTCTGCAGAGCAATGTCAATTTCAATTTCACCCCTCTCCGTGTGAAGGTGACATGTCTGATGTCACGGCCAGGTGTTCAAGATCAAGAAGGTCTCCGGCATTGTAGATTTCATAGTAGTGAGAGGAGAGGAGAGGAGAGGAGAGGAGAGGAGAGGAGGAGAGAAGAGAGAAAAGGGGGTCTTAATCACTTCAACAGACTTTGGGAAATGATCTTATCCTGACGAATCCTAAAATCCTCCAGCAAGCAGAGGTCAATGGAGGCAGTGAGGAGGTAAAACAGATTAGGGACAAATAGATGGAGAGAAAAGATAAGTGAGAAAGCTAAAACATGGATATGGGGTTAGGCATGGAAGAGGGGGAGCTGGAGGTGTTAGTTGGATGCACAGCTTCAACAAAAAATGACGAAGATCAAAAGCTTCAGTAGGCTTTTAGGGAAACCACTAACACATAAAGACAGAGTCTTGGAGTGGATACTCCTCAGTGTTTCACTGTTGTTTTTATGTGACTAAATTGCACCACTCAAACAAGCTATTTCACACAAGCCTTTAGTGTGATGTCACACCTGGAAAATGTAATGATACTCAGCATGTACATACAGTATATCAACTTGTGGAAAAAATGGGAAAATATCCCCCATACAAGTCAAAGTTACTGTGAGTTGTGGTAACTAATAAACTATCAGAATTTCAACTGTTATATATTATTCATTCTCAGTGCCCCATCAGACCAGAGAGTGGCATAACACTTTCAAGTTTCCTGGGCTAGCTTGGTTGCCAACCATTTGACACAGTTTATTAAAGAGACTTTACTTGACTGAAAACCCTGTGGCATTTTCATTTTTGCAGAGCAGTATATACTCAAGCATATTCGAATTGATGGCGCAACCCAGCTTGTATGATATCCTCCTGAATTCTTGACTCTCTTGGTCTCTGGTGCTTCAAATGTCAGGCAGTTTGCAATTGGTAAGTTTTCTCACTTACCATTTACAAATTGTCTGACCTTTGAGGCACCTTGACGTACAAATTTGCACATAGTACATATGTTCACCAGAGTTGAGCTCTATGCGAAAACCCTGCACGGATTTACTTCACTGAAATGAAAAAAAAAGCATGTTTTATGCTTTGGCCAGCAGACAGATGTTTCCAAATTGTGAGGGAAGAAGACGGAGATAATAGAGGAAGATTGCAAGGAGTGAGATTATTCAGTGCAACATGCAACCACACTGTCTATTTCTTTCTATTTCTTCTCAAAAACACATTGCTAAAACACAAGGGAAATTGGGAACATCAGCAACTTGGAGTGTCAGTCTATTACAGATGGCTACCACTGACTGTGTGCAGTGTGAGATGTTTGTGTCTAAGTGTGTATGTGTGTGTGTGTGTGTGAGAGAGAGACTCAACACAGTGCAGTGTGTGTCAGGAGCTGAAATGAAGGAGGTAAGAGTTGTCCGCCTTCTGTCACCCACCCCATACTACTGGGTCCTGCTCTTTGAAATAATGGACTCTAATTCCTTTCCACTAGAGTGCATCCATCCACAGGCTTTAGGGGACAGTAAAATCCTCTATCAGTTACAATTATCCCACAGTTACCAAGGACTGCGCTGCAAGTGCGTGTGACCTACCCACCCCAAGTGGTGCAGAGGCGTGCGCGAATATCTGTGCATGTGTGTGTGTGACGGAGACCGAGAGCTTGCAAGAAAGAGAGAGATGCTCAAAGTGGAGTGCTGCGTGAGTTGAATCTCTCCACCCGACTCTCTGGGACAGCAAACCCATGACAAATCATCCCGAGGGAATCAACACCAAGTCAGTGTGCCTGTGTGTGTTTTAAATTTGGAGCTATGTGTAATATGCCACACACTGTAAGTTTGTGTACTTCTGTGCAGTTCCTTGTCACGAAAATCCAGCACAGATACAAATATGCAACATGAATCATCCTCCTATTCTGGAGATGTGCAAGTGGACTGCACCAACTCACCACTTAGGGACAGCAGTAAATCTGGCAATAGAAAAACTGGATGGCTACTGACAAAACCTAACCATCCCACGCACCCGTGATTTCGTCTTCTTTGGAGAATGCATCCAAAAATGTCAAGTTGACCGAAAGTAATATTTGTGACACAATACAGTCCTGCTTTCAGCATCCGTGCAGTCACACATCCCTAAAGCTGTGAAGCCTTGTAGATCCACAATAAGAGCAGCACACACACACACACACACACACACACTGTTATTTGGCAGTGTTGTTGTGGTTTAAGGGGCCAGAATACTCTGTCAGAAAAGCTTGGCGGATGGTTGAATTGCCTCGGAAACCTTCTCCCCAGTCACCTTTGCAAAGTCCAGGCTGCGTGTGGCCATTTCTGTAACTTTCTGAAACCGACAAGTCGACATTCTGAACTTCTCTCTCTGGCTCTTTTTTTTAAAAAAAATTCTTGACACAACTATTTTTGTCACTTTTCGTGTGAACAGTCGAGTGCAACACCATGAATGCCTTGCAGGTGAGAATGTCTGAAAATGTGTGCTGTTATCCCGGCACTGAAACAATATCAGGTCTGCCCCTTCTCGATGACTTTTCACTCTGCATTCAAATGTGGCTGTTCAGAACAACTATAAACACTGTAGATTTTCAACATGGTTGGACAACACACATCATACAAACTAGTTCTGAATGAGCATAAATCCACTCTTTGAGTGTGTAGGCCTGAGTGACAGAAGGAGACTTTAAAAGGACACTTTGACAAGACCTCCCCTCTCCTGAGACAAACAAACAAACTCTGATCTCCGTGTCTATACACCCATCGTCTTTCTCTCTCAACATATCCAATCCCATCTCTGACACCCTCGCTTGCCTCTACGCCTGCTCTGACACCTCTCAGCTTCTCGCTCTCAGTTCCTTTTCATGGTCTTTTGTGTTCTCTTCTCTGCACTGTCCTCTTTGACTTTCCGCTACAATCCCCGCTGTGCATCGTCTGTGAGAGTCTATGTAACATATGTGTTTTATTTATGCCTGCGTGTGTGTATGTTGTGTAAAGCTGGCTGTGATGGCAGCTGTCTAAGACCTGCGCTGGTTGCGGCAGCAGAGGAGATAAAGTGGGGCTGTGTTTCCCGGCAGTGTTGCAGATTTATCTCCCTGCTTACGGCTCCGATTTTACTGCCCATCCACTGGCCTCCACCTTGCCATAAGGGACCAGCCTTTTTCTGTGCGCATTCTGGCCACCATAAATCTGCCATGTTGCTCCATAAAGCTGCTTAGGGCATGACTCAACAAATATTAAGAAAGAGGGAGAATAAATAAATAAAGCTAAATAAAAGAGAAACTATCATCTGCAGGGAGAGAGAAACTTTTTTGCACACAAAATGGAGCCCAGCTGTAAAATATTTACCTTGGTTTCTCTCTGTGTCAGACTCTGCTGGGAGTCCGTGGGGGCTCACTTTCTCTCCTTTTCTGCTTTGCATATGATTCTCTTTTTGTGATGGTGGTGCCAAGCCCTCATATTCCATACCATTAGAGGGAAACTCCTCTGGGTTTACAGATCAGTTCGCTTGTTATTGGGAGTACTAATTAGCCTGTGAAAACAGTTGTATAATGTCATATGTGGGTCTGGAGGGAATTTTGCTCCTTTTGTCGGAAAATATCCCAGTAATGTCATCTGGGTTATTACGCTTGGGTTTGGAGACTATTTTATCAAGAGTAGACTATTTTATAGTCTCCCAACCCATATAAAAGCCTGCATTATAAACAAGGGCCATAGAGGATCTAACAAAGACATTCTAGTGAGTTGCATTATGGGAAATGTAGGATCCAGTATTTTGCCCACACTCAGGGCAAAAGTCAGTATATTTGGCCGTTGCTGCACTGATTTAGACCTTTCTTTTCAAAAACTGTCTCTTGCAAGTCTCCCAATTTTATGGAAGTTGTGTATTAAAACACTATGCAGCACTAAGTGTGCTGACCTTTTAACACACACACACACACACACACACACACACCAAACATGAAAAACAAGGCTTAAATAGAGGCTTTAAATAATTGTGAGACAGTTTTAAAAGACACCTTTCCTCAAAATTTCAGTAAAATCCAGATAGATACAAACAACATAGCTCCTCGAAGGGCATGCATTATGCAACCTGTTCATGCATAGGTGTGAGTATGCTGACATATGAGGCTGTGCTTGTCAGTTTACCAACAGCAGCAACTTTTCACTCTTGATCAGCCAACCGTGGAGGCATTTTATAAGAGCTACCTGGCATCAGATGAAAGACAAAAGGTAACCTCTCAGCATGGGCGTAGATTTAGGTGTGGACGGTAACGACATGTCCCTATCAATATCAAGATGTTGCTGGATTGTCCCTACCAATATTTTTACCCATCTCAAACAATCTAGCCGCTTTAACTCCATGTAATGTTAACGGTAAGATCTCTGCAGAGTTGCCATGTTTGTGTGTTTTCTGCAAAAAAGTGTGCTATTATGATAAAGAGTGAAAGAGCAGGATAGGGGGGATACTCGACCCGATGATCTGGCAACCCTCAACTTCAAGCTGTAGGCATTGTTGACTAGCAGCATCCCGACAGCAGCAGCACTAGTGGAGTTGGTGAGGTGGAGAATCTGAAGCGGTTAGTATTTATAGTTTAAACGTTCCAAACGTTAGAGTTGAAAACAACTTCACTGGGCAGAACTAAGATGATTTGATATTATGTTTAATTTCATCATTTGATGTTATATTTAATTAATTTCATTATGTTAGCTAATTGGTGACTGTTGCTCAGACATGCTGTTTAATTAAACAACTTTATTACTGTTAGTGAAAATTCCCCCCAAAAGCAAATTAAGACATCTGGTCCCTTTAAAGAGGAACCAAAGTATCAGTAACAGCTGAGCTTAGTTAATAAGAATGTTCTGTGATCAATCCAAAAAATAATCTTTGAAATTAGTGGGAGAAATATTTAACGCTATCTCTCTTATTTTCCATGAGTGGATCAAGAGCAGAGTTATTATTACATTTGTCATTAAGACATGAACATTACTTATAAGCTAAATTAGCCACAGCTTGTCCAGCTGATTTGTTTGTGACTGTCACTAAGCAGCACAGAGACACACAGTCAGGTGGCCTCGGACGTCACAGTGAAAGATCTCGCCATAAGTTCAGGAGTTCAATGAAAAATAATACAGACAGAAGTTTTTGAGATGATTTAAAGATAAGTTTGAGCATCACTGTGTCTCTGTCATGAAACTCTTGAGCTGTGTCGCCCAAATCCACAAACTGAAAGAAAGACAGAATCTCAAGTGAGGTTTGAAAATCTTACAGCAGCAAGTTAGAAAGCAGCACATCACATACAGGTTTCAACACATTTATATTATTTTAACATTTGTTGCGACAGTCTATGATATGTTTTTTTTTAATATATTAATTTTGGTCTCAGATTTATAGTTAAGTCAGTCAATTAAGTAAAATGTAAAAATCAGAGAAAAGAAAAATCATGATTCAAGTCCAGTTTTAGGCAAATGTATATTCAGTAAAGTAGACATTTTGCAGAGTCAGACTCTTTGTGTGTGTGTCTATGAAAGAGAAAAGAGTGATAGAGAGCAAGTACACACAACTATTTTGGCTGTCCGACAAAAACTATCCCTACCGAAGTTAAAACCAAACGTACAGCCTCCTTCTCAGTGAATCATTGTACCTTCTTTGTCTATATCCCCACCCCTACTCCTCCCGTCACATACTCATCCAATCCTCCTCTGCTTTCCAGACCTCTCAGTCTCAGTCTTGTCCGATCAGCTTCTCCATGACAGACACATTAGCCATTCATAGAGCAGCAAGCACCATGTGGACAGCGGACTGTGCCCAGAAATCAAGCAATATGCTGTCACGGGAAAAAAAACCAAAACAAACACAACCACACGTTTATACTCACTCATGCACGCATGCACACATGGTAGGACCATCATGACCCTACGTCAAAGAAGACAAACAATGGCGACTGACAGCGGCCGCCTCTCCATGTGGCGAGCCAGCGTATGGAACCCTGGCACCATATGGGCTCTCCATTGTTGACAAAACAGCCCAGGGACATTAGCACGCACCATTTGCATATATGGAAAACACTTTAACAATTGTTTTTCTTTTGCTCTTTCTCCAGCTAATAAAAGTGCCATCATCAATCTGCCTTCAGTGCCTGCGGTGTGTTGGAGAGGATTTGTAAAATCATTCATTTTGTGTCATTTGAAAATGACACAGATAGCGCCAACTGCTGCTGGAGGAAAATCCCATGATGCTCTTACCTAGCTGCAGCTCCATGTTGGTGATCTTGTTTTCTGAAGGAAACAGGATCTTTGGCGGCTTGTCGGTCAAAGGAGCTGAAAGATAGAGAAGACACAATTTAGACATGACAGACGAACCAACAACACAGGAAAAAGCTCACTGAAAAAGAAGGATTTCTGATTGAGCAACTTTTACTTTTGTCCCTCTATTCCACTTGTTCCAGTATTTTTTCTTTGTGTTCCCCTCTGCCTTACAGACATTTGTGAACATTTCACACAGAGCACGGACAGAAGTTAGCTCCTATCTCCTTTTCAAAATGATTAAATGCTCATCCCCTTTATGTCCATCCTCATTCCTCACACTTTCGTAACTCCCTCTTTGAAGACACATCGCTCACTGGTGTCTATAGACCTCGGGTTCCATTCATCTGACCTACTTCTAATCATAAATTAATCACTGCTTTGCCAAGAACAAGCCACCATTTAATCTGCATGAGTGTTAGGCATTTGAAGAGCCATCATGGAGTGTCTGTGTGTCTGAGTGAGAGGGACCAGATGATGCTCTAATGATGCTAATCATCCATACGGTGGATGTCAGACCTGCTGCTGAAGTCCTTCCTCTGGGGAATGCCAGAACATGCAGCAGTTTTATTGTTGTTAAAAGCATTTGTGTGTTCTGCAAGGAAGGTTGTGCTCTTCAGGGTTGAGGGGTTAAGAGAACAGAAAGAGGGTGCTGTATGTACACGACTAAACAGTGACACCAGGGGAGAGAAATGGAGAGGCTGCTGTGTCTACATTTAGATGAGATGTTTTGATCATGAGGTACTCTGCTGCTCACAAAGATGAAAACAGTCTTTGCATTTGTCTTTAAAGTCTTTTATCCAGGGCAGGCTTTCTGAGCATGAGTGCTCTTTTTCAGTAATTCTTACCTCACACTCACATGTTCACACACATTCAAAGCTTGCTTTCTGAGCATTACTGAAAAACACTTATATACAAAAGATTGCTGGGGGGCATGCCCCAATAGCCTACTAGTTAAGATGCATGCCACGTAACCGCAACGTTCCAGGTTTGATTCTGGCAGCAGATCTTTGTTGCATGTCATTCCCTGTCTCTCTCTCTCCCCTCATTTCTTGTCATCTGTCCACTGTCGCTATCCAATAAAAATATATGTATAGAAAAAGGATGTCTGGGAGGTCTTTCACATATTGTCAAAAGCATCATAAAGAGAATTATTTACTGTAGCAATGGTGAGGTGGTGTAGAGATTAGGACAAACTGTATCAGAGTATTGTCGAGACTATTAAATACACAAAAGGGGCCAGAGTTCAAGAATAACTTGTTTAATATCCATGACGCATTTACTTATGTGTATTTTTTCTTGCATGTTTTGATAAAGCGCACCAAGCTTTGCTTTACGGCTGTGCCTCTGAAAGTCGAGACCAAACTGCAAAATACTGTACTTAATGTAAGGATATATTGTGCCCACATTCTGCCTGTCTATATGCACCCATTGGCAGTTTCTGTGCATGCATCCACTGCTGTCCAATTACTCCGCTCATGGAAATGTCATTATCATGAGTTGTAAACATCTGCCAGTGACGTGTAAGTTTTATTGTTAATACTAGCAGCAAGATTCCTAAAAAGTTTTGCAAATGCAAGGAAAGTTGATGAAAAGAACTGAATTCAAAAGAGAAATGTGCACTGATTCTCTCACAGTACAGCACTGAACCCATGTGCATTAACAGCAGCTGCTTGACCAAAGAACACTGGGATCAATGCCTCTAATCTGGAAGTCACACCTTTTGTGCCACAGTGCAAGGCCTTTTTGTCCCAATGTGTCAAACTACATACCATGTGTGTAGTTTTAGTTCAGTTTGAACAGACAGTTGAATGGGTTTTTTTGTTACATTATGGACAATTTATGACAATTGACACCATTTTTTTTTGCAGTGCTATGCCATCATATGAAAAAAACTGAGCCATGTTAAACTCATTACATTTCTCTGTTTGCAAACATGACACGTTTGATATTGTCACAGATTTCCTGTTCTGTAATAAAATCAGTACAATTAAAATGATTACAGTGCTTATGCGGCTGCAGATAAAGAGTTTACTGGAATAAAACAGGTTTGATATACAGTATATTGCCCTCTTATATGTGTACAGTGACATCAATGTATTTATTGATGGTAAAAACTCAATACATTACATTTTTACAGTAGGGTATGACCTTTGACCCGTGAGGTAAACACCAATCCCCCCCCACACACACACACAAACACACACACACACACACACACACACACACACACACACACACACACACACACAAAACCCCATTATTGAATAAAACAGGCTGTTCCTGACATCAGACTTTTCAGGCACATCTAATTATTTAGTGGTGAATCTGCAAAGGTGTTTTTTTAGGCCAGTTTGTAGCCCATTAAAATGTTTCCTCAGAGTGTCCTCCCAAGCCCTCTTCTTTAACCTCATTATAAGACCTCTCTAATAAGCTGTTTGAAAGCCCTACTCTGTTTATTCTTTATTTAGGAGGAATAAGTCTTTCTGCAAAGTGATGTGAAGTAAAGTGCGCGGTCTCGTCTGAAGTAAAGTGCGTGGTCTTGTAAAGTGCTCAGTTAAAGCCTGAATGATAATGTATTTAACAATTACTCAAGCTGTCAGAAAGAAGTGTTCATGTGAGGAGATGTAGACAAATGTTAATGTTTATTATGTGTTGGTCTGAAAAGAGCTTTTTGCTCAGATAAAGCACCTGCTGGTATGTAAATACTGACAGTGAAGCTCAGTGACATCTATAAGAGGGGCGGTCACGGGCTTTTAGGCACAACTGTTTGCACTGTTAATAGGTAATCACACAGCACAAATTACACAGGATACTGATACAATTTTAATTACATATCAAACTGCTATACATAATTACACAATGGGTGATCCTATAGCTAATTATGCATTGGGCAAACAAATGAGGACAAGCTGTGTATGAGAGCAGATGTGGTAAGGAGAAAACAGATAGGAAGCAGTGGAAAGAAAAGTAGAGCGGGTGAAATGAAGATAATGAAACAAGAGAGGATGGAAAGGAAAAATTGTAAAAACTAAAGTGAACCAGTTGAGAAACATGCCACCCCCACCCCCCCTCATTTTGGAATGCTTCACTTGCCTCTGAAAATCTCATTATCTTAATTACTACCCCTTTATGGGAAATACATCAATTATCATGATGCAGGGGGGCGAGGGGCACCATTAAAATCTAGAGGTTGTGGAAACAACTCCTAACACAGGAAATTCTGGTTTAAGCAAAAGTAGACATAAACAGGTTAATAAACATGCAAACACAACTTAATGTTAACTTAATGAAAGGTTGAGAGAGCATCATGAGAAAAGAAATGCATGTTTTTCGTCTCATATTCCTGAAAGACCCTCTTGATTATATGCTACATTTTAAAGGTTAGAATCAGGTTTTATTTCCACTCCTGTCTGTCTATCTGCTACTTTAAAAGACAAAGACAAACAAAAAAGAGATTTGGACTAAATATCAATGAAATATATCTCTTCGTGCAAGGAAAATTGTTGTGGTTGTGATGCTTGTGTGCTGGTTGCAAGTTCTAATTGCACCAGGCGCTGAGCAATATTCAACTCCTACGTTCTTAGGAAATGAAACCTTTAGGACAAAACTGTATAAGCATACACAAAATATTGGAGAAGCTGCAACTCTGCTTGTTAGAGAATTAGTTTAATTTAGCAAAACTCTCAACTGTGAATTGATACTGTGCAGGTATCAATCACCATGCAGGGCAGAGTCAATCAATGTCTACTGTGTGAATATGTGTCTTTAGGGGATCAGAATGGCCACGCTGGTATACTTATGCAAGTTTTATTCTCTGAGATCGATAATTCCTAATAAAACATTTAAGTCTGTATCCTCAGGGGCAATGTTTATTCTCTGCAGCAAATCGGGCTGAATTCATTTCAGAAGGTGACACGAGTATCTCTGTAAACTCTCAAACCACATGACAGTTAGGCTGAGTCCCTTAGCTTTGGAGGGATGCTACAGTATATGTAGAAAGTTAAGGAAGTTGTGACATATGAAGTAAAAAATGACAGAGCCTCTGCTTATGCCTAGTTGTGAGAAAAAATGTAGCAGGCTGTATGTATAAATCAATTGGCTGGGCTTTTGTTTTCAAAGCCTGAGATGCTTTGACACATGACAGTCTGTATGAAATTACTTCACTGCTTCACTGTATGTTTTAAGTGCTATTGAGGAGTGGATAAATCAAACTTTGTGTGTTTAAGTGTGTGTGCAGGCCTATATGCAGATATATTAGTACAGAGTGGGGCTCTGTGAATATAAGCTTTGTGATCAGTCATCCACAATGCCATTTCTGCTCACTGGACTTCCCCGATGGATTATTCTGGGTGACTGACTGTAGGGAAACAGCAAATTAATGAATTAAGGATGGAGCTGAGATACTTGGATCACAAGGCTTTTTTTTCTGTTAGTTGTCCCATTTGTGGGTATGTGGGATTTGCAAGAGAGAGATACGCTGTTGGCAATTTGGTGACAAAGATGAAAATAAGAACAAATCAAATGTATAAATTACTGCCATATTCAGTATATGGGCATGCAGTCACAAAGTGATGGACATTCACACACACATTCATGCATGGGCACACACACACATACAGCCACTGTCCCTTAGTCTCAGGAAATTGGCTCCCAAAGGTTTTTTAGTATTTTTACCAGCAAAGGCAGTGAAGCTGGAGAAGAAAATACAAGGATGGAGACTTGAGCAAACACAAAGTCCTTGTGAGTCGCCGGAGACTGCTAAGCTTGACTTGAGAAGTCTCAGTTCTCCTCTACGGCTGGCAGACTCCTATATTGTACTGAGGGAGATCACCATATATTAACAGTGACCTTCCTCTGTACAGTTGTCACCTTTGCGCCAGTTTCATTACATTCCTGATGGTGCAATAACCATCCTGTATGATTCCCTTATAAAGTCACCTCAGAGTATACAGAATTCAATTCCAGACCCAACCATTTCCCACATGAGAGGAGCCGAGTGGGGAGGTGGATGGTGTCATCCAGAGGAAGCTAATAAAAGCACATGTATTCATCCTAAACCACATCACGTCCCCCCCACTGTGCACCACTGTTGTGCTCTCTAAGAGCCTTGGCTCTGGCAAAGTTGAAATACGTCGTCATCAAAGCGAAAGGAGTGTGCTTTCTATCCCACAAATACGGCTAGACAGGTTAGTGCATCACAGTCACTGGCACCGTCAAATGGCTTTCATCTTGAAAAGTGGGAACCATTGGCCTCGTTTGACCATGCAGCCAGTCAAGCTTTTTCCAACTAAGCAGCCCTCTAACAGACTATGTGATTATGAAACATGGCAATGATCAAGCTGTTCAAAGTGGGATTCCAGCTGTGAGGCCTCAATAATCCATATCTTTGTGAAATAAGAAGAAAGAGGAAATTAAAATCAAGTGCCTGCATGTCAGCTCCTTCCTCTTTCCCTGAACATGTTAGTTAACCAGTGGCAACTCATTACCTAAGAAGTACTACATGGAGACCAATTAAAGACGAATTTCACTAAAGACGAAAGAGCATTAACTAAAAGGGAAAGATGAAGTGGGAGATTGATACAAAAATAGGGACAGTGACAGAGAAAGGGACAGACTGAGAAAATATGTTATTGATTGCTGGAGGTTTGCTCTGATTCTGCCCTCTCAGCAGTTGTGTGTGTACAATATATGTCTATGTGGTTGTACATGTGTGCCCGTGTGTGTGTGTGTGGGACCACAGAGCTTTGCCCCTTATAAATGCCATTGCTAGATCCAATAATCTTACCGGCGTCTTCTCGTACAGGAGAGCTCACCTGCAGGCTTCCCCTCCTCACAAACTTTAACAAGCCCTTCACAATAACTCAACATCAATTACCCAAAGTGTCTTCTTGAGTTGAGCTTCAAGTGGCTACAAAAACAAATGCTCAGGAGGTATGCTCCTCCACACAATATAATAATGCATTGTTCTCTACATAAAAAGCAACCTCATTGAGAGTGTCTTAATTAGTTTTTCTAGACTTAACTAGGATTATATTTTGCGCAGGTTGGTAGAATAAGTTGCATTGTACTGTCAGTAAGAGGTTCAATTAAGCAGTCACAGAATGTGAGAAGTGTTTGAAATGAACAAGGAGCATTTTTATGGGTCTATTGTTTACAGAATACTGAGCAGAAAGCAGGGATGCTGAGGCAGAGGGAAAAGAGGGTCAGAAGTGTCCTCGAGATATAATGGTCACCCCTGTGTATCAGAATTGAGGAGAAAAATGAAAACACTCCATGCAACACTTGTATGCGTATTCACAGACACATGCAGGTGTAATTCATCTTCAAATTTATGGGCCATACGGAGAAAAACAGTGAGACTTTAATGACTGATATTAGGCGGCTTTTGCTTTGCTGTTGATATAGCAACAATGATTTAGTTTCCAGATTTAATTGAATGAAAGGAGATATATCATGCTTTTTGTGATTTTTGTGATGTTATTTTTATACTGTTATGATATCGGATATCAATGTTTAACATGGTCAAAGGTCCAAAACTTGAGGTGAATATATATAAAAATGCTCCCTGAGAGTCAAAAGCTCAGGCTTCAGCCTGCTCTGAACACTCTATTTGCAAAGTTACCTCTACTTCATCCTTGTGTTGACATTAGATTGTTCGCGAATGCCCACAAACGGCTGTCTGTTCCATAGCCTCGGATTTGAACTTGAGCATGTATGGATGTATTTGAGAAGTTTATATTTCGAGTAAAGAATGAGAAAAAGAAGTGAAATCCTACTACTATTGCTTGTTGATGTCGGCCGAGACACAGTTCCCTGAATAAGCTGACCAGTCAGGAGGGGGGCCTTAAAGAGACAGAAGCTGAAACGGCCTGTTTCAGACAGAGGCTGAACCGAGGGGCTGTATTAAGTACCGGTATAAGATAAATAATGAGTTTTTTAACTGTAAATCTTGCAAAAAATATTCTAGCAAAGCCCCAGAATATAGATATAGACCTGGAAATGTGCTTGACATGTCCCCTTTAAATAAAAGTCTCTCTCTCTCTCTCTCTCTCTTACTGCTCCTTTCCATATGCACACAAACAACTTTCCCAATCATCCCTCCTTACAGTCTGAAGGGATCTGTGACACATATGGTGCTGTGCACTCTGTTGTGATACAGTATGACTGTTCCAGCCTTACAGTTGCCAGATGCTCTATTCAAAACAAGTTGCACATGGAGCAAAGACCAACATTCACAAGGAAGAGTTCAAACCATTTTATAATCTTTGAATGTTCCCATATAGTCCTACAACAAAGAAACCCCGAAGAATTCGACACAGTGAGCACAGGAGGTGTCTGTGTGCAAACTTGGCAAGTGAGAATGCACTTCTCTATGTTCAAAAGCCCTGCAAGTGTGTGCTTGAGCATGTGCACTCATGCGTGTTCATCTCAGTGTAATTTCAGAGAAGAAGGGCAACTACATCTGCCAAACAGAGAGCAAAAGACAGAGAGGAGGAAGGTGTGAAAGAGAAAGCATGCGCTGCACGTTTATGATCTTCACATGTGCCTGTGAGAATACATCAAAACGGAGCATGTGAGTATGTGTGCACCTGTGATGTCATTCAAAGTTCATGAATATGAGCATGAAGAAATGGCATACAGCAAATAGTGCAAGTATGTGTTTGTTTTATGAGCTGGCGCTGAACATTACATGCTTCTGGGAGCTTGGTTGGGTATGAAGTGGAAAAGGACAAGGTGAAGAAGAAACACAGGCACGGAGGAGTTCTTAAAGAAGACAGAGAGGGATGGCAGGGAAGAAAATAGAGAGGAGGAGGAGAACTTGATGAGGAGACGATCTTTGTATTTAGAGGCTAGCCTCGACAATACTGTTGATCAAGTATCGACATACAGTATCAACAATGTGTGTGGGTGCGGCTAAGCATAGTCTGCCTGTGCCCTCTCCAAACTGAACCGCTCACTCTTTTCATCTGTCTAAGACTCTGCTCTGTTCTTAACCTATCTCATTGAATCTAAGAGCGATATTTTTCCTTTCACTCCATCTCACCAAGAAGTATGTCGCTATCTCCCCCACTGTCGTCTATTCATCCTTTTGTCACTGACCCAGGTGTGGCCCCACCATACTCTTTTTTACCTTTCAGTAAACCTTGCCAGTTCTTTTCTTAGCTTCTTTTCTCTGCATTCAATCCAGCTTATGCTCCTGCTCTTCCCGGGCAGCATGTATGTATGTGTCTGTGCAGTGTGTCTTGGATAATATCTTTGTGAACTTTAATGTTCCCCAATGGGTAGAGTGTACACTGCACTACCACACCGTCCTTCCATTAGGGCTCAGCTCACACACAGCATGTACACATTCAATAATGCAGGTCAGTTCTTAACGTCTGCCTGTGTGCAACATCAGCCTACACCCTGGCTACCAGGTGTAGCAAACATTAGAAGCAAACATTTTCCCATCCTCTGGTAACACATGTAGGTTGCTCATCTTTGCAAACACACACACACACACACACACTCATACAGGTCGCACACCTTCCTGTCAGCCTCAGATAACAGAACCCTGTGGTGGAGTGATGATAAAGAAGCCATTCCTACTAAATAGTAAAGCAAAATGTACAATTAATACACCTGTGTGGGTGAGCTTATGCTGATAGGCTGTGGGGGGAATTGATAGAGGACACATGCGAGACAGAACAGAGAGACGTTTTCAGACATAGACAGATACTGACCATCAAAACATGCAGCAGCTACTCCGACAGTAGGCAATGACAGAGGATAAGCTCTCTAATCAGTGCCAATCTCTGCGGGCTGTTCAGACGGAAGCCCTAGTGGCTTGGTGTTACTCGGTCAGAGCAGGAGGACAAGGCCAACCCAGTCAATGCAGGAGAGAGCCAAAGCAGGTGGATACACACCTGAGGGGGGTGGGGGATTAACACAGTCCTGGCGCATTACAATCAGCATGCACAGCGTATAATCCCATTGGAAGGGTGTTTTCATGTGTGCGTCCCTTTTCTTTTTTGCCATGCTGTATACCACGCTTTTGGTCCATCCAGGTGTGTAAACACACTGGAAGTGCCAACAGGCTGCCTGAGGTGGCGCATACAGGTCTGATATTTACATGAAGCAACTGCGGAATAGAACAGATAGGCAGCCTGCAGAGTCACCTCACTGCCATCTGCTCCATCAGCTCCCTTTGACCCGTCTCCACACCAACCTCAGCAGTTTACCAAATCCACTGTTCCTCCTCATCTGTGTATAATAATGGGATGAATTTACACTATTATAAGAGACAAAAAATACTTGACATTACATTAATCTCACTGTGTATATAGTATATAAGATAATTTTGTGTTTTTTGCCAGCAGACGACATATATTGAGTGACAGGAAACACAGAGAGAGAGGTGTTCAAGCCTCGATATGATCCGGAGATGTCTCGATTACTGACTGTTCACTCTGCAAGACAATATTTCAGTGTCTACCCTGAGTTCAAATGCAGTAGCTAAAGAAATGCAAAGAGCTCTACCTGATGGAGGCATTGCAATACAACACTGTGCTTATGGGACAGACTATGTAGCTCTGTGTTTATGTCCTAAAATTTCTATTTCTGGACAGGAATGCAATAGACTGAGCTTAATGGAGACATGTTAGACAAATCTCAAATCTCCTTCATACTCATACTCGCTGGAAGTAGACAGAATATTAGAAATGGCTGAATGAGAATCATGCTGAATTTTGTATCCATGTGTAGACGTGTTTTTATTTAACACTACAAATCAATATTTTGGGCTAATCAGGTAGAATAGCATTCAATAATTAAAAAAGGGAACAAAGAGAATGTATTATTATTCCACCTGTGAAAATTGTTATTGAGAGAGCCGACTACCTCAGCAGACCTAATGATTTTTTTTTTTTACGTCTCCCTCAGAGCAGCTTAACTGTTAATTGGCACCCTGGTTCTTTTTCGATAGGGCAGACATGCACAATGGATTTTGCTCAGGTAAAACAGGTAGTGAGGGTAGAATAGCTGATGAGGACATGCAGACATCAGGAACCTTTCAGTTGAGTTCGAGTAGCTAAGGAGCAGGAATGGGGAAATAACTTGTCTTTTCAGGCTTATTTTTTACTATTTCAGCCAGTGCATAACTTCGAGGTGCTATGCCTCCGTCTGCAACACACACAGAAACAGTTAAAAACTGTTTCCACCCTGATGAGGAACCTGTGAGGTAGAAACTGGCTGCCGTTTTAACCAATATGCTTTTAAATAAGCTTTTAATATAACTCCTCTCCTTGCTGTGCTTAAAAGTGCCTGAAGAACGTTCTTTCTGTGACCAGTTCAAGAGTACCTTAAGGTTTCCTTGATTTATTGCATGTGAGTAAGAGTAAGCACTTGGCTTTTTCATATTTCTTTACATGCAGAAACTTCCGTGAGATACAGTAGTAATGTAATAACCCAAGGTAAGCCAAAACAGTCTTCTAGTAATCACCTGGAATTCAGAGCACTTTTTATGCTTTCTGTTCTCCATTCCACAGCAGTGAAATGTTTCATAAAGTAACTCTTACTTGCTGTGACTAGCTATAAAAAGCAGAAGAGAAGGTATTCTCACAGCCAGACACAGGCAAACACTCCTACCTAGCATAAGTGGCCCCAATAATGGCCAACACACTCCATCTCCTTGATGTTAGAGCCACTATAGTTTTTCTAGTCTGTGCCAAATTCTAATTAGAGATTCAGAAGTCTCATCTGAGATCATCAGCACTGTGCAACAAACAAAATGCAAACTTGCACACTCATTCCACTCAAAACTAAATACGCAATCATACATACATTAACATAGACATACATAAGCATATGTGCCAAAATAGACTCTGGCATACTACAGTATACAGACATAAACAAACATGTTGTTACACAAGCACTCTTACTGAAGAGCAGCCATCATTAGCATGACAGAGCCGGTGTCTCTGAGCTACATTTCACAAGCTGACTTAAATGAAGCCAGTCACATAACACAGTGCCAGGGTGAGATCTGCAAATCGTGTGTTTGTTTGCTTCCCCTGATATCAAAAGCCAAACGATGCTCTTCTCTCCCAGCCTTCTAAGACAGATGGAGATCATTAGCTTCTCTCACTCCTCTCTCTTTCTCTCTCTCTCCCATCTCTCTCTCACTACTTTCTCCAATCTGTCACATCTAAACCATGGGCGCTATTCCTCTCACCTTTTCACTCATCTCTCAACGGTCCCCCCCTCCCTGTTTGCCCCTCATTCACTGTCTCTGTCCATCCCCCTTTACACAGATTTATATCTAAAGGTTTCAAACTCCAGCAGAATCTTACAACTTTAACAAGTGCTTCATCACTCTTGTCAGAAGTAGTTACAGGAGTCATGACACACACTTCTCTAGACAGGAGGAATTGATGAGAAGCCATTAGAGTCCGCTGATCCAAGAGTGAATGGGAAGGCCTCCATCACTGCATACTTCTCCTCCTTGACATAGAAGCATGGACACCGGCAGTTCTTTAGACATGTGTCAGATGCACCATTTCTTCACTCACATGCACTATAACTACATATCTGTCTGTAGCGTTTTGAGTGGTACCCAATCAACTGGAGGAGATAAAAGCTACACCACTGTAAAAACATATCTGTGAATGGTACAGCATCTGCTAAGAATTGCCTGGTTGTAATCTACAAATCTGCCCAGGATGTGTAGAACCTACTATTTGTTAATGGATCTTGTCATTGATGGCATTATTAGAGGATGCGTGTGGCTAAATAAACACCACATAGTGTGGAGTGGCAGGGTTTATTGTTAGTATTGTAACAGTTTTTGCTATGTGCCTGTTTGCAGCAGTGTGGAGAAGTGTTAACAGAGCTCCCGCTGTCCCGTCTGCACTAGTGACCATCTGGACTGAATCCATCACTTCTTCCTGCACTTCCTTCATGGCCCCGACTCCTAATTTCTCATTATGACAGTGTGGTCATGGGACCAGCACGGAGGGGCCATATAGCCATAAGCCATACTCTCTAAGGTTTTAATGACTGGGTTTTATTGCTATAAATGAGGTTTAATTTTAAACACAATGCAGGAAAATACTGAAAAATATCCATAAAATAGTATTAATTCTAAGTTTTTGTTATTCTTTCATATTTGTCAGATTACATAGTGATATTTTGTCAAAAACAATTCCTCTTAAAAGCAAACTATCTTTGCAGTAGAAAAAACACCAGACAGAATTGTTTGATCCTCTGCTTTTTCAGACTGTTGAACTGCTGCTTTATACTCTTATTTATAGAATAGAGGCCCGACTGTCTGATAAGGCCAATTGTTGAACATCCTGCTTAGCTTTCATTAACAAATTCTGCACTCTGATTTGTGATTTGTTACTCTAAAAACATTTTGCTACAAAGCTGAAAGGAAAGCTGCCATTTTAGCATTAAACATAATTGGAGGAGACCACTGCAGCTAAAGAGTTGATCCAGTTATATTGCTATAATAATGGCACTTCAAGGTCAGACTTTATTATTTGGCTACGACAGTGGTGTGTTAGCGTTAATGAGGCTTGAAGAAGGCATCTTCATTTAAGTGCACACAGGCAGATACAGACAAACATGCTAAAAAAACCTCAGTTCCTGCCGGTGTTTTTTCTAAGAAAGGTGCGTAGACCCTTGTACCTCTCAGAAAACCTCCCCAGTTCTGTTATTAGCCCCTGCTCTTCTCAGTTTGACCCACTATCTACAGTATGTAATGGGTCCATACAAATATCAGCCTCCACATGTATGCTCGGGTGCATACAAGCAACACAAGTGCAGTGGACCAATAGCCACCCTCTTGCCAGTATTTTACATTGAATCCTAAGCTAATAAAAGTAGAGGAGCTGATTGAGAGCTTTGACCTCCCTGGAGGTTGGAGAGGTTAAACGGTTTCAGGGCTGGGCTCTTTTTTTTCTCTGCTTTTAAAAGCCTGACATGTTCCCTGCAGGATGTCTGACCTTCTTTGACCACAAATCAAGCAGCAATTATTACCCTACAGAAAAAAAAAACTCCACTCACATACACACAGTGTACACAAACACACACACACTGTACACTCAGACCAAGTGCTGCTGTGTGCACCAGAAACAAAAAAGGTGAGGTAATATAGACCTAGTTGTGAAAGAGGCAAAGTAATCTCAGGAAAAGTAGTATGAGGTGGAATGACAAGTAGAAAGAACATGAGATGTGAACAAAGAAGATGTTAACTATGATGGTGACATACTCTTTAAAGACAGAGGCTTCTTAAATCTACACTCTTGACACATTATCCCTCAAAAGGTTGAATTTAGGATTTGTTTTGTACACTATTATTAGTTTTTCTTCATATCCTTTCAATTTTTGTTACTTGATTTTATTTTTATTTAGTTTATTTTTATTTAGTTTGTTATTTTCTTCTTTTCCTTTTGAGGTTTTGTCTGTGTATCATATTGCGTTAAAATTTTCCTGTGATTGATTGTTGCTTTCTGAAGATGTATATATGGTTACCTGGGGTTACAGCCAATGGCTTTTCAGTTGAGTCACCTGTTGGAGATCACCATCATTTTAAGATAAGAATCTACTGTATATAATGTGGTGTTTGTACTGTTTGTGCCTGAAAAAGACCTGAATAATCTAAATATTGCACAGCAACAGTAAATAACGATAAACCTTCGGAGAGCAAAGAACAGAGTGCAGATTCTTCTTTTTCATCCTATTTGGGCTCATCAGCGTAATTCTGAAAATCCAATAATGAAGTGATGGGCTGTGCTATTCCACATTCAGTCCACTTCACAATGTCTGGGATATTGTGAGTGCAAAGACAATTAAATGGACTAAAAGTGGTTTATCGTCCTCTATCCAAATATATTCATTGGCAAGAGAAAGCACTGGAGAGTGGAGGTTTGAGTGGCAGACATGTTTGGCTGTTTTATTCTATGGCAGTGTGTTCACTGGTGTCTCATAAATAAGGCAAGTCTCAGAGGGCTGGAGAGCCCTCCTAAGCCACCGCTTTGTTTCAAGACAAAGCCCCTTTTTATTCCACTCGGAATAACTTGTCACAACACAGCCGAACCCAAGGTGCCACCTTATCAATTTCCATGGCAACAGGGTTGGTGGCATTGGCAAATGTCTGTTGTGTGGGGTGGAAATTCACTTCAGATTCAGATGAAACAACTTTTTTTTTTTTTTTTTCATTTAAAATGAAAAACTATCTAGCATTGCTACATTTTTTGTATTTAAGTATTGACAGAAGGAATGAGCAGAATGATCATATAACACATATAACAAAAACAGAACAAAAATCACAACAAAATCATTGATACCGTGAAGCATCAGCTCCAAAGCAAACATGACTCCAATCTACCCCATTAAAGATTGCATATGAAATCCCAGGATTTTCTCTTAAACTTCACTCAACAGTACTGTGGTATTAGCACTCTTTACAACCTTTGTGCTCAGATAAAAGGGAATAAGAAAGCAAATGCTCGGCAGCCACTCAAGTTATGTTGCACAAAGACGCAAAACCAGCGCATCACAGGACGAAGAGGCTCGGGAGAATGTAACGATATCTGCGTTATTTGCATTTTGGATACAACTACTTGTTAACTTCAAAGAATAGGAGCAGAGGGAAACACAGAGGGTTTGACAGTAATGACTAATCAGGGACCAGCGATACAAAGCGGGCCTCTTCACAGGGAGCCTTTGATGCAGGTGAATCACATCCTAAACATACTTATTAGCAAGAGTGGGGGGAAGAGCGTGAGGGAGGAAGGGTGAAAAGAGAGGGTGGGGGGGGGGAGAAATTTGTTCCGCACGTTAGCTGGCATGCTTGGGTGCACGAGAACAGAAGGTTGGCATAATGAATTTTGGCGTACAAGCGGCTGTTAATGAAATAAAGAACCCCACCCCGACAGAGGTGCGAATGTGTGTGTGTGCTGGAGTAGGTAAGCGTGTGTGCAAAAGAGAGAAAGAGGGCATGACGTTAGAGAAGTGAGGAGAGAGGAAGAGATGGTTGAGAGCTGAGAGGGATTTTTTTTTTTTTTTTTACTACGTATGAGCAAGTATTTTGTAGTTGTGTGTGCACTTGCATGACTTTCCAAAGGAAAAAAAAAGATTGTTCCCTTTAGCACTGTTTTGGTTACTTATTTTAGTCAGAGCTGCATAATACAGAAATAATCTGGGACTTCCATGTTAATTGTGTCTCTTTATAATCCTTTGCTTCCCAGTGGTGACTGTGTGAAGAAGTCTATGGAGAAAAGAGACCGCTACAACACAAGATACTGGACTTGTGTTTGGCTGACATAGCAGAGGAATTTTTTATATGGTACTATCACAGACAGGTTCACAAAAGAACACTTTCAAGTTGACCTTTATCAAATTTTATCACTTTACTCTCAGGAGAAGCACAAGTATCATAAACTAGCCAGCTTTGTAGTGGGTCAATTCATAAATCAAAGCTTTTTGCTGAAACAACATAAAACACATCATATTGGAACACATTAACCCTGATCTTTCTTCGCGTCGGTGATTGCTAAATGCCAGCAGACATTCTGTTTAAACTGTTGTATATTGTATAATCGCTAATCATCACCCAATAAAACATGGACAAAAAAAGCATGAGGTATAAGTCTATATGTAAGTGACACAGTATGTTCTCAGCAGGCCAGGTGGTGGATGAGACTCTGATGTGATTTCTGAAGCCTCTGAAGACAGTCTGTCCCCACCCTCTCAACACGGGTTGCCTAATTGAGTGTTAATTTGGTGCTAATTATGTAACATGCTATCCCAGTGAGACGCCCCAGATGCCACGAGACGAAGGCGTGTGGAAGAGTGTGCAGAATAGCAAAGCAAAGCATTTAGGGATACAGTATGTGGCGCCCTGTCTGCATCTGCTCCCTAAACCTGATGAGTCACAATGCCAATAAAGCACACATCCTGCATTACGGTAAGACACAGTCAATCAAGTCAAACTCTCGGAAATAAGGCCATGATCACATGACCCACAACTGATTGTTAAACAAATACTCCTCTATACAAGCAAGACTCTTTGAATTAATCATTCAACAAACATTTCGAAGTGAAAGTTTGGCCCCTGCATTACAAATTAAACAGATATTTTACCGTGAAAGTAATTAACATTGAAGCTGAGCTACTTCTCTGCAGCTAGTAAGTGGTAGGGCCAGGGACAGTGCTGTGGCACTGAAGCTCTCTTCTCCCTCTGCTCCTCAACATAAATATAACATGATTATGAGGAAGAGCTCTCTGCTCTTTTATTTATCAGACTCACAGAGTCTTACACAACATACACTGTAGAATACTCCGCATGGACACCAGAGGGGGGTATTAGGATTTAGCTTATTACATGAGAGTGCATATTTGTGTGCATACACTTAAATGTGTGTGTGTGTGTGTGTGTGAAGCAGAAACACAGCATGACACTTCCGTTACAGGATAAGGTTATCGTTTTCTATATTTTTATTATTGTCAACAAAGAAAAAAGTAAAGCCAACAATGCTTTCTGACTTCTCTGTCTGTGGCTCTCAGCCCCAAGCCAATTTGTTCCAACTGAAGATGTAAGTCTTTAAAAAAAAAGGTCATAATGATGGCTGGAAGCTGTACTACAACAATACTGATGTAGGAGCATACACTTCTGTAATATTTCTGTAATATAGATACGTAAGTCATGTCTTTATTATATCAAACCCACCTGGAGAGAAAAAACGATATTGACGTTTTTTCTCCTGATGGGTCAGAGAGACAGGCAGAGAGCACATCACTTGCTTTACTTGTGAATGCTGTAATGGTGAGGGAGATGACTGTAGTCAGTTCAACACTGACTGAACTCAGCAATCCCTCATTCAGCGCAGGGCCTTTTCTGCATTCACAAATAGATTTCAATTCTTGTCTAATTAAAAAGGAAAGCCTTTTTCCCCTGAAAGGCTCCCAGAGCTATATTGAGGGGTGGAGAGGTCGCCTGGAATCCATCAGATGTGATGCAGTTAATCAGAATAAAGCCTGCTCCAGTGCACTGCTAAACAACAACTGCAGGAAGGGATCCAACCCTCACACTGCACCACACTGGGATTCAAACCCATGTAAGCATGTAGGCATGATGCCTACAGTATTGTCCAGCTTATTCAGAAAAACTACAATAGCTGACAGTTTCTTTAATCTCTCTAAAATTGGTAATTAGAAGGATTTAAAAATAACCACAGAGACAGATGGAGAGAGCAACGTGGTGAGCGAGAGGAAGGTAAGGGTTTGTCGGAGAGAATATAAAGAAAATGAGAGGACAGGGATAGAACCCTCGCCCATAGTAATTACCTGCCTCTACTTCCTATCATTCTGAGTGACAACAAAAGAAGAAGAGAGAGGGGAGAGATAGGTGATAAAAAGGTGAGCACATACAGTGAGAGAAAAACCTGTATGACGCTTGTGACACCCACATCACTCTGCAGCAAACTGGCAAGTCTAATAAACGCTGACTCAACCTGCTTTAAACACATTCTGCCTTTTTCTTTGTTTCACATACACTTATGATTGAGGTACAGTAGGCATTCAGTAATCTGATCTTGAGCTAGCAGGGAGCAGAGGTGGTCATGGAGACAACAACGAGTCACAAGAGACATTTCCTGTCGTTAAGCATCTGAGTAGCTAGAAAAAAATGTGAGTGTAATCACAGTAAGGTGAATGTGACAATCAGACACATTCATCAACATGATCTCACCCACATCATCAGCCTACATATCTGCTGGCCACCTGTAGCTTGGCTACCCATCACTCAATCTACCATCATCTC
Source organism: Thunnus thynnus (assembly GCF_963924715.1). Classification (NCBI taxonomy): domain Eukaryota; kingdom Metazoa; phylum Chordata; class Actinopteri; order Scombriformes; family Scombridae; genus Thunnus; species Thunnus thynnus. The sequence goes on from NC_089527.1 coordinate 23,443,234, forward strand.
ATCCATCTTTTTCTTGCTTTAGATCAACCAGCTCTTCTTTGGCTGTGTGTCCAAAGCGGCAACCGGCTTCAGGGAGGAACAGGTGGAACAGAAACTCTGCCATTCACTTGCAGGCATGCCTGGATGCGCACATACAGTGCACAAACAGGTATGCATTTACAGCAATGCACAGGTGCAGAGTGATGGACACCCCCCACACACACACGCAGACTTACAGTATAGGCATAGGCACAAGCAAAGGTACAGACAGCAAACCATTCTCATACATACACACACACACTGCAAGCAAACTGTATATGCTGACATTGGCTTCTTGGACAGCCTCCCTAACTGTGCAGGGATGCCAGATGAGGAGAGAAAGAGAGAGCAAGAGCAGCAGCAATGCTGCTGTAAAGACATCATTTCCATTGTGTACCAGGGAAAGTGGTGGCAACACAAAATGGTAATGACAGTTAAGGCGTTTAGTCATGGACTCACTGGAAGAAACTGAATAGAAAAAAAAACTCATTTTGACATAACCACCATTCTCTGAGGCACCGCTTTTGGGTCCAAAACAACTATAATGTAGAGGGACATACACACTGTATACCATTCAGTGCACCTGAAGACAGTGGGCAGGATAACACAGAAACACATGAATAAGCAGTCACCACAGGGGCAAGTTAATATTAGTGTTACTGAGATCTCTTTTTTGTCTCCACCCCAGGGCTGAGAGGCTTTGACTGCACACTATATGTATGATTTAGAGTATTGAGTGACAAGGAAAGAGTGAGGGTTGCATCAACCTTATGAAGCTCTGTAATTCTACAGGAAGGAGCTGGGGGTGGAGACATACGTAGAGACAGACACACACAGAGAGAATGGGAGAAGGAGGCAGATTATGTCAGACATTGGTTGTACATGAACCTTGAGTATAGTTGTCTGATTTAGTTTGGTTTGTGTTATGCTGACTGGAGAAACAATTTCTGAGGACAGGGAAGGGAATCATTTTATTCCTATGTCTTTACGCTCTTTGTATAACATTCACATAGTGTAGATGTGCACACATACATTTGTACACATATCCCTAAAGTGTGTGCAAATTACTGTATGCTTACAGACTCTCACACACCTATTGAAACCGTTCATTAATTTGGACTCTGAGGATTTGCCCAAGACTGTGTCCATTGGTGCTCTGTGGCTGGGATGTGTAACAATCTCTCTATTTTCTGTGACTGTCCCCTGTGGTTGTTAATGGTCACCTTCTTATCTTTTAATTGGAAGGAGGTTGTTCTTTTCTTAAGGACACTGTATGATGAGATGGTTATTTAGGGCCCCCTAACTGAACTTCAGCCTTTTCATTTCCCACCATGAGAACCATACTGCAGCTGGCCCTGTTCTGATTATAACAGAACTGTGAGCAAATTTCTTCTGTTGAGGCGACGCCTACAGACCCAAAGTTAGGTGCTCACTGTCTGTTGGGGCGATGGGGAAAAGAGAGGAGGAGAGGAGAGGAGAGGAGAGGAGAGGAGGGGAGAGGAGAGGAGGGGAGAGGAGAGGAGAGGAGGATGTCTGCAGGATGTAAGGGGCCAATTACCACTGGATTGCTGGCAAGGAGAACAGGGATTGCAGAGAGATCAGAGAAACAAAGGCCATAACATGATCAGTGTCAAAACGGCCAACATATACTGTAAATTCATTAGTGAAGTGAAGGAGGAAGACAGGCAGAGAATGAGAGTAAAACCATTAATGTAAGTACAAGGTGTTATACTGTAGTCAACAAGCTCACCCACAAAATTCCAACACAACGGGCCTCATTCACTAATAGTGCATAGAAATGAACAGGCTGCTGGTTAACCAGCTGCATATATCACGGCCGGATCTGATGGGGGAAATGAATCAGTGTCATATTCCAATATGGAAACTCCGATATATAAGCTATTGTCATCTAAAAGTGGGAACAGGAACATTTTAATATATTAATAATTTCATTACATTTATGATGATGATTTATAGATTACAATGTCTTAGTTTTTAATCTTATAATTAGTTAATAAATTGTGTATTAGCAATTTCACACTTTTAAATGTTGTATATTTAGGTCCAATCATTTTTTAAATAATTGTGGTTCTAATACACTGTTTACATTAAATAAATATTGACTATATAATTTTTTAAGACCGTGAGACATTTATGATTTGTGCCTATGCATAGTCTAAGGTAGCTCTAAAGTTGTTCACAAAATAAGAACAAATTCAGATAAGAACATCTTGATGAATCCAAGATTTGTGCTTAAAACATTTGTATTTACTGTTTAAGCACAGAATGAATGAGACTCAATGTGACCATTAGTGCTAGAGTAGCTGCTGTGTTTTAAAATGGGACTGTATGAAACAGCTCCAACATTGCTTGAAGGTACAAAATTTTACAGTAATTCATGCATATACTTTAAATATCGTGTTCATCATTATCCCAGCGTGAAGATAAAAAGGACCTTGTCTTTCAGAACAGGAACTGGACACAAAATGGAAGCAAAATTATAGCTTACAGTAGCTGCTTGAACATAGATTGTAATGTGTAGGTTGCATACAGAGAGGGAGAGAGAGATGATTGAAAGCAAAGTGCTGCACTAACATGAGTGATTTATGTCAGGAGGAGAATACATGGTAAAAAAGCTTTTTTTCCTATTGCCACAGCACAAGTAATACTGGTAAAATATTTTGCTGTAAGGTCTAGGCTAGGAGATACAATCACCACTAAGCTCTCCGGTTGTACCAGCAACTGACAGGCCACAGCATACGATGTGCAACATACACGGAATATTTTCAGTTGCCAACAACAAGACGGGATGCAAGAACCCCTGTGAACTCGATCAGCATTCTGCTGTTGCTCCATTCGTTCACCTGCAGTGTTGCTTGCACTGGCAGCCTTGTTGGGGGCCAGCCCGCATACAGCAACTGAACAAATATACTTCAAGGATGAGGGCAATCATTTATTGTCCATCACGCTCCCAACGAAAAGTTTTGCCTTCACCTGCAGCATGACACTCTCAAGTGTCCATATCTCTACTCTCCTCCCTGGTGTCTGCACTCTGACAAGCTCATATTAGGTAAGACGCGCCTTCTTGAAGCTTGGCAACCAAGCAAAAATGACAAATGACAACCTGTGACTGTGAAACTACTCACCACATGAGCTGTCCACCGCCATAAGGAGCAGACTTATAAAGGCAGTACTCATGAAAACGTTTGTCAAGGCCTAGCTATATTTGATACTGCATATACCTGAAGAGTTCCATACATTTTAAACAGCAAAATACTTTAATTCTCATGGAAGATACAGAGCGGCTGAAGTTTTTGATTAAGAGGATCTCCAATTGTTTTCCATCCCATAAAATTTGTGCCCTTGTCCTCATCAGATGATCTTGTTTTCAAAAGAACTAACTAATAACTTATTTCTGTGAAGGTGGATTGAATAATACAAAGCATATGAATGGGCATCTAATTAGACAAAATAAAGAAATGTTTTAAAATATAAGAGAGACCATTATGCTTTAGTTTTATATTATTGTTTAAGTGAATTTGCAGGGCCTGATCTCATGCAAAAGAATCAAAGTATTCCTTGAATCAATTCTGGGAATTTGAAGAAGATGGAGAGTTGAGACCTGAGGAACATGCTGGACTGATATAAAAACTGTTGACCAGGCCACTTAGAGCTCTATAGAGCAGAAGCAGCATCTCAAAGCCCATTTTTAAAGAACAATTAGCCAGTGAAAATATTATAAAATAATAAAATATTATTAATATTATTATATAAAATTATTGAGTTTTTCAGTTCTATAGATATGAATAAACTAAAACTGTTGATTGGCTATTATAGGAAGACCAGTACAAACGACATGGCAATAATCTGTGTTTCAGAATCCAACTGGAATACAAAACATTGTATTTTTGAAATATTTCTAAAAAGGATGGAGGGCCACTTTGGTTCTTCCTCAGTGGTTCTGAGCCTCTGACCGTTTGCACCCAGCACTAGAATTTCAGTCTTTTAGCTTGTTAAAGCTGGAGTGCGGGACTTTTATCTCCCCCTTCTGGCAGTGAGAGTTATTACAAAAACACTTTGCTTACGTCCTAGGCTCCACCGTAGATTACTCGCTATTCTCAGGCTGTAAAACACTGGATAAATTGTTTTAAGCATCACACAACCCCCATGAAACGATTCGTTTCACTATCAGAATTTGATCCATTCAGTCACTTATAACATTTGGAAAGCCTAGAAGAGCCACATGATTAAATGATTTTATCCACATTCAAGTTAGCAGAGGACTAACCGGAAGGTAGCCGCTCAGACGGTGGAAGTCTCTGGTGTGCATGCTCTGCCCATAAAGCAGTATGCATTCATCCAGCCAGCGGGGGAATGTCACCTCTGACACCAGATTTAAAAACTCTGTGTACTGTGAAATACAAGGAGATTTAGCTGGGGGTGATAGGATTGTGAGAACTCATTTGGTAAGGGCCTGAATGTAACGGATGTTCATCTATATGTAAAAGTTCTGCACTGCAGGTTTAACTGCAGGAAGTTTTGTGGCATGCAGAAATGAACGTACTTCAAGCTGTTGAGTATGTAGAGGCTAAATATCTCATCTCAACAGCCTCAGAAATATCGGTATGTCTTTTCCAGATGTGCATTCCCAGCCACCGAAAAATGCCATTTACTTACTAACCTACACTTCAAAAAGCTTCAAAAGACAGAATTATGATTTTAATTTCACTCCTGCTCTGGTACCGGCCCTATGGACCTAGATAATGATAATAACCAGAGACTGAGGGTGTGTGCGTGGGTGGAGTGGGGTAGGTCAGGCTAGATTAATTGTGGAGGATGTAAATTTCATTCGTCACATGCAGATTGATGTCAATTTTAATTGAATTAAAACAATGTGAACCCTGGCCTGCTTAGAGTCTAGGAGGACAGCTGATGAATAGTGATGAAGTGAGTTGGAGAACAAGAGCAGGGGAGTGGTGAAGGAGAGGGGGAGGAGAGGTTAGGGGTGAGAAAGAGAGACAGAGAGAGATTAGTTAATGACGAGAGTGATCATTGACCCTAAACTAATGAGCCATTCTGCTCCACCCTATTCTGGTAATAACACAATTTCACGAGTAACTCAGCTGCTCAGTGAATTCATAGGTTTTAAAAGCGTGCGGATCAACACGTCACATAGATATCCTTGGTAATCTCATGCCAGACTATATGCAGGACATACTGGATGCTGAAACAGTACAGACAGTACTGCACATCTCACACATATCAAGTGCTTTTACAGTGTGTGCACCAGCCTCTCACGGGTGGGATTAACGTACATATGTGTGTACAGGTGCTTATATGTGTGTAGGAGGAGTCAGGAAAAGTCAACTGCTGGAGTAACACTTATCTCAGGTGTGATTTTATCATCTTCTCCCTGAGGACATGTAACTGAGGACGACAAGGCCGGCACACTGCAGGCGGCACAACGTATTCACGCAAGACCCGAGCATATAGACCGAGAGATGGAAACAGTTTCAGTTGAGAGCAAACCCATCTCATTTTCTCACCCCCACGCCTCTTATCTTGCCCCACTCATTTCTCTTCTCCCCGCTCTCCAGGATAATATCAGCACTAATCGCTGCTTCTCCATCCATCTGTCCATCTTCAGCTTGATAGATGGGGCGGGAGAACAGACTGTGGAGGTGGATACCAAAGTCTTCTTTCCTTGTGTCTCTGCTGACTGCTTCTGCCTTCGTACTCTCCCACATACGCCAGGTGAAAGTCAAGCTACGGCCAAAATAAATAAATAAATCGCACAAAGACATGCGCACGGTCCCACTCACGCGTGCACACAGGCCGTAACATTTTATAAGGTTGTGAAGTATGCATGCTTTTGAAGGTGACCTTATAGCAGAAGAACTGTAAGGAGCCTTTTACTGCGATGAGACGATGTCCTGGATCACCTCCCTACACCTGAGCTCCTCATTACACACACACACACACGCAAACAACACTCTCTGTCTCTCCAACACACACGCGCTGCACATACAATATGCGTGTTGCCATATCTCAGAGATGAGATCTAGCTCAGAGAGGCAAGGGCAATCAGGTTGCTGCAAACCCTGATGGATGAATCTTAAATGCAACAGTGCCTTCTGGAGACTTGAAATCCAGCAACAATACATTCCGATACAGTGAGCAGGCAATAAAGCAAACACCACATGCAAAGACACGAAACACCTGCAGCAATCACATATGTATTTTATTGTCTCACACACACACACACTTGTATACAGTACCAGTCAAAAGTTTAGACACACTTTCTCATTCAAGTGAAGGGAAGATGTGTCCAAACTTTTGATTTGTACTGTATATGTATTTATTCACAGTACATAAAGCGTCTCCACACTCACAGCGGATATTCTACAGGAGGTAATGTAAGGTAGACGATTCCTCCCCTCCCCTCGATTTCTTCTTGCCCTCTGCACCTCCTATTCACTGTGCCAAATGGTACATTTACATTGGCCATAACCTCAATCACCATGCTTGCAGGCTATGCTGAATGTGCAGACAGATATTTCTACAGTGAGGGGATGCAGACAGAGGTATAATGGGAGCAATAGATAGAAACCCACGCCCGAGGCATCCATCAAACCAAACGACTCCATTACAGTAAGTCCGACAGAGGCAAACGGTAATGTGCACTGTGATAAACACTAGGATAATAGTCTGTTTATAGTCCTGGACACACTGTTTCTGCTGGGAAACACCAGCGAGGAATACAGATAAGATACAGGAGCACCAACCTCTCTATCTTTTTCATTCTTTCTATCTCTTCTCCCCTCTCTCCTTTGTGTTATCAGTCACTTTAACTCCCTTGTTCTCTTTATCCTTTTCCGCTCTCCCTGTATAATATTTTCCTTCCAGCAGCACGCAGAGGGAGCTGCATACATCAGCTGAGCAGGGCTTTTATCTGGTGTTATAGTATTGTAGCATTACCATCACAGTGCTGAAGTGAGGCCTGTGAGAACTATAAAAATTGAGTAGAAATGATTAAGATGTGCTATAAAAAAAACCGACATATCACACCAGACGCTCATAGGTATGCATATATACTGTATATTTTAAGAAGACAAACACACAAGCATGCATACATGATGTGGCCCATATACTATATGTGCATGTATCAATTAATCATCACTGAGGCATTGCTTCTTGTGCCTCTGATAGCAGAAGGGAGCAAACACAAGAGTAGACTAATCTGACCACACTCTGTATTCCTCAGAGGAACTGGGAAATAGCAAACCTGCTGCTGCTATGAATCAATTATAAGAGTACACAAAAAGGCACTCTCTTTACATGTGGGAGGTTGAGGTTAAGGTCAATGGAGAGGAAAGAGAAAACAAAATATTTCCATCTGTTGATTACTCTCGATATACATCCTGTATCGCGGCACAGGCTGTACTTCCACCTCGCCCCCATGTCCACATCCTCAGAGTGAGATAAGAACATTTAAATGCACCCTGACATAAACTGGAGAGAACATAAAACGAGGCAAGGGGTCGCTGTTTCTTTTACATTTCTATTAACCTGTGAAACATCAACGCTTGATTAAGGGGCTCCTGGATCAGCCTGATCTGAGCGAGCCTGTGTTTATGCCCATAGTTAACCTCTATTACAAGACTGACCTCAGTTCAGATTGTGGCTCCTCCGCTGCTTCTAATGGAGGCTGTTACACAGTGCAGCAGGGTGAGGACAGAACACACACATACACACACGTGAAAATTGCAGCGAGGCAGGGTCAAAGCAAAGGCCAGTGTCTATTGCGCTATATTTAAGATCAGTTAAACTTAATGACCTCCTTCATCCTCTTGGCCTATCAAATAAACTACAACATTAGCCCTCGGATCTCAGACACAGTTTGGCCTTTTATGCCTGCTGCTCGGGCAATATCGGTTTTAACAGGATGTGATAAAATATGGATAATCTCACGCCCACTTGAGGGGATGATGGTGTAGGTTTATTAAAGGCAATGGTATAATAAATGGTGTAATAATTATAATAATTTTATAGTAGAGGCACCTCAGTCGATGATACAGAATAGGTGACTGATACAGGCACCTTTTGTGATGCTGTAAAAAAAAAAAAAAAGTTCTCTACACATCAATTTTCTAATAAATAGTGACACCGGGTCAGTCACACTGAGTCTGTTTACTAAGGGACAGTGAACATCCTCATTCTGGACATGTTCTTCATGTAAATTATTTCATGTACTGCAAGAGGAGAAACAATAATGGGATCCTCACATCAACATGCTGCATTGAAGCAGTAGAACATCGCACCCCGGGTGTCAAATAAAATTACTTCCTCTACTTTGATGACTTATTGACATTTCATTATAAGAAACATGCAGAAAGGTACCTCAGACAGTGTTTGATGTACAGTACCAGTCAAAAGTTTGGAAACACCTTCCCAATATAGAGGTAGGTAAATGTAATCAAGAATAAAATGACTTATTTCCCTCTTTTTTTTTCTGGTTCCTATCGTTCAGCCAGGTTTATTGAATACACATCATAATGCAGACAGGCAACATGCGGGGCTCATACACTGCACAGAAAGAAAATGGTAGTTACGAACATGTCTGTCAGTGTTCTAGCATTTCTTTCTCTTTCTTTCCTCCCCTCTGTATCCTTCTCTCGCTCTGTCCACACTCTCTTCTTCCTTCTTTCTGTATCATTGATGTGAACTATGTATATTTATAACCCAATAAAGCTTTTATGACCACTGTCATTATAGAGCATTGAGGTCAGGCTGACAGGCTAACAAACACACAAGGATACAGCCAAGGTATATAGAGCACATAAGCAACATGGGAGTGTGCTTGGAAACATTCAAACTATATACTGTAGCTCACAATAACATATATTAAAAAAACACATATTGACAACAACAATGTTAATAGATCAGACATTACAAAAACAAAAAACTGACCCTTTAAACTTCTAGCACAGGACCCAAAGTCTAATAAACCTACTGCTTCTCACATGTTTTATAGAAATATGCTGCCCATGCATGTCCCAGGGAATTTCTAACTGAGGTCCATAGGGAATCATGGAAAAGATGAGCACGTAGAGTACTCTGTGATGGAAATAGTGATAAAATGAGATCTAGTGTATCTACCTCCTATCTGCCTCATACTTATTGAGCTCCGCTGGGGATAAAATGCTTACCCATCAATCACCAGAGCAGCCAATCTGGAAGCTTTAGCCTTATCCAGTAGCACACCAGGCGCAGGTTGAGGTATGTATCTTCCTGTTTGATCTTGGCTAGATAGCAGGTAGTCTGTGTACCTCACACTACTATCGCCCTCATATCACATAAGAGCAATGACCAGCCACACAAATAAACACCAAACAAGATACCAATCAAATGCTAACACTACTTCTGTGTTGACTAACATAGACTAACATTGTATACTCACATTCACACACACACACACACACACACACACAGACACACAGACACACACACACACACACACACACACACACACACACACACACACACACACACAGAAATGGTGAATCCGCCAATAGAGCTCTACAATCTTATTTAGTTAAAAATCAAACACAAAGACCAAGCCAGCACAGGCAAAATTGTTTTCCTATTGTTTTAATTTAGATTTAAAACCACACACCCAACATGAGGCAATGCAAAGCAACCAGATGTACTGTGCACACTGAAACAAAATGGGCGGGATTATCTAGACCGGTTTGAGAGAATGAAAAGGAGAGGGGAAAAAAAGTATTTGACCTTTTAATCAACCCTAACCAGAGTAGTTGACCTGGAAGAACACACACACACCAACTGACAGCACCCAATCCTTGGGTCTCACCCTGGAGTCCACTCACAGTGAGAAAGAAAGAAAAAAAGAATGTATGTATTTATTTCTCTTGTGCGCAAATTACTGTGAGGCCCTTATCAGACAGAGTACTTTTTAGCAGCCTGGGGCGCCTTTTTGTAATTGTTTTTCGATGAGCGTGAAGCTTTTTGCTCGCTGCTTTTGTGTTGCTTAGCGCCTCACGTTTTTTCCGCTCTAAATGTCTCGTGTTTTTGGAGGAGCACCCTGAACACCTCGAATTGAAAAAACTTCAACTCGGAGCAGAAAAGTACCCAACATCATTTGTGTTTTTTCCCGTTGTCCAATCAGATGAATTTGAGAGGCGGGCCTTCTGTGGCGGTGACGACAATAAATGGAGACAATAATCATGGAGGACAAACTAGCGGTGGCTGTTGCTGGATACCTGGAGGTATATGACTTTACCAACTGTAGTTACCATGATCTGAACAGAAAACCAAGCCTGGGGGTGAATTAGTCCGTAGTGAGATTTCAGGTAAGTTGTTTTGATTTGGTGGTTGCCTAGCAACAATTTAAAAAAATGCAGCAAGCTGCTGTTTTTAAATTGTAGGCTTCAACAAAAAAGGCAGTGCGGTGCACCTCACATTTTTCAACCTGCAAAAAGTGCTCTGTCTGATCGGGCCCTTAATCTCCTGACCTTGGTCCTGGCTCTTTAGCTCTCTGTGTGAAGGGGTTTAGCCTATAGCCTTAAATATTTCAACACTGCTTGGTTGGCTGGAAAGTGCTGAGTTAGAAGACGAGATAGAGGCCAAGCCACAGCATTCAACCTCCCCCAGCAATTAACACAACAGCAGGATATCGCTGCAGTTTGCTTGCAGTATGTGTATGTGTGTATGTGTGTGTGTGTGTGCATGATGTGTTTGGTACCATCCATTAATTTCTTCAAGTGCCTTTGCCTGTAACAACTGCTACTCTACTCATTCTTCCAACATCGACTACCACATAAAGTATTTGTAAAAGAGACAATTCCTTCCCTCTCCATGGTTAAAGACACAATTTCATCCTTTGTGATTCTCCTGAAAACTTACCTGTGACGGTGAGCTCAGTCGTCCTCCTGACTACAAAGCCACCAAACTGGACTTCACAGGTGTAATTTCCAATGTCATCTTCCTTTACCTCCTGGAAAGACAGAATATCTCTCTTCTGGATGATGCTAGCGCGCCACTGCTTTGGATGGCATTCCTGTGCATTAGAGAAGGACAGGCAGGTCAAACTCAAAACTTAAGTATAGAAGTCGCTTGAGATAAAATGAGATGCAATGGACGGATGGAAAGGTATTGTGTACAGTGTGTGATCGGGAGAAAAATATTCTGTACAAGGCTCCCTATGAAATTTATGACTTTTGCTCTGCTTCATAATTAATTACATCCATAAGATTTCAAGTGGTGTGAATTGGACACAAAAGCTTTAAAACATAACTGAGCATTAAAAACGTGGGTGAATGGTAGGGATGCATAGCTTGGCACTCTGACATAAAAATTCCATAAGGTAAAATGAGAAGGCTTAGCCATTATCCTACTTATCCAATCAAGATTTATTGCACTAAACTAAATATTCTCAATTCAATACTCCACTAAGGCCACAGAGGACAGTGAATGTTATTTACAGAAGTCTCTGCTGACAATAAAAGTGTGTTTATTCGGCGTCTGTGTGCATGTGTGAATATATGTGCATGCAGGCACAAGGAGAGACTCCATGACATGATCTTCGGTGCCCTGGCAGGGACAGCGATGGCTCGGCAGATTCCATTCCACCATTGCTCCCGGCAACTTTCGAATTCAATCACTGTGGCTCCGCAGTGGTCCAAATAACTCTAGGTTCCAGCACTCCCAGTCATTACCCAGACCGTAATTGAATTCTGGAAAAACCTAGAGGTCGAGCCCGGCCAGCTAATCTACTGCTGATCTGCCTGTGATTAGTCTGGCCTGAACCCTTCTCCGGGATGCACATTGTTGTCCACAGGCCGTGCCTGACCTGGGAAAGGCAGGAACCCAGGTGATAGAATAGTAGGTACATGCTGAATAAAGATCAGGGACTAGGAGCATTTGGAGGACATCCACCCATTCCGCGGGGCAAAGAGTGACATTGCACAATTTTCTCCTCATACACATTTTGTGTTGATTATAAAAGCCAGCTCTGTAGTTGCCCTCTGCTCAGTCCTTCTTCTCTGTAGATGACTCTTAGAACGGTGTGGCGCACTCAGTAAACACAGTTTATATAACTCATTGTGATCACTGCATCCATACATAATCTGCCTAAATGATCTGGAACCACGTTTCAAACAAGGCTTTTAAACATAAACAGCCAAGAAATTAGATGGAAACAAACCAATGAAGCATTCAAGAGTATTTCTTGCTTGTATAATCACAAAGACAGGCACCCTCCTTATTACTCTTCCCTAACATATATCAGTATTCAAGACACACTCACATATAAAAAACATCAATTAACCTCAAATATACAAGTAGTACAAAAAATCTCATGGCAGTAGTGATGATCATACAACCACAAACATGCTAAGAACTACCTCACCTTGTACCAGGTAATGTCTGGGTCTTTGCCAGGCTCAACATAGTCATCGATATCAGGGCAGAGGATATCTTTAGTCTTGCTGAGCTCAGCCTTCTCAGCTCGTCTCATGTTGGAGTTGTAGCACAGGTTTGTGTCATTCTCCGCCACAGTGAGAGACATGGAGACCTTCATGCAGTATGTGGAGTTCCTGTGGACAGAAAAGCAACAAGACAAGAAGATAAAGATTCATTTTTACTTGTAATACTGCAATATAAATAGTACTGATGTTACATTATAGAATATAAGGCAGAAAAAGGGCATTCTTAATTGTGATCATTCACATACAAAAAACTTATACAGTGGAATTCCATGTTTATTCCCTTTGTTATCCTTTTAGTTATTTAATCCTTTTCCACTCCTGCTCTGCTTCCCTCCCCTTCTGCTATGTTTGAGGGTTTGGCAATAACGACGTGTTCAGCAGCTTTACCGAGTCAATGACTCACGCTCACGACAACTATTGGATTTATGGAGGGAGTCAGCTGGGCCTGGGAATGCTAATCATAGAGGAGACAAACCCTGAGATAGTCCCCACTGCACATCTTAAACCCACCCCCATCCTCCTCGCATCCCAGCAACCAAACCAAACACTTCAGTCCTGATGCACACACACACTGACAGAGATGAGGGATGCCTCTCTCTCTCTCTGTGTTATTAATGTTGTCTCATCATCAAAGCCAACATCATTTTATCCCCCACCACCACCAGTAACACAATGCCATCCCACTGCATCCGCTTCCCCAGAAGTGACTGTGATGGGGTGTTCCCTACAACAATTGGCCAACAGTATATGGACACCAAAAAACACCCAAAGTACAAGGACACCTTTGTTGCTATAACAACCTGGCTGCAGAGATTTATTGCCTTTCAGTCACAAGAGGTCAAGCACTGATGTTGGGCAAGAAGTCCTGGCTTGCATTTTGTGTTGCAGTTCATCCCGAACTTTATCAATGGAGCTGAGGTCAGGGATCTGCGCAGGCCAGTTCTTCCTCGTCAAACACTGAAAGCCAATTTCTTTATGGACCTCACTTTGTGTACAGGTACACACAAGGAAGAGCCATCTCCAACCTGGTGCCACAAAATGGTAAACGCACTGTAAAATATCATTAGATTACATGGTGTAGCATTAAACATAACATGCTTTTTGCAATTTTCTGTCATTTATATACTGTTATAATGTTGGATGTCTATGTTACACAAAATTCCAAAACATAAGGTGAATATATGTAAAAAAGGACATCTTTAAGTCAAAAGCAAGGGCTTCAGCCTGCTCTGACAGCTCCATTTGCAAAAGTAACCTAGCATCCCCATCAAACTGATGTCAGTTAATGCATGCCCATGAACAGCCGTCCATTCCGTAGTCTTTGTTGCTAAGGTTGTTCCACGGGCTGCTCATGTTGTCCATTCACACATTTCTGATTGGAATCGGGCTTGAACATGTATGATTATATTTGAGAAATTAATATTTCTGGTAAAGAACTGAAAAAAGGAAGTGAAATCCGACTGGTATTGTTTGTTTAAGTAGCCTCTGGAGCAGGCAGAAGTCTGCTGAGGGGCAGCTTCTGTGAGCTAACCAATCAAAATAGAGTGGGCTCATTGGGAGGGGGGCCTTAAAGACACAGGAGCTAAAATGGCCTGTTTCAGATAGAGGCTAAACTGAGGGGCTGTGTAAAAGGCCAGTAGAAGATAAATAGAGTTTTTTGAACTGTAAAACATGCAAAGATATTCCAGCAGAGTCCCAGAATAAAAATATATACCTGGAAATGTGCATGTTCTGTCCTCTTTAAGGTTTCCCTTAATTGGAACTAGGAGCATAGCCCAAACCATTAAAAACAGACCCAGACCATGAGTCCACATTCTTTCAAATGTGTTTCTGTTGTCAGCCACCTGGCCCAGCCTAACTGTGATCTGACTCGGTCAGTCACATTAGTCAAACGGCGGGGCTGTGTGTGCAGCCATATGGGCTTTCATTTCATTTCATTACATTACATTTACAGCTTGCCAGATGCTCCCATTCACTGTAAATGACAGGGTTTCATATGATCTACTCAGGTTATGGAAGCAATAAGGGAGTCACCTCTCTTATATAAACACCTCTGACCTCCTGGGGCCATAAAACACAGATGCAGACACATGCACGCACACACATGCTTAAAAGACAAATGTAGCCACGCGCAGCTGTGGAAGACTGGGTCTAGATCGCAATGAGAGGAACAGAAGGAGAATAGCTGCCGGGAATGAAAAAAAAAAAAAAATACTGTATACTTCTAGAACATAGAGGATGACTAAAAGACTAAAAGGGCATCTGGAAAATGCTGTAGGAAGCAAAAGTAAGATGTAAGATACTGCAAGAGAGCTATGCCCTCTTGGTGTTCAAATCTAACATCATTGACTCAATGCCTCCTATCTGGAGGGAACAGAGTGGGAAGACACTGCGCTGTAGGCTTATAGAGTACACTTGGACAATAAGAATAAACACAAGCATGCAAACACACTCACCAACACAAATGTTGACACATGGATGCACATGTAGGCAAATCTACACACCTACAAAGTCAACCCCTCCTTGCTTAATAATGGGGAGATGATCAGAAATGACCTCTCGTGCACCTGAGCCATTGAAGTCCCCAGGGAGCCAATAGAAGACATCTCTACATGTTAAATAATTCACAGCAAGCACCCTGTGGTGTTGTGGGAAGGTGTCAGCGGTGGTGCGTGATTGATGGACAGCCGGGGGTCGATGCACAGTCCTGCGGTGTCTTTCACGTCTGTCACATTCTATTTGAGTGTAACTGCTTTGGATATTAGTCTGCACCTCACGTTAGCTGTAATTCTCCACGCATTATTATCCCACATGTTGGATAATCTAATCATGGAAAGGAAATACACATGGTTTCACCCACCCCAGAACACAGACTCATTACTAGAATTATTATGAAATAATTCATCAGGTGAAACATAGAGGGAGTGTGGTGTGTGTGTGTGTGTGTGTGTGTGTGTGTGTGTGTGTGTGTGTGTGTGTGTGTGAGAGAGAGAGAGAGAGAGAGAGAGACAGAGCGAGGAGGAGAGGAAGAGAGATTGATGGATCCGAACTGATGTTAAAGACCTTATGTGAGATGACATGCAGAGGAAAGTGAGGCAGAGAAAGAGCAAAGGAATGAAAGAGAGAGAGAAAGCAAAAGAAAGCACATGGAGATTGCTATGTAAATGAAGTCACCTTCACATGAGAGCGATTAGACTTACATTTCCAGACAGAGGACAAAGATAACCGTTCACACACATGCACACACTAGGTGCACACATGTTTGCAGACAGAAAGAC
The DNA here is from genome assembly GCF_963924715.1 of Thunnus thynnus. Classification (NCBI taxonomy): domain Eukaryota; kingdom Metazoa; phylum Chordata; class Actinopteri; order Scombriformes; family Scombridae; genus Thunnus; species Thunnus thynnus. The sequence goes on from NC_089527.1 coordinate 23,459,039, forward strand.
ACACACTTCAGTGAAACTGTGTGCCTCCAAATCTCTGAGAAAAAACACCTGGAGGGCTTCAATGAAAAGCTGAACTTAACACAGAGGGATTTACCTATATTTATAGACAGAACACGACAAGCCGCTCTTGTAAACTATCCTGCCATATATACAGTGCAGTCAGAAGGTATTAGGGCAACGACACATTTTTTTGTTGTGTTGGCTTTTATACTACAGCACATTGGATTTGAAATAAAACAGTGGCTATGACTTTAAAGTACTGTCTATCAGCTTTAATTGGTTTACATCCTAATCAGGTTGTATTATGATATCAGTGAATAACTTGAGGTTTGTGTGCAGCCTTATCTGACCAATCAGTCATTGTAGTCAAAAATATCTTGCTAGACTTTTAAGAAGTACACTTTAACTAACAAACATTGAACGTAATAAGGTGATAGACATCATACACATACATTTTCTTCACAAGGAACGATTACATCTGGTATCACTCAGGTGAACCTTTCTTTCAGTCTTTCAAGCATCCGTCATGATTTTACATGTTAAAGAATAATTTTTGTAAGACATTAAAAAGAAAAGGTATTCCACCGGCATGATGTCTTATGTTAGACTTGATAAAATATTCTACTGTTATGCAGTGGAAGTGGTTGTGGTAGGAAGTGTTCAGATCTTCAAAAGCAGCAATACTCACTGTAAAAATACTCTGTTGCAATCAAAAGTTTACTTGCATGTACCTAAAATACATAAAGTATCAAAAGTATCCTCATAATGCAAAATGGCCCCTTTCAGAGTGTTATTATATATTTTCTATTACCGGATTATTATTATTGATTCATTAAAATTTGAGGAGCGTGTTCATTTCATAGCTGGTCAAGGTGGACCTAATTTTGAGTATTTTAGATATTACTGGGTAGTTTAACCTATAATAAAAAAGAGAGACTAGGACAGCACTCCAATTTGACTTTTTAATATTGCCACAATATTAAAAAGTCAAATTGGAGTGCTGTCCTAGTCTCTCTTTTTTATAATTAACTACACTGAGGATCCAGCAACCAGTCCTCAAGATCTAATCATGAGTTGAGCGCGTTTTATCTTATTTTCTATTTTAACCTGTAACAATGTATTATATTTGATGAGATGATCATTATAGCAACCTGACCACCTCCCCTGCCTTCTCCACCTCCCCACCTGTCTCTCCCCTCTTTACCACTCAGCCCCTGTCTCGTTCTCCCCAGTCTCCCCAATGGCGATTTACACCCTTATGGTAGGAATGAAAAGCTCCACTTGTGTTCTGGATCCCATCCCATCCACTCTTGTTAAGGAGGTCTCCCAGTTATCTCCTCATTCATCACAGAAATCATTAATTCATCTTTCAGCTCTGCTCCAGTCCCCCAAACACTCAAACTGGCTGCTGTCACCCCCATCCTCAAAAACCTGGACTCAACCCCGATATCCTGACCATTCCGGCCCATCTCTTCTCTTTCTGTCAAAAGTACTGGAACATGTCACCTCCCAACTCAAAGCTCACCTCATCTCCAATTACCTGTTCAAACCATTTTAATCTGGTTTCTGCACACAGCACAGAACAGAAACAGCCCTCCTCAAAGTCTACTGCAGCTCCTTCACCACTCCTCTGCCCCATGGCGTCCCCCAACGTTCGGTGCTTGGTCCTTTCCTGTTCATCCTCAATATCGTCCGTCCTCATGGTCTACGCCGATGACATCCAGCTCTACATCTCCACTAAATCCATCACCAATGCAACTCACTCCAGTCTAACCAACTGCCTCACTGAAATTAAATCATGGATGCAAGCCAACTTCCTCAAACTTAACTGTGATAAATCAGATATGATAATCATCAGCTCCAAATCCCTCACCAAAGCCACTCACAACTTCTGCCTCACCATCGACAACTCCACTCTGTCACGCTCCCCACACATCTGCAACCTTGGAGTCACTTTTGACAGCAACCTCTCTTTTGAACACTACGTCAATCTAAACACCAGAACTGCCCTTTTCCACCTAAAAAGCATAACTCATCTCTGTCCATCACTCTTCTTCTCTGTTGCTGAAACTTTGATCCACTGACTTTCATAACATCCAGAATTGATTACTGTAACAGTATTTATGACATCCAAAGTCCTAAATAAACTCCAGGACATCAAAAACTCTCCTGCTCCCATACATAATTATGCCCCCTCCTACCTCACCGACCTGCTCTACTGCCGCACTCCTTCTCCCTTTTTGTTTATCATCCTTTTAACTTCTGTAAAGCATCTTTGAGTACCTTGAAAAGTGCTCTATAAATAAAATGTATTATTATTAAAAATGTATCATATGTTGTGTATGTGAAATCTTTATTTTTAAAGTAACTGTTAATTATATCTGCCATTAAATGTAGTGGGGTAAAAAGTACAAACTTCTCTTTGAAATGTAGTGAGAAGAAGTACAAAGGAGCAGAAAATACTCGAGAAAAGTACAAGTGCCTCAAAATTATACTCACTGCAAGTGCTTAAATGTCCTCAGTTCTTCACTACCACTGTGTTCAGTATGCCATTACGAGTGATTTTGAGTATACTTCATTTGCTGCATACATTCATTTGCTGTTTTGTTTTAATATATCCTAATTGCAATTAAATCACAGAGATTTTGCAATTGATTTCATTTTATATTTTAAAAAATCTTATCATAAACCATGATTGCCCTCATAAGCACAGATTCAAGAAAAACACGTGGTTGCGGAGGTCATTGAAACCATTGAAACACGTCTCATCGGACTAATTTTCACTGACATAAAATTTGTGAATTTGGCATGTGCAGTGTGTGCTCATTCTGAACTGCTATACAGTACCAGTGGCACTTAATGAGCTTTTAATTACATGTGTTAATGATGAGATTCATACAACCGAGTAACTCATTAGGTTGTTGGATTGGGGTACACAGTGAGCTGTGAGTTTAGTAGTTATATATTAGGCAAATTGAATACCAAACGAATACATCAGCCTTGTAATAAAACATACCTTTATGAGGTGGTTGCCATAATATGAGGTGCAGTTCGGATATCTGAGGTTTAAATGGATAAATTAAGGTCTCCTGGAGGTACTTTATAAAAGCCAAATGTGGGCAAGAAAAAAAAGGAGTTTTTTCCCCTCTCTCTGCTTGCAGGGAGTTTTAGGGGAGAATGTTTGGGTCATATGTGCTAAAATGTGTGACTCAAAAGCTTACCCCTTTACAAAAAGACAATTGATTTCAGCTCAGAGGCAAATCTCTTGCAGTGTTCTGATTAGGGTATCTGAGAAGTTTGAAATTCCCCCAGCTCAACACAAGCACGCTGAGAAAGACAGACCTGAGGGCACTTTTTACAACTGTTGTGCTCTAAAGAATTACAGTATGCTCTGAATTTCAAACACGGCATTTGAATATGAGCAAAGCATTGTTAGAAGAAACAGTCAATAATCAAAGACAATATTAATTTACAGTAACACATTGTCTGGAAAGCATTTCTACCAGATTAGTGCTACAGAGTACAATAATGAAATACAGTATAGACTGGGGTATCGTTGCACACAAACATTCTCCCCCCGGTCACACTCCATGTATTCTGAAAGCCTCTCCGGGTCTTTAAGAGGCCTTCAACTGGGTTTATTAAAAAACTCTCTGAAATGAAGAGCTGCAATGAGCCGTTTATTGAGGGATGTTCTCCACTGCAAAGGTTAATAAGTTACTGCCACATAATTATGCATCTTGTATTAGGAAGGGTCTCTCTGTAACGGCCCACTAAAGTGTGTGTGTGTATGTGTGTGTTTGTGCTTTTACTTGTGTTTGTATACAGTTATCTCTCTTTGTCCACATATTGCCACTTGCCACTTCGCAATCATTGGCTCATTCACAGCTGTATAACTAGTAACATCCAATCATATTCATGCACGTGTACAGATTATGCTCACGCCAACGTCGTTTGCTGACGTAGCTCCTGCAACACCCTGACCCCAATGTGGTATTTTGCATTGTTGATTTAACTAAGATTTATGTTCATGTATGTTTATTAAGAGGGATTACCTTTAAGGACATATGCTTATTTGCTTTCTTTCCGAGAGTTAGAGGAGAAGATCAATACTCTGAAGTCTGTGCCTTATGGAGCTAGAGCTGGGAGAAGATTAGCTGCTGAGCATAAAGACTGGAAAACCGAAACAGCTAGTTAAATCACGTTGCAGCACATTACGTCGCACAAGTTCTGTTTATGGGCAGACTAAACAATGATACAGCACACCATATGTCAGGCGTACTTTTGAACTTTGGAAAAACTGGGGAAAAGGGTGAATCTTCTCTTCTAACTCAGCAAGAAAGTGTATAAGCATTTTCCCCAAAATATCAAACTTTCTTTGAGAAAAATATAATTTCACTATAGAAAAACTATATTATATAACTTATGAGCTTATATATAACTATAAAGCTGGTTAGTTTCATCTATAATAATCCATCATATTATATCAGTTGATATATTTTGTATCTAAAATCCTAATCTAAGATTATTTTCATTTTAACTGTATATATCTATTGCACTGCTACTAGGAGGGATTCAGCCCCCTCTATGTACAATTTTGAAGGACTTTTAAGTGTTTTATAGTGTGGTTATACTTAAGTAAACATTTTGATTTCTTCTTTTGCTGCTGCCAATACCAACATTTAAAGAAAGAGTGAAAATAAGGCATGACAGAAGCCCCATGTCTGAGTTTGCCTAGGGCCCCCAAATCACCAAATCCACCTCTGCTTGTTACTGTAAAAAGCATTTTAAATGCATCATCCCCCAGCATACATTCTTTTCCCTCCATCTTACCGTAAGACACAGGAATAGAGGCCCACATCCTGGAGGTCAGCAGGTCTGAACCAGATGGCGTCCTCCTCCTTGCTCATGCGCACGCCATCGAAAGAAATGGGCTCCTCAAAGTCACTGTGGCCAAGGCCGGAGCTGCGGTACCACATGAGGCTGAGGCCCACACTCTGTGCCTGGCTGTAGTTTGCCCGGATATAACCATAGAACAGAGCACACTTTAGCCGCACCGGCTCACCCTGTAGCACCCGGTACTTTAGATAGTCCACTGACCAATCTGTACAGCCATCCACTGCAAAGAAGCAGAAAGAGAAAGAGATATTCATCAACACATTACTAAGGTGTGAGGGATTAAAAGATAATAAAATATGTATGAGCACATACATGTATGAGACGAATTGGTTGCAGTGTGATTACAACATATAGTAATATATTTACTGCACAATAATAAAACAATAGTATGCATCTTCACGTTACTTCACAAGAACATATGAGAGGGATAAAGATTACCAGGTCATAAACCACCTACAATAATCCTCCTCTTACTTATTATAAAACACTCCCTAAAATAGCTGTATTAGTCACAAAACACTAAGCTGTGTACAGTATGCAAGTATAAAACTGTTTCATATTGTATGAATATTAATGTCTTTTTTACTCCATATTATGTTGAGCTTGTGGAGGATTGCAACTTCACAGTGCAATGCCTGTAGTAGACACCTATCTCCTCTGCTCTCCTCTCACTACCTTGAGGTTGCTCACACATTCAGAGCATGTGTGCCACCTTGGCCTCTGCAGAGACAGCTTAGACGTTTCCCTGCAATATCCAAACACGCAACCACTGTGACATTTGGGAAAGTGATGTCAGACTCCTCCAAGTGCCGAGGATGCGCCACAGCTTCACTGCCACAAAGTGCACGGCTAGTTCATTAACTAGGAATACGCCTCAAGCTCTTAAAGTAAGGCGTGTTTCTTGTCTAACAGCTCCATGAACAGATATATTTTCCTTAGGCTCTTTGTCTCACAGTTTTAATCCAGAGTGATCATCTTTTTTCTACATACTGCATGCTACTGTACTCTTAACCCTGACTGGACTGAGAGGTTGGCCTACATGTCCAACTAGGTTAGTGTGCATAGTACAGTGGAAGTAGAGTAGCTCATTTTACAAATAAAATCACAAGCTAACACGTGCAATACAGACAGAAACTATATCTCTTCCTGGCCTAATTTTGAAATATATACTTCAGCTCCTAATAAAGTGCACAAGAGAAAAAAGGGAGGCATAGAGCAGCTGAAAAGACATTTGACAAAAATCATAGACAATGGCGCAGCCCCTCAGGCACACTACAGTTAGTAGATCTCTCCCAATTACCAAGCTACTAGAGGTTAACCTATGGCCAGCTATCAGTCTCTGACTACTTGGCTATCATTTGTTTATCCAGCAGGTGCATAATTGGGAGTACATGTGTGTGTATGTGTAACCAGAGGGATTGAGAGACAGAAGTGGTGATGGTGTGGTGAGATAAAGTAATAAGAACCCTGCTGCGTGCCAGTCTGTGAGTGATACAGAGCCTCACAGGGACAGCTATGCTTGTAATTAATACTCTTAATTACCAGGGAAGTAATGTGTGTCTTTGTGTGTGTGTGTGTGTGTGTGTGTGTATGTTTGCATGAGTGTGCATTCCCTATACGAATGGTTGTCTGCCTAATTATGTCTGTTAATTACCAGTGGGCTTAGCTACAAATGTGTGTGTGCTTATATATGAATGTGAGAGAAACACAAAGTGTGAGTGCGGAGCGTAATGTGTGAAACCCTGTCTAATTATCGCTCCTAATAATGAGAGCAGGGCCCCTATAGATACAAACAGGCTCGCATTCACTTCTCACAACTTTAAACCTGATTACACAACTGTCACATATCTTGAAGTAATAAACACTATTAACAATTTTAATTCCAGCAAACAAGCTGTATTTTTTTGTTTAGAGTGTTAAAAAATCACAGCAAAAAACAAAATCTGATTGCATGATTCACTTCCATTCCATGCATGTATCATCTTTTCACAGAGATAATCATCAAAGAAACATTAAACCATAGACAACTACTCATCCACTGACATTAGGATGATTTTCCATTGAAAGCAGCCAGTAAGTCCCTTGCTCTCTCTGCATATCAATCTGGTAATCATCAGGGACAGTAGAGGCTTCATTCAGCCTCTTCTTTATTCACCCTCGACACCTCTAATGGATATGACCTCTGCCTCGCTCTCTCCGTTTCTGCCCTCTCTGCCACAGCAACGACTGTTTATTCTAACAAGCTTGTATCCCGATTCACAGTCAAACAAACATTTTATTCAGTGCCTTTCACTTGCTTTCACCGACGGACGTGTATTGTCCGAGAAACATTTAAATATCGTCTGACTGTGCAAACAACTTTGCATGCATAAGGGTGTGCGCATGTAAACACACACACAAAATCACACACACAACAAGGAGACCTTTCATTCCTTACAGACCTCCCAATGGGAGTTGTCTAATGCGGTGGCCTTTTGTGTGGGGGGAAACCATATTTACGTCTGAAACTCAAAACGGTTTTATCAACTCAATTAGAGGCTGACATTTCCCACATCCCCATGCTGGGCTGGAAAATCAATGCTTCCCGCTGGAGGAATACTGCAGTCCCCACCTCTCACTCTCTCTGCGGACAGCACATACACATCTACACACACAAACACAAGATCTCTCCCTTGTCCTCCCTGCACCTCTGGGACATCGCACCTTTTGTAGTGATCCTGTTCAGCCACTCTTAGACAAGCCCATAATGTAAAGGACGTTTCTGTATAGACACATTCCCACATGGCTGTCAGACTGAAGGAAACTGCCCCAGTGAATCTTACTGCAGCACTGTTAAGCTGCAGCACTCTTTTACCGGCTAGTGCTACACTCTGCTGCTGCTGATGCCCTCACACTGCTACATCACATGACGTGTAGGGCATAGGTATGGACAGTGCAAGGAAATAGCAAGGGGGGGAATGTCAAGCTACAGGATGTGTGTGTGCCTCACAGACCCTTATTACATTCTGTGTCTGGGCAGACCTGTCTATCTTTGAGTGACACTAAACCAAGGCAATAAATAAAGAGCCCTGAGCTAGAATAAATTTACCCATGTACACACATAAACACTCATGGAGTCACACACACACACACAAAAACAAATGCACATTCACAACACCCACAATACACACACACACAATCACAGAGTGAGCTACGTGTCATCTAAGTCAACTCCTGCTTTTCTTTCCCCCTATAATCAAATTCACATTATCCCTTCACAATGCTATATCACTCCATTGTGCCTCTCTCCTCTTTCCTACTTACATGTCTCTCACTCGCTCTCAAGTCGCCCTCAGTAGTTGCCCTCTCTTTCCTCATCACTACCTGCTCTCCTAATGAAGTGTAATTATCAGATGTTGGGTGGGCGGCAGGGTTCTCGCAGGCCACAAAGACAGTCAATGATCTATATGTGGATAAGGACTCTTAATAACTTTCTGTCTCTCTCATTCTCTTGCTCTCCTCCTCAATTTACACCCACTCTGTGTACATAACTCCATCTCTATCCCTACCCAGCCGACTCATTCCTCCTCACTTGATTTTTTTTTTTTGTCCTCCATTGCCTATTTTATGTTTTCTAATTTATCTTTGGGACAACAGTGAATATTTCTGTCTTCATTCAGTATTCTGTAGTTAATTTTTTGTACGAAACAGATTATTATTATCTTATAGAACAAAAATCTTGTCTAACCATGGAGGCAAAGTAATGACCAACTTTATCAACTATGGAAATTCACCTATATATTCTTGGCAAAGGCTAATTATGTACTAAAGGTGTCCGTGGATTTCGGGCTCCATCGTGGCTTAGAGCTGTTCTGACCCTCAAGGTAATTGTGCAGAATCTATCGTAAATGGTTCACTGCACTAGGAAGCCTTGGTACAAGATAAAAATACCATCCATAATCTTTCATCAAATTACATATGATTCTCCTGCACTGCGCACATTATGATTGTAGATCTGTACTGAAGTAATGCGTGATAATAACATAGATATACTGTACAGAGTAGTAAATGTGCATAAAAACATTCTTGGATTAGCCTCTTATCACAACTTGCTCTATTATAGGCTCATCACTTTGTCCATGTGTGTTTCTCTCTCTATCTCTCTTCACTTTAGCCTCAAGATTAGTTAAAGTGCAGATCAAGGACCAAGTTTTCACCTGTTGAACCCAAGCTGTCTTTGTAAATCACTGGCTTAGTCTCTTCAGCCAACAGTTACACTGCAAGTCCCTGTCCATGCCTTGAATTTGAATTTACAGCCTATAACAGTAGGCCTCCAAATGGATCTATCCTGGGCGGATCCTGTGTTACTGTAATTCAGTCAAATACTACGGTGGCCCTGAGGGTCAAAACACATTTCATAAAACACAAAAAACATTTCACAAAGCACAAAACGCAAACCACAAACAGGAAAGGTAGGGACAACAATGCTTGTTTGTGACTGGACAGAACCCAAGTCCATCAAGATTGGTCAGTGATAGCTTTCTATAGGAAGTAAACTCCCACAGATGCACTGACTGGCTGTGAATGTATAATAGGGTGCTACTGGGCCTTGTCTTCATTGAAAAAGCTATCAAGAGAGCCTGGCTGCAAACAAGTTGATGTAAACCAGAGGCTCCCTGACCCCAGTCTGCAGACAAGAACATTTAGTACCAGACCACGAGGGAACCATGTGATTCAGTAAAAAGCTGGACAATCATTATATACGTTTGTAGGCTATTATAGGCTATTTCGGGGGTAAATACCTTGAACTTGGCACAGTCTGTGCTGCATTTTCCTCATCATTCCCAGTCATGCCATTGCCAACCTCTCTATCAGCTGACTAGCCACAACTGTGAATGAGCCAGCATTTGTGGCACATGAATGAAAATTGAATGAAATTTTTCAAAACCTTGTTATATTGCTCATGAAAATAGTCATTCTTATTGCCATCCATGAAGCTCATATACATAACACCATATCAGATCAATTCATGTAAATACTTCCATGGTAATTGCCGTGCCAATTGATTAAGTTCAGAGACGACAAAAAATTGGATTGTGTAAGCACAATTACAGCCCAAGGTCTTTGAAGTTGAAATGTAATTTGCTGCAGGATTCAGTTTGGATTATGATAAAAATGTTACAGACTGATAAGGAAAATAAGCTTTAGTGTCATCCATCTTTGTTGTCTGGGATCCACAACAGAACAGACAGTTAATGTGGCCTGGCTTTGTTCTGATCTTTCACCGGTCCATTAGGGATCTGTTGTAACAGGAACTGACATGACCTGAATTAACATTAAAGTTGCAATAAATTACATCTAGCCTCACTAGATGTCAGCAAACAACTGTTTTCTATGTAAAGATATCATGAAGTAATGGTGACCTAAGCAGAGAATAAAGTCACAATCCCTCTACGTGTGTTGTTATCCAAGCTTCTCTGTTCTTTGTTTTGGTGGCCGGTCCAGCCATGCATGCATGTTAGTGCATGTGAGTGTGCATAGTAGTGCATGTGAGTCCCTCCGTGTCCTCCGCGTCCATTTTCAAGATGGCGGCTGCATCACAAACTTTCTCAAATTACAGCTAAACAGTCAAGTAAAATACATTTCTCAAAACATTTGAGGCGAGAAATAGGCAATGCACTAACAGAGCTGTTGGTTCAGGGACTGCTTTCTTTCTTTTTTCCCCCCAATTTTATTGAATAAACGACGTGCACATTTGCTTTGGTCTGAGATGCTGGTGCTATAGTGCGACATCTAGTGGTTGAATGGTGTGTATTGCAGCTTTAATACCATACCTTTTTTGTGTTGACAAATGACAAATAATTTATCATTCTTGTAAATAATAAGTCAGCACCTCATATGCTATATGTCAACCAAAAAGTTATCTTATATAAATGATGCACTCATGTATTACACATTATATGTCTAACTGAAGCAGGGCTGTGTATTAATATTTGCGTTTAACACCCCCCGGTCTTTCTGCTTGTCTTTGTACCTACACTATATGAAACTTTCTGTGTCTTTTTAATCTCCCCCTCTGTGCTGTGCCACTCCAAATTTCTCTGTCTCCAAATCATTCTCCCTCACTGACAGTTCACCACTGTTCATTTATATGCAAATGTGGACCAATACTGATAATTTCTCTCTAAAGATGGTGGTGCACTACCTTTGCTGTCTATACAAAAAACAGCGTTACAGAGAGAATGATATTCTACTTGTATAATTCTACCTTTCGCTTTGTCTTTCTATCATGACTGAATAATGAATGTAATAAAGAGACAAATTTCCCCCCATATACCACATCTGATACTGTCAACATATTAATATTAGTAAATATTTTACTCTTCTTTAATTGTATACAGTGATTTTAAGGTGTTAATGCTTCTGTAAAAAATATATCAGACACAGAAACCAATCAGCAAAAACAATTTTATGTTTATGTTTTATTCTAATTTATGTGGAATTCATTTTATTAACTACATATTCCTTAAGCTTCCTGGATTGTTTGTTGGGTTTACTGTACACTTGTCTGTAATGTGAAAATAATTATCCATACCAAATTTCATACCATCTGGTCAGTAGTTGTTTAGCAGTAGTAGTTATCTTGCTTTGAGCCAAAATATCGGCTGATGAAACAACTGTCCATCTTTAGGCCCATCTGCAAAAAATTGTACTAAACTATCGACATTGACACTTGAGTTTGAACTCTATCAAGTGTGTGGAAAAGTGTTATTGTAATTAAGGACTGTAAGAGCAAACACAGAGAAGGGGGAATGTGAAACTTTGATTGGATGTGATGTGAAGGCTGCATATGCAAATCAAACAAGCAGCAAGTCTGCCATGCCTGCTGCCATACAGCTACCCACTGACACAACCCCAAGCTGATCAGCCTAATGCCAGCCTTGGAACATGTTCCCACTGCTGGGGGGCTGGCTATTGTAGCCCAATTTTTGCTGCTTTTGCTGATTGTTCAAAGAAATATTGAGTAATTTACCCTGAATTTGGTTCTTTTACAGCCCTTTTATCTTGTTGGTTGAAATCTGCCTTTATACCTGCCTGTAATCAATTCCACCTCATTTCCCCTGTATAGTAGCTTCCCTCACCATAACTCACAGAAAATACAAAGTTCACATAGCTGAGAGTATTTTGCTGCAAAATATGTTTGACCTTTGATTATATCAGCCCATTCTGCTCTGGTTATGTCCTGGGGATGTTCTTCAACATGTTTTAGAAGTATCATATTACCTCAACCTTTTGGAAATGTGTTAATTCCACTCTGGCTGATTCACTATAATGTGAATATGTTCCATATTATGCCTTGTGTCTGTAACACATCTTTTACACTTAATAAGTGAAAGATTTTCTGGGTTTACCACCAATATAAAATATATTATATAGCCTTACCCCTGATTTAAACATAAAAAATCTCTTGTTTCTTACCTGTAGGAAAATTGGGAACTGCAAGGTTAAACAAGGCCCACCCTGAGACTGTAGAAAATACAAAAATAAAGACATGAATAACTCAAATACTAAACTAGTTGCTCGTTCACTATACAGTAAATTGAGGGCATTATTCCCATTTAGATCTGCTTAGAAAACAGACCCTGTGTGTATGTCCACATCATTACATGAGATATGCTCATCTGATGACCTCCACTCATCATATCTTACTGTGTGTGAATGAAATCAGAGCTTCCACTTCTCTGCATCTGGCTTTATTATTTTTTCATCCAGACATTATTTGTAGTGCATGCACTGCAAATTGTGCTGCAATGCACAACAGCGTTACATTAAACTACTGAACCTGCACCTGAGGACCATAGAAACGGATATAGGAACGGTAGGGAAATGAAGAAAATCTAATTCCTGAAAGTAGATGTTGGCATTTGCATACATATTGGCAGAGTAATTTCAAAGGCAACATGACGCTTTGAGAGATAAACCAAAAACAATACCTACTGTACAGCAAAACTGCAGTAAATCCTCAACAATGAGATTTACCCCACAGAATCTAAGCAGGTGTTCAGAAGAGAACTGAAGGTATTTGTAGCTAAAATAACTTCAAAAAGTAAAATAGGATGGAAGATATATTCAGTCCAAATGTACAAGTAGTTTATAGGCAAATCATATTGACTTTCAAGTTTGCCTGAAAGTGACAGTCCTGTTTCTATTGTTTCATACAGAAACCAGGGTGGGTTTGTTGCCCTTGACCAAGTTCAGCACAGCTCACTCAGATCCTTTTAATAACTCTCCAATTGACTTCAAATTAACCAGAACCCGTTATAGAACAGAAATTTCCCCTGTTGTGTGAGAAAGGGTGTCACTGAGACATTAGCTTTTGACTTTCCTCTCTCTCTCTCTCTCTCTCTCTCTCTCTCTCTCTCTCTCTCTCTCTCTCTCTCTCTCTCTCTCTCTCTCTCTCTCTCTCTCTCTCTCTCTCTCTCTCTCTCTCTCTCTCTCTCTCTCTCTCTCTCTCTCTCTCTCTCTCTCTCTCTCTCTCTCTCTCTCTCTCCCTCAGTCATCCTTTCTTCCTTTCTCTTGATGATAAAGGCTCTTTTTAAGGAGAACAGAAAGCTTGTCAGGATTTGGCCAGCTGGAGAAAGTCATTTGAGACCCAAATTGATGCGCTCGGGACTCTCAATAGTATCTCTCCAATAGTGGGGGCAGGATAGAGGGAGATGTGGTGGCCGGGACATTGTTCCTCGTAAATGGCTCTTTATTTCATAGGCGAAGTTGGGAAATGAGCAAGACCGTTCATGGCTGCTGCTGTGCTGAGGAGGATGGCCATGCGTAAAATAGAACACATAGAAACAGGAGCCACTAATATGTTAACAGCGAAAAAGTCTATGGCGCTCCTACATCATATGCAGTTTTACTAGCGATGGAAACACATGCAAATTAAGTCCCTATAAGTTATAAAGTCAAGGCTGTGTGTGAACAACATCCATCATGCTGACGGGGTGTGGGCAGGCTACATGGACATGCATTCATACACAGCCTGGCTGGCTGAGCCAAGCCCCTTGGACCATGAAAAGGAAGAAAAGCCTGGAGGAGGAGAAGCATTTCAAATCATAAGATTTCCAAATGCGAGGTGTGTGTGCACATGTGTTTCTCTGTGGGCAAATGTCTGTTTGTCTACGCAGGTGTCAGTCTGCTGTGTAGTATTAAAATGCCAGTAATTTCTACTCTCTCGGTGTGTTTATGTGTATGTGTGTTTGTGTATGTGTGTGCCAGTGTTCTCCATTGTGCAGCTGTGATCCATGAGATTCAGGCAGAGCTGTCACTCCCCTAATCTCCCCCAGTAGAAATACAGCTTGGAAAATGTCATCTGAACATTCCGAATTGTGTTTACACTCGCTGCAGGTTCCATCACTTCTAATTTGACAAGTCATTATCACCCATGCTCCTCTCTCCCTCTTCCCTCTCTCGGGCCCAAGACACAAAAATAAAGAGGAGGAAGAATGACAAAACAAGGGCATTAAATCCGCTCACAAACACACAACTGCACTCTCAGTAATCAGGTAATCCAAACACCTCGACTACAATATTGATGATCATCGCTATTTTCATTCATTCTGTAAACTTCACATCTTTCGAGAAAATCATCCCCTAAAGCCCGCCTATGTTTATAAAATATAAAAAACTCAACAGGAAGCCTTCATTGTGAAGCAGTTGGCTGTCAGGTAAAAGGCAGCAGCTGGTGGCTACATGTGTACTGAGAGAAGCTCGTTCCACATCCTCAGGCTTACAGTTAAGTTAACAGTGACATGGACTGCAGTGCAGTGGGAATTCAGAATTGCAGAGAAAATGGTGGACCCCCTCACACTTTGTGAGATTGTATATGTGACTTTTTTAGGATGCTGCACACCATCTTGTCATCCAATATTCATCTCACCATAGATCATAACTTAAATTTTTAGAAAGCTTTTTTCGTTTGCACCTAAGAAATATTGCTAAAGTTAGACCATACAGTACCTGGCACTTTACAATGCAAAGATATTGATTCATGCCCTCGTCTTTTGTCATCCTGACTATTGCAATGCTTTTTTAATTGAACTTCCCAAGAAATCAATAAACAGTCTTCAGCTGGTACAAAACGCAGCTGCCAGAGTTTTAACCAAAACAAGCAAAAGAGAACACATCACACTCATTTTAGTATCTTTACACTGGCTCCCTGTCTCTTTTAGAATCGATTTTAAAATTTTATTACTAGTTTACAAGGCCCCGAATGCTTTAGCACCTCCATACTTTGTCGATTATCTCTTTATACACCCAGGCGCTGTCTTAAGTCAATGAGCACTACAACACTAAATGTACCAACAGTCAAGATAGAAAAGCATGGAGAGACAGCCTTTTCCTGTTATGGACCAAAACTATGGAACAGCCTGCCCATAAATATTCAACATGCAATTTCTGTGAATTCCTTTAAGAAACATGTTAAGACCTACCTTTTAAATCATGGGACTGTTTACAATTTTATTGGCTTGCCTATTTTATTGAATCTCACTGAAAGTTCTTTAAAGACCATAAGGTTGTCAGTTTTATGTTCAGGTTTGTTTGCTGTTTCTGCTCAGTGTGACTTGTGTATTTAAGTTATATTCATGTGTAAGCTGGGTTTTCGGATTTCAGTTTGCCCTGAGTTTTTCCTTCTGTGTTCCCAGCCTGCTTTTCTCTCCACTCTTCCTTCCTCACCTGCCCTGCATCATCCTCATTAGCCCTGCCCTTTTCCCAGTGTTTTCCCCAGCCTATCAGAT
This sequence comes from Thunnus thynnus, assembly GCF_963924715.1. Lineage (NCBI taxonomy): Eukaryota > Metazoa > Chordata > Actinopteri > Scombriformes > Scombridae > Thunnus > Thunnus thynnus. The sequence goes on from NC_089527.1 coordinate 23,474,710, forward strand.
TCTGTTCTGTTCTCCTGTTTCATCTCTTCATTCCCCTCACTTGAGTTTCTCCACCCATCTCCCCACCTGCACCTCATCTCATCGTTAGTTCAGTTAGTATTTCAGTCCTGTGTTTCAGTTGAACAGGAGAAAGGAGTTTCTATATTGTTTGGTTCTGTTCAATTCAGTTTTTCTTTGCCTGCATTTGAGCTAAAATAAAATAAAAGAATCATACTGCCTGCGTCCTGCATTTGGGTCCATCCCCTGCTACTCTTCCTGACATACAAGGCCTATTCACATACAAAGTATACAGTTTACAACACAATAGATAATGACACAGACAGGTGGCGAGATGTGGTAAGCATGGAGTTAAACAGCAGATTAATCTAATATTCCTTCATAACCATAATTTAAGTTAATAAAGACTAATTATGGATGTTTGTAACTTGAAAAGGTGAAAATGCTCAGTATTTCCCAAGAAAAGAGCAGTGCAAGTAGAGAAAAATCTGAACAGAAATTGCTCTCTTTTTTCTATTTTATACTTTTTGTCATCTTGTGACCCCACCCATTTATCAAGGTTAGCTAAATTAAATCTGAAACTAAGCACTTATAATATCAGACAGGTCAGTTAAATTCAGAGTGTTTCATAGTGGTGTAATAAACCAGATCACATTCAATTAGAAAACTCTAGGATGGCATCTAGACAGCATATTTATGTTCTCATCAAAAAGAAGCAATGCACATATCATACTGTAGAAACATGACTTGAACATATTTCTTAATTCTTTAAGAGTTCTTGTTCATGTCAAAAAGTATCACTGCATGTATCAAATGCACGAATTACTCACTCTTGTTTTCTATATGCATGAATGAATTCTCGCAAGCAGACAGCTTCTAAGCTCATTCTCAAACCACACACAGTCAACAGGTGACTGAACCACTTCTAAATGCAAGACTGAAAATCCACCTTATTCAAAGTCTCAGCAGGCAGGCTGGTAGTGCTAGCAGTAACGTTAGCGTCATTATCTGTTCTATCATGATCGCGGTTGTGTTGACAGGATGAGCAAGACGAGAGGTAAGATGTACTCTCTCGCTCCTTGTGTTTTAATACACTCAATTTGTACTTTCTCTCCGTTTGCTCTTCTAGCTAGATTGAGAAAAACACATCACCTTGATCGCTAACTTATGTGCACAAGCCCAAAAAAATGTACCAAGAATAAGAAGGTTACTGTTCTTCAACCCTTCTGATTACAGTCACAACTCTGGTGTCATTTAGAAGGTAAACCCTTAAATTTTACAACCAAAAAGTCAGAATGAGTATAAATGATCCTGAAAATAATGCCACAGAGGCTAAAGTGTCCCACCGGTGGGACAGTGTTGCTTAAGCCACCTCCCCATCCCAAAAAAAACTTGCTGAAACTGAGCTGGCTCTTCAAAAGTTTATTGGGTCATTGGATTTTGTATCCTCAGGGTTTGTGAATGAGCATTTCTCATGACCTCTATTACCAGGCATTTAACTTACAGCCTGGGGGGGAGAAAGCTCAAAAATGTGCAATGTAGCTGCAAACAGGGACACACACAGGAAATTGGGTCTTAAATAGACACTACCAATGGTTAAGACTGGAGTTCTGGTTAACTGTGCCAATCTCTGTAGGTCAGCCCTTAAATTCAGATTTGTACTCCATTGAGGCTGTATCCCGCGGAGCTATCCATGGTGCTGAACAGTAATGGGTATATGAGTTTTTCTGATGCAGACCACAGCACACAGTGTTCATGGTTGTATGCACCAGTCTCACTTGGCTGTCAAGTTAGTTGTATCTAAACTGGTGTGTTACTTAAGTCATCAATGTGCATATTCATTATTTACCATGTTTCATAATACATTGGGATGATTTATTCATCTGAGACATTAAGCATCCTAGCGATACTGTATGCATGCATGTCTCTATGGAAAACTCTTATGTCTTAATTTTTTTCTATCTCTGTGTATTTTGGTGTGCTAGGTAAGTCTTTCTCATTGAATGTTTAAAACTGGCGAATATGGTGACTTATTGGGAAATTGAAGGTGAAGGTGAAAGAATCCAATTTTTTAAAAATGTTTTTCTTGTTGATAGGGTTTTGGTGATTCTCTTCATTTTGACCTCTAAAACAAATAGAACCCCCAAATAAGAAGAAATTCTTGTCTTAAAAAATGAATACATAAAATCATGGGCATGAATAAGAAATGTGACGCTAAATCAAAGTGATGGCAGGAGAATTGACAATGAGAGAGAGGGTGGGAGAGGGATGGAAGCAATGGCCCATCCATCCAGTCAGGAAAGAGACATTTCCAGTGAGAGCCAGCACTCAGGGCCAGAGGAGTTAATGACAAACTGCCCTAGGCCTAGATCTAGGCACTATGCCCATGATCATAAACACACACACACTCACACACACACACAGAGCTCAAGTGGTTTCTATTCAAACTTTCTTACTGTCATGCCCTCTAAAGAAAGTAAACTGTCAAGACATGCTGGTTATTGACTGATAACACATAGTTGAACAGGTCAATAAAAACCTGTTATTCATATCACTCACCTTACTGAAGTGTCTGGTGTTTCATTTGCACATCCACCTAAACCTGATTTTTTTTTTTCTATTTTATTTCATCGTCTCTTTGTCCTTTCATGCCCCTTTTCCACCAATCTATTTTCTTTCTCTGTCCGCTCTTGTTTTCCTCTCACTTTTGTTATTGTTGCTCGAGTTGCTAGCAGTGCGCTCACAAGGTCAGAGGTCTGCAGAGAGTGACCAGTTATTTAACAAGATAAATCATTGAAACAACAACGCGGTTTAGCAACGCACACATCCACATACAGGTGTATAAAGCACACACAGTATAATGTATGATTTGATAACTTCCTGACATCTCTCTCTCCCCAAACCCCCTTTTTCTGCTTCTTCACCTCCCTCTTTCTCATTACAGGAACCACAGGGGAGACAATGGAGCTATGATGCCTCATTGACACATGGCCCCTACTGCGAGTCTCACTCTGTGGGTTTGTTGCCACGACAGCTTCCGGCGTATACCCGTCATCAATTCTCAGTTGACCCTCTGCTCATTTCATTACGCTCAACCCTCATTTTATCCCAACCCTAAATCTTGATGCCTCCCATCCCTGCATCCCTGAATCTTATTCACTCCCCGAATATTATTCTGGTAATTTGCATTTATAGGTGGCGTGGTCTTTGTTAGTTAAAGAGCAGACCAGAACAGAAAATAAAAAGACAGCAAAAAGTGTTGCGAGATAGAAGAGCTGGGAGTTGAACAGTGTGTGTGCCTGTATACATGTGAAATTTGTGCAGGTTATGTATGTGAGTGCATGTTCCCTCTTCAGTATGTGTACTATTACATGCACTTATATTAAGAGAGAAGATGCATGAGCAAGTGTTGAAGATGAAAGGACATTTTCAATTAAGATGAGTATGAAGCCTGGTTCATTAATAATGCAAAAATCATTACCCCCATTACGATAGCGCCCCAGTTTAAAGACACTGTATGTGAGCATGTGTATTTGCTTGCCAGCTTTTGCATGCAAGCCTGTGTCTCGTGTGTAAGTAAAATAGTTTCCTCAAGTGATTTGGTGCCAATATTTCATCTCCTGATTAATGGCCAAAGGGAAAAAAAAAAGTCTTACAGCTTCTGAGAAACATGTACAGCGTGTGTATGCATGTGTCTGTGCTTGCTTTGATGCACCTGCACACCTGCGTGCATGTGCGGGAACGAGAGACAGCAAGTGAAACAGAAGAGAAAAGCAAGATGAAAAAACAGAGAACAGTCAGATAGGCAGACTTGTCCAACGCCCCTAAATTATTTATGTAGCTTGAGATTCCTGTCCCTGATTCTGTGTCCAATTAAAGCCCTTCTCTAAATGAATGTGCTTGTGCTGGAACCAGCAGAAGACAGCAGCAAACACAAAATTGCAACTCTGCTGTTCAATCTTACTGCCAATATTTCATAAAACCACAAAGGTGCACATCTACACTAAGTACTATACTTATACGCATATCAAGCAGAACTTGCACACTGTCTTCTTTTATTTTATTCATTTAATTTTTTTTATTCTTCTCCTGGGGGCCTCTATAAATGTATCACTCATTTTATTTCATTGCATTGCTCGTCTTGCACTATTATTTGTACATTCTAATTTAAACCTTCAATTTTAAATTCCTTTAAATATTAAATACTTCTTTTGTATTATGCTACTTTCCAACCAAAACCCTGGGAAATGCAATTTCATGTCATCGTATGTAGCATTGAACTGAAAAGTATGAAGGTAACTGTGGTGAGATGACAAAAAAAGGTCCTTGCATCCTTGTAAACATGCAGCAATGAAAAACATTCAGAATAAATACACACACATACTATCTTTGTCCATGAATGCATCACGCTCTAACAACGCCACATCATGTGCTTATTTGTCATGCATGTGCCGACATCATAAATTACTGCTTGCATTTAATGCAACAGCAAAATCCAGACATTAACCTGCTAGCCAGGAATTAAAGCAATCCCCTTTACATCAGAAACTGCTGAATTATTCAGTGGCTTGCCAATAAGGAGCAGTACTAGAGAAGACAGGGCCTTTGGGTGGGCACTTCTAAGACAAATGACACAGATTCAAACATACAATGCTCTCCAGTGACACACACATTAGTCTCATGAAGTTACCTCATAAACCGTCAGTAAACAATGGGAGAAGGGTGATTTGTGGAGACTTAAGAGATGAACAACGCAACAGGAATTAACAGAAATTATTCTGACTAACATAATATGGATTCCTTCCCCTTCTGTCTCTGAGCCTCCTGCTCCCCTCGGCCTGAAGAACAGGGAGGGCAGTGCCTGTGCGGCAGCTTTAAATAGGAATTAGCAGCATTTCATTGTGATAGTTATTGAGTATGGGTCCCTGGGGTGGGTCTGCTCATTGTTACCAGGCCTTGTAAATCTACAGTAATCCTCCCAGTGCAGGCCAGAAACACACATGTACACACGATTATTGTACATACACACATGCGTATAATGCATTTTTTTTTCTGTCAGAAAAATAATTTAAAAAAAAAAAAAAAAAAATCCACCTCTGCCCACATGCCTGGCATGAGCGGGAGACAATCCAACTCCTGCTGATTGATTTTTGTGAATTTTAAAGTCTGTAAAACATCACATTCAGAGCCCTGTACGTTTGGTTCCAGTGGTCTGTATATATGATTAGAATAGTTACCCAGAGTTAGGTTTCTTATACTAACTACCATCCATACTGCTCATTCCTTAACATTTGGCCTCCACCTACTCATCCACCCACACAAACACACAGACACATGGTTGGTGAGACACAGTGAGAGTGCAGAACTAGCTTGCAGCTTACTGACTGTACTGTATCTCTTTGCAAGCTTCCCAATGTCAAGGTTCACCTGCACTTTACATATTTCCAAATCCAGCACCAGTTTGTGAACTTCATTGAACCATGCACATAAGATCACTGTAAAAGCTTGATCAGCCAAGGTTGGTAAGTACTTCAGCTCAATGTGGAGAGGTGAGAAGAGGTGGCGTCATGGTCCTTGTTCAGTACACAGCAAATAGGATGGCTGCTTCAGAAGAGTAAAAGCCACAATCCATTAATCCTTGCTCCTTCAGGGGTGAGGACCCACAATGACTATCCCAAGATGGCATACCAAAGTCCTCATGTGGTTTCTGGGCTTAAAAGTATCCCAACATAAATCAATCTGGCAGCTTTTGTTAACAATTGAAAGCTCAAGCTGGAGACAATTGATGGCTTTATTGAATTTTAAAATGAAAATATTTCAGCTCCCTTCATCGCAGGGACAAACTTGTGATGTTAGATTTTCAAAAAAATACAAGGATATACATAAAATGGACACATAAGAGGTAGAAACAATAACATGAAAACACAATATAAACAACATAATCAATGGTGGAGGAAGTATTCCCCTAAGTAAATAAGATCAATACTACAATGTAAATGTAAGTATTATCAGTTAAATGTAATTGAAGTATCAAAAATGTATTATGCAGAGGGATGGCCCCTATCAGAGTGTTATATTATTCTTTTATTATTACTGATGCCTTAACATGTAGGCAACATTTTAATATTGCAGTGGTTAGAGGTGAAGCTGCTTTATATTCTATTGGATAGTTTAAAAGGTGTCATCTGTAATAAACTGATCAAAGGTGTTAAATGTGAGTATGCAAAGTAACTCCAGCTCCCAGATAAATATAGTGGAATGTAATATTTCCCTCTGAAATGTAGCAGAGTAGAAGTACAAAGCATACCACGGAGATTCTGAAGGTAAGTATCTCCAAATTGAACTTAAATATTTAAGTACTTGAGCACCGTAATACATACGACAGTCATTTGATGTCTTTGAGATATACTAATAGGTGTATCTTTTAAGTATCCTTTTATTAGAATGGAGCATAACAATCAATTTCAAATATATATAACAATGTATTGCATTATGTACTGTGTAATTTGACTCCAGTCTTTTACAGGGTAATGTAATGCATTTGATTCAAATATATTTAAGAAAGTAATAAAACTAGTAGTCATCTATTAGCATGCCACCACTCATCTGTGCCCACAGACACACAGAAACTGTGCATGAGCTCACGCTGAGAAATTGTATCTGCTGCTCTTTCGGGCATGCGCTACTGTTTTCATATTTAAGTGCACAGTGTGTAAAGGCTCCTCTCTGGTGCACAGTAGGTGTTGTGGAAATAAATATTTTATACCAGAATCTAATTGCATTTTGTGGCCCTGAGCGCCCTACTAGACAATCTGCAATAATGCTCTAATGGCTATGCTCCTCAGTGTACGTTGGAGGGCATACACACACACACACACACACAAACACACACATACATTACAATCTGGTTTTTATGGACTTAGCATCTGTGAAGCCCTCACGTCTGTGTCTGTACACCAGAGTTTTCTCATACAGGTTGATAGGTCATGGAGCTGTGTATGTATATGTACAATATGTGTGTGTGGAGATATTCAAAAGAGTCAGAATATACTGAATTTCGGATACGTATGAAGCAAATAGCCATGTCACAGAGGACTGGGTGCACCCTTTTTGCTGCTGTTTATTAATCAGAATGGCCTTGTACATCCCACATGAGGGGATTTTGATGTTACAGATATGTACAACCCAATACACATACACAGTCATGTAATAATAAACTTACACAAGATCTCAACATGCTAAGAATGAAATCAGTACTCTAGCACATCAGCAAGTGATCTATGAATCCTAAAAATATCAACCTTTAAGCTTTAAGAACTACAAACAAACAGACAAACATAGAGATAACTAAATCCTTTTTGGGCTACGGGCCACTGAGATTAAGTATTGTCCTCCAATGATGGCCTTATTAACAGTCGACGGAGCCATACTTGTATAATCCCAGAGAAAGGCCAAATCAATATCTACTACAGGATCCAGCACCTACCTCTCAGTTGAGGGTTTAACCCATTCAAATAAGAACCTTGGAAAAGCTCAATCAACCCTAGAGGCCAACTACCAGACAAATCTCAAGCCCTCAGTTTTAATAAGAGAATCAGAATAATCACCAGGGTGCAGGCTGGCCTTGGATTTTGTTTTTGTGTCTTTTAATGTGGGCTGATAGAGAGTATACAGAGCGTAAGAGACCCCTCAGAGCCGGACCAGCAACACAGAGAGAAAGCAAACAAACAGATGGTCACATAGTCAAACATCATTTTCTAAAGGTCAAGCTGTTATAACAAAAGAACTCAAAACACTAAAAAATACAGACCATATAGTGAGTCAATAACTACACAGTTAAGCACTCAGCTAATAGTCTGCTGCATGGCTGCCTGTGTCCAGGCCTATACTGCAGGGCTGCAGAGGTCCACAGAAATCCCTTTAGGATTACCCTGTATGGCTGTGTGTGTATCGGCGATGCACAGTCACAGGGTGGGCTCAGTGCAGCGCAGAACTGTGATATGGTTTTCTGCTGGCACACAGCCAGCATTTACATAATGAATAAATATGAGGAAAAAATCAAATAAATAAAAGGACAGCAGGGAAAAATAATCCTGTTAAAGATCAAACAGCAGGCTCCCTTTCCCCTCCTCCTGCCGTTCTCTCCTGCCTCAATTTTTCTCCAATTTATACTTATATTCCTTAGCTCCTCTATGCTCTCACCTTCCTCCCTTTTACCTCACTTTCCTCACTCGTCTTCTAGGCAACTACACCTTCACTTTCAATATTCATCTCCGGTCCCCCCCCCACCTCCCCCTTCTCCTCAACCTCTTTCTCTCCATCTTTTCTCCTTCTTCCCCCATCTTCCATCTCCTTTTTCGATTTCATGGCCAGCCATATCTTTAATCTTGCTCTTCCCCCTTTCCCCCCCCTGCCCAATGCTCTCTCGCCACCCTCCCTCTCTCCCTCTCTAGTGCAGAACTAAATGGAGATTAATGAAGGGAGGAAGATGTGTCTGTCATCCAGACAGTCTGATGTAGCCACCACAGCCAGTAAAGCACTGGATGTATTCAAAACACACCAGGGTAAGCTATGCACTAATACTGCTCCAGCTGAGAAGAACTACAGATTAGCCCTCCACTTCTATTTAGATGATTTGTAAATACTAACCATATGACTGAAGCATACATCTCTTTCCTTCCCAGGTGTTTGGTATATGGCTTTCTCTCACACTCACTTTTATCCTATCGTTGCAGGATATTCAGAGCACACCCCAGTGACTCATTTCCTCCCTAAGTTTAAATCCTGACAACTGACGGCCGCTCGCTGCTCACACGCCAGTCAAACAGCTCTGATAAGCCCCGCAGGAAATTGACTCGTATTTTAGAGCCCCATCTCCCACATCACATCCTTCCACCACCCATCATGCCCTTGGTTAGAGGTCAAGCAGCTTTCACTAATCTCATATGCAAATTTGTGCATGGTACAGTGTGAACATGAGGGTGATGTATGAACCATGTCCATAATTCATGAGCCATTACCAGCGACAAGTTACACTGGTGTCTGAACACAACTTTATACTGATATTGGCTTTCTTAGTAAAGTTAGTGCTGTGCTAAAACATGAAAGAAGTTGTAAAGGTCTTAAACTTTTTGGTGTATGGCGCATGTGTGTGTGCATTCAGAAATAGCTGCATGCTGCAGGGAATATTGGCAATAAAATGCTCTGAACTTGCGCCTCACCTTTCCTCCTTTATATTTCCATGATATTACCATGCTGTCTTATTAAAATGATGCCATGCAGTATGTTTGTGTATGTTTGTGTGTGTGTGCATGAGAAAATAGAGGAGGATGCTCATCCCAAGACGCTACACAAACGGGTTGAATTAAAAGCAAACATTGTGACGAAAACGACGCATTCATTCAGAAGGTAATTACAAGCATCAATCAGAGGAATAAACCAAAACAGGCCTGCGTATGCCACGTTCAGCACTACAATCAGCTGGTTACCCACACACTTATTCGCTTATCAAGGCTCACATAGCCTGCATGGATTAGCAGCTGTTCATGTGTGCTATATTTTCATCTTGCCATTGTGTTCTTCTTCAGCTCGGCTGGATGGTGCTTTCAAGGCGCAGACATCTCCTCTGGAGTTTTTCTGTAGCAGTGTGCACGGCAGCCAGGGGAACGCAGCAGGGGGACCGGGCTCATGTGACTCTACTACTGGTGAGGAAGAGGCAGAGAACTGACAGGCTGGCATGAGCAACTGGGATTGTGGTTAAGTTGACAGGAAGATTCCTGTGAGGCTTCTGCAGATATGCTCGGAGAAACTGGGGCTGAATTAAAGCATAAAAGCATCCGCCCAGTTAAAACAGTTTCCAATTTCTGCATCTGTTTCCAAATTCACAACAAAACCGGAGCTTTATTGGGTCAGACAGAGATTCACTCACCAGTGCAAATGTGTTTGGATAGTTAACGTAATGGCCTTAAAAGCTACACGAGGGGTTTTTACTTTGAGGCAGGACAAGGTAGAAATTGTCCCTCTGACCTTCCATCTGTAATTAAAAAAGGCAATGCCAGCGTTAATGTGCTTTTGAACAGCTGTTCTTTAATTTCAAAACATTTTCCCCCACTGCTATATTTCCCTGACTTCCTTCTTCATGCTGGTCACACCAATGAATAAATAAACATTTAATATTTCAGCTTTAAAAGCCGGGATCACGGAGGAACTGTGACTCAGCATCTCTTTATCTCCTCACAGTGAAGAATACAAACACCACCTCCACTCCACACCTGCATTTTCTCATAACGTTTCTCACAACCCATCTCTTTCCTCCCTTTCTGTAAAAATTAAAAAGCAAGAATTGACATCATTAACTGTCATAGAGTGATCTCGTCACGCTTCATCCCCCACCTCATTGTTTCTCTTTACATACCTTCCTCCCTGAGCCTAATCAGGGGTAATGCGTGTCTGAGGTTTGCTCATCTGTGACTCTTACATGGCTTCTGGGACCCTGAATCCAACTCACATACACCCACACTAGACACACACAACACGTATGAAAGTCGACACAAGTCTACATTACTATAAACCAATGCATAAGTGTCACTAATTCAACTTCAACTTCAACTTATTCAACACCAATACTGTGCATAACTGCCAGTTCTTCTCATAATGCTCGTAGCTACCATTCACAATGATGGGATGATGAGCAATTCAGCTCAATCTACAGTAATGACCTAAAAGCCACTCACTGACAACAAGGCACTAAATAGATCTTAACAGTGGTGAGCTGAAAGCATCACACTGCCGAAGGAACATTTAGTTGTTAAAGCATAGGTCTTAGTACCACTAGACATCATCCCTCTTAATTATCTGAACACTTTACTCAAAAACCTAAGTGCTGATAAATGGGGCTTTGCAGAAGTCTAATAGGGGAAGCGTAATGAGTAATGAACATGAGTAATCACATGATCAGACGGGTTTTAAACAAAATATCTAAACCAAATTATTAACCAAGTAAAAATAAAAACCTACTCTGTCCATTGCTAATGTGAAGCTGATTTTGCAGGGCTAATTCCTGGTTTTATCAATCATACTAAGCAAGTGTTTGGATCAAAAACAGGCTAAAACAACACAAGGGTGGATTGGTGGAGTATGTTGCTTCAGGTACAAGTGAGACAAATGAAATATGACCCAGGAAGTCTGGTTTGAGTTATAGATCACAATCAAAATCCAGACTTTTTTTGTTGCATTTTTGTGGCATGAACTAGCCAGCTCTACATGGTCTGCTGACTCCCCTGGTGCATTCAAGAAATGCCTGAAAACATGATGAACACCTAAATACTTGAGCTCCTTTGTTGCAAGACTTTCTTGTTGTTTGTGGTATTTTTTATGTTCTCGTCTATTTCCAGTCATTTCTTACTGTAATAATAAAAAAAAAAGAATTTTTACAATTTGTCCTCTAATGCTTTATTGTCTTGCCTCACTTGTAAGTTGCTTTGGATGCTGTGAGACTCAAAACTATAGTGAGGCAAACAGTATAATGGCCTTCCGTTACAAAACAATCTACCAGCACTTGCTTTCAAACAAACCTGCTCATGAAGCTTGCCCTACCGAACTCCCCAAATCTCATCAATGAAGACGATGAGTTAAATGTTACCGTAACTAATAAAAATATTGGACACCTTACACACATCATTCCGTTTCTTTCTCAAAGAAAGCAGGTGTCGCGTTCATCAACAGCTGTACCTCTGCAACACTCTCTTCACCGCCGTCTGTTTCCTAATTTAAGGATTAACCAAGGCAAGGCCTGCTAGCTTCACAGTCCATCTCACAGTCGTGTGCATAGAAATGCAGTCCTGCTGGCCTTCTATTCAGAAAGAAGATAGTAAGTAAGAATGCTACAGGGGAGACAGAAATGTCACTCGATATGTCATTACTAAAGGAGTATTGTGGCTCTGGGGTAAACTGTGAGTCGGAGTGCATTTCTAAACTGAATCAGAAACAGACAGAGACAGCAAATGAAACATGGTCAAGGGGATGTTTTGTGATTACTAAAGATGGAAATGTGTCTTCACCTTAGTTTTCACTTCAGTCATTTTCTGTCTATGCAATCATACTGCTCCCTCTCTTGCATTTTATGTATCATAATGTTATATTCTTGCTCTATTTCCTGTCTTTCACTCTGTCTCATTCATATGCTAATATTCTTATTTTAATTCCTTTTAGCCCTCCCCTTTGCTTGCAGCGTTCACTTCCTCATCCACAGTGTTAATATCGGCATTCCTTTTACTCCCCTCCCCCCATCCTCTTCCCCTCCTCTTTTGATCTGTGAGCTGAATTATTCCATCTTACCCGGGCTTTTAATTCTCTTGATTGAGCCAATTACCTTCTGGCTGGATCAATGTGGGAAAGGTAATGATTTAAATGGCTGCAGCATAAAGCCACATAACCACTTCGGCTTGCGCAAAAAAAAGGGAAGGGGAAGGAGGGAGGGAAAGGAAGGAGGAGGTGGAAAGAGCAAAGGAAGGTGGTTTAGCGGTGGGAGGGAAATGAATATCCTCTCTTTAACACAACCGTGCATGATTCAGCATGTAAGTTTAAGTGCTTCATTTTGTGTCCCTGCCTCTACCTGCTGTATTCTACAATGTAACACCATGCAGAGGAGGCAGACTGTGAAAACCTGGTTTCCTCAGGGATTATCTAAAATGTATGGGCTCTGTAGAAACTGGGTCAGTCTGATCCTAAATGGTGCCATCGTAGCAGAAACCCACTAAGTCAGTATCCTTCAGTATCCTGCACTCCCTCACTCGCTTGGCATCCATGCACCTCTTGCTCATGTAACATATACACACACACACACACACACACTTACATACTGTACATGCGCACACACAAACACACACACACACACACACACACACACACACACACACACACACACACACGTTTCCCCATCATTGCGACTTGTCATATCCTGTTGAGTGAGTTGTCCCATCCAATTTGGCCTGCCTCCTTCATCCTCCTATCTATTATTGATGTAATGGAGCATTGTATCTAAATGCAGCCCTGCCTGTGACAAGCACCTCAGCCCAGAGGGAAGCAGGGAAGCAGGGAGGCAGGCCAACGGCTGTGAGCTCCTACTGGCTTCGCTCTGGGGGCGAGTCAACGAGGAGATGGATGAATGATTGGGCAGGTGGTTATCTTGGACTTGGCCTGACACAGAAATCTGTAGCAAAAATATTCTCAGCATTCTTATCTCCTAAAACCATTTTCAGAGGTGTAATATGTAACATTGCTGTAACGACCTTAAGTAATTCAGACATACAGTAGGTGTCTGTTACATAAATGTTCCTTATGACTTAATTAAAATGTGACAGAACATCAGAGAGAATCACAACCTAAGAGGGAGTAACGTCACTGTTGGAAAACAGCGGTTAGTTGAAAAGTAATTATATGAAGAGAGAAGTGTTCTCAGATCTCTCCCAGGCTGCATCATTAATGGATTTTTTCAAAAGTATTTTGCCATTGAAGCCTTCATTAATGACCACTGTAAGCAAGGGGGATGCTGACCCCTTTCTCACTGTGAAACCTCTAATAAATTCTGCTATTTTATACAGTCCGACAAACATACAGTAAAATAACAAGAAGTTAGAAGTCAGGTCTCCTCCTTTTTGCTCACATGTAGGAAAAGGTTTTTGATGGATACTCATAATGTACACCAAAAAGAAAATATAAAGGTGAGAGAGAGCTGGTCTGATGTATGAGGGGTTTTTTTTCCTTCTACTTCCAGCACAGCAAGTGAGGATGATTTTTATTGACTGATTGGACATTGGAAAAATCTCCACAACTAGAGTACTCATAATAGGGAGAACAAGACCTCTGTTTAATTTCTTGCTGTGTGTGTTTTACCTTGTGCAGAGGTCTCCTTTACATGAATCTGATGGCATTTAATTCAGACTTTTTCCATGTTAAAAGGAAATGTTACTAGGTCCAAACTAGTAAGACTGCAACTGTGACTTTTACGTAAAGGTTGAGCTTTTTCTGACATGATACCAACATGTTAAATTGCAGTCACATTTATGTAATAAGGTGAATGTCTGAGAGGGGTCTAACATACCAAAAGAGAAATTAGGATACAAGCTAAACAAACAGCACAGTTGTGTAAGATGTGAAAATTCAACTGTGCACAGAAGATTGTTGTTTTCTCTTAGAGCTTGTTCTCAGGTTCTGTGCAGTAGTGTTGCAGGTGTTTAAGAGGATTAGCAGTAAAGGACAGAGGACTATGTCTGGCCCTAAGATACACTGGGGCTAAAATAACCAATGAGTTGCCAATGGCCAATCTTTATTTAATTAGTACTGTTTTTAATTACTCAAAGCAAATGCAAAGTGATTGACGGCAGTAATTAGTTTAACGCTCCATCTCTTGTGTGTGTGCCCCGTCTTTCTTACTCCTTTCATTTCTTGTACAGTGGTCGCCGGGTTAAATCAGTTAAACGCCTCTGAGCCGCCATTTAGTCAACTCAACAAGGTGATAGTGGACACAGACACAGACTCACAGAGGCAAAGAAACAAACATCTCTCTATGTTAGGAACTCCAACTAGTATCCTGTCCCTGTTTTTTGTTCAAACAGTGACTTAAGTGCAGCACCTTCGTGGGCCATTTTAAGTCCAAAGTCTATCTGAGCCACTTAACTGAGGACGGGGAAGCCAACAGCAGATTTGGTTTCCACAGCAACTAGAGACCGCTTCTATCTGAGGGGTCAGTGGCGATCGGTTCCCTTCAAGGGAGATGATGTTGAAGAGGCAGTGTGGGTCAGCCAGGGTATATCTGCCTCTCCAAACCCTTCACTCTCTATCTCTGTGGAACAGGGCTCTCTTTTTATCTGTTCAGTTATATTCACCTCAATATCATCTCTATCCCTTAATTTTTCCCTCTAATACTCAATCTCTCTCCGTTTTTCTGTGTTATAATTTAAACTTACTTGTGTGCTGATATATCAGATCAAATATATCAGAAAAAGAAACAAAAGCTGCCTGAGGCAAATTTGTGTTTTGTGATATTTGGTTATACAAATAATTGACTTGAATACTGTCAGTGAATTATCTGAAATGTAAACTTCCAAAAACAAACAGTATTTTTCATGTGGTGATTACGTGACCTGAGAATGTGTACTATACAGTGCTGCATGTGCATCTTATTCTCGCTTCCTTTTTCTCTCCAACTATAATGGGAAAATGCATTACATTTGGATGCATATTCAGTATCTGCATATATTTAACTCACTTACAGTACAGCTTACCTTCAGTGTATGTATAATAACTGTGATCTTTTAGATATTCCAGGACCAAGATATATGGAGAAGAAGCTTTTACTGCGTATGCTCCTTGTATTGAATAGCCTGCCACATTTTTTTAAAGCTTAGCATTTGCATAATTACATAAATCAAACCATGTTAAAGTAGTTTTTATTTCCTTGGAAAGCAAATTGCTCTGTACTGAATCATAAATAGCTCCCATGGTGCTATTTTACTTCACCGGATTACTTAGTGATAAACATTTTAAATCATTTATTTGTTTGTTTCTTTTAAACATCATGTTTCAAATCATCAAATGTTTGCACTTAGCAATCTATCTCCCTGTTTTATGTCTTCGTCTGTACTTGCTTAACAAAACAAGCTGCATTTCTTGTATTAGAGATGTTATATAAGCATATGCTTGATTCTCAGCTAAACCTACGTTGCTTTTCAAGATACACTTAGTGTATCAAGATACATGAGTGGATAAAACAAGCAACAAAGAATTAAATCATATTGCAGGGATTGTGTAGAGACACATCTGAGCCAAAGATGGGTTAGACCCTCTTCCCAGGTCCACTGGAGACACCACAAAGGGTGACATTTGATGATGACAGATCCAGACAGATAAACAAGTATTGGAAAACCATCTGGTAATAGACAAGGAACAGAATATGGCAGTGGTGATAGATGTAGTGGTCCCAGCACTCAAAAAGAAGATAAATAAGATTCTGCAGAAATATTAGGGGCAGAAGCAGGAGCTAGGAACGCGAAGGTAGCAGCAAAGGGGGTACAGAATATCCACTCAGGATGTATTCCCCTTGTTGGGAGAGTAGACTCAGGCTACTGGCTTGCTGTTATGAGATGGCAGCACCAGAGGAGAGAGACACAGACCTCCAAGAAATCCCAAGTAAGGCACAATTTTACTGACAAAAATACACCCAAAATGTGGGTAGTGTCAACAAAAATATGACTTTAGTTAAGAAAAAGCAAAAGCATTCTGACTGGTCACATCACAAACTGGCATGGCTCACAGAATATAGATATGCAGTATATCAACTACAGTATATCATGTAATGTAACTGCATTTCACAGCGTAATCTTGTATTGTATAATGTCAATGAAGCTGAACCATGAACACAAGTGACAAAATCAACAAGAGAAAAAAACTATGAGCATTATTTTACTGAGACTGTTTTCGTGAAAGCACTGCGAGTGGCTTTTTGAAACCCAATGTCAGTTAAGTACTTAGAATAAAGTATACTGTGTAAATATAATGCAGGACTTAAATTAAATCATGACCTCAAAATAAAAAATCATATTGAATCTGAATGTGTGTATTGTTGCGTACGGTGCTGACAGCATGAGCTGTAAGTATAAAATCTCTTTCCTTTTTGTGGCTGTCTGGCTGTAAAATGTACAAGATGGATGTCTTGCCAAGAAGGTATTTAAAATGGAAATGTGCAGGAGTTTGTGAGTACATTACCCAACAATGCCTTTTCTTTTTACATGTGCACAAATTCAATAGTTTTCATTCATTAATTCAGGATTCCTTTGTTAGTCAGTTATGCATAATCCTGTTTCCCACCCAATCTCTCATTTTTCTGTCCACTCTGCAATTTCAGGCTGTTCACTCTTTTAACACCCCCTTTTCTCAACTCAGCATCCAATAATCCTGCACACCTTCCTAAATCTTCCCGCTTCCCAATTTTGCATTTTAACCTACTTCTAAGCGTGCCCCTCTCTGCTTCTCGGCTCCTGCCGCTCGGCCTCAAATGGCATAATCCCTGTCATATTGTCACATTACAGGAGTTCAGATGCTAATGGCTGCACTGCTAATCCAGCTGCCGACAAGCCTGGACCAGTGCCCATACCCGCTCTGCCTGGCTCCGCAACAGCTGTGCCTTCCTCTGTCATGCCAATAATGCACCAGGGATCACAGACACAGAGCAGTCAGGCTGCTGGTGGGAGGACTGGATGTTAAAGTGGACATTACAGGAGGGGCAGGAGGCCTTGAGATATGGTTAGTACTGCAGGAAAAGATATGAGAGAAGCTGTATATACTGAATTTACTGACAGAGCTGGAGATACTGGCCGGCGGCGACAGGTCAGGGAAACTAACTTGAAGGTCGACGAGCAAAGACTTCTTTTTCAGAGTGACAAGATGGAAGTCGCAGTTTTACCCTAAGATAAGATTTGGAGGAAAAAAGAGTGAATGACAGCCAGAATGAACAAGAGAAAGCCAGGATTCACTAGAGGGAAGCAGACACAACCAGTAGCTTATTGAGCTGTTGATATGAATGAGCCTTGGCAGGCAATTATGGTCATTACTGTCTCTTACAATGCTTCTGAAATAGAAATGTCCCATTCTATGGGAATCAGGGAATGTACTTAAGCTCCAGAGCTTTTGGTGTTTGTTGTGAAGTTGCTCGAACAGCTCTCCCATTCATTAGAGAAGGAAAATCGGTTTGCCTATAATCTAAATATAACACTACTTATCAAATATTTAAAGTGAATTAAAACCTCCTCCTTTTCAATAAAACATCTGCCCAAAAGCACCATCCCATTAGTGAAAAGCAGGCATTCAGCTACTTCAAAATAATTCAGCTAATTTGGCTGAAACCTCTTGGTTTAATTATTGATGAGTGAAACCTACAAGAGCAGGGGATTGAGAGGGACACAGAAGTGGACTGAATACATGATCAGACATATGAGGGCTCTTTTGGGAGGGGTGCTGTGCACCTGTAAAGAGGAGATGTCCTTCACACTTTC
Source organism: Thunnus thynnus (assembly GCF_963924715.1). NCBI lineage: Eukaryota > Metazoa > Chordata > Actinopteri > Scombriformes > Scombridae > Thunnus > Thunnus thynnus. Next base: position 23,492,757 of record NC_089527.1, read on the forward strand.
ACCCCCAGCATTACACTCCACTTTCCCACCCATCCACTCTCTTTCACACACAATAATGATGAAGTTCAGATGGGGTTGATAAAAGCTTCTCCTCTGACAATAACGAATTTGCGTGTGTTCTGGGGATGGGTGGCGCTTCAGTTGAATGATGGATGGCAACAGCAGTTGTCCTGTTAATAGATGAGTATGGTACATCAAGATCAACTCAGAATTACAGCGAGCTACGATAAGGGCCGAGTCGCTCTGTTAATTCGATTGGTGTGTTTTTGCTGTAAAATCAAACCTAAAACAGGGACGAGAAAATCAAATTCCAAGATTGAAACATCATTTTCAGATATCATTAGTTATAAAATCAGGAAACAGAGGTTTCTGATTTTAAAACTAGCCTGAGAGAAGAGACACACACACAGCAGCCCCCACATGAACACACAAACTCTCATCTCAATCTTCCAGTGTGTAAAGAGGGAGACCTTTGACCCCCGTACTCAAACAGAGCAAAGTTTGGAGAGTGGATGCAGAGCCTGTGTACTCAGCTCTTGTACACACACTGGATTGCCTCATGTGTGTATGTTCATGCTGTTTACCTTTCATTAGACTAGGAGACGTGTCTATTACAGCGGAGGCTCTTGAGTTATGGTAGGATTCGCTTGCCATTATAATTTACTCCTCACTCCCAAGATTTGAAAATATATTATATATATATATAGAGAAAGATTCAGTATCAATGTTTTTCTATTCCAGGAGAAGGTACATCATTTAAGAGTAAAATGAGGTCTTTTGTCATTCACCGAGTACATCATATGAACCTGCATTCACCATTACAATAACAATTCTTCATTATATCACTATATAGCATAAGTAGGTAGCAGAATCAAGATTCTTTGAGGATATTAGCCTTTTCTGATGATTCTGAGTCTCTTTTTCTTTTGGACAGTTCCCCCCTCATTGCTGGGGGGTCCTGGGCTCACAGTTGACGAGTTCATCCAACACAAAACACCAACAAGTGGGAAAGAGCGATCCAAAAGATCTTCAAACGGAAAATTCCTGAGAAAATGTAAATGAAAGGAAACTGAGGGAAGAAAAAGCGAAACTTGAGTTCTTTCCTGTTATTCTTCGGTCTTTATTCCTGGTTTGAAGAGAGGGTCTCGGGGTCAGAGTGGTTCGGAATGTGTGCTGAGAGGGTTGAAAAGGAGAAATGCCATCCGTGATTGGCTGAGATTCTCTGAGGCTTGACGAAGTCTCTAAGGCTAATCTATCATTAGCATTCTAAAGCAAGCACTGGGACTTTGACAGAAAGAAACCGATACGTACACAAACACACACACACGCACATACACACACACTATACTAATTGCCACATGTATGAATACCTTACAGAAAATACGCGCACAAGCTTTATGTTTCACAAATGTCAGTACAAACCGTGACATTTTAGCACATGGTTATACAGTTATACAGTTAGATTTTCTCTTTGAGGGAGCCCTTAAAGAATCAGAGCAGCAATAAGGATTTTGCTGAGAGCTAATCTCCATAATAAACATACATGTGCTTAAATCTTAGTTGAATCAACAAAAAACATACTGAAATCCACTGAAGCCAATCAGCCAATACAACTTCAGTGCTCTGCCTGAACTAATGCTATGTTCTATCCAATCCTACGTGAACTCACACAAGCAATAAACACCAAGAACTAAACATTCATTCAGTCAATAAATGGGTTTAAGTCTAAACCCACAGGAAAAGTATTCAAACTAAGGATTACCAGTAGATTGAAAAGTGCGCAGTACTGTGAATACAGTAAATCCACATGATATAAAACAGTAAATTGTCTTAACAGAGGATGTAAACAGAAAAATACAGGTAGGTAAACACACACACACACATAGGCTGACAAATAAACATGAACAGAGTTTGATCCCACAAGTCCATTGTATGGTAAACACAATGAGGTCTGTTCCAGTAATGAGGAAACCGAGGGCTGTATTGATCACATGCTTTGGTTCAGAGGACCTCTGTCAGTCCCTCGGAGCCCACTTTATACATCCAGAGAACCCAACACAATCCCCTCTCATTTACCACTTTACATCTCTCTCTCTCACCCATCCTGCCTCTGCATCACATCTTGTCCTCTTCATCCATTTTAGAGGTTCTCCCTGCCTTCGCGCTCACTTTTTTCCTCATCTTTTGTTGCCTCATCTCCTCTCTTCTTTGCTTTCCTCTCTTTCTTTCCGCTTCCATGTATCAACCTCCTTATTTATGTAAATCCATTTGCTGTGAGAATGAAGCTTGTCTAATGTCCTGAACACTGCTGGATTTCATGCCATTTCTTCCCGGTAACGGTAGAATAATGAAAATGTAAATAGCGTTAAGCTGGGTAGCTTAAGACAACCTCTTAATGAAGGCAGAGAGAGAGAGAGAATGAGAGAGCAGAGGCATTTATAGCTTCAAAAGAGTCCCGACGTCACAGGCTACAACATCACATATACAGCAAGCCACTGAAGCATGTGTATGGGAACCAACTAGAGAAGGGACATTATAGGAATTCAAGATGTGTGGTAAGAGCTGCCTCAAAATAAAGGCTAAAAGACTATGCTTTGAAATTTCAACTGATATGCTCCAAAGTCTTGTTTTTTTTTCTCCAGGCTTTGCCTATAGTTGCCAGTCAATCTTGAGGAAACAATCGTGGGCTGTGATCTGACTAGATGGCTTTACTTTTTTTCTGACACAGCTGTCCATTGCAAGGATAAACCTAATATTTTGTGAGCACTGACAATATCAATATTCCCTCTGCCTTGAACGCTCACGTTGCTTTTTACACATGCACTTATCGAGGAGAGTGAGGGGGAGGCGGTTATGTAAGAAGGAATCCAGGAGGGCTTCCCTTGAGCTCTGGATAGAAAGTGAAAAGAAGCAGGAGAGGAGCACGGAGTGTGTGAACGGTGAAAAAGAGAGGAAATAGGGCAGGGGTTCACAAAGGTGACCTCTCCTATGCTGCCGATGAAAAGATTGAGTCAGGCAAAGAAGAGGGGGAGGGGAAAGGAGACGGAATAAACCAGAATAATTAGTGATTTCAAACAGTGATTAAAAGAGATGGAGTCAGGCAAAGGGAAACAATAGAGGCAGAGAAAAAAAATCCAAATACAGGACAAATTAAACCAAACGAGAGGTTTCGCTTATGCCTCAGGAACACCTTCATAATAACTTCAAAGATAAGTGTTTGTTGTTACATTTATAAATGTCCTGTACCTCTATATTCAGTAGATTGTGGATCTACAACAGCATGTGTGTCCTTGCTATGCTGCTCAACCTTGGGATAACTCTGCATTAGCACATCAGGCTGTTAAGTCAATCCCAGAGCTACTCAGCCAAACAGCACATTGGCTTGATCTTTGATTGTAAAAGCCTGCCAGGTTGGCAAGTTAATCCTAGAGCGTAGTAGGCCAATCAAGTTGTCAGGCCAGGCTCACTGTCAATAACACATTTAGGTCAAACACAAAGGCATGGAGGAGACCCGATCTTCTAAAGACCTACTGCAGATACCTACACCAATCAGGTATCAGTCAATATACTGTATATATAATAAAGAAAGAAATACGTTTTAAAAAGCTATTTTTATTACAAAAAAGTACTAAATCAATATAGGATGGGGGAGTTCGCTGGATAACTTGTTATAGCTGCCTTTTTTATTGATCGCCATCTGAGCTCAGGCACCTGACAATGTGAAGCAGAAGAAAGGTTATTGTGCAGTCACCAGAACCACCCACATCTGCAGTGGCACAGAAAAATGAACTCCAAACAGAGCAACTAGACAGGAGCGGAAGAAACAACAGCAGTGAAGGAGAAGGGAGGTGCTGCGGCAACAAGAGGTGTGTATAAAGAAAGCGAGAAATGCAGAAAAGATTGTAAGACAAACACAAAGTGGAGAGAAACGAAGAAAGAAAGAGACAGGCAGACAGCACTATTTACAGTAGATTAGTTGTTATGGTGATAAGCAGAAGGGAAAGGAAGGGATGTAGTTGTCAGGGTGATGGGGCTTCACTGGGCTACTAATGATATGTAAAAATAACAGCTTAGAATTTGCCCTACCTTTACAAAAAATAAAAAAAACATGCTTACACACACACACACACAAACATGTTCAGATGGATACACACTAAGACAAAGCAGTCTGTTGAAGCAGGCTCCTCTCATTAGCATTTGAAGACGTACTCAGATTCCTCCCCCACATTCTCAGCATGGAGCTCACTTTTTTGTGAGTTTTTGCTTAATGAGGGATGGTAGACAGATACACTGTGGATGCGTATGTGAGTGTTTATTCCTATGTGTAACGCTTGTAGCTCTGTGTGTCCAAAGGTCTAACAACAGCAAACGATTGAGTGCATATCACTTTGACACAAGGAGATGATAGAGAATTGTAGTTTAAATCAGTGGCTCTCAAAGGGGGGTCCTTGAAGGGGAGGGGGTCCCCAGCATAAAGGGGAATAATTTATTTTCACTATAACTCCATCCATAAGTAACACAATGACATAATGTATGACTATTTTGGTCATGGGTTTCATATACTTTCTGTAATAAAACATCTAAAAGTCAAAATCTTATCAGATGGGTACCCTGGGACAAAATCATATCAAACGGGGGTCAGTGGTCTAACATGTGTCAGTTTAGGGGTCCTTAGTTTGAGAACCACTTGTTTAAATGGCCTGAAGGGGTTTCTGGAAAGCTGGTTTTTGTAGTTTTGGTGCCTGAAGTGTAACCTCTGGGTTTTCCGAAAGCATCTGATGTGATCACTGTTGAAGAACAATCAAACACACTTCTTGATGCCGAGTGCTAACAAATAATATTTCTCAGTTATGTGTTGACTGAGTACACACACTGTACATTATGTTTTGTTCAATATTTAGCTATTGTAAAGGGGACATAACATGCTTTTTGTTATTTTCTGTCATTTTTATACTGTTAGGATATCAGATGTCTATGTTAAACATGGTCAAAGGTCCAAAACTCAAAACTGAACATATATAAAAATGGCTTCATTTGCAAAGTTACCTCTACTTCCTCCTCTTGATGACATCAGATTGTTTGCACATGGCCTTTCGTTTTGAAGACTACTGCTAATGTTGTTCAATGGGAAGTGAAATCCTACTACTACTGTTTCTGGAACCGCCGAAGGGCAGCTTCTGGAGGCTAACCAATCAGAGCAGAGTGGGTTCATCCGGAGGGGGTCCTTATGGAGACAGGAGCAAAATCGACCAGTTTCAGACAGAAGCTGAACTGATGAGCTGCATAAAAAGCCAGTATAAGATAAATAAGGAGTTTTTTTGAGCTATAAATCATGCAAAGATATTCCAATAGACCCAAAGAATATAAATATAGACTTGGAAATGTGCATGATAGGTCCCCTTTAAAACCCACCAGGAAAAAATCACCAATCAGCAGACGAATAACATCACCTGTCAGCTAACATATTGCAGATACTCAAGGCTTCCAGGGAACACACTAACAAGCAGCACACACCCTGCTGCTACATTCAGTTAGGTAACACACTTTCCCACATATTCACAAGGAAAACTAACAAACAAAAGCACAGAAATTCTAACCATGAACATAAAATATGGACATGCAGAAACACCATTCACATATCATTCACATATCCCAACCCTTTCACGTGGACTAAATTGCCCTGATGTCTATAAAAGCATCTTGTGGCACTTCTCCTCATTTACTACCATTTAATTACCTGACAGTCTATTTCTGTAGCAGATATAAAACCACTCAGTTGAACATTTGCACACATCCTTACACCAGTGCATATGCTGAATATTACATTATATTTACTTATGCCACAAAAATGAATGATTCCTTTGCATAATTGCTCCTTTATCAGTGAAAACCAGTATGCACACATATCACCACATGTCTCTCTAATCATCTGTTCACTTCAGAGTGTACGACCTCCCTCCTCCACACACCACACACATAAACACATACAAATACTGTATATACACGGCATTACGCACAAATGCATGTAATTTATCTGAGCATACATTAACTGGAGGGAGTAATATGTCAGGCTATAATGGTCTTTAATGAAAACGGTTACAGGGGATTAAAATACCTACTGTATAAAGACTACTTACTGTCATGTGATTTTTTCGAGTGCAAACCTCCATCTAGCTTTTGACAAGAGTCTAACTCTTTACATGTCCTCCCTATTATTTTAAAGAGCTATTGCTTCCACACTTCCAGACACTGGGGAGTCACATCAGAGGCACTAACCAGTAATATAACAATTCCAGTCTTTGAACAACGTCCTTCTTCTTTTCTTGAAAGAGTGAGCAAAATAATGACACAGTCAAATACAATCCTATGCCCTCCTATAAAAACCAATGCATTATGGCTTGATTGCTTGCATATGCTGGGCTATTCTGAGGCAGTGTAGCTGTTGTGAACGAAGCCAAGAAAACAGGATTCCTATCTACACAATGCACCATCCACGGTCTGGCTCTCTACAAGAAAGCCATTTAATCTCCAGTAGTCTGCATGTGATCAATCTCCCAGCACAGTGTTACTGCAGCGCAGGCCATTCCTCATCATTTAGAGAGAGAGGTATTGACCAGGCCAGGACAACCTCCGTTGTGCATCTGTGCATGTTGTAAACCAACGGTAAAGGAAGAAAATTGACCAATGTATACAACACATCCTGTGTTTGTTTCTCAATTGTGTATGTATACATTTGTGTGCATGTATGCATGCTTATAAAGTAACATAAATGTGAATGTGTGTATGTCAGAGGGGCAAAAACACCAGGATAACAAATGTGTATATGTTTATACACATTCACGTGTCTTCCTGTGAGTTGGCTTGTTTCAGTATTGACGTGTTGTGGGCTAGTGCAGGTGGCCATATTAGCTACTTATCCTCAATACATCCTTATTTGGACAGTCCTGCTTAGTGGCTCACATCAAGAAAACAGGCACCAAGGACGAGTGCAGCATTGTTAGCTGATCTGTCAATAAACTATCACACTCTTTTCCTGCACTAGAAATGAGTGGGATGAATGTTCAATACAAGCACCTAGGAAGCCTCAGAGGTATGAAACAGGCATGACAAGTAGAGACAAGGTCTCACTATATCTTATTTGTGTATGTCATTTAGCCCGTCTGCTTGACAGAGGAAATGTATAGACAGGCACATTTCAGTTTGCAAGTGTCAGAGAAATTGCACCAGTATGATTTGTGAAATGAAAGGAGAGCGCCTTGACAAATAAATTAAATGACTGACTCACTGGATTTTGTGTTCCTGTCCCCACACTTATCGTGAGGTTATTCAGGCGTCAGCTTCATAGACTTCATCCCCCACACTGCCTTGGGGCCATGTCAGATTTACAGTTATCCATGACAGGCTCTTATCGGGGATTTGGAGCGGGACTTTGCAGAGTCATCTAGAATATTGGCTGTATCGTTTTTATCCCCGCTCAGAGAAACAGCAAGAGGCCAAGGTTGGGATATCACAAGTGAAACAAGGAGAAACATTCAGATGAATACAATCACACAGTGCACACACACACACACATACATCCCTGACATCTCCTGCTGGGATCATTGGGTAGCAATACCCTGTCATATCAGAGTATGTCGACAGCGAGCTGACTGCAGTGGCTTTTGGGACACTATGCTATATTAAACCAGCAGTCATAGCCACTGCTGGGCAAGTTACGTGACAAAATGTAATCATTTGCACATTACATATTTAACTTAAAAAGTAAACACTTAACTAATTACTCAACAGCAAAACTAATTACTAGTTACATTACCTATTTTTACTTGAGTTACTCAGCCCCTCTCTGTCAAAGGTGCCCTTTAAATAATTTCAAAGCCTCCACACCCACATTTCACATCCATGTTTAACACGTGTAGAAAAAGAATAAAAGACAATGTGGTTTAACAAGCAGCCAGCTAGCTTAATGTTAGCCCAAGTGGCTGCGCTCTCACACCCTCCAACTCTGAACTCAACCAGCTGATTTATGAATGTAGCCTTACCAAAGTCTAACGTTAACAAGCCAGCTACGAAGAAACAACATGCAAACAAGACAACTTTGGAGTTCCCTGGAGACGAGCATTACTGGAATTAGTAACTGTAATTGTAATTACTGAATTTCAAATTGTATCGTTACTGAAAAAGGTAATTACTTACATTACTGTAACATGTTACAAAGTAATGTGTTGCTGCCCAACACTGCTGACAGCTGGTAGAAAGAAATAATAATTACTCTTTCAAGGTTCAATCCATAGTTGTTTTGAATATGTATACTTGAGATTTATTTACATGCATAACTGAAGCGTTTGTGTTGGAAAAACTGTATTTAGTGTTTTTCAAATGAAAATATATATATATATGAATATGAATATTCCTGATGTAAACAAACCTTAAGAAAACATTCATAAATTAGGTTTAGTTGTTGCCCAGTCTTAGTCCTTTCATTAAAAGATTTGTCAAGCAATTTGTTTAGACTTTTTGCTTTAATGTGGATTCAATAACCACATCAATCGCAGTTGAATCATCTCAAGAACTCCACATATTTACTATAAGATAGAGCTTCTACTGGATTAAGCTTAAGACATAGACACGCTCCCATTCTTGTATTTGAGCTGAGTGCAGAGTGTTGTTTTCCACTGCAGCATGTTCACTCATCCCTGCAGGCTGTGTTTAAAAGCCATTATTCCAGCTAACAGACCGGTCAGCAGGCCTTGGATGTGTTTAGTGATGTGTATTGTCTGGCTCTCTCATGACATTTGGAGTGCATAAATGTACAAGTGTTCATGCGGCGTTTTATTTTTTTGTCTTTGTATGGGACAGCAGAGCCAGAGAAGCTATGATGGCGCGGAGTCGCAGCTGTGAGCAATTCATAATCCAGGCTATTGTCTGTTTATGTCCTGGCAGCGAGTCCAGGGCAAAAGACAACACACACTGGGCCCTGTGGAAAATTTGCATGATGATACATAACACTCATCCTTTGACCAGGTGACGCTGATTGATGGTCATATAGTCAATGCGCCAGCACACTCGCTGCACATGGTGAACCATCGAGAAAACCTTTGGTGCCTAAAAGTGATTAGGAAACAATGTAGGAAATTACAATAAGCCTATTGCTGGTAAACTAGGGTATGTAAAACACCATAAGCATGGTTCAAATTTAATATAACTCTGGGGTGAGTTGTGGAGGATGTTGAATGTATATGGTATAACTCTATAGCTTGCAAGGTAGATAAACTATTCTGGCCCTGCCTACAATCACAGCATCATAGAGGAGGCTCATTTTGCCATTTTCTGATCTAGCTGAGCCTATATAGGCATGTATAGTGCCTTAATTCCTCCTCACAATTACTAGCTGGGAATTGAGATAAATAAGTTGAGGCCAAGTCTCTAGGAACAGTGTTGGGCTGTCTACTGATTGTGACAAAGGGATCACAGTCAGGATAGCTGGTCACATGATGAGTTGGAGCCCAATAAGACCAGAGCAAAAGCATTGCAAAATAAAGACAATGGTTCCATTTTAGCCATTAGGTCAAATGAAAATGAATAAGTCAGAGTTGTATCAAAGTATTTTTTATGTCATTCATGTGTGCAGAGAGTCATCAGTAAGTCAGCTGGCTCATCTAAGGAAGGATACTAATGCATGCTCTACAGACCCAAAACTGCAGAATCCTGAAAAACTTTTTCAGTGAGCAACTTTCATTTAAATTTATGGAGCATCATTTTTTGATACAGCATCCAATTATCTTATTACATGCATGGTTAAGGCCAAAGTTTACAGCACAGCTCAAATATCCCTCTGCCTTTTACCTTTTTACCATCAGCCCAGAGCAGACAATCTTTAGTGTGGTCATGCACAAAAAGCCATATCGCTTCCTTGAGCATAAAGCCACAAAGGCAGAATTAAAGGCTATACTGAAATAGTATCAGTTCCGCAGTGCCTATTGAAGCCATATTGTTACGATAGATCACAGTCCAATGGGAATTCATGGTTCTCTGTATGTTTCGGGGGGTGAATGAGGTGTCATATTTCGATGCCTTGGATTGATGTTTGCTTTGATTGATAATGCTATGCTCATGTTTTTTTGCCACTAGATTTGGACAATGGATATTGGAAGGTTCCCCTTGCCATCAGTCTCCAAGAATGTCCTTCAAACCATACAGCTCATACCAACATACACTTCCTCTCAGGTTTTTCAGATCCATGTGGTCACTTTTCAGAGTGTGATGGATCAGGTCTTGCATATATGTTGTCTGTCTGGATTGTGTCATTGTGACTGATAACTGCACACAACATACTCAAGACAAACACAAAAAACAGTTTGAAATTGGACAGAGAGATATTGCTTTGGATGAGAGCAGGTGTTTTTGACAAGACCGAGGGGAATGTTGTCTGTCCAAGGCCTGAGTCTAAAGAGGAGACGTGGTTTATTCGGTTGACTGGCTACTGTTGCCATTTCATCCCCAAACTCCCACAGTGATCATTTTCTTGACTGATTTCGGCTGAAACTCAGATCCAGTCCAGTGGAAAGAGCAATGCCAACAGATGTTGGAGAGGGTCCACAGAGGACTATGTCTAATTTTTTGTTTTTGACTCCAGACTCCAGTGATGGGTTGCACCAACTCGTCTTTACTAAGTCTGGTCCTATCTGCTAAGTCGGTCTTTGTTTAGACCAGTCTTTAGACTGGACTTGACGTTGGTTGCACGCACCAAACTAAGTCTAGTCTTAACTACGCCCGGTATTAGCGATGCGCGTCCATGTGAATGCCCACGCAACTATGGTTATTGCCTAGCGGCATGCGTTGCTAGGATACATTGTTAACATCTCCTGCTGTCTTGCTAATTTGTAGCTAATCATTTTCAATTTTTGGCAAAATCTTCCATTTAATAAAATCCGTAAACATATGAATTAGATATACCAACCATCAACTTTGACACAATTAGGAAAAAACAAAATATAATAAATTATTTTTCATAGCAACTAAGCAAACGGTAATGCTAATGATGCTAGCCAACATTTACCAGGTAGAGTGCCACTGCAATGCCAACAGCACTGCAGAATATAGCTGGCAGAGTGATGAAGTTGTGTAGCTATGTGAGGAATTCTAAAGGGAAACATAAAGCAGCCGTGTATGACACATAAAATACCTGCACCCAGCAATTTCATTACATTTGCTCCTCGGTTTGGCACATCCCATCTACTCAGAATTAGAATCACAATCAGCTTTATTGGCCAAGTATGTTTACGCATACAAGGAATTTGACCCCAGTTTTTAGTGGCTCTCAATGTGCTTACACACAACAATCTTCAAAAAGATACACAAGGACAGCAAGCCACACAAAGATAGTTAAACATAACGTATCATAAGCAAGTGGGTGAAAAATACATACATACATATAGAAATAACAAACGGACAACAACATACAATGTCTATACAGATAGAACCATTTTTGTAAATTGTAAACAGGATACAAAAGTGCAAAAGTGTGTAAGAGAATGTGTCCCTGACACCTTCTTCCGTCTGACTCATCAGATGTTTCCTATGGGTGTCAGTTGACATGCACACGCCATGACGCAGCCTTCTCAGCACACTCTTCACAAGGCCACTGGAAAGTTGCACTTATACTTGGTATTCTTTGATAAACTTTATGTCCACAGAAAGACTCTGGGCGAGATTTACTGAGAAAATGCTATTCATTAAATTAAAGTTTTATGAACAGCTTTTTTGCTTTTGCTTTTCAAATATTCTTTTTTGTTTGAGAGCAGCCATGAAAGTAAAAATCATTCAACTGACTCATAAATCTAATCAAGGGAAGAAGTCACTGTCAAATGTGCTTGACAATTTTACTTGATAAAAGACTACCTGACTGATCAACATGGTCATAGATTAGTTTTTCTGTTGATCTAACTGATTTATCCTTTCAGCACTACTTGTTACAGACACATTGTCTGCCAGAGTTCTTCCTGATGCCCCCGTCTCTTGCACTAAGCAATGTCTGACACTGCATTGTGTTGTGTAGACCAGCGGGTTTTGTGTTTGGTCAGAAAGTTCTTCCCCATTTTTAACATTCTTCAGCGTAGCTTACAGCCTGCTGAAAACTGGTAATTGGGTTTGTGAGGAGGCTGAGACCTCAGTTAGAGAGTCCCTGTCTTGTCTCATTAAAGTCTGGGACTTTATGGGCTGATCTCCAGCAGAGAGGCTGGAATGGGCTTGCTCAGGTCTGACTGGGCCGGATCGGACCAAGACGGAGACAACTGGAGTCTGATGGATGGATCCTGACAGCCTGTGTCTGTCAGAGACCTCTACAGAGTCCCTGAGTGACTCTCACGCAGTGTCAGCAAGGCCTTGGTCAATTTACTGCACAATCACACCGAGGAGAGAAAACATATTGGTCCTCATGCAAGAACCACTCATATGAACAAATTTATTCTTAAGTGGCACATACGAGTGATTACAGAGAATTTATAGCATTCACCAATTTGAGTCATGAACAGATGGTCTCTGACTTTCTTCACAAGAGCAAAAACCTTTGTTTTACTTAAGAATAATCTGAAAGAATTTAAATGTGATACTGAAAAGAATTTGAATAAAATATAAAACGAACTTAATACAAAATTAATATTCTGCTCACCATATTATCGTCGTCAAGGCTGCCAATTTACTGAGAGGTTTTTTTGATTTTATGCTTTTTATAGGCATATTTCAGTATGGCAATTTATACATTTCAGTCTCTTTCAACTGACAGTGTAAAGTAACCTGCAGTAGGCTATAATATTCTCTCATCTATACATCACTGTCACATCCCTTGACCACCTCTCATCTAAGTCACGGACCACTTTGCTTTAGAGAGACATTTTTTAATATCTAACTTCATGTAAAATCATTCCCTCTTTATTTCTGTCACAGTACAGCGCTGCTCTTAGGACACGTCGTTGACAGCTGTATTAATATTTTCTAATTGTTTCGGGTCCTATGATACCACCACTGACACCAATAGCAACAGCAAGACTTGAAACAGGTGGCATTCATCAGGCTGAAACGAGCGGGGACAAGTTTGTCTGACTTGGAACACTTGTACACTTTAGGAAAAGAATAAATAAATGTTCTTGCATGAGGCTCATTCAGTTTTTGGATGAAAAACATACAACCTGTGTGTTAACAGATGCACGCATCCACAGATGTGTGCACACAGAATAAAAATCACAAACCAACAACAACAATCTACTCCGACTGATATCCAATTCTGCAGAGCCTGAGTGGCCATTAAAACCATGAGCAGTGCTAAGAGTGGAGAGAAGAATGAAGGAACAGGAGACACATGCAGCCTCCACACCTTTGGGAAACTCATTAGTTTGGGTAATACAGGCCAAAGCAGACTCCACATTGAATAATTATAGGATTTCAGAATGCTACAAACTCTGGGAATGCTAGCCGGACATTGGTAAGGAAAATCAATTAAATAGAAGCTTCATCCAGTGTCTCTTGAGGGCTAATCAAGTCTTCATAGCCCATCCCTCACCCATAAGTATTCAAGGTTGTGGAGTGAAATTCCCAACTAATCCTGTAGAAACAATGGGGTATTCCCATCTGATACTGAATGCTCCACAAACACTGTGTTAGAACAATATTCCAAACAATGATCTTTTTCTACATCCTTAAGCTTTCTTTCCCCCTATCGGTTTTTTTTTATTTGGACAATACCAACAACTACCTATAAATGACATTGACCTAGGTGCATTTAAAAAGCCAGAGGTGGTCACTTGAAGTTAATTTAATAGCGGTCATGAAAGTCCAGCTGCTCTATCTTTTTCATCTCCAGCACATGAAGACAAATGTCCCGAACCTTTGAACCAGAAAACAATCACCCACCAGGGGCTTTATCAGCCAATTAATCTCCTTTACCACTACATTTCATCTTTAACACAGTCACCTAACCTTCATCCAGCTCAATATGTCTGAGACTAGTACTGGAGAGAATAACAGAGTGGGGCAGAAAAAAATATTTGACATGTGTTACAGCCATGTCATTTATAAAAATTAAAAAATAGGATACTGAAATCACAACACCTGCCACATACACATTGACAAAATGCTGTAGTGATTTCTTGTACATTTAGAGGAACAGCTGTCAAAGGCAGCCTCTTACTCAAGGTATGCAAATGCAAAATCGAGCTTCCGTGCAATGCAAACAAATTAATTGAAATGAGTATTTCAGGCTGCCACCACTAGCTCAATTTTTTCCACAACACTCATAAAAAAATAAGCTATGCAGAGAAAGCCGCATAAATATGTGTTTAACTTCTTAATACTACTGTATAATGTAATAACACTATAGGTATGTGCATGTACTTATCCCTGTGTGTGTGTGTGTGTGTGTGTGTGTGTCCATGTCCCAGATTACAAGTTTAATGTGAGCTTGTCTGATTTTCCACATGTCTCCATTTATAATCTTTCAGGCAGCCTGAGAAGCCTTTCAAAGTGCCATTAAATAGCCAAACTACGCAGTGACACTCCATCACCTTTGACCCCTTAGTTGGGGGGTAATATTGACTTTTCTGCTATCAATATTTGACCAAAGGACCCAGAGGACCCACTTGATTGATCTGAAGCACTGTCTTGGCTTAGATTTATATGGAAATCCTCCACGAACCAAAGCATACAACCACACAGGTACTTGTGTGTGTGTAGGCACATGAGTTAAGAACGCACACACACATGCACAAAAGAAACCTGCAGTATACTAGTATAACTCTGATAATAATGACAATATATATATACAGTAATTAATACAGACAACACAATCGTTAAACAGAGATAAAATTAGATTACATTAAATTAGTCTGTCATTGTGTTATTGCATTGTATAACCATAGCAGGAAAGTTATTATGACACTTAGATGACGCAAGCCATCATATCCTGTAACTTAGCTGGATAATAATTATGCAATAGATTTTCAGACTGCAACGTTTCTGAATTATCAATATTTTATTGATCCTGTTAAAACAAGGCTGATTTTCTAGCCAATTACAGATATGATTATTGTCTTAAACAATTAGTGCATAATGTCCACACAATCATTACAAGTTGAAAATAACCTAACCAAATCTACTCTTATTAGTCTTTTATTACGGCAGGAGGTTGGTAATTAGTGCACAGTGGACAGAGAGTTTAGGAATATATTGTTCTTGGCTAGGTAGGTGTACTGTATGGGTAAGCATGTCTGTATTCTGTGTCACATCTACTTAGCACATTATTTATTTATAAGTTGCCCTTCTGCTCTTTGTGTCAGTGTCTGTCTGGTGATTGTTCTTCCTTCAGTATAAAACCTTTAGCAAAGGGTCAGTCCTTAAACCCTCAGACATGCTCACTCATGTCTGCAATACACACAGGAAGACATAAAACCCAGTGTGTGAAGAGCAAACACACACACACACACACACGCACACACACACACACGCACATGCACAAGCCATTTCTGATTGCTTAAGATGAAGATTCAGATTTTTTCACCAAATCCAGTATGTTAAATTAGTATGTGAATATTACTGCAATATAATAGATCTACTTTTTTCTGTGATGGGAGATTGTCTTCACAGTGTTTTAACTGACTACCTGAATACTTATATGTATTCATGTCATGAAAAGTTTCTGCCTTCAATTTTTTTGCTCTCCATTTTCTCTTTTGACCTTTGCATTTGTTCACAATTGATGCTCAATTTGCTGGCATTTAGGGCCAAAATGAGTTTCACATTAACCCTTAGCGACCCAGTCACTGAGGAATAGGATCATTTGGTAGCTGTCACTCTCTCTAGACTGAGGTAGGTCAAGCTAATTTTAAGAAGTACAGTGTATATCTTTTCATTAATTCACATGCTCTTAATCTAATACACAGGCAAAAAAGCTACAGTTATATCTAAACTGCTCCCATTTTTCTGTGTGAGTCATTCTTACATAGAAGTGGCGAGGGCAAAACCCCATTCAATTACATGCCAATTCTCTTTTTGAAGAATATGTTTAAAGGATATGGCTGGTAATCTTCTATATTTTTCATATTGTCAACAAATCTAACAGTGATCACGTTTTCAGTCTTTGGAGAGTAGTTCTGTGTAAGGCAGAGAGCTTTGCTTGCTTGGTGTGCTACATTTCACAACCTCTTAACTTTGTACTACATTGCACATTGTAAAGAACTTTAAAGTCAAGAGATTTGATATGTAGCACAACAAACTAGCAAAGCTCTGTAAACAGAACCGTGTTCCAGCATATGCACAGTGATGTCTGTCTGCTACGGAACTGCTCTCCGGAGACTAAAAACATGATTACTGTTATTAGTCTTTGGAGCCATTTCTAGCATGACCGAACTAACATGACTGCAATCTTCGGGGAGAAGGAACATGTCACCCAAGCAGCAGCAGGCTCATTGACATGTTTTTGTACAACAACAGCGGTCTGTGGCACAGAGGAATAAAATATATCAGGCTTTGGATACACACAATACTTCTAAGTTGGATCAATTCATTGTTGGTTTGGCTCTGCACATGAGATTTGTTGACAGTCAGAAAAAATATAGAAAATTGCCAGCCTTATCCTTTAAAGCGTGTAACACACACACTAGTGAGACACCAGTGTTTTCCACAAGCACTTGAAGCCTGATGAATCACACTGTTTAGTGAGCCATGAGGAACAATATCAACAATTAACAGTAATTAAGATTTTCATGATTTCCTGGGTAGCTGAACACATATCTACAGTGAAAATCACTCTTTCAAATTTTAGACAATTTCTATCAGGCAGGAGTTCACGAAACAGCGGCACACAAGTATTAAATTACACAGGTAAAAATACCCAGAAGCCACCAAATTACATCAATGATGGCTTCAGCCATTGATGGTTGGTGGTTACCATAAAATGAAGAGACAACACTGGAACACACTCACACACACTGAGTCACTGAAACATATTAACACACAGGAGATGGATGCATACACAAACCACACAAAAGGAAGGCTGACAAAGAGTGTTAAATACCTGAGCCTCTCTTAGAGACCACCTTTAGACTCTTGGACAGCGTGACGTACAGCAGGATCACCAGAGGGCTGGGAGGTCTCATCTTCCCCCCGTCCTCACAGCCTGAAGGAGAAGAGAAAAAGAAGGAGAGGACAGATAGGAGAAAGAAAAACAGAACAATCGGTCACTGCTTGTACATGAGTTCAAGTACCTCTTTGTCACTACTGGCAAGAGTAAGTGTCAGTGTGAAGGAATGTTTTGCAATAGCCCAAACACTACAACAAGCGCACACACTTTAGTACAAAGATCTGCACGCCAACACACAGGAACACACTTAGACACTCATACCATCATACTACCTTCCTCATTCCCCTGGGGGGTCTTTCTTGTAATGATTTTCTCTCATGATTGCAATTGAGACAGGTTATCACAGCAGGGATATATTTCATGAGAAACCATTCCCTGAGTTGCTGACGAATCAATAAAGAAATAATTACACGTGTAAGAAACACCACTTTTAATCGCCAGCTTCATTAAAAAATAGGGGAAACCTTAAAGGGAATTTCAAATTATCACCTTGTGACTCGCACAAAAGCAGCAAATATTCCACCCATATCCCTTATCGACTCGTATATCATATTAATTGATGGAGGTGACTCACTCTCTACTCCTCATTTTCTCTGAGTAAATGACATAATCTAACATGAAGTAATTACCCTCTAATAGCCAGCTCCTGAAATAGAGCCGGTGTTACTGTATAAATTTGATGTTAAATGAATGAAAAAAAAACACTCATCAAAGAAACTGTTTGTTAGCTTACAGTGCTGGCTGATAGTACATTTTAAAATCAGCTGTCATCTGATGCAATTTGTGAAATTAAATGTGAAACTAAGAAATGTTAAAATTATTAGTTGGGAAGAGACCTATTGCCTTGTTTCACCTGAAGCTCAAACAGCAACAATGGGGCAAAAGGGGACAGAGGTGATGCAATCAAAGCTTTCATTCTGCTAAAGCTGCCTGTCTGGGTGGTTGTATGTGTGAGAAGTAGTAGACGACCAAACAAAAGCAAAAGGTGATAGAAGAAGAGGAGCACATTCACCAATAGCCAGATCCATGTTTCTGTCACTCTAATTATATAGGAAAAGGGGAACGAAACACGCAGCAAATTAACCCAATGAACCAGAAAGGCGAAGACAGGACTCTGGCATTTGGAGACAGAAATTGAGAGCCAGAGCACAGGAGGGACTCTGGAGTCTGCAGCACGTCACGTGCATTCCAGATTAGCATAGCTAATGAAAGGAGCCTCTCTCAGTGTGTGTTTACACAACACTCGCGAGGCCCGCTCTGAAAAGAAGCCTTTCTCTCCTCCTCGATCACTTTCTACTAGGAAACAACGTTCAGTCGATGAACACCGCTCTGCCAATAACATTCTGGCAAATGCCACAGCTGAAGGATTGGTGCTTCTTTGTTCGACTAAAAGGCCTTTAAAAACACTTGCCGATTAGTGGTTCGGATTTAAATGTGTTTTCAGCTGCAGCTGTAACCTCGCAGTCAGTTTAGGGCTATGTGCACGCAAATCACAAACCAGAAACTGTCTCAAAGGTCCAAATCCTTCAGAGGTCAGTACAGGTTTTTGTAGTCCTCAATCTTAAGGATCATATCCCACTTTAAACATAACACATCCTACAACTATTGCTGCGATCCTGTCCCAGAAATGTAACAAGTCAAACATAATGGAGGGACTCGCTGATACAGAACACACAATGACAGTAAAATATCGAAAAACATCGGACCATGTGCACCTGCACAAGCAGAGGAGAGAGAAACAAAGAGACACAGTACCGCCATTGTGCATTGTGGCAGTATGATATTCAGTTTACACTAGAAACTAAATATAAAAACACAACAGGATAACCTGATTATCTGTGCTCTGTATGAATCCTTAATCCCAGCACAGCCCTCCTACCAGCTTGCGGTCTTTCTCTCACTGCAAGATAGCAATGTGCTCATTGATTGCCTACATGTCAAAATTGTTCATTGTAACACAGGACTTAACCTAACATAGTCCCCTGCCGATGGGGACAGCCAATTTGAGTGTGTTGCAGTGCACTTTTTGTTTGTCACAAATGGTGATTTTGTTAATCAAATGGCGATATTATATGAACTAATCACATTACTTATATCAAAATCATTTCATTTGGGGGTTTCTGGTAGACCAGCAGTTAAGACGCATACTATGCTTGGGACCTTTGTTGCATGTCTCCCTGTATTTCCTATATATGGCCACACTACAAGATGTCCAATATAAAGGCAAAATGACAAAAAAAAAAGATAATTTAATTTCAAGTTGCTGATACAACTTGATTTACTTAACACAACAGAATGATTGGCAGGCTGTGCTTCTGTAGCTGCAGGATGGAGAGCTGCATCCCGTCACAGCCTGATTCAATAGAACAATGTCAGCGACACTCCTCTGTGTCCCAATCATGTCACGCCTTCACAAGCCCAGTGGCTCTTGGGTCCTGCCAGCCATGACATCACCGGCCTGCCATCCTCACACACAGAGGGGACATTGTGCGCCTCGCGAGACCCCACAACCACCCAACACACCTCGTCTCCCTTCACTTCTCCTCCCTCTCCATTCCCTGCGTTAAGGTTGTAACTGCTACACAAAAGCACTCAAAAGAGGAACTTTCTCAGAGTTAAAACTTGAATGGTCCTTCAGTGTACTCTCCAGAAGAGACTGCTTGTTGATGGACAGAGAATGGGAGAAAGCCTTCAATGCACATGGATTCAAACATCAGTCTGTAAAGCAGTCGTTTCAACTGCCTCTCCTCAGTTCCTGTAAAAGATGGAGAAATTCAGAATACTGACTCAGTAAGTGGAGAATCAAGCTGTTTCTTTTTACACAACGTAACTCCACTATTGAAGGTTCTCTCATCGTTTTGTCATGGTTGGAGGGAGTATACACTGTGTTTAAATAATATAACACCTAATATATCACCTTTAAGATTAATTTCCCGACAAAGCCAGGTAACTTCACAAACCAAAAGGGTTGAGGGTGAGTTTATTTCAACCACAAGACACATTTCTTTCAGTGTAATTGACTCACAACGCTTATCTGGCCTTGTCTGAGGGTACATGAATACAAATGTTTCCAGGGCAACATGGGAAAAAAACACAATGATGCTGAGCTGAAATCATCAAAACTATCTCCCAAAACCATCTGGAAGCAAAATCAAACACTTGCATAAATGATAAAAAAAGTGTTGGTGAGGATAAAACATTTTTAAAAGTACTGTACAAATTGATAGAAGAGATTTCCACACACTTCGATCTATGCAGTGTTTCACTTTATTTTGAGCTTTCGGTCTATCAGACCTTCATTGGCGCATAAATGTTTCAATAATGGACAGGCAGGTAAAAACAACCAATCCCATTCTAATCACTGGCAATATGCAATACATCTGTATGCACCCTGGTGGTAGAAGCTCCACCTCTTGGGAATTGTAGTTTTTTGTACTGAATGGAGTAGTGTGAGGCATAGAAGTGGAAGCCATACTTGTTATAGAATACAAAAAAGGGGTGGAACACAGTGAATATGGACAATATAGAAAAAGCAAATACAATCAGGAAGCACCTTAAAGTAGTACCATCTATATGTAGTATTTCCTCACATGGAGCTTTGAGAGGAATCAGACTTAAGCCATCATAAATCAGAGATCCCCAGACATATAAGAAAATAAGCATCTCAAACACAAATAGGGCCATCATGAACCATAGACCCAAAATTCTGCAATGAAGAAAAGAAACATCTTGGATTACAACAACATTCAAAATCCTTTTTGAAGCCCGTAGGCTGGAGTGCATCTAAAGCGTCAATCCAATAGAGTTCCCTTTGGCATATCTTTCTTTCCATATCTCCCCCTCTTGCCAATTCAATGTGTTCAATGCCCTCGATTCATAGAGAGGAGACAGGGTGTGAAAATTCATTGAGATGACAGGCAACAGGATAGTTCACTTTGTTATGTCTGATTCAGCTCTTGTGCTCACTAATCCTTTGTTTTGGCATGTGTGTAGTTTTACCTATATAAATCTTATCACATGGGCATTTTCGTAGATAAATAACATTTTCTGTGCTGCATGTGAAAAAACCCTTAACAGGAAAACTTTTACCTGATCTTGGATGTCTAAAAACAGGAGTTTGCCATGTGTTTTGGCACTGGGCACAATTGCACATGGATAATTCCCATCTTTTAGAGCTTGTTGTGTAAGTTAGAACCTCTTTTATAGACAAAGAGGGGAGGATCCTTAAAATGCTGGACTAATACTGGGTCAGAGGCCAAAAAAGGCCAGTGTTTTAGAATGGTGCTCTTGAGGAAATGGGTCTAACGGTATACATGCTGTTGCAGGATGCAGGATTTAGAAAATGCAAATTGGTAGGCCTCGTCAATACACTGTAAAGAGTAGCCTCTGTCCAAAAAGGATTGCAGCAGCTTTATCAATGAATTCCTCATTAGTTTGACATATGCATCTGAGCCTATGGAACTGACTCTTGGGTAAACCATATTTCAAAGCTCTGGGATGAGCACTGCCGGCTAGGAGGAATGTATTCCTATCCCTTTCTTTTTGATATAAGGTAGTAATGAGGCGGCCATTGCATAATTCAACCCACATATCCAGGAAAGACACACATTTATGATCATATTCAAATGAGAGCTTAAGATCAGGATTCATACTACTGAGGAGATTAACAAAATCATTCAACTCATTTCTAGTCCCTTGGAAAAATGCAAAAGACATCATCTAGATATCTGAACCATTTGAGGACTTTGTGAAGGAAGGTGTTTCTGTTAGTGTTAAAAACATAACTGTTCAAAA
Organism: Thunnus thynnus; assembly: GCF_963924715.1. Lineage (NCBI taxonomy): Eukaryota > Metazoa > Chordata > Actinopteri > Scombriformes > Scombridae > Thunnus > Thunnus thynnus. The sequence continues at coordinate 23,514,679 of NC_089527.1, forward strand.
AAACACACATATAAATTTGTTATAGAGATTGAAATATTAGTGTAGAGGCTTTCCACATTTAAGGTGGCCAGAATGATATCATGAGGTAAATCTTTTAATGTTGATATCTTACTGTTTAAATCAGTAGAGTCCTTAATATATGATGGAAGATTCTGAACATATGGTTTAAGAAAATGATCAACATAATTAGATAATGGCTCTAGTGAGGAATCATTAATTGCTACCATAGGTCGGCTTTTGGGTTTAACCGAGTTTTTATGGATTTTAAGCTTCATACAGAATACAGGAGTTACAGGATGTTTCCAATTCAGAAAATCATGTTCATTCTTTGAGCCCCAATTCAGATCAAGAGCTCGACCTGTGACATCTGAGATCTTTCTTGGGAATCAAGAGTGGGTTAGTCTTCAGTTTTCTGTAAAAATTTTCATCAGTTAATTGCCAGTAGGCCTCTTCTTTGTAGTCTGACATGTTCTGAATGACTGTAGCGACCTTGTCTGCAGGCTTAATAATAGTCTAAGGGTCTTTGGAAAATTCTTGTATAGCCAAATATTCATCTTGACTGAGATTAGAGAGAGAATGAAGGGGTTTGTCTTTAAATAAGTCAAGGGTTTCTTGTTCAACTATTCTGCAAAAAAATTTGGACAGAGGGATTTGAGGTGTAGGGCATGAATGTGATTTTAAGTTTAAATAGAGGTTTAACAGAGACCTTTGTATATCAGAGTTGCCAAACATATGTTTGAGTTTAATCTTTCAAAAGAAATGGAATAAATCCATCTTCACCTTGTAAGAGTTTGTCTTGCATGTGAGGACAAAGCTCAGGCCTTTAGTGAGAGCAGAACGTTGATGGGGAGTGAGTACCTTATCGGAAAGGTTAAGCACAGGATTCTGGCTTGCTGGCGGGTGAAGGGCTTTTTCCTGGGATCTGGGTTTTTTCTTACCCTCCTTGTTTTCTTCCATGCCACTGGCTGTTTTTTGGATGGTGATTTCTACCTGCTGGGTGCTGGTAGCAGCTCCTGTTACAATCAGAGTCACTAGGGAAATCACAGTCTGCCGTGGTGGTACTTGACTGGTTAGTCTGGTGGCTTGTGGTGGATGGATGTTGAGGGTCTTCTTCTTGGACTCACTTGTAGACTTTGCCCTGAAGGAGTCCAGGTTGTTCCACTTGTATTTCTTGATTTTTGTTGCCATCAGACCATCTTCATCTGACTTCAGTATTTGTTTAATAGGGTCAATGACATTATTAAAATCATTGCTCTGCAGCTTCAGTGTGTCCTTTTGCCGTGATACCTAATCAATAATCAAAAGCATGAGATCCATGGAAACATTTCTATGCCTCACACTACTCCATTCAGTACTAAAAACTACATTTCCCAAGAGGTGGAGCTTCTACCACCAGGGTGTGCACAGGTGTATTGCATACTGTCAATGATTAGAATGAAATTGATTATTTTTACCTGCTTGTCCATTATTGAATCACGTATACTCTGATGAAGGTCTGATAGACCGAAATCTCAAAATTAAGTGAAACACTGCATAGATCTAAGTGTGTGGAAATCTCTTCTATCAGTTTGGACTCATTGATGCTTCCAGCACCTTAGCAAACCTTTAGGGATCATCCTGCATTAAAAGTATTGTACAGACATAAGAAGTTGTACAGATGCATCCTCTCATTGTAATATGACATTTTGGCGTTGCTTGTGCGTTTAACTACGGCCAAGCTTTTTTCTCTGAGGCGCCAGGAGCAGGTGTGTTTGAGGAGGCACAAACAGAGGCATGGCGTGATATCCACGCTTCAGCGATGCATGAAGCATGCACACATCATCACACACAGTAGCACACATACCGCTTGCCTGCTGCTTTTTACCAGAAAATGAGGGCCATGGCCCAGCACTGCCTGCTGACTCGCCCTGACAAAGGAGCAGAGGAATTTACTGTCTGTTGCCATTGTTATGGGACTAAATCTCCGAGGACAGCTGTATCTCTTCCCGCTCTCCCCTAATGTTTCCCAAATTCAATTATCACCTCACGCTATTTGTTGCTAGCACACTCCCTCTGCTGTGTGCTTGTGGTGTGTGTCTGTGCACTTTGGCTCTGTGCACGTTACTGAGCCTCAAATATTCTCTCATAGTCCAGTTTTGTATCTCTTGAGACTGAAGATGTTAAAAGCAGAACCTAAAAGCAAGTGATTTACAACACTGTTACTGTTGCTTTAGTATGCAGTTGTGCCATCTTAAGACAGAGAAGGAAAGCGCCGCCATCTTGGCACAGCAAACTATGGATGATTGATCATGTGATTTAGGGATTTAATCCAATTTGAAGGCAGCCTGCACTGTGGTCTTAGCTAAATTACATCTTTATAGTATTTACTAGATGTGGCTCTATGCCCCGACAGGACCAAAAATGCAGACAGTGAAAATGTTCATCTGAAAAGAAAGAGTTTCTCTGGTTTCTGTGGAGTTGTGATGCTCATTGATTTCATCTGGTTCAAAAATATGCACAGCTATTGTTTTTTCTGTAATAAATAAATGGGTTCAATTTAAGTGAGCGTAAAATTCTGTGCTATACTGTAATGTATACTACTGTAAAGTTCTATTTTCTTAAGACTAATTTTAAAAATCTACCTTACTTATTCATGCACAGTTGAAAAGATTATGTACAAGTGTGTTTTTAAATGTATTGTATTTAGATGGACAAATGAAGATCATTAAAATATGAGGCTTATTAAGATAAGTGCTTGATGAAAGAGCAGGAGGGTTTGTGTTCCAGCCGTCTCCACTGAGTGTAGGGAGGATGATGTAGTTATAGCAAGGTCAAAGAACTAGGTGAAGAAAGCACAGCTGAATGTACACAGCTGTAAATACAAGGAATTAAACCTTCTCTCACATGCATACTACAAGACCAGTAGTGAGTTTTGATCAATATTGCATGAGTAATAACTGCTGAATATTAAATGAGAATTCAGCAGGTAAAATATTCTTCAGCTGCAGTCAGATCATAGCTCTGGCGTCATGAGATGAAAATATGTATATACCGCATATGTATATCATCCTCCATTCTATGAAATAATACATTATTTATATGCTTAAGCAGTCACTGACTGTACAGGATAACCTTTGAAGCTATTGCTGGGAGAGACACATGAACTGACTGATAATATGATGCAGGTTGTACACTGGAGTCAAACACAGCAATTAGAGGGAAAGTCGGAATTATTTAGAAGTGGAAGCAAGTTTGTGTGCAGATGCAGCTTTCTTATTCACTATTATTCTCTCCAATTGTAGTTTTAGCTATGCAAACAAGTGCAACACCAATGTGCAGAGCAGACAAGACAAAAAAAAAAAATAGTAGAATAAGCACAGAAAGCATACATACATACACACACACACGCCGAGTGAGTGAGTCATAGGTGTTTCTGTGTGTCACTGTGTCAAAGAGATTCACGGTGGGATTGCGAGTAAATGGCACAGCAGACTGCGACTTTGCTTATTGTATTTCTACCTGTTCCTGGGTCTGTGCCATTGGCATGTGTGTACATGTGTGTTTGTTCTGCCATTTGCCAGATGTGTCACGGTGCGAGTCAAGTCCCATGTGTATTTTTTTGCAGCAATAATATGAATTACTGCCTCAGAATAAAAAAAATAAGCGTGCTGGTAGGCTGAGTGAGCATTTGTTAAATGCATTTGACCGCTTTTGACCATGGGCAGCCCTTGTTAATCTCCAGAGACTGTCCATAGGTGGTTAGAGTTAACAAGCAAGGTGCGGTGAGCTATGCCCTGCCTCAGTCCCAACATGCACCTCTTCACTGAGTGAGATTAATTACCACACGACTCAGAGCCAATCCGCACCCCTGCTGTTCTGCTACCCCTGGACATAGACATACAGATACTGTACATACACGTAATTCGAGCACATAAAATGCAACAGTGTGTACATAATTAATTACAAGAGCTTCGAGGCAAGCTAAATCCGTTTTGCACGTGATCGATCAAGAGCAGAGAGGGGAGTTGTTGTGGGTGAGGTCTGATTTCAGACACATCCCACCAGCAGTGAAGCATTTTCCTCCAGCGGTTGTTGATTGCTTTCAGCTACGTCCCCCATGCCCAGGCCCATTGTCAGCTGTCCAAGGATGACTGGCTGCAGTGAGGCTCTCATGCTTCCAGTCAATGCTGCCTTTGATGGAGAGCAGGGGCCAGCAGTCTCCTCACCCATTTAGTATACACACCCCACTGGGGGCAGCCAGACCACTACTGACACACAGATAGATAAAACCACAGTCAAACACAAACACACAGGCTAACATACACATTCAGGTGCGCGCACACACACATACTCTCACATACATTCGTCGTATCCCTTCATTTTTTCTGTGCCTTTTCATTTCTTTTTTAACTTATAGAATCATATTTTATTAGAGCTGCATCAGTTATTCGATCAGTCAACAAGACAAGTCGTTTAGTTTGCTCTAAGATATCACAATGGGCATTTTTCATTGTTTTCTGATATATATTCTATATATTCTGTTTTAGGACCAAACAATTAATTAAGACAATGATCATCACATTAATGTATTATGAAAATAATTATTAGCTGATCAATATATCTATATATTTTATACTAATCTTAGAATATTTATCTTAGCTTGTATTTTTTAGCCTGTTTTTTGTCACTCCGTATCCTGTAAAGCTGCAAAAAACTGTATATTAGGGGTTTTTACTATTATTCCTATTATCACTGTTATTGTTATTAGTACTGTAGTAGTAGCAGTACTGCAACTAACTAAAGTATGTTGTACCACATGCAGTGTAATGTATTTTCATCTCTCTCCGTGTCTCTTTTCTTTCATGTCTCTAAGTGACCTAAAGCACACCTCATCAACATGTATGTGGGAGGACGTACTTCAGTCTTTTCCATGAAATAGGCTGCACTTCTGTACTAAATTGTGTAGCCAAGCAATGGAGCTGGGTATTATTGTAGATTTGTTCAAATGCATCCTCTCATCAACTTAAGTAAATAAAAAAATACCACCAAATGGTTATTGATTAGTTTAAATAGATTCTTATTTTATCAGGCGTAGAACATAATGCCCTTCATTTGCCAAATTACAGTTTGATATTGACAGCTGCTGTTAGAGGGCATCCAAGTGTTCAGCGCAGTGCCAACACAGTTTTCTAAATGTGTAACTGTTCATTCAAGCTGACCTTAAAGGGGAACTTCTCAATTTGTGTCCAATGTTGTTGTTGTGTTGTTCAAACTATGGGTGCATGAATCTCTCCTTCACCTCCGTGCTCCTACTGCCGGTGGCCAGGTGCATCACATTGCTTTTTCTCTCAAGCAACCACAAATTTACCAGCCCCTAAGATTTGTTTCAGGACAACATCACTGCAACAGACTTTTCCAAATTGGAATTTCTTCAAATCATTTCTTCATGCATGTGTTTTGAAAGTGCCAAACCTACAGAGCAATCCAGAAGTGCATCTTTCACAGCTCAGTTTGGACACAAAACAATGCACCAATGTCCAAGATAAACTACCGTACAGCTGAAATTGCAGGAACATTCCTGAAACCTTTCAAACAAGAAAGAAGCCTGGGATAGGCTCTGTATGCTTAAGCTTTCTGACAGACATACAGCTGTATACACTGGAGCACTAGGAGCACAGTCCCCTAATGAGGAATCAGCAGTGGCTGTTTACGGTAGAAAGACATTGTGCATATGTCGCAGACTGCACAAAAAAGCCATGATAGTGATGAAGAAGTGAAAGGTGGCATGCGGTAAAGAGCATGGAGAAAAAGCCCATACATTTCCTATATTCCTGTCCTATCTAGCCCGCGGCTGTGAAATGTGCTGGATGTGCCTATATTACTGGTGTGTGGAGAGGCACTGCGGTCCATCCTCTCACAGCGACAGGGTTTTTTAAAACAAAGCTCCCTGAAGACAGGAAATGCTGGCTTGAGCGGTTTTCAGCTGGAATGTGCATTTACGCCTTGGTATCCATGACAGAGTCTATCCTATTGTCTAGAGGAGCCATCGTCGTGGCAATGGAGCCTAAATGAGGCCAATAGTGGTTCTCTGCTCGGTCCCCAGAGTCTTGCCTGTTTAAAAATCGATTCTCTGCTTGACTAGGGACAGGCTGGGAATAGAGAGAACTGGAAGAAATGGAGAGGAAAGTGGCGGAAAGAAGGAGGGAGGGGGTTAAGAAAGGTTGCAAAATAGATGAAAGATACCACAAATGAAAGATTCAGCCACATCAATTATTGATTCGTTATCATATCAGTCCATTATAATACTTGACAAACACGCTCATGAGATAAACATTATAAGGGACAAATCAAGCTTGATTTTCTCATTTCCTGCATGCCTTGACTCATGTAATTGGCTAATGTGCTTGTCATTTTTTTCCTTGCCATGTTTTTCAAATGTCTTGATTATGAAAATACTCATGAATAAAAATCCTGGTTCTGCATAAATGTAAGTTAATGCAGGATCTTTATCAACTACAAGATGTATATAAAGCCATCTCCTGTACAGTTAGTTATTGTACAATCTGCACAATATTATTCCAGCATTCGTTGCACTGACAAGAGACTCTTACTTGTACAGTACAGTCGCCAATCAAACTAACACTGCATATATACACTGTATGGCTTTCTGTTTAACTGTTGTTGATCTCTATTTTCATACCTACTTGACTGTTTATGTTTGCTTAGCTTTGTTATCTTTGTTGTTTTATGGCACTGCATGTAAATACACTGAGTCTACAACTGCAGTCAAATACCTGCAAATAAACCTGATTCTGTTTAAAATATGATGAAGTACTCCTAATTTATTGTTTGTTTTAAATCATAACTTTAAAAACCAAGAAACTGCAGAATCAGTTGTCCTGTCCATCCATCCCGTTTTCAACTGATGGTCTATCGTCCCATAACCTTAACCACGTGGTTGTATTTGTAACCATGGCAACAAAGATCCCCTAAACAATTTTGCTATCTTAACCCAATGACTAAGGGCTTATTTACGCCCAACCATGATCTTTCCTAAACCTAACCAATGCATTTTTATGCCTAAAACTAACCAGATCTTAACCATAACGTTGTCACATAATAAAATATATTTATTTTTCAATAATTATTTCTTTTTTATCAGTTTCACAAGACAATAACAAATGATGTCATCCCCCCTATAGAGCATCAGATCAGAAAACGCTTACGTTGTTGTGTTGTGTGTTGTTCTAAATGGCAGTAACAAACAATATTTTGTCATTTAATTTGGAGGACTTGTTGGCAGAGAATCTAGCTATTTATCTAAGGTTTAAAAGATATTGTAAACCAATAAGCAGAAGGCAGAAGTTAGACCTAATGTCTCATCTCAGCTCTCACAACGTTCCAGTGTGTGCACATTAATATGATACGGTGACTGGAACTTTGTGTACCACAGTTTCATGACCAATCTGATAAAAAACTTGACAATTGACTGCTCAGCCACAGTGATGGATTATTTTCATCAACTAAATAGAACTGTTGTTAAAAATATTTTTAGTGATTTGGAAAAAATGAGCCCATGAGGTTTCATAAAACTAATCTCAAAAAGTTCTTAAAGTCATGCACTGAACACTGTGAGGACGTCAAATGTAAAAAGTTTACATTATCTATTAAGATATCACATCCACAACAACCTCTGCTGGACCAAAAAATAGCAACAACTCACTTTGTTCATGCCAAAAAAAGAAACCAAAGCATATACTGCAAACACAAACCATTGTAACTTACCAGAGTTTAGAGGGTTAAACCTGACAGTATATCACGGACTTGCACTGAGGTGAAAAAGTCTTCTCTCCTACTTCACTGCTTACAAAGAGCCTAAGATGCTGTCAGTATTTGGCAGAGACAGATATATGGGCTTCATCAGCTACTGGACCAATGAGAGCAACTTGTGGGTGTTGCAGAACAATAGCTACAGCCAACCGAAAGCCCCAAACACACAAAGAGAGCAAGGGAAGGTGTATGAAAGCCCTGTTAAAAAGATGACGACTTTCCGAGCAGACAGTATCACACGCTCACTGGGGACGAAGGGGTGGATGGGGCGGTGGGGGTGGATGGAGGGAGCATGGGGAATCAGAGAATGTTCTGTTGTTCTTATTTATACATCCCCTCCCCTCCACCCCACCTCACTCCTGCTCCCCTGTGTGTGAATTACAGTCCATAAGCACCGATCGATGACCTTCAACCGTATCTCGCCTCTCGACCAAACATGCTCACCTTTTCGTCTCAACCCAACCCTCATGCACACTCCAATGTGTGACACAATGGGACTCCTAAACCAATATCTCTGAATAATATCCAGCTCCACTACTGTACAATAGACAATGCACAGCTATAGATTTCTTCTTTCTTTCTTTCTTTGCACTAGTGATGTCCAGGCACAAACATGTAGCCAAAGGGAAAGTGATGCGCCTTTGTGTGTTGAACGTACAGTTTTTTGGAGACAGTGAAAGTCCAACTGCCATGTCTTTCATGTGTAATGATGATTAGTGTTATTTTCAAGTATACTGATCTGTATAATCATATATGTAGCTACAGACTCTGTAGCATAAGAATATTTGTCCATTCATAGTAAAAAACTGTTACATTATTCTTCATCTAGGTTGCCTTCTTCTTTTACTTAAACATATGCTGATATTATAATAATGTAAAACATATACTGTAGGATAGATAATTTCTTCTCTTATTCAGTGTGTCTGTCTCTCTTGAGTTTATATAGTATGTAGACTTACTGATACCAGTACAATGTTTAGGTTTACTGCATATATGTTTCTTTATTTTAACAACTAAAGAGGTTAAAAAAGGATGGCATCAAAACAATCTGATTTATTTCAATAAAATTATTTTGTCTGTCGGAAATGGCTGTTAACTTTAACATCTAGTATCCACTTTAGCTACTGATTCAGAATTTTTTCTTTTTCAAACCCCAGCTACACACATATCAATACATGGCCACACTCACACTCAGTATCATTGATTGTTCTCCAACCACTGCTGCATCTATACTAGAGTGCAGCTGCTGTGGGTCTCAGAGAGAGGGGAAAAGGCCCTGCAGGGAGCTGTACGGTTATCTCAGATGGAATCGTATTACAGAATTTATGTGAACAGAAACAGAACTGTAAGTCAGTGAATCTGTGTGTTTGTGTGTGTGTGTGTGTGTGTGTGTCCGCTGTGAGGTTATCCAAGGTTTTGTCTGAAGAATATGGAAAAGGCTTTGCCGAGTGCTATCCTGGCCCGTGAATAGCCACAGCTCTTCACAGGCCATGTGTTCAGCATCTTGTGTGCGGCAAATTATAATTGGCGACATAATACTGCCATATTACTGTCATATGTTGGCAAAGCATTGCAGAGAAGCCAGAAATGAGGAGACATACCGGGGCTGGAGAGCATGGGTGCAAATCCAGTCAGTTCTCTTTTTCTGACACCCTGCTAGGCCTGGGCAGGCTGATCTGCACTGGTGTGTGGACGGAGGGAGAAAAGGAGGATGGGAGGAGGAGAGGCAGCAGGAGAGAGCGGGGGAGAGGGGGAGGCATGGCAGGGGCTGCAGAACTAGGAGAGGTGCCAGATCACTGCTGGAGCCAAGAACATGACTGACTGGGCCTGTGTGTCAGATCAGTGTGCACAGGCATACAGACACACAGGCACACACACACGCACACACTAGCATATGCAGGATGAACAGACACATAGATGTCACTGACCTTCGACAACAACACTGCAATGTCACAGCTCTAACAAACTGAGACACCAACGCTTCGTGGTCATCTTGTAAAGATTCACTATTATAAGTACTTAAAAAGCAGCTGATTGTGTTTGCTCTTGTCTAATATGAGGTGTCTGTATCCAAGAATTTCAGATCTGAGCCCATCCTCTAGCAAAAAGGCCGTCTGGTGTTCTTAAGTTCTTGCCATGTCTGTGCTTGGGTGAGTGTTTAAAGACTTTTAACTGTTGGCTTGGAGTCGGTACCCACTCATTACTGACCGATGGCATTAATAGCTAGTACCCTGTACACAATGTGAGCCTACATCAAAGCCGGCAATACAGTATTTATGGCGGTCCCTACTCCCCGGGGACTCATTGCAACATAACACAGAGCGCTGCAGCTGACAAAATAAAGTGTTTTAGCTTTAATAAACTAGAAACACCTCTCCTTCTCTCTTCTCCTCTTATTGCTTCTCTATGTCTCTCTCCCTCTCTTACTTGCCAATTCTCACATGACCTTGTCTCTGTTTTTGTCTTCCTGTCTTTGTAACTCAGAGCTGGGTCTATCTGAGTGGATTTCAGAGACAAGTTGACAAGCCAAGTAACAGAAAATTGAGATTAAGTCCCTCCTCTCTCTCTCTCTCTTTCTCTTTTTTTTTTTTTTGTGGTCCAGTCCACCGAGAGATCACAGCTTAAAATGTCACTGTTGTGAGCAAATCTGATCTTGAAAATACTGACAGCTTTCTTACAAGTAACTGCCAGTGCTGAGATTACAACATCGACGTCTCCAAGGAATGCTACAACGATGATTCACTCCCCGCACCAATTCTACAAAAAAAAAGGGAAATGATTAAATTATACCTTTAAATGCAATTTCATCCTGTAAGACAAGGCATTTCGCCATGACTAATCTTGTGTGTGTAAGTGTATGTGTGTCACAGAGAAATAGAAAGAAGAGAGAGAAGGGAGCAGCGTTTCTTTATTTTACATTCCTGTACTCTTTTCTGTGTGTGTACACGTGTTCATATCAAATCTTTTACATGCGCGTCCATGAGACAAGATTTTCCCAGGACCAATGAAAAGTGACAGCTGAGAGGATTATTCTATTACGGCTGGTGAGGTTTACTCTGACAAAACAACACAAAGAGTGAAACCTAATAAGGTCAGATAAGATCCATTCTATCTTGTTCCAATTCCAGACATGATCATATGATAACTAATCAACATTGTCCAGACAGTTTTTTCTCCTGATAGTCAGGTCTGGTATTGTTTACTTACACCAGCAGCTGACAGGACCTGACACCAGCAACACATCTTGCAAATGTAATGACAAAACAGGTAATTTGGCATTGCCTTTCAAAAAGACTTGTGTGAACATCATCTGATTTGGTGTCACTATTAGCAGGACGACATCACAGGTCAGTGTCCTGGATGCTATGAAGAAGGTTTGGCTAAGTTTAGGCAACTGAAGCTATACTGATTAAGATTAGGGGAAGACTGCAGCTATGGTTAAAGAAATCTTCTTGTTGGGGCGGCTGTGTCTCAGGAGGTAGAGCAGGTCATCCACTAATCAGAGGGTCGGTGGTCCGATCCCCGACTCCTCTTGTCCGCAAGTCGAAGTGTCTTTGGGCAAGATACTGTACACCAAATTGCTCCCGATGGTTACGCCAGCACCCTGTGTGGTAGCTTGATCCCATCGATGTGTGAACGGGTGAATGAACAGCAGAAACATTGTGAAACGCTTTGGATAAAAGTGCTATATAAACTCAGCCATTTACCATTTAAAGAATTAATGGAAAATAATGTTGATGGGAGATGCAAACAGTTGTCTCTCATGTCACAAGCTCTGTTGACCCGTTCACGCACCCTGACATCCTCCTTCAGAGGTTTTGCCGCACTATAACAAAGTCCAGCTACTTCTACCTTTGATCTTGACAGACAGCAGACATCATTTATCCAGCTTCAAGAAACCCTCATCAGGAGGTTACTGTGTATGCCTCACTCATAGCCACACAACCCTGGTTCGATTCCAGCTGGGGACCTTTGTTGCATGTCATACCTGTCTCTCTGTCTCCCCTTGTTACCTGTTTGCCTCTTCATTGCCTCTGCTTTAACAATAACTTCTGGCTGATGTGGTTTTTCCACAAGTTCAATTACTTTTAAATCATCAAAATTACATATACCCCTTGTCTCTCATTGGTAAATTCATAATCTATGAATATATAAATATTGTTCATCTCAAAAATGTAACTACTTGGTACAAGATGTCTCCTACATATCTGAATTCTCGGTGTATCTGCACCGAAGGCTAGAAATTTTCACATTACACTTGTTTAAGACCACAATCGGCCACCGAACAAATTGTGATGTCACAAATCATGCTCGTATGTGCACATGTTAAACTGAGATTTAAGGTGAGCACAGAGAAACTTTCCTCCTTCAGCAGATGAATGTGATAATATCATTCTGCACAGTGAAAGTCAAACATCCAAGTAAAGTAATAATATTTTTGAGTGGAGGAACTTTAATATTGGCTTTGTTTGTAATAAAGGTTTGTCTTTAAAAATAGCATTAATAAAATGCAGGCTTCCAGTGTTATGGAAATTAAGTATTTGTATGCATGCATACATACAATCAGTTTTCAATTGTGCAGTCAGACCATGACACAAGGTTCAGTCAAACATGTGTACTATTATTATTATCACCCCCACCCCCCCCCCCTCTCTCTCTCTTTCTGTTTTTTTTTTTTTTTTTTTAGGGAAAGAGTTATCCAAAACCAGTGGAGCAAAGAGGAGCTCAGGATGTCTGAACAGCAAATGAAAACAAGCTTGGATACCCTCTTTTAATTTAAATTTCTTAATTCCCTCATCTCCGCCTCTCGCTAACTGCACTCTACCCATCCAGCCTCCTTTATGTAACACTTGTTCACCTTTACGTAGCCTCTATCTACTCTCCTCTCTCTCTAAATTCCTTCTACCCTCATTCTTTCAGATGCCCTCATTTTGCAAAACAGTTCTGTACAGATGTCTACACATACTGTAAAAGAGAGTTTCACCTGGTGAGTAAAGTGACTCCAAGCTACAAATCAACACCACTTTTATCTCAATACTGTGACTGCTGACAGGTAATGCTCTCAGGTGATTGAATTAAAAGGTAGAGGTCTTGAAAGTGACTCACAGGCCTGATCTTACCACATACAGTTGTAGGTGGGGCAGGAACTTTGGACGGAGAGCTAGAAGTTAGAGTGTGAAAGAAATAATAAGACGAATATCAGTGGAGCAGAGTGTCTGCTCTGCGCTAAGAGAGTGTCAGAGAGGTTATCAGTGAGATTTCAATGGAAGTGAGTTCAAGCAGCCATTGGCAAGTATCCTGTAGTCTCCTGCAATGATGTTTTAACCAGTTAATCATTTTGTCCTCTGACTTAAGTAGACAGCTCATTTGCACCCAATGTCCTAACACAACAAAAAACTGACAAATAGATTTAAAAAAACCATCATATATGGTTAAGTTGCAATGAAAATAAGGAAGGAAATCCATCACTTTGTCTTAATGATCTTAAACAAATAATACAATGAGACAAGTATAAAACACTATACTGCAGCTATTATTGTTATAGCCGCAGCTACTCTAATGATGCTTTAATCAGATGTCCTCTTTCTGATGGAAATTATTCCAATTAATAATATGTTTTTATTAATAAAGGGGGAAACTATCATCTAAAATACTGTATATATAAATGTCACTCATGTTCAGTCTGTTCAATTCAATCATGCAGCTCACCCCAGTATAACAGTGGTTACAAACCACTGAGCCGCAGACCAGTACTGAGCCACAGAGAATTTGTTACTGGATCATGAGTAAACCGCATGATTCAGGAAACAAAAGTTGAATAATAATTAAATAACTTTGTAGGCTATTTTGGAAGTTGAACTTCACATCAGTGCTGCATCTTTTCTCATAGAGTTGCAAAGTAAGAAGAGCTATTTCGGGGATCGTTGGTTCTGGAAGTAAAAATGCCATTAATATCTCCCATAGACAATGTTACATGACTCACAGTTTGGGTGCTTCTGTATCTTAGATCAGCATGAAACTCTCCCAGTGAAATCAAAAAGAAAAAAGAAACTGTGTTCAAATATCTGGTTCTTCGATAAAAAGTCGAAGATACAAGAATGTGTACATAAATATTGGTTGGTGTTAGATTGGAGCAGCCAGAGGGATGATTTGTGAAACTCTTGAGATTTTAACCTGAACCTTAATCTAACCCTAACCTCACAAGAGTTGGTCCATCCAGCTGATCCTACCTTACCATAAACATTTTGGGGTTTAAGTTAACAACTAATCACCAAGCTTAAAATTTGGTCACATGCACTGCTAACAGCAGGCAGAAGCTAAAGATTACGGTGTTGAGAAAACTGATTTTACAATCTACAGAATGAATCAGTTCAATTTCAATTTCTGGGTCATTTTTGAGTCAATTCAGCAACTATGGCTTCATGTTTTAAACAACTTGAACGACTAACTGTTTTGAATTAATTACCGCTCTGATTTGTGCCTCTTCTCCATTGTAACAGCGGCCGAGGTTCATGGGTATTGTAGTATTCTTAGCCGTCCGTCAAAATCACAGACAAAACATAATTTCTCAGAAACAACGTTGATTTAATTGAAACTGATGATTATAATATAAACCTCTAGGATTGTTACATTATCCAGGACAGTCCTGAGTTTCTATGTTCAGTAATTTTGAGGAGATCGTTTAAAGAAACATTTGAAATGGGAATACAGAATGAGGAAAAACACTTCTGGAACCACTTCGCAACTCCCCTTTCTTCCTGCCCACAACAACAGGATACACTTTTTTAACCAGAGTGGGTCCTCAGTACGTGGCATTATTCCTTCATCACCCACCAGGCTACTGAATCTGCATGTGCTGTGGAGCTATTACTGCTGTAACTAGCAAGCTAACATGAGTAAACAAACAAACAAACATCATTTGAGAGTTTTTGCAAAGAAGATATGGAAAATTAGATGCCTAACATGTGTGTTCTAATATCCCCCCAACTCCCAGCCAACGGGTCAACATAACAGTCCACAGTGCAAAAACTGCCTTTGTCCTATTCTATGTTTAACAAAAACATCCTAGAAAGAGCTTTCAGACAATTTACACCTGACATGCATCATGTATCATACTGCGATGTTATCACATAGTTTATTTTCCTCACCTTCTCAAACTCCACCCCCAATTTCCTCCTACCCATTTCAAACACTGTATACATATAAAAATTACAGGCTAATTTAAATTATATAAGTGCTTCTAACCTTTGCATCCTCACAGAGATCAACTATCATTTAGACCTATAAGCTCAAAAGCTTTAAGTTCAAACTTAAAGGTCTTCAAACCAGCATCTAAATGCCATTGTCTTAATTT
The DNA here is from genome assembly GCF_963924715.1 of Thunnus thynnus. Lineage (NCBI taxonomy): Eukaryota > Metazoa > Chordata > Actinopteri > Scombriformes > Scombridae > Thunnus > Thunnus thynnus. The sequence goes on from NC_089527.1 coordinate 23,529,842, forward strand.
GTGAGATGGAAGCCTGATTTATTGCACATGTTTGGTTCCTCTGAAGGGCAGTTAATCACGTAGTATTCTCTCTGTGCTGTTTATTGTTCCTTTATTGTCAATCAATGTGACAAGGAGGAGATGGTCTTTTAAAACATGACACTCCTGCAAATATCAATTCCAATAGTTCAATGATGAAAACAATGTGCATGTGAGTGTGTGTGTTTGTGTATGTGTGTGTGTGTGCACGCCAGTGAGTGAATTAATGAATTAGCTCTCAACCGCAACCTATCCTCAACCTTTTCTGCAACAGGGACACAAATCACTGACCTGTCCTTTCTGCTGTGATTTAGAGGGCTTCATCAGACAACAGACAGACGAGAAGCTTCCACTCCCTAACACTGCTCTGTATTCTGGATCTATATGTTATTATTATGTGATTGTATGCGTCTGTGCATAATTGAACATTTTGAACCCTTGAGCCAATATGCCTCAAATGAATCCTCAGCTTCCACATCAAAATGATTATTTCTAAACAAACCGTGTTTAATCGTCTGCATGCCTCCGCGGCACTCTCCATCTGGAGGATGCTGTGTGACAGCTTCCCTTAAATTACAAATATCAATCTGCCACAGTGGGAGCTCAGCTGCCAGTGGCCTCATGGGGGTCCACGTCAAAGCAACCAGCCTTCAAAACAAAGCCATCAAAACATCAGGCTCACTAGATGCTTTGCTCTGAAACAATCACATCAGTCAACTGATCATAATTCTACTAAAGTGGACAAATGTTTTCACACTACAGGCATGTGAGGTCTATGTTGATGCGAAAGGCTCCTGATAATACAAATAAAATAACAGCTTATGTGAGCTGGGTTCAGTTGGAAAGCTGAACTGAAGTTTGCCCAGTATGTGGTTCTGGGTCAGCTATGTGTGGGTCCACCCCTCTCTCCCCCCGTGGCAGTGACCGACAGACGCTAGCACCAAGGGCTCCCAATCTGCTGTGTGATCAGCGGGACTCTCCCTAAGCACGTTCCCCCTCCTCATCACCGGCTGTCTGCCCGCGGCAACACAACCACTTACACTCCATCCACCCGCTTATTGATACACTTCACCACAGGATCGCCTTCGAGTGCTCGGGAAAAGCAATGGGTCTGTGGGGTTGCCTAATTCAATCACTGTGAGGGGAAAACACACACATCATTCATCACCAACATAAGACCAGTCCAGGAGGACTCTATACCAGCTCTTCCTTCTTAGTAGAAGACCATTAACGCACAGATAAATCGCCTTGCTGTGGTCCCACTCGGCACTTAGTGAACCTAGTAGGGGTTACATGTGCAGTAATATCATGTAAAGATATTTTATACACACTAGATCATGCACATACATAGATACCGGGTAATAGTAATCACAGAAAAGAAATGCAGTCAATTATCAGGGGCGCAGTGGATGCCATGGCTCCCTGAGGGTTAATTTGATTTCAACATGGGCTATATATCGGTTCCCCAACTGCATTTATAGCAGGCATGGTGCACGCCTTGTGCATTATACAGTCCCAATTGCATGTTTAACCCTGTGCAGTCCAAAAAGAAACTAGAGAAGGAGAAAATGAGTGCAATCATCAGTAAAGATTTGGAGTCTCCACGGCATATTTATAAAATGCAACAGCAAAAATGATGTGTGATCCTTTTAATGTACCAGGAATACAAAGGCTGAGAGACAGCAAATCCCTGATGGCAACACTTACAACACTACAACATCGCCTTAAAAGGTTTTATGTCTCCTGTGTTTGTATATTTTAGCATGTTTTCTAACACAGAGCAGACGACAAGAAAAGATATGTGTTGTGTGACTAAATTTGAATTAATTAGAGAAGAATGAGAAGTTAAATGAGGAGATACTTCTATCAAATAAATATTATATAATGAAGCAGCATGGGCAGACAGAGGTCCTGGAGTTATTACAGAACTGGAGTACATCTCGGTAGTATGAGCCTGTTTCATTTTCACAAAGTCTCATTGCCAAACCAAGAACAACTTTATAATGATCAGCTAATTGATTTTAACACACATGATGAAGCCATTTACTGTAAAGCAAACACTGTAACGCAGGGCCACAATTGAGAAAAAGGCACGGCAAAGTACACGGGATATATGACACAATGTGTCATAATACCATGAGCAGTGTAACTATGGGATTTGATGTCACAATTAAGATGGGTAACATGAAATATGTATGAAGCATATTAGCATAATGTACATGGTGGTAGAATGAATGTCATTATTGGCCTACATTAAGAGATGGTCTGTATTCTCTCTAAAAAAAAAAGTCTATTACAATGAAATGATAATTACATTACAAAGAATACATGACTGTAATTTTTTTTGAATACACACTAATCCCATGTGTTTACACGAGACACCTTCAGAATGACATACATGCATAGCTGCTCAAATATTTAAACATAAAATGTAACTGCAGCCAGACATGACGGGACATGATGGGAAACCGAAGTCACGCAACATTTCAACTCAGAAAAAAATCACCCCCGAGTCGAACAAAGGAGCTTTCTGTTTCAGCACCACGGACAGTTCCTGTCATCTTCCCGGCAGGCAGCGACGGCCTGCCAGTTTTATCTGCCGCGCTGTGGAACATCAGACAGAAGTGACTTTACGAATTCATTAACGCGAGGCCCTCATAAAAGTTACACCGAAAATCCAGAGTGACACGGAAGCATGCTCTTTCATGACTTTTCTCTTAGTTCACAACGTGAACTAGAGATGTGGCTCACCTCCAGCTGGCCACTGGCGCGTCGTCACTGCCAGATAGATATAGGTCACCTGACTAACTAAAAAACACTGTCTGCTCTCATTAACGGTGTACAGGCGCGGCCTCGGTGTCTTATCAAAACGAGCAACCAGCTAGACAGCATTGCGTGAGTGTATGTTTAACCTAAATAGCCTCCCGTGTGTGTGTGTGTGTGTGTGTGTGTGTGTGTGTGTGTGTGTGTGTGTGTGTGTGTGTGTGTGTGTGTGTGTGACAGAGAAAAAGAGAGAGAGAGCCTACCTGGACACAACCATGCGCTCACTTACTGCACATGTTCAAGATGAGCCTTACAGATCACCAACTATCTGGCTTCAAAACGACTTGCAGCAAACACAACGTAAAAAAACAACAAAAAAAAAAACAACAAGAAATACGGCTGACAAAAGGGTTGTCTATAAGGCTCAAAGTGGATCTGACCCGGGCTCACTCTCAGTCAGAAACGGGATCATCATCAATCATCACTCAGATTCCTGCGTCATGCGTCGGTATTCGCACCGTTCCACCCAAGGGGACCGCGCTGTTTGTCCACATGGGAAACTCATACAGTATAGGCCGACATGGCAAGAAACCCGAGCCTGTTAGGATGCACACTGCTGAAGCACAGTTAAATGGTCGTGATGACACAGATTAGCTTAGTCGGGGCAACAATTAAAACAAACAAAAAAAAAAATGACAGCGTGTGCGCGAGTTTTGGCATCTTCGTGTTTCTCGAATATAGACTCTGCACCTACAATGACGCACACAATCATCTGAAACCCAATCACTGTGAGTGTGTGTGTGCACGTGAGACACACACACACACACACGCACAGAGAGAGAGAGAGAGAGAGAGAGAGAGAGAGAGAGAGAGAGAGAGAGAGAGAGAGAGAGAGAGAGAGAGAGAAGTTGTTTTTTGTGGCGCAACCATTAAAAAACTTAAGTTTATTTCATTGTTAAATCGTTGCCTCAGTACATCCAGCCGCCTATATCCTTCGTATAAAGACAGGATTGTGAATATAATAAGGCTTACTGGTAGACTGCCTTGAGGGAAAGCTGCCGCTTCGTTTACACCTTTATCTAAATCCTCTCCTTAGTGAGCTCCAGTGAGCCCGGCGGGCCGGTGTGTGAGACTGCACTGCAGAGGGCTTCTCCGGCATCTCCATCATTAAGCTCATGAGCAAACATTTCGTGAGCCAAATATACAAAATAGGCTCACTCAGACCAAAAAGCACAAACATTGATTCCCTCTCACACTGCGACACATACCATAACTTTAATTATTTATCTACTGCATCCCTGAATCTTTGTAGCCTATATAATCCCATATTCGACCGAATTTCTTTGCTGCAACAGTGGCAGGTGCTGAACTTCTCCGCCTTGAAGCCTTTGACTGGCTCAGAGCCTTTTTAAACTGATGAATATTACATCTCCTACAGCCGTAATTTTTCTAGAATAACTGCTGCAACTGTCCGACAGAAACCCAGAGTCACAGGCGATCAATTCATTGCCGCACTAATCGAAGAACCAGTTAAATTGAGGTCTGCGAACTTTATCAAATGGTCTGAAAAAGAACCGTGTTATGTCGGCAAGCCAAGGGGAAAACTGGCCTACCTTCAATTCGATTCCAAAATGGTACGACGCCGTTTGTCAGTCAGTGGGGAAGGCTTTGGACATCACAACTCCGGGTCAATAAAGAGAACACGTTTCCATAAAATGGGTGGAAGCCAGTGATAGTCTGTGTTTCAGCGAGGTCACCCATTCAGCCAATCGTCCGGTTTAAATCCAAACAGAATAATGGAGATCTTGTCTCTGTCCTTTGGGGAAGAAGTGCGCCAAGCGCTCTCCTACGCAGATGTGACTTTGCGCGCTTGAAATAAAACGGATGATGGGTAGAAAAAAATACTACTACAACCAATAAAAAATGTAAAGCAAAACGAGTGGGGGCGAAGCTGCCAAATGATCACCCCCCCTTCCCCCCAAAAAATCTGACACCTGACTTTTTACGCAAATCGTGCTCAATTACTAATCCTCTCCTGGGTGCTTGACCATCCTAGACTCACTGGTTTGGTGTGATCCCCACTCAGCCGCGCCGCGGTGGAGATGGGAAAAAGAAATGTATGGATAAAATGGTCAGATCCGATGGGGGGTTTCCTCCACAGCTCCGCTCTGTAGTTGCAATGCACACGACGAGAAGTATCTCTCCCCGGTCCTAGTGCACCACACACCGTCCCCTGCTGGCTCTAACACACGCCGCGACTGCACCTGCACTCAGTCATTTTCATCGATTAAACAGTGAAATGGATGAGGGGAAAAGACATTCCAGCAGACAGGTATAATTCAACTCAGCGCTTGAACGCTGAACAGAACGGGATGTGCAAAAAAAAGGGGTCCTCACTTGTCAGAAGCGAGTGAAGAGGGGTAAGGATGAGACAGAGAGAGAGAGAGAAAGAGAGAGAGAGAGACAGAGGGAGAGAGAGAGAGAGAGAGAGAGAGTAACAGAAAATGACAGAGGGACTAGTCTTAACATTGAACCACCACTTAGCCTATAATCCCGCATACTGCTGATGTCTCAGCCTTACATAAGAGCTTGGAATAAAGTCTGGAATCAAAGTCTCGTTTATGTTAAATGTTCCCACAAATGATTCAGTGCAATACATGTACGATATGTTTTTGTTTGGGGTTTTTTTTGCTTTTTAAAATCCAACTTTAAATTGTTTTATTGCTGCCATTAAAAATGAGCAAATAGAGTTCAGGATACTGAGCTGAGAAAAAAAACCCTCAAATTAAATGGAATCATTCAGAGATCAACATGTATGTAGTTGTGGCACAGAGGGGAAAACATGGTGGAGAGATGAGCAACATGGAAGTCAAGCAAGTTGAATTTTTGAATTATGCAGTCAGCCAGTGATGAAAGTATTCTGTCAACAAATGTTTATGGTGTCTATCAAAGTGAAAGTGGATTCTTTAAACAAGACAAAATAGGACCACCTCTGATCCCGATTGTCTTACATTGTGCTGGTTTTCTATGGCCAGAGATATTTAAAAAACACAAGAACAAGCTACATTTGAAGCAATTTTAATGTGCTGGTATTAAATCCTGCTAGAAGTCCAACACATGAATGTAGGCATTGCAGATAGATGAAATATGGGTTAATAGGAACCTATTAGGTTACCTGCTGTCCACTATAATCACTCCCAGAACCTGCTGCTGCTTTCTTTAAAGAGAGAGGGAGGCTCAGGTAAGGTTGGTGAGATCTCTCATGTAGCCTATTCATGTATGCAGAAATAAAATACACATTTAATTCAGTCAGTTTGGAAGGTTTTCAAAACTCTGAAAGTATGATACTTTTACTTCTTTTCTGATGTGTTTTCTATTCCGTCACTGGCAGATCTACTAACCCATTTTGTGTGAGGTGAATTTAAGATTTACATTGCACTTTGATTTATCTGGAAGATTACAGTAAAGTGCCTCCAACCCTGGTATGTTATGTTATGAGTAGTTGTGCAGGTTTGTGTGGTGGAGAAAACAGTCCAAACTAGTACAAAAATCTCATGTCCTATTGAAGTTACCTTAATTACGAGTTAACGACTTGTAAATAGCATACATGTCAACCTCCAAGTCGTAATCACGACTGGGAAACTGGGATTTTTCTGAAAGCTCAGATATATCCAACTTGGCATTTTATAATAAAGAAATGCCATAAAACCAAGCAAACATGGATGCCTCACATCAGCCAAAGTCCATCATTCAGTGTAATTAAACCAAAATTTAGTGGATATAATGTAATTTTGTCAATGCACAGTTTTAAACCCTCATATGATCAACTCAGTTATCGTACAACCTTCCTGAGTTGTCAGATGATGTGAACACTTGTTCCCTCCCATCCATCCGACATAACAAGAGTGTGACATAAACTCACACAGGTAAATATGTTGGGTAATTAGACTTCCTCTCAGAGCTATGTGTGCATGTACAGACTGTGCTTGATAGACATCTCGCAAACTCTCCCGTTGGTTTTGTTGCACCTGTTGGACAAATTACATCTTTATCATTCTTATTGGGAGTTTGGTGACAAGACACGATTCCTTTCATAGCACCCGCCTTCAACCTGAGCTGGAGTCTAATTACAACATGAAAAATATAATGAATGATTCAGTTCTTTCATGAATCTCAACTCATGGCTTAGTATGAAGTACATAATTCAAGTAATTTCTGTCTGACAAAATGTGTTAACTCAGCTGAAATCACAAAAACACACACGAGATATGAACACTGTACTCCATGTCTTCCTATCATGTGCGTTTTTTCTGTTTGAGGCTTTTAGGTTAACAATGTGTTTGAATAAAAATTGCTTTTCAATAATAGAAAATCCAAAACCAAGGTAAAGGATTAATTTGGGGATTTGAACATAAATCAGGACAAGACCAAACCAAACAAAAACTAAGCTGAGTATATTGGAACAGTTTTTATCACAGAGAGTAATAAGTCGATTTAAAAACCTCTATTTCTTGTCAGTGCTTGAAATTCACCACTCAGTAATTTATCTCAGTTATACATTAAAACTCAAATACATGTAGGCATATTTACAGATTTTTTTAAAGCATATAGTATCCTCTCACTCTTGTAAGTGATTCATTTGCTTCTGTATGTCTTCTATACTGTATGATGTCTATGCTGTTGATATCAGTAACTCTTCTAACCTCCTTTCTAAATATGTCGGGCTACAACAGAATCACCATAAAAGGAAATGTCGACAAATAGAACAACACAATACATTTAATTATTTAACAGTGCTGTGAGCACCCATTCACCTGTGCCAGCTTTCAAACAGCTATGGGCAGATGTGATTTAATTGCTCACATACACTAAAATCCGGGGTGTGATCCTCCATCATGTCAGAGCCATCACCTCTCTTTTGCACCTCACATATTACAAATAAACAGTTTTGCTGGAAGAGCAGATATGTAACAGCTGATAAAAGTCATCATTCATTCATCTAAAGCAGCTACTGCACCCACATGCCCCACTGTAGCTTTTTGATTTAGACTTTTTTTTTAGTTTTGCTTAAGCCCTGATGGCATTTTGTTAGATATATGGTTCTGTGTTGTTGTTGTGTTGACTATGTTCATTTTTGAATAAACTTCAGTCCAAGAAAGCTGCTAAGAACACATCAACCCTTTTTAATTAAAGGTCATCGCAATTAAGAAGAGTCTGCAGATTTACATATTATCCAGCAGCAGTAAATTACTTACAGACAACAGCAATGGTGGCGATGATTTTGCAAAAAAACAAAAGGAACAGAAAGGAACAGAAAATAAATGAATATCTCCATGAGTCTAACGGTAGCGTGAGAGCAAACCAGACACACCTGTGTGTTTGTGTGTCAGTGTGAGGATATACACCTCTCTTTTTATCAAATCCCATCAGGATCTGTGGCATCTGTGAACTAGAGGGAACAGAGAGGGCTGTCTTGTATAATCGCACTTGCCCAGGGCTCAGGAAACTCGTCACAGACGTATCTGCCTCCACAGTTTTTCCTTTCCGAGTATGAGTAGGTACCTGATAGTTGTAGATCGTGCAGAAAACATAAAGCCTGACCGATATGACATAAATCCTCCTCCTCATTCTCTTTAAAAAACTCACTCACTCACTCACTCACTCACTCACTCACTCATTGCTGCCTGCTGATTATTCAGTAGATAAATGGTGCATGAGTGATGCCATAGAAACTGCTGAGAGATCACAGGACCCCATCACATCTTACTCCCACACTTCTTTTTTTCCCTGCTGCTGCTCCACTAAATAGCTCTGAACAGCAGCTTCTTTGACTTCGTTCGCAGCTTCTTTGTACAGTAACAGCTCTATATAAAAGCTCTTTAAAAAAAAAAAAAAAAGGGACCAACTTCACTTTAAAAAGCAATATCTTGAATAAGCATCATGTCCCACTTTCCCGCACAGACAGAAATAGACTTTGCATTAGAATGCAATCAGATAAAGAAACAATTAATTCCTTGGTACAAATTGAAACTAAGGAAATTAATGTGAATTCTCATTGGGACACAACAGATGTACCAAGGCGTGAAACATGAGGGTAACACAATATTAGACCGCACAAAGACAAGCTGCTCCTAACATGAAAGTCTTCAGTCTTCTCCTTCCTTCTTGAACATTTTTGAAGTTTTGATCTACGCTGTTGAAGACTTAATTTTCACACCACAAAGGGTGCAATTATTTTTGGTCAAATTATACAAAACTCAGTACATTCAAATCCACTATTGCATAGTGAATGAAATGAAAAGTGGATTCATGCATATGATGAGGGTGCCTAAGCATTATCTAAATCTCCAGTTTATCTATGAAGAACTGTTCATTTAGATTTGGACAGTAAACCCGCTATAACTGATTGTTTGGGCCACTTTGGTGCAACGCAGGAAAATATAAACACATATTATCACCTTATGACGTTATCATAGCAAATATGTTAGCAAACAGTTGCCTTCTTACTCATCCAGCAGACAAAGAACAACAATAGCCTTCATTTGGAGTTATAGTTCTGCCACCCAACTAATCTAAATCCAATATTCACTCACTTTTGTTCTGTTTTGGTCCTCACAAACTCCTGAGAGGAATGTAGGAAAAGTTTTAGCCGTAAAACCAAAACCATGAATTGAAAGACACTAAAATTCGATGGTGGGAAGCCAGTGAGGGATCCACTAGTGATGGGGCATGATCATATTTTCCCATTAAAGTAAGCTAGTTCTTCAGTTCAATGTTCCTTAATTTTGGACAAATAGAACATAGCTAATCATTTTGCATGTCAGACTAACGAAAGTAATCTCTGCCTCTCATCAGTCTGTTTCCTTTATCTGTCATTTGTCTGTCTCCCTTTTAATCTCTTTTACTGACACACACACACACAGACACACACACACACATACAGGCACACAGACAAGCAGATGTTTCACAGAGTGTGCTGACTGATACATGCCCATTGCCTAATTGCAGGTTTATGGAATCTGCAGGTTGCGGGTGCCAAGCAGTTTCCAAGCGGATGCCAAGCGGGTGCCGCGACAGCAGGTCGTGACCTTCCTGTAATTGTAGAGATAATGCCATTTCCCCTGCTCATCTGGTATGCACATCTGTGCCAGCACAAAACCACCGACAGCAAGTGCGCACAATTGAAATGAAACCTGCACATATGAATGAGTCTATTGTTATCAGTCTCAGAGGTTTACTTTCCAAAATGCTAATTCAGTTTTCAAAAAACCTTCCCTTCATGACTGGTTTCCTCTCTCAACAGTTGATACTGCCAACATGTTACTCTGTGGCCTTGAAAAATACTGGGGATATCTTGTTCTTGATTATTTGAATGATTTGACTGATTCATCCCCTAGCTGGTTTCATCCCCCGGCTGTTGTGATCACCTCCCTTAGCAACTGGCACACCGCTTTCCTGATCAGAGTGGCATCTTTTGATATCACAGCGCCGTGACCTTCAAGCTGGACTGTCCAATACAGCCGTCTGCGATTGTGAGAGTGACATAGCATGTAAGAGAGAAATCAAATGTGAGTTTCACTTTAAAATGCAGAAGAGAGAGGAGAAGGTGAAGAAGAACAAGGAGACACAGGGGTGGTAGATTTAAAACAACTTGTTTGTCTGAGCTTTTACAAGAATGTACCACCTACTGCTGCATGTTGACAGTCTGGAAACACTCAACATTTAACAGCTATTGTGGTACTGTTGTGAGAACGCCTTGGGATATGGCCTATATTTTTTATATTTAAATGTAATATCTTTAAAATGCTCAATGCCAAAAAATAAATTAATCTTTCCTTCTGCTAGGGGTTCCAGTATATTTGGACATAAAATTACATTTCATAGCACTTTTCCTCTTTAACATCAGCCTCTCACTCCCTGATTGTTCTCATGACTGAGGTTGTTTTGTAACGGGAACTTACTTGAATAATCATTGTATTAGTCCAAGTTTTTTTTTCTCCACTGCCTTGTTATTTTACTTTGTGCTGAGGGTTTGTGAGAAGCTGAAGTAATGTTCATAGCTTGGATTCTTTCCGCATGCTGAGCACTGCTAAATATTTCAGCAGGGAACTAGATTTCCTCCCTCTGCAGCTCACCAACAAACCATCTCAAACCCACAGAAATGATCACAAGAAGTTAAAAAAAAAAAAAAAAACAGTGAAAAGCAGAATATCTTCAAAACAGTGAGGAAGAGAGAGTAGGAAATAACTCAGTGAGTAGCACTCTGAAAGCTCTGCTGTAAAAATGGATTTGTGAGCCTGTGGTGAGAAAGCTGAGACGCTTTGAAGGAGCGTAATGGTACAGTACACGTATCACACATACTGTAGATGCAAGTCTGATGGAAAACTGCACTGATGACAAAAAGTAATGCATGCACACTGACTTTAAACCACAAACTGATTTGGATTAACAACATTTTGATGTTGAAAACTATCAATGAGGAGCTAAACCACAAATAAATGTGCAAAAAAATGTCTCATTTCATCTTCTTGGTTCAAACCTCTTGGTGTTACAGCGGGTAGAGTTTGATGGTATATGGTTATGGTAAAAATCTTTAAACGTTTTGACCTTGACAGAGATCCAGTTGGTGTTAAAATGTAGTCTATCTAAATGGATTTGCGAGTTGGAGTCAGTGTGCAAGCGTTAACTATTTTTCATCAATGCTGAGACACTTGTCAACATCATTAGCCAGTCTCATTAAGGTCTCCCATCTAACCTGAATTATACATCAAGCAGCCAATCCAAAGCCTGCATCCAGAGCTGTCACGGGAGCATTCCTCATGATTCCCACTTGAGGCTTTTCCTTTTAATCAGAGGACTGGAGCGGGATCAGCGTTTTTTTTTTCCATCCAAAGGAATACAGGGAAAGGTAGAAAGAGAGAGACGGAGATAAAGGGGGAAGAAAAGATAAAGAAAGAGGTGGGGGTGTGTGAATCCCACAGGTGCAGCAATGTAAAGTGTCATATGTACATGCTCTATCCTCACCCTCTCTTGTATTATCTGGGGCGTGTGTGTACATATGTGCTGTGGGATTTATGAAAAAATTCAAACCATGGTTATATACCTATTGGTCCATTTTTAGAGCATGCCTTCCTTTCAACAAATCTAAAAGAAAAATAGAAATGAAATATGTAACTCAAGGATGCAAATGTAAGTTTGAAAAATTCTACAAATGAAGGGAATAGTTTCATCAAGTGAGGTTAAATTCAAGACATTCCGTCTTTATGTGAAACTATGTTTTTATATGAAAAGTCAACAGATAATTTTCCTACTCGAGATACTTGAGCTTTGACCTCAAGAGGTTCTTGATGTAGACAAACACTGATGCATCCACTTCCTGAGGTTATTATACCACCATGATACAAAATGGTCACATGTTTGCATTCTTTTTTTTTTCCAAGTAAAATATGAAACAGTGGACACTAGAGTTCACTTTGACCACCTCTTTTTACAAAGGGGTTTTATGGGGTGGACAAATGAATACCAAAGTATGACAGATAAAAAAAAGGTTAGAGTTAGGATTAGTTACTATGGGACAAGTAAAGACTTATTTGGACCTAATATTCAAGTCTCCATTTGGCACTTGGCATTTGTACAAGTTTGTAACATAATAATGTAAAGCATTTGAGGACTTTTGTCATCTTGTGTCTTCTATTTCTCTCTCTTTTAACACAAGGTTACATAACAGTCTTTTAATCACATACTGTAACTCCTTCTTAGAACATCAACTTTGTATGAAAACAACTGAACCCCCCTCCGGTCCCTCCCTATCGCCTCTGGTGTTCATTAACATAGAAATTGATGAGCCACAACTGATGCTCTAAAGCAAAGTTCAGACAGCAAGGTCAGCCAAGAATCAGTAATTAAGCCAATCCTTAAAGTGTGGCGGATCTGCTTATTAGTAGTGCAGGACAGGACTCATCCACATAGAACTGAAAATGGAAATAAAAATCCATCTCATTCCCGGAGACGCCCGCAGGACATCAGAGCTCAGCGTGTAAAACAATTACGGACTATTACGAAGGGCATGAAGGGGTGAAAGTGGACTCTGTCTCCTTGCCTCTAACTGCCTCATGTCCTTTCTTTTGAAGGACACAAAGGCTCTTTCCTATTGTGTGTTTATATATATATATAAATATATATTTATATATCTATATGAATCTTTCTGTCCGACATTCACAGACACAGTTCCATCATTCATAAGAGACAAATGTCCTATCTAATGATATTGTTGTGTTTAGAGAAGATGTGAAAAACCTAAGCGGCTGCAGGCTCAACAAAACAGGAAATCAACCCTTTGTCCCAGCCAGAACAAGGTCTGGCCTCTGATATGTTTCTGAGATATGCCCAATTACCTGTCATTTCAAGCATAATTTGGGGGGAAAAGGTACAAGAGCTACAACCGCTACTAACTTTTCCCATCTGCTGGATCTCTCTTCCCTCTGCTCTCTCACATTAAACAGCAATAACAGAAAGTGTGTGAATGGTTTGAAGGACAAAAGGGGTGCTTTTAAGTGCAGTAGAGATGATTTATTCATTGTTTTAAGCTCCATTGTATCACAGGCCCTACCGCAGGTGGTACAGGCGGGCTAGATCTGCACTTAAATTGTCAGACAGAGGCGTAGGCAGGAGTGCTACACTCGCTCGCTCGTTTGTTCTCTGTGTATCTTCCCCTCTTTCTCTGTCTCTGTCATGACACTGCAGTATGAGCTTTGATGCTGATGTTAGGACATGAGGATGTAGCTGGGGATTTTCATACCATACATTAATTTCGCTTTTAGGCCCAAGGGCTCTAACTTGCCTGGTTCTCCCGTCGAAATACACTGCTGTGATTGCAGATTTAATCCCCTCTGACCCGTTGCATACTGCAGGATGGATAAACATAAAAACTGTGAATTACTGTATTTAGCTGGAATATGGAAATTCTTCACTTCATAAAATACCTCTAACATTCCTATTTTTACTTTTTTGCTTTAGTTAATTATCAAAGTATTAGGTCTTGTGCAAGGGCATAAAATAATTCAGAGTTATAATACGTCCACTTGTGCTTTAAGTGCATTTCATTTTGGCAGTTGGTAGTCTGCACTTTTTGTCCCTCCTTTGTTGACTCAAAAGGGGTTGAGTTCTGTACAAAACTGTCATGTGTATTCCCTCCGGGAAGGAAGTGTTGCTGTAACAGCAAAGAACAGCAGAAATACATTAAGAGCTCAGTGACAAAGCAGCAGGACACACAGAGCTGAATCCACCCACTCTATGCTGTAACAGGTAAAACTCAGTTCATGACATGAGGCCAGTTTGTTGTTATATAAATTCTCAGAGGGATGTTTGACCCCCTTTAACATCTTTTCTAGGAGACTCAGGGTCTGGTTACAATGTCTAATATCGAGTGCTATCATTTTTATTGGCAATATTTATGTAGGATTTAATGTCATTACAGTTTGACTCTACCATTTTGTCCAAACAACCCCCAACCCAAGATATAGATCTCTACTCCACTGCAGCCCACCTATAGTTTGGTTACACAATTTTAATTTTTGTACCAGTGAAATCAATCGATCAACATACCTTTATTCATTAATTTTATTACACGTCGTATGTAAGAAATATCCTGGTCTCAATTTGATATCATAGAATTTAATTTGTCCAAAATTCATTTAAAGCTTCTCTAATAACCCATTTGGAGAGAGAGAAAAAAAGACAATATAGAATACTGTTTGAATCTTGACTGAGCTCATGTGTGTGAAACAAACAGTCCTGCGGAGACAGTACATGCAGTTATCCCTCTGTAAGCAGGAGAGCATTTGAAAACAGCTGCTGGAACATCTGCCGGCGCAGTGTCACTCATGCATCAAGTGTTTCCTGTTCATTCTGGTCTAATGAGAGACAGGCCAAGGCACACTGTCAGCGCACCCAAGGCACCACCTACAATTTCAACAATTACAGTGGTAAGTATAATCAATGACACTTCTCTTTGTTATTGTTCAGCAGCTACATCATTGTGACACATGTCAGGGGTTGCAGTCATTGTCCTGTTTGTCTGGAATGAAAAAGGTTGTGGTTTTGAGACAACAAACATTCAGGTTGTTGTCACCTAGTGTGTGTGTGACCATCCCAGTTGAGCTAGACAAAAGACAGTCAGGCTCCTCTGAGTGACCACTATTATATTCGCCATCATTTGCTTTAAAGTGTACAAAATTGAAGCATTTATATTACATACTTTTGTACTCATCTTCAACACAAAAGCAGCCCTGAATCTAATCAGTTACTGTAGAAACTGGCTTCTTTCTGTCTGTCTTCAGTATAGGAAGGAAAAAACACACAACACAAAACAAAGACACAGACTGAGGCAGCGTCATGGAAAGGGAATGAGAACATGAGCATGGTGGAGAAGAAGAAGAAGAAGAAAGCTCCAAACAGCCACCGGTAACAACACACACAAAGGATAAATGCACACACAAAATCTGATGTGGTAGTGGAAGCAAGTTACTGAAGGTCATAAGACAGACTGAGAGAGAAAGAGAGAGAGAGAGAGAGAGAGAGAGAGAGGACAGGAGGAGAACAATATTAGCCTAAAGTGACAATAGGAGGAGTGTTAGATGCTTGCCGCTTCATCATTTTGCCGTGAATGATTTTGCATGAATTTGTGTGATGACTCACAATACGCCGTGATTGATTTGCTCTGCAGCAAAATGCTTATAATTAGTTACTGAAAGTGAAAAAAAAAAATCCTAAAGAAACACACACAAAAACATGCGAATAACTTTCTTGAAAAAGTTAGTTTGCTGCTTGAGGCACTCTTCCTTTCCAAGTATCTGTATACCTACCTCATTTAAAGCTCTTCCATTCATAGTTATAACAAATCGGTCCATAATAGGTCAGCATATTAGGTACATGCTCTCTATATTAATGCATGTCTGGCTAGTCATGCTGTTATTGTTGTGTTCATTACGGTGGGATGGAAAGCTGGAGTGGGTGTGTCATTAGTAGTAAGCTGATCTGGAGTGAGGGAGCAGGAGTCTCCCCTGGCTCGCTCATGTCTGACAGCTGGAAGATTAGTATGAAGGATGTTCTTCATTTGTTAAGTGCTGATACTAATCCCATTTATCCACGTTATGAAGTGACACTTCGTCTTCATCCAGCCAGGGCCAGCGTCTCCAAGATCAACACAGACGGAAATTAAAACCAGAACCTGATGCCCTCATTCAGCCATCAGTTATTCATGTCTGTGCATCTGCTATCACAAAAAACGTTTATTTTTGTTTTGTGTTCTTTTTTTGGAGCACACAGGTAAATACATGCACATACACACATGGAAGTATGTGACTTTTGAAAGGATAAATACTATATGCTTTCTTTTGCAAATAAAATCTCATTCATAAATAATAAAACCCCCAGTCTGCTTAATAGAAAACACCCCCCACCCCCACCCCACCCCCATCTACAAGCCCACATAGCTTTAGTTATGTACTGTTACCAATTTGAGTCTGTCCCTTTGTAATGTTCAACATCATTGGGAATACTCATCATGCTGTTCAGTGTATGATCCACTCACAAATTACAGTACAGACATTGTCATCGGGTAGAAAAAAAATCCACCCTGGAGAACACTAATGTGGGGGGCGCTGTCACTGCATCTCCTCTGAATCAGACTTTACACAAAGTGCCCCCAAAACAACGTATGTTTATGTTCAAGACACAAATACCTTTAGCTTTCATTTAGAAGCAAAGGAGGAAGTGTTATAGTGTTTTACATTTTGAAGATTATTGCTCCATCAATAAGATTTGAAGATTTATAATAGCTTTGACGTCTGCCGTGTGAGCATTGAGTGGCAGCTGTGATTGACAGTTCACTTACCTGCTGCTCTCCCCACCTCCGGTACTCGCACTGAGTAAGACCATGGTCGCAATATTGCGGTTAGGTTTAATGTTACTTGACTACAATACCTTCCCTGTTAGCACAATTTAGCTTAAGTAGCGTTAGCTCCACTGGCTGCGTTTCCAGAGCGTGACAGGCAACACCAGGCGCTACATATTCAGAAGCTCCAATGCAAAACAGTCCGTGACATCACACCTTGCTATGTCCATCTTTATATACAGTCTATGGGTGGACGCTATGCTGTTCATTCCCTGTTTTCTAACTACAGTCTATGTGGACTTCTTTTATCCATGATCACAGTGTTTCCTTTACCTTAACAGAGTAAGTTTTTACCAAACCATGATCTTTCCCTAACAAACAACAAGTAGTTTTTGTGTCCAAACCTAACCCAACCTTAATCATACTGGTGTCAGTTCAGAAAACAGTTTTTGAAACAGTAATTTCTAACAGCTTCGGATGGCACAGACAAACCGTGTCATCCTGTTGATAGCGGCGTCAGATCAGAAAACACTTATGTGTGTTGTTTTGGAAGACAAGCATCATATTTTGTCATTTCATTTGTAATCTGTTACTTTACATAATGTGTTGTTGTTAATGCTAATAATTAACCGTTGTTCTGTAATTGTTGCTTGTGGCCGCAAATGCTGCTGTTCAGAAAAAGTTGCGTTGTCTCATCTTTGGCACGGTGGAAAGGAAAATACCATATAATCTGCTGAAACAATTAATCCACAAAAGCATGTACTCGCAGTCTCTCCAACGTGACGATTAAGTTGCTTCTCTCTGTACTTTTGTTAATTCAATACTTTTGGCTTTTTATCTGTATCTCAAACAATATATGGCTTGAAATTAGAAGACATCGATTTGGGCCCTCCCTGGTAACTGGACACATTTTATAGACTGGACAGTTATCATGAGATACATCTATAATAAAAACAAGCAAAAGCAAACACATAGAAATGCAGAAACTAAACGATGCTGTCATGGCTGTCAAGAAAAAACAGCAGAGCATCCATTGTTTCAAACTGTGTATGTTATAGTTCCGGAGGGACCATAATATTGAAGCAACAGAGGGTGCTGAGATGGTGGAGGTGGGTTCATAAATAGTCTTGTACTCTGATACTCTTGTACTCTGACATACTGAGCTGGCTGAGGAGGTTTGCATGGCTGCTGAACTTGGAAACTCCTTAGTGAATGAAAGTTCAGAAAGTGGTAAGGCACTCCTCCACTTGGCAGCCCACACAGCCAAGCCTTCACTTACATTTTATGTAACAATAGATGGAGAAGAATAGAGGCAGAGAGATAGAGAGGTGGCAAAAGACAGAGGTAGGAAGAGAAAAAGATGGAGTCACAGAAAAGAGAGGCAAACGTGTATATATAGAAAGAATGAATAAGACACACACTCACATTCCCAAACCCTAAATAGCATGAATAAATCTTATTGTTGAGGGCATTTGTGAGAAAAAAGCCACTTATACTGTAAGCATACGGCTGGCATTATTCTATATTTTCCTTAATGCTGTCAAATCCCATGAAAGGCCAACAATGTGTTAGTCTGTCTCTCACATCTTCCTATTGAAGATTTACTTTTGTAAAAACAGGTCACAAATATAGTTTATATAGGGCTCAGTAATTCCCTGAAACAGCTGGGCAGCTGGTGTTTAGCAAACATCACTTAAACAGGAATTGTGCATTTGTTGAAGACTTCAGCCACAAATAAGTACATGTCAGTGAGAATTAACAGCAGAAGAATGGCATGGGAAACTCAAAATAGAGTCTACATGTTCATCATGAGAAAGAGACACATCATCCATCCAGTGCAACATATGGCTCAATGATGTGTTTTTATTAGTTTCTGGACAACAATGGAGCTCTATGCCACAGATGAATAAGCTCTATCAGCCTTTAGCTACACAGACAGTACTGGTTAGTAGGATTGATCCATTGTTAGTTTTAGCCCTTTCATAAGATTTATGAACAATAAGAAAAAAAATAGTATGTTACCAGCGGCCCCTTTAAAAGAAGAAGAGAACTGCCAATTTAAGATGACATACATGTAAGAAATAAGACACAAGAGGCACATAATGAACATCATCTCCCCAAACACAAGCATTCAGGACATGTCCTCAAGAGATGAGCTGAGGATTTATGAAGACACGGGTCTGGTCATTTCCAGAGAGAAACCACAGTTATTGGAAAACTCGGTGTGTGTGACACACACACACACACACACACACACACACACACACACACACACACACACATAGCCTAAGCGGTGAAAGGAGTGTTGGGATTGGGCTATATGCCAGGAAGCTCTCTGCCTGGAGAGATAAACTTTTCTGGTCCTGGTCTTTCCACTTACTCATCAAACAGCTCTAATGATCCCACTGTGAGTGAAGTGAGGTTGTATGTGTGTGGTAGGAGGTTAGGGGGATACACTGAAGATTGCTCGAAGTGGTAGCGGTGTGTGTGGTGAAGCCAGGTCCACACCAGTGTTGGGCAAGTTACTTGAAGATTGTAATTAATTACTGATTACATATAACTCATTGTAAAATTTATTACATAATTACATTACTTTATTTATTACTCAGCAGCAAAAGTAACTCGTTACATTACTCATTACTTTAATTTCGTTACTCAGCCGTCAGCTCCGTCAAAAATTGCCTTTAAACAACTCAAAATCCTCCACACCCATATGCTGGAATTACCATGAGTCACATTTCTCCTCCTCTGGAGCGTCAGAGTCCACGGTGATATCACCCCTCTGTTAATCACAGTAAAACAGCGAGCACGCCAGTCCCCAAGTGTAAAAGTAATGGAGAGTTACTGGGATTAGTAATTATAATATAATTACTGAATTTAAAACTGTAATCCCTTACACTACTTGTTACTCAAAAAAGCAATAATATTACTGTAAGTGCGTTACTACCCAACACTAGTCAACACAGGTGAAAAAACTTGGATTCAACGATTCTGAATTGATTCATAAATGTTCTTTTTTTGTAATTATGGAACAAAATAGCCACGTACAGAACGCACTTGCTGTAATTCATCTTTAAAGAAGGCAAATGTTTGGATGTATTTTGGATTTAATACAGTAAGTTAATAATAAGCTTGGTAAGATGAAGGTGAAGTATTTTGTGAATACTTTGTACCTCATTACCAGAGACTAACGTTAGCATAGCACTGAACTCCAGCATTAATAAATGAGAAAAATTAACTTAGCTGCAGAACAGACAGATCATACTGTCTGTATATCTTCCAGCCATCTGTGGCTGCATATTTTCTTCTTCTTACTTGCCGTTCATAGTAGAATCATGAATCATAGAATAATGCTGCCTTTCTCTCTTTTTGTCTACATTAGGCTTATTCAAGATGAGCTAGGTGCAAAATTGGTCACCGGCAATCACCGTCAAAGCATTCCTATTACAGTAGATTTCTGTCCGACGTGATCCCGACTTACTCTGATGTCATGTAAATGTAGCAGCGATAACCTGATAAGATGAAGGTGGCTGCAGTTGCTCTCCACTGACTGCAAGACCTCAGGGAATGGTGGGAAACACCTGGCTGTCACATGATCTAAGAGTGAATTGGCTCAGCTGTTTGATCAACAACATGATGTTTTATAGAAACAGTTTGTCTTCTGTTTAGTTGGAGAGATTTTTATTTTATCATTTATGATACACAAAGTATCATAAATGCAAAAGATAAGCTAAAAACCGCCAAGTGAGGAAGGTTTGTGATTCACAAGTCAAACAACCCAAACTCATTAGAAATTGACAAAATACCATAAATAATTGCAAAGACAGCCATGAACTAAAAACAAAAAGTCCCTTAAAATGCCAAAGGTTTACCATTCAAGAGTCAAAAAGCCTCAGGGAATACTCTTCTTTTAAAGCGTTCAGGTTAAAACAGAGCTGTCTGAACTTCCTCCCAGAGGGCATTTCCTCAAAGAGGGGAGCTGCTGGGTGAGAATCATCTCTCTCAATGTTCAGAGCCTTTTGGTGGAACTTTATAAATTGTAGTAGTCAGACTACTGAAACCACACAGTGATAGAGAAAGTTAGCACACTTTCTACAACAGATGTGTAAAACTGAACTATAGCTTTCAATGAAACACCAAATTTGCAATATGCTTCCTCAAAAAAATATATTCTCTAACTAGCCAGGAAATATAAACTCCTTCACACTATCAACTGGTTTTCCAACAATTTTAAGATGCAGTTTCTCATCCTCACATCTCCTGAAATCTATGATCATCTCTTTAGTTATCGGCATGGCAACAGAAAACTAACATTGATCTCCTGTGCTAAAGTCCAGTGTTTTGTTGACCCATCCATTCACGCTGACCTCCTCCCACAATAACATCACCTGATTTCCTCCTTTGCTCCAAAGTAAACTACAGCTTTGTGACTTGTGGGGCACTTACTGAAACAACTGACCTGTTGTTTTTCTTGAGAGGACAGTCATCAGACACATCATGTACGACAAACAAAGCGTAACTATTTTAACAGTGTCGTACAGAGAATTCTGTATGTGCTGGCAGGTTGACTGCGCATCCAGGAGTCAATTTAATAGCAGCACCACTGACTATCTTCAAGAGGGGTGAGCTGTCAGTCCTTTACCGTTCAACCTTCTGATGCACCATAGGTTTGCAAAGTGGTATTGAAGAGCGGCGTCATGGTTTCCAGTGCATGGAACAGAAACATTGTCTCCACGGAGCCCTAAAAATAGGTCATGCTCTGCTCTCTGATCTACTCCGCACTGTTACATAAAATACACTCCACTCTGCTTTGTAATAAATCCCTTTTTCTTTCCCTTACTCTAACACAGACATATAGTACACAAACTGAATCTGCACACTTACGGCGTACTGCTGTACTCCTTATCAAGACCCAATAGATGTGAGGATTTCAAGCCAGGACTTAAGAGACAAAAGGTACTATTATGCTTTTACATTACCGGTTGGCTTAAGATGAGGTCATTATTTAGACTTAAAAATAAAGCAGTTATGTCTCATCCAAAGTACAGAAGGTTATTGAAATGCATTATCCATTTGTGCAAGGTTATGCAATACAGTTTTCATTTGAGGTAATAGGATGATGTTAAACATGGCTAGTCAGGGTGATGATGAATTGTGCTGATTGCTTTCAGGGTCATGATGTGAAGCAGTTCTATGTTTTTTTTTTTTGCAGACCACAACAAAGGTAGTGCACCACTGCTCTTTGTAATTCTCTGCCTCTTTTTCCATCATTTGCTTTCTGTGCCGCAATCTTTTCTTGTCTATCAGTCCTATTTGCCTTCGCTCACATAGGGCTTATACACTAATCACAAACATAATTGGTGATAATGCCATTGTTTGTTTTCAGATGAAAGCAGACGAGATGAGAGACCAGCTTAATGCGAAAAGATCATCTGAACCCTTTAACCTTTTCTATTGATTCCTGAGCAACATGACGCCCATTGACTATCAACACTCTGATAAACAAACACAGTTTGACACCCTGGAACTGAAGTACAGAGGAATCTTCTTACATAGAGTTTACGTATAAATTACTGCTGTTATTGTGTAATCTCATCTGCATGGGGTTGACGTGTAACAACCTTTGCAAATTTGCTAGTTATTTAGATGTCATCCATCTGCAGTAGCCAGTCAGGAAACGTTATTGAAAATGTTTGCATTTCTTCAAATAAATGCCTTTCTTTAATTAAAACATCCATGATATTTAAATTCTGCCCTCTTTCACCATTGATTGATACTCTCCAGATCATGGTTTAAGTTGAAATGAGTACTTCATTAAGGTTAGAGGACCTTTGTCGTCATGGTTACAATAATAAACACATGGTGCATCCTGTATTTTCTTGATAATTATGTGCTAGACAGTGGTGGAAAGTAACTACGTACATTTACTTAAGTACTGTTCTTACCTACAATTTTGAGGTTCTTGTACTCTACTTGAATATTTTCATTTGATGCTACTTTATACTTTCACTCTACTACATTTCAGAGGGAAATATTGTGCTTTCTACTCAACTACATTTATTTGACAGCTTTTGTTACTGTTCAAATGAAGATTTGACACAATGGAACAAGCTTTTAAAATCTAACCAATTGTTAAAAATGAAACCAGTGGTTTGTTGTATTGTATATATTGGGATAAGGTACAGTTTTAAACATAAATGTTAACATTTGATGCAAAAGCAGTGTGTAGTCGGGGTCACATTTCACATGTCTATGAGTTGTTAACAGCTCCACCAAATATTGATTTTTCCCTCTGAACTTCTCACATGGTTTCATTTCAATAAATGTTCAAATGATCCAATATTTCACCAAAAATCAAAGATTAGAGAAAAAGTCCAAAAACTGAGAACAGATTTGTGTATCAGAACTTTGTTTTGTCTTCTTTCCTCTCCCATTAATCATCTCACGACCCCTCAGATTTATCTGGTGACCCTTTGGAGGGGCCCAACCCCTAGGTTGGGAACCACTGGACTAAAGCTAACTGTATACAAAGTAGTTGAAACTAGCTCCACCTCCAGCAGCTACAACAATAACATGCTGCTCTAACACTGATGCTTCAGTATTAATAATCTAATGATGTCATATATAATAATAAATCAGTCAGAGGGACCAAACTTTAACTACATACAGAGTATTTTTACATTACTTAAGTAAAAGTACCAATACAGTAAAGTATCTGAATACTTAGATCTCCCTAATTTGTGCATTCAACTCGTACAGATCTGAGTGTGAGGTATACTTCTTTTGGCCCTTAATTTGGGGATAATAAAGTGAGTATTCAAACCTACACACTTTCATATATGCACTGCACAAAAACAAACAAACAAAAAAAAAAACATAGACATGCTCCTAACCAAGGCTGAGAGATAGATTTTCAAAAGCGGACTAATATAAAAGCTTGTTTCTATAGATATGTGCAGTATTGCCACATGTTACATGTTGTCCTGATGACCCAGAAGCAGGAAGCCAGTTAAATGATACCCCTCCTGAACCCCCAAAACTCCTTCATACCCAGGCAACCGCTTCCTCACCACTGCTCTTCCTCATTTCTCACCACAGGTTCGATTAGCTGCGTACGCTTTGTTCTGACCCCCTGGGGCTAGTCGTACTGCAGGGTACCTGTGTGTATGCGAGTGTGCGTATGTGTGTGTGAAAAAGAGTGAGTGAGTGCGGTGCAAGTGTAAAGAGTCTTTGAAAAGTGAGAGAGAAGAGAAGGGGAGCCAGAAACAGACAAACACAAGAATACCAAGAGACATAATACACCTGTGCTGTTGAAGTCATTTTACCCAGAACGGTGAGGCCGATGAAAAGTTTTCGAGAGAATACGATCACTGCATAGAAACAACGGTGTAAGGATCAAAGGATGTGAGGAACGGGGTATACATTTATAGCAACCTCTCACCCTTTAGAAGTCATCTGTATGTGTGATGGGTGCCTTTCTCACAGGTTAAAGAAAAAACCCAAAAGACCAAAAAGACCAACGAATAACCGTTGTGTTTTTGTAGCACTGTTCTTAAGATCGTTCGAATCTGTACTGAATGTTCAGAGTGAAACAGCTGCCATGTAATCGCATATCTTGTACCAGTGTGTGTGCAGCTGATGTAATAACTTGTAAGAGTAAGTGTTGTTTACTGGTGATATTGTTCACGCACTATCTGCATGCGTGTCATAGGAAGATATACTTACAATTAGTTCCTATCCTGAGATGCCTTCAACAAACGACAAGTGAATGCAGTCGCATGTGTTTGTACAGAAATGTGTCATTTTTGTAATCTAATATAAAGAGCGTGTGTGTGTACATGTGGAAGCACATGTATGTAATGTATCTACAACTGATACAGACATTAGAGTAAATCATGCTGTGTTTAACCGCCTGCAAAGACATTGGTTTTTTGCTCTATAGAGTCATTGAGGATTTCCATTAATGCTAAAGGTAAACTGATTTACATGAGCCATTAGTTAGGAATGTATTAATTGATCTATTGTTAATCAATCAGGGATTTGTGGAATTTAATGCTTTAAAATGCCTCAAGTGCTTTTCCATACAGTAAAAAAACTGCTCTCCAGTCAACACTTATATATTACACAATATACAGTCATGTTATCACACACTGTAATCTATTTATAGATTGTTTCATGTAATGTATAAATCCCTTTTTGTCCATTGAAATATCTATTAATGAAGGTCATCATCATTTGATATGTTTGATGTATTGTTCAGTTGATTTGGAAAAGCTTTTTACTAATCCCTGTGTTTTGCCCAGCTAAATATAAATGAATGAATTGCTTTAGAACAACCTGCAAGACCCCAAAGTCGTCTATAATCTCTGTTCACAGTGAAGTGTGTGAGTCAGTCACCAGTACACAACTCATATATTATACAAATATACTGTTATTAAATATATATATTTCTATATTTATCTTTTTCTCGTAATATTAGTGCAATACTTGTACACTGTGTGTGTGTGTGTGCTTGTCGCTGTATTCATTTCAAATCATTTCTCAGCTTTTATTCTCATCTACTCTTCTCTTAAGAAGAGAGAAGAGCCCTTCTCTGACTGTGTTTGACAGAAAGATAATGAGCCACTGGTAGTAGAAACTATGCTTTGTAATACACACACACACACACACACACACACACGCACACAGCAATTTCATCTCTGTGTCCGTCACAATGTCGTGCGCCCTGTATGATTACCAGGGACATGTGATTAATAACCTGTGTTCATGGAAACCTCCTGATGCTAGTCAATATGTCCAATATTAGAATGAATGGGTGTCAGACCACACATTAGGACCACTCCTCAGGCCACATCTCATTAATAAGAACCCCAGCACATAACACATTGACCACCACCGCACACAGACCAAGGCAAAAACATGGACAGGCCTGTAAACACACAGAGACATTTGCAGACAGCAAGGCAGAATACCACACACAGACACACACAGAATCATTACTTAAGATAATGTTGTATGCCCTTATAGACGTTGACTCCCAAGAAAAGTTTGCTTAACGACACTAACAACACATTTTACTGCAATATTCTCTCAGCACAAGATATTTCAATTTATTGCTAATTCATCATAAGTAAAAATACCTTGCCCTCTGTCGTCCCTGCCCGGTGTGTATTCTGTAAGATAACGATAGCTCTAAATATTTTATTATATTTTGTTAGTTATATTAAACTGAAGTTTATAAATGCTGCCACAGTACCATCAATGATAGCTAATGTTAGCTAAGTTAGTAGCTTACCTTTTATTGCCTAACCAGACCTTAACCAGATTGTCGCATCATGAAACGTATTTATTTTTCGACAGTGATTTGGATGGTTTTAGATGGACAAATGATACTGTGATGATAGGAGCATCAGATCAGACGTTCTGGAGTGCACAGACCAACAACGTGTTTTGCCGTTAAATTTGACAAGCAACAAGGGTCCCAAGCCAGAGTCGAATCAGGGAGGTTGTGGTTATGTGGCATGCACTGTAACCATTTAGCTACCACGACGCTCCGCGGAGGTTTTATTTACTATATCAAAGTTGCAGTAAAATATTACCATACTGTAATATTTTACCTGCTATGAATTATTTCCCAAAATGCCTTGCATATCTACATTAACATACTGTATAAAGCTCCTGCGGTAAGCACTGTTGAGAATACAGTATTGCTTTATAAAACAAAATTCACTGGCAGTGATTACTATGTGCAGTATGTAGGCTACTTTATGACAATATAGTGCAACACTCAGCTTTTACTCTCTGTCATGGGTAATTCATTTTTATCAGCAGATGAGGCAAAGGTCATTTAAAACAAGGGGAACTTGGTATTTTTGTGTTAAAAAATGACAGTCCATTTTGTCAGCCCCTGGCACAACACAATCAGCTCTCTCAATCATCCCTAAAGCAGAGAGATCCACACCATGCTGTGTCCTCTTTTGTTGGAACATGGCCTTTATATAACTTAATGCACAGCCTACATTTGGATCGGCTGATTCATTCAACTAATTTACATTTTCCCGATGACCTTCCCTGCTCTCTCCAATCCCACGCATTCCTAAATACAGAGTGCTGTGTCCACACATACGTAGGACAATAGCAGAGGAGAGAAGGGGCGGCCCTGAAGTCTCTCTCAAAGGCATGCATGCAGATGTGTACGGGAAAATGTGATTGTGCATACTTAACATTGATGCTATACGTGAAGACGGCCATTTTCTGCTCATTTGTCAAAGCAGCACTAATCACTTTCATGGGCCTTACAACATCTCATTTCACAGCATACTTCAGAGGATGTACACACATCTGTGTCATGTGCATCATTTCTATGCACCACCAGATGTGTTTCATGCTCCATATGTATGTTATCTCTGCTGGGCCAGCCTGGCAGAGCCTTGTCATACGCTGCGTGCGGATAGATGGAGTAATCCCTGATTGTGTAGGTGCGGATAAGTTCCAAAAAGTGTTTTTGTCTTCAGCTTCATGTGACGTGTGAAATCCTTTTCTGGTGACATGCTTTTTTTTTTTTTCTCCTTGTGGTTTTCCATGTTCTGTCTTAACCTTTCCTCCCTCCCTCTTACCTTGGATTTTCTCTCTCATGCCTGTATGATCTTGTGACATACAAACTCGTTTCTCTATTCTTGCCTCTGTGCCCTTGCTCTCTGAAAATCCCACCTTCCTTCTCTGCGCTCTCTCACTTCGCACTCCACTTCTCTTTTTTGTTTTTTCCTCCAAAGCTACTCAGCTGAATCCTTTCCATTAGAGACTGTGAGAGGGAGATTAGTGTTGTATCAGTTTGTGTGTGTGGGTATGTGTATGTGTGTGTCTTTTGGGGGTGGAGGGCCGGGAGAAAGGATTTCCAAGGCTTTCTTAGTAACAGTAAGAGGACAACCAGGAATACCATCATAGTCTAGAGGGGTTTGAGGGGGATGTGGAGAAGCCCGAGATGCTTTATTTGTATCTAAAGTGGCTGCACTCATTTCATATCAGCTCTGTAACACTGTGTAATGTTTCTCATATATATGATCATGTTCTGTAGTCATCAGGCTCGATTGTTCTGCTTCTGCTCAGTCGAGAAAACCAATATACTGTATGTGTGCATAGGAAAGTAGACACAAATGCACATGCATGCAAGTACACAAGTCACAAACACAAGCAAGTTAATTCACAGGAACCGAAGCCTTTCTGCATACACACACACATGCATGCTTCTGCATCTGCAGGGGCCATCAGCCATGAGACAAGCGTGTTGCTTAGAGACCAAGAGGTCACCCACACAACAGAGATCACACAAACCAGGTGTGACATCTGTTCCAGTGTGGTGGCCACAGCCAACGCTGGAGCCCTGCCTGTTTGGAACATGCAAATGTAGAACACCCTATGATTGTTCAGAAAAAGACACCTAACAGTGAATACATTTGGAGACACCATAAAGCCTTCCTTTTCATGCATTACTGGTTGTATTTCCATATCACACTGACATCACTCTACTGTACTTGTGAATGGTTATTTGATTTATTGTGTTTTATCACATTCTCAGTTGAGGATTATAATAATAATAATCAGGCAACCAATAATGTGATGTATGATTCTCTGAAAAAATAATTTCCTTTAAAAGGTTGTGCAAGTAATTTCTCACATTTTTGCAAAATAAAATCAATCAGTGTGTTTCTATCAACTACTGTTTACCACATACAATTTATTACATACAGAACATAATATAATTACAAAAGAATGTGACAAAATTACACTATTGATAGTTATATATATATATACATATACATATATATATATATATATATATATATATATATATATATATATATATATATATATATTATAAAGCAATTATGACATATCACTCCATTTTATTGCTGCCTCCCACCTGATTGTCATGTAGTCTGTGGTGATTTTATCAGCTGCTACTGTATGTCGGTAGAGACGGGGTGAAATGCAAGGGTCCCTGTCTGGACTTGAAGGTTTTTTTGTTTTGGCATGTTTGTCTTTATTGACAGGAACAAGGGGAGAGAAGGAGGGCGGGTTTGACATGCAACAAAGGTCCTTGGCTATTAGGCTACTTTAAACCAAGGCTGTCACAATGTGGTGGGTTGCAGACCTGTAAGAGTGAGTGGCAGCATGACATAAATGATTTTTCTGGAGAAGCAGAAGCAGGTACTGCAACATTAAGGTGTATCTGAAAAATTTGTTTCCATCAACCTTTACTGCATCTTCTCTTTTTCAATGAGGGAACTTTTTCACCACAGTCAAGCATAAAAACCTGCTTCCTTTCAATGCATATTGTTTTATACAAAAATTGTAAATGTGCACAAAAAAACATGGGTGGGAATACAGAGAAGTAAAAACTGCAGACTTAAGGACTCCCTACTCAGTGGGAGTCCCAGCTACGGGACTCCCACTGCGCCGGACTATTGTCGCAATATTTAAAGATTCCCTCCAGACATGTATTAAGATATATAAAAATACTCTGCTAGGAACAATAATGTGTGTCTGATAGGGTTTTTCCATTAAAAAAAGTATAATTACCATGATAAAATCCTTAAAATGGCATTTACTCCTCCCTCAATAAAAAATCTAGAATCTATAAATATGCAAATATATTTCATTTCAGAAGTTTAAGTGTTGGACACAAGATATCTCCTATTTCATTGTAAAGTCCATTCTCAGTGTAAGTGCACTGGAGGCTTCAAGTTTCCAAATCACACTTGTGTAAGTTGCAAACTGGACCACGATTAGCTTCCAAACTAGATGTGATGTCACAAATCATGTTCGTAGGCCCCGTAGACTTGAAGTTTAATGGTATTTGGTTATGATATCTGCCCTGTTAGCAAATTTAGCTAAAGGAGCTAATGTTAGCCCGATTGTGCACTGGTCAGTGCTCCCAGTAAGCTAGCTTTGGTCTGAGGTAGGGGGGTGTGTTTCCAGAGCATGGAAAGCAACACCACACATTCCTTCATTGGAAGGTCCTGGCTCCAAACAGAAAAGATGGCACCGGCCGTAAGTAGCAAGTCTGGGCTTCAAACAGCTCCAGCGCAAACCAATGGGTGACGTCACACCTCACTACATCCATCTTTATATACAGTCTATGATAACATCTCAGAGTACAGCTGAGGCTGAGGGGAACTTGGTCATAAGTTTTCGAAGTATCCTGTCATGAACTGAATACTGGAACGAACTGATTCATTAGATTTATCTTTTGCTGGACACAAACGTTTGTATGACATTTAATGGCGAGCCATAATAGTTGTTGAGATATTTCACCCTGGACAAAAGTGTTGGACCGTCCGTCTGATATTGCCACGAGTCATGCTACTAGCTAAAGAGGGAATACATATTGTCTTTTGCTTGTGAGAGTGTTTTCCCATGAGAGCGGCTATAGGAAGTGGATCCTCGATCACCAAAGTTAAGCAAATAGCAGTTACAGCATATATCTACTTTAGCATCTGTTTCAGCTGGTGAATTGGCAAGCTCACTGAAGCATTTGAGAGACATCCATCTGCAGTGCCACTCCAGAGCAGTGGAGTGCGACTGCAGTGACAAACATGCTGTCATCCAATTTCCCCACACGCAAACAAACACACCAACACACCAACACACACACACACACACACAGATGTGCTCTCATAAACACTTTCTCAGATGCTCCCCTCTTCTCACTCATACTTTTTTTTTTTTTTTTGGTCTGACCAGACTCTTAATTCCTGACATAATTCTTGTGACTGAATATTCAGATAAAGACATTTTTCTAGCATTTTATAAATTTTTTAAAAAGTGTTGAACAGTGGGAGTAGTGTCAAAAAGCCAACACCAATGCAATATTGATAATATGATTTGTAGTAATTACTGCAGAAACTTGGTAATTGCAGCTCATTTATTCAGTAGAGTCCCTCAGCTTTCCATCTTAAGCGTATGATTGCTGCTCCTTTTCTCTCTATCCATCCACTCATTTATTTCCAACAAACTTCTCTTGTATTTTCTTTGCCACTCTCTGTCTGCTTTGAAAAGTTGAGCCCCCTCTCTGTAACCAAACATATCAGGATAGCTGTTTTGACCTCCTTCCCTTTTTCTCTTTCACAGTCTCTTTCGCTCTTGTTCCCTCTCCCTCCTTCTCTCATGTTTCTGTCCGGCACTCGCTGTGACATCAGGCCAGGGCCCCCAGGTGACCCCACAGATGGCACTTTGACACTCAGATGTGAAATCAGGTGTTGTGCTATACAGATCTGCATATTTAGTGTCACATTATACGCTATATTAACACACAATGTTTGCAATTCAAGGTAATGTCTAAGTCAACAGAGGCAAGGTAGGGAAGGAGAGAGAGAGAGAGAAAAGAAAGAACAACTTTGTGAATAAATTCCTTCATTCCTCACTTTTCAAGGGTAAGGCTAGCTTTGGTGTCAGGAAAACAGGAAGTCGTGCTGCTTCTTGAGGGATTGTTTATAGATTTCTAATCTAGGCCAGCAAGTTATAATTCTCTCTGTCTTACTCCCGCTGTGCATTTTCTCATTAACTGCATCAATGCTACGCTCAGCAAGCCACAGCAAGAATACAAAAGACAGAAAGACAATTCTTTTCTTTTTTTTAAGTAGAAGATTGAGCCTAGACATTAAGGTCATATGTGCTGACACATGAATTAACAGCAGGGAGTCTATGTGTCAAACACTGATCAACACAAATGGTTAGCAGCTTTCCCTCAAATAAAGATCAAGAAGAGAGACACCGACACAAAGGCAGAGATTTTGGTGAAGGGAAAGGTTTTGATTTGTACAAATGGCCATTTGTTTGAGCTTGACATACAGTAGCTCAGGCACTTTAAAGGCTGAGGCTCAGCGGCAAACAATTGTACTTATGATTACATACATCAAAGCTGTGTAAAGCTTTGTATACTTAAATGTACATCACAAAACTGTCATATTATATCTCTTTCACACAGGATATGGTGGTTTATGTAACACTGATATGAGACTCCTGTTAAATCTCAGTTCTCTTTTGGATTTAAAGACATTTATACATCATTAACATTCAGTCAAATGTCATCCTTAACTGAAACTCCTGTACATGATATCCTGGGCAGTACTGAAAGGAGGTTCACAAAGCCAGAAGATGAGAAGTCATTCATTCATATCATTGAAGGTTTAACCCTCAGCACTGTGTTAGTCTGAAAGGGATATCACAGTAGTCTTCCAATGAGGTCAAGACAAAGGAAAATTCTGGGTAACATCTTTATTAAAGTTAAAGAAAGGATGACACACTTCTTTTAGCTTTATATGACCACAAACTTAAATACATAAACTTGCCCCCTATGTAATAATAATGGGGTGGAAAACTATATACTGTACTTGTAACGTGGGATTAAGGTTTAGAGTTACACATGTGCTATCTGAAGTCATTATTAATTATTGCAATTATTCATATTCCTAGTATAATGTTTTATTTTATAATGATGACTCATCAATAAATCTTACCAAATGTCAGAGGAGACTTGTACTTCTAGAGGGGAGACTTTAGGGACCAGAAGAGCAAAGAAGAGCTCTTTTCAGGCAGTTTAGAGCTAGGTTTCCATCAAAAGTTGGTGCAAATTTTGGCCAAATTTCCAGAATATCAGAAAAAGAAAATGAATGAATTAATACACTTTTCCATTCACTGCCATTTTGTGAATATTTGCAGCTGGTTAATCGAGATAAAGAGCTGGTGGTGATATTTTTAGTCAGGGCCAGAAAAATAACATGATGGAAATATGACATTCTTGTGCTACCAGGTGTATGGAAACAGGTCTAACGACTGTTATAATGTAAATACAATGTAACTATGTACAGTATATATGCTTGTATTAGAAAACTCTATGTTCAGTATTACATAAAGACACAAAATGCTCCTGATATATTAGGTCTAGTATTGACAGAATAAAAATGTAATCAAAAAAAGGGTTTAAATGTCATGTGTATAATCTAGTTGTATCTGGAATTTGTTAGCAAAAGTTTGTAGAGCTCTCAGTACATAAGCCTCCAAAAATAAAGCCTAATGGTAGCCAGTAAAGCCAGAGAACTTCATGATTTAAAGACCAAAAAGAATATGTTTCTGCTTCAGTAAGACAGAAACCGTAAAGTGAGCCAAAGATTGATGAGATGATACTCTTTCTGGCCATTCTCTATTGTCTTCTTCTGGCAGGCGGTATATTCCTGTCTCCCTGTGGGCTTGTAGGAGGTTTCAGAAGATTTAGATGAGAAAGCAAGCTGTTGGAAACACCTCACATTCACACTCCCACTGGGTGCTCCATCAACAGCAACATTAATCTATATGCACTTCATCATCAAATTACCTGAGGTGGTTCTTTCAATATAGGAGATACACTGAATGTTAAGACACAGGAAGAATGAAACTACTGTGATACTGGATCCAAAGCTGATAGCTGTTTAGAGTCATTTCATGCACGACAGTTGTATCTAATAGATTTAAAATGCTCGAGCCTGTGAACTTTCTGCAACTGTGCAGCTTTAACATTTAACCTTAGAGTAAATAAAGATAAAGCAAGATAGTTTTAACATGATAATTTTCCCCTCTACAGTAATTTACTTGGGGTCAGATGTACTTTATATTCTGTGGATAGCACTCTTCAATAAAATCCATTTGAGTCAGTGTCCATCTAATCTAGCCGTGTATTTACAATTGTTTTGCAGTTGGTTTAAAGAAAAACATAAAACGATTTTACCAGGAAACAATCATTCATTCCCTCACAGCAGTTCTTGCTTTGTAGATCTTGTAATGCCAGTCACCATGAAGCCATGCTGAAGGTTAGGTATTGGTTTGATTGAATCTGGTGTCTGCCATACTGAACTCTGCAATCCTGTCACACTCTGATTCATGGGTTTGTGCCTGCTGTCGCTCAAGTTTTATGGCCGGTATTGGCAGGGTACTTTTTCACACGTTCAGAGCCATTTTAGGGCCTCCTCTCTTTCTGTCTCTCCCTCCCTTTTGCTTGGTCCATTTCTGCCAGCATGAATCAGCATCCCACTTGCTTTACCGATATACACTGTGATGCACGACGGGGCAAAGACAAGGGAGATGAAGAGGTAACCTGCTGTCTACACGTTGCTCTCCGCTATCAACAATCCCTACTCTGCCTCCACAGTTTCACTGTTTCCCCCTTCTTGCTGGTAAAGCATGTGCAATGCTGTGTAAAGCAGGGGGGCTGCTGTGTATTGTTTGTGTTGGAAGTAATCTTAAGTGTGTGTTCGTGTGTATGCACTCCAAAAGCCCACTCATCTCTGACCTGCGGTTTGGCTTTAACTGCTGTGTCAATCTGAGCAGAACTTTAAAGGGTTGCTCACCCCTGATGTTCTGGAGACACATCACCCCAGTGGGTGCAGTGCTGGTCAGTGTGCTGCCTGCACACAGCGGCATCCAACAACCCCAATAATAGTCACAATTTAATCCCTCGGCTGCACCAAAACTTACCAACTCCTTTGGTCCTGTCCATTACATTTCTGAGAAAATTGCCTCGGTCAGTGAAGCTGAAGAAGGAAAATTTAAAGGGGACATAACATGCACATTTCCAGGTTCATATTTTTAGTCTGTGGCCCTACTGGAATATATTTGCATGATTTACAGAAAAACAGGCCGTTTTACCTCCTGTCTCATTGAGGCCACCCTGCTGATGAGCCCACAAAACTTCTGTAGGCTACGTAAACAAACTGTAGTAGTAGGATTTCACTTGTTTTTCTTCTTCTTCTTCTTTACTCAAAATGGCAATGTTCGAGCCTGAATTGGAAAACATCAGCACCAAAGAATGGACCAAAAGGACAGACATTAATGGGCATGTGTGATGAGTTAAAATGTCATACACTATACACATACACTATAGCGCTTTAGTATCAGGGTTAATGGAGTGCAAACATGCTTGCAGCCATGCAGCCATTTTGAAAACATTAAAACCAGTATCAGACTTGCTCTGCTAACTGTGAAAAATAAATAAAAGGACTTCATCCAACTCGCCAACTTTGGGTAAGGCTCATAGTTTTCAGTGTTTACAGATTATCATAAAAAAATAACTGTTCACCATTCAAATCAGTTAAACATTCAAAGTAAATAACA
Source organism: Thunnus thynnus (assembly GCF_963924715.1). Classification (NCBI taxonomy): domain Eukaryota; kingdom Metazoa; phylum Chordata; class Actinopteri; order Scombriformes; family Scombridae; genus Thunnus; species Thunnus thynnus. The sequence continues at coordinate 23,564,661 of NC_089527.1, forward strand.
GATAAATGGGACTCAAACATACCTTAAGTATGGGTTACATGTACTTATTGATTTGTAATGGTTACAGCCCCTAATAAATGAGTTCTAGGGTCAGTTCAGAGGTTATCGTCATGTGATAAAGTCAAGATAAGACAAGGACCATACACTGGTATCAGTTCTTACTTATTACAGTCACTGTCTACATGCCATAATGAATCATGCAATGATTTTTTTTTAGAAAAACTATTCAAAATTTCAGTAGAACAATTTATGTGTTGCAATAAACAATATAAAGATGAGGAGAAAAATTCAGTGAGTCAGTGTATAATGGTGAGTCAGTATATCCATCAGGCAGCAGTATTGTACAGCAAGCTCTACTCCTACCTTTGTTTATAAGAGCTGCAATCATCACTCACAGAGGCCAAGAGAGAAGTTTGAAATGCTAAATCTACCCAGCATCACAGTGATGTAAAACCTAATGCACTGTACGTGCACGGATCATTCTGTGACCAGACAGAAAGTCAATTTTTACCGTCACTAATCAGAGAAGGCCTAGCGGGAGGGGGATGGGGAAATACAGAGACCTCGCTTGTCTCTGTACACTCTCCTGGAGAGAAGGCTTACCACTGGCCTACCACCTCAGATCAATGACCTCCAGTGCTGTAATTTGTCTCAAGAGCACATAGTGATATAAATCTAATTCCCTGTCACACAGGGGGGTTAATTTCATGTATATTACAAAGTGGTTAAAAGTGTGCATAAGCATGTGCCTCCAAAAAAAATCTCCATCCACTGGACAGTGAATGCATCTCAATTTCCACAAGAAAAGAAAGAAAGCAACATATAACCTTGAGTGTCTTGTACAATGCATGAAAAATATGAATGTGTTGTTCTGAAAATAAATAAAAAATAAACATCAACACAAAAAAATGAACTAAAAAGCTTTTAATTGTGACATGTCATACAAGATCAGTGAGTCTTAATATATATAATTAGTCTTAATATTGAGGAACAAATTAAAAATGAACACTCCGGTATGTTTTTGAAGAGTCTAAAGGATTTATTTATCTTTCATGTCCTACTGAAATGGCAGTTAGAACACAGTTGGCTTCAGTAATGTGATGTATTTATGAGTAAAATGTAATATGTGGGTGGGGTATGATGTCAAATTAAGTTGATTTGATTTGATGGCCTAAAAGTGGGCGTGATTTAGGAGTCTCTGGAAAACAATGGTAATTTGGAGCTGTGGAGGATTGTTTGCCTCTACCCACACCTCGCTCATCTACGCTGTTACATCAGGAGGTGGAGGACAAAACAGATAATTGATGAATCAGTCTGCAATTTGAAAATTTAACTTTCATCCAAACACACCTCCGACCCTTGATACTGCTCGGCAAACCTCTGTCACACACATACATAAATTTATCCGATCAACTGTGATTTGTGGTGACCAACTAACCCTCCCATCACATAAAAACACACTTTGCTAGCTTGTGGGTCATAGAAACTCAATTCCACTTTATCAAAGGCTTTTGATTAATCTCTGAGGGTCTCACTGCAAGATGGAATGGAGAACTTAAATATATGGGATTTCCTCTACATTGACTAGTGCAGATTGACATACTGTAGGAAGAAGGGATAGATATTGTCCTCATCTATCGTTTTCCTTACAGGTATGGCTGGAAGGCTGAACAGAAGAACAAAGATCTCAAGGTGGTTGAACACATATAGCTGATATATGGGGGTGTAATCCTGGTGTTATCAAACAAATCGCCAAGAGCAGAAAAATATCTATTGAAAGCTGGACAGATATTCTTCTTTCTGACTTATTGCTGCACAACCATCAGGATTAATCCTTGGGGGTAAAGGGGGGTGACTTTATTTTTTATCGAATATGGCTGCTTTACAGACTTCATATGGATCTGAAGAGGAGCTTCAAGGGGGTTGACTGATAAAGAATGACTCCGATGAAGACAGATAGTAGGAAGATTTTGTGGTTTTATGAACACAAAACCACACCGTCTCTCACACATACTGACAAACAACGCAGACACTCATGTGACCGACATACATACCTATCTTTTGCAGTCACATTAAGGAACGGATAGACAGCTTACTCTGGGATTGTATTATTAATATTCCAGTGGGACTCTTAGTCTAGTAATTAGGAGCAGAAACTCCACAGGACTCCATTAATGAAAAGTCAGCCCCAACGCTGATGAAAGATTGATCATCTCTTACTTTGTCAAGCATGTTATTCAGCTCTTTTCCTTGGTTTGCCCTTTAAAATGTTCCCTGCTCAAAAAAAGTGTCTGTTGGGGGGCGTCCATGTGTCCTTGATAGATTTTTTCACAGGCCAGAAAAGAGTGTCTGGACCTTGAACAGTGGGACGGAGGGGAAGGAGAGGGAGCAGTGAAAAATGCCCCTTGTCAACACACACTCAATCCTGCCTCGTTTGTGTTGACATATTAAAGCATGGACCGTAGAAAGGCCATAAATACAGTGGCCATGTCCTGACCTAACACTGCTAACCCTTGACCTTTCCTGGGTCCACAGATGGAGAGCAAACAACAGCTAAAGGAGAAAGAACTCGCTGTAGGCCGACTGAACAGGAAGTTGTGATTATAATAAATGTTATTAAGGTAAGCAGGATTAAGTAGGTATTTTTTTAAAGATTTTGAGATCGCTTATGATGCTTTCGGTGGCAACTATTTTATCTTTCGTCGCAACGATCGCAAGTCAAATACGGCTTTCACGTTGCAAAGTAATCCACCAGGGATGTGTGCTTGCATGTATGTGATTGGTCAACGTAGCACCTTGCCAGATGGCGTCAGGTTGCGTTGCAGCAAAAGTTGAGCCAGGTTCAACATTTTTGTTGGATGACCGCTGCAATTTTTTGCCGAGCTGTCTGTGCTGGTAGCCCCGCTGCGTAAACGCCCTGCCCCCATTGAAATGAGTTGGAGGGCTGTGTTTTTTCACACTGAGCTGATGTCAGTCTAAACAACCCTCTATGACTGTTTTAATTAATAATGAGTGTAGAGACCATGGATTTATTAAGAGTGCTGGATAAGTGTGGCAAGTCAACCATGCTGCCACTTTGTCCCAGTGGCCAATTGCAGTGCTATGATAAAAACATGCCTCGCAGCCTAAAAGGCATTTACTGTATAGACCAGCATTTGTTTTTTGTACACTTTAGTATTTGAAACACTTTCACAGAGCCTAAAAATGACATTTTTGTGTGTTTGATATCATCTCTAATGTGCATGTACTGTAGGCCGTACTATGAAGTACACTAGGAAGAGAGGACAGAAAACTTTTTGAGCAGCTTTCATGGGAATGAATGGCTCCAATCTTGGAGTCTGTTATAAGAGAGACACTGTTCAAAATTAACAAAAGCAAATTTAATTTAGAAAAATGTTGAGCCTCAATATGGAACAGGTTCCTATTTACAAACAACTCTCTGAAGAACAAGAAAATTACTTCATTTGGATGGGACACTCGAATGGCTTTTTCACAGTGTTGTTTATGGCACATGACACACTGAATTCTAATGGGAAACAGCAGCTAGTAGCAGTATGAACACTAATCCGGATTACACCAATACATTTCTTCTTGCAGATGGTGTGAAATTGCATGATTGTCCCAGACCACGAGATTAAGGCCCCTGACACACCACAACAACTTAAAAAAATGAGTGAAGACACAAACCAATTGATGTGTTGGTTCTCATCGCCCTGTTAAAAGTTGCTCTTGAACACACCACAAAGACTACCAGCTGGCTAAACCTGCATGAACATTCTGCACCTGTGTAAGAAGAAACTGCTACAGTAGTAAGTTGTAAGTATTGGGTTTGTAGTAATGGTGTTTGCATCACTGCATGCTCAGATTTAAACAGCCACTGACTAGGGCCGAATATCAGTGCTGGATATCCATCAATGGTGGATACACCACAAACGCTACAGGTGTCATTCAGCCAAACAAGGCTCAACAGACACGTCGGCTTAGTGTGCCAGGACCTAAACATTGACCTCACCCTCAATACTGCTACTGATATGAAATTCAAACAGCAAGTTATTACAAATACTACACATATGCAAGTTGTGCTAAAAAACATGCAAAATCCTATATGAGATGCCTGCAAAATATATTGTTTCACTCATATGTGAAATGTACCCATACAGGATTTAAAAAGTAAAAACATGTATTAGTTGGCCAATCAAGAGAGGCTCAAAGCACACGTGAAACACTTCATACTGTACCATCTGTTTATATGTTTTTACCTTTGGAAAATTATGAGACAGTGATGCATCTTCCATCTAAAGCAGCATGAATCAAAACTAACCAGCTAGAGCAGCAGCTGTTGCCAAGATGCACAATTAAAATCAACACAAGCCAACAAACACTTATTGAACAGCAAAGTCCTAATGGTAGAGTCTGACAAACTGTTGCACTTTTCATTAAACTAGACAAAAACATGCAGGAACAGATCGAAGAGGCTTTAACCTTAAACCAAGTGTTTTTACCCCACTGGGATCAGGGCAAAAGCATACACCACAACAAATCCATGGCTCTGGCCCAAATATGCGCCAGAGGTGATTAATTGGATGGACATTTGACTTTTTAATAAGGCTTTAAGAACTATATATCTGTTATATTCCAACAAATTCAGGTACAATTTGATAAATTAGTTCATTAGTTCATGTTGTGAGGAGCAGCTGCACCTGTTGCATCATTATCCGTATGTAAGATTGGCAACATTTTTTCGATATGATTTTCATACTAAACTAATTCTACCATTCATTTTTCCATAATGTTGTTGATATGATTATAAGGATAACCATTCATACATGAAGCTAAGAGGCACTGCAATAAAAACACACAAAGCCACCCGACCTCTGCAGTGTGATGAAATTCCTGCCATTTTGGCAGATATTTGACTATAATGTATTGACAAAGGTTTACTCATAAGCACTCATTCTTTATGTGTCCCAGTAAAGTTGATGCAGAAACAGCTAATCAGACTCAACAAAATGAAAACCAGTGATGCTTATCAAATAGCCCAATAAAATGAAATGCTGCATTTTTCATCCAAAGCCAGAATTGAGCTGGCCATAACAAAATTAATTTTGACTGACAGCTGCCAAGCTCCTCACTGAAAATCATTATACATTCAAGACATTATACAGGACCTGATATTTAGGATGTTCAAATTAATTGAGTCTGCCAATCTGTCCCACAACTAAACCAGCTAACATGAACACAGACCAGGACTGAGCTGTCTTGCCTTAAACCAGGTGATTTTTCTAAACTTCCTCTGCACAAAAACATGCACGTTATAAATAAAGGCTTAGTCATGATCCATATGCCTGACCTGTGGCCCAGATAAAACTGAAGTATACTATAATATACTTCAAATATACTTAAATATCAATAAGTACATTTGACGTGCATTCTAATTTTTTGTACAAAATGTAATTGTTAGAAAAATATATTAAAATTGTGTTTCACTGTTCTACAACAGTGGATTTTCATAAACTATCATGAAAAATGCTGATGAAATTCACTCATATCAAACTTTGAAAAATATCAATAAAATTTTTCAAGTACACTTAAAATAACTATACCAATAGTCAAAACTACTTCAACTAGAAGTTAGTCTATTAATCCTAAGTACAATAAAAAACACAATATAAAATACACCATTATTTATGTTTTTATCATTTTAATTATAAGTGCATCCACAAAGTGGATTTTCTTATATTGTCAGTAAGTGTACTTACTGGATTGTCTTAAGAAATTACTTATTAATTAAAATATCGTTCAGTGCCATATGTGTGTCTGACTGCCTACTTCTCCTCACTGTACTGTCAACACAGAAACACACTCAAAAAGTCACCAAAAAAAACTTCTATCACTAATATGGTTAAAATCAGTGAACCATGTTTCCAAAACAAGGTTGGGGGTTGGGGAGAAATCTGCTTACTTATCTGTTACATGTATACTTGGATTTACAGTAATCAGGTTACTACCATGTATATGTATATGTATACTAGTTTGTCTGGGACGTTTTGGGACATTTACCCAAACATTTCAACTCTTGATCACAGAGTCAGTTAAACTGTGCAACAAATGCAAGGTAAATTCAATGCTACAGATTGAGCATTTACCCTTACAGAAAGAATCAAGAGGGTAGATATGCAGATATATGATTTTTCCTGAGTCCTCCTGCCCTCCAAAATCCATACTTCATCATCTCGCCCAGGTAAGCCTGGTGATTTGTGACAGATGCTCTCTGCATTTGCACTAATAGCTTTGGTTCAGCTGTTGAAGCGTGATTGAAGTTTGTACCGGAGAGGGCCGACATATTGCTGGGCGGGCACACAGGTGCTACACTCCAGACCAGCTGTTCACTGTTGTCAGGACAATGTTTGCCCTTTTCTGGTACGTCATCATACCTCCAAACACCTGCTGTCCTGTCATAACTACAGATATGACTCTAAACACATATTTGATCTAATGATGATACAGTAAACACTATTCCAACTTAGTTCTGGCCTTCAAATGCGCAAAAATTCAAAATAAGTTTCAAAGGATCAAATTTTTTGTCTCAACCCACAAACCCTCTACTGTACAAGAAACGTAGGGGGAAAAAAAACATTATTGTCAAAAAAGTTTGTGTATGCGTGTTTTGTGTGTGTAAGATGTCTAGGTGGAGATGTTTTTATGTTAGAGCATCTTTGATTCAGTTTGAAGAGTGTTTACAGGACCAGCATTATAGCAGAAGTGTATCCAAGTTGTGACAAACAGCATTAGCTGAAACAATGACAGGTACAGTGCTCCACTGCAGCATGTTTATTAGCTTTGTAAGCCTTTGCACACTTCTTGCTGCACTCTTAATCTTATATACAAAGTGACAAATACATTTTCTTATTTCAAGTTCTTATCCTGTGTCCCTATGTTAATTATCTCTTATATTCTGAATACAGTATATTTAAAATGTGATTTTGGGGACTAGCTACTGTTATGCCACCCAAAGCCCATTTTATTATTTTTATTGGCATATATCAGCACAGAAATTTAAGCAGTTGTTAGAGAACCTCTCTCACTCCGACAGTTGCCTCAGGGTCTTTATGCAGGTCTCTGTCCAGTGTCATCGTCTGTTGCACCTGAAGACATTTTTAAGCATCGAACTTGATGTCAAACCATTCCCTCTTTATGTCCGTCGAAGTACAGCACTGCTCTGATGACTCATCGTTGGCAGCTGTATTAATATTTAGATGACCACTGGCACTGATAAATTTGTTATGCCTTTGTCTGCAGATTTCTGATGCCAGGAGTGGAATTCTCCTTTTTGCTCTTTGGTAGCATTTTTGTGAATGAAACATGCCCACAAATGGAGCAAAACAGGCCACCTTATATCACAATTTTAGAGGTGTTGATGAGCTAATAATCAGGTGGAATTCATTGGGCTGAAACAAGCCATCCTCAATCATTTCCAAGTTTAGGAAAAGACAAAAATGTTCTTGCATGAGGCCCAATGTTCACGTTTCCAAAAGAGTGAGGTTTTGCTCTTATTTTTTCATTTCCTGTCTGTCCTCCAACTCCAAATGCAACCAAAATGTGGTCTCTAATTTTGTGAGTCACCGTTTCCCACTACAAAGTGCAGCCAGTCACAGTAAAAAACACAATTTTTCCATTGGCTCAGTATTTGCTTTTTGTTGTTTCTAGTTCTACTTTGATCCCACTCTCTCACAGCAGGAGATGATGTTTAGACTGAATATTATGGCCCTCAGACAAGAGACGGACGCTGCCCTCAACAGTGTCATTGCTGTAAACTGATTAATTGTGTGTGTGTGGTCATCCAAACAACTAGAAAGACAGGAGCCTCACTGTCTTCTTACCCACCGTCATTTACTGTGCTGTTGAAGTTGTAATTAAATCTGTTGCTATGATATTAGCACAGTTTATTCAGTGCTTCATATAAAAAGCCACCCACCAGCAACCCCCTGCAAGGTTGATATTGTGAAACTGCTCCAGTGTGTGTGGTGACTTAGTTGCCAAGGTTAGCAACACTGCCAAAATCTTGTTTGACAGAAATAGGTGTACATCTAACTTTGGACATTTTCTGTTTCTTTCTTTGTTATACTGATAGTGAGGAATGGCGGAAGAAGTACAGCCACAAGCAGGGACTTGTCACAAGAAACATAATGAACACTATGTCACTGTGACCACTGATCAGCACACACTTGTTGCTATGGGCGCTAAATCTCAGGTGTCCCCAGGTAACAAGCTTTTCAACACAGCTTTAACAGGTTATCACAGAGGACATTCCAAAAGAAAAAAACAAGAGAGAAAGTGAAGCATTCATCACAAAACCCTTGAAAGCAATCCTTTTTTTTTTGTTCCCCCTGAAACAAAAAGCAGAGCCGCAGTTACCTACATTTTCCTGCTGCATCCGCTCACTTGTTTGATGATGGGAGCACTGACCCCTTTTCACTACCTGACCCATATGAAAGTAGACAGTAGAAGAAAAATACAAGTGGATGGTCCAGTGAGCTTGGAAGCAGAGATAAAACAGCGGTAAATGACTGAATCCATGGCAACCAGTAACCTCCTACCAGTGGTAAGCAAGTACAACTATCCAGGTATTATGCTTAATTACAGTTATGAGGTGCTTGTACTTAAATATTTCCACTTTAAGCAGTTCTGTACATTGTTGGCAGAAATAATGAAGAGACAGGTCACTAGTCCACCTGCTGAGACCAAACCAGATTAAGGGCAACTGTCATGGTACTTTTAAAAGTTCATAAGTAATAACGTTCATATGAAAGTGGGAGGATGGTGAGTGATTTTGTCTTTCACTTCAAAGACTCCTATTCAGGGTGAGGAGATAAAAAAAAGTTCACATTTAATTAAAATTAAAACATATGTAGGGTCTTGTTGTTATTGCATTTAGATAAATAAGCATACAGTGTACTGTATGCACTGAATTATTCTTAGACTCACTCGCATGGTTACAAAAAAAAACATTTCTCCTTGGCTACGGTGCACAAAGAGGTAGTGAAGAAGAGAGGACTTGTTAAAAACAACAAATATGCACAAATAAAACCACAAAAATAAAACGGTAGAGCATGGTGACTGTAACAACATGCCCCCCAAATTTTAACTGCGTTGCCAAACTAGACTCGCTAAATCTGGCTCTGAACTGCTATCATTAGACGTATGACAGAGAAATAGTGTCAGTGATGGAGGCATCTTTGAGTGGCTGCTTATGTGTGTGTTGTTCTGAGTTTCTAGAAGCACAAACTGTATACAGTATGTCTATAATGCTTGTACATATTTTTAAGTTCACTCCCTAAACAAAAAAGATCAATAATGAACTAAGACGTTACGATATTGTTTAATCATTACCATGTGTATTTTTAAAATCTGTTCTCAAATATAGCCAAAAGTGGTGCTTGAAAGCCTATATTGCTTATAGTTTCACAGTGTTTAAGTGGCAGAAACAGCCAATAACATCGTAGCGGTGTGTATTTACTCAGTTCTTAAAGGAATCTTTTGTTGGCGGGCTTGGTGTGGTGACCCTGATGTACTATAGGTGTGTTCTATATATTCCACCTACACAGTTCAGCTTAACAACAGCATCACCAGCCTCCCAGTTGGAGAGTCTCTGGATAGTATGCCCAGACTAACAATCTCTACTGATACCATATGACAATAATATCATACACTCACTCTTCAGGAGCTACAAAAAAAACATAAAACTAAATTTAAATTATTATTGTGACATTAGAAATGACTATACATAAAGAATACTATACTGTAAAGAAAATTAAGCTCACTGTAAAGTCACCAAACCCTACCAGATATATTTATATATAGACAATGAGAATATTATACAGGACATGATGTGATAAATTAAGTGAATTTGTGTTTTTTTAATGATTGGTATGAGCATTTCACATTTGTATACTGCTTACGTATGTTATGCAACCCTGCTGAATAATACAACACATCTCCTGCCACTTTTATAAAATATTATGGGCATAATTGATAACCACTTTCATGTCTCGACTACTGTTATTTTGTCTGCACACACAAGTGGTTAAATACTTGAATCAAAATGAGAGGCCAAATACTAATTTGACAGCTCCAGCGTGTGGACTCCTTATTTCAAATATGATGGATTGACTGTTTCTCCTCCAGAGTTTTGTCGGGAGCTGCAGATAAATATGATTTGTTTGTCTGAGGCTGATGGATCTCAGGGGTGAAACATCGATACAGATACAGATCTCAAATAAAGTTCTGTTACACTGTGGTGAGGTTAATGATATCAGTAATTGAGATTGTTTGTACAGGGATAACACAAGTAGCTCATTATTTTCTATTAGCCCTACCTTTTCAGCTTTATTGCACTCAGATACCGCTGAAGTACACTGTTGTGAAACTAGAGGCCAAAGAGTCAGGGAGTAAGAGAGAGAGACTAGTACAAGACATCAGAAGTTCAGTGTTCGCTTGTTTCTGTGGCTGAAAAAGCTTGCCATTGAAGCTGGTCTACGTCAGCGAAGACCTAAGAACCTGAAGCTGATGCAGTGTGTTGACGTGTGAGGGAGAATACAGAGTCACACCATTACGCAGATGCAGGCAGATAAAGGGAGATAGTGTGAATGCTCAAGAACCCCAAGGGAGTTGTGAATATACGGGCTTGAATATCAAGTTACAGGGAGAGGTCGTCAGAGCCTTGACAGAGATGGTAGAGTCAGCCCCACATTGGCTTGAGAACATAGCAGCCATCCAATAAAACCTCAGGCATGCATCAGAAGACCTCATCAGAAGACCAGATATGGCTGGCGGCGTTACCTTAACATTGACAAGAATCTGTAAGCTAATTCACTGGCTGTTATTCATCACTCTCTGCGCATTTTGTCAAGATAACCAAAACTATACGTGATGTAATCATGTTTGATATTTTCAGTGTCTTCTCTTCAGTTATATATCAGCCTGAATGAGGAAAATACTCTTTCCATTGGATTAGTTTCAGCTAAACAAAGGTGACGACAGCAGAGCAGCTCTGTGACAACTTGTCTGCCTTCATCTTGTTTCCCTCTGGAAAGCATCAACGATTAAACTTAGTTTATTTATGTTCCATATTTGCCATGACAGGCGTATCTATTCTTTTCTATTTGTTTGTTTGTAAGAAGGATCTGTCACTTTATTTATCTTCCATATTTGCCATGACAGGCGTATCTATTCTTTTCTATTTGTTTGTTTGTAAGAAGGCTCTGAGACTACAGATAACATAAATAAAGAATATACAAATCTGATCATGATTAAAAATTTTTGGCTAGTTACTGTAAAATATTTCCCAAATGTTTTCCCTGAAAAGTAAAGTTGGATAGGTTTATCTGGATCAATTGTTGACATGTTCAGGAGCCAGTTGCACCAGCTGTTCATACTTTAAGAGAAGATTTACACATCACAAAATTAAAACCAGTTGCTCCACACAAGCTAGTTCTTATGTAAAGATTAGCTGTTACTAACAATTGCCAGGAACTGTTGCGTAAGATAGCTGAATAGACCAACTGAAAAAAACTAACGTTAGCTTGCTAATACATGATGATAAAAGAGGTCATATGTAACACGGTTAATGTATCTGACCTGACACTTAACATTACATTTTGCAGAAAATACACAATAAACATCAAATTACAAAACTTCACACCAATAACATTGGATTAAATTATATCAACAGCTGATATCGGATTAGTATAATCCGATATTTCCCTCTCACTGTAAACTGCATGAATACCACTAATTCTAAAACACACATTTCTCCTGGTAGCTATATAGAAAAGTCACAACTACTTTCACAAAGGATTGGCAGGATTGTCCCTCTAGTGTCATAAAAATTAGAGGTTATCACAGGTAAACTTTGGTCTGCACATCTCACTTTGAGCACTTCTGCCTTAAAGCTGCATTAAAAATTATTGATCATTAGTGAAAGAGACTGACTGAAGCAAACTCACAGTAATGAACATATGTAGTTGAGCAAAACGATTGCTTACTTACACATTCAGCTGAACTGGAGCTTAATCCAAGTCCAATATTCACTGGCCCTTTAACTCTGGTTTAATTCTGTTTATTTCTGCTGTATATTTGGGCATTTTAACATGAGGGTCTATGGGGATTGACTCGCTTTTGGAGCCAGCCTCAAGTGGCCATTCGAGGAACTGCAGTCTTTGGCACTTCTGCATTGGCTTCATGTTTCAGCCCCGGAGGTTGCCGCTTGAGAAAAACATATTTCGTTTGTTAAACGTTTGTTCATTTGTGTGAGTTCCTGTGCTGGTAGAGGCTACCCATGGTTTTATACAAGATGCCATTGTTTTGCTGTGTAGAGCTGCAGACTGTGGTGTTGATTCTCGGTGGGATTGTTAAAAGTGGTAGCCCTTTTACTTAGCAGGGAATCCTTTAATTACATGCTAATGGATGGAAATGTTTAGCAGCACATTATATTATTTCATATAGAGAAATTATAATGTAACCAGTTATATTGCTCATTTTGAACAAGGTAATACTATTATTACTGAAGTACACATTTTCACTATGATGGTTTTCATTTTGAACCATGTCAACATTACATTTTAAAGTTGGAAATTCCAATAAAATAATTTTATGGTGTGTCATCAAAAACAACTGTATCCTCTCATGATTCAAAGGATGATTTACCCAATTAAAAGAACAACAGTTTTTTTTTTCAAGTTCAGACAGGCTGAGGCGCAGAGCATAACAAGGTTAGAACAGCACTTTTCACGGATTGCCCGTGAACGTACCAATCATCATCTGTTTGAACTGAAAGCGTGTAAATCATAGCAATGAGCGTTCCGGTGGAGCAGCCAAGCACAATGATTTTGTGGTCAAGCAACTAACCTGCTGAGCATGATTGGAGCAAGGCTGGAGTGACTGCAATGTTAACATTGTTTGCACTGTGCAACTCACCGCGTCTGCGTTGCAGTTATACTAACTTTAGTCAACAATGATTCAATATTCAGCAGGTAAGCACCTTCATCACTGAACAGCTTCTTATCTCTATGGGGCGATTATGCTTGCACATGTTTTTTTTCATGCGTGTGTGGGGGGTGGTAGTGGCTCACAGATTTCAATCACTGACTTGACAGGTATGCAATGGTCATTTGTCTTGTTTTTTTTATTAAGGCCAGAGAGAGGTTGAGTGGGTCAACAAAGCTCACTCCAGGCTGAAGTAAAAAGTTGGCAGCCCTGTTGTATGTTGTTGAAGTTGTTACTGTCACGCATCCCAAAGTGTTAAAAGTCACTTTACATCTCCTCTGAGACTGATGTTCATTAAAATAACAACTCAAATCTCAAACAGCCTGTTTATCAAAGACCGGTGGATGGCAGTATGGACAAATTGAGATGTAATTATAGTGTTGGGTTGCCAGAGACTTTTCATCACCACAGAAAGCACCCCTCACAAATTAGTCAGGGTAGAGAGGTGGAGAGAGAGAGGTTTCGCTTGCTGATGCAAGGAAAACAAGCGCTGAGCTTTTCAGCATCAAAAGTCTGAAGAGCGGGAGTCATTTGTAAACACGCTCCCTACAGAGGGTCATATTTGGAAAAAGAAGGAGGGAGATACTCACAATCTGTGATAAACATGCAACTATCAGATAAGCTCCTTGCTCCTTACCACACTGGAGAGATCCTCAGAGAAAATCTTTTAGCTTCCAAATACTAATCACAGTTATCAAGGGGGTTGAAAATTAGAACATGTAGTCAGGGTTTTTATTCAAAATGACGAAAAGGTGGTGCTTATTGCCTACTCTGGCCATAGTAAGCACATGAAATTAAACTAAAAAGTAGTGAAACCAATAAATATAAATTTTCACAGATTAATTCATCTTCTACAAAAATGCCACCCAAGGAGATCTTTTTTACATTATGCTCAGAGATAAGAACCCACGAAGAATTATTACCCGACTCTGTAGTTCCCTTCAGCGTGTTTTAGCATCTTTTAGCTCATTGTTTTGGTTTTCTGGCCAGCATCTTTACTTGTTTTGCTTCACTCTCACCACCCTCATCAGCGTTGTTTCCAGCAGCTGCAGACGGCTGATAAACCCATCACACTCTATCTGCCCAGCACCAAACATCAGACAGACAAAGTTAGCAACTGGTGAACATAGTGGGGCATTTAGCAGCTGAAGAGCCAGATATTTCCCACAAGAGTGATTTTAGACCAACGACAGAGCTAAAAGGAGAGTGACTATTAGACTAATTGTTGTGCGGCCAGGAATATAACTCCAAATAAACTCTAATGTTGCTCTGTGTGCTGAATGTGTAAATAGGCAATGATTAGCACCACAACATGTTTATAAGGTGATAATATGTCAATATTGTGTGTGTTTACAGCTTGTTCTACTGCCAGCCCAGATTATGACTGCTTTAATTTGTACACTGTAATACCAGAAAAATGTCTGTATCATATAATGTGGTTTAATGCAACAGCCTTGGAATAAAATCCTATCAAAGTTCATCATGTTCTGTTTTTGTTGACTCTATAGTCATTTTGGAAGCTGTAGGTTTTTTTTACATTGGGCAAAATTGTAGAAATATAAGCGGGAAAATGCTGAAAAAAAAAAAAACAGTTGCAAGTGCATGGATAATGTTGTCACATGTTTCTGCTTTACTGTTATGTAAACAAGATACACATTTGGTGGCAAGCTGGATTGTTACTTTGACCAGTAGCATTAATTATTTGGTATAGTTGTGTGGTCTCGTATCCCATATTCTCTATGTAGGAAAAAGCTCGGTAGTCTACCGGGAATCAACCCTTTTACACTAAATACATCTACTGAAATTTTGATTTTGTGAAGTATAGAAAGTACAGAGCTACAGCAGAAGAACTGACATATTTTTTGAAATTTCCATATTTAGGCTGCAGCTACCCTCTGAGGGGAAAGGAGATGATACACAAGAGAGAGCGTGGTTTTAATAACAGAAGACAAATCAGGAATTGGTTAAGAATAAGTGTGCATGTGTGCTTTACATGTTGTACCCTTCTTTTTTTTTTTGTGGTGGTCTGTCTTTGTTAGCATTTCTGTATTAGATTTGGCGAGGGGATCTGGTTGAGAACAAGAGGTTACGAAGTCACCAACACAGGGATGGAAACAAATAGAAATGCAAGGTGGAGGAGGTGATAGGGATAGTTAGAAAGAGAAAGCCTTTGTATCCCTGAGGATTGCAGAAGATACAGACCTGAATATTAACTCACAGAGACCCTATAGAGCTTTAATTATTGATTACCGATGAGCATTCACAGCCAAAGCCAACATGTACTCCATGAACAATCATATGAAAGGATATTATAATGAAAGGGCTCTGAAGTATACAGTACCTGGAAATGCAAAAAAGAAAAAATCATTCCAGAGAAGCTTTATACACAAGTCTTATGAGACCCAGAACATTGAAATCTTGAAGCAAAATCTTGTGTAATCCACAAAAGGAAGCTCTGACAGAGAAACGCTGGGAGATAGTACAGCAGCACTGCTCAGGTCAGTTTTTTTGATGAGCATTTTTCTCACGGATAGATTACAGCATGCTGTTGCTGCTGTCGGGTGGAGGGTGGACTAAAGAAGTGGTTGGATTACAAGGTCGTTCTGGAGCAAAATACAGCAATACAAGGAAGAATATTTCTGTTCTGTGCTGTTAAGACATCTGTGACTGTTTTCATCTCGCAGTTCTTGCTCTCATCAGCCTACTGGTTCTGTCACACTGCATTTTGGTGGATGATTACTAACACTTAATTTCATTTGTCTAATTGGAAGCTTATTCTTGCAAGCTGCAGATGGAGGCTGAAAGCCACTGCAGTGGCCCCAAGGTAGCTCAGTGATAACCTCTCCATTTTGTTCCGTGCTGAAGTTCGACTTAGCTCCAGTGACTTCATTTCACACTTCATCTCCCTTCCAGTCACATTTACTCAAAGACGCAAATGCACAACCACGCACACGAATACACAAGTGCAAACACACGCACACACAATATCGACATGGACTCAAGTGCACAGCCGAGTCCAGTTACAATTTAAGACATTTCCAGAGAATGTTTGTATTACAAACAATAAACCTACACAAATTAGGTTGCCACGCATGGCGGAGCAGAGCTTGATGCATGTGTTATTACATTAAACAGCTGTGAGTGTATTTCTGCTTGCTATTGTATGATTGCTTTTGCATTTTTCTCCTATTGAAATGGAACACTAACAGAGTGACAAGTGATATTTCAGCTGCTTCAGTCCATGATGTACAAGAGAAATACATGATACACTGTCAAACTTTGATTAATTTGGCACGGAACGACAAATCTACAAACTGGGAAACCCATAATGCTCTTTAGTTCCATCCCATCTGTTAGCGAGCTCAGAGTAGCAGGCACTTGGACTCTTTCTCTGTCCTTGTGGTGCTGAGTGGCTGCACTATGCAGTGCTCATGTTCAGCCTGACCCCAGGGTGGCCATATCAGTGTAGATGGCACTTAACAGCATGGAGCCACTCAGAACCCTGAAAGCCTATAGGACATAAAAAACACAGGGTGAGGGTAGTGGTATTGAGTGTGTGGCCATAAGCAGGGAGCACAGTTGTAATATGTGATAATGTCTCTACACTGACAGGCTCATTATCATCCAACAATTCATCCTTCTCTCAATTATATGTGAGACTCAGAATCAGTGACAATGACAGAGCAGTGACCCTGAGATGCAAATTGTTATTACGAGATGACTCAGTGTTGAGTGATTAATAATCCACCAGTAGGAATAAACACATCTGCTGAAATAAACACTGTGTGTGCAATAAAATATGGTGTAAAAATATGTCTCTGAGTTGAAAGAAAATAAAAACTTCATGAATGAATTATTTTTTAAAGGGTTTCTCTTAGTTTCATTAAATTATGTTTCTGATTGTGTACTATTTACCTAGTCATAATGATGAGTTGAGGGCTCTATGACCCTCAAGCACTCGTTAAAATCCCCCTCTACTCAAAAATGTGTTTTTCTTCTTGTTACTTCACTTCAGTGTTTGAGCTTCACTGTGCAGAATGATGTATGTGCAGAGTTTGACACTTGAAGGCTGTTTTCACATTCATCTTAACTTAACAGTGAAGTAGGAGACAGCTTGTGTCCAGAAATTAAACATTTAAAATGAAAAATATTTACATTTTCACAGATTCTGGATTTTTCATTGAGGGAGAAGGAGAAGATGTCATTTGATAAATTTTAACAAGGTAACTGAACATTCTTTTAAGGAAAAAAACATGTCCGAGACAATTTATTATGATAAGCAGATGATGCAGATACAGAATATGTATCACTGTCACACAGTGTGAAATGAGATGATTTTTCAAACCTTACAGGTGTCTTGTGGCGTTTTCTTGTAAACAAGGTTTCTGTTTACATTCATTCATTCAACTGATTTTTACATTCAGTGTTACCACCAAAACGCATTCTGTGTATCTTTGCAGCCTAACAAACGTGTTGAAAGCATTTCCTTCTTCATAAAATATTAGCAAAGCTGATTTTGTGAACATTTTGAACCTGCATTGTTCACATCGATGTTTGCTGGCTGGCAATCTTCATCTTCACTGACTTTGCTGGCACGTTGCTATGTTTCTTGTGTAGACCAGTGGAATAGTGTGAAATCAGGCAGGAATGTGTATCTCATCACCCGAGTGCTAGAGCAAACAAAATGGAGAGCCACTTGTAGACAAACTGCTCCACTGCGCTAGTGATCAAAAATGAATTAATCAAGTATTATATATCAAAGCCACTTAAAGGATTTGGCTGGTGATTTTCTACGTTTTTCTTATTGTCAACAAATCTCATGTGTAAAGCCAAACCAACAATGAACTGATCTACTTACAAGTATTGTGTGTATGCATCCAAACCCTGATATATCATATTCCTCTGTGCCATAGATGATAGACCTCTGTTATTGTAAAAAAAAACTATTTAAAACACGTCAGTGAGCCTCACTGTCGCACTGGATGACATGTTCCTTTGTCCCTGAAGACAGTGATTATCATAGCTTGTTTAAAAAACAGCTCCAAAGAGTTAAAACAGTGATAAGATCATAACCCTCAGGAGTAAGGACCGCTTTTCCACATGTGGTGGGTTACTATCTTTATCGCTATTTTTACTCTTTGGAGTCATTTCTAAACAAACTACAGTAGCCGCTGTCTTCAGGGACGAAGGAACATGTCACCCAGTGCAGCAGTGTGGCTCACTGATGTGTTTTTAATAGTTTTTGGACAACAATGGAGCCCTATGGCGCAGGGGAATAAGATATATCAGGCTTTGGATGCATTCACAGTACTTGTAAGTAGGATGAGTTCATTGTTGGTTTGGCTCTGCACATGAGATTTGCTGACAATAAGAAAAATATAGAACATTGCCAGGCAAATCCTTTAAAGGAATAGTTTGACATTTTGGCTTATATGCTTAATAGCATGTCAAACATGTCTGTTTGTTATGTATAATGCTACAACTTGAAGATGATTAGCCTAGCTTAGCATTAAGACTCAAAGCAGGGGGAAACATTTAGCCTTTGTCTCTCCAGAGGTCAAAAATACCCCTACCAGCACCTCTAACGCTGACTCATTAACATGATGCATCTCGTTTGTTTGATCTGTACTGAAATATAAAAAACTACAATTTGCTTGAGGTGCAGGCTGGCAGATTTTTTTTTTACCTTTGGAGCGAGCCAGGCTGTTTCCTCCTGCTTCCAGAAAGCGGATGACCACATTTCGTTTCAGGGGAACAGAAGGCAGAAACTGTATTTTAAGTGAACTTTTATTTATGTTCCAAATGCTCTGATCCAGAAAATATTCTGACCACGGAAATTAAGCTTAGAGGTGATGAGTAATCACTGAAAGCTCAGTCTTGATTAGCCATTAAGAGTTTAATACAAAGGCCCATACTGTTGGCTTTTAAATCTGTTGGGGTGGTGGGGTGAGCTTTAAAGGGAGTCACATAGTGCCTGCGGTGTGTGTCCTTCAGGCAGTCTGTGTGTGTGTTTGTGTGTATGTGACACCATCTGTGGCCTGGTCACCCGCCCAGAGTTTTTCTGCCAACGGCTCCCCTGGAGGAAGAATGTTAGGGGGCATGTTGAGACTCATTGTTGATTCCCCCTCAACACACACAAGCAGGTATCATATAAAGATATTTCAGCACATTTTAAAGGGTAACATTTCTATTTGCATTATTTCCATGCATGCTTTTGAAATCAATTTTTGTGATGAGTTTTGTGAAGCAAACATTCATGGTTAAAGCTGTTTAAGAAGCTTGTATTTACTACCTAATGTTCTTTTTTTACCCCCTTTCTCCTTCTCTTTTATTCCCCTCTCTCCTTATTCTCCCCTCTCTCTGTTGTATGCCACCGAATCCTAGAGCAAGACGGAAGAGTCGGGGTTTCACCCAACTGTTCCTATCACATCAAAGAGATGAATATGAGCTTTTAAAAAGGGCTCAGTCTCTTCAATCCCATTCAGCTATACAGTTTTCCTGACAGCTGTGAGGCTGAGGAAGTGTTTTGCTGAGGAACAGGCCCCGAAATCACTCTAATGCTGTGTCTGCTCATAAATAGTGGAGCGCTATAAACTTATCTTTTTACTGTTGGGGGGAGAACATTTACAGTATTTCATTATGGATGTTAGGGAGAGAACAGATATCACTATGTTATGATGTGGCTGAGCTTTTGCTGCTGAAAATGAAAGAGGTCCCTGCCTAGTGTTGAGTTTGTTACAGTATGGTAATGGCCATCTGTTGGTAGTGCAGCAGTGCAGTAAACTACCTCTGATAGTCAGACAAGATGAGACACGCACACACACACAAATCTAAACCTTCAAGCACACACAGTCCACAAGGATGACCTCTCTAGTCACAGCGATACATGTGTTTGTCCAAGGGTTGTCTGTAATACTCTGGGGTGAGTCAGACAGGGGACAGAGGGGGATTGAGCTTCGGCTTGAGGATGAGGTAGCTTGTGAATTCACATTGTTGACACCATAAAATGTTTAGAGGACACACACACACACACCCTGTATGTCTGGCCTGCACAGGCAACTCTGTCTCCTAGACATTATGTTTATACACTACTAATTTGCAACAGCAAATTAAGTTTTGGAGGAAACATGATGGAGCCCCATTTATATTTTCAGTCCAGGACTTTGGTTCAGACTGAAATATCTCAACAACTACTGGGTGGATTGCCATGAAATTTTGTACAGGCATTCATGTTCTCCAGAGGACAAAGTTAGCTCCCTTTCTGGCACTACCAAAATTTTAATTGGTTGGTTTTGACCGAATACCTGCGAAACTAATGCCATTCCCATCAGCCTCTCTGTGTTTAGTGCTCATTAGTTAATGTGCTAAACTAATATGGTAAACATGGTAAACAATATACCTGCTAAACATGAGCATGTTAGCATGACACTATGCTTACAGCCTCACAGTGCTGCTAGCATGGCTGTAGTCTCCTAGTCTTCTTAATCAACAATAAGAAAATGTTTATTAGTAACTAAAGCATGATTAAACCTTTGTATTTTTTTCTTTAAGTACTCACAGTATTTGTTTAAGATTAGGAAAAGCTCCCTGTGACAAAAACATAGCTACTAATTCTCTGGAAAAAAACATTGTCTGTGAATGTAAGATCCAGGTAACATTAACATGTCGTAGTAAAACATAATTGGCAAAACAAATTAGTGTTATGTAAATGTAATTTCTTGGAGACAGGGTTGGTACAGGACTCCTGACAATTCAGCTATGTCTGACAACAGCCGTGAAGTTGATCAGGACTTAACTAATAAAATGATACATAATACTAAATAGAATTTCATGACATGCAGTAAACAGTAAAATGTAATAAACAGTAAAAACAATAACAAAAATGGATAAAATGTAAAAGCCATAGACATACACTTACTTAAAATTAAGGCTGTATCCACACATGTAGCTCAGTTCCCTTGGTTTTTTGTTGTAAATGTTGACACTGACAGGTTCTCACAGACCTGACTCTAAGGTGGTACTACATATATTTGTTACTAAGAGCAAGTTGGGTTACACTTCAGTGTGCTTGACCTTTTTATTTATCTTCTCTGATGGTGTTGAACAGCTCAGGGTTATGAGCATTATTAGTCGAGACTGCAGCTGTTATAAATAGTGACAAACACCTAAAAGCAAAGTACACGTCAGCAGGAATACAAAAAAATAATGAAGTAAAAGGACTTTAGAATCAGTTTCAGCAATCAGAATTAACTCTAAATTTCTTGTTGGTTTTTTTTAGGAAATCCAGTGAAAATAATAAAATCTAAAAGTCTGCAATTCTGCTCCGGCACAACTGGATCTAAGGGTATTGATATACAGAATAGTGTATATATTCATGCAGAGTTCAGTCCTAAAGTATAAATTATACATAAAGTCATATCACACACATTATAATATATTTAAATTCAGAATTTACTATTAGTTATTAAACACAGTATTAAAATGACACTATATTAATTACAATGTATAATAATAAAGATAATTTGTCCTTAAATTGCTTTCTTAGACACACACACACACACACATACACACACCATTCTGCATCAAAATAATAATAATAATAAACATTCCTCTTCAAGGAATAAAAGTTAAGCTCAAAATCTAAAATCATTCCCAAATGTGGAACAATGAGTGACAAAACAAATGACCCTATATCCAAATGGGAGAAGCAATGAGAGAAAAGAGCTTATTAGACTCATTATTGTCTTTTCTTTCCATCCTTCCACTTACTGTAAACTACAGATAGAGGAATGTCATACCTCAAATATTCTAAATGCAACACTTTCCTGCGTGTTCCTCCTCTCGCGGTGTGGAATGAGCAACGGTTTGCCTGATTTTATCAGTAAAACGTCCTGTACTAGAGACAAATATCTTTAGTAACCAAATGTTATTTTCACAAATGCAGATAATGATTATCAGTAGCAGACGCAGTGAGACTAAAAGTGAATTACGAAGCAGCAAGGCTATGGCAGCAAATTATACGGGTATACTAAGTGAGATATTAGTGTGTTTATACAAATAGCAAATTAAACATAGAATTAAGGGTGTCGGTTACATATTCGTATTCATTCTGTAGCTGCTGTTATACTGTTTAACACAACAGCCATTTATCCAGCTCAGAATTGGAGGTTTGCTGTGTCAGAGAATGTTATAGATTTCTCTCAACATGTTTTTTTTTTCCCCTCAAGTACTGTGAATATCTTTCTACATGATGATAAAAACATATTCACTGTACAGCTCCAACTGTGCTTCACCAATTTAAAGGGAACAACTGAATTACAAACAGTTTCATCAGATACTGTCATGCGGTCTCCATGTATGCAGCGTACAGTACGTAAGAGTGAGAGCATGAAAGAGAAAGAAAGAGCGAGATCAGCTCCTACCGCTTCATGGTATTTGATCCAAAATACTCGAGGTCAATTGGAAGTGTCTCACAGCTCTTCTGTATCTGTAGCCCTCAGATGGGAGGGAAGGGCTATCGCTTTGTTCTGATTCACTACTTCAGCTTTTGTACCGTGAACTCTGTATAGACAAATCCCTATTATTACCCCTTTGATATACTGTAGCTTGGCACTTGCCAGGATGTCATGAGGGTTTTGCCTAACAGTGTGATGTGACATGCATGTGGTGGGATGAGATGAGAGTAAAAAAAAAAACATCAAAACAAAAAACATCAAATAGAAAAAAATCACACACACATACACTTGTACACACTTACCCATGTAGACAAACAAACAGCGCACACACATATATACACATACGTACGTACATACAAACACAAGCCAAGGAGCAAAATTTAGATTCTGAGGTTGATGTTGTTCAGCATATTTGGAGCATTTATAAACTTCATTTTATGCTGCTCTGTTTTCTGAGGATAACTGGCATATTTCATATGAAATGAAGGGATGACTGCTTCCACGGGTTAAAAAACTGCTTCCACGGGGGGGTGGGAGTGAAAAGAAAAAAGAAGTCCACCAGGCAGCGGCAGAAGAAATGGAGGCAAGTGTGAGTCTAATTTCCCATGGTGTACTACTTCCCTGTGCTGAGCTGGTTGTGGTGGTGTTGACTGATGAAGCCTGACTACCTGTGATGGCCTTCTCACCAAGGTCCTGAGCCCTCCCTCCCCCAGCTCTAACACACACAGCCTACATGCTTCATTATAACTACACTACATCCTTCCAGCTTCTCTCTATTTTTACTCCAGATCCCAACTTCTCACTCTTCATGTACACCAAGATACTCCCACTATCATTACTGAGCTCCCTCTCTCCCCTTGAACACCAACAAACCCCCACCCCCTAACCATGATAAATTCTCACAGGCTTCCCTACTGTCATCATCAACATATAACAGGAATGTGACATGATTAGTCCATTGGTAAATTTACCCATTAAGTAATGAGAACAAATGTGTATAAAGACTAAACCTTTAGTAATGAAATGCAACAAAGCCTGAAGACTCATAAAATTAAGTAGCATAAAAGGATAAGGCTGGCGATTTTCTATGTTTTTCTTATTGTCAACAAATCTCATGTGTAGAGCCAAACCAACAATTAATTGATCTACTTACAAGTATTGTGTGTTTATCTAAAGTCTGATATATTTTATTCCTCTGTGCCATAGACCTCCATTGAAAATGAGTCTCACCATCGCTCTGGGAGACGTGTTCCTGCACCACGAAGACAATGGCTACCATAGTTTTTTTTAAAAAAATGGCTCCAAAGACTAATAACAGCGATCACGTTTTCAGGTTCCTGAGAAAAGTTCTGTGTACAGCAGGTGCTACTGAACATGCGTGGGAACATGGTTTTGTTTACAGAGCTGTACAAGCTCTTGTGCTACATAACACATCTCTTGGCTATTTACTGAAGTTCTCTGAGAAAATTAAAATGTAGCACAAAGTCAAGAGGTTGTGATATGTAGCACAACAAGCTAGCAAAGCTCTGTTAAAGGAGCTGCGTTCCCGAGCATCTGTAGTGGTGTCTGCCTTATACAGAACAACTCTCCGGAGACTGAGAATGTGGACACTATTATTAGTCTTTGGAGCCATTTCTTAACAAATTACCGTTGCCCATAAGTAATCCAATGCACTGAAGTGTTTTTAATAGTTTTGGACAATAATAATAATCTTTATTTATAGAGCTCTTTTCTAAACCCATGTTACAAAGTGCTTCACGCAAGGCAACAACTTCAAAACAAGCAGATCATAAAAACAAGGCAGATAATAAAAACAAAATAAGCAGATCATAAACAGAAACAGATCATAAAAACAGAACACAGATCATAAAAACAAAATAAGCAAATAAAATCAGTTACAGTGTCGCCATGCAAAAAGGCAGTCAATAAAAATCAAGTAAAATCAGGAAAAGCTCTCCGATAAAAGTATGTTTTAAGAAGAGATTTAAAAGAGGTGACTGATTCTACTGACCTGATTTCCTCAGGCAGCTCATTCCATAGCTTCGGCGCTCTGACTGCGAATGTTCTGTCACCTCTAGTTTTCAGCCCTGTATCAAGAACAGATAAAAGACCTCTGCCCGTGGATATCAGGCTACATACTCACATGCAACTAAGAGGTCAGATATATAGCATGGAGAGAGGCCATGAAGAGCCTTAAAGTCAACATTAAGATCTTTAAATCAATTCTAAAACATACTGGGAGCCAACGCAGGGAGGCTAAAACAGGCATGATATGGTCACTTCTCTTGGATCTTGTTAAAAACCTGACAGCTGAGTTCTGCACAGTCTGGAGCCAATTTATAATTTTTTGGTTGAGGCAAGTGAAGAGGCTGTTGCAATCGTCAAGGCACGAGGAGATGAAGGTGTGTAAAATGGTCTCTGTGTCTTGAAAGATGAAATACATCAAATTTTGGAAATATTTCTAAGATGATAAAAAGAAGACTGCAAAAGTTTTGTTGTGTGCTGCTCAAAGCTTAAGTTGCTATCAAACCAAACACTAAGATTCTTTGCAACAGGCTTCATGGGGGCCAATTATGACAATCTCTTAAGTAGCATGAAATTTTGTGACTTCAAGTTTTTGACATCACATAGGCAGTCATGTAGTGAACTCAGCATGCCAGGATCAGTGGCTCTAATGAGCAGATACATCTGCATGTCATCAGCATAACAACGAAAGGGAACACCATCTCTATGAATATGTCCCAGGGGAAGCAGGTACAGAGAAAATAAAATTGGTCCCAAAACTGTAGGACACCATACTTGACAGGAGGAAAGATGAAATGCGATTATTAATGAAGACACAGAACTTCCTGTTTGACAGGTATGAAGAGAACCATTTTAAAGCAGTACCAGATATTCCTACCCAGTGCTTCGGCCTGTCTAACAGGATGCTGTGATCGACTGTGTAAAAGGCTACGCTAAGGTCCAGAAGAACAAGGACTGAGCACATCCTGTCCCACAAATTTTTTTTACTGTTTTCTGCTGTTAAAAGGAATTGCTTGGACATGTATTTTTCTAAAATTTTTGATATAAAAGGTAGCTTGGAGAATAGTCTGTAATGTTAAGGGAGGGTACTATCCAGCCCAGATTTTTTTTTAAAAGAGGTTGTACACAAGCTGTTTTGAAGTAATCTGGGACACAACCATTAGATAAAGAACTGTTAAAAATTGACAGCAGACAGGGCCCAACAGGTTCAATTTGCTTTGAGAAAGAACTTTGTTGGTATTAAATCAACTGGACTGGCAGAAACTTTCATAGAAGATACTATCTCTAAAAGATCAGACAAGGAAATGGAAGAAAAATGATTAAAAGTCTTCTGTGGTGGGTGATGGACATTAGAGTATGTGCCATTAGGGGTAACAGAAGCTCTGCTGGACTCTACTTTATCAATGAAGTAAGATAAAAACTTCACAATCAGCATCACTTTCAGCTGGAGTGCAAGGAGGGGTCAGATTTACCAACTGATCAACAGTCTTAAATAAAAATCTGGGGTTATGCTGATGGGCAGAGATAAGTTCAGAGAAGTATTGTGCTCTTGCATTCTTTACCATATTATTATAGTGGAGCAATAACTCCTTCATAGTCTCACAGTGTACTTGGAGACCTGATTTCTTCCATATCTGCTCTGCTCTCCTAGACTCCGACTTACAGCTACGAACCCTATGATTTATCCAAGGCTGCTTTCTTTGTGTAGGCTTTGACCTGACTTTAAGAGGAGCAATATTATTCAGTATGGGCACAGAGACAGAGTTAAAACAGTCCGCCAATTTATTGGTTTTCATACAGCAGTGGGCTATGATAATTAAAAAAGTGTACAGAAACTTTAGTCACTTTGTTCATTAAAAATGCGAGAGCACATAGAGTGGGGATGAACAGTGTTAATGCTATCTATTTTGTGAAAGAATTGAGAGCTGTTTAACCCAAAGTGAAGAACTTGATAGGAGACCGGGATGTCTTATGCAGGAACATTTATTGAAGCTCAATCAAGGAGAACAGAGTTACAGTACAAGTGAAAACACTTTGCAATGTCACTCATTTCTGCGGTCTACTTATGGACAAGAGTATTTAAACCCTTCACCAAATCCTTACCTTTACTACCTCCTTATAAGGTTATTCTTCACTCATCTATGCCTCTACTGGTTATTGAACTATAAACAAGACACAACGCTGACTAACATTTACTGAAGACACATAGTTTGTACACAGGTCACTTGCTATCCATTCCCGTCTGACTGTCTGCACAAAGCATAGCATATCTCCACCTGACTTTGGTTATCATAGGACAGTCAGCCTTATCAAGACAGCTGCTTTTCTCAGTCAACCTCAATAGACAGAGAGATGAACCGCTCGGAAAGAGACAGGTCATTACCCACTGCTCCCAGGATGGAAAATGACCAGAGAATGACCTGGGGAACACAAATATTTCCCTGACATATTTCACAGATAAAAAACTATGCATTTATGATCAGATACACTCATGTCTATTGATCCCACAGTGGGAACTCTGACACCCAGGGTGAAAGCAAGGTCTAAGGTATGGCCACGGTTATGTGTTGACCTACAAACGTATTGTTCAAGGTTAAAAGATGTAGTAATGTTTAAAAAATCAGCAGCGTGAACGTTTGAAGAGTCATTAACATGAATATTAATTAAAGAACAATGCTATCATACTTTAAAAGAAGTGCAGATAAAAATTCAGGGAGTTCTACTAAAAAGCTGCTGATAGATTTTGGAGGGCGATAAAATTAAAGCAAAAATGATCAAGTGTAGACCACCTAGTTTAAACAGGAGAATTTCAAAGGAAGAAAATTCATTACATAATAACTGTTACCGCAACCACTGTTCCTGGGTTCGCTTAAATAATCATAGCGTGGAGGACACAGTTCAACAAGCTGTTGAACTGCCATTTTAAGTGTTATTGGGCTGGGAGCCATAATTGATGGAGAAGCAGTAGCTCTTGGTGGGACAGTGGTACAATTATGTACTCTAGATTGTTTTTGTTAATCTGCTTACTGGTGCAAAGTGAATGAGTAACCCTATTGGTTATAACAGTCTTAGTAGGGAGATGAAATGGTGAAGGTGTTGAGGTCATCAACAGAGGTCTACAGCACAGAGGAATATGATATATCAGGCTTTGGATTCACACACAATACTTGTAAGTAGGATCAGTTCATTGTTGGATGGATCATAACTGAAAATGAAGCCCTGTTTTATCCCTGTGTTTAGAAACATCACTAATGTAAACAACCATTGAACAGAATCAGAAAACATTGATAACTAGACATAAAAAAATCTGTCAACTTTTGTTTCACCTAATTGTTCCATTATTGTAAGCTTCATCCAGCACATCAGTACTGTAACATCAACTCACACATAATGTTTACTAGTGAACAGGAAGAGGATGTAAGTTGCCATTTCTAGACACCCATGCTCATGTAAAGGCTGACTGTCTAGGGGAAACCCACTCACTCAGACCAATATCTCAGTTTCGTCTCCAACCACCACATTAAAACATAAAAGATCAACTGGAGGACCCTTCTACACAGAGCAAAACACTACACAGCACTTATCACACCATTCAACATATTAAGATCTCTGCTGATGCACCCTAAAGACAGAACCCCCGCGGAGAGGACGTTTGGAGTGGTGTATGACATCCACATCACACACAACATCAACATTATGTCAGTGAAACAGCTAGGACCTCGGGCAAGAGACTGAATGAACACCGGCAACAGGCACCATCATCAGAACTTCAGATCATAACTGTTCACAGCATCAACCTGGATAGGAGTCAAAAGGTGCGTCTCCATTCCCATTTTGATCATTTCTCACTCCTCGCATGAACTGGAAGACATTTCGGTCCACCATCTTGAAGGCAGCCCCAAAGTGCTTATTTCTGCTCTGAGGAGTAAAGAGGGATCTCTGAGGAACCATGAGTGAGGATACACCAGAGCAGCCTTCTTGGAAGTTTTTTACCAGCCGACACGCTGGATATTTTTATTGACTGGATGCTGCTGTTGATCGGATGGATCTGACACATCACATCAGTGAGTAAACAGACAGATTACAGATTAAATTCAAGTGTATCACTCCCTAGAGTTATATTTTATTTGTTTTCCGACTCACCATCTAATTAAAAATCTGTTAATTGTAGGTCTGATCAACAAAAGAACCATAAAGAACTCTCTTTCATTTATTAAGATTTTTTTTTGGTTTCATGCAGTTGTTTCACCCATTAACTTTTATTATGGATAAAATTAAAGTCAGGGAGAGTCTGTCTGTCAGCAAGAAACACATTTTAAACACATTTATATTTTACATCATTTATCATCATTTCCATTCAGTCACATGTGAGGATGAAAATTCCTGAGCATCGGGTTTATGAGTTACATAATTTCCAATTTTCCCTGAAATGTTTAGCCCAATAGATCATTTCCACTGTTCAAAAGACACCCTAACCATATTCTGGGTTATTAAATAACGAAATCACAATCAGAATATCAATAAATACAAACGCAAATAATAAATAAAAAACTGGCGGCAGAAATGGTTCATGTGCCTCTGACCAGGACACAATACACAGTATAAATACAGAATGCAGGTTTTTGTTCATGTGCAGGTGTTTGTTGAACAGGTAACAGAAAAAACAGCTGCTCTGGCAGTAAAAACTGTGCACCTTTATTAGTATTAGCACAGTGCACGTGTGCGCAGACACAAACTCTATCAAAAGTCTCTACGGCTGTTAAAGCCAACTGATATCTGATCCAGCTATGATCAGCTTCCACTGTCATTAGAAACTGACTTCGCTTCACATGATGTTTCAGAGGGAAAGATGCTTAATTTCTCTAAAAACATATTTCCTCGTTTCCTTTCTCCTCACATCATCACGCAAGTGAGGGAAACATGGAAGCATTTTAAGGGAGATGCACCTCTTGTCATCAACTAGGAGTGAGTGGACGGCCGCAGAAAGATTAAAGAAGTCATTCTCAGGTGACTGCAGGTTATAATCTCCATCTGCTGAAGAAGATTGTGATTGTGGTAAAAAGTCCTGGACGAAGCAAGTAAGTTATACAAAAAACAATATAATAATAAATATATGTATGTATATGATAAATGATAGATAACATGTGCAATATTTGTGTATGTAAAATAAATAATTAAAACTCTCAAGCACATCATGAATCATCACATGAATGATTTCAGTGCCTGTGTTCATATCACTTATGTAATTTTCCCAACAGTCGGTTCTCCTTAAAAGTCACATTCCTTTAATGAATCTTCTCCTGATCACAAAATAACAGATGGTCAGTCATCTCAACAAAAGCACAGATGAACTGAGTTGGGATTAAGCTGTCAAAAGGACACCAGGAATAAACTGAAGGTGTTCCTTCAGCCAGTACCAGTCCTCTCACAGTAAATATTCCTGACTTCTCTCTGACAAGCGCAATTATGCATTTATAATCACTAGTGTTATGCAACTAAATGGGTTACTGGTACATGAATAATTTGTATTTGATATTCAGCCATTGCCTGAGTTTTCCTTTTTGCCATAGCTTTAATCTCATTTCACACGTTCCCACTTTGCTGTTTTTCAAATGGTCTTGTTATTATTTCAAGAGGTATGGTATTGTTGGTATTGGTCACAGTTGCAGACTGATTATGAACTGTAAAATACTCACAGCCATCCTTTGAGCAATCTGGGTCTCAATGTCTCAACAACTTGAACATCTCTTTAGAGGAAGATATTGAATCACGTGTATTTGTTTTTATGCAGATCTAGGTGTGTGTGTGCGTGCGTGTACAAGATTAAAGGAGAATATGCAGAAAATCAGTAAGGCTGGGTGTCACGTAGAGGTTTATCCGTGTGTTGGTTTTACTATATACTATGGATTGCAGTAACACCAGAAACAGTTTCTTTTACTGTCATTACAGTGACTACCATCTTTTTCAGAGGGTACCATGAACACAACACAGCACTCCAGTTTTCAGGAGGTTTATTTTGATTAGCTACAAAAGTACAAAGGAGTGCAGGACCAGCGAACCAGGCTCCTTCTCTGTCTAGCTCTAGCTAACATGGCAATGCTAACATAAGCTTGTCCAGGGATGTTGTATTGTGAATGCATATGTTAATGTTCAAACCAAACCAAGTTGTTACCAGTAACTATCTGCTTTGGCTGCTACGTTATCGTCAAACCGCAACCCTATCAGTAACTATCTAGAAATACAATTGAATGACATTTTTATTATTGAAGCTTTAATTATATACTGTTAAATGTTGCATTTAATAGCAATATTGAAAAAGAAAATGCTTTAAACTCAGGGGTAATATTAACTCAATCTTACACGAGAGAGAGAGAGAGAGAGAGAGAGAGAGAGAGTGTATGTATTTTAGAGACTGACAAAGAGAAAACATTCTGCCTCTAGATTACGGGAATCACGTCCACCGACCAGTGGAAAAGAGAGACCAAGAATGTATTTGTCTATTGCAGAGGTAGGGTGCTGAGACGGTGCTAGTGGCCAGAAAGAGCCCAGTGTAACTATTTCACAGTCCATCGTTGTGAGGTTCTGTGCTTGTTTGCAAACATTTTGCTTTTTAAAAATGATTTTAATCAATAACACCCAAAAAACTGGCATGAAAACATGAAAGGATGCATAAAATTAATAGACACAGGCGCTGTGCTGCATTTAAAGTAATTCCATCTTTCCAATCATCTTTCATAGATTCCCATAAACTTGCATCATAGGTATTAATGTTCAGTGTTTATTAGTTTGATAAAAATCCATGGCAAACACGGTATGAAGTAATTTTACTATATTCTCATTGTAGTACTGTAGTATTTCAGGACAATTTGATGTAATATCATGACAATACCCTTTACAGTGATACTTTTGGCCATTTTTGGTTCCAAATTGCATATGTTTTCATTAAGAAACTTGCTTTTCAATTCTGTTTATTAATTCTTGAAAGCAAAATGTACCACTTCACTTAACCTTGCCGGTTACATATGTACAGCATACACATGTACAGTGTTATGTATGTAGACACCAAATGTCTACGTCCATTCGTATGTGTTTATCTTTCTGTCTGTTTGGACTCTAATGAGATGTCAAACTGTGGCAGCCATCTTAAAAGTTGCTCTCTTTATCATAGAGATGTGAGAGAGACAATTTTAGCAACTAAAAAGACACGTGTCCGCAAGACAGTTGTGGAAACTGCGCGCACACACACACACTCACACTCACTCACTCACTCACTCACTCACTCACTCACTCACACACACACACACACACACACACACACACACACACACACACACACACACACACACACACACACACACACACACACACACACACACACACACACACCATATCATCTAGGTTTTGATTGTGTAGTGTGGGGAAGCAGGAGCTGCCCCTCTCCCTCTGCAGTATGTAATTAGCAGTGCCATCTGTATGCTGTGGGCTGTCAGAGACTCAGAGGTGAGGACAGCACAGGAGGAGCACGGCTGTCCATTCTCATTTACACTCAAATCATCACTTCAGCCTATTCATTGCCTTTTTTCATTACTCCTCTGCTCTTTTCCCTGGAAAATGCTCTCTCAGATTAAGTCAGATTAAGTCATCAACTGCAAACTGCTCTATTTCCTCTGTAGTGGCATGCTACCTCTCTGTCCTATTTGTGTGTTATTCAACCTTTCAAATGTCAATTCACAGCTGGCTTTACTTCACTGTGCCACATTCTTCTCTCCTCAGCCTCTCAGCCTCATCCATCACATATTCATACATCCAGTGATTTCACATCTTTCTCTGTCTGTGTCCTGTTGTCTGTCATTCTGTCTCTGTCCTCCTCCTCTCTGTATCTGTCTTTAAGTGTCTCTGTTATTCACTCCCTCTCTCTCCCTCCCTCCTTCTCTTTGGGCTCCAGGCAGCAGTGTTGGACTCTCAGAGGAGAAGTACAGGTTTAAATGACGGGCTTGTTAACGGGGTCACTGATAATTCTGCTAATTAGCTGCCATATCACCTTGAGCTGCAGTCCCAGCAGCTAGATAACACAGACAGTGAATGAGTGAGAGGGAGAGAAGGAAGACAGAAAAGAAAAGAAACGAACCCTCAAATTCTGGCAGCACCTAAAAACAAGAGACCATCACTCCAGCCAGGAAACCATCTAATCTTTAAAATCTATTAAATATCAATAACAAATGCAACACTGTGCTTTCAATTCCCATTGCAGCATTAAAATATGTTTTCAAATTTTGCAAAAAGCTAATTATGTCTATAATGATGAAATTGCATGCAGTGTTTCCCTTTAAAATGGTCCCTGAGAAAATAATGAATCAATTTAATCACCTGTTAAAAATAGTAAAAAAAAAAAAAAAAAAAAGTCAAATTATAGCCATATTGGATTTAATGCTGTACTGAACACTAAAACACACTCCCGCACTGTGGCTGTTAATAATATTGACATAGTTATTTGCGCGAGCGCTAACAATTAGCATGGGTCTCTAAAAAAAATTG
Source organism: Thunnus thynnus (assembly GCF_963924715.1). Taxonomy (NCBI): domain Eukaryota; kingdom Metazoa; phylum Chordata; class Actinopteri; order Scombriformes; family Scombridae; genus Thunnus; species Thunnus thynnus. The sequence goes on from NC_089527.1 coordinate 23,597,720, forward strand.
ACAAACCTTTTCGTTTGGCTGGAGGGCAAAATCATCGCGTAATTAACCTGTTCAAAATCAATAAACGGCAGGCTGTATGCAAAATGAGAAGACATGTCCCTTATTAGTAGCAGATTTCAAAGTATGCTCCTTGCATTGTGCTATTGGCTGCTCAGGGAGTCACCAGACCTCCTATTGGTCCGGGCAACTTGTTAATGAGCCTCAGATGTCCACTTCACTCAGTGGGATTATCGTGGTGTTTAATATTGATATCAGCTGTACTAATTACATCCTATTAATTATGGAATAAATAATTGAAAGCAAAAACTATACTCCAGTTAGTGTAATTAAAGAAGACTAATTAATGCATTAATTGATTTTATGTTAATCTAATTTTCCATGAAATTGGAAGAATCTTGGGAGAACGACGCAGAGTGAAGTGCAGGCCCTTGGACAAGGTCGATATGATTTGGCTCGATTACAAATACTCAATGAAGTGACAGCGCTGTGCAACCTCGTACCAACAACGCAGGAAAAAAAGTTACAGAATGATGTTTGATTAAAGAGTGATGAGGAAGTTCACGTCAACCGGGGCTGTTCTAAAGGCACACTCATGTGGATACTCAACAAGCATACTATTTTTTCATTTCTGCCTTGTACTTTTTCCTAATTGGGAAGCATGCTAAAACCGGATGGCGCCCTTTCATCAATTAGACTCCGCAGAGCATCCTTCCCAACCGGAGGGATTTTATCTCATAAACCCAAAACACAGAAATAGTAGAAAATGGTGGAAATGCACAAACGAGTGGAATGGAGGCACATATCTGAGGGCTAGATGAGCCTTTGTTCTAAAAAGAGAGAGAAGATGAAAAAACGTTCTTCGTCTGGGATCTGGGTCAGAGCTCTGTGTTGCAGTGCCGAGTGTTTCTCAGTGGCTCTGTACCGCACGCTGTAATAACTGTATCTGTCTCTGGATAGGCTATGAGATGACTCTCCCTGGCAAAGCATCACTGAGTAGATCAAGCACCCCCACGCTCTGAGTCTACTGTAATATGCAAACAGCAATCAGAATTAAAAGTCACACACTCACATGCGCACACATGCTCAGCCTGGGTCATGATATGCTGTTACACAGAGCCAATGAGGCGAACAGCCATATCAGGTTATGAGACAGTGAGTAGGCCAGCCGAGACAGACTGTTCCTGCCGTAAAATCTGCTCCCCCTCTCTGCTTGCCTGATCTGTTTCCCCCTAAAACACCACAAGAGGGATTCTCAGAGTCAGCAGCAACACTCATTTCTTCTCTCCCTCAAGTTTCACCTCCCAACCAGACTCGCCTTCGCCTGGCGTCAGCATGAATGACCACTATTAGATTAGCGGCGCTGTGAGCTGGCCAAACCCCCTTCTCCAAACTGCTTTATGAGGACACTTGTCTTTGTGCGACTTTGCCTTCACAGGTCACTACACTCATTTTTGCAGGCGAGGACTGAAACGCATACACATTTAATTCACTAACATGTGCTGGCACATAAACACATGCAAACAATCGAGACTCACAAATACACACACACACAAAAGAAACCACTGCAGTATAATGGAAGAAACAGAGGTGTTTGATTGACATTAGCAACGTGACTGTAGATCTAATTTTCTCGGTTTGGTGGAGAGGAACAGCAATGGAGAACACAGCAAATCAGCCTGTCAGTCAAAGTGGGTACCTGCTCCTGCTCGGGCGCCACACACACGACTGTTCCCTGCAGCAGAGCTACAGCAGGAAAAAACAGCAGCACAACAGGTATATCAGTCGTGTTGTTGAAGCAGAAAGGATTCATCCACATGTCGTTATCACTAATGTATTGTTTTAATTGAATCAATCATTTGCAGAAGTTATAATGATGAATGATTTGGTGAATAGGAACAGACATGGAAGCTTTTATTCTTTCCATTTCAAAGCTATTGCATTCGTGGTGATCCGGTTCCTCGACTTTTTCAAGTTCTGCTGATAAAGAAAAAGCACTTTTAGCAAAGAAAATTTCACCCACACGTTGTTAACCTGATTGTTGCCGTAAATAGCAACAGTGTCTTTTTTTTTTCCAATGACATGAGGTTATCATCAGGCTTTAAGTTTGAATTGATTGCAGGTTAAGATTGTCAGTTGATTCTTAATCTAACAAATCCTTCAGGGGGGTTAAACAAGGTGTATCTGATCGATTTAGCTGCTTATAGAGGAGGACGTAGCAAGGAAGAGGGGGTGCTGTGGGGCCCGAGGCAGACAGAATAAGATCTCAGTGCTAGGTATCTGCTATAGCTCCGCTTCGCTTGCAGGAAGGAGGTGGGTGTCATATATGCTGTTATCAGCAGAGTAGGACTGTTCCCCCGTATCTCTGATATCTCAGTTTTATCATCAGTATAAACAAAAGGCCCTTTGAACAATAAAAAAAATTGCCTGAAGGTGAGAATGGCCATCTAACTGGTTTTGTCTTCCTTCATTCTTTTCTCCTTTCATTCCCCTTGGTTGTCACAGTAAAGAGACCAAAAAGTAAATGTACCCACTCCACATTGACAGCCCACACAGATTCTAATCTTTTCTCATTTGTCCGTTCCTGTTTAAAGAGCCTTTGTCACAGGTGACCACAGGTGAAGGACATCACCGTCTCTGCTCTATCTTGCCTTGTTCCTTTTTGCTTTTTCCCTCTTATTAACTGATCAGAGGTGACGTCCTGCAAAAAGGCCATACGGGGGTTTTGAAATCTAATTTAAAATCTAATTTTGTGTCGCCACCTTTAAGAGGATCCAAAATAACTCAGGGGTTTATTCACAACTAAATAGATACAAGGGCATCTCTTTTGAACTTGGGGCTGAGTTGAAGCCACCAGAGCAGACAGGTGTAGGTGAACTGAACTGAATGAAGGTTTTGGATTAATGCAAATACTTACAGCTAAACAAGCGTCTGACTCTCTCATTTACAGTAGTTTGTCCCGGAAAGTAGCCCTTTCTTTCGCGCGTATAGATATCTCCTTGACTTCTGCTTTCATTAACCTCTCAGTGCGCTCCATCAGAGAGAGGGGAATGTGCTACAATAATATCCCAGTGACGACACATGGGTCAGGACCCCTCTGATCCTGTGAGGGGAGAATATCTCATTAAGAGCGAAAGCCTCTGGGACACTAAAGCAATTTGGCTTGCCCTCTGTTCTCAGGAACCAATTAAAACATTAGCCTAAACTATCGCAGAGCTCACAGATGTTGATACGCGGCCATGACAGTTGTGTGCATAACACTGAAAAGTCAAAGCTGTAGCAGTGACTCCTTAGGCTAAAATAATAATCAGAGAAGGTGACAAAAACATTGCATAATGTAAATTAAAACAGCTATCGGGAGAAAATGAGAATTGCGCACTAGCTAGGCATCCAATCCATGTGTTTTGGGTTGTGTGACTTTTTGATTGTTTATGGGGCCCAACAGTGTGTACGTACTGTATATCCTTGAGCCAAAATCCTAAAACTTGGTTATGCATCCATCTTTTTATATTCAAATATGAACAGAGTAACATAAATCCAGTGAACGAACCTCAATTTAGACCCTAAAAGTAGCTCCCTTACCACTTTCTCCCACAGAGTTTTCACTCCATTTTCCATCCCAAGATTTGATTCCAGTCTATTAAACTGTTTTCCAGGCCAGCTGAGAAAGTCTCAACAGCTTAATTCTGTGCTAATGAAGCACAGCCTGCCCATAACCAAATTTCACTTTATGAAATTTCTGGATAATGCTGGCCTGTGTGGAGATTGGTCCTCAATCTTCCTTCCAATCTTTAAATCAATTCAAAAATAACATGCAAATAATCCACAGATTCCGATAACTGATACATCCCTGTGGAGCAAGTAGAAAGTTGAAATCAGGATGATCCAGATCTAATGATCACAAAAAAAAAAAAAATTAAAAAGAGAACAACTGAATTGATAAATGCAGATTTTGTCAATCATCCTTTTTTCTTTCGTTTTTCACATTCACGCCACTAAAATTTAACATTCAATAGACTTCATGTACACAGAATAATTCTAAAAGTCTATACAATAAAGTCTGTATCATTTGATATCATCTTTTCAGTCACACAGCAAAAAATGATCAGGTGCTTGCCATTCAAAAATCTCTCAAAAAATCTGATTACTCATGAACACTCACAATCTATGATCAGAGGTGAATCTGTCCTCCCCTGGAAAATTACAAGGGGATGCAGAATCCTTTGATTCAAGCTCCACTACCAAACCATTAGGACGTTCTTCCTTATGTCAGAACAATATTTACAACCATTCAGAAACACAGCTGACAGAGTGCGGCACAGAGAAAACATTTAAGCATCACCTCTGACCGCAGGGTCCCTCCTAGTTGATATGATTGACAGAAGATGAGTGCAAATATGCTGAGTCCACAGGGCATCTCCCTGACAATGTCACTGCGAGATCATGTGATGACAGTCCAGAGTTGTGGGTCGTCACCCCTTGACCCCTGAGCTGAATAAAACTAAGATTCAGAATGAAAACCTGAAACCCGCTGGAGTGAATGACAGACAGAGGCTGGAGCACCATGAGCTGCAAAATTAGAGTGCTCCACTGTTGCTGAACATCAAACACTTCATCAAATACATGAATCCAGTCAAAAGGCTAGTTTGCCATGCTATTTTTGAGTTTTTACCAGCATAGTAACTATATTCACAATATTTGCAGATAGATGATGCCCCATTACCCATGCAGCTAGGAAGGCTGATCATCGCCCTGGAGGTCATTGGTCCAATTCCCCTCAACCTTATGGGAGAGTGTTAGCTGGATGCAGGCCAGGGCTTAGAGACAGGCCTCCATTTCACCCTTAGCACCCAAAATGACTGCCAAAAGCATGTCTTTGTCCAAGGCCCTTAACAGCTACAGATCAGTGCTCTAGACACAGTGATTTTTGGCTGACCCATTGTACTGTGACCCTGCAATGGAAGATACAGATATATATGTGTGTCTGTGTGTGTGCGTGTTTGTGTTTGTCTGGGGCCAATAGTGCTGGGAAAAGAGATGTCACTTTAAAAATTCATTTTTTTCTTTTACAAAGACACATCATTTGAACCCTGGATGTATAAACAGACATATCCTGCAATGGTTAAGTTTATTTGATTTACTAGAAAAAATAAGAATACATAGTAATCATTATTGGGAAAAAAAAGTATTATACAGCCATGCTAGCAACTCTGTGAGGCTGCACAATAGACTGCATATAAAGATGGTGGTCAGCTGTTGGTTTGCATCGGAAGCCCAGAGTTGGAGCTTACGGTCAGCACCATCTTTTCCTTTTGGAACCAGGACCTTCCAAATAAAGAGTGCAGGGTGTTGCCTTTCATGCTCTGGAAACACGCCCCGCTACCCTAGAGCCGATTATAGCAGCAGGTGAGCGAACTGTCAATCACAGCTGTCAATCAACGCCCACATGGCAGATATCAAAGCTACTATTTCCAAAATGACTTAGTATTTCTAGAGAGAAGTTGGTGCTTTTTAAATGGGAGTCAATTAGAGCCAGCATATAGCGGTCATCGGTGGTACTTTAAGGTACTTTTGCATTTGCCCTTGGTAGTTGCTGCTAGGGCTGTACTTGGGCAAATGCTTTCATGAGCGTGCTAACATGTTCACAACTATAATGCTAACATGCTGCTCATTGACTATATATAAATATGGACGTCATGACAGCCCCCCATAAGTGAAGCCAAAACATCTTGATCGCCCCCTGGTGGCTGGCTGCAGTATATGTAATAAGTCCTGCCCCCTCCATGTCAGCAGATGGGACAAGGGCCAAACTAAAAAAATCAGAGTGCATGTAAAATTAATTTTTCCCAAAGATGGTTTCTGTTATTTTAGGTAGCTCTTGTCACTCTGCTGCTTGTCCAAGTGCTCATATTTTTGTTTTTTTTTAATTAGTTATTTGATGATATAAAAAGGGGGTGTGACGTAATGGTTGACAGCTGTGACAAGCGCTCTCCGTCAGACAGCAGGATGGCTGAGGGAGTGTGTCCCACAGACAGAAATCCCACTGCCCGACTCTACTGCACAGACTCTGGCTCCAAATGTGGCACACACATGCAAGATGGCAGTTCCTGGACGGGAGATATTTTGACTTCACTTTTGCATAGTGGTAGGAAGTGGAGACCCGTGGCCCATATTTATATACAGTCAATGATGCTGATGCTTAGCAAGTATAATGTTTATCATGGTCACCATCTTAGTTTAGCATGTCATCGTGCTAAAATTTGCTGATTAGCACTAAACACATTGTACAGCAAAGGCTGATGGGAATGTTATTAGTTTTGCGAGTATTTGGTCATAAATCAAAGTTTTGACACACTGAAGTGATGGTGCCAGATAAAGACTTAAGGATGGCAAGGTTACAATTCATCCTGAGGGGGACATACTGTAAATGCTTGTTCCAAATTTCATAGCAATCCATCCAACAGTTCAGATATTTCAGTGTGTACCATATTTGTGGACCAACCGACCGACATACAGTAACTACCATCCCTGGAAAATGAATGTATACATTTAAATGATAATGATAAAGTGCAGTGTGTAGGATTTATTGGCATCTAGAGGTGAGGTGCAACAAACTGAATACCCCCCCCCCTCCCCTTCCAAGTGTGTAGAAGAACCTATGGTGGCCGCAAAACTAGAGCCAGTATTTGGTTTGTCCATTCTGGGCTACTGTAGAAACATGGTGGTGTATCATGGCAGGCTCTGTGGAGGAGGACCCGATACCTATACAGATATAAAGGGCTCATTCTTGGGCAACAAAATGATTCTTATTTTCAGGTGATTATACACTAATTAAAACATATTTATGAATATTATATTTCATTTCTGCCAAGTCAGTTCCATTTGTTACCACTAAATTCTACACACTGCACCTTTAAATGTCATTTTAGTAACTTTGTTGCCCTATCAAGTTATTTGTATTTCCTGCAGAGAGAATGGCTCTCCATATGAAAGACAATATTAAAACCATAATTGGTTATAATCAGTTAATCTGTTGTGCAACTGATACAGGCTCACGTGACAGCACACACATACAGACAGAAAAAACCCACGCAAACATACACATTCACACACCCAAACACAGACACACACACACAGACACACACATACACACACACACACACACACAGTACGATCCCTCTTGGCTATCTATGACCCAAATCCTCTATGAACCCCTCCCTCTTGGCTCCTCCAGTTCTGTTTTCTCTCAGTCTGTCTTTCTGGCAAGGGATTGGGACCTCATACATTCACTCATGATTTTCTTTTTCAGTTTCAATTTTACATGAACTGAGACGCAAGCGCACATTTTTCAAATACAATGAACATTTTCTTCATCCCTTCGAGGAGATACTGTATCCCTGTTGATGTAACTGAAATAAAATCTCAAATTCCAATTTCAGTTTCATACCTGGGCACTCTATTGTCCAGTCAGTCAATGATGTGGTTCCTCTCCATCTCTCTCTTCTCTTTCAGGAACATCTCGACCTTTCCACTGTATCACTGGTCTCACCTCTGAGTCCACAGCTGCCTCTGCATGTGGAAGAAGAACCGGTGTCCAGGAGGGAGAGAGGCTGCTGGGGCTACAGAGGGTTAAATGCTGGCTCTGACCCCCACTGATCACCCTGCTGAGTCTATAATGCCATCCACAGACCGAGGGCACAGGGAGACACACATGGCTCTGCTTTGAGAATATAAACTAGGCGAGACTTCTGTGGGTTGCAGGGGAAACAGAGAGAAGGGATTTCAAAGAAAGTCTTCTGAGAGCTGCCATATGCTCAATAAGCCCTTTAACGCCTGCACTCTTTACCATTAACCATCACCAAGATGATATTCACAGAACGAATAGACAGCTCTATCCTTCAGAACTTTCCTCTTTGACTGCTTTGAGTGCCTGCACAAGATATATTTTTAATGCATCCTTAACCATTTGAAAGCAAGATCTAATGCTTTTTTTTTCTTTAAAATGAAAATGCTTGTTTGCTTGGGTGATTATGTATAACACTGTATTGTACGTGTGCCTGTTCTTAACTTTAGTGAATGAACAAGATGCTCACACACAGTAGGCCTCTACAGAAACAATGGCAAAAAGGTCAGTGTAAATCAACACGATGACTCACAAGTAAACACAACCAGACCGACAACAAAGCTCTAATCAGCTGCTCAGCCTTTCTGGAAATTACTCCATTACATGAGTAACTCTCTGATGAAGTAAGGAGACAAGGAGCAGGGAGATAATACACTCTTGCACACTGGTGCGGGGTTACTAATATCCACTCTGGACTGGCATTGATGAATGAGATTCCATGGCTATGTGGAGGTGTATTGAGCGTGAGGTAAGAGAGAAAAGGATGCGGAGAATGGAAGAAGGCAGTTGGGTGATTAACCAAAGGTTGTGTAAATGGCCCCTCTGATAGTTATTTCAAACAGCTATTGTTACACCGGTGCTCAACAGTGTTTGAATGTGGGATCTTTTATTATTCTCATGGTAGATATCCAGAAACTCCAGGAGAGGAAGGGTATTCTTTTTACAGACATTGTTTCACCAGGCGATCTTTTTATGCATTGCTCTATTATTAATTTTTTTTTCTTTGTGGTTTCAACAAAGCTGTTGTTTTATGTATCCTCTCAGCAGCAATCAATATTTTATCACTCATCTGAATTAAACCCAGCCATGAAAATCTGCACAACTGAGACTAATGAGACAACTACTGAGGGTTGAGATACTTATATTTTGTGGTCTGTTCAGGCTGAAAAATAAAGCCGACATGGAAGTGATAAAAAACTGTAGTTCCTTGAATGGCCACCTGAGGCTGGCTCCAAAAGCGACTCCGCTTAACTACTGGCTAATCCAAAATGGGCAAAGAGGTGGAGCTGAGGTGGGCCGAATGAAGCCTGGTTGCAGAAACAAGCCACCTAGCGGCTAGCGACCTGTCACTCAAAGTTAATTATGCATGACTTTACAGCTTAATAAAATTTAAACAGGTGAGTTAAATTTTCATCAAAGGGGAAATTAGCTATAGAGACCAAAACCGTTTTTTGTACCAAGCTGTAAACATGGGGGTCTATGGGGATTGACTCACTTTTGGAGCCAGCCTCAAGTGGCCATTTGAGGAACTGCAGTTTTTGGCACTTCCGCATTGGCTTCATTTTTCAGCCCCGGAGGTTGACGCTTGTAAAATACTCAACTTTCCCAACCTTTTTAGCATGTGACCCTTAAAAAAAACTACTGTCTACTTGTCATGTTTCAGATGTCTATGAGTTGTTAGTAGTTCAGCCAGAGAGAGATTTACCCTCTAAACTGCTCAACTGTTCAAAGATCAATGAGGCAGAAATATTCTCAAAAAAGGAAAGATAAGAGGAAAGTAAAAAGAAAAAATAACAATTAATTAAAAAAAAAAAGTCTTTACCCATCAACAATCCCCTCAGACCCCCTCAGATTTATCTTGTGACAGGTTGGGAACCACTGCACTAAACTATAGAAAGTAGTTAAAATAAGCGTCACTTTGACCAGCCTCAAATATAAAATGCTACTTACACATTGTTGGATACATATCCATAATTATAATGGAATATACAGAACCATTGGACATACAAGGGGATGGGAAGGTGTGTCGAAATTGGAATTGTTTAATATTATATTCGATACGTAAAGTACATTTTGCTGATAATAACATTTACATTATTGTCTTGGTACTTACACAAAAGTAAATGATCTGAATACTTCTTGCACCACTGCTTTCAGGCAAAGTTAGAGCAGGAGAGAAGAGGAGCAGGAGAAAGGAGAGACACCTAATATGCCCAAGCTGCCAGTCCTTGGTCAACATTAAACCTCCAGATTACATGCTTCAGCTGCTGTACCACATCATAATAGCTAATAGGCTATAGGAATGCACCTACAGACGCTTTGCATTATTGATTTAACTGTGGATTTTTTTTAAAAAGAAAATTATTGGTAAGTCTTAAAGTCTAAAATGTTTGACCAAAGCTCAGCATCTGTGTAAAAAAGGTCAGTGTAAACCAGCACAATGACTCACAAGTAAACACGACCAGATCAACAACAAAGCTCTAATCAGCTGCTCAGCCTTTCTGGAAATGACTCTATAATATGAGCAACTCTCTGATGAAGTAAGCAGACATGCAGCAAGAAGATAATACACTCTTAATTACTGATGGACCATAGCAAAAAAAAAATGTCCGCCAGAGCTCGAGTTGACATCCTCAAATTGCTTTTTTTTTTGGTCCAACAGTCCAAAACCCAAAGACATTCTATTTATAATGATGTAAAACACTTCATAGATTAATCAATTATCAAAATTGTTGCTGATTAATTTTCTGTATAGTGACAAATTTATTAATCAACAAATGGTTTCAGCTGTACAATAATACACACTTAATTGTTTGTCTAATATAGTACACAGCTGGTTTTCATAGCAGCTCTGGGAATAAATAAAATACCTTCCAAATTCCTTCAGAGGGTGAGTAATACACTGTACAGTAGGGTGGTAAATTAAAGAAATCTGTCATTCACGGCACATATGTCAGTGCATTACGATGAAGACAGAACATACTGTGTGAAGTGCGGCATATTTCATACTTCTGCCTGGCACACTTCTGTCTGTTTAAAGTAAAGCTCTTCTCAATTTGACCTCATGGCTATTCTAAGGATGTGAGAGCACCTTCTCAGATCTATAAATGGGTGTCTCATAATGAGTATGATGACACCAAGCAGAAATACTCTTCTGTTTCATCAGGGAACTCATACAATCTGATTTATTCTATTCTTCTGTGGCAGATGCACTGTAGGAATGTCCTTTGTTCAAAAGGACTGTTAAATCACCTTTGGAAAAACTCGGAAACTGGTGTGGGAAAGTTGGACTTTGAGCACTCCACTACAAATCATTTTTTGTTTGATATGTTGCGTCTTTCATATTCAATATAGAGTAGGTTACATCATCATTGGCCTTGTGACAGAAGGTTGTGAGATTTTTTTTTTTTTGTATTAAAGGATAGGTTCACAACTTTTCAAGTCTGTCTCAAATGAAGATTGAAATTGTTTTTTCTTGCCGTAATCATTCGTCCTTTTCATACTGACCATTAGAAGATCCCTTTGCAATGCACTTACAATGTAAGTGATGGGGGCCAAAATCCACAAGCCTCTTTCTGTGCATTCAAGTTTATCTGAAGCTAACATGAAGCTTCAGCCGTCCAAATTAGTCAAATCAAGTAGACATCTTTCAACGTTAGTCTTTTTAGTGCCAAAGTCCCTCTTTTTGTTACTTTACTTCCACCTCAGCTTAACAGGAAAACACAGTCCGAAGAAGCACAGAGGGAATTTTATGCTAAAAAGACTGTAAATGTAATGTAATGTAAATGGCAGATATCCACTTGATATGCTAACTCAGACTGCTGAAGCCTCATTTAAGCTTCAGATCAACTTTTAAATGTATTTTTACACAAAATTACTGTGTGAACACACTGGATTTAGGCTCCATCACTTACATTGAGAGCACATTTGAAGGAGATCTTTTAATAGTCAGTATGAACAGGAGGAATGAATCTCTTTCAGTGTTCATATGGACACCTGACTGTTGAGAATGCCGCGCTGATTATCACGTATATCACGTAAATAACTGAGCAACAGTTAATGATAGATTTTACTCTTGTGAATAAGCATGAGAGTGTGTTTTATTTTCATTACTGCAGTTTGTGCATTGAGGGAAGTTATGATGATTAATATTGCCTCCGCATGAGCCTGAGTGATGGAGCTTGGGAAACAGAGAGACAAGGACAGGACATGAATGCTCCGCTGCACGTCGCCCCTGGTTAATCCTACAGCCATACAGGTTGTGACAGAGAGTGAATGTAGATGGGCTAATAGGCCTTACCAAGGCTCCAGGTTTTCCCTTCTTCTTTCAGATGTTGTACCAAGACTAACTGTTGTGGGTTTTGATTGTTAATTCTTATGGTATACAAAGTATAATCAACAGTTTCAATACACTGGTTTTACAGCACATTTTTTAATTTGCACGCAAAAAAAAAGAACTTAATGGAAATGCCAGAGATTTTTAAGAGCCAAAATATGAAAATAAAAAGGTTGGAGCACTGATAAAGAGAAGGTGAGATGAAGGCTGACGGAAAGAGTTTTTTGACTAAACAATGACACTGCAAGATCTGCTTCTACTTCCACTTCTTAAGAGGTTTCACCTCATGGCGGCCACCCACTGTTACACCAGCTTTAATAAATCACTACGCTAATAACATGAATAATGCTGATACTGGAAACACAGCCACAGGAAGGAAAAGTGGTGTTTTACCAGGGATAAACAATACTTCTGATACATTTCAGTGTGTTTAAATACAAAATATGTACTTTTACTTGCACTTGACTGTGTGGAGAAAAATAATTATTTTTCAACCTGTGTATTTCTGTATTTTCAAAATAGGAATGATTTGTTTCCCACCCAACCAACAGCTCTGGCTTTCTGTTTGAGGAGTGTGTTGAGTATATTTTTCAGTCTAATAAGTTACAAAACCAATCCATAACTGTAGCTAGCACCAGGCATCACTATGGCTCTTTTTATACTACCTAACTATGCCATACTACTGTATGCAACAAAACTCTATGCAAACAAATTAAAAAGAATGTTACTGTGTGTTCAGACAGAATTCAGAGCAAATTTTAGAGGTGGTTCGACTGCATAAAAAGTCAATGGAAATACATGAGTAGGGGAGAATTTGCCCATGGCATCGCAAAGAAAATTGCAAAGACACATATCCAAGAGTTTTATGAATCTGCTTCATAAACGTACAGAGACAACAGGGAAAAGGAGAGAGACTAGGGAGAAATAACAGAAAGAACCAGAGTTTCTGATGAGTTCTGAGTTCAGTTAGAAGCTGAACTGAACACAAACACACAGGCACATTCCCACAGACAAGGTCAGTGGTTGCTAGCTAGTGACTAAGCACTATTTTTATTATCTAAATTAATACAGCAAAGATAAACAATTAAAGCCAATATTTAGAATTTGTATGATTAAAAAATATTTTGGAATATTGCTCATGCTTATGTTTTTATTCATAGAAACAATGTGACAAAGGTGAAAATAGGTATTCTTCTTGTGTTGCTTTCAGCCAAGGGTTGTGTATGTGGAGGTAGCAGGGAGATGGGTAAGCCCCTAGGAATAGCGCTGGGCTTTGAAGCCAATTTGACATAGTGGCCAAACCGTGTAATTACAATGTTTTGTGATGCTATTGAGCCCAAAAGACTTTTTCTCCCATAGACTTACATTGTGAAAGAGATGTCTGTAAATCAGCAGATACATTTTTTTTGAGCATCAAAACCCCTGCAAAATGACTCGTTTCACTATCAGAATTTGGTTAATTTGGTCCGATCACATTTCGAAAGTCTAGAAGAGCCACACATAGCAAGAGGACTAAACTGGAAGTTAATGGTCTTGGCCGGTGGAAGTCTCTAGTGAGCATGCTCGTGCGCAGTGTGTTTTCAGGAAGTGGCTTTTTTGGCTTCATGCGCCACTGAGCGACTTTTACAGGAATGAACGGGGCCCTGCCTCAGACACTGTATCCAGTTCTCTTTATACATCCATGAGGATAGGGGATAGCATCTAGCATCATCTGCCAGTCAGACAGTAGTGTTGTGATGCTAACACTTGAGAGAACCAGATTAAAAAATTCAAATTATACACATAATGTCTTTAAAGTTACGGAACTTATAGCATATTTAGCAATTTTTTATCTTGGTTAAAGTTGAAGAAGTTCTGAATATCTTAGTGGTATTACTATCAGTACAAATAATATGTTTTTTGGTGAGAGACAGATAATAATAATCATATGCTGTACATGTATTTGTGATTTTATGTATATTTTAAATATAATTTGTTGTATTTATGTCGATCCCCCTACTTCAATATTGATGTCACAAGTTAAAATAACCTTCAGCAGGTGATACTGTACGTATAAAGTTCTGATTACATGTCATGTTATCTTCCCCTGCCCATGTATATGCCTCTGTCATCCAACTCTTTCGTGTTTTTCTTTCTCCAAATCCTTTCTTTCTTACACATTCTCTTCTTCATTCGACATTTCCTCAGTGTCTTTCCATCTCTTGCGCTGCAGTCGTTTGTTTCTGGCTGTCTTTGATCATGAGCTGAGGAGGACAGTAATCTACTGGAAGCCAAGTGTTTATATCTAGGACAGCTGAGAATTGGGTCACACGTGATTTTTGCTGCCCTGGGCCCACATGGGCGCTACCTCAAAGTTTCCTCATGATTGTCTCTCTCTCTCTACTGTGCCCAAGTTTGTCAACAATGACTTGGCAGAACGGATGTAAATGTCCAGCCAAGTGTCAAGGTGAGACCACGATAAAAGACAGATGTTCTGCATAATACTCTATGCGCTATTTAAATCAATAGCATGGCAGCAGGCCAGCCTTAAAGGGGATTACAGTGATTTAAAGTAACAGCCTATTTACTGCCTGCATCTGCTTTATATTATATATTCAATGTTTTACCATTCACTGATTTTTTGACATTTTTAAATTACAAACTTCACAGTGTCAAACATAGCGTGACAGGCTGAATGATGTCTCAACTAACAAACACATGAAATAAAAGACATGAATAAGATATTACGTACAGTTGGTAAGGTGACAGGCTTCAGGTATTATTTCATGGTGATGACTTGATTGAAAGTGATCAGAGTGTAATGCAGTCACTGAGGATTTCAGGGTTCGCAAGAGGTAAAAGGTTTTGTTGCCTATTTATGTTTATAGAGACAGAAATAATATTCGGTCCAAAAAAACTGTTGGTATGAACATAAACACTGTTATGAAACACTCAACTTTGGCACTATGGAAAAAAGATATTTGCTGTAATGGATTATCCAGTGCAGGCCTTTTTTCAAGACTGGAAGCAGTTTTTGAAACTGTAAATAAAATGAATGGGCTGTTGTGAAAGCAGAAAAATGAATCACAACAACGGGGATTATGGAAAGGAAAGGGGAAAACTATGCAACTGATACAAAAGTCTCTCCACTTTATAGTATTTAATATTTCATCCTATAAAGTGAAGACCCATGGGTATGACTGTACACATTGCCCATACCCTAGTTTCTCTCTCTAGTGGCTGACAATAACCAGGAAATATTCCAAAATATTCAAAGAACCTATTGCTGAGTCTCATCAAAGACCACAATGAAGCAGAGACGTGTTGCCGTTACCTCTCTACGTAGTTTGTCACATTTTCTATAATAAAATAGTGCTTTGAAATTTGCCTGCAGATACAAAGCAGCAGGATGCCTAGTTGGATATTTTGAAAAGGTAATTCCACTGCTGATCAGTAATGTAGAGAGACATGGGGAGGCTAAGAGGAACGGAAATGTAGGTCTTTTAAGTTATAATGTCTTCTGTCTTCACTCCATTGGGCAGGCCACCAACAGACACCAGCAAACTGGCCATGCAGACTGCACAGTGATGTCAGAGGCACGTGTGCTCCCGCAGATGTGCCGGTAATTATGGGGGAATGAATAGTGATGTTTTAAGAGGAGATCACGAGCAATTACAGTGATTTAAAGCAATGGAGCCAGGCCCTGAACACACACCTTCTAATTACCAGCCGAGATCTCAGATCTCACATAGAGCACAAGAGATTTGGCATGTTTGCATAATCAAACAAAGGCTGCTGTATGATGTTTATCTTTCAATATTTGAAGGTCTCGATTCCGCTCGTGCTTGATAGTGCATTTCATCTGTGATGTGTTTGCCTCTGCAGTCGTTGTTGACGCTGTTAATGACTTTGAAGGAGCTTGATGATATATTTAGCAGCTAATCAGGCAAAATTAATCTAAAGTCATTTGGAAATTTTGTTGTATTCCAATAGCTTGCGGGAATGCATTAGATAGGAGTTTGTGAGAGGGGGTATCCACAAGAGGCCAAAACAGGGATATAATTTCATTTGATTGCCACACTCATCAAGTCCAAATGAAGATTAATGAACACATGATGGAGGATTGAAAATAATAATATTGCCGTTGTCTTTAGGGCTCTAATTTGTTTGAGAACATGCTGTCACGCTACAGAGGGCTTATTGGCATTTGCTAATGGACTGCTCATTGCAATGGAGACAAGGAGGGGGGCTTTTGTATGAACTAGTAAGGTCACAATCTATAAAGAGTTAGAATAAAAAGTGGTGTGGGTGTGTTTTTATCAGGTACATCTGAAGCAACTGCAAAGAAGAGAAACTTAACATAAGAATGTGTGAGCACAAATGAGCTAGTGCATAAGGAGGGGGTGGCCAATTCCCTAAATAACTTGTTCATTGATCGCAGCAAGTAGATGCAGTATTGATAGTGTTGTTTGCCCAAAGGACCCAGATCCACTAATAATTAATTGCGATAGAATAAGGAGGCAGGGCATCTATACTGCATTGCAGCTCTACATTGGAGATACAGTATATTATAGTTCATGTTCAACCCTGTCTTGTATATAATTTGCAAATTATCAAATACCTGATGCTGGCCCAACAATGTTTTGTATCACCACAATGAGGAAACCACATTGCAAAACAATATCTACTCATAGCAACTGAAGCGTGATTAAAGGGGCCATATTATGAAAAACTCACCTTTTCAGTGCTTGTGAGTATGTATCTGGATCTCTGATGTGCCTGCTAACACACAAGCTGTGAAATAAGACAACCCAGTCAATTTGGTGTGGGCTTGCTCTGTACCTATGTGATTCAACAAGCCCTTCAGATTTGCTGCAGATTCTTACGTCACATGGGGCGAAGCTAGGCTAAGGCTAGGCTAAGTTGAGGGTGAGCCGCTAATTGCCAACAGACGGCTGCTGAGCCTTGGCGAGCTCTGCGAGAGAGGGAGCAGAGCCAGACTCAAACCAGCTTTTTAGACAGGCTGTAATGGTGCGTGATCCTTGTGGTATTTTGACCAAAGCATGTCAGACAGATTTTATTAAGACCGCAGGGAACTGTGTTAACTTGTGGAAAAGGGGTATAATATGGCCCTTTTAACAATTTTATCATTGTGTTTTGGCAGTAACAACACTTGGTTAAGGTAAGATCATGGCCTTGGTTTAATATTGGAAAAAGTCAATAGTGACTTGAAACACGAAGACTTTACTAACATTTAATCAAAACTGCTATCTTTTCCTAACCTTACTCCTGTTTGTGCTTTTGTTACATAAACCTAACCTTTGTCGTAGGGCTGCAACTAACAATTATTTTCATTATCGATTAATCTGTCGATTATTTTCTCAATTAATCAATTTATTGTTTGGTCCATAAAATGTCAGACAATATTGAAAAATGTTGATCAGTCTTTCCCAAAGCCCAAGATGACATCCTCAAATGTCGTCTTTTGTCCCAACAACAGCCCACAACCCAAAGATATTCAGTTTACTATCATAGAAAATATTCACATTTGAGAAACTGGAATCAGAGAATTGTGACTTTTTTTCTTTAAAAAAAAATCACTAGTCTCCAGTGTCAAAGTCCTGGACTTGAATGCCCGCTGTCTAACCCGACATCCTCCCTATAAATTAGGCTATGTGCAGTACAAGAACGTAACACTTCGTTCAAACTGCTGGAAAGGTTGTTGATTGTGATGCAGTTGCCCTGTTGTAGCAAAGCAAGACACTTTCCAGCAGAATATGGAGCAAAGTAGACTTTACTTCAATTGTGTGCGACTCTGACAAACTGTTAGTAGAAACAATTCTGAAGGACTGTTTATTTTACCAATGCTGTTAGCTTCCCCCATATCCACTGAGATAATATACTCCCCATATAGTTTGTTTATGCTAATGCTAGTTTAGCTGCTCCTATCCATTAAAACCGTTGACATTATTGGTGTTGTGGTAATTATGGCAATAGGATGGAGGTCTGTGCGCCTTGCAACCTAAAGGAGCCACTAGTATAATTTATTTATTGCATTTTGAAACTGGTTTAATATAACTTTACTGTGCTGCTGATTAAGCATATAAAGCATGTGTGCATTAGTAGCCATATCATGGGAGAATTTATTTGTAATTCTGGTAATAAGCCATTTATGTTTTGTATGTTTGGTTGCTTGATTCTTATTATATTTTGGCACTTTGTATTTGTTCTTGTTAGACCACACATCATTTAACTCTAAACCCATAAGCCAAGATGGTTGCAATACTGTGCTGTTGTGTTAACTATAGCTGTATGTTTTGTGTGTTCTGGCCGACACCCCAACGTGAACATCACTATTATTGAACCAACGTAATCCCAGCAGCACTTAAAGGACAGGTTCACAATTTTTCAAGTCTCTTAAAACAACAGTCAGGTGTCCAGATGAACACTGAAAGAGGTTCCTCCTGTTCATACTGGCTATCAAAAGTTCTCAGTTTAAATGCATTTTTAATGTAAGTGATGGGGGGCAAAATTCAAAGTGTCACCACACATTTTGTGCAAAAATGTATTTAAAAATGTATCTGAAGCTTATATGAGGCTTCAGCAGTCTTAGTTAGTTATATCAGTGTTTCCCTGTTGCAGTGAAAGTACAGTAACAAAAAGAGGGAAGACTGAGTGAGAGTGAAAACGTAACTGGCAAGACAAATTTGTGGTATAGAAACTCATTTCTAAGTAACTATGTTTTAAATTTACTTCAAAATCATTTCTAGGAGATAGGGTTGCCATGTTGACTCGTATCCTAACAATCATCTTTTCAAAAGAACCTCGACTTTAGAGGTCTACTGCATTAAAAACCCATGAAAAAGCTTTATGTTAGGCTTCATCTGAGATTTTTGGGCTATATTCATTAAATGAGGATTCTGTTTCTATAGACTTTAGCCTCCAGAAGTTTTCCACTGCAGAGTTTTCCTGCTCACTTGATCTATACAGCAGTCAATGAACACACAGGGATATAATATATACTTCAGCATGACACTGATATTCAAAAACCTCCCTTTGTGTGTGTGTTTCCCAACGACTGAATAAACTAAACAGTCAATGCTGGCCAAACAAGTACTTCACTATAATCTATTAACAATCCTTGTGTATTCATTAGATGAAAATCTCCACCATTACTAATACAATCCCTCATTACGCAAAGTAATTTTAGAGGACAAACCTGAGACACTGAAGCCATACTCAGCATCATTCACAGAGATAAGGTTCTGTATAATGGGCCACAATCATTGTCTCCCTCCTCTCATCTGTTTAAAGCGAGCGACATTCAGTGTTTGTACGAGGCACAACTCAATAACACCACGCTTGTGCATATGAGTTATTAATAACGGTGTGCTCTTGATGCTCATGCCCTCAGTTCTTGCCGACTGACACTGCAGCTGCACAATGTGTTCTTCAGAATAACGTTGTCCAAATTGCATGTACGAAGATGCCTGAGGTTTATGAGTTCTGTCGCACTCAGGGCCGAGGGATCACGTCTAACACGCAGCTCAGATGAAATGTGTGATTCGAAAGGAAGGAGATGACAACTCTATTATTTCCTGAGTCATCAAGTATCCACTCTAATACTTTCCGTCTGTCCTTCATCCCATCTCTCCTTTCACTCTCACTGTGTTTAAAAATGTAAGCCCGACTCAGTTGCTGTTTTATTAACTTCAGTATAAGATATGTTGGAAATGGGAAAGACAGAACATAGTGTGCCACTGAGTGTCATATACAGTATGGTGTCTAGCACTGTTATTTTTATCCTATCCCAGCCAAAGGTTCACACAGGTGGGCTTCCGCATAAACACACTCACATTTATGCGCAAACAGCAAGAATTCTGCTGCTACTTTACTCATCGCTGGGGGATAATGTGTGGGTGGACCCTGTGGGCAACTTCTGATCCCTCAGACCACCTGACAGAGAGAGAAGGTGAGAGAAAGAGAAACAAGAGTGAGACAGTGAAAAAGATGGTGTGTGTGTGTGTGTCTAGGAGAGAGGAAGGTTATGTAAGGGCTGTGAAAAAAATGTCAGCTGTTAACATCTTTCTCGACCTTTGGAAAATTACAGCTCTGTTATAAGGTAGACTCATTGCTTATAGAACAGAATAACATAAATTAAACCATGCAGAAGTGTTATAGTCTGGCTCTATGTCCTTTCCTCCAGCTGTATTCCAACTTTCCCTGTTCCCTTTGTTGCCATTCTCCACCAGTCCACCAGACACCGTCAGACTTTTCTACTTGCTTTCCAGATCCTGCAACGCCCATCTGCCCTGAAATCACTGCAAATCCATCATCATTCCCCTCACCCTGGCTTCCCCGCCCATCTCCCCACCTGTACCTCATTCTCTCATCACCTTTTTTCCTTTGTCAGAATATTGTAATTGTCATGTTTTTTGTCAGTGCTTTCGAGCTTCTGTTTTCTGTATCCTGTTACCTGGACCATATCTGTATCTGCTTGCCTGCCTTTCTGGACTTTTCCTTGTCTCATCCCTGCAACTCTGTGGACTTAATACAACTGCTGGTTAGACTGTTTGGACTTGCCACCCATGCGTGTGACCTTTCATATCTCTCTTTTGACAATAAACTCACTGAACTGTCCCTGCCTGCCTCTATAGTCTGTATTTGGGTCCTTCCCCTGCTGCCTAATACACATCATCCGTGACAAGAAGTCTATTTCTGAGTTCAAGATTCTGGAGGAAATAGAGAGAAGCATCTGTAAGGAGGGAGAAAGCATGTCAGTATGCCTGGCATTATGGTTGATCATAAATTAACAACAAGATTAGCATTACAGCCTAAGATGTGTTTCAAATAATACTTGGGCACAAAGAAATTAGAGCGACAACAGTGATATCATTTCACAAAATGTCAGGTTTGTCATGTTGCCCTTAACCTCTTTATATTAAAATAATGATTTTAAGTTTAAAAATGAATTTTTTCATTTGACATTTGGATTGACCTGACAGTCTTATTTGTCAAGAGGCAATTTCCTCACACACAAACACTGCTTAGCACAGTGCTCCTTTTTTAAATTGCTGTAGTTCAGTCGGCCAGCTCACATGAAACACATTAATTATGTGAATATAAAATGTAGACCGGGCACCAGCTGTGTAGCCACCCGACAACAAAGCACCAAACATTGCAGAGAATATCATTTCTTGTCTAATCTAGTTAACTTTAACATATTAAATACACAAACATTCATGGCATGGAGCAGACAATCAGACTAGCTGATTACTATCAGTATATGTGCAGATAGTTTACACTGATGAAAACTTTGATGAAATTGTAATATGAGGAATAGTGAAGTAGCTGTCACAAACTAATTGCTTTGAGTTTAAATACAAAACAAGACACTGTGGATTAAGCAGCCAGTGTTTGGAGGTATTTACTGATGATCAACAGCTAGCTTAGCATCAGCCCTGGTGACTGCACTCCTACTCTGAACAAAACCCACTGAGTGTAGCCTTACCAGCGGCTTGCTAGCCAGCTAAGAACAAATAGCATGTAAATAAGACAGCTCTGGAAATACCAAAAGGTTTATTCTTCCTCTTAGCGCCAAGCTAACGGCACCAAGCTAACAGCACTTCACTTACGGCCCCTTTTGGATAAGCAACTGTACTGTTATTAATGAAACTCATATTGTAATCCCTAACACTCATTACAGAAAAAAAAAAATCTCATTATGCATTACACAGTGATGTGTAACTATCCAATGTATAGATAACCACAATGATGCAACAATGCCGCAAAAGCAACAAACTAAAAATGCCACAAATTAATTCAGTCAAACTTGAGTATAAAAGTTTTACATTCTTTTGACGCGGCCCTTGCTTTAACCTCTACCTGCATTGTCTTTGTCCTTGTGCATATGTTCACATCCTTAAACTGCTCTATTCTAGACCCAAAGAGGAAATCATTGCATGCCCTGACGCCCTTTATAGTTGTAAGGTCTCTCATCTATCAGGGACAAAACTGAGTCAGATGAAAACCTGTGATGAGCCCCCCCCCAGTGAACCAACATGCTTTACACAAGTAGTGTTACTGTGGTCGCTCACACCTCAGGACTGATGATGTATGATCAACCTGAGGACAGAACAACGGCATAGATCAAACCCTACTAGCTTTGTCAGTAACAAGATATTGATTTGGATCCTTGCCCAATAGAAATGATGATAGGTGTCTTGGTGGTGCTTGGTTTGGCCAACTGACAACAGTGAGTTGATTTTTTTTTTTTACATTCCTCTCTTGCTCTCCCTCTTCTAGTCCCATCCATGCCAGACATCTCTTCCGGGAGACCAGAGAGAGTGGTAGGGGCATCTGAGACATGGCATGAAGATAAGGGTTATAGTGCTCAACAGACAGTGTCTGTCTCCAAACCCCTCAGCCAGATGGACACTGTCTGCCAGGGAGAGGGCCAATCCCCTAGGTTCACACATGCAAATTCACACATGTATAAACACACATTACACCAGGGTACTTTAGTTCACTACTATATTACATGTTTATAACAAAAGGTGTGCAATGATAAAGAGGGGTAAAATACACTAAATTCATACTGTATTGTTTAAATACCTGCCGATTGGAGCTGCTGTCAGTTGCACTACAGCTGAAGCCAAGGGTAATGAAAGCTCTCCAACAGAAAAAGGCATAGAGACATTTGAGCCATATGTGTTTTTCATGTCCATATGCGGTTTTGTTGTCCATCCGATCGCTGGCAAACACTGGCTGCTACATGGAAGCCATGGAGTGCAAGGCCAGGAAACTGAGAAACTATGTCTGTGTTCGATGATATCTGCCTAGCCCCTTCTCTTCCAGGGGGAGATGTAACGGTCTGTGAGCCCCCCAGATCCACAGACAGATGGAGACACTCATCTTTCCTCCTCCTCCCCCTCCCCCTATTCTCCCAGGCGGAGCCATTCATCCTGCCCCAGGGAACATATGTGCTGCTTCTAGGAGGAAGTGCAATATCTCATATAAGGGCCAACTTTGAGATCTGGCATATTTCCCGAGGGGCATTTTATTGTTCTGTTGGACCTTCTGTTTTGATGGGCAGGCTTGCATTCAGTGCCCATTTAACAGACACACAGGGCACACTCAGACCTCCTCTGTGGTGCCAAACTTCAGTTACAAGTAAATGTGATCACACTCCAAACTGAAGAGTTGATACAGTACAACGCAGAGGAAAGGCTATGAGCTATGATGATCCTGTCTGTCCGCAGATTTGGAAACAACATTCAGCCCAGGTGAACATGGTACAAATTGTTGGCCCTTTCAGGTTGCTGTTGAAAGCCAATTACCTAATCCAATATTCCTTTCACTTTTACAATGACTGAGGATGATTAAATGCCATTCTATCCAGGTAGTGAGCTATTAAATGGCCCCACCTCTGCCACTCTACAATCAGCTCTTCTTTTAATTTCTTTAAAGATGAAAGAAGAACTAAAAGTGCAAGATTACTGTTGGGTACTTTCAAAGGTAATAATGAAGTTAACCTAGAATTGACTTTAGGATATTACATTGTAGTTGTTGTAGTGCCTTATTCTTTGCCAATTGGGAAAATTTCTTAATGCGGCTAAAACAGATGATTTTGTGTCAGTGATGCAGCTTTCCTAAGCATCAATACACTATGACAGATTTTTTTTGTATCTTCATTCTAGCAGCAATAATATATTTAATCTAGAGTTTGCCAACCAGTTGAATAAGTGCTGATCACATTTCCATAACAATGTGGCAAATTATTACATTCAGTCAGCAAAAATACTGGCAGAGGACCAAGAAAATCAGTGGATAAAAGGATGTCAGTGATCACAATAGGCCTTTAAACCCTCAAGATATCAAAACATTCGGTGGCCATCAGTCGAGAGGAGAAAATCAGAGACACTTCACAAATGACTGTTAAATTCCCCACATTTATACATCTAGACATTTGCTGGATTTAAGTTAATAAGCTTTTTTTGTATTGGTTTTGAAGTATTTTTGTATCCCAAGATAAATCTTGGACTCATTACGTATTATAAAGGTGCCTTTTAATTGTTCATTCCTCAAGAAACCATTCTGGCACCTGTGCCTGGGGGTCATGACAGATTGTAAGATTTCTTTACACTGAAAGTGAAAAATAATTCATAAACTACTATGAGAGTTCTTCAGTAATACAGAGATTTTCATAAGTCTGCAGTTGTTTGTTGTAAAAATGAAGCCTAGCCTTCCGTTCCAACTAATCAGAAAATGACGCCCTGGAAAATCTGAGAAATGTCAAAACAACCACTCTAGCCGAGCCCTGATTTCACTTATTACATGTAAAGTGTACTGTAACTGCTTGATTATGAGCCATATAATCAAAGTGGGTTATGTCACATTGCAATATAGAAAAAAGCAATTACTTGGCTAGGTTCAATATGGATAAGTGTAAATCTTTGTTGCATCTTATTGCAATGGACTGTCAGCACTATGCAATTCATGTCTCTATAGGACTTATGGAAAAATAATTGTACTAATCTTCACAAACATGACACTGGCAGGCAATTTCAAACTCTGAAAAGAACCAACAGCCACATAACTGTCAACTTCTCACATTAAGACTTAGATGTGTAGGTAAGAAGGTATCTTGTTTTTCTAGCATGTTTTCTTTATCAAGATAATAGCACTTATTAAAATGTACAGAATCCTTTGTGTCCACACTGTTGTTGAATACGGTAGTATTTATCACTGCAGTTAACACACACAGTAAATACTGTAGATCTACGTAAACTACACTGGAAGTGATTGATAAATAAAGCTTCTTAAATCATCGAAACCACACAATATAAATTAAATTTGTTGGAGCACACCGTAATGTCTTTGCTACTGCCAAGTTCATTGTTTTAATTTATCATATATTTAAGACCAGTCTGGACTATATATCTCAAATTTATTTGGTGAGGATTAAGAAACCACGCCAAATGATTACAAAACACAAGACT
The DNA here is from genome assembly GCF_963924715.1 of Thunnus thynnus. Taxonomy (NCBI): domain Eukaryota; kingdom Metazoa; phylum Chordata; class Actinopteri; order Scombriformes; family Scombridae; genus Thunnus; species Thunnus thynnus. Next base: position 23,622,657 of record NC_089527.1, read on the forward strand.
GACTGCACAGTAAACATTATGACAGATGAGTCATACAGGTGTGAAGTTAGATCTATATGTATATCTGGTTGTATTTAGGGGGCGATGGTAACAATGATTTAAATTCAAACAATTGGGAAAAAAGAGAATGCTTGTGACTAGAAATGGACAACTTGATGGTATTCATACTATTCTTGACTAAAGTGGTGGTTTGAAATATGTAATTTATTAAATTGAATATTTAACTGTTTGGGTGGGTTTCGAACTGTCTTTTGCTTGTTTGTAGTTTCAAGTCAAGTCAAATTTATTTATATTGCACATTTCATACGACAGGCGTAAACTCAATGTGCTTAGAAAACAAGTAAAGATCATACATGACAAAAATATATAACATTACATTAACATTACATATAGAAAACAAATAAGATAAAATATAAAATAAGATGTTACATATTTAAAAACATATCATTCTGCATATAAATTTAGAAGGTGAGAAGGTATTACAATAAGAGAGTAGGGTAAGAAGGTATTATTATCATTGTTAAAAGAAATAATAATAATACTGTTTCTAAAAAGAAGGTTTTACCCATTAACCTAACTAAAAGCTCGCAAAAAAAGATATGTTTTCAGTCTGCTTTTAAAAGAAGACACTGTTGTAACAGACCTGAGTTCGTGTATAAGAGAATACCAGAGAGTAGGGCCATAATGACTGAAGGCACCATGAGCTGATTTAGTGTTTATTCTTGGTATAGTGAGGAGACCTTTACTTGATGATCTCAAGGGTCTGTCTGGTGTGCATTCAGAGAGCATGTCAACAATGTAGGAGGGAGCTAGGCCGTTCATAGCTTTAAAAACAATAAGAAGTATTTTAAAATCAATTCTTTGCTTTACTGGGAGCCAGTGAAGAGAAATTAAAACAGGAGTGATGTGTTCACACATTTTGGTTTTGGTTAATACTCTAGCTGCAGCATTCTGAATAAGTTGGAGTTTATTAAGCGTTTGCTTTGCCAGTCCAGCAAAGACTCCATTACAATAGTCTAGTCGACTGGAAATGAATGCATGAACCAACTTTTCAGAATCTGATTGTGACAGGAAAGATCTAACTTTGGATATATTTCTAAGATGATAAAAAGCAGTCTTAGAGACATTGGAAATGTGCCTCTGAAAGTTAAGATCAGCATCCAAAATCACACCCAAGAATTTGACATGCTCACAGGGTTTTACCGACAGGGGAGTTAACAAAGAGTGAATCTGGTGCCTCAAAGCCTTCGAACCTGCTAAAAGAATCTCAGTTTTGTCTTCATTTAGCTGCAAGAAATTCTTGGCCATCCAATATTTAACCTCAGTAATGCACTGGATGAGATCATTCACTGGGTTAAGGTGGTTGGCAGAAACAGATATGTATAACTGTGTGTCGTCAGCATAGGATTGATATGATATGTTGTATTGTTGAATGATGGACCCAAGTGGGAGCATATACAAATTAAACAGTAGAGGACCAAGAATTGACCCCATATGGAATGTTGACTTCATCTGATTCAGAGTTACCTACAGAAACAGAAAAAGATCTACCAGTAAGGTAAGAAGAAAGCCAGTTAAGAACAGTGCCTCTAAGGCCTTAACAGTGTTCAAGGCACTTAAAAAGAATTACATGGTCAACCGTATTAAAGCCTGCACTGAGGTCGAGAAGTACTAGAACAGTAACTTTGTGGTTGTCAGAGCTAATTTTAAGATCATTCACAACTCTGACCAGGGCAGTTTCTGTACTGTGGTTAACTCTAAAACCAGACTGGTAAACATCAAAGAAATTGTTATATGACAGATACATCTGTACATTGACAACACTTTTAAACAACTTGGTGGGCATTGGGTCAAGAGCACATGTAGCATAGCTTAACTGTTGTACTACTTCTTGCAGCTCATAACTTTGAATGGGAGCGAAGTTGGAGAGGGTAATAGCAGTATGGCACTGAGTGGAAGAGGGGAAGTCACTTGCACCAACAGAAGAAGCCATGATTTTGTTTCAAATGTTAATAATCTTGGATTTAAAATATGAGGCAAATTCATTGCATTTTTGTGAAGAGGAGTTCAGTGGGTATTGGTCTGAAGGGATTGACCAATTTATCAATTGTGCTGAACAGAAACTTAGAGTTATTGAGATTTTCGCTAATAATTTGAGAAAAGTAATGCTGTCTAGATGTTTTCATTTCTTTGTTATATTTACTGAGCAAGTCTTTTTTAGAGAATATAATCAGCCTGCAATTTGGTCTTACGCCATTTGCCCTCAGATTTACGGCAGGTTCTTTTTAGTGCCTTCACTCTTTCAACACTCCTCCAAGATACTTTTGATTTACCAGAAATTATCTTGGTTTTTACAGGTGCAATATCAGTGCAAAAATGTGTCACTGAAAGATTAAAATCATTAACTAAATTGTCACACAAAGACAATGAGGACAAATTAAAAACAGAAGTAAAATCAGAATTAAAATCAGAATGTGACCAGGTACTCCTAGCAGAGTTAGTATATCTAATGATAAACTTATCAGATGTGTCTGCACAGATGGAGCACCTTTTAACTGATTTTAGACCAGGTACATGTTTGGTCACCCAAGCAACACTGAAAAAATACAAAAATTATCTGAAATCCCAACATCTAGAGTGCAGTTTAGGGTTATATCAAGGCCCTTGGAAATGACCAGGTCAAGAGTGTGACCCTGATTATGAGTAGGCAGTGTGCTGTGTGAAGTCAAATGTTGATAACAAGTCAGCAAACTAGTTGGCGAAATGGTCTGTGGTGTTATCAGTTTACCAAATTCAGATATAAAGCCTTTTTAAGCCTTGGAGGGCGGTAAACTGTGAGTACTAGACAGGGATATGCAGATTTCATTACCAGGGCTAAATACTCAAAAGTAGAGTGAGAACCAAATAACGCTTTTACATGATAAAATATCTGAAAAAATGGCAGCAGACCACCCTTTTTATTTGACCTGGTGAAATGTGAAAATGAGAATTCAGATAGAGAAGCTTCAATCAGTTCCTTGCTACCAGTTTCATCGAGCCAAGTCTCAGTAAGGAGAATACAATCAAGCCTATGTGATGTTATGAGATCATTAATAATGGAGGTTTTATTAGTAAGGGATCTGACATTGAGAAGTGCAAACTTTAATGTCCTTGCAAAATAGTTGGAGTTGTCAGCAGAGTCAGGCCTGCTGTGGCTAGAGTTTTCCAGAGACTGGGTTTGAGAGTCGGAGCACACAGTGGCAGGACCCACACCGTTAGAAGTGGATGTAGTGATGGTAGACACATAGGTCTGGATCGGGTCTTGTCGTGGTGCATATCAGAAAGAATTAAAGGCTATAAACTGAATGAAATTAGCAGTCAACTGCTTTGTTCCCTTTCTATTTGGGTGCACACCATCAGCTCTGTACAGTCTTGAGTTAGTCCAAAAGTAATCGAAGTTGGAGATGAAGTCATATCCTGCAGCAGAACAGAAATTTTTTAGCCAGTGGTGAAGACTGAAGACAGTAGGTGATAGCACCAGGAAGAGTTAGCCTAAGTGTCTGACGATAGAGTCACCTACTATCAAAATTTCCGGATTGTTGCTTTGTTTTGCATGTGGGCTTTGCCTTATGTATTCCTTTGCACATACTTTTATGTTGCTCTGCCTCAGTTCATTACAAATTGTCTGCACCTGTGCATTTTTTGATTAACTCTGTGAAGCACCAATCCCTGCAGGATGTTTTGGGCCCATGGCATGGCCGGTCTGTTACCCCCGGTAAAAGACAAATACCTGTAAACAGCAGCATGGATGGAGACAGAGGAAGTGGATGATGGCAGAGATGGCTTCCTAAGACCACATCAGGAGGGGAACAACTGAGCTAGGGGGCAGCATGCCTTGGCCTGCGGTTTAGGTAAGGACCAGGTGTTTTGTGAGATGTTAGCCAAGTGCAGTATCTCTTTGAGCATTTCTATGGACACTGTGGCAAATTCACAGGAGAGAGCTCAGCAGTGCTGCCACACCATGACTCACTCCCCAGACTCTATAGCCCAGTGTCATTGCCACCAGACAGAGGAAGGGAAGAGACAGATCCAAGTGAAGAAGCAAGGGAAGAGGGGCCACCCACTAATGACAAGAGCCGCCACCCCAGAGCAGATGACAGCTAGCCAGCAGACCAACAAGAGAGGCCAGAGTAGTACAGGCGTGACACAGAGATGCAGGGCAGAGTGGGGACTTCTGCCCAACCATGTAAATATTGTATTTGTGTATAGTACTCTAGCAAAAAAGAAGCTGTGTTGGCTGTAAACCACAGTGGACTGGCTGTTGGCTGTTGTTGTCTGTTTCCCTAGCTACCCTGGGACAGCCTGGAGAGATATAGAGGACCACAGCTCTGGGGAGGACAACGGCCGCAGCCGACTGGAAAGCAAACTGGCCTACATACAAATGCTCCGGTTGTGGATATTTCAAGTATTTATTTCCCCTGTTTTTACTTGGACTTTTAAGACTCTCTCCTGCTTCCTGGACTTTAATCAAGTTGTTAGGTGAATTTCAAGTTGCTGTATCTCCAGTTTTTAAATTAATTTTTAATTTTGGTTTTATATTTTGTGTTGTTTTTTTTTTTTTAGCTAGTTCGATGCTTTTAAGTATTGTAATAATTTTTTAATAGTCTTTGTGTCCTTGCTCTCCCCCAATATAAAGAACCTGCGTACTATTTATATTTTAATTCCATCCCCACTCCCTCGCTACATGTAAGTAAATAAATACTTATAAATGATACACCCTTTAAATGCATTAATGTGGTGGAAACATCTTTATCAGGAAAACATGTTCCTCTGAATCATGCAAAATCTGAGATGTAAAAAGGGGGAAAAACTGTAAGTCACTTGGGACAAAAACACCTGCCAAATGAATGTAATGTTATAACAGCCCAGCATTCCACCTCAGATCACTGCTGCATGACAAAAAATTAGCAGTAACCAAAGGTAATTATCTCAGTTTCTTAGGCCTACAGGGTTGCTGTGCATCAGAGATGCTGTGCAGGGAACTTTATATTGTGTTTTTGAAGGTAGCGGATTGTTAGATTGGTAGAGAAAATTGGACCAGGGGCAAACAAGCCTGAGGTTAGCACAGATCATACAAGTCATCAGGGTTCATGACTGAGTGCGATGCTAAGAGGGAGCATGGAAAATTACCACACAGCAAATTAACTCGGCAGAGTGTGATTAAAAATAATTTTTGTGAAGCTAATTTGCACTTACTGTAGCATAAAATTAAGGTTGCTTTGGAACAGTTGGTTCAATTTTCAGAGGACCATCAGGACTTTTGAAAATTTAATGAGGATCCAAATTGCCTCTTTCTCTTCCGTCCACATCATGTATTTGTGACAACCCAGCACCGTCTCGCTGTCTGTTAAAGACCAAAGAGCCATACAACAGCAGCCCATTAATACACACAGTAAACACACAGGCAGAATATAAGAGATGCATTAGGTTTATAGTTGCTTCGCTGACCCCCTAAGACTCTTTTAATGCCTAATTTTGACTACAGAGGACCACGATTTGCGGAAAAGTGCTGCCATGTCACTCCACTCATCACTCTTATGATATCCAGAGAATGGCTCTATGTTACAAAGGTTAAAGACAGGTAAAGGGTTAAATGGATGACCTTTCAACTCTTGACTCCAGTTACCACATAGTGCACGCATAAATATTTTCATGACAGTTTGTTTAGAAATCACACCACAGCATTATCCATCCCACTCACATAATCTTTTCCAAAGCTCAGATGGCATTTAAGGAAAGAGGGAGAAAAAAAAAATCCATATCGAATGTAATATAATCTTAATGAATATGCATGTAATCTGCCATAAAAAATGGCCCTTGGCAGTACAATTCTCAGTCATCACAGTTAAAGTTTTTTAGGGGGTGAAATCCGATATAACTGATGTTCAGTTTTGGTGATCGACCAGTGAGCCTGGCACATAGTGTGTGTGCGGTACCTTTCCCTTGTGTGGCTGACACAGAGATTGGCCTACTTGAAGGGAAGAGAGTGGATCTTTTATGAGCTCCTCATGATAAGGCAAGGAGACATTAGGGTGACGGGTGTTCTACCCATCCTCCTCATGGTCATTGTGTGGAAGAGAAATGTTAGAAGATGACAGCAGAGAGTGCAGGCAGAATATAATCATCCTTTACCTCTGTGTGGCCTCCATCCAGCAGAGCAGCTCTGCAGACATCCGTGGTCTGTCTGAAATGACAGAATAAGAGGCCATGACTGACTTTGATTTGTTTGAGGAGACATGGGGGCCTGGCTCCTAGTCTGCGTACTGTCTCAGTGCATATATACAGAAGTGTAGAAGATTCACTACTGATTATGCCCCCTAGTGGTGTCTGTATGCCCTGGTTCCAGACCTCCAAATTGCTGCCAACATCTCAGATTTGTTCAGCGATTTAAATAGGCTGATGTCCGTGTCCCATTGACAGCTGTTCCAATCGGTTAGATAAACAGTCAGCCAATCAGAGCTTAGTTGGTGGGGTGAAGAATGGGGACGTCATCTTCCGACATATCTGGCTACCTAGCTGCATTAATGAAAAACAGCAACAGGAAAATAGCATCAAGTGCAAATGAGATTGACACACTTGTATAAGCAGTTTCAAGTCCATGTACAGAAATAAGAATTATGTTGTCCAATGTAAAAAAGTTAACTGCTCATAGCAACCACTGCTGCAACTTCCTTGTTAACTACAAAATTATGTCAATGGGATGGATATGTCATTCACTACTGATTTGTTAGGGCAAAACATAATAACGTCCTCTTCCATCAAAAAGTTGGCTGACATGAACACATCATACTGAATATAGGAAGTGTCAGTAGTGTCAATGGGGAAGCACTCAGCTAAACTACTTAATGTCAATGAATGAAGTTCAAAAGTCATGCCACATGATAACTGACAGATGTTTTTTCATCTTTGCAATTGGTCTTTAAAGTAGATTTCCAGAAAATGTAAACTACACAGTGGCCTCTAAAGGGAAAAACGTTCATGCTGAGAGCAGCAAAATAAAAAATTACAGGTCTTCTCTTACACGTGGTTGAAAACGTTGCAGCAGGATCAAAAACATCTGATTCCAGATCTGTGGCCGTTGATAACTTTGTACCTGCAGTGAGTGAGCTGCTGAGGGCATGTTTCTGCCTCAGGCTGGACACCGGTAGTTGAAAGTGCTGTCTTAAAGCGATGGATATGAAAGGCCTGAGCTTCAATGAGTAAGTATAAAAAGGAACAGTGTCAGAGGGAGCAAACTGCAAGGGAGGAAGGTGGTTCCTACAGATTAGAAGTATTTTTAAGGATACTGTTTGATACATTTTGTTAATGTTACAGTTATACAATACAATTTGAGAATGTTCAACTTGTATTTTGTATTTTTTCTTTGTATTGTCTCATTTTAAGATTTTTTCCCCAAAAAAGTAGAAGAGTTCAACCTATACTAGCTCTGCATTAAAAACATGACCTCCTCGTTCATTTCAGTGAGACCCTTGAGGGCCCTGGCAAAAAAAAAAAAGCAGGATCATCCAACAGAAAAGTTTAACCTTGCTCAACCTTTGCAGCAATCCAATGTCATCCGCCCACATAATGTGTTGGCCAGGTGAATACACACAAATCCACATTCCAGATAGACTGTCTTGAAACATGAACAGTATAATACTACTGTTCATTTTGCGATTGACAAGATGGAGGATAAAATGATTCTACAAAATCTTGATAAACCATAAAATTCAAGGATTATCACTCAAAATTGACATATCACATTTCCTCTTTTCATGTTGCCTGTACCAATACGCCTACTGTAATGCAGACCCTTGTTCTTCTTTCAGAAACATGTTGGCTATTTATTAATTAAAAGTTATGATTTGCGGATTTGTTCCTGTGTTGTTCCTTGACAACTAATCAGTGCTTTGTGTACCCTATTGTAAAGTGTTACTGAAAAGGTGTTCCCCATGGATCAATACTTGGACCATTTTTATTTTCTAAATCCACCAAAAATCAAGGCAGGTTAATGAACAATCAATCTGCCTTGATTATATTAATCATTTGTATGCAGATGATATTGATTATGATATTAATCTAATTCGGTACTCAATTTGCTTGAGTACCAAATTTGATTGCTTTCAATCTCATTAAAAAAGTAAACCAAGGTCTGAACACTCTTTGTCCCGTATTTTATCTTAAGCTCTCCATGCACTTTCTAAGGTCTGATACCAATACTGATTATTGGGAATCAAAATTTCCTGTAATGGATATACATAATCTAATAAGAAGGTATTTTAGAAATAAATGAACTATTTATTGTAATATATTTTAATATCAGCCAATACTGAATAAGGAAGATTAGCATAGACAAGTCATTTTGACAACAAAACAGTGTCCTGTTGTTCTTTTCGTTTATTTCCAAACACTGTAGAGTACCAATATAGTCAGTTTGGTTTTGATAGCTACCACCTTTTGTTCAGCGTTCAGGGTCATTGTGGCAACAAACAGTGTCATGTGAGAGCACAGAGTTTCAGTGACCATGAATCTAGAGCTTTGCCCCTGCCGCACTGTGGTCACTCCGGAGGCCTCAGAGCTACAGGCCTGGCTGATCTGAGCTTGCACTCCCTCTCTCCTCTGTGAGTAAGTCTCTTCCACCCAAAGTTAATTTTTAATGACACACTTTGTTATGTGGGTCCATAGGGGGCCCTTAGTGGCTGCGCTTTAATAAAGAGAGTCTCACTGCTTGTTCCCTTCTGAGAAGGCTTCATTAAAACCAGTGACAGAAAAAAGGTCTTTGAAGTCCCAGATTTGAGCCTATCCAGACTTTATATTTCTCTGTCCATCTGTCTGTCTGGTATTTTATGAGTTTATTTTCATTTTTATGTCAATGGACGCAATAAACAAACAAGATATTTTGAAGGACAGATGATGTGACCCCCTAAGGGCCACTTCATAACTGTAGTGGAGTGTATATGTGTGTTATGTGGGTCCAAGGGGAATGTGGTGTGGTTGAGGTAGGGAGCAAAAGTACACATCACCAATCTTCATCAATAATCCTTTATCACTATCTTATGATATCCAACCTCATCAGTGCAACCATTTCTATCTCTCAGTGCACAACAAATAGGAACATGACAATGCTTTTGAAGCTGAATCCCTGTACAAAGCTTTAAACCTGTAAGAGTTAGATCCATCTTAGTTTTGATCTTGCAAGTATTACAGTTGCATCAAAACAGGCTGATTAATTTAGTGTCTAAAAGCCACCCAAGAATGTGTTTCCATGGTAACAATTAATAACACCTGACAACAAACAAAATGAGGAAAACATGGCTCAGATTTTGGTTTGCTAACATTGTTGTGGAGCAGGCACTGACAAGGGAAAGGGTTTGTAGATGCTTGTAAATGTATTTCTACTTGTGACTGAAGTCTGCTGATGTTGGCAATCCCCTCTTCCAACAGATGAAGAATGTGTGAATATGGAGGTTCTTCAAACATTAGTCTGAAATTGGTTATGACAAAGGCCTTGGGAAAAAATAACATTAACGTACCACTATCAGCTTGGCAAGTGTAGTTTTGGTGATTTGCAGTTGACGTCTAGCCATCTATTCAGACTGGACTAAATTTCATTGAAAAGTTTAACATTATAAAATCTTAAGTTTTATTTCAATGGAATTTTGATTACTATATTGTGAACAGGTGACAGGTTTTACAGATATGTAACATTTCTTGGCAAAATGGTTAAATAGTAGAATCCTACAGCATGGGTTTGCAACTGAGATACCACCATCATAATTGTAGCTTTTTTTACATCCACACACAAGCCATGCTTGTATATTGTACCCTAAAAGAGAACAGAAATATGTCATCAGGTGAATAAATGAACAAGAAGTTTGTGTATGACACCTATGTAGAAAACTCTGTTGTGTATCAACCTCTCTGTGCTGCCAACAAACAATACCACACTATTCAGATCATGTATAATGCATAACATGTTGCAATGTGGTGAGTAAATGCCACATGTTCATTACTTTTTCCATTTCATTGTGACACTAAAGACCATATTATAATTATCACTAGAGAATCAGGCAACTATGAAATAGTGGCTACACTTAATAGCACACTATGTGAAAAGTGAGTGATTTCAGATGCACGCTGAGTGAACCCTCCAGGATCAGCAGGACGTTCATTGTGTACTGTCATGGAAATACTGGTCAGTGGGGGTGAGGCATCACCTCTGTTTTAAATGAAGTGAATGGGCAAAGTGCCAATCAAAAAACTAAGCCTCAGCATCAAAGCCATAACCGACCAGTCTGACTGTGTTTATCTGATTAGTACAAAACCCTGTTTGACATCCTTTTCCTCCAAATCAATCTAATCTACTATTAAACTACCAGAACTGAATGTAGTTTTTACTGAATTTGTAGATTAAATAAGGCTCATCTCCATCCGATAAAGACTTCAGCTGCATAATATTCGATACAGGTTGCCGTACCTGCTTTTAATGATGTTGAGAGAACTTTGAAGTTGAGTGGAGGTGCTGATAATTGTTCTCTATTGCTGTGAAGACTTGTCCTTCTGTTCCCTGCCAGAATGAACACCTGGCTCTTGGCTTGTTGCTATAATCAAGAGGAAAAAAAGACTGCAGCTGTGCTATAGCTGTATTTGTAAATTAATAAATATCTTCTACAGGCTGCAACTGCATTTAATTGCTGAAATTGATTAGACAGTTTATCGGACATGTCTCCTTCCTCTTATCTCATCTGTGAAAAGATGTAATTTTCCTTTCCCACACTTCTCCAAAATCATTACAGAGCAGAATGATGAGAAAACTAAATGAATGCTATCAGTAAACTGGGGGAGAAAATGTTGTTATTTAAGGACTGGACGACTGAGTAAATGGGACTGGTTAATAAGCCAGTGGCAATAATGGCCAAAGTTAACACATTATAAACTGCCCTTTAGTAGATTTCTTATAATCTCTTGTAAATCTCCTGTATGAGCAAAAAGGCAACTACAGTTTAATCAAGGAAACAAAAGAAGTTATTTTAGGTGGCGATTACAGTACAGACATAGAAACATGGTAGATAAACTTTTAAGGCAAATTACACCCAGTTTATCAGTATAAATCACACACTGGAGATGCAAAAAGAGCATCCCAACCCACCCCCTGTTGAGAATAAATTTAACATATATATACAAAGCACACAAAATTAATTTTAACAACTATTGTTAAAATGAATTGTGTGTGTTTTGTATATGCATGTCTATGCCTTCAGGAAGCAAAAAATCAAAAAAAAAATTCCTTTGGTTTCTGCTGGTATAAAGAGATCACAGGCTCAGACACAAACAGAATTTTACTGGTTGAATCTCTGAAGCTGCTGTACTTCAGAAGGAAAATATCAAATATGGAAATTCAGTCCAACATAAGGAACGAGTGTCTATAGTGGGAATAATGATAAAAGTATTATTATTATCATTATTATTTCAGTTCTTACAGGTAGTAGCTCTTCTAAGGATGAAATCAAATTTTGAATTTTGTTTCTTCTAGGAAATGTTAAAATGGCAAAAAAAAAAAAAAAACCCACACAAAACAGGAACACCATTAATTTCAATTATGCTGTGTAAGCCTTTACAATTTTAATTTTTTCATCTTTTATACAGTCTGCTACTGCTACTGTTGTTTAATAGTGTGTGTTTGATGGCACATAGCTGTTTCATAACAGTGGTAAATTTCAATGATATATTATGAAAGGCATTATGTGTCTCACGCAGGCTTTGTGTGCGCTGCAGAGGCAGCGTTCTGTGTACTGTTCATGTGATTTTGCACTCCCTCCTCACAGGAGGGGAAGAGCTGATTGCAGTGTTCTCCTTGTCTTTTTCAATAAGCCCAGCACTGTCGCCTCCTCTTTCACTCAAACTCGTGTGTGGAGTGACTGTCAACCCGCCAAGGTCCATTCATTCCAGCACACACCACATCCAAACTCCCTGCATCACAGTTCCTCCCGCAGCTCACTCTCGGCTCACAGTCACGTTCCACAGCTTTGAACTTGAATTCAGCTCACCTCCAGTCTCTTTCCACTTTCCCATCCCCACCCTTCTCCCAATCTTACAACCCCCTCCCCACTCCTTCCCTCCAGCTCCACTCGGGGCTACATGATAACACACTTTGGAGGGAACCGCTTTCCCCCAGAGCAGCCCAAACTGCGAGCATATTCACTCCATCATAACAGCACTGTAGCAAAACTGCTGTCACGCTGAGTTTGCCATGCTAATGTGGCTCTAGGCACCACTACCCTATCCCTTAAAATACTGTGATGTAGGTGTGTGAAGTGTTTTAAGGGTGCTGGAAGGAAGAGGGGGTTGTTTGGAGAGGTTAAATAGTACAATGCAGGGCGACGGAGTGAACGTATGGAGGATAGTATGGAGAGAGGCTATGAAGTTGGTTCACATCAAGGGAGCAGCTCCTCTTATAGCTGGAAGCAGTTTAAGTCCCAGCAAGGTAAACAGTACTCGATGCATGGCAACCCGTTTCTCTAGATAGCTCCTCCTATTCTCCTCTGTCTACCCTTTGAGAGGGGTGAGAGAAGAGGCTTCAAAGAGCTTGACTGACACCTGGTAATGCTTTGAACCTTGTCCTTGAACTGTCATTTGGAAAGACAGACACTCCCTTTATTCAGCCACTTACAAACATCATGTATCAGGACAGGTGTAGTCAGATAGTAACGACATCTCAGCACTAGCTCACTCTTATCCCCCGTACAAGTAGATACAAACACACACAGAGTATTCTCTGCTGCAGCAACAGCAAGGGACTGATGGCAGTAACGAGGATCTTACCTTCCTCCAAATGAGCAATTACTTCCTACTGGCAACGTGTTGCAGTTGCAAGTAAAATCACTGCAACACCAAGGAGGGCTTTCAGCCAATTACCATTACCACAGTTTTCCAGCGTACAGGCTCCCATTTATTCTAATGCACATGTGGGACACATGAAACTCCTCCTGGTTGCTGCACCTTTTGATGATTCATAAAACATTGAAGATGGAGATGGAATCAAATGGATGAAGAAAGCATTCTTTGGGTAGTGTACACATAATAATACAAATTTAACCACAGCTTTTATCCAGTCTGTTTATTTTGCTTTCTTCCTCTGTGTATGTCTCATTCCTTCCTCTTTATATTGCTACTCTATGGCCACATTTTAACGCCACCACACCATACCCTCTTTTTTTTGGTTTATGTTCAAACCATTTAACCAATTAGTTAATCTTCTTGTAGATACTTGTACATCTTACTATCATGCAACGGTATTCTTCCATGTTGTACTTGCACAGACCAGTGCATTGTCTATGCTGACTGTTGCCTGTTGATAATTCCTTTCGAGAGGTTCCCACTTGCGCCGTCTGTGTGTTTGCGTGATGTACAAGCAACCCCGCCAAAACCAGAAGCAGGTCAGGAGTGAAATTAACCATCAGGTTGTTGGTGGGATGGAAAATAGATGATTGTTAATTCATGTTCATGATGAATAAGTGATTGGCTCCAGTGTTGGGGGTTAGGCCTAAAGGCATGGGACATATGTTGAATGAGGAGGGGCACAGATGCTCCTAAGGGCCAGAGGGCTGATAGGCAAACTTAAGAGGGACACAGAGAGGGGAGAGGAGACACTGGGGCAAGCGTGAGAGGGGAAGATAGAGTGTGAGGCAATTGCAAAAAAGAAAAGAGAGACATGCTTACCCTGTCACAAAAGCCAACACTGGTCCCACTGTGCAGAACGAACCCCCTAACTCAGCCCCCAAACCCAGCGTCTGAAGTGCCAGTTCACCGCATGGGCCTGAATAGACACTGCTTTCAGAAGTCTGTCTCTGAACATTAGGTCCTGTCCTACCCTGACCTTCAACAAAAGTAAACAGCTTAGAGAGGGAAACTTCTGCACCCTTGCAAGTGACTACACTGAGAGACTGAGAAAATCGACACAAAGATACAGACAACACACAGGTACTGATACCCCCTTAAACATACCTTTAAAAAAACATCAATGTTCCTAATCACACACATGCAACACACATAAATGTACAAATGTACACATTCTGCAGAGCTGACCCTGCAGCATTGAGAGGATCTCAGCTCCATCTACTGGTGGCAATGTGAATGAGCTGTTCCACTGTGGCTGAGGGGAAATAACGCCAACTCAGTTCCCTAAAATCATTTTCTCCACCGTCTTTGCCAAGCCTCCGTCTTTCCATTCAAGCCTCCTTGACAATGATGATGATTATTAGCTACAGTTTGCCAGTGCAGCAGCACGGTATCTTCTATCATCCATAAAGACCTTCTATTATACCAAAGGAGGGAGGAAGTAGTTTCAAATTAGGCTTGAAACAAAATATGATATCAGGCATTGCACAAAGTGATGCCGGCTCTTAAAATATAATTAAATTAAAAACACAAAATCCCCTGCAAGAAATGAATCAGAGGAATACACTTTGTGTAAAAGAGTGTTAAACTTCAGTACTGGGTTGACAAATTTTGACTTTACAAACAAGGTTTCCTTTATTTTAATGGTATTGAATGCTGAACTTGCAGCTTTGTATAGCAGCATCAATACTGCTATACAAAGCAACTCACTCTTCAATTCTGTCTCTATTTAGGACAATATCAAACCAGTTCTCTGTGCATTTTGTTTTACCATTTCTCAACCTCCATTAAGATATTGACAAGTCATGTCTATATTCAAGGTAATTTCTAAACATTTGCTAACATGACAATTCTCTATGATTAGCTTAGTCCTATAATGCATTCTTTTTTGACGGAGGTACAGTCTTTGAACTATTTAAAGAAGATCTTCAAGTGTTATCTGAGGTCATATCAAGTAATTAATGATTTGTAGGAGTTATAAATACATATCAGACAAAAAAATACGACACAACTTCTATCACATGGGGAAGCTTGAAGCTGGTGTCTCAATTATTCTGAATACACTCTAGATGTAGGACTACCTCTCGTTAGATTCTGCTGGCTGTGTGCTTTTCCTATTTTTATCGCTGCCAAGAGCAGAACAGCAGAATAATAAAATCTTTTGTGTAGCTACTTGTAAAAATTGTCCTCCCAAAAGCAGTTGATGTGGAAAAATATTGCATGACACCCAACATTTCAATGTAGAGGTTTCCGATAACATTCATGGAATATTTACACTGGTAAAGTGGGGACTAGATAACTGTCTCTCTGAATCAGCGTAGTAGTTATGCATCAGTATATGTCTGCATGTGTTAAGGTGAAATTACAGTCAAATACATCAATTTGTTATCAATGGAAACAGCTGCTCAAGAGCTGATTGTAAAATGGTAATAAGCTGCGAGGACCTGCAGAGAACAGTGACAAGACAAATCTTCCTCTTACGAACGCCTTTTTAGAAACCACAACGTGGTCCCCCGCAGTCACTATCTCCAACTAGATCAGAAAATGAATTGCTGTTGTATAAAGGATTCCCTCTTTTCTCCTACAATTCCCCACACTGCATTATAGAACAAAGTGTAAAGCAAAGCACTAGTGTTTATTCTACATGAATACGGGGCAACAACACAAAAAGCTCTAATAATGTTGTTCATGCCCGCATTTTGTCTTTGTAAAGGAAGATAGTTCATTTGTGTGTATATGAGTCAGTGTTTTCTTTGCTGATGAGGTGAACATGATGTACTGGTGAAGCCAAGATTGCTTGACATCATTACACACACACACACACACACACACACACACAGACACACACACACACACACACACACACACTCAGTTGCAGAGGGTGGTAGTGAGGGGCTAATAGCTTCTCTAAGGATGAGATCCAACCTAATTTGCACCATGCAAATTCCCAGTGGTGACTGCACCTACAAGACAATCATATTAATGTTCAGTGTGTGTATGTGGTCTCATGGAACAATATACAGTGTGTGTGGCTCTCAAGGACAGAGAGAGATATGTGTATAAAGAAAGAGAAAGACGAAACAACAAAAAAAGAAAGAGTGAAAAGGAGAGAGATGTGATTCAGTGTTACTAATCTCTTTGATATCCACACTGTGACGTTCTGTACCAAGCTGAGGAACGCCAAAATTATTCTTTTCGTCTTTTATTCATGACCTCCGGGACATCCTGACTTACCCTCTTACTGCTCCAAGTCAAACTCAATCTCCCTCCTCTCTCCCTCCCCTCTCTCTGCTCCTCTCCTGCATTCTCCTCATTCCTTCTTTTCCCGTCTTATCATCCCCATGTGTGATATCTCACTGAGCTCAAGCATTCATATTTACATAAAGTATATAATATCGTATCAGGGCAGGAAAAAGGGGCAGCCGTAAAAACATTAGCATGTACATTTTTATGTGATTATGATTACTGGTAATTAAGCATTGATGTCCATTTGAGAAGGGAATTATGAGGATATTTTTATTTCATGAATAATTAAGGGGTGTTGCCATTACGTTATATTATTGCGTGTGTGTGTGTTAGTTTAAATTTTATTGTACTTACTAGGTTTTAAATATTTTAAAGTGACTGAACAAGCTAGATTAGACAGAAGATAGTTGGATGAATCTGTAAAATATGTTAGGTTATTTATAAATCTATACAAACTGATTTTACACAAATAAATTCACAGGTTAAGCATCTTAAATATATTTGTAATCAATATCCTGTTTTTTGCATTCACAAAAATTTTAGACACTCACTGGCTAGTTAGGGTGAAATAGCTGACTGGGCTCATTTCAAATAGAAGAGAGATATTTGACTATGTTTACCTGTCGTAATCTGGTGCTATTAAAAGTCATCACATTGTTTTCACTTCAGCCGCAGTGTAAATGCAGCTTCTGGGGAAATAAATCATCTTGAAACACAACAGCTTTGCTACTGCACACCATGATAGAGATGCTTTATCTCTGACAATGATATCTTGTGGCTGTGCTCCTCTTGAACAGGAAAAGTCATCAAGTGAAAACGCTGTGTTTCATATCGGCATCTTATATGCACAATAACAGCGGTGTGAATACTGTTGACTATTTTGTTTGTTCAGTGCCTCAAGGTCTTGAAGTCCAGTAATCCACCATGTGGTCAATATTAGACAAGAGTAAACAGAAATCACAGCAGAAAAAGTTTTTCAAATGTACATACTTAAAGTTTCAAAAGAGACAGTTGATGTAGCACAGAGATGAGATTTTTGTTGTTTTTATAACAGTTGTTTTTAAAAACACAGACGACAAAAAACAATAATAAAATTATTATTGAATAAAATAAAATTTGGAAAGTTCATTTATAATGTTTCTTTTAACGGCCTTAAAGGATCGGTTCATATTTTTTCGAGTCCATCTTAAAGCAATACTATGATTGTTCCTGCAGTCCAGACTGGCCTCAAAGAATTGCTTCCTAAACCGATTTTAACGTACGTGGACATCATTACATTATCATAGTCCTTTCTGTGCAAAAATGTATTCTTTAAAGTTCAGCTGAAGCTAATTAATCTTCAACAGTCTGAGATAGACGCATCAAGTGGTTATCTTTCAAAATGACTTGTCTGTCCTACTTTGTCCTTCCATGGACAGTGTTTTCTGTCTGGGCAAGGACAGAGCGACAGTAACATCAAGCTGAAATTTGTTACTAAAAAGACAGTAACTTTGGAGGATACCTTCATGACTCAGACTCAGACTGCTGAGGCCTCATACTAGCTTTGGCTGTAGATGGACTTTGTACTGTAGATTTAGTCCCTCATCACTTACATTGAAATTGCTTTAAGAATCAATTTCTTTGCAGCCGGTATGGACAGGAAGAATTGTCCATACCGAATTGTCCATAATAGATTACAGCAACCACTAACTTTTTAAATGTACACATGGGCATGTCATGTCTTGTTTTAAGAGAGATCTTAAAAAATGAGAACTTATCCTTTAATCTATGCACTGATATATACTGTAATGTAATCCAGGCTACCATACTTGGCTTCCTCTTTAAGGATGGACAGCGGAGTTCAGTATTTAGGGAGGAAATGTGATGCTGAAAGCATAATCATTGTGATCACCAAGCCATCCATTTACTCATTCTGCTGAAATAGCACCAGGCTACCATTAAAAGGGGTTCTTCAGCAAGCAATTCCACAAGGTTTGGAAGTCTGTAAGGGTTCTTCTGTAGTATTAAAAAAGACAGGTCAAAATCAGTGCGGCAGAGGCCAAGATGACCAGACCTCTAGTTATCTTCCTCTGCTTGGTAAATGTCCACATCTTTTAATATCTCAAAAATGTGTAGTCCACAAGCCAAGAAAATTTACCTTATGACATCACCTGGGTTATTTTGTCAAGACTTTAGACAGCTCCCTCCAGAACAACAGCAGAAGTAAAGTAAAGCTGTAAACAACATTTTCGCAAGGTGAGTATTACTCATGACTAGTATTGCCATGAAGTGTGAACAGGACCTCATATGTAAAATCAGTGGAATGCCCCTTTAACAGATACAGTATGTCCAATCCATCCTGCCTAAAGTTGTGGGTGAGTAGTTCAGCAACAGAGAACATGAATTCAAAGGTCTGTAACAATGGAGGGAATCAGGTTTGTGTAAATGTCAAACGACTAACAATCAATAGAGGCAGACATTTGAGGCATTTGGTTTTTTCAGCCTAAGTTTAGTTCAATAATATTCACACAAGGTTCCCGGGCAATTGCTATTGATAGCTACTGATAGCCTGACAATGAGCTTGCACAGGCAGTTCTGCAGATTTTTTTGCTTCTGAAGTGCACTTCTAGTGTTAGTATTTCAGTCTGTTTTTACTTCTGGGGCAACATTTATTTTTCAGTACAATTTGATACTTCTCTTGTGGAGGAGACTGAATTGTGGGTGTATGTGTGTGTTTTATTGTACTTAAGATATTTTACAATATTTTCAAGTTGCTGAACAAATGTGATGTTTTAAATTTTATTGATTTATAGTGTGTGTGTGTGTGTGTGTGTGTGTGTGTGTGAGATTCCAGGGTCACTTTCAATACTGTATATTTTGGCCACTTCTACACAATTTTCACAAAAGCCTTCTTGTGTGTTTTCAGATTTGGGGATGAGAGTATAAATTTTGGGTAAAAAAATTTGATTCAAAATAATATTTCATCAACCTTCTTCTACGAGCCCGTCTACCCAAGAAAAATGACTCTACAGGTTGTATATTCAGTTGCCAAAAACAACCTATAGTTAAGATGCCATCTAGCAGCCTTAGTAATTATAACTCAGGGAAGTGACACAGTTCAGATGACGTCAATATAAGTTGAATTTCTTCTTAGGAGGAGGCAGGTTGGGTAGGTGGCTATGTAGTGGACTTGGCTGCAGGAGACAATTGTTAGCTTCCAGTTTCAACCACAGTTCCCTTCGCATTTCCAACTTCCCATCATGAGCTGGGACATTTTTAAAAAAAAAACATAACGTGGTGTTTACTGTTGTAATGATGATGAAGGTTGTTTAACTTTGAGGAAGTACTAACCATTTTCAAAAGATCATTTTAATCCAAACTATGATCTTTCCCTAAACCTAACCAAGTGCTTTTTGTGCATAAACATAACTAGACCTTAACCACAGTGTTGTTGTGTCATAAAACATAATTATTTTTTAACAGTGACTGGTAAGGCTTTTGGAAAGCGGTCAAATTACACTGCAGTGGGTCATTCGGGAGTGCAAGGTATAAACGATTTATGTGGTGGTTTAATTTGGAGGATTAGTTGCTACAGTTTCATTCCAGAAGTAGTAGCCAACCCGTGAGCAGTTTCAGTCTCATCTCATTTATCCAACAACACAGGTGTTTGTTTATTTTCCAATTGTTCTGGCCTTCCTCTGCTGGGTCACGTAATGTAACACAGGCAGCAAGGTCCTGTCTGACAGGAGCATCACCCAGAAGTCCCCCCTCACCTTGTTTTGTGCCTCTGTGTCCCTTCAGTGATGTACATGTTGAGGCAAAAATATGTATGTGTCTCTGAGCTCCCAGCTGTGTGGATGGCCCCCAGCTCTTTAAAGCCATCACTTCTGCAGTTAACAACAATCACTCTGGTCACTTACCATAATTAGAGAGGGGACAAAATGTCATGTCTCTCTGCCCACACTGTAGAGTCTTGGCTGTCTGCAGCATCATCGGCTCTCACACAGCTGATGTTCAGTCCCATCTGCCTGAGATAGAATAAAAAGATAATTTTGGCATTAAAATGTATGACGGACAAAGGTCAGTCTTGATGACCATGAAAGTTCACACAGCACCATTATTCTCCTTCCTCTTCTCATTCTGTAGAAAAGCTTTGTGTCTGATACATTCATACCCACATTTTTCACTTTCATTTGGCATTCATATCAACTCATATACATATAATGCCTGTAAATGTTACTGCAGTAGTTTGATCAGTGTAGGATGTCTGGGCTTGCACTTGGGATTCAAGGATTAAAAAGGCGTACGGATTTAATAAAAAAATATAATATAAAATATTCAAAATAAAACATTATAAATAACAGTATATAAAAAACAGAGAATGTACTTATGCCACAAGTGCAAATATGCAATGTTCAGGGAAGTGAAAAAGCACTGTATGGCAACGTCTCATGAGTGTTGGCCTGATGTTTGAGAAGGAGTACAGCTCTCTGTCAAACGTAACATTGACCCTTCACTGTTATGAAATGCTGGCACATAATTTGAAGACTCAATTGGACAACATGTTGTAACCTCTAAACTGCCATTTCAGCTTCAGAGCACTTTGCTGCGTGTGGCCTTAAAACTTCCATCAGGTGCAGCCTGACCCATGTGGTTGGACAGTTGGTGAGGTTGACAGTAACTGGGACCTACGCCATAACAACGCCTGCTCTGAAAAGCCCTTCTGTCTTACCTCTAACCCCCTGACACATCTATGGGACGGCATTCACTTGTTAATCCCATCTGTGGCTACAGACACGTGTAGCCTACACGAGAACAAACACTGATGCTTACAGGCAGAACTCTTCTCTTATACAATATATACTGACATATGGAAATTTAAATATGTGTATATACTGTATGTTCAAATATACTGACCATATTCGATTTTTGCTTTTTAGAAATATTTCAACCAATATGTGTGTACTTGTTTAATTATCTGGATCTTTCATCTTCTCTAACCTCAAAGCACACAGACACACACTCATTAAATAGTCTGGAAAACCAAAAGACACGACAGAAAGCAACAACAACAAATTAATATTTGCCAAGTGTTTAGAATGCAGCACATCCCGTGCAGGTCGGGCTAAGCCAGATGCTCATGAATACAGTTGTAACTTGGAAGTTATGTATGGCGAAGTTTTGAAAAGCTCAAGGTCACTTCCTGTTTATTTGCACTTAGTCACATACCCGCTGTCAAACCACTGACTATCTTACAGACCCACCTGTTCTAGTTTTGGCATACCAACATGACAGTTACTGTATTTCATTTGAATCATCATTTTGTTTTTCAGCCCTAATTAAAATTATAAAGTTTATTGTAGTTAAATTATACTTTATTATAATATAATACTGTATTCTCCTTGAATAGTTTGTATTTTTTCTCCACTAATTAGACAAGGTTTCTGCATAATTTACTGCCAACTAACTAATCCTTTAACCCTTGACAACAAGACAACAAAGACAAGACGACAAAAAAACCTCTCTCTTGTTGTCACCTAAGTCCCAAAAACAACTGTAATCGGTTAGCTGGTTTGGAAAAAAGCAGATTATCTCCGAGCTGCTCAAAGCCAGCAGAACAAATGAACAAAAACTGAGTCGTGTTTTTGTCAATGAGTAAAAAAAAAAAAGAGAGGAGTTCAAAATAGTCACTGTACAGATCTCAGGTACTACTTTTATCACAGTGGAAACACAAAGCATGGGAATTGGAAGGAAGTAAACGCCTTTGTGGGTGTATTGTAACAAGCACTGAACTTTTTCCAAACCGTAATTAGTCAGTGTCCGTTCTCTCTTTCTTCGTGTTCAGCAGAAGAAGAAAACAAACAACACTCAGTAAAAGAGAGTAGGGTGGCGTCCAAAAATAACACATCTTGTGATCATTAAAAGGAGAAAAGTGGAGAAACAGCTGCTTACAACAAAATAAACACATTAACACCAATGCTCCACAGTATGCAATCACAGAGGCCAAAAGAGACAGCTGTCCGCCTTTAATTACAATGACGTTCATCTTCTCTTTCACTCTTTTCCACCATTCTTACAACTTTTTAGACTCTTGTTGTGTTAAAGTAGATCTCTGTGTATCTTAAATTCTTTTCCTGTGTTCCTGTTACTAAAACATAAATGTAAAGCTCACGTCTTAATGGGTAGGATTTTCATAGCCTATGCATGCACAAGCAGTCTTCTTAATAAACTGCAGGTCTCCTCTTTGGTTCAGGCAAAGACACTTATGTTAAAGCAAGAGTTCGACATGTAGGGTAATACGCTTACTCCAGTCTTGTTGTGAAGATCTATATCACTCTCTGTTTGTTAATTATGAAGCCACCGCCAGCAGTCGATTAGTTTAGCTTAGCACAAAAACTGGAGGCGGGGGGGAACAGGTAGCCTGACTCTGTCCAAAGTAAAAGACCCCTGCAGACATTTTTAAAGATATCTAAAATACTCAGTTTTTAATAATAATCTGTGTCTAATTTGTTTTTTCCACACAAAATTCAATTACCTTGTTAAAATTCTCAATATATCTACTCCTTCTCCCTTGAAAAATCCAGAATCTATTAATATGTTAATATTTTTCACTTAATTCAATTTTGTTTTAACTTCTAGATAAAAGATGTCCCTACTTCACTGAAAAGTCCATTCTCTGTGTTTGTGCACTGGATGCTTCACATTTGTGCAAGTTGCATACTGGACCATGATTGGCTCCAAACTCGTTGGGATGGCACAAATCATGCTCGTACATATGCGTGTTAAACTCAGATTTAAGGTGAGCACAGAGAAACTTTCAACCTTCTGCAGATGAGTTTGAAAACTCTGCACATAAATCATTCTGCACAGTGAAGGTCAAACATCCAAGTGAAGGAATGAGCAAAACACTTTTTTGTGGAGTTGAGACAGAATTTAAAAAAATGTTCATCTGAGATAATTTCATGAGTATTTTATGATTTTTAACCTTCTATGCGGTTTGCCTTTTTTAAAGTACACATTCTCTTTAACATACAGGTTGGCTAATTAACACAGGAAAAGCAGATTTTTTTGCAAGTTTTGCAAGTTTTACAGAAAAGGGTTGTGTTTTTATACAGCATATTGTTCCTAAAATGCAGTCAAATGATGAACAGAGAGAATGACAAATGAGGAGGAGGCCTGAATTTTACAGGAATGATGCTTAATTACATACAAAGCTGCCATTTAGAGTCCATTGTCTTGCCTGCATGTTGGCAGACCTCAGCACAATGTGTTGACTGCATCCTTCCTTTCTCTTTCTTGATTTGTTTTTCTTCCCCCATTTTGAGGGTTACACAGCATAACCATTCTGAACCCTTTATAATTTCCCCAGTAATCAGTCAGTTCTCTTTTTTTTGTGGCAAAGCTTTAATCTCATAGCCTCTACCAGCCAGAAATGTGTTATTCCGAAAGAAACACAAAAAAGCATGCAATTACTCCCAGAGGACCTGTCCCTCCTCTCCGCTACAGCTGCAGAAAAGAAGGCACGATTCCAAACACGTCCTCCTCCTCCTCCTCCTTTTCTCCTCTCTTTCCTTTCTTCTGTGTGTTGGAAAATAAGATCACCCAATCCAACCATAATGACAGAGGATGCCAAAGAAGTGTTTTGTAATACTACAGAGAGACACTGAGGTTACTGGTCTCTTCCTCTATGGAAACATCGTGTTAATAATGGGGGTTTATCCTATAATTGTACATGTCATTTGTAAAGGTTAACATTTGAGATTTATAACCTATAAATATATCTTGTGGAGGACGTTTATTTAGAATCTAATTAAATGAACAAACATAACTGAACTGTGCCTTTATTGCTTTTTCATCTATGAAAAATTGTTTTATGGTATGATGCCTTGTGTGGAGGAGAGAGCTGAATGCATGCAGCACAATTTGTGACAAGCCATTTCTAGGTAACCATGACAAAAAGGGAAATCACCCGTCTAGATGGTACAGCATCGAAATGGTCTCTAACATAAATTGCTCTCTCCTAAAACATGTACTCATTACTTTCCACATCAAATGCAGTGGGGAAACACAGTGGGGCTTCTAACTGACCCAGACAGTAAAACAACAAAGAAGACTGAAAGCTGCTTGCTTGCAAGAAGTGGAAAATTGAAACCAGGAGACAAACTGTATAGAGGCAGGCAAAGCATTTAGCATAGGTCACTGCTCTCAGTGAATGAGATGGATCTGTTGTTTTTTTAACAGTCACTCTATATGTTTATCTTGTGCTTTTTCTGTGAGGTATTGATTTGTGTGTCTAAGCCCCAGTAAAACTTGTGACTTTTTGCAATCATGTAGCTCAAAACAGATGATATACATATTATTATTATTGTTCAGGTAACACCAGCAAAGAATCACACTTGTATAACATTGCCAGACTCACCACGAATAGTGTAACCTAATAATTCATATAAATCTGTTGCATTCATGTCATATACTGTAGGAGTTATCGTAATTACGAGATTCTGAGTTGTAAATAGCGTCCACGCAAACTTCCAAATCGTAATCACAACAAGGAAACTGACTTTTCTGAAAGCTCCGATATATCCGATTGGTGGTTCATAATACTAAAGTGCGTGAAAATCAAGCAAATAGAGATGCTGTCATTCAAGGTGATTAAACACAATTTTGAAGGATATTATGTCATGCTGTCAATGCACAGTATTCTTAAATCTCACTTGACAACCGTCTTGTGTTGTCTGATGATAACGTTACCAAATCATAAATCCATCCAACATATGACATGATTAAGCTGGTTTCAAGCTGAAAAAGCCATGCTGAGGGGAGTCAGGCTGTTGTGGAATTTTGAAAAAAGGCATGTTGAAATAATGGAAGAGGACCGTGAGGGATTTGACCATGAGGGACTTGAGGGATTTTGTTTTAACTCTCCACAGAGACATCTTTTATTTAAGTCACAGATTCAGCAGGCATTGAAGAGATACTTGTAAAACTAGCTAGGGAAAATTTTATTCTGAGTTCAGATGAGGTAAGCTTTACATTGTTACATACGTATCTCACAACAGGATTTTCTGAAGTAGCTAATAATTAACAAGACTGTGCTTGTTGCGGTATAATGTCATCATTTGATCATTTGATTGCTTGCTTGAAGGTGTATGATTACAGTATTGTTACACTATATTGAAAAGTAGAAGTGCACACAGCTCCAAATCTTGAATACAATTCAGCTAAATGTTAATGATGGCTTTTAGCTGAAACACGTTAATTTTTTCCCCACAAGAAATATAAGATTATTGATCTGTGACTTTCTAACTGTACCAATTAAGTGGGTACAAAACCAAGACCTATAAGTCATGAAAAATATCATATTTGACTTAAATAAGGATTTAAAACAAACGAGAGATGAAGAAGAGAAGAAGGCAGTGAGAAAGGCAGAAGAAATCCTGTTGGCTTCAGTCTTTAAAGTCTACTTCTTGGATGCAAAAACAAAAAAGAGAGAAAAACCAGAACACTACTGACCATTGATATCATGAACAGGTGCCAATTGAGGTTGACATACGCCAACTTGTCTGCAGCCAGCTCTTCTCTTGTGATTAGTAACCTCACTTAAACTCCATACCCCAAGATGTTTTTTAATTTTAAAACTTTTAGTCTTCAGTCACAACAGATTTATCAGATTTTGCATAGCTCCCTCTGGAGCAACAAAAGGCTTTATACAACTTTTTTCACATATCGTACTCCCCAAGATCTGTAAACTAACTTTCATATGTATTTTCCAAGCAACCATACCAGCTTTGCCATCACTGATCCAATTTCGACTGATTTTACTTGTCTCATGATGAAGACAAAATATATTCTTCAAAACTTGCAGCATTAGCAGATGTTTGTGTGTGAGTCAGAGTTGTATAAAAAAGGAAAAGGAAAGTTACATTTAATCATATACTGTAAAAAAACAAAACAAAAAAAACAATAGAGGTTGCCACCGTGACTTCACCCACTGGTTTTGAAGCCTCGAGTTTGCATTTTGACCGTCGACATCTTGGATTTTTGGAGCCACAAATGATGACAAGTGGCCATATGTGGACGAGAGGATGGAGCTGACTAGCGCTAGCTGCTAGCTTGGTTAGCACGGTGCATTTACAGTCTATGGTTAACTGCGATAATGCTAATGCTAATTTTCGCTAGAGAAAAACGGGCTTAAAACCATTCAAACAAAATGTACTTACCAGAAAAACTGAACAGTCGACTCCTTAGAGGGTATTTTAGTAACCAAACGCTGAACGAGACTTTTTAGGCGACCAAAATGTTACAATTAACTTTCATGGACTGAAAAACACACCGTGCCCCTACGACGTTGAGCGTTCAATGTTGTCGCCGTGGTAGCGACTTGTCAATCACAATTTAACCACGCCCTAAAGCATACCCTGCTTTATCGTGCATTTTACTTTAAATGGGACCATAATATACAAAATGAACATCATGCTGTATTGAAGAAGACTTAAAACTAGCAATTTAGACCATAGACTCATTAGGAAAGTGTTTACTTGGGTAATAAATCAGGTGAGAAGTAGGGTCATTTTCTCATGGACTTCTATACAATCGGACTTCTTTTTGCAACCAGTGGAATCGCCCCCTGCTTGCCATTAGAAAGAATGCAGGTTTGAGGCATTTAGCATTGGGCTTCACTTTTCAGACCGACCGGGAGCCATGGGAGCCATGTATGGATTATACATCCATGGAGCTACAGCCTATGGGACTGACTCGCTTTTGGAGCCAGCCTTAAGTGGCCGTTTGAATAATTGTAGTTTTTGGCACTTCCGTGTTGGCTTCATTTTTCAGCCCCGGAGGTTGTTGTCGTTGTCACCTGCATTTAACTCATGAGGCAGACTCTAGTAAATTTATCACAGAAATAATGTGGCATTCTAAACTCCTCAGGCCGAACACACGTATATAGAGCTAGTATAGCATACAGTGAAGATATAATTCAGGATTAGACCACTTAGTACCGTAGATAAAATCGTGACCTCAAAATCTTAAAATCATATGGATTCTGAATATTGTTGCACACCTAATAATACTTAATACAGTGCTGACGTCATAGTTAGTGCCATGACAATTTACAGGCAGTGGTGGAAGAAGTATTCGGTAGAAGTACTGTAGCCTAAAAATACTTCAGCAACTAAGTAAAAGTCCTGAATTCAAAATGTTACTTAAGTAAAAATATGGAAGTATTATCAGCAAAATGTACTTGAAGTATCAGAAGTTCAATTACTCATTATGCAAACTGGCTTTTTTATTATTATTTTGTTGGTTTTTATCAATAACAATTACATGTAAGAAAATTTTAATGTTGTAATTCATCAATGAGGAGCCGATTTTAGATACTTTGGGTAGATTACTAGTGATAGTACTGCATCATATTATACAAGTGTATCTCGTGTTTTCATAATAATTAAATACATATATATATATATCTATACACACACACACACACACATACACGTATAGCATCATTCACACGCTAATGCAGCTCAAAAAGAAAAAGCTTAAAAAGAAAAGAGCAGACAATTTAAACTACAGTTGGAATATTAAAATATATTATTTTATGTAAAATCTTAATATGAAAAGTAACAAGTAACTATAAGTGGCAAATAAATGTGGCAAAAAATAATTGTATGTATAGCAATAGATGTAAGTCGCATAAAATGGAAATACTTAAGTACAATACTTGAGTAAATGTACTTAGTTACTTTCCACCACTGCTGACAGTCGGTGTTACTCATCAAAGATTAAGTTAAACTATGATCTTATAAGCTGTAGCCTATATAGTGTAACACCTATTCACCACTCTTTAGTGTTAACATTTCGGTGTGGAGAGAACAAAGTCTCATTTTGTGGGGCTTTGTGGCGTCCCATTGACATGTAAAACCCTGTGCATGTTTTCAACGTGCTGCCTGTGAACACACCCCCAGCACGCTGTCTCAGCGGTAGATTTGGATTGGTCAAACTGTCTAATCTACAGGTTCAGGAAAATGGGAGACGACCTAGGTGACGAGTGGTGGACAAACGAGGCTAATTCAGGTATCTCTCTTAACTCTAGTGCCTTTAAATTCTGGTGTGTCTGAGACTTGTGGTCTGGGAGGTCTCGGTGTAACTCTCAACGTTGGCTTGTTGTTGCTGGTCGTGAGAAATGTCTGTTGGTTATTGCTAACTGTAAGCTAACGTTAGCTAACCAGCGAGTAGCTGTTAACTTTTGGGGTTAACGTTCTGTGAACTGTTAACATCAGTCGCCATAGTAACGGGTGTAAGCACAAAGTACCGATACTTATGTGTACAGTTTGTCCCTGGTTTGTCATGACAGGGAAAGTTAGGGTTGTTTGCTGGAGTTGTTCTGTGCAGCTTCCCATAGATGTGCAAACACGTGTGTCTGTGTGTGTGTGTCTGTCTGTGTGTGTGAGCCAACTCAGATGAGAAACGTTAATGTTATCCTAACGTTGCCTGCCATGCAAACTACCTTCAACTTGAACGGCACAGTTCGCTCTCCTCTACATCTATCATACCTCTCTGTTATGCCGATCCATAAAATCAGCAGAGGAAGTTAGCTGTAGCTAATCCTCACATGCTTTAAGTGCACTCTGTATACCAATAGAGGGCAGTCATGTACTCTTAAGGATTATTGACCTGATTGAGTCAGACAGCAGTGTGTTGTTGCCTTGCCTACCAGAGTGTATCTTCAGGAGGCATTAGAGTAAATCGTTTTTATTTGGCTTATTCAGACATACAGACACGTCCGGTCTCTCCTTTCAGTCATTTATATACACACACACACACACACACACACACACACTCACACACGTTGTCCTAGGTCACACACACACACACACACAAAGTTGTGAAGAGATGAGTCAACTTTTGAATCTAACCCAGCTAGCAGTAATTCTGTTTTCCCTTCTCCATTTCATGTTTAAAGTATGGTCAACATAAAATAAGGTATTGTTTGTAGTGCAGATAAAACCAGTACCCACAACATAAATAAATGGTCTAGGAGCTGTTTACCCCTACGTGCAAGCAGTAGCATTAAATTTGACAGTTTTTTGGTTGATGTTTGGCTTTTCTTTCTTTTCATACATGAGAACAGCTTTTTGGTAACACTATGTGGAAAATCTGTCAGTTGCTACAGTCAATTTTTGGAAACTGAGTCACTCTGTGTGGCAAATTCAGATGATATATTCTCAGAGCTGCAATGATTAGTCTATTAATCGATTAGTTGCCAACTATTACATTTATCGCCAACTATGTTGATGATGAATTCATCGTTTTTGTTTGGTTTTTTTTAAGAAAAAATGTCCAAATTCTCTGATTCCAACTTCTCTAATGTGAATATTTTCTGGTTTCTTTAGTCTTCTATGACAATAAATTGAATATCTTTGGATTGTGCACTGTTGTTGACAAAACAAGACATTTGAGGACGTCACCTTGGGCTTTGGGAAATGGTGATTTTTAACCATTTTCTGACAATTTATAGACCAAACAACTAATCAATTAATAGAGAAAATAAAGACAAAGATACAGATTAATTGATAATGAAAATAATAGTTACTTGCAAACCTACAGAATATTAGGGCGGCTGCGGCTCAGGAGGTAGAGCGGGTCGTCCACTAATCGGAAGATCAGCGGTTCGATTCTCTTCTCCAGTCCACATGCTGATGTGTCCTTGGGCAAGATACTTAACCCCAAATTGCTCCTGATGTTTGTGCCATCAGTGTATGAATGTGTGTGAATGGTAAGTTTCCTCTGATGGGCAGGTTGGGACTTTGCATGGTAGCCCCTGTACCCATTCGGCATATGAATGTGTGTGAATGGGTGAATGTGATTCGTAGTGTAAAAGTGCTTTGAGTGGTCAGAAGACTAGAAAGGCACAATACAAGTACAGTCCATTTATTGAATTCATCATTAATTAGTGCTTGTTCATGTTTTTGTTGCAATAGCCTCCTGATACCATCAAGACATCTGTATAAAAATCACAATTCTTTTTCTGTGCATATTTTTTTTGTTATGAAAGTTATTACTTATAACATCTATGTGTAGGGCTGAACATGTTGAAGATACAGGCATGTTGGTCATTCTCAAGTCGGTGTTTTCCCTGCATACACCGTAGGAGGTTTTCCATTCATTTGTCCCATATTGAGAGCTCTGTTGCCTCTTCTGTTAGTGCTGTATCCTTTTGTCTTGGGGATCCGTGTTGGACCAGGCTTCTGCAGTGACCCCAGAGGAATCTGATTATAGGAAAGAGACATTACTTGTTTGCGTAACCAGCTGCAATCACAAAGCCTTTCCATTGAGGCTTTTGTGGTCCAGCTCTGTATCAGGGCCAACCTGTGATTGTGGCTCACTGTATGGCTCAACATGTGTATCCCAGCCATAAAGAAAATTATAATAGATTGGGAGACACAAAGACATACACAGACCTAATGAAGTGATGGATATCCTTATTTGTTAAGGTTGGCCCCTTTTGTAGAAATGAAATAAAAGCAACATGCATCCAGACCAAGCTACAGATGGGTATGTTATGTTTCGCCATGCCAAAGGAATGTATCGTTTTACTGCGCCATGTAAGACTTAAACCGTCATGAGATTTCTTATACATGTACTTTTTATTTTTAGAGATGTCTGTTTCTTGTATTAGGTTGGCCTCTTTACCCTGACTGACATCTCATCCTTGCTTGCATTTGTATCATTGAAGCACTTGACAGAAAAGGCTGTGAGGCTGACTGAAAACTGACAAGACAGAAAAGTTGGAAATTTGTTAGATAGAGTGTGGGATTGACTTTGAAGAAGGCCTGGGCGATAAAACGATAGCGATATGTACCGGTGATAGACACTTTATCAATAACAATAACAAAATTGTTTGATAGAATGTTTGATAGTTTCACTTAACTACTTTCACCACCTCCCCGGCTTGTAAATGGCCTATCATATACCTTGATAATGGATCGTGCTACGAGTGAAACGCAAACAGCCAATCATTTAACGGTCGTGTTGTTCAGTTGCATCATCGACATGTGACACATCAACAGAAACAGCGTGGAGTGAGAAAATGAGCTCAGATGGTGAGGAAATTATTGATTTAAAAAAAAAAAAAAAAAAAAAAGACAGGTCAGCTCACCAGGATGGCAGGATCACCAGGTTTTTTGGGTTAAATTCAGAATAAAATGGTTAAATTCAACCGTTTTTTTTTTTTTTTTGGTCTTTATAAAAGTAGGTCTTTAAAAATGATCAGTAATTATTGATATTGAGTGAAATTAAACATTTTATTGTGATAAATTTTTCAGCTATATCGCCCAGCCCTACTTCGAATTACTGAAGAATGAAGAGGAGATTCATTTAGAAACAGCATGACTTTTATGGTGAGGTGTCTAAATGCTCTCACTAATGACAAAGATTCTCGTGAGAGCCTCTGTCACACTGCAGTCTGCCTCAAACTGTCATCAAATGCCTCATCTGGTTTCCACCTTACCAGCTGGTGATCTCATGGTGGTTAAGGTTTCTTCATGTTTGTCATCATATACCTGCTATGTCGGCTCTCTGCCAGCCTGTCCAATCACAGGAGGCCTTATGGTTTTCCCCAACACTGTCAGCAAGCTTTTTTTAATTTGGATGACACATCGCCTTACAGCTTTGGCGACTAGATTCAGTATATGAAAAGGCTATTTAATTGCTAATTTTGTCTTAGGCCATTTATTTCTGCCACACTAAGTCACCTTAGTGGTGTTTTTAAAAAGTTGATGTCATTAGAATTGGCTGACCTGATAAAGATCATCAGATGGTTCCTCTTACTAAAAAGTTGCTGTTTTTTTGTTTGTTTGTTTTTACAGAAAGCTCTCTCAAAATCTCAGGAGATTTAGTAAAAGTCATCACCTTGTCTCATGTGTGAGGGTTATTCGTGTGATTTTAGAAGTTGGACACATTGCTCCAAAATATTTCTCCTAAATAAACTCCTTTGCTACTGCTCCTAATTTTTTAAGGCTTTTTTTTGTTTTCACATTGTTTTTTCTGTTATAATTGGCAACTATTTATTTCTTACCTTTAAAATTCTAGCTAGATATCCTTCCCCTGCATGCCTTGTAATTTTAACTTGTGGCATATGTTCTTATTGTTTGTATGTTTCTATAGTCTTAATTTTAACTTTATTTTTTTATTATTATTATTACTATTATTATTATTACTTATAGAGGAGTTTGAGCAATTGAAGGTCTGCAGCCATTTGTATTGGATTATCATTTAAATGACACTAAGACCACTGATCCTGTTTTTCATGTGGAACAGGAAACAAATAGGAAAATGTAATAAAATAAGAGAATCAGCACAACCATTTACAACTAAACTTGAAAATGATGCCACAAAAAATGATGTAACATTTATATATACATCAGTAGGTTTGACTGCTGATGTTGTTTACCAATTGCTGCTCTCTTTGCTCACTTAATGGGGTTACCCCTTTTTTTTACCATAAATGAGAACAAGCAGAGGAAATGTGTTAATAAGTTTATGCAAAAGTTGAAAAATGATTTAACTCCACATCAGTTGACATTTTCAAATGTGTTAAGACTCTGATGACTAGAATTTAAAGAGCAAAGTAGTCCATTTCCCACAAAAACCTGAACAACCCCACCACCACTTGGTGTTCCAAGTTTTATTGTGTCAGAAAACTGGACTTTCCAGTATACACTCACACTCACACTCACACACACACACACACACACACACACACACACACACAGATTTATGAAGAATTTTGGTGTAGCTGAGATAGTAGATGACTTAACTTTTGAGTCAAACTCAGCAAACACAAACCTTATTTCCCAGTAATCCTGTTTTCTTCCTTCATTTCATGCTAGAAATATTGCGAAAGATTAAGAAATTAAAATGTCCGCATATGATAACATGCAAAGAGAAAACACCCATGATGTTATTTGTACCAGATCTATCTGTCCACAGTTTGGAGGTGCAGGGTTGTTTGTTTTTATACTGTTCACTGTGGAGTTGACCCTGGAGGGGAAAAAACATCTATCTAACCAGGGTACTGCCAATTTCTGTCTACTCTTTGCTTCACTCTTTGACTAGCAACCTGTTGCTCTGTTGATATCAAACCCCTCTCAGAAGTAGTCAAGGTGAATAAATGAAAACAACATAATGACTTTTAATGACAACAAAAAAAAACATGAAACAGAAATGTATACACATCACACATTTGGTTGGGTTGGTCTCACTCAGTACTCATACAAGCATGAGACACATTTATACAATTGATAAGAGGCTTTTAAATTCAGTAAGTCTATGGATACACTAACCAGACCAAGTAGGCTGTACAGAGGCTCTTGTAGGACTTAATAGAACAAACTCTGGGTTCACTTTAGAAGAAGTGTATTGTTTTAGTTGTCTAGTCCAGCAATGGGACTTTGAACATATGTTCAGAGTATATTTTCACCTAATCACAAAGGCCACTTACTGTTATATTTGAGGAGTGTGAGGCTGGAGAGGTTGCAGGGGATATAGTGATGCTACTGGTAATCTTGCCAACACCTTTGACATGGCAGCCATTAGCGATTACTTGAGTCCTTTGCTCATGTCGAAGATAGTATGGGCCAACAGGCTGTGGGATGCTGTGGGTCATGCCATTCAGAGACTGGACATATGGGCTCCCCAGATGGATATGGATCTTATTGTCCTCTGCGGTGATGATACTGGGACTTGTGTCCGTGCTGTTGGACTTCTGACGTTGCCAGCTGTTCTGCCTCTCTGGCGTCTTGCAGAAGACAGCCTGGCTCGTGACCTCTGTTGGCTCTGGAGAACAGGTCCTGACTGTTACAATCTGAATGGGGGAGTTGTTGTTGTCAGGTGTCGCAGAGCGTGATGAATTTGGACTTAACATCCGAGTGACGGGTGTTCCATTAAGCGGGGAGACGGTGCGGTCAGGACTTGAAGGTGGGGTTTTAGCATTAACTGCAGGCAGAGCTGAATTCTGGATGATTGTAATTCTCTGCTTAGGTGAGGCTCCGCTTGTTGGGATGACAGCTGTGCTGGTGTAGGATGTGGCTGTGTCTGCAGTGGGGCTGCTAATCTCGAGCGTGGCTGTGTTGAGTATATGGTGCGGTGTTACTTTGATGTGCAATGGCTGCCCTGGTGTGTGTGTTAACATCATCACCTCTCCATTAACTGTTTGGTGCATATTTACGCCATTGGCTGAATGGCTGCTGTATTGGCTTATGTTGTTATTTGCGCTGTTTATGCTGTTAAGGTTATTGACAAGAGTTGAGCTTCTTCTGTTGATGACTTCTACATTGTGGTGTGGGTCCTCATCATCATTTTCACCATCTGATTTCTCATTGTTTACTGAAACAACTTGGCAGCTATAGTCAGGAGGCAGGCTGTCTGCTGGCTCAGTTTGTACCTCTTTGGTGGTCTGATAAAGGTCTGAGTAGTGCTGACTATTGGCACCAGATGTCAAATTCTTGATTTGTCTATACCTGTCTAGCTCACTACTCAGTTCCTTCATCTCTCTGGCCAGCTCTTTGTTCCTGGCTTCTTGTTGGGTCAACTTGCTCTGCAGAGTGGAGTGATCCGTCTGGACCCTGCAGATGGATTCCTCAGTCCCCATCAGCTC
This sequence comes from Thunnus thynnus, assembly GCF_963924715.1. NCBI lineage: Eukaryota > Metazoa > Chordata > Actinopteri > Scombriformes > Scombridae > Thunnus > Thunnus thynnus. Next base: position 23,657,455 of record NC_089527.1, read on the forward strand.
CTGGAGTTTCTCCTTCAAGGTATCTACTTCTCTGCCTAACAGTCTGGACTTAACCTGCTCCCTCTGAAGACGACAAAGTAGAAGGTGTTCCTGGTTGACCTCCTGCTTCTCTGCCTGCTGATACCCAGAAAGCTCCCTTTTAGCCACCTCTAGCTCCTCCGTTAGAGCCTTGGACCTCCTCTGTTCATCCTTGAACCTCCTTTGCAGGGACTTAAAGTCCTCCTCCACCTTCATCAATTCTCTCTCCAACACCTCCTTGTCCTGGAGTCTTTTTTGCAGCCTATCTAGTTCCTGGGTCAGTTCTTTGACTTTGTTGTCTGTTTGGCAGTGATGGTTAGTGAGGTTGGGGATTGAGCTGTACATGTACTTCTCCTCTTTTTCTTTCTTGTTTTCCAGGACCTGTAACCGTTTCTTCATAATGGTTATTTTACTCTGTAGCTCCCCATTCCTCTCCTCCTCTGTTGTAAGCCTGGCTTGGAGCTCATCCTTTTCTTTTGATATGCCCATAATCCTTTCTTCTAACTCTGCCTTACACCTCAGCACCTGCTGCCTCTCATCTCTCAGTCTTTCTGTCATTGTTGCCAAATTGCTTTGCTCATGTGTTTTTCCCTCCCTCCTGCTGAGTTTTTCCTCAGCTTGCCGGAGCCTCTCGGCCATGGTCTTTCTTTCGTCCACCAATGCTACAGTCAGCGACCTGAGCTTGGCCAGGTCTTGTCTAATCACTGCTTCACTCTTCTCCAGTTGGCTTTCAACAGCCTCTAGCTCTCTCACCCTGACCTTCAGAGTGTCTAGCTCACCAGACAGCATCTTGCTAACATCTCTCTCTTTTTCCAAGCTGCTCTTCAGAATACTACAGTCTTGTTTGCTCTTACCTAAAGCCTCCTCTATCCTGTCCAATTCACTGATTCTACCACTGAGCTTATCCACCTCAACCTTTAGGCTACAGCAGTGTTTGGTCTCCCTCGCTAGTCTGCGGTCCAGTTCTCGACACTGGTCTCTGATGCGAATCAGCTCCTCGTCTTTCCCCTCCATTTCCACCACCCTCCTCCTCAGTACCTCCACCTCTGACAGCAAGCTTGGGGTCCCCATTTCTCGCTCATTGAGCTCTCGAAGTTCCTTGTCTGCCCTCCTCAGGACACCCCTAGTCCCCTCCAGATCATCAAACCGATGGCCAAGGAACACCAGCTGCTGTCTGAGCTGTTGATTCTGAATACCGTCATCAACTAGTTTAGCTGTCATGGTGTGCTGGGTTTGGTGGAAGATGTTAACTTGGTTGTGTTGCTCCACTTCCAGATGCAGTGATGTCAGCCCCTCCTCTTCTTTTGCACTGGGGTAAGCAGCGCTGACCTCCTGCTTGATGTGGTCAGTGATGGCAGTCAGTTCTTTGACACAACGTCTCTGTTCCTCCAGCAGTTCGCTCAGACACTGTTGTTCCTTCACAACCAGCAGTGCAAAAGCCTTCAGCTTGGTCAGCTCCTCTTTTAGACTTGATACTTCTCTTTCACTTTTCTTCTCCTTTATCTCCTGGTATTCTCTCTCCTTTACAATCAGGAGCTTCAGCCTGTAGAGAGAAATATGGCATTGCATGGGTTTATTGTGTAATTGACTCTTATTTCAGCCATCAAGAAAATTTAGTAGTGTTTATACTTAACATCTTGGCCACAACTGTTAAACACAAATCATTTCCTAAGTTGTGTATTTCCTGCATAAACATTTATTTTATTTTTCAGAAGAATTTGAATCACTATTTCCTCACTTCTCAGACTTGTGTGGAAACTTGTAACATTCGTCTCTTTTGCCTCTGTGCGTATGTGTATGTGCGTCTATAGATATCTCATTTGTAAAAACTCTAAGACATGTAGATATGCCTGTATTTCCAACTATATTGTTTTGCATTTCTCCCTAGGCAGCATGCTTTTTGTAGGATGTTTTGACTAGCACAGCAGATGGTCCCTTGGCAGGGAGTGTTGATTAATTAAGAGGTTCCTCTACCCTTGAGTACCCACAACACCGCATCCAATCACCCTCCTTCTGTGTACCTTGAACACACCTCGAACACTACCCCATTTCCAGCTAGGAAAGGCAGGAATTCCCCCTTGTTCCATAAGTAATTACAGACTGGCTACATTTACCAAGTGCTGTCAGTCCTCACATTTCCCCAGATGTGTACCAGCAATGTACAAATGCATTTCGTACAAACTAGTGTTCAGACCGTTACTGAAAACTATGACTAAATATGTTCATCAATGACCTTTTTTTCCATTACTAAGATGAGATGATGAAGAGATGGCATCGGTGTCATTAAACACTAACTGTGTCTATATCAACATGCAATATTATTGACGAAAAAAAGACTAAAATGTAGTTTAACAAATCTTCACCAAAATCTCTCTTTACTTTTGTTGACAAAAAAGAGGAGACAAATATTATAGACTGTTTTTTTTCTAAATTACAATCCAAATATCATGTTCATTGGATGGCGTGCAGTAGTTCCATTTTCTGTGCTGCACGAACCATATGAGGACAACACTACAATTAGCACAGTGAGGAGTACATCAGCTATTTTACAGAAAGCAAGTTAACGTTAAAGGTTGTATGTGTTGTGAAGCAATTTACATATATTAATTGTTTTCTATGGCCAATGAGTGAATGGATTGTAACGTAACTATAAAAAAAAATGAGACCTTCCCTGACTTTCTTAGTTGTCTGTATCAGAAGTTTGTGTCTGTATCTGTTTGCTTTATCAGAAGGGAGGCAATGAGGCCATAAAATAGCTTGTAAGAATACCACAAACCTGAAGAGACACATTAAGGCTCCCCACAAAGAAATTGAGGTGGGTTAACATCTCAGTGGTAATTTTTTTTCAAGCTATATTAAGCCAACTAGTAAGGTTGGTGTTACATTATGTAGTCTGTGTTTGATAGCCAAACCAAACTCATTAAGCTAGGCTAGAAAATTGTTGTGAAGGAGCTGAAAATGAGCATAAAAGCTGACGTAGAATTGAGTCCTGAGGGTGATTGGATGCGGTGTTGTGGGTACTCAAGGGTAGAGGAACCTCTTAATTAATCTCTGGTATAGACAACATTAGATGGGCTAGCATCTCTCAAAAACGGGACAATGCTAACCTTAAATGGCTTTCGGATATACTTTTCTACTGAGAAAAAGTAGAAGCCCAGCCAGCTTAGCTGGCTAACCTTTTGCTTAAAGCCATGTTATGCGGACCGTTTTTAGTGTATGTTTTTAGGTAGCTAGTTTGTGTATAATTCTCAAAGCACTAAAAACAGCTTTTACAGCATGTGGTCTGCAAATGTAGCACCAAAACATATCAATTAACAAGTTGGCTAACTTTTATCAGTGCTAAAAAAGACTAAAATGTCAACAGTTTTCATTAAATAAAACTGTACTAAAATAGTTTTGGTTTTCTTTGACTAAGATAAGACTAAAATGCCCACACGTCAACTAAAACTTGACTTAAAAAAAAAAACAAAAAAACAGGATGAGGTTGACTAAATATGATAAAAACTACAAAGGACATTTGACACAGGACTAAGGACTAAGACTAAATTAAAAAAAAAAAACATAACTGACAAAATTAATACTAATACACACTGTACATTTTTGTATTGAGTTATTGCAAGTGAGGCACACAAGTCATCTGTCAGCAGTCCATTTCAAGTCCAATCAGTTGTCTTATATGAGTTTGTGGACCGTCTGCTACAAGTGTTGCATACTGGAGGTTTCCAGAGTGCCGTCAGCTTAGTCTACATATCATGCTATTTCACATCATATTAATCCAAGTTTAGATGCATGTTTTCCTGTGTGTCCAAGTTTAACACACAGGAAAAAAAGAAAAAGATTGTAGGACAGCTAATGTTAACTGCAAAATATGAGACCGCACATTATGTTGCAGCTTTTTAAGTGATACTTTTACTAGTAAGATACATTTCACCTACAGCAATAATGTGTATGGGTGAGTGGCTTAAATTAGCAAAGATCTATTGTTCTGAATGGAAAGGTTGGTTATATTTCTCAAATAAATAACCTAACTTCATTATTGGTTTTTATATGGTCCCACTTAAAATTGTGAGTATTGTCTTGTCAATAATGCTCCTATAAAAAGCAGATAATTGCAAAGTATGATCAATTAAGATATTAAAAATTGAATGCTACAGGTTTTCAGTGTAAAAGTTTCAGAGTGAGACTTAAATTTGTTTCTGTTGATATACAATTTAGATTCCTTTTGAACTGCACTTTGGTTATTTGGTCTCAACTTAGCATTGTAAGACTGTTTAATCTATGCAGAATTGTCCAACAGTTGGTTTGTATCAGCTCATCTTGCAGTTACAAAGCAAGTTTTGAAGCGACACACGTTTCTAAATGCACATTTGTATCATTCTGCTGTTCACAAGTCTTGTGATTTTTCTTACCTGTGCTGTGCTGTTAGCCCCTGCCCTTTTAAAATCCTCAGAGAATAAATAGTCTCTACTCTTTCACCTCTCCCGTTCCCGGAGATCCCAGTGATGTGGACATTCCATCCGGAAAACCAAACATTATGAGAAGTGCTCTGCTCACTGAGTCTCACTCGCAGTCAGTGGCGCCCATTACATCATCAGCTAGTCCTTATATGGGACTGTAACAGGCTCTACTGCTGTGTGTGTGTGTATGTATGTGTGTGTGTGTGTGTGTGTGTGTTTTTACTGGAGTGCAGCCCATTCCAGATGAGGTCATTGTGTAGCCATGCCAAAGAGGCTAATGGGAAGGACAGAATGTGTTTGTGTGTGCTCGAAGAAAGCTAAAGCTTCAATCACAATTCAAAGTAGATAGACTCTCAGTTTGCAGGATTAGCCGCACAAACATGTTAACCATGCTACATAAGTACGAAGCCTAACTTGGCATGTCCTAGGAGCTCTAGCTCATCTAGAGGCATGCATGTGTTATATGTTGTGTGTGTGTGGTGTTCACATATGTTTTAAGAAGAGACATGTTTTGTGTGTTGTAGCTGCTTTGCCTGGGGCCTGATAACCTGACTGTGAGATGACATCATCAGTTCATCGGCCCACAATTACATCCATATGTCTCTCTTTCTTCTTTCCCCACACCCCTTTTATATCTCCTTTTCTTTCTGTCATTTTGTTCCTTTTCTTACTTTCTTGGTTTAAGGTATGAATTGCAAATTTTCTTTTAGGATTGCATGTTTTTCCTTTCTCTTGGCATCATCAGTTTCCTCTGTGTTCATCTGTATTTTCACTCAAGTCAAATCTACAGTATGTGCCCAGTGGGGCAGCGAGGGATGACTGATAATACTTTCATCGGTTTCCCTGCATGTCTCATGAGTCACAACAAGAACGACAAATAATAATGGAAAAAGAAATGAAATATTTTGGCTTGCTAGATCATTGTACTACCAGTGCTGCAGGAGAGAAACAAACATATAACTCTGTATGTGACGCATGTTCCCCCTCAAGGAGCGATTACATGCATTATGGCTTCTACTTCCAGCTTTCATTGGGAAACATATCTCTTGTGGGGGATTTTTTGTCAAGCAAATCCATCTAGTCTCCAATTAGATTAGAAATGTTTCCCCCATGACTGTTTGTCATCACACAAGTATTTGCAAAACAGCCTGAACGACACATTTCAACTATTTAGACATTTGCTTTCAAAAGCCTTTTCACACCAAGCATGAATATCTGTGCAGATTGTTCATATCTTTTAAAGAAATGTATTTCATATTGTACAATGAATAGCGCTGAATGCTGAATGATTTTGTGCAGCAGAAAAGATAGACCATGTTATTTGCTGTGGACTTCTTTATGCTGAGAGATAGGCTCACCTAATAAAATCATTCAGACATATTAGAGACAGAAACAAGAAATCACGTAGTTTATATATCCAAGCAAATGTGGTAACAATGTCTGTATGATTATTGAAAGTTTCTGTCAGCTCCAGATTTAGCAGCTCTGAGATGCATCAGCACGTTTTATAGGAGGGTACCATTTTAAACATATAGTCACGTCATCTGTCAGATCTTATCACATTGCCACATCAGCTCTAAGTTTGACACAAGTATTTTTATTTCAGAGCACTTTGGATATCAGTCTGTTGTTTTTAAGCCAACAAAGTAGAGAGTCTGTCCACAGTATTTATCCCGATTCAACTGTGTTGTAGTTTAACTTGTGAATTCCTCCCATCAGAGACTGTGCAGCCTTGATTTATAGAGACTACGCCAGTTATGTGGGTTAATCATGTAAGGCCTGTATTCTGTGTCTTAGCTGCCTGTTTCAAAGTCAGAGATTGCTGTGGCTAAACAACATTTCATCTGGACTTGCTTTTTGTTTGTAATTTCAATTACTTGATGTTGAATGCACTTAGTTCTTATTCATAGCAAAGGTATAATTAGGGAAGGCCACGCTAGACATCAAACACTTCAACAGCAAATATCAGCCATGGACCTCAGGAGTAAGCTACAGATCAGAGGAGCGTATGGATTACGGCTGGGCGGTATATCAAATTTTTATGGTATATCTATATATTCAAGTGAGATATTGGATGAGACAATACCGTTTATATTGATATAGTTTGATGTCATGTTAAAATTCATAACCCGTTTCTTCCGTAAAGCTGTGCCAGTGTTTGCATCTGTCCTCTCTCACAATCTCTGTGCACCCCCGCTCTCACTCTCCCTCTGTGCGCAAACCCGGCCCCACTCACTCACAAGTTCTCCTGCAACATGGAGGGAGATCTGGAGACCTGGTTTGTAAAAAGAAAAACAATGGTTCAGTTATCTGGAGATGGTTTGAATTTAAAAGATCAGATGAGCACCATGTCATCTGTAGAAAATGCCATAAAGAAGCTGCATCCAAAAGTGGAAGCATTCAAATCTCTTCCAACATTTACAACAGCGCCATAAACTGCAGTACACAGAGTGTGTTAAACTTCTGCCCCTAAACAAAGTGCATTGCAAGCTTCATTTACCAGTGGTGTGACTTATAAAAAGAAAAGTGCCGAGTGACGCGATATAACTAAGGTGGTGGCCTACCACATTGCTAAAGATATGGGCCCTGTTGCAACAGTGGAACAAGAAGGCTTTAAAAAGCTACTATAAACCATTGACCCAAGATACCAGTTGCCCAGTCGCAACTGCTTTGCAAGAGAAGCAGTGCCAAAAATGTACACTGAGGTCAGACAGAACCTTACCAACCGGCTCGCAAAAGTGACTCATTTCACATTGACGACTGATATGTGGTCAAGCAGGACGTGCAAGCCATATATGAGCTGGACAGTACATTTCATCAAAGACTGGGAGATGAAAACTGCATGTCTCCAAACCAGCTATTTTTCCCCAAGATCACACCCGAGAGCATATAGCTGAAGCACTGCAGGATGCCCTGACAAACTGGAAACTTGATGAAAATGGAATGGTTGCTATAACAAAAGACAAAGGAAGCAACGTTGTCAAAGCGGTCCAACTGAAGAATGGTCTGAGAATGCAGCACTTTGGTCACCGACTTCATCTGGCCATCGGTGAGTACAATGTTTATGGAATAAAAAAATAGATGCCAGGCCTATGCTCAGCAAAAAGATAGTTTGCAGTAAGTACCACTTACAGTAGTATGTCTAATAACCATAAAAAAAATCTATTTGAAATGTTAAGGCTAAATGGAGAAGCATCAGTTAATACAGTACAGCTGTCGCTACTGAAATTGACAGTTATTTCCATAAACTCGCAGTGCAGACATATCATCGAAGATACTTTAAATGGTTTCCTTCAGTGGTATCATCATTTTCCAGTGTGAACAGTGCATGGCTGTTCTCAGCTGCAGATGATCCCAACTCATTAGACTTTAACATTACAGCTGGACAGGCTCCACTATTGAGCTAACGCTAGTCAAAACATGGATCCTTATGGACTGATACCTGCTCTGCAAAATCTACAGACGACAGTGTAGCTTACCTCTGCTGAATCGTGGCATGTAGGTTAAAACTCCAAATATTTTCCAAAAATATCAGATGTTGAGTAGTACTAGCAGTAAGCAGTTGCTAACATCAACACTAGCTATCAGAAGGCGTGTGTACCATAGTCATAGACTTAGGCTTGTGACAGTGAATGAGAGCCAGCTGAGAGGAGCTAGGGATACATTCAAGTGCAGCAGCGTTTGAGATTGCACAAATGTAAATATACAGCTTTTTTCACAAGTGACTGGTGATTTTACCAAAATAGTTTAACAGAATAGTGTTTTCTAGGGCTGTAGTCAACCAAAGAAAATCTTGGTCGAATAAAATCGCACATAATCTTCAACTAATCAATTAGTCGCGGTTGTGTTTTCGACTAGCAGGTGCAGCAATGTTTAAACTTGTAGTCATTTAATCATGCACATCCCTATCAAACACAAGTGATCTGTGTTTTTAAATGAAAACATAAAAGAAAATGAAAAAGATTTTAAATATATTTTTCAATTTTGTATTACAGGACATGGCATGGATGACAACTGCATCACCCGGGCCATTTCTCAGTGTAAGAGAATTGTCAGGAGCTTCTCCTACAGCTGGAGGAAAAGAAGAGATCTGGCTGAGGTCCAGATTCAGCCGGGTCTGCTGGCTCACCAGCTCATCACAGAGTCAACCACATGCTGAGGATCAAGGCAGCAAATGATCGAGAGGGTCCTGGAGCAGGAAGGAGCACTCACAAAAGTCCTGTCCACTGAAAAAAGTCCAGGCATCTTGTCCCTACATGGCAGGACATAGAGGTCCACAAGGCTTTGAAACCCCTTTAGGACGCCACCAATGCTCTGTCAGATGAGGAATATGTCACCCTCTCATATGTCAGACCTGTGCTACACCATTTCAACACAAGTCTCCTGGCACATGAAGAGGGTGATAGCCTGCTGTGCAAATCAATCAAGACCTGCACTGTGGATTACCCCAGTGCCATGTATGCCAACCCAGCCACTAGTGACAAGATGGACATTGCCTCACTTGTGGATCCACGGTTCAGGACCAGATGCATCCCAAGTGAAAAGGTTGATACAGTAAAACACAAAGCTCTCTTGGAGGCGGAGGCTCTGCTGGCTGATCTGGGCAGCTGTCAGCCTGACCCAGCTGTGCCCGCTGTGCCCAAGCCTGCAGACCAAGAAGCAGCAGTGCCACCAACAGCTAAGAGGAAGTCACTGGAAAGCTTCTTCAAGTAGAGCACAGCCACCAGCACTGCATTAACACAAAAGGAGGCAATTGAAAATTAACTTTCAAGCTACTTGCAGTCAGTCAGTGTAGAGAGTATTACAGATCCTCTCAAACGGTGGAAGGAACATAACATTGTCTTTCCAGCACTGAGCCACCTGGCAAAGAAGTATCTTTGTGTACCAGCAACCAGTTCTCCTTCCAAAAGGGTGTTCAGTTGCAGTGGTAACATTGTAACCTGTCACAGGGCATCCCTGAAGCCTGAGGCTGTTGATAGGCTAGTTTTCCTTGCACAAAATCTGTAAGAGATGTACATGGGTACAAAGGAGGAAATACTTTGCCTGGTAAAGAACTGTCTCCCTCAGTAAAAAAAACGTAACTACTTTGTCAGAGCGAGTAGACCTGTTGTTTTTGTTCTGTTTACATTTTTATTATTATTTGCACAGTTGCATATTTTGTTAAGCAGGAGAGGAAAACCTGTAATTGTACTTTATTTTAATCAGTTTGTTATTGTTGTTGAAAACAACTGAAGGAGCATTCTCAGAGATAGGCCTATTTTTATTTAATATAGCCTAAGCTATTTATATAATTTTTCATGTACATGTTGATATATTGTGCAGCTGTTTAATTTCAAACCCTGTCTTTGCATTTCATTTTGATCACAGCCTGTTTTAATAAAAGTGCTTGTAACATCTCACATGTGGCTTTGACTTACAACTACACATTTAGACCACTTCGTAGAAATTTATATATATATATATATATATATATATATGGTGTATCGCCATTTAGCCTAAAAATACTAAGATATGATTTTTGGTCCATACCGCCCAGCCTTAGTATGGATAATAATCAACCTGCTTGATTATTCTGCTTCCCCCATAAACACTCTTTTGTAAGAAAAGCACTCCGTAAGATGAGATATTTCTCTTGTTGTGGAATGTGAGAAAGCAATCCTTCACATTCCTTGCCATTCCTATCCACAGACCAACTCCCAAACCAGAGTCAACCAGGTCCTTTTTCCCATTGAGGAGGAGCTGGCATCTGCATTGCTTGTCCTCAATTACAAGCATGAGCCGATCCCTCAAAGGCATTTCCAAGAAAAACCTCAAACTTCGCCGATATGTAATATTCCCCTTATGTAAGAGGAGTACTCTCTTCTCTGTTGCCATAACTCCTATTTTCATCCAGGGGTATAATTTTACAAGATTGAGTTTTTTGAACTTCTGCCTTTGACAAACAGAGAACAATCAAACTTTTTATTTTAGCCTTTTTGGAATTAACGTTTATTAGCTACTACTGAGCTTATCTGCCAGTGATGGTAAAAATGTCTGCCATTTTAACAAGATACAGCAATGGACAGCTCAAAATGTGAAATTCGCTACCAAGATTCTTTCTGTTGCTCTTTGCTAAATATAAAAGGTTCAGTTGGAGATTCGCTAGTATTGGACCTAAACAAATCCGGGACTTTGCCGTCCAGGAACCGGATCCAAAATGGCCCCTGCGATCTGAAGCCATCCCTATCCTCTGCCACGTTTAACCGAGCTGGAGAGCTTTTTCTCATTGACTTCTTATTTTAGATCATCTGCATTCCTTTCCTACATGTGTAGCACTTATTGATACCGTATTGGGAGTGAAAACATTTTAAAAGTGGTTTGCAGCTGTAGGGTTGCGTATGTGAAGTGTTTGTGATTCAGAACCCAAGTAGGCAGAGTAGAGCATGGACGTCTTTTGAGTGTTGAACATGTGTGTGCGGTTAATGCTGAGATGCTGTCAGCCTTGTGACAGACCATCGGAAACATGCACAGGCTTAGAGCATGTTCTGATAGCTGAGGTTGGAACAACCAGATCGCTGCATTGTGATGTGCAGATGTAATCATCCTTTGACACGCAATGGGGATCATAGTATGGCATAGTGATTATATGCCGTGACTGGAATTTACTGTATAGTTCACAGCTAAAATAGGTCATCTGCTTTGCACATGGCACCTTGAGGAGCTACTTTTTAAGGGAAATGAAAAAGACAGAGGGGTGCTGATTTTAAGCCAGACTGAGTAGCTCTCTTGGCTCAGAGCATATGCTTTGAAAAGAAACTGGGAGGGAGATTGAAAGATAGCTGAAGAGGATTTGGAGCAGGAGTGGAAATTCTTTCAGTTAAATATTTAGGCTACTGCAGAGCAAGATGTAAGAAGGGCAGGATGGAGAGAGAGATGAAAGGGACAGGCGTATCGCCATGTGCCTTGTATTGTTTACCCTGTGGATAAATTCAAGCATTGACTCAGCTCAAACCTATTTGTGCCAAGCTCAAAGACGCTGGTGTGCAGTTGGGAACACAAAGAAAGGGAATATAAACTGTTTTTCAAGTGTACCTAAGAGCAGATATAAATACAGGCAAGAAAACAATGCTGTGCAGATTGATTGCAATGTGCAATGAGGATTAGGTCATTTAATGGGTTTTAATGGACAAGAATAGTGTTGCAACTAATTATTTTCACTATAAATTATTCTGCTGATTATTTTCCTGATTAATTGTTTGGTCTGTAAAATGGTGAAAACGCCCATCTAAAGCCAGAGGTGACATCTAGGGGTGGGAATCTTTGGAAATCTGATGATACAATTCAATTCTAATTCTTTGGTGTCTGATTCGATTCCGAATCAATTCTTGATTGAATGAATAGAAAAAGGGGCGCTATTTTCAGTCTTAGTACTCCACTGAAATACAATATAAAACATAACTGGCAGTTAAGATAAATGGTCCACAGCCTTTCTATTTTAAAAAGTTAACTTAATTAATTAATTAATTAATTTGAAAGCATCTTACAGTCTCCTGCCTGTATGAGAATAACAAACTGAAGAGGAGTGCTCCGCTGTGTTATTAACGTCATGTCTCCAGCAATGGAGAGCAGCCTCTTTGCTGCACCATTAGTTCTGGGGAAAGCCATCGCTGTCCAACACGCTGAGCCAGTGCAGGGCTTTTGAGGTGAAACAGACTGAGCACCAAGTTATTTTCTTCACCTCAGAGTTGGTTTAAATAGTTTAACGTTGCAGTGTGTGTTGGTCAGCCGGTCTCATTTGTTACTGCTGGAGTTTGCTGCTCTGCTAACGTAATGTAAACATAATGCTAACTCTGATGACAGCATATAAAGTTCACAATATACTTCACATCCATCTCGCAAAGGTAATTATTTATTCATTAAATCAAAAAACACTTGCAACCGCTACCTTTTTTTAAGATGAATTGCAAGATAACTCTAGTGTGTGCGCACTGTAGTGTTGTTCTGCGTTTTTCATTATATCAGCATCATGTTATTAACTAACATTTAGAAAATTGCTTTTTGACATTTGTGAATCAATGCAGAATCGTCCACGTCCGCATCGCAATGCATCTAAGAATTGATATTTTTCCTCCATCCCTAGTGACTTCACATTTTGTCCGACCAGCAGTCCAAAACAATAAAGATTCACAGATTTTCACCACGTAAGACAAAGAAATGCTCAAAATATTTGCAGATCAGTTTTCCACGGATCAACTAACTGATTGATTAACTAATCATGTCAGCTGTGGACAAGAGGCCACCAAAGGGAAGATAAGGAAAGTTAAGTTGTGACATGAAGATACTTTGGTCAATCTGACATTGAAACACTGTCACAGTTTCATAATTTGTTCAGCCAATGCTTCAGTTTATGTGAGATGCTGAAGTGTGATGTTTTAGACGTTTGTTCTTAAGGGGAACTCATAGAGGAGGGTAGGCAGGGTGATGAAAATCCTTTGTATTCAAGAAGTCAGGAATGTATGAGCCGCACAGTGTTCACACCGCACCACAGACATGCTGTCTACTCATGTATTAATCATCATTAGACCAAGATGAACCACAAAGCCTTTATGTGTGCATGTTTAGGGTTTCCACATCGTATTTGAATAGACAGAATTCTAGTAAACTTAATCACTCTACTGGGATGACTATTTTTGGTCTTTAATTGCATGTGTGCCTGTGGTGGATCAGTAAAGTGTTTGCACTTTGGCACACAGATGTAGACAACTAGTCTCCTCCCAAGGCTGCAAGCCCAGTGCAAGTCCAGTCTCTACACAGCTAGATTACAGAGTGGACTCTGGTGTTACATGAGCCGAGACGACCAGGGACTTCAACAGAATAGCCCTGTCGTGGGCCTCAAATTGCATAGGAGAACCAGTAACCACCTTCATGTTAGACATCTGAATGTGCTCTCTATTTGGGAAAGGAATCTGTATACCCACCAGCAAACCCTCAGCACATTTACTTAGTTTAGAAGAAGGCTTTATCCTGTGCTGTGTGGTATTGTTAAATTGGGGCAGAAGGATGCCAATTTCAATTGTACATATAATTGCATGTGAGTGCATGTTTTTGTGTTTACTAGGGAGAGTGAACAGAGCCAGGTTGGCCACAAGGTCCAAACCAAGTCCAGGATGTAATGGGCTGTGTCTGAGTGGAGTAACTCTAAGTACAGTCTTGAGGTCACATACACTGTCTGGTAGAAATGCAGCAGCCAACGGTGCCTTTGCTCTCTCACTCATCCATGAAGAGCATTACAGACCAACATAGACTAAAAGAACCTAAGCCTGCACAAGTGTACATCACAGAGCTCAGATCTGGCTTGTTCCAGCGTGCTGAAATACTTTAATCCCTTTGCCTCTTCTACACTAGCTGTAAATCCTCATCTCTTTTACAACAGGAGGGACTCTGAAAGGCACGGGTGGATATTTCTACAATTCCAGCTTCAATGCAGGGCTGTCAATTTAGTGGGAGCTATGAAATATCATTCTCAGGTATTCATATAAACCTCTATGGTATGGTTCACCAACCTCTCTCTGTCCTCCTCCAGTAGAGTGGTAAGGCAGTTACTCTTGTGGATAAAAGCTCTATGCCTCCTCTCTTGCTCCTCTAGCCTGTGCAGGGCATCACTGTGAGAGCGTGACACATCAAGAAACTGCTCCAGCATCCGTGTAGATGACCACTTCTGTGCCTCCATCAAATTATTCAGCTGCAAAGAAAAGGGAAACAACACAGGGGGCAATGGACAGGAAGATGTCAGTGTACCTTCACTTGTGTAAGGGTTGTCAGGAGTAAGGAAGGAGGGCCTATAAAGTGTGTGTATATACTGTATGTGGCAAGTGAAGGTCTGATTGCTGTAAAAGCCTGATGCAGACTCAAATTTCTGTGTTGTGTAGGTTGCTGCAGACAATATAGCAAAGGTCATTGACTCCAATAACACAGACCTAGCAAAATGAAGCCATCAGTCAATGTGAATACCTTCATTAATTATTTAGATATTCCAACACCAGCCGTGGGATTTAACAGTAATTGACCCTGTATGCTTTTTATTTATTTATTTTTTTAACACACTGGTGAGTGAGTATAGCGCTCAACTAGCAAACCTACGACCCCATTTTTTTATTTTAGTGAAAAAATAGTTAAAGACCAACTGAAATGAAATTGCATTTTTGTCTACTACAGCATGCATTTCTGCTCTGTAAATCATTTGTCCTGCGTTCTCCTCTGGGGAAAAAAACAAAATTCTTTGGTTTCATTATGGCTCCCCCTAGTTTTGCATTCATTTGATGAAATACCATTCCGTTATCCGTCAAGATAGATGGGGACTATATTTCAATATAGTGGTGTTCTAACATCACACTGAGCCTGATAGCCTCCTACAACACAAGAGCCACATCACAAAAACAACCCACATTAGCTCTCCTGTTAAAGTCTCCTGCTTATGTAACTTACAAACATGAACACATGTCTTGCTCCTTAGCTTGTTGAACAAGCCACCAAACAAACTTAGACAGACAGACAGATGCATAATCATTGTAGACAAAGAGATCCAATGGATGCAACACATGTAGTGCAAAATAACAGATTTGTGCAATGATGGAGCAATAATTGATGCTTTTTTGTCAGACAGTAATGCATTCACCTCATTAAATTTGACTATCCACTCCATATGGTGTCTTGTATCTTACTATTGGCTGTTGGTACCTCAGCAATAGGTTTTTCGTACACATCCTGCAGGTGGTCCTGCTGGGCCCGTAGGGAGTCCCTCTGCAGGGCGTGGAGCACCTTCTCCAATCCGCTGAAACCATAGTGGGCCCCCAGTAGAGCTGAATCTGTCTTCTCCGATTTTAACACCGTGATTACCTCATCTCTGGCCTGGTGTGAAAAACATTGCAACAGAACATGGCTTTAATTTCTTACAGTAGCTGCAGTTAGATATTCTCTCATCTTGAGCGGTTTATGTGACTTGTGAGTCCCTCGTGAGCTACATTTAGCTACAGATCGAATGAGTAAAGTGAGCAAATCACCCTACCTGTAGCTCTCCCTCCAGAATACTGAGCAGAAACAACATGTCATCACGGGACAGGTCTCCTCTTGTGTGTCTGCTCTCCCACTTCTCTCTCCTATCTCGCCTATTATCCCTCTGAATGGGGATTTTGGGGGGTTGAATGGGGTCGATGGAAGGCTCCGAGTTGTGTTTCTTTGGATTACCTTGATTCCAAGGAACCTTTTTGCTGCTTTTACCAAGGGGATGCATTCCTAGGAGGAACAGGAGAATGGGAAATTATTGGTGGTGGCAGCTGAACACAGGAACAAATAGAAATGTAGGCCTCCAATCAAAGAGGTTGAACAAGGTCATGTAATATGTCTTTATAGTACAAGTGGTTATTGTGTGGCTTTAATAAGAAACCAGCTGATGCAGATTATATAAACCTTTTCTGGCTAATTCAAAATCCAATCCAAGTCAGAAGGCCTCTTGTCATAACAGTTAGTGTTACTGAAACAGATAGGCCTGTGCCTGGCATTACTTTGTGTTAGGCTTATGTCATCTCATAGCTGTCTCTTAGCACATTTACAACAATCTGTGTCAGCTTTGCAGACAAAAGGACTAAAGGTTGCCAGAGAGAAGGGCCTTAATTACTGACCATATGACTTAGATGTGTGTGCGTATATGTGTTGGAATCATATCAACTAAACTGTTTGCTAGCCAGCAACACTGACTTAGTGTTCTCACATATTTAGAGAGAGAGCAAGCAGGTTCATATTAGTGAAAGATGATGTCATTGCTTTGCTCTTCAGCTCTGCTTCTCCAGTCCAAACTCTCACAGTCTCAGGGAACGCCTTTTATTGCCGAGTTGTTGGTCAAGTTTCTTTAGATAAGTAACTAATGGACCTTGTGTTTACCATCTTGTTGAAATTGAGGAGAGCAATTACTTTCTGTCACTTTTTATTTGAAATCCAAACTTTAGTTCGAACATGGGGAAAAATTAAATATTCAAACTGTACTTGACCTGTTGAAATTTAAAATATACAATATACAAGTGTAACAGACCGTTCGAAGTAGTTTCCCTTGTGATCCAGCAGAGGGTGCGCCCAATTACTAGCCTAAAATTACCAGCAAATATAAGGCTGTCTGCCAACATTGTAAAAAGCAGCTGCCTTACTCTAATGACAACAAATCTGAGGACTCACCAGCTAGCTTACCATACAAGTGAGGCAGCAGCATCAAACAAGGAGAGCAATGTCAACTCTACAACCTTGTCTGACACAGTACATTCTCAAGACATATATGACACCACACAGGAAAATATAAAGACTATACAGAACTGTAAGACACTCTCTGACCACTGACGGACATCGCTCGCCATATATATGTTTATGACAATCACAATAAATTCTCCAACACATGGTATATGGGTTGTGTATGAATTTATACAAACAAGTTACTTGTTAGTTCAAATTTGCTCGAACTAGACTTTTTGAAAAAGTGACAGCCCTAGTTGATATGAGAGGTCAATGCTTTCAGTGTGATTATTTTAAAGGGGACATATCGTGCACATTTCCAGGTGTATATCTATATTCTGGGGCTCTCCTGGAATATCTTTGCGTGATTTACAGTTTTAACTCATACTGGTTAGGGATGCACTGATCTGACTTTTTTGGTCCTGATACCGATACCTGGGCTTTGGGTATCGGCTGATACAAGTACCGATCCGATACCATTGTTCCATAATAATACCATAATAAACTGTATACCTCACTGTGTGGAAGAGACTGGAATCATTCTTTTATGTGTAAGGCAACATCAGATTTGACTTTGCTCTCCTAAGATTGCTTTTCTAACTGTAAAACAACATGTAACAAATATGTTTATTTGTTTGCAAGTGAGCCTGAGAAGCAGAGCTAATCCTAACTGCTGGCCATTGCTAAATAATCAAACGGCAACTCGACTTTTATTAGTCGCTTGCTTTGACATAACCACCGCGGTTATAAAGTACATAGTCAGGGTTTGGTTTTTTTTTAAGTTTTATGTTGCATTTGATTTAATCAGCGGAGGTATTTTGCCGTTACATTTTAGGCCACACACAACTGGTTTTCTCTTAGCAAGATTAACTTCAATAGCCGGTCTTATTGAGGCTACACCGGCTTCTCTGGGAAAGCTGCTATTTACTAGAGATAGCGTCCAAAACAACTTCACATAGGGTTATAAGTTAGTGTACACTTTATATGGTCTATTAAGCCTTGTGCTTCACAATGCTGAAACAACAGCAGTAACCTGGCTTCGGCGACAGAAACTCATCTAATGGCACCACAGGCCCCACCAGTGTGTCTTCCTTTCTAGATAATAGATCAGACGAGATCAACCCCATTGTCACCCATATAGCTATTTGATTCAGTATTGGATCCGATATCAGTATTGAATTGATGCATCCCTAATACCAGTCCTTTATGCAGCCCCATAGTTCAGCTTCTCTCTGAAACAGGCCATTTTAGCTGCTGTCTTTTTAAGGCCCCCCTCACAGTGAGCCCACTGGGTTGTGATTGGTCAGCTTCTGGAAGCTGCGTCTCGGCCAATTTACGGTGGCACCAGAGGCTACGTCAACAAACGGTAGTATTAAGATTTGGAAACATCTCAAATACATCTTTACATGTTTGAACTGAAATCCGTTCCGAAGTATGCAAGTGAACACATAAACAACCCATGGAACAAACTTAGCAACAAAGACTATGGAACAGACGACCGTGTGTGGGCATGTGCAAACAATCTGATGTCATCACAAGGAGGAAGTAGACAAACAAAGCACTCAGAGCTGGTTGAAGTCTGGGCTTTTGACTTTCAGAGAACATTTCTATATGTTCAGGTCACATTTTGGAACTTTGACCATGTTTAACATAGTCATCCGACATAACAGCATAAAACAAAAAAAAAATCACAAAAAGCATGACATGTCCCCTTTAAACTAGTGATGAAGGGCTCCTCAGGCCATTTTACAGTGCTTGATAGAAATGTTATTACAGTACTGAAGAGGAAAGCATTCAGTCTCTTTTTCTCTGTCTCCCACTCTCTATTTTTCTCAGTCATTCTTTCTCTTGCACAAGTGCAAATACCACATGCAGACAGTATATGCTTGTATTCATCATGTCCTTAGAGCAACCTTGAGTCTCTCTAAACAAGATTAATACATGTACATAAGGGACAAACATTGTGCAGGAAAGACCAAGCAGAAAGCGAGCCCTTTAGCTAGTTCCACACTATAGTGTGAATCCTTGAGAGAGTGTTGGCTTAGTCAGTAGATTGTGTCTGCATACTGGGTTTTTTCTGTCGGCGTCTGTGTGGAAAGAAAGAGTGATGTTCCCTTTTCAACCTCCCTCCCTTTCTCTTGATACCCTCTCTGTATCAATCAGGAAGACAGATGAAGCTGTCTTTGCTGTCCCTACGTTCCTTTGCACCACTTGTTTGCAGCGACAGGAAGGGATGATGAAAGCTCTTAACACAATTGCTGGGGAGTTTTCATTAGGTCCCTTTAAACTATCAAGACTTACTCAAGAATCATTCACAAACCTGAGACCGTTCCCCAGCACACTTCACCACATGAACTCAAAATGATCATATCTTCTTTTCATTTTATATTCATTGTCCAGCAGCCAAGAGTCAAAGAAAGGAAATGGTTGAGGTTTCGGACTAAGGAGGACCTTCATCAGTCAGATTGAATAGGTGTAGCATCGGGTTGCTACAGATCAGATAAGACATGTAGCAGAGCTGATTAGAGTTACTCAGTGGTGGCCTTGGGGTGTGTTTTCCTTGAGCATATATTTCTTTTCTCTGCCCATCTGACGGTGCTGTTAATGAGAGCAGTCAAGCCATGACACGTGCTGCTGTTTCCCTGTCCTTGGCCTCCAGCTGACTAATGCTGATGGGGTCTGACCACCTCACAATTTTTACTCTCTCACACACACACACACATACAGATGAGACAAGTCAGACTGTGTTCTTTCTTTAGTGTGCTCACCACGTCTAGACAAGCACATGCATAGTGATGTCCAAGCACACACCTAAACAATGCCAGGCAATGTAATTCCTCTAAACTTGAGTTCTGGCTCAGAGACAGAGTCGGCCTTAATAAAGGTTGCCAGGGTTGCCTCACTGAGGACTGTCCGCTGGCAGGCAGGTTGGCAGCTGCACATGTGGCACGCCGCCCCTGTTTATTTATCTGAACACCACCCAGGGCTGCATGCCTGCATCCCTCCTGCCTGCACCTGTCTATTCTAAAGGGCACTGGCTGCCCTCAGAATAAACCATTAACACTTCCAAAAACTTATCTCACTCACTGTGCTCTGGTCTACACATGCCACACATGGTCCACATATGCACACAGGTGGTATTTTAACAGTATGGTTGTGGCTTATGGTTTGTTAAACCTGCTCCTTCACATTTTCAAACCAGCTCTGTAATCAAACCTAGGTGTGTCACCCTTATATTCAATTATCAATATAACACTGAGTGGCCCTGTCTGTACCTTATTTCAGATTGTCTCTAGTCCAAGAGTCTCAAAAAGATTACTGGCCTCCTATTTTTAGAGCTTATTGCAAAATCCAGCAATACAGTTTTCCCATTGTTATTTTCCCCTGTCTTTTAGGACTATGGAGCAATATTTTTTAAAACTGGGTACTGGTGTTGTCAGAATCACATGCATGTTCACAAGTACATACATATATGCATATGTGCAATTGGTAACATGATATGTAGTTATGCCAAAGGTTTAATGCTGATTGATAGTTAGTGTTTGGAACAGACTATGAAATTTAGCATTATGCCAACAAAGGGAAGTAAGAAGAAAACTGCTAACAAGCATGTAACAATGTAGATTTAAAAGATCCTTTCAAAAATGGGCTCAGCAAAAGTTTTATGATGAGGAAAATGCATTGAACATGTTTATTAGGCCTCAAGAATTCACATAAAGCATTTTGGTGAGAAACAGTGAATGTAAACAGAAACTTTGTTTACAACTCCACACGGTACCTTTTTAATTTGTAAGCATAAACATTTTATTTCACATTTACTCTGATTTACTGTGGGACACTTGACACTAAAAGGTCTGACACTAAAATGTCTTTTGTTTTTGTATGTGTTTTTCTAATTTAAGTTCAGTGTGACTGATTTCTGTGTCATCTGCATAGAGGAAGCTGGCATTCTCAAGGAATATCTCAAGCAGCATTATTCTACTAAACATATGGAGCAGCCTGCTAGCTACAAAGGAGAGAAGAGGACAAGAAACCTTTTAGAGTGTATACAGTGATAGAAATTCATTGTTGGAAAAAACAGTATTTTCTCTAATGAGCCTTCTTTCCCCTTTGAAATAAACAGCATCGCCAGTGACCCCCAGGTAATTTAAGTTTGAGACCCCTGCTCTAGCTATTCATCTCCCATGAGCAGATTATATCCACCTGTCATGACAGGCTGGTTCAGTCTGTGCCCTGGAGTCCTCTTTGGCCTCCAGTTTCTAGGGTCAAGTTGGCACAGCACTCTGTAATTTGCATTCTGTATGGCTGATGTATGTTTTGGCAGGAGCACAATACTGCAAGCATGGCTGGTAAGAGTGTTGTTACAGAGAAATTACACAGTAAGCAAGCCAGCAACAGAGCAAGGGAGAGCCTATAAATGTTTTTGCTTTTTTTTTTTTTTTTTTTTTTTTACCAGAAATGAACCACTGTTGTTTTTTTATGACTGTGAGTGTGGTAAGGCTGCTCTAAATGCTTTATACACTGAAGATAACGTTAGCACAAAGACGGAGTGTATTAGATGACAATCAACTGCCTTCACTGCCATTGTTATAACTACTCTCCCTAATGACTATAAGTGCTGTTTGAGAAGGGAAACTATTGAATTTTCATTGCCTTGGCATTTACTGCAGTTTAGAGTAGATTTTCCATGTTGACTCAGTATAATGAATTAGTTTTATCATTAATCTAATGATAGTTCTGCTGTAATTCTATAATTCTAGTAGATGTATGATATACTATATGATATTGCATTTGGTAACACATACATAATCTTTGAGTGAAGGAGAAATAAGGGAACTACAAAATGCTCTTGAAATATGGTTTTACAAATGTGAATTTCTTGCATGTAGCAGGGACATTTTCTGCTGTAACTAAGGTACGCTACATGGTAACCGTAAATGTGGAAAGCCAAACAATGACTATTAGGCAGGCAGTGATGTAATGAAATATGGTCTACATTGTTGTGCTCTGATGTAAACTGCGTCCTCCAGAAGTTATTTTTGTTCATCAAGACTTCCTCCACAGAAGGTTGTTCATTGAAGAATGAAGATGTGAAATTCTACCATTTGCCATTTTGTGTGCATGGGTGTTCGTGGATGTGCTTGTACATGCACACACACACACACACACACTCTCTCTCTAACACATACATTTACATACATTCCCCTCACTCTGACTTTAGATGCTAGATTCCACATGTATTGCATCAGAGTCTTGTGCTGTTGATTGATAGAGAACGAAAGATGAGAACAGTATTACAAATATCATCCATATGATACCTGCCACTGGAGGATTTAGAAGAGAGCAGGGGCAGATGTAAAGATTAGGAATAGATCCGTAGATAAAAACAAAAGTGGGAGGAAAGCAGAGCTGCAGTCATGTTAACAGGAAAAGTGGAGTCAAGAGTCCAGTTATTTAAGGTAAAGTTTGGCAGCTATAAATGTTTTGGGGCCAACTACAGTACCAACGTTGCATAAGTTGCAATGTGCTGTCAAGGCATGCTAAAGTTAGAAAAGGGTTTCCTCCTTTGGTTCTTGTGGAAGCTTAAAAGCTTTGGGTTATTTACATAACCGAGTGTGTCTGATTAGCACTTTCTACGTGACATCATCAGAAGCACAAGCCAGGCATGATTGGCTAAACTGAAACACGTGGACGTCGGGAGTGTCACTGAGACAAGACAGTTTAGTTTTGCTATTACTGACCACTCTTCTGTGACTGACTCAGATCACAGATCCTTTTATAAACCAGACTCTTGGTTTGTAATAGAGAGGAGGAATGTGCATTGTTTTAGAGCAAGAAATGCGTTTGGTTTATTGATTCAGATTTCATAAATGAGTAAAGGTTGAGTCTGCTTTCTGTGTGTGCGCCCAAGCTCATTTTTAAAAGTACACCACATGTGTCACAGGTGTTGTGCAGTCTGTCTAGCTTTGAGTGTCCAAAACATGGTTGTCTGTACTGTCAGTGAGCAAAGCTGTTGGTCTTATTGTGCATCCAATGCCCCTCCTGCTGGTGATGTTCTATCCCTGCACTTTCTTGTGTCTAAGTTATGAGACTTACAGCCTAACAAGCCCTAACAGGAGCAAGGACAGCCAAATAACAATTACAACACCTACCCCTATCCTTTACTTGGCAAGCTTGTAAATCTTTTACTTCAACTCCAATTAGCCAGTCTACAAGATCTGTTCCTGGATTAGTCTTCCAACAACAAACAGGGCAACAAGTAATTGAATACAAAGTCAAAATATTTGGACAATGGAAATAATGGGTTGAACAACTGAATTTGTATCCAGAGTGGTATTCTTTTCTCCCAGAGAGTCACTCCACTATAGCCTGCTTGTTAAATTTGTGCATGCAGCCTAAAGTCCCCATTGATTTAACAATAACACATACTCAATTGAGGCTTTAAAGAGGAAGCTGCATGCCTCCAAACCCAATAACTGCTACACCCACACACCTCTTCTCCCAACCCTCCCAAGATCAGGCAATTGGTACATGTCTTGAGATGAGTTATTGATTGTTGAAACAACCGGGGAATTGTTTTCACAGAAAATATCACATTGTTTGTTACAGAAGCACCAATCTAACAACATAAATGCCGCACAATATCTGCCTCAAGCAGGTTGCGTGAGCATTGGGGGGCTGGGGGTGGTCATGCCTGTATATAATAGGATGTGTTTAGGTTGCAGGAGGATAAAAGGTTTAATTAGTTTGTCTTATCTGTCTGCACAGGCCAAAATGGTATCTGTAATCAGACTAATAGTGTAAACTGTGCTGGTGATTAAGCGCTTTTCCAAAGGTCATGGCCGACATAGTTTTAAGCAAGTTGTGTAGGCACAGTGCCAGCATACATAAACAAACATGTCACCCTTTAAAACTATCCAAATCTGAGTGCTATTTGCCTGGAACCGAAACAATCAACAGTTTCCTGTAACCAGTCGATTGATCCTCATTACGTCCAGTCAGCACCATTGACCATCCATTAAAACCAGTCAGTATTGATTGCCCATTAAACCAGGCAGCTCCATTTTCCTGCATCTGAGCCCTCCCCACTGCCATTGACTTTCATTGATCTATGGTTATCTGAGCTGTAGGCTTATTACCTTGTATTCATCTCCTGACCCCACCATCTGGAGCGATTGTGGTTTGGAGGATATTGGGGGTAAGGGTTAGGGGACACTAGTCTTACAGTAGCTTTGTTTCCTCACTACTCTTTTATTTATATGGTATGAATTGAGTTAGCCTTTGTCATCTTTATCACACCTTCCATTCGTTCACCATTTTGTCAGTTCTTTTCTTTACTGCCTGATTGTAAGAACTGCTAGAGCCCCCTTCCGATAAATAATCTATTAATTTTTATATTGCCTTAGGTATTGCTTTCGGCAACAATCTGTAAATGCAATATTATGCAGGAAGTAATACAAAATACTGAAGAGAGATTTTCTTGCCCTCTCACTTAACTACCTGTCCAATCCAATGCTATCATGCAAGAGAAAGAAATTAAAGTGTAGAAACATACCAAATGCAGATGCATCCATAGGTGTACTGCATGATACAACATCCTTTCATGTTCTGTGACATTTATAAAAATGCTTCGCTAGCCCAGTTGACCTCAATTCTGATTTAAAATGTCAAGAGGAAAAGTGACTCAAAAGAATTTGTTGTTGGGGCATAGATGGAGATTTGAGAGTTCAGTAGTGCAAAAATAAATAATAAATCGACAGGTCTAGAGAGATGTGGGGGAAAAAGCTTGAATGCTTAACCAACAATGTGAGGATGACTGGTGCCTCTGTTATGCTGTTGGAGGCATTGTCCTGAAATGATTTAGGTCCACTCGTCCCATTGGTGGAAAGTGTCACTACAAATTAATACAAAGTTATACTGAGTAATCACATTTATCTTATAATCACACAGTTCGGTCCTGTTGGGAATGCTCTCTCCAAACATGACAATGCCTCATCCACAGGGCACAAGGGGTCACTCAAAGGTCTGATAAGTATGACAACAATGTGAGTCATATGCTATGGCCTTCACAGGCACCATGTTATGCAGCACTCTTCACCACTGTCATCAAAACATTTAAAAGAGGGAATATATTTTGGAAGAATTGGGGTTATTCCTCCAGTAGAGTTAGGAGACTTGTAGAATCTACCCCAAGATGCATTGAGGAACCATGGTGGCACAATACCTTACTAAGTTACTTAATGTTGGTTTTTCCCTTTTCTTGCCTTGTCACCCACCTGCATGTGCATTATGTTGGACTGTTTACACCACATTTACCATTATTTGGTGCCCGTAAACATGCAGGTTAATGACTAGCTCATTCTAAAAGCTCAGTTTGTTTGTCATGAGAGGCTCACCTTCTGCACAGTCGATCAGTGGTCTGTGCCTCACCATGCATTTGAGGCTTTAGTAAGGCAGATGCTAATTACAGTAGTCACAATAGGAAAAGCACAGGTATAAATAATAAAATGAATGGTGGCTGAATTCCATTCAGCTGCTTCAGTTTCAGGGTCCTGGTATTGTTCATGCTGGCTCACTGTCACAGCTTACTAGGACACTTGAATAGAGCGGAGCCATTGTTAATGTTATTACTAACACCTGTGCCTTTCCTACTATGATAAGTGTTGTGAAAAAGGCCTATTTGATGACTGCATGTAAGTGTGGCCCTCAAGGCCATATAACTTTAGAGCTCCCCTTGTAAATATTGTGCTTGGACAGAATGTACAAAATGAATGAAACCACAACAACCGCAAACTGTTTCTTCTAACCTTCGACTATCAGAAACTGCAGTGTTCTCTTATCTTGTATTGAATCTATCCTTAAACACAAAAAATGATATGTTTTAAATGCAATATTGGTCAAACAGAAATATATATAATTAGGTACACCCCATGTCACTGTTATGATAAAGTACAGATGGCACACATTGTAATGCAAGTCAACTGATTGGAAGCCAGTATATATACTAAAGTCGCAAGCATTTTTACATATGCTAATGATAGGATCATTCACTTTGTGATACTACCTCGCCCACCACGTCAGTCTGTTTAAATGTTAGGTTCACCCAAATCACAAAAAAACATATTTCCTCATTTACCTCTAGTCTCACCTATCCATGCAGGTAGTTTAATTTGCCCAGATTTTGAGACACGTCTGAATTTTCTCTTTCCAGTACAATAGAGGTGAATGGAAACGTATGCAGATGAATGTGAAAACAGCCTTTGAGTGTTAAACTATACACATATATCATTCTGCACAGTGAAGGCCAAACATCCAAGTGAAGTAACAATAAGAAGACTTATCTCTGAGTGGAAAGGGGCTTTAACATTGGTGTAGCTGCCCTGTCAGCACACTCTACTCATCTGAAGCCTGGGTTTGGTTAACTTCTGGACCCGCAGGCTTATTGTAGAGCACAGTATTTCACGGCTAATTTAACACAGAACAGC
This sequence comes from Thunnus thynnus, assembly GCF_963924715.1. Taxonomy (NCBI): domain Eukaryota; kingdom Metazoa; phylum Chordata; class Actinopteri; order Scombriformes; family Scombridae; genus Thunnus; species Thunnus thynnus. The sequence goes on from NC_089527.1 coordinate 23,683,670, forward strand.
AATGTCAGGTGATTGAATTTTGTGTTGTCCACTCAAGCACATAAATTGAGCCTGTAGCGCGTGTAAATCGCATTAGAAAAGTGTACAAATTTTAAGATTTGTTCTCACAAGCTAAACACTTTTCCTTACTGATCATACCAAAATTAAAGGGCACTCGCTGTAAAATGTTTACCATAAATATTCCTTTCACACTCAAAGCTACATCCACAATAATAGCACACTGTTCTAAAGCTCCCATCTTCATTGGTAAACACAAGCCTAAGAGATCACACTGGCAAATACCAGTACTGGCAGGGAAAAACCTTACCTGCTGCAGGACAGGTGGACCACTCACTGATCATAAAGGGCTGGGCTTTGCTTTGATTATGATCCATTTATCTCCAATATCATTGCTTGAAGTCCTTACCTCTGTCATTTGTCTTCCTTTTTCACTTCGTTCTTGTTTCCTTGGTCTTTGGCACCAATATAACCTCACTTCACACTCCACTCTTCCCAGTCTAGAATGAGAGTGGGAGTACCAGGAGAGAGAGAGAGAGTGAGGAATGGCTGGTTTGATACATCAATAGTGGGGGTGGTCTTTCAGCAGGAAGAGTGCATGCCTGGATAGATGACTGTAATGAGTAGGATAAAGATGAAAGTCTAGCAGTAAGGGACGAAGTGAAGCAGTGAAAAGGGAGGGGTGCAGCTGTGGAATGACTGAAAGCAAAAGACCTACCAGGCATCAATCCATCACACTGTCTTTTGTTTTATGTGGTCCTAGATTATAATAGCCCCGAGGAAGTGGTAGAGAAGGAAAACGGAAGGATGGTGTGATTAAAAAAAGATTGGATGGGATGAATCGATAGCGAGATGGGAAATAAGAGGATAAAGCAGGAAATCCGGGGTCAGGTGTTAGATGGTTAATGTGTGGTGTATGTTTTGGGTGAGCTCCTGGCGTTGAACAGCTACCCAGTGTGGCAGGTCAGAGACATGTTCAAGTGTTGCTTGTCACTGTGTTATACTGAGCACTCGTAGGTATAATGGAGTCAAAATTATTATTTATTGTTTTGTTTTGTTTCCTCAATATAATACTCGCTTGGAAATTATGCTGTGTGCACATTGTGCAAAATCGGAAGAACAAGAAAATCTGCTGTTCTGCTAGTCAGAAGTCGCATTATTTAAATAGCCTAAATTAGCTACTTTTGCAGTGTTACATCTATGGAGCAGTTTGTCAACGAGTGAAACCAGATACAAACAATCTGTATATCGCCCCTTTTAAATAACTGGGGTAATTGTATTACTGTTATTTTTATATACTTGTGCTATTGGCTTTGCAGCCATTTTGTAAACCGTTGACACTTCTGTAGTTCCTTCATCAAATGGGAGATATCATTGATTAAATTCTTGTTTTCTGTCGACTCTGAGTTATAAGTTTAAGGCTGACATGAATGATTTTTCTGACTTTGTTGCTTGAAATTATGGTTTTAACAATATGATGTAAACTCATCATGCAACTTCTGGCAGTTGTGTTGAGGCTTAAAAAGATCAATTCAACACTTAACCTAATCAGTGATGTCACATCATTTGTCTTCCATTAGTGGTTAATGATTTGTTGCTACTGATTGGGATTTGGCAATAAGTGCTGTATGCTTGAAATTTCAACCCTTAGAGCTCCAAACACTGAACAAGATGAAGAGGCAACGTCAACCGCACTGTTCTTTTGAAACTAAAGGTCCACAGAGAGAACTGCGAAGTATTTTAAAAGTGGACATTCAGGAAGGACAGTGCAATAAAACCGTCTGGCATTCATTTTTAAAGCTCAAGTATTTTGAACAAGCGTGCAGATATGCCAAGAGTTCTGAGCGTGGCCTCATAGCGTAAGATAAGACATATGCACTGAGAAGTGGTAGCAACAGAGAGGCTAAATATAACCATATGCTTAGCTGGAGGACTGTTGCATTGTTGTTATCTCAGGTAACATTTGTGTATCTCTACTTTTCTCAGTTTATTCTTCTTGCACTACTACCAGATGCAAGTAAATCCAGAATTGTACTGATGAAACTTCTACCTCCTTTTTTTTTTTTTTTTTTTAGATGCGTCTGAAGTGGAAGAGGAGACGGAACAAGAGAAACGTCCAACAGAGAAACCAAACACACAGACAAAACCAGAGAAGAGGAAGAGGATAGCAGAAAAAACGGTGAAGGCCAAGAAGAAGAAAAAGAATGAACAGGTATAATGTTACCTGTTACCTCTTAATTACAAAACCTTTTCATTCAAACCCACTGTGCTGCAGTTGTAAGGATGGTATGCTGTTACACTGACCACATATCAAAAAATGATCAAATAGGTAATGAGCAGCAAAATCAATCAGCCCTAAATATAACAATGTGATGCACTGGACTTTTTGTTGTATATTGATTACGCAGTAAGTAATACATAGTAAAATCCCTTAAAATACACATTGCTGAAATAATGGATCAGATCTCCACTTTTTACCTCTGAAGATTATTCATCATATAGAAGTATTTTATAATGGTTTGTGTTTTCTGCATGTATTGTTGTCACAGAAAGAGGTTATAATTCCTCAGAAGAAAGAGACAGAGGATGAAAAGTCAGCTAAACCCAAAAGAAAGAGGAAGGTGAGTGTGTGGACTCGGTGGCGACACCTGCTGTTGGAAACAGTTATTGTTGCACAGACAGTCGTTCAGTGCTGTCAGTGGATATGAAAGTCCGGTTTGTTTTCCAGAAGAAGAAGACGATTACAGATGTTTTGGCCTCCTCAGAGCCAAAACCAGGTTGTCCAACAGACCTACAGAAGCTGGTTGCGCAGTACTTCTCAGACAAGCGCTCTGTTATCGAGCAGGAGGAGCTCAAATTGCATGGTGAGTCAAGACGAGTCCGCTTTAACGTTCAGTCAATATCTGCTGATCTGTCGATTCATCAAGGTCACTGTCTGCTGTCCCTCATCTTCCAGACTCCTGTTTCCTGTCCAGTAATGACCTGACACACAGCCTCTCCTCGTACCTGAAACAGAGTGAGCAGTGTTCTAAATCTAGTTTAGTAAATCTTATATTAATTGTTTACTTTTGGACACACGGGTTTCACTTTTATCGTCTTTTTCCTTTTATGTTTAGTTTGCCCCAAATGGTCGAAGATTCAAAAGCAGCATGCAGAAAAGAGTTCTGTGGTAATGCTCATCGTCTGTAGCTCGGCTCTCCGAACCATTGAGCTCATCAAGTAAGCAAATGATCTGTGATGTTTGTTTATTTTCCTGCATTACAACTTTTGCATCTGATTAACAGGAATGTTATTGTTGTTGTGTTACACCCAGGCAGCTGACAACCTTCAAGGGTGAAGCCAAAGCAATAAAGCTTTTTGCGAAACACATCAAGGTAATAGAGAAAAAGACAGTTACTCATCACAATGCATGTGGATTGTGTAGTTATGTCAGGACAACATTATCTGTTTGTGTCTTCACAGATCGAGGAGCAGGTGAAGCTGCTGCAGAAAGGCGTCACCCACATCGGAGTCGGGACACCCAGCAGGATCAGTGCTCTTATTGAGAAAGGTAGGTGTGGACACTGTTTACCCTCAAAGCTTTTAAAGCCTTTTTATACTGTGGAAATTTAGACCCCCCCCCCTCTCCCCCCAGATGGTTTGAACTTGCAGGCGTTGCGTTACCTGGTTCTGGACTGGAACTGGAGGGACCAGAAGCTCAGGAGGATGGTGGACATACCTGAGGTGAGCTGCTGCCCCCTGCTGGGATGAAATATGATTGGCTTGTTTTGACTAATCTCACTGCATTACTCTATTAAATATTTGATTTTTTTTAATTTGATATTTGACATTCCTGCATGTATATTTCAGATCAAAGTGGACTTTTTTAAGCTGCTGGAGAGCGGTATCCTCAATGGCTGTAAAGAAGACAAAGTCAAAATTGGACTATTTTAACTGCACATTGTAAACTTCACCATGTGCTGATAATGTGCACCACAACTTCATGTTCAAAGTGTCTTACTGATGTTCCTCCACAACAGGCCAAGGGGCCTCTTCCTGTTTGTTTTCCCTTTTGTGTCAGTGTGAAACCTGCACTGTGCTTTTACTATTTTCAGAGGCCGTGTCAAATGGGTGATGTTGTTTGTTCGCTCTTGTAGTCCAACACGATGTCCCAGTGTGATGGATTGAATAAACGGACTCTGAATGAAACCGGCATCCTTCTGTTTGTTTACTCTGACCTTGGGCAGTCTCTCCCACTGAGAATGTGAGGTCATGAGTTTACTCGCCCACTAGGAAGCCCCATTTATCATAACATCCTTTGATAAAACATTTTAAAGCAGCACTAAGGGGTGCAAAACCAACAGATAATCTCCCACAGCAAAATAGAATAAAAATATAAAATAGTCTTCTGTTTAACTTTGATGCAAATAAACAGGAACCTGTTTGCCTTGATGGAAGGAAGCAGTGAAAAAAAAAAAAAAAATCACAAAGAAAATGGAAGTAACACAAAACAGAAAGAGGTAGTTAAGTAAAGGATTGTGGTTAATGAATAACAGGCCCCTACGGTCTCAACGCCCTGCAATGCCTGCTGGGAAAATCTCTTGGCAGGCAGAGTTGTGCGAGTGTGAGAGTAGAGATAACACTTAAGCAAAGAACAGGAAGAGAGCAGCGCCTTCGCATACACACTTGTTGGATCTCCAGTTTCCTCGTCTATCCCCAGCTGAAGGTTCTCCTCATGGGCAGAGTGAAGGCTAAGTCTGGGCCCTTGGCTCGGAGGCCAGACAACTCGGCTTTCAAACAGCAGAGGCTCCCTGCCTGGTCTCCCATGCTAACAGCTAACACTGTGCTGCCCTTCTTCTACATTATGGCTTTGATATGTATGCTGCTGGGAGTATGGCTTCTTCTTACCGTGCAGAGCATACAGGAAATAAAGGTGAGATTGTGTTTTTGAGAATTGCCTTTGCTTATTTAGTAGTTTTTTGACTAGAGGAAGTATTCTAATACAAAATAGACAAAGTGTGTGTTTGAAAGAGAGGGAGAGGAAGAGAGCGAATGCCCTTGTGTGCAATAAAAAAGGGAGTGACAAAGAGAGTACAGATCCAAGGTTATGTTTTGAATTATGGTAAACAGGAACAGTTTATTCTCCATTTATTCTGTTCATTAATTAACTGTCTCCTGTCCTCTCAGCTGGACTACACGCAGGCCGGGACGTGTGATATATGCTTTAAAAAGCTTAAAAATGTGAGCATTGCAGCACAGGGCTGCAATTGCAAGGTGGTGTTCGCTGTTGAGAAAGCCTTCAAGGTAATAGTCTGAGTTTGACAAACATATCCAGTCAGTTTGACAAAATAATTGTAGCTTTTTCCAGATCTTTCAACCGCATCTCACAGTTTCTGATGGTTTGTCATAGACAGTCCAACTAACATGAGACCCAAGTATGATTAAAAGCTGTAGAATCTTGTAAATGTACCTTGAATTGAGATTATTTTGTCAAACTGCTATATTCCAAGGTCAGAAAATGAACTTTTTATGCTCAAGCAAGCGAGTCAGACATAGAATTCAGCCTTGCATCTCTGTTTGCACACATATGCTGATGATCTGCATCCTGACTGCTCCCAGGGAGATGTCTTTTTCTATTACGGCTTGCAAAACTTCCACCAGAACCTCCGCAGATACATGGACTCCAGAGATGATGGACAGATGGTTGGCAGGAAGCAAAACTTAAAGGTAGCTCCACAAAACTTTTGTATTAATTTTCAGAATACCATCGTAAGGAAACTTTACTTGCTGACAGCTGCAAATACTGCAACAAATACACATTCATCTCCATGAAAGAAGCTTGTTTGAATGTGAAATATTTTATACACTGCTGTTTAAACATTGTTAAATAATGTCTCTGGGTGTCTTCATAAACCTTGCTCCCTGACTAGAACCCCAGCTCATACTGCGAGCCATTTATAAGAAACAAAGATGGACTTCCCATTGCTCCCTGCGGTGCTGTGGCCAACAGTATCTTCAATGGTAAGCACTACTCATAATACACTTCAGTGTCGCATCCATCCTCCATTTTCCTTCTTGACTCTTATGTGTTCTCCCAGATTCCTTCACATTCAACTACCATGGCTCCAACGGTTCTCCAGTCAAGGTCCGTCTGTTACGGAGGGGCATCACCTGGTACACAGACAAAAACGTCAAGTACCGGAACCCACAGATCGACAACTTGACTCTGGCTGAAGTGTTTAAAGGTACATAGAAATGTCCTTGATCAAACACAGAATTTCAGCTTCTTGCCTGTTCTGCAATGTTTAAATTACTCACCATGTCTGATGTGTGATCGCCCCACAGGCACAGCACAGCCACTGTACTGGCATAAACCTGTGTATGATCTTGATCCCCACGACCCAACCAACAACGGCTTCATCAATGATGACCTGATCATTTGGATGAGAGAGGCAGCCTTCCCCAACTTCAAGAAGCTCTACGGGGTTTTGTACCGAGCCAACAAGCCGTTCACTAAGGGGCTACCAGCAGGGAATTACAGCATCGATATATCCTACAGTATCCTTCCACTGCTGTCACAGATGTAATGGGAATGTTGGTGCAGGTTTTAAGTAGGTGCCTCTACAGGAAAGTGAAACATACTTAACACGTGTCCCATTGTGAGCATTTGTTTCCACAGCCTTAGCGTTTATTTTAAGACCATTGAGCTTCTCTTAGTGATCGCCTATTTTCAGCCTTGACCTCTGCCCTTCCAGACTTCCCTGTGCAGTACTTCCAAGGCAGAAAGGAAGTGGTGCTGACCACACTGACCTGGTTCGGAGGTCAGAACCATTTCCTGCCCATTGCTTACCTAGTAACCAGCAGCCTGGTCCTGCTGATAGCCGTCGCCCTCACCGTGGTCTGGTGGAAATTTGGAAAGGATGGAAAAAACATGGAGGAATGAAGAGTGAGGAAGTGATGCTGAGGAGTGAAAGAGTGGAAAAACTCAAAAGCAGCTGAGATAGAGATTACAAGAACATTGACATACAAATGTAAGTAAATGCGGGATGAGGAGAAGGGATTTTAAAAAAAAGTTCATTTGGTACAATACCATGTGTTGAAAATCAATGTTGATCAAATGACTCGTGTGATGGCTTTACTGTGATGATGTTGCTCTGCACACCCAGTTGTGTTAGTGTTAATATTTTTTGATTTTACTTGATAAATGTTTGTGTTTTTAAATGTACATCTTTTTGTTTATGTACAAAAAAAATTACAATAGCAATTACTGGTATCCAGTCATCAAAGTGTTGAGGCTGTTTTTCGTGTGGCAGAATTACGCTTTGAAAACTCTTGATGTTGAAAACAAACTATATGGGAAACCCTGTAATTCAACAAATGTAATAAAGGTGTGTTTGTGGACAAGGTTTCCAATTACAGAATTACTACTGAGGTTAGCAAATGCAGCTGGCATTGGTTCACCATTGGTGTTCTTACATGCTAATACTTGACAATGTTATATAAAATCCTAACAAATTATTTACTTAAAGGATAGATTCATCTTTTTTCAAGTCTGTCTTAAATCAATAGTCAGCTGCCTATATGAGCACTGAAAGTTTAATCATTCCTCCTGTTCATACTGGCCATTAGAAGATACCCACCAAATGCACTCCAACAGTCCTCGTCATGAGCAAAAATGTATTGTTAAGGTTATTTGAACTAATATGAGGCTGCAGCCATCCAAATTAGACAACTATCGAGTGGATATCTTCCAAAGTTCGGACATTTTGTACTAAAAAGTGTTTTCCCAGACAGGGAGTCCTTGCTGAGCTGCTGTGGAGGAATAGTAACAAAAAGACAGTTACTTTGGAAGATATTCACTGGATTAAGCTCATTTGGATGGCTGCAGCCTCATATTAAACTTTTACTAATACAGTTTTGTGCTGAAGAAGGAATGATTACAGCAAGTAAACCTGTTCCAGTGTTCATATGGGCACCTGACTACTATTTTAAGACAGACTTTAAAAATTGTGAACCTATCCTTTAAGAACTGATACTAATGAAATAATGATTGTGGATCATAGCAGCGAGGAGAGGATGGTGCTAAGATAAGGCTTTTTTCTGTCAAGGAAATAAAAATGCTGTATTTAATTGTAAATTGCTGTAGTTACAGTGTGATTGTGAAGTCACTAATTGTCAGCACTACATGAATGTGCAAAGAAAGTGAACACAGAAAGCCATCAATGATTAGTTGTGTCTGTACTATGGATTTACAGTGAATGTGTTCTTTTGACAGCTGGTGATTGTAATAAAGCATTTTCTTTTAAAAAATCTTTATTTCTCTATATACAATCAGTGAGAGCCACATAAACAACTCCTCTGTGACCAGGGAGCACCACAACTCTGCATGTAGATTGCCTTGGTTATGGAGTACAGCTGTGTGAACAACACAGCAACCCCTCCTCCAGGCGAGGTTGCTGTTCTGTAAAGTTAAAAAGCAGCTCGTCCCATTTTTCTCCTCCATCTGCGCTCCTGCCGCCAAGTGTTTGGTCACGTCTGTACCACAGGAGGAGGACAAGAGAGGAATGCAGTCTACTGTGGACTTTTTAATTACCACCGGTGCTACAGACAAACATGTCCTACAACGACTATAAGCCATATCATAACCAGTCCAAAAAAACCCAAAAAAAACACAGACACAAGAAAGTAACAAGTCACACCCAATTACGACAGATCAAACACCCATTTCAACACGAGACAATCAACATGATGCAAGTAAAACCAAAAAAAAAGTTCAGGACAAACATACAGGAAGCTCAGACACCAGAGGGTGTTTCTATGAAACTATCAGCTGTAACAGATTTACCCATTTTCTCTGTACCTTTTTGCTAGGCCCACTAGGCCTTTACAAATGATGCTTTACTTCTTACATTAAGACTGCTTTAAGGTGTATTTGGCTAAACTTGTGATGTTGGCACAATCGTGAACGTTGGACCTGTTGTGAATCAACATTGCATAATCAGAAAAGGCAACATTTGGTCTTCAATATTACAAGAAGTATTTTCTCTTTGGATCGATCCTCTACCGATCAGCCTTTTCAAGTTCACATACAAACAAACATCTCCGACAGGGTTCATCAGTCACTAACAAGTTGTCAACGTTTGTTGTGACACAACAGTGTTCCCATTACAACAGTGCAACCACGCACGTCTGTGATCTGTAATCTATGAGGGCGGTGGTGGGCAATTTCTTAAAAAGAGTATTTCCTTGTCAGCAGGATGTGAAATAAAAAATAAATATCAGTAAATCATTTGAGAATTTAACAGGTTTGCAGTGATGGAATTACTAGAACTATACACAATTTCAAGTCATGCTTTTAAACAAGGTAAGACAAAACGTACCGTGGAAAACTAGAGTTTCTCAAGAAAGGAGGAATTCTTTTGACCTTGGGTGCAGGCTACTTAATGCAACATGCGATCAATTCAATAAAATAACCCTCAGATTTGTAGAATGTAAATCATCATGTACGTTTCAGTTGAACCTGGTTCAGTATGTAACAGAATAATAATGGAATAATGGAAATCACAGTTTCACAGAATGCAAGAACTACCAAGAATCACAGGACAGGGACAAAGTCTTTTTATCAAATAGTAGTCAGCTCTCTCCTTTTTCATCCTCCGTCAATCCATCCATCCATCTCCGACTCTCACGTCTGGCACAAGCACATTCATCTTTGTGGTTTCAGTGATAGGACTGTAATGGCACTACACAAGCAGATTGTGGCCATGCAGAAACAATTAGGCAATACAGACATCTCCAGATGAATCTAAAGCTAAGGTAGTGTTCATTCAAGACTCGAGCCCAGACTCAAGGGCTCACAGGTTCACACCTCCTCCTCTATCAACCCTCTTTGCCTGTCAAGGTTGCGTTGGCAGTGAGGGGCGGATTAAAAGCCATGTGCATCCCGACTCTCTGCTCTTTAGCTGTGTTCCGTTGGCTTCTGAGTGCTACTCTGAGGCACCTGATAGGTCAGGTCCTCAGTGGGTGTGGCCTGTCCAGTGGCATTTTTGGGCGTATCATACGCCGACCTCCCTGAGTGGCCACTGTCTGTCCGTGTGAGCAGGGAGGAGGGCCCGGCACCCATGAAACTACACACTGTGGAGGGCTGGTTCAAAGAGGAGCCCCCTGATGGGTGGCAACCCATATCGACCACAATGGGTGTAGCATATTCAGCTCCTGAAGCTGGCAGGGGTTCTGCATAGGCGTGATATACATCTGGTGAGATGGGGGCGTCGTACAGGTCAGGATCTGTGTATCCTGGGTCAGGCCCCTCGTCTGGTTTAAAGGTTGATCGTGGACCTAATGTTGTAACACCACTCACCAGGGGCTGGGCGTACTCTGAAAAGAGAACATGTCACCATATAATAACAGCTTATACTTCATAGATTACATGTTGTCCACACTGTCTGCAACATGCTCAACAATTCACAAAAAGAACAATAACTGTGAGGTTGAAACAACCCTCAGATTTCCATGTAGCATGTTCTAAAAAGTGCAGTGTATTCCTATAATACTATATGTATGGAGGCTATTGTTTATTACGTTGCCTCAGATTTATAAAATGAAGCCATGCACTGCTTTTTAAATCTGACAAAAAGAATGTGAATGTACATTTCTGTCTTTGTACATTTACAGAGTTTTATGCATCTAGTGTGTGCAGATACTTTGACGTTACAAAAGAAAATACTTAAGAAAAGACACATAATTTGACTTAAAATTTAACTATGTAACTAATGTAACCTACTGAGATCTAAACTGCAGTGTTGTGGTGGTATGTCAACCTCAGTCCCAATGTCTTGGTTTATCTATCAAACCATCAAAATCAAAGCTGCTTCCTTCAATAGTTAATAATCAACAGCATGTACCTGCAGGTTCAGCATGTAGTCTGGGTACAGCACCTCTCCCTGTTAGCCGGCCCACCTCACTGCTGCTGTACCGAACTGAATCCTCGGTCTCCACCATCTTGGATGGCAGCAGTTGCTTCATGCTTTTCCACCAGTCTGCAGCAAATTCACAGTGAGCTGTAACTAGAAACCCCTCAAACAGAACCAATAAACCCATCCTGCAGAGCGATGACCTACCTGTGCGATCCCAGTGAGGAAGATCATACATTCCTTCAGAGCTCTTCTTTCTATAAAGAAAGAAATATTAAAATCATGGAGAGCAACACCATCGTTTTCATTTGAGACTTCATTTACTCATGTAGAAGACGTACCTGTTCCTCCAGTGCCAAGCGCAAACCACAATCAAGATGAGAGCAGTCAGAACCATGACCAACACGGGCACCAGAACTGCTGCAAGTGCCACATCTAAGAGCAAAAACACAGCAATAAATACCAGATGATAAACATCTCTATAAGGGGTCAAACGAGCCGTTAGATCTAAAATCTGACGCACCTTTGCCTGTGTGAGGAGGCATAGTGGTGTTTCTGATGTCTGGGGTGTGTGTGGTCTGGCCAAGCTGAGGTGGGCGTTTTGTACCGGCAGGAGGTGGAGTGCGACGAGAGGGGGCCCTCGGTTCCGGCCTCTGCCTCACTGTCAAAAATAAATAAATAAATAAATAAATAAATAAACATCTTAGATCCAAAGAAAAGAAAAATTTATTATTATATTATTATATAATATTTATTTACCTGTATGAAGTTGGCAGCCAAGCAGCTCCAACTTGAGCGCAATTCTCTGGTGCCATGAGGTTGGATTTATCCTCACAAACCGGGCCTCGATAGGAGGAATGAAGTTATTCCTCACCTCATGCAGGTAGTTGATGTTGCCTTGGAAAATCTACCACAACATGGGAACAAACACTCTTATTTGTGCCAGAGATTTAAACCCAGTTGTAGACCAGTAGTAGTACTTAAGAATTAAAAAATGTTCACCAGAGCAATTCTTGTTTCAGACTGAACAAATCCACTATAAGCCGTAAGCCGATTAATTTCCAACTTGGCAAACTAATAACTACTTTCCTCAACACACAAAGAGCCTGTAAGACTCTCAGCAGATAGCAGCTCGTAGACAGCACTTCCAGCCTTACAACCCTGCCACTAAATCCATATCCATTCATTATTAATGCCTGAGTGTCCTGATTTGTCTACCACAGCACTTAACTCAAACCACTCACTGCTCCCATTTCCTGACATAAACATCCCTTAGTCAATACCAGTTGCTATAGAAACAATCCAAGTATGTGTCCCTGCAGCCTTCTAAAGTGACATTTTTGTCCATTTGCACCAATTTGAAAAAAAAATAACAGACAAGTGAAAGCCAGTGACGTAATTGCTGAGCGAGCAGGGTTTATTGATTTAGTGATTGTATTACCTTGTCTTGTGTAGAATTGGCTTCCCTGTAGCTGTACCACTGCTGGCCATCATGACTGTACAGGACCCGGTACGCTGAAAGATAGTACTGGTACTCTCTCAGGGTAGAACCGGTGGTGGTGATGCCTAGATGGACAGACAGCAGAGACAAAGTTGATGTACAGTTGACTTGATTGTGAGCTTAGTATGTTAAAACCGAAGAGAACATTTTGTTGAAAAGCCTTATTCTGGGCTTACAGTTAAGGGGACATATTGTGCTTTTTGTGATTTTCTGTCATTTTTATACTGTTATGATGTCAGATGTCTATGTTAAACATAGTCCAAGTTCCAAAAAATAAGGTGAACGTATGTTAAAAGATCCCTAAAAGATAAAAGCTCAGGCTTCAGCCTGCTCTGAACACTTCCTTACCTCTACTTCCCCATCGAACGGACATCATATTGTTCACACATGCCCATAAACAGCCAACCCTTTGTTGTTCAAGTTGTTCCACAGGTTGTTTGTGTTGTCCACTTGCATATTTCAGATTGGACTTTAGCTCGAACATATACGAATGTATTTGAGAAGTTTATATTTCGAGTAAAGAACTAGAAAAAGAAGTGAAATCCTACTACTGCTGTTTGTTTATGTAGCCTCTGAAGCTGGTGGAAGTCAGCTTCTGGACGCTAACCAATCAGAACAGAGTGGGCTCATCAGGAGAGGGGCCTTAAAGAGAAGGAGCTAAAATGACCTGTTTCAGACAGAGGCTGAACTGAGGGGCTGCATGAACTGTAAGTCATGCGAAGATATTCCAGCACAGCCCCAGAATATAAATATAGACCTGTGTGTGTGTGTGTGTCATGTGCATGATATGTCCCCTTTAACTTAAGATAAATTCAGGATAGTGGTTATAGTGTATAGTAATACCAGTGAGTGTGTGTTTGTATATGAATGTCTTGTGTACCTGTGATCCTCTTCTCCCTCTTCAGATCGACCTGCAGCCACTGCTTCTGGTCACTCTGAGAAGGCGCCCAAGGCAGCCCCTCCTTTTTTAGCCGTGCCCCTGATGACGCCCACACACTGTGTTGACCAATGATGTTGTTCCATTCCCACTCAGACGAAGCAGAGAGCTGAGTGTCTGCAACACCGCCGGACTCTAATCCCAGAGTTCCATAGCAGCCTGCAAGCACAGAGAAGCCAGCACCATCGTTAATAACAAGATTAACCGTTTAAGAAATTCAATTAGATTTAGTGCACAGGGCCTTAATATCATTTTACATAATTCCAGAGGTCCAATTGGATAAAAGACGAAGGATTCCTGCTCATAACCCAGACACTGAAGTCCAGATGTACACTTGAGTTTTTCTGCCTGTGTCTACATTAGAAATTTCAGGTCAGACATTAACAGCAATCAAGTTTGAACTGTGAGCCTGTGTTAAAACACTAAGTAATTTACTCCAGATTTTTTGTTGCAGACCTATAAAAATTACAGTCATGGCAAGATCTGCACTTAATTAAAATTACAGATGCTGAAGGTAATAATTACATTTACAGGACTTCCCCAGCAAAACTATTACAGCTCTTAATGGTGCTTTAGTGAAAAAACAACTCACCATTGGTCCTGAAGGTGAAGAGACTGTTTGACAAAGTTCCTCTGAGGAGGGAAGAGATGTGTGTGATTAGAGAAACAAGAATACACTAAATAAAAGCTAATCGATATCAGTTTTTAGTCTTTTCTGAAAGATACAAATCAAATTAATGAGCACCAAGTACACATGATGATGAGGAGGAGTAGTGTCATACACCAAAGTAAATGAAGATAAGAGTGCAGCAGGTTTGTGTGCTGTAGTGCCTGCAGTTCTTACCCAGTGGAAGTGACATTGTTAGCCAGTGTGCCCTCATAGTGAGGGATGCCTTTGCTGCTGACCACGTTGATCCTCCCTCCAACAGCGTTGGACACTACACCTGCATGGATGGCTGCCACACACAGAGGAGAGGACTGCAGAATGAAAGGAAAGAAAGAAAGATGAGAGATTCTGGTTATGCACCTTTCTATTACAACAAATAGTCATAGAAACTAAAACTCATGCATTTGTGCTGCCATCTCATCATGATGTACCGTGAATATATATGAATATATAATTAGACTTATAACCGATTACAAAGCCAAGGCTTTGTTCAAGACACAATTTTTCATGTGTCTTTGGTGATCCCTGACTTTCCTCTTATGTAGCCATGAGGTTGACATTCATGGTTTTTAGTGAAACGTCTCAAAAGTTATTGGATGGATTGCCAAGAAATTTGGTGCAGGCTTCTAATTAGCAAATGTTAGCACGCTAGACTGTCGTTGTGGGCATGTTAGCATGCTGACATTAGCATTTAACCCAAAGAAATGCTGTGCCTTAGTACTGTTTCACAGAGCAGCTAACATGGGTGTAGACTCTTAGTCCTTGTTGCTTGAAAAATGACAATTAAGTGATGATCAAAATGGTGCTTTTTTTCTGTTGATCGATTAATTGATTATTACACTACTTTATTGTAACTGCTTTGAAAGTGAAGTTAACTTTTGACTTTTTTTCGTGTTAGCCCATCTCACGTTCTCTTAGGCTAGTCTTGAAGTTGTCTGTAGCTTTTTTAAAAACATCAGTAACATTTCAAGAAATTCTGGTAACTCTTCATTTTACAGGTCCTTTCATTTTATACTTATTTCCTGGATATTTTATATATTATTTTATTTATTTTATTTTATACTTTTATATAGTATTTTATAATTTGCAGGTTAATTTTTTAGGGTGTTGATTTGGTTTAGTTGGTAAGTGCCAGTTCATTACATTTGGGTTCATACATAGTTGTTCATTTGCAATAATTCGTATCAAATTAGACTCTTAAAAATTCTTTAATAGAAAACACTTAGTTGTCAGTGTGTAGTTTTGTGTCAAACTACATGTTAGATTCTCTATAATGAGCACATTTCCTGTATACTACCAAATTACATAACTCTTTCAAAGAAATGACCTAAGAACTAACAGTTACACAGCAGCTACATTTAGGAAATTATAGAAAAAGAAATTATGTTAATATTTGTTTGACACACAAAAAGCCCTGATATTGATCACAGTTATTGCTTTTGCAGTCTGAATGAATGCTGAGTACATGTTGTAGCAATCAGAGTTTGGTTTTGACCAGTGAGTGACTGTACAGCAGACTTGAACCCTGGTAGTTCCTGGGCCATCAAAGAATACTAACTCTGGAGCAGAGACGTTTTTGGTTAAAGCTTGTGAAGGTAATCAAAACTTTTACTAGGTTTCAACCCGCGGTTGAAATGCAGAATCAGGGGCCGACAGGCAGCAATGCAAAACAAGGACCATTTGCAGGTAAGTGAGTGAGATCAGGCAGTACTGTCTTTCAGTGTGATCACAGAGAGCAAACTCTCAACCTTCAGACTGTGGCAGTTAAAGGCTGATGAATCAGCATGATGTCACTCCTCTGTAGAGAGAATACTAAGTGGCACTGGTAATGATTCACCGCCAGCCGCATTCCAGCCCAAACCTGCTGCCACATCACTGAGAAACGGACAAAAGCCTGATTCCACTCTGGCCACAAGCTCCTTCCCATGAACAGCTGGTTGAGTGAGGTGGAAATTTATTACTGGAAAAAGGCCCACACTGGAATCCACAGCTGACAAGATTGTGCGAAAACTCTTGTTACCCAGTGACAAGTATGCATACACATATGCATTTATTCACACACACACACACACACACACACACACACACACACATACACACAGACAGCAGTCACTGCTGCCACAAGCAATCAACACTTGCCCTGTGACTCTTAAACTTCCCAAAAGCATACACCACATCCTACGGAGCGCCATACCAAACCACTAACACAAACACTAAGTACTGCTCCAAACCACCGCACCCTGCCTCCAACAGAGGAAACCACACTTACACACACATACATACATAAGATAAGTTGGATGTGGCAATTTAAATTTTAAATTAAAAAGAGCATTAAAATTTAAAAAGAGAAAGCAAGCTGCAGGGTCTGGGTGGGGCAACTGCGTGAAACAGACTCAAGTATGCAGAACAGTATTGCATCAGGCCTCCAAAATCACCATAATATTACAGTGTTGTGACATACATACACCCCAAAAAAGACAAGCATGAATGAATCACATGCACACATGCAAAAAAAATTTAAAAAACACCCAGGCATGCACACAAAGGTTTTCTCCAACATCTCAATCACACTGACTCACTCTCTAGCTTTTTGTCTCTCCAGAACACACACACTTAAACACACAGCTCTGCTCAGCACCCTCTTGCAGCTGGACTGGATTAGAGGGCTATTATTTTCGGCCAAACTATTATCTCACCTCCCTTTCACCCCCTGACCCAGCCCCTCCTCTGTTCCTGTGGGGCACCTCACTCCCTGAAGCACACCCCGCCGCTCCTCCCTGTCCTCCATCAGCTAGCCAACACCCCTCCCTCCTTCAACAACCCCAAACTCCGAGCATGAAGTCACCAGCCAGAGTCTCGGCGCCCATGACCTCACGCACAGCGGGGGCGCTGTGAGGTCATCAGTCCAGGACTCGCATACCACAGAGCGAGGGGCCCGTTTACACAAGGAAGAAAGAGAAGCCTTCGATGAATCAAGCTGAAAGATATGCAGACTTGCAGCTCAGTAATGGATGGTGACAAAAGACAAAAGTAATGGAGCAAGGTCATGATAACATGAGTAAGCAAATGCTGATGGTCTCGTGGTTCCTGCGAGGTTACAGTGGGAATCATGAGCAAACAGCGGGAGACTGGTGGGCACCATGACTCATATGAGACAATGACTATCACCACCATGCAAGCACAAATACACGCACATGCACACGCACACACACGTATACCGTATATATGGTTGTCCCGAGCAAATCCTAAGAATCCAAGCTGGGGCCGATACAAGCATATTTTAATGAATCGGTATCTGCTAAAATAAACCCCATGACATGCTGATTCTTTCTTTACTCTACAGTGTTTTGTCCACCTCAACCTGTTGCAAAGCTGCTCTCGACAGCGTGGGCGACAGTGCAAGTATTTCGCCTGTATATATATGAGTGAAAATTAGAGTGTGTGAATGCAAAAAATGTTATCTCTCCTATTTTCAGTACAGAGCAGTGAACAAACACTTTGATTTTTTTTGCCACTGTTGACCATCACTTTGACCGGTTAAAATGACAAATGTAAACAGCAGCACACTATATCAGCTGTTGCTAATTAATGTTAATTCTGCGAGTAACTTGAATGCAGGCCAAAATGAAACTGGTGTGTTGTCGGGTTTGCGAGGGAGGAACCTCCACTCTGTAACACCACTGCACAATCACTCATGGACTGAGGATTTCTGCAGTTACAACTCCAACAGAGTGATACGTCTTCTCTCTAGAGGACTGCATTAATTTTAGGAGTCACATTTCTCCCAGTTCAACTTTCATTCATATCATATGAATAATTCAAGCTTATCAACTTAATAGTTTTGAACCCCGACATCATTAACTGGATGTACTCGCCTCTCGGTATCCATTAGGGATAGTTCCAGAAATCTCCTCGGTAGATGTCAAGCAGCCCGCTGGACAGAATTTACTAGAAAAAGAAGGAGGAGCGAGACAAACAGTGAACATCAAAACAGCTTGATCACCGCACAAATACCCCACAAAGCAAACATTATTTACCTGAACTCTGCCTCCTGAAAGTCAGTTCCTTTGTCCAGGCAGGTGATTAGATCTGAAAAAGGCAAATGAACAGTGTCAGAACAAGTTTCTCTGCATTTGTTTCTCTCTTTGGCTAGACACAACCATTTACACTTCCATATAATCAAACTACTGAAAGTCATCAAAACTGACAACGATTTTCTCACAGAAAAATGTTACAATTGGCTTGATACGACACATAGTACTGGTACTTTCTCAGGGTAAATCCGGTGGTGATGATGCCTAGTTGGACAGGCAGCAGAGATAAAGATGATGTTCGGTTGACTTGACTGTGAGCTTAGTATGTTAAAACCTGAGGGAACATTTAGCTGGAAAGCCTTATTCTGAGCTTGCAGTTAGTTAAAGGGGACATATCATGCTTTTTGTGACTTTCTGTCATTTATATATGATGTCTATGTGAAACATAGTCAAAACTTGATGTGTACGTATGTGAAAATACTCCCTGACAGTCAAAAGCCAGGGCTTCAGCCTGCTCTGAACAAACTGTTTGCAAAGTCACCGCTACTTCCCTATCAAACTGACATCAGATTTTTCACACAAGCCAACAAACAGCCCTTAGCCTTTATTAAAAGAGGCAGAAGTCATGTAATATGACGCACCAGACGGTTTGTTACACAGAACTATCTGAGAAGTCGTCCTTGGCAACTGTTTGGAAAAGGGCAGGCACTTTCAAAAAATACTTAGCAGGTGATTGGACGAACCATTTGTCTACCACCATCTTACCTTTCCAGGCATCACGCGAGAATATTCACAAGACATTGATTGGTTCGAACCACCGGTGGTTCGAACACAAGCGCATAACTTGAAGCCTGACGAGATGGATTCTCGCGTGATGTTGTGATCTTGCGAATCCAGTTACCTCGCAAGGTAAAAACTAATGCAGAAAGGCTTATTAGTTTTCTGTCAACTGACTTAATCTCCATTTCGAACAACAACACAAAAGAATGTGTGAGCTGGGTTGTTCCTAATGACATAAGTGTTTCAGTGATGAGGCACACCACATGTCCAACAGGATGGGGTTAGGTTCCTGGGAATGCAATGAAAAACTGAGCGGAGGTGGTCTTTCTTGATGAGTCTTGACCACATTATCAAAAAAACAACATTTATCTGGTAAACCAACCACTGAGTCAAACTAACAAATACCCCCAACCACCAAAAGTCACCATGGTGACTGATTTACTTAGCTGTGCACACTGTCCACCCACACTCATCTGCATGATCAATTCCATGACTAGCATAATGCGTATGGACGAACACAATTCAATACTTTGGTGGAAAAATCTGCTGTAGCTGGACTCATTGACGGCCTTGTTTGTCTTCCAGAGTGATTCAGTTGCACCGAGATGACCACTAAGACTGAATTACTACTCTCCTGCACGCACGCCACTGCCTTCCTCTTCTTGTGGCTTCAATTATCCGTTTATCTGAAATCACTGAAAATGTTCCACATGACAAAGCATGCCCTTCAGAATGGCAATCACACAGTACTCATCAACAATATTCTTATTGAAAAGAACATCCAATTTTAGACATCAGAAGTTGTTTCTTTGTCTCCCGGACTACCACGCACAATAACTATGGGTGGGTATTCCCATAACAGCCAAACAGTGTCCACACCATCAAGTATCAAACAGTCACAGTTGTGCAATAAGTCTGCTGAGGGGAGAGAAGAGCTGATAACTTATCATCTGTTATCAGTGCCAAAACACAGATGATGAATAAGCACTTTTATTAAGTTTTATAAAACGTTCTTTGGCTGTAGATGGATCTGTGTCTGTTACATAAATATGCAACTGACGCAAGTGCTTTAATAGCGGGCTGATTACTCAATTAGTCAATAAACAGAAAGTAAATCTGCAACAATGCTGATAATCGATTAATCATACAAGTCATTTATCAAGACAAAAAAAACAACATTCTCCAGTTTCAGCTTCTATAATTGACTTTCTGCTCTTTTTCTCTGGTCATTGTAAATCAGACATTTAGTTGTTTTTTTTTTTACTGTTGGTTGGACCACACAAGAGTCATTTTTGGCTCTGGGAAATTGTGATGGCCATTAAGAAAAACTCATACAACTCAAACTCCTCACTTACAATGTGAATATTCACAGGAGTATGAATTTTAAAGTTAATATTTGGACATTTAGATGATACACAATTGTTTTTATGAATAATATCCCAAAAGCATAGACAATATTGTTAAGATAACTGTTATGATGGGTAAATATATCACTCTGCGTTCTTCTTTTATGATGTGATAAAAATCATCACACAGAAACCAGACAAAATCTCCTCATGTACTGACAGGGTGAGATAAACACTCTTAACTCCACTACTGGCTTAGAAATAATGTTTTATTAGATGTTTCACAACTTTTTTTTTAAATGAAGCTTACAATCACAGAGTCAATGGGAGGAAATTCTTGATATCTACTAATTATTTTCTTTTATGCACCACTGTTAAGTGGGTGTGAAAAAGACAGTTTTCTTAGATAATAATCTAGCACATGTGCATGTCTACTATCGTATCTCTTCAGTAATATCATTTCACATTAGAGGAAAATTGACAGCTTCCCATTGAGGAGAAGCCTTATAATAAAACCACAAAATATTACCACTTTCTTCTCAATTACTCTCACTTCCTCTTGCCTCTCTTCCCCTTCTTCTCATCGAGCTTTCAAATGTCTCTCACTCTTCCTGCTTCTAGAAATATCTGTCTGCATTCTCCACTATCCCTCTCTGCTCTCTTTTACCAGCCACACTCATTTGAAAAACAGTCACAAAGAACAAACCACAAATACATTAAAGTCGGTCTAGATTCACAGTTTTTCATGCAGACATGGACGACTGCTGAACTGCTATCTGACCAAACCCAGACACATTCATGTCTGAGCAGGAACTGAGAAATCTTCTTGAACAGCTACACACAAATCTGCTGGTGCCACCCCTCAGTATTCATTACTGCCTGTTCAATCATTTAGGATGGAAAAACATTAAATTTAGACAATTCCCACTAGCATGATGACCCTGCATATTACAGATGGAATTCCAGATATGTGGCTGATCAGAATGTAACGTTTACAGCCGGGCAGCAGCTCCTTATCTCTTCTGTGTGATTAAATACACTCAACGGGAAGCAAACACAGCATCGTAAATGCTCTTCTCATTTGGCCTCCAGCACCACTACCACAAAACTGCACACAGCCCTCCATTCAGCTCAAGTCATCTAACTGTAGACACTGTTTGCTTATGGGATTATGGGACATGTACTGTATATAATGTATTTTGATCTCTCATATACAGTGGCTCTGACATGCAGAGCACAGACAAAACAAAACACATTAACAAAGGACAAAATGCAACAAATGAAAACATGTTTTTTTTTGTTTTTACAGTTACTTTCATTATCAATTAACAATACAACTATTTTTTCAATTAATCATTTTGGTCTGTAACGCGTCAAAAAACTGAAAAAATTTCAATCAGAATTTCCTATTTATATATCATATACAATCCAATCTACAGTCCAAAACTCAAAGATACTCAATTTACTATAGTGTAAGACGAGAAAAAGCAATTAATTCCCAAATTTAATAATCTGAAATCAAATATTTGGCATTTTTGCTAAAAAAAAAAAAAAAAAAAGACCTAAACAATTGATCAACAAAATAGTTTCTGATTAATTTTCTGGCGATTGATTAACTGACTAATCATTGTGGCTCTACTTGTTTTGTCTACCAACAGTCAAAAATGATTTGATATAAAGTGATAGAAAACTAATTACAGCAGTAAATCCTCATTTTTGAAAAGCTGAAATCAGTGATAAATGACTTTAATAAGTATTCAATCAACAAAATTGTTGTTGATTTATTTTCTGCTGATCAACTACTTGGGTATAAGACATATTTAGACCTGTGACCCATGGCAACACAACAGGACCTACCCAGCCTAATTAGAGTAAGTATAACTAGCAATATTACAACAGAGTAGACCTGAGAAGACCTCCAGTGTGATTTTGTGTTCTGCAGTGTTGTGATGTCTGTGAAATGCTGCATTAAGTGATTTGTTCATGTGTTTTATGAAATACTGTTGTGGTCATTTTTTCTGTTTTGTTAATGCGTTTCATCCAACGCTGTTTGTGCTTTGCAACTCCGGGCCACCAAAAACCCACCAACATTAACCTAATATCACACACACGGAGCACACTCATGTTACTGAGTGAGAGAGAAATGTCACTGTCAAAACATTTGTAATCTCCAGTTCTCATAGTATTCATGTTTCAACTTGAAAAAAAAACATCCTAGCACAGGATGAAACACGGCTTTGGGATTTATTACAGATCCTAGAGCACGAACACTGTGAAAACCCAAAAAAACTGCAAAGTGGTCGAGAAACAGACAAGGCTGTTTGTGATTGTCTAGAAAGGTGACATATGAAGAGATAAAACACACACACACACACACACACTAGCTGACCTGTGTACAGGGCTTTCCAGGACAATCTATTTAGATCAGATAGCTAACACTGAGGAGGTGGTGCAGAATGAAACAGCTGTAATCAGCCTCACATTGGACTTTAACTCGATCAGTGACACACACGGTCTCCAGAGCAACTCTAACACCTGGGGCCAAAACAGAAATGTAACCAAACTTGATATTAAGACGACTTCAACAAAACATCATTCCAGTCTGCTACACCTCTATCACATGACTACCCCTGCAGGCTGGGACCTACAGGGGGAAACCTGATGATCAACACATGAGACGCAGAGAAGAGAACGAGCAGGTACCTGTGTGTTCAGTGGTGGAGTAGGACAGGTAGAATCCACGTCCTGTGGTGTGGGTCCCACTCATGAACTGGACCGTGACCTGGTTGCCAGTGGACTCGATAAGCTCTTTAATCTTCAGACCCAAACCGCAGTACTTGACTGTTGCACAGCACAGGCAGCCGTGGGAGAATATGTAGGAGATGCAGGACAAAAATGGTTATGGTTAGTTACAAAAGCCTGTAAAGTATAACAAATATAACAACAGATCTACCACAACACAAGCATTATGTTATATAATAATGCAGAAAAAAATCTTTAGTGATTGCTGTGACTAACTGGGCTTTACATCACAAGAGCCAACAATAGAACATATAACCCAGGACAGAATGATACAGCTGATCTTCATCGTCTTGATGGATTAAAATAT
Organism: Thunnus thynnus; assembly: GCF_963924715.1. Classification (NCBI taxonomy): domain Eukaryota; kingdom Metazoa; phylum Chordata; class Actinopteri; order Scombriformes; family Scombridae; genus Thunnus; species Thunnus thynnus. Next base: position 23,706,933 of record NC_089527.1, read on the forward strand.
TTCAAAAATGAATTTGACTATTCTCAACACGTGCTCACAAACCAACTCTAGGAAAGCAAAAATCACCCAGGTGCTAGTAACAGATTACTGACTGTACTTTTAAGCTGGGAGCATTTCAAGAAATGGTTCTCCCCTAAAATGAAAATTCATATCATGTTATAATCTGTTCAACTAATTATCAGTAACTTATAATCAGCCTTTTCTCAAAGTCTTATGGAGCCATCTCATTACAGCAATGTCAAAGCAAGAAAGAACATACTGAACAATGGCACTGAGCATCTACAGGTCTAATATTTAGCTTTCTATCATCTACAATCACTGATGACTAGGTGCTTATCATGTGACCAGCGCATTGTCAGTCGCTGTGTTTACATGCACTCAAGTGACCTGGTATTGTCAGCGCGCTGCAGCAAACTGATTTTTTTAAACATCATGTAAGCAAATACTTCAGAGAGTAAGTACTGCTATGACAATAGCACAGACTGTGGCTATTCATCCTTGTTTATGTTTCACCTTAAATAAAAACACAAATCATCCTCTTCCACACATCAAAAACAATTAGATAAACTCAGAAATGCACAGTCCTAGAACTGAAAATGAAATAAATAGTTTGGTTTCAACAGCTGAACATTATTTATAAAGATCAGACATATTCCGCTTTAGGTATTGTATATACACACAATATATCTCTAGAGCTGCAATGATTAGCTGATTAATCGATTAGTTGTCAACTATTAAATTAAGAGCCAACTATTTTGATAAGTCGATTAATCATTTGGTCATTTTTTGAGAAAAAAAAAGTCCAAATTCTCTGATTCCGGATTCTGAAAATTTGAATATTTTCTAGTCTCTTTGTATTTTTAGTTTTCTTTAGTCCTTTAGATATTCCTAAACTAAATATCTTTGGATTGTGGACTGGATTGAGGATGTCATCCTGGGCTCTGGGAAACAGGGACCGACATTTTTCACCATTTTCGGACATTTTATAGACCAAATAAGTAATCCATTAATCGAGAAAATAATTTACAGATTAAACAATATTGAAAATAATCGTTGCTTGCAATCCTATATATCTTTAAGAATGTAATGCAGATCTCATAGTAACCAGGTTACTGCAGCACATGTTAATACATTCTCCAATTTCCTGACATAACCTGTAACCTAGTAACCAGCTGTGCATGTAAACATACAGACAGTGACACAAGTATGGGAGATACTGAGACGCATACCATTTAAGAAATGGCTCATTTGAGACTAGGAGGACATGCTCACTTTATATTGGTGCTTTTATGAATTGAGTTTCAACTGACAGAATAGATGACAGCATTGTCATTTTGGCAGTAACTTTCTCCCCTAAACCAGACTAAATCCAGTCCAGTAACTGCTTGTCATTCTCACCAATCTCACTCCTCTCGGGTCCAACGCCATTGTAGAGGCGGAGGTAGTTGACCTGACAGTCGCTGTCTTCTATATCCAGCTCAGCAAAGCGAAAGTAGATCCTGTTGCCGCGAGGCACACTGATCTCCCACTCACACACCGTGTCATTTGGGTATGTCCCTGGGTAACCCAGAGAGGACAGAGTCCCACTGCTGGGGCCAAGCACACTGGGGCCACAGCCATCACCTGCAGAGCAACACAAACAGATGTCAGGAGGTTAAAGGACAAGTCTGGTGATATTCTATATTTCTGTCACTGTCAACAAACCTCATTAAAAGACCAAAACCAACAATGAATTGTTCCTCCTATCAAGTATTGGCTGCCTTAAAGCCTGAAATAGCTCATTCCTCTGTTCCTTAGACCTCCACTGTTTATTTACATTAATGAACCACAAAGTAGCACTAGGTGACACGTTCCTTCATTACCATGAACATAGGCACTTTATTTTTTTTATTTAGCGTTTATACCACATACGTCAGCTTGCTGCCATAAATACTTGCACACCAAATGTGGATTAATTCAAGTCTGAAAATAGTCCCCAATAAATGCACAATTTATTCCGGATTGAGTAACGTTTGCTAGTAATTACAGGCCCATCTGTTTTGGAAAATTACTGAGTTTTTCAATTTTAAATGAATATGTATCTGTGACCCATTACAAAAGATTTATGTCTTTCAGACAGAAATTGTCGGACGCAGGCCTCCAATTCAGTTATGGGAAATGTGTGGGGGTAGGGGGTTTCTGAGGCTATTCAATCATCTAAGCAGTTCCGATGCCGTATACTAGCGCCTTAACACTTGGTTGGTTTCGTTGGTCTTTACATGAGATTTGTTGACAATAAGAAAAATACAGAATAACACTTGTCTTATCCTTTATTATTTATATTTTTAGGTTTCTTCCATTTAAAAAATGGAGGGGCTCCACACCTGTTGAGAGGGGCCAAACTGATAGCTTACATGCATACAATATATGCTTGTTCTAATACATCTATAAATGTTACATTAGTAATTCCAGTTTCATTTAGGACACACAGGAAGTAAGGGATTAGAAAGTGTAATAAATCTTATCTAGGGTTGTGACAATTAGTTGATTAGTCAATCTGTAGACACATTAATCTGCAACTATGTGAAAATTGATTAATTGTTTAAGCAATGTGAGGATTATCTTTGTTTTCTATCATTATATACTGACTATCTTTGGGTTTAGGACTGTTGCTCGGAAAAAACAAGATATTTGGTGACATCATCTAGTACTCAGGAAATCCAAGAGGCATATTTTTTTAAATCTTTTGAGATTTTTTAGATGAAAAGATTAACAGTTGAATCAAAAAAATAACCAGCAAATTAAAATATCTTGAAAATAATTGCTAGTTGCAGCCCTAATCTACCTTCTTTTTTTATTTTACAAGACTCGGTATGATTAGAGATTTGTTTGGGTTTCTTTCTGCAGGTCTGTACATCATTTCGGGTTTAACTAGAATAGGCTTTTCGGTTTAGTATGTGAGCGATAACTGTGGCAGCATTAATCATCGGGGTGGTGGTTTGACTCCTGCCCACATGTTGATGTGTCCTGGTGCCAGACATTAAACACCAAACTGCGTGTGAATGTAGGATATAAAAATCCAAGTCACTTTCGGTAAACGCACAATGAATTAATGTAATGTTATTTGGTTCAGCAAAGAGAAAAGCATTAGGTTGGTTTTGGGCTTTATAGACAACAATTTTAGCTGTGCTGCTGAGAACGTCAACTAATTTTGACCAAAGCATAAAATTTAAGAAGCAGCCATCCGATCGTATTTGTTTTACAAAACGTATGACCTAAGACATTTTTAGGAGACATTTGTTTTTCTTTGTGTTGATGCTGTGGGCCTATGGCTCTGAGATAACACTCAACAGTCACGCTTCATGGTGCTAAGTGGATGTTCTGTCAGCCTGGTGTTACGTAAGAGCTTCTCAGTGGACATTATCCAGATGAACAGGACAAAAACAAAAGCTGCTTCCCTCACTCTGACTCATAAATGTTAGTGAACAACTGCATGGTATTCAGTAGGAGTTCAGATTCAGTAGGAGTTCATATTACCTTCCTAAAGTCACCCTCTGATGGTCAAAAACAAACCAGAATACAACTCAATTCAATAAGAAATAGAGCCTATAGATAGATAGAATAAATAGAGACTGTTCCATCATTAAACTTGTTGAGAAAATTGAAAATATCGCACAGATATCACAAAATATTTAAAGAGAGAAACTCAATTATAATTCATTTGAATTTTAAAGTTATGACAAACTGTGTCCACGTGTTTACAGTCATACCCCCACTGCCACCCCACCCCCAATCTCTGACCACCTGAGGTTGGTTGTCTGCGTTAAAACCTATAAAATATTGTTTTTTAGGTTCAGTATGGTGTAAGAAACCCGTCACCTGTCAAACACATCACGCTGATCGAGCATATAGTATTAGGAATACGGTAAATGCGAAAAAAAGGTGTAACTGGGGCGAGAAACAAGGCCACAAGCTCCCAAATGTGCTGTTGTCTCGTACAGTCAACTTAGAGCCAGACTCCATTAAAAAAACAGGCAAGTTAAAGGTGCCTCGCTTATTTGGAAACACAAATAACTAAAAAGACTGTGACTTTAGACTTTTAACAACTCGTTGAAAGCCACGGTTTGATTCGGCTTACAACATATCCTCCAAGGAGCAGTTGTTCCTTAACAAGGAACCGGTTTTCCTGGTTTAACTACCCCACTCTTTCACCAAACACACCGATGACGGGCGGCGGCAAGCGGCGTAAATCAAGCGGAATTCCACGTACACACGGCCATGTAAGGTAGGTTTTAACTTTGGTGCACAGTAACAATACGCCGAGCCTCTGGCTTAAGTTATCTCTACACATCTAAACGCTTGTGTTATACCACCATGGCCGCGTGTCCTTGCGGTTACACACGACTCCTCCAGTTGTCACCGCAGCTGTGCGGGGCACCAACCTTTCTGCGCTCGACAGCCCTCCTTGGTGAGAATGATGAGAATCGACAGGACGAGGACCCCGGCCCCTGTCGGTCCCCTGCCCACCATTACCGCTCTGCCCATAGCAGCCTGCAGTCTGAATGCATAATGCTCGCTTCTGGACCGGCTGCACCGCTTTCAACCTGTACCGAAGAACATTAAAAAAGAAAAAAAAAACTAATCTTCAAGTCCTCGAGGGCGAGTTCGCGCGTGGTTCCCTCCTGAGGATGTATTTTGTTTCTCGTTTCACGATCCAGTGGTTAGCGACACTCACTATGGAGGTAACTGCTCAACACACACACACACGCATCCAATCTGTGGAGCCACTTCCTCCACTGAGGCTCCTCCTCCGGAGCTGGAGCTGGATGTGCTCTGAAAAATCCCAAATTTACACCCCCCTCAAAGTCACTCTTCAGCACAGTATTACAATAAAAACCATCCCAAACTCCACCTTCTTAACATCTGCAAACCAGAGTTCTTATAGCGTTGTATTTTTCATTAGTTTTCATTTTTTATTTTGTTTTTAATTGTTTGTTTTCAGCTCAGTTTTCTTAGTTTCCACAGTGGGTTTGCTCGTTTCAGTTTAGTTTTTATAGTTCAAAGATGATTAGTTGCGGTATTAGTTTCAGTTTTTTGTTATAAAAGGCGCAAGATTTCCAAACACAACACTTCGTGAAGGCGATTGACTCACTCATGTGCCAGGTTGGTCATGTGGTTCTCAAAGTGGGGTCCGAGGACCCCCAGTGGTCCTTGAGTGGGTTCCAGGGGGTCCCCAGCAAAAAGGGGAATAATTTATTTTCACTCTAATTCCATCCATAAGTAACACAATGAATATTGGTCATGGGTTTCCTACACTTTCTGAAATAAAACATCTAAAAGCAAAAATCTTATCCGATGGGTGTATGTGGTCTCATTTGTGTCAGTTAAGGGGTCCCTGACATGAAAAAGTTTGAGAACCACTGATGTAGACATCCCAGTCTCAATAAACATATGCACCAGTGTCTCCTCATGCTTGTTGCATTAACAAATTTGACAAAATTGATAAAAATGTATATTTTTATTTTGGTCAGTTGCGTAAGTAAACAATATAGTTTCAGTTAATTTCATTTTTTTCTAGTCTAGTTTTTAATTTTTATTTCCGTTAACAAAAATGTTTTTTTACACCTAGTTTTCTAGTTAACTATAATATCTTTGCTGCAAACACAAAAACCTCAGACAATAGCCAACAGACACCTTCAAAGGAGGTTTTGTCTGAGAACAGACATGTTGTATGTCTCAATTGTATTCAATAAATAAAAAGTAAGTTCTAGCACAATGGGATTTTGGTGAAACTGAAAAACCTGAAATACGTTTTTTGTTCCTAACAGTAGCCCAAATGCTAATAAAGGTAAACACAAAAGAGTAAACACCTGGTCCTGACGTGCAATTCAGAATAAAAACACAATAAAGCTAAATGCTAATGTCCATTGTAGTACTTGTTAAACTGTAACTTATATATTTTCCCATTGATCACTACTAGTGAAAAGCACAGAGAAAGAAATCAATTTCTCTACAATGATAGAGAGACGACTCATATGAGGGCAGTCATTTTTAACTGAAGACATGTTGACGTCACAGTAGGAAAAGCACAGGTGTAAATAATACAATAAATGAAGGCTGAATTCATTAAGCTGCTTCAGGTTCAGGGTCCTGTTGTTGTGCATGCTGGCTCACTATCATACTGTCATGGCTGACTGGGACACTTGAACAGAACAGAGTCATTATTAAAGGATAGATTCACATTTTTTCAAGTCTGTTTTAAAACAATGACACAGGTTTTGCTTGCTATAATCATTCGTCTTCTTCATACATGTTTATAAAGTGACGGGGGACAAAATCCACAGTTCAATTAAATTCTGTGCAAACATACATTCCAAAGTTTATCTGAAATTAATATGAGACGTCAGCAGTGTGAGTTAATCAGATTTAGTGAGTATCTTCCAAAGTTACAGTCCTTTTTGTGTTTTCCTGCACAATGTGGTTGTGCTGAGCTGCAGTGGACGGATAATAACACAACAACAACATTTTGTTCTAAAAACTCTGTAACTTTGGAAGATGGCCATTTCATGTGATGACCTCAGACTGCTGAAGTCTCATAATAACTTCAGATTAACATTGGAATGCATTTTTTTCACAGAATGAGGACTATGGATTATATTTATTACATTGGTAGTGCGTTATGAAGGGATCTTTTATTATAAACAAAATGAATGAATACAGCAAGAAAAAACTGTTACAATGTTCATATGGGCACCATGAAATTAGCTTTTTGTTCAAATCCCATTTCTGCGTTAAATTATTAAGCAGTGTTATAATGTTGTAAGTGGTCTAAAGGGCGCTGGTTTTAATGGAAACCTTAAGTGTTCCATGTTAGATAAGACATAAATAATCAGATGAACAGATACAGAAAAAGTATACAACATAACCATGAAATTGCAATATTATCCAATATTGTTCACAATAAAGTTTATTACAGGTCTTTTCTTGTGTTTCATTTTTATTCCACAACTCTATTTTTCCCAATGAATTTTTTATTTCTTAATGTCTCTTTTTATCGCAAAGTCTTTATCTGTTAATCAAGATAAACAGAGGTTTAATTATTGTAGAACCACTCAAACTACAATGTCTATTCATATTCCTGCTGTTTTTCATTCAGTTATACAGTAAAGTTCCTACAGTGTTACTGTTCCATTGATTATGTTTCTATATTTGTATCACAGATGCATTTTCCTGCACAGGTTATTGATTTTAATGTCAAATACTGTAACTGATGCCCTGCACTTTCATTAATATATTAATACATTGTACTCTCATTTGTACTTTGCACCTCCTTTTTTTAAGTCATTTTTTATTCATTTATCCATCATTTATTCATTCTTTTAATAATTTGTTTTTGTATATTTTTATTTGTCTATACTTTTCTGTGCATGTACATGACATATTTATACTAGGCTGCATATGTTTATTTAAAGTATATTAGGCATATACACTTCCTTTGGGATCTACACTCTCCGAGCATTTTATTAGGTACACCTGTGCAATCTAATGCAATCCAATACAACAGTTCTGCTATAAATTCTACTTTTACCAAGCTTATAACATTTTCAGTTTTTACTGACATCATCTGAAAGGTGATAATTCTAGTTTATGTTTATTATCATAGTGGGTGGTGGTGGTGTACTGGAGTGCATTACATTGAAAAGTCGTCCTAATATTTTGTCCACCTCATTAACATACATGAGGGGGGCAAAATATTAACTTATCTTTAAGTAAAAAAATGTAAAGTCAATCAAAACAAACTTCATATTAAGAACAAATTAAGTACAAATGCCTCAACATTTTAGTGTGGAGTACTGGAGTAAATTGAGGACAATAAAATCAACCTAATCCTCTTGTTGATGGTCATTTGCTGAGACTTATGTAATAACTCCTGTGTGTTCCTGGAACTCAGTTGTTTCATAAATCATAAAGACCTCAGTGAGCTAATAAACTTAGTGTTTCTTACCCACCCACCCTGTATTATTCCAGTAATGTGTTTTCTTTCTGTACACCCAAATCTGGCTCTGAATCTACTCGCTCGGGAAAAAGGCAACCCTTTACAGAGTTATTAAAATGACACTGAACAGAAAGAAGTTGATTGTGGCTGATTAACAACTGGTTGGCACACATCATGGGAATTTTCAAAACATCCAGGCAATGTTAAGATACTTAAGAAATATCAACTTATTATTGTTATAAAATACACCCTCGCTTGGCAAAGAGCTTGGATGTGATGCAACTGTCAGAGTAACCAATAGTAACCTGTAGCAACAAACACAGTTTTTAGCCTGTAGCCTGTGAGTAATATGTCTGATGATTCAGAGTTTTTTTTTCACATTAGATGGATGACCCAGTGTGCGTGTGTGTGTGTGTGTGTGTGTGTGTGTGTGTGTGTGTGTGTGTGTGTGTGTGTGTGTGTGTCTGTGTGTTTGTGTGTGTGTGTGTGTGTGTGTGTGTGTGTGTTTCTACATCTCTTTGTGCAGTGTGCAGATGTCCATGAGGGAAGCAGCCAGAAAGTCACTCGTGCTGAAATTGTCCACAACTCTGTTCTCTCCCATGCACACCCCTCATCTCTGTATCTCTGTTTTCCATCCTCTATCTTTATTTCTATGACACATTTGCACAAGGGAAATTCCAATACATTCAGAGCAGCAGGCTTGTCAAGATATCCCGAGGGACATCCTCACAAATCCCCCTAAAAATCCAATATAGATAACATACTATAAGCAAGTTTGGAGAAAATAATATAAATATGTGCTCAATCTAATGCAGTCCAGTGAGACAGCCCTGACGCAAATAGTATATTTCTAAAGTTTACTTTTTTGAGATTGTCAGAAAAGTGTGGATTCAACTTCACGTATGCTATTTTTTGTGGTTGTTTATGGTGGTGATAACATTGTATTGTGTTACGGTCCTATTTCTTTCCTCCAACAGTTAAAAAAATAGATTTATTAGTAAAATTTGAGTTTATTCAGCACCTTTGTCAACAAATATTGATATTATTATTATATATTATTTATACTACTTCTGTAAAACTGTCAATACAGGTAGTGATTTGATGCAGGGCTATTGTATTTGATTTTAATGCATTAGACTGTGCATTAAATTGTTGATGACACTATGTCCACTGTGTAACAACAGGTCAAAATTCTACCATTTCTTCAATCATGCTCCCTCTTCCTCACACTTAATGTTATTTTATGCTTAAAACTGACATAATTTTCAGCCCCGGAGGTTTTTCCAGTATAAAGACTAGTCTCTGTATTGGTGGGATGCTGCTTTGCCAAAGCTGTGATTTATTTTACAGGAACAAAAAGACTCATGTCCACATACACATTATTAATGCACACTGTTTTTTTGTGTCTTGGAGCTACACAATGAATTTCTGAACTCATTAATTTAATGATACTGGCTAAAGAGCTAGTAAACATTAATAATTTTACCCAGCTGTTCTCATAAATATTGTGTTACAGTTGTTTGGTGAGCAATGTGGTCTAGTCCACTGCTGAGGAGTTGCTGAAACTAGATTGTGCCACTCGGTGGTCACAAAGTATTATAACAAGGAAGCAGCCAGCTGGCCGTTTTTATGCAGACCCTCCATTTGGTTGTTTTACAACATCAATTTTATGTGCATGTATTTAATATCATGCAATCTCTGGTATACTCAGTCCATATCAAGTTTTGTTAAATGCAAGCCAAAACTTTGCTTTGCTTGACATTACATTTGTTTACAGAATTGTGTGCACGTTTGATGGTGACGGTTAGTTGATTATCAGTGCTTTTTTCCTTTTACCGTTAACCATATCAGATCATTTGATAAGAGCTTGGCACAGGCTTTTGGGAAAAATAGTTAGTGACAGTTAGTCATCACATGCTGGGATCATGTCTGTACCTGCTGCTCCGGGTCTGGACAACAATCAACTCAGGAACTGACTCAAGAACAAAGTTTCCCTGCACTGTAGAGTAGATGATACTACAAAGTCTGGCTGCAATCAGGGCAAGAATCACCATTATAATGATACCAATAGTTTTTACTATTAAACACAGCTAATGTACTGTCATGTATAGGAGTGAGTCATGTGTCATGATTTATGATTAATAGCTTATGAATTAATGCATTTTCATTTGATTTGGCAAACATTAAGCATTTATCTATGAAATTCACTTATTAGGAAATCACATGCATGCCAAAACACAGGACAGTTTTTCATGGTAAATAACAAATATGTTTTCATATTCATTCATGTACCTAGAACATGATCTTCATGTTTAATGGATTCTGTGTGCGTGTGTGTGTGTGTGTGTGTGTGTGTGTGTGTGTGTGTGTGTAACACTAGTATTGATTTCAAAATAAGTCTTAGTACTGGTAGTATCAATAGTTTACGTATCAACCCTCACAGCAGTATGTGTATTTCCGTGTGTTCAGTGACTGCTGAACAGTGAAAAAATATTGGAAATAATCCAAAGAGCATGTGGCACAAGGTTATAAATGATATCGATCTGTGGGATGGGAAATTAATGGAAATTCCCGCAGATGTTTGAAGTCTCAGCATGTAGCTGTTCTTGGCCAGTCAGCTCGCAAAGGTCAACAGATGCAGGCGAAACCTGACTGGTATTCTAATTCTAACTTTGCTGCAAAGGGACAATGGGACTTTGAAGAATTCAACCAAGGTCCTGACAGTGACCACAGGGTCAAGAGTTTCCATAGTGATACCGACCCGAGAGTACTCTGAAAGCAGGACTGGCTTTCAATGGACCTTCATGATGACTCCAAGTAAATTGCAGGAAGATTGTTTGTGAAGACCTGGATGTACAGTATTTGATATAAAATCAGTGACTTGGAATACATTTTATTTGATGTGTTGCTATAACAACTTGTGTTGCAAGTTACAGATCATCTGATCTAGTGCTGCTAGTAAAATGCACTAAATGATATCTCCACTGGGAGTCGCTATAGGGCTCAGACAAGTGCAACACAGTTGCCAGTAAATCATTCCTTCCCTGTTCAATGATTTAAAAACATTACAGGAGCTTCCTGCTCTCTAAATAGAAATGTCTCCCATTACCACATATTTGCAAAATAACCTTTGAGTGAGACTCAAAATGAAGATAAGCAGATGGTTGTCTCTTTTGAGCTGATTGGCCAATATAAGGCCAATGTCTGGTAATATCATATTTAATGTTTCATTTCAGGGGTCAGACTCAGGCCTGCAGTGACCAAAGTGAGAACCAAATGTTCCCCCAATGACAGCAAATTGAGGAAAAAACTTCAAAGTGTCAAAATCAAAAATTGTTCTTCTTCAAAAATTCCTTTGGTCAAGATAATTTCAGGTTATTTCAGGTTCAGGAGCCTTTAATGTATTAGAAATGGGATAAATGGCATTGACTGCTTTGAGTTTGGTTATTTTGTAAGAGTGTTGTGTTGTGGTTGATTTTAGAGCTTAAAGAGAATGGATTTGAGTTGCTTTTTTGGTCAACAAAAAGAATATGTGAAAAACATGTGTGTGCATGTATGTGTGTGTGTGTGTGTGTGTGTGTGTGTGTGTGTGTGTGTGTGTGTGTGTGTGTGTGATTGAATGTTTGTCCAATAGTGTGAACTGACAAAAGGTGGACATTAATTTTAGACACATTGATTCCAGGATATTTTCAAGTTTACAGACTTTAATTTGGTTTATTTTGGGAGATTCAGGAAAATAGATTTGACTTGAATTTGTGGTCATAACAAACGTGTGTATGAGAACATTATATGAGCCAACATGCATGTGTGTGTGTGTGCAGATGTGTAAAAGTACAATTCTGAGGTAACGTTATGCGTTAATCACGCTATAATTCAAACACTGTAAAAATATTGTACCCTTTACATTTCTACATGTATCCAAGTACTTTGCAGATGATGATTTTACATTAAAAAACTCTGATGAGCTCATACAATATGATGCATTGTTATAATATAAACTACCTAACAGTGTATAATGTAGCAAAAATGACCAGCTATAGCACTGAAATGCTATTTTTTGCTGAAGTGCTATTGCTTTTTAAAATTTTTTTAACTTGAGTCAAAGATCTGAATATACCGCTGTATGTTTGTGTACAGAGACATAATGTACAGAACATACTATAAACATACAGAACATACTGTAAGGGGAGATTTACCTTATGAATCATATTAATCTGTTGGTGCAGTCTGTTTTGGTTCAGCTGGGGGACTTTTGATAGGTAGATGTTTTTTAAATTAGGCATCAAGTAATTTTCTCTCATCCCTTCCAGATTCTCTTTAATCTGATTAAGAGTCATCACTGCAAGTAGACCTTTGTTTGACACTTTTGTTTAAAGCCTTCTGGGTGATGTTACATAGCAACATTGCACACATGTGTTTCAACTCTGATTAATGTGTCCAAATGATTATTTTTTCCCCCTCAGATTTATGTTCAACATAATCAGTGTAGCTTTGGTTTTTCAGACAACAGAATCCCTGTGTGAGTCTTTCAGAGAGTGACTGAATCAGCAAGTGTTTTCCATGCATGTGTACCTTTGTTTGTGTGCATGTGTCTGAGTGTATACATGAGTGCGTGTGAGTTATGTGTCATCCTCCATCCATCATCACAGACGCTGGGCAGAGGAACAGTACAGTTTAAGTATATAAGGGTCTGCGGTTGTCTGTAGTTTTAGCAATGCGGAAGGAAACGTGGTTTTCTAGCTACCGGTTTATTCAATATTTTTTGTACCATTAAATAAACATGTGTGACTTGATGAGTCCGTTTCAGTATCCTGCCCACGGCCTTATGGGAGATCGTGGCTGGTGGTCCGCCGCTGTGTAACCATTAACCACAGTGTCTGTTCACACCACAGCACCCTCCAGTGGGACAGTAGACATGTGTGCATACATCACATATAGCGTCCTACATACCTACACACTCACACAAATGGACAGTTTATGGAAGACATACCAACAGTGGTAATCAGACCCAGTGCACAGATGGTTATCTTTTTACTTGGCAAATTTGCTTTAGTTTTCAATGGGAGCTTTGGGAACAAGCTCTTTTTATATGAAGACCAATAATCAGCAGCAGACTCTTCAAACCAGGGGTGACTGTAAATGATGGATGTCATTTTGCCTTAAAAAGGATTCCTCTTCCTGTGGGGAATACATAGCAATAAACACGTGGACAAGGAGCCCATTCAACATTATGTGCATACATAAAAAAACACATGCACAAAAGACTAAGGAGACATTACTAGTTCAGGTTTTGTGTGACAGTATCATGAGATAGGACAGTAGTTTAGATATAATGGTCTGATAACTCTTGACATGTTTTGCTTGCATGTGGAGGTTGAACTGCTGTTTACATTATTCTTACAGATGCTTTTCATGATCCAACATCTGCAGCTGTCGTCTTTGTTATTTGTACCTTTCTTTCAGGGCACAGTAAAGATCAACTGGTACATTTTTAGATTTTCATTAAACTGACTCACTGTTTGTTTGCAAAGTTTTTAGTTCCTTTAAGAGTGTTGGTTTCACAAAGGGAAAACTATGATCTTTGGACAACTCACACATATTTTTTCCTCTTTAAATCACGCCAAGACTATCGTTTCAGTTTTCTATGTCAATCTACTCACTTCCACCTCTCTGGTATCCCATTCAGGCTTCAGGGAGGCACATTCACATCACATGTATCCACACAAATCTTTAGTTTAACTTATTTTCTATGGTTTATTTAGTATTTAAGTGTACATTCACTAAATGTGCCAATCAGCTGTCAAACAAGAAAAAAAAATGAGGATGTGCTAGATAAAGGTGATGAGAGATCACTGGACCATCTTCCATAACCCTTACAGGCCACACTCACGCAAGTATGCACAGTGATGCCTTTCACAAAACTTGAGAACAAAAGGAAAGCATTAGTTTACTTATTTAAATGCAATCAAAATAATCCTCCTGTAAAAATGAATTAATCATTTTTTGAAAGATGCAATGCTGTAGGTCTATGACCAAATTTAAAATAGAGTTCCCTGCATCAATATTATCATCTACAATTAAGAATTTCTGATTTGGTGGAGACTCAGCTCTGTCCATCTTTCTTCTCTCTCTTCCTCCTTATGTTTCTCCTCCTCTTTCTGACCTCTGATTGTCCCCCAGTATTAATTGTCAGCCAAGATGAATTGTGTTTGTCACACACACTAGTGCTACTACGGGAGAGAAATACCAAAGTATAGAATCACTACAGGACACAAACATATATCAGTAGCTCAATCCACAACACACTGTGTGCACATGGCAAACATTTTGCTTTGAACAGTTGAACTAAAAACAAAAAAAATATATCTTAAAGGTGAGACAGCTGCAGTTATTGGATACACTGGATGCAAATGAAATGGCTGATTTTGGCTTTTGTTTTCCACCAGCAGTTCCAATTAGCAGGAAAAAAATGCAGACATACATGAGATTTGAAAAGGAGCAGTTAGAAACATAATTATTGTAGATCAGGCATTGATGCTCAGTGTGGGTAGGTCCTATGTGACCTCTGACCTTTTCTCTGACTGGGTGTTTGCTCCAATTGAGGAGGAATGCTGTGTATGCTTCTTTCCTGTGTTAGCGATGCCACATGGCACATACACACCCAACCACACGCACATAAACAGTGTCACTGAAGTGCCACTAAGTGTTCATATACTCACTATGCATTAATCAGCCATATCTGTGTTTTTGTCTGCACCTGCACACAGTTTTTAACTGCAGGGGTGTTAATATTAGCACACAATATATAATATATTGTATTTAAGTCAATTAGTAAGAGTTTATTTTGTTGTTAAATTAAGGTTGTACAATGAATGGCTATCTTTGAGGCTGTGGTTTTCATCACACAAGTGTTTCTATTTTTCTTGTCTCTCAGTATACAGTAATGTGTAGATGTACAGAATGTGATTGAGGTATTTAAATGCAAAAGTTTGACAAGTGTAGTTGGATTGAATCTGGGAAAGGAGTTTGAAGCAGATTTTTAAAACTGTGGCTTTCTGTCTTGCTAAGTGTTATAGTCTTGGTTCAAGGTCCGGAGCTTCTCTTGTGGCTAAAATACTTGGACCTGAGCTGGACAAACTCTGTCTGACTGCCCAGGATCCATTCTCAGCTCTCTGGGCACATTCCTGGTCCAGGTGCTGTGTATTTTCTTTTTCATTCTGCATGAGCCTCCCATGTAAACTCTGCAGGATAAATTCATTTATTATTCAAACACATAATAAAAAGTTTCATCTCTCTGGCAACCTGCCCAGGACTTTGTGTTTTTTAGATATTCTGGTGAAATCGTCTAACCAGAAGAAGAATCGTCTTCAGAAGAAGAATGGAAAACATCAGTTAAAGGAAAATTTATTTGTTAACTCACTTAATTAGAAATAGTTTTCCATTGACAAAGGCAGCAGGCCATACTTCATTCATACTCAAACAGAGCTTACATTTTGAGGTGGTACAGTTTGTTTCGCTATCAGTTTTTAATGGGGGAAGAGAAGCGTATTTTATGGGTGTTTCATCTTCCAAGACAGAGTAAATAAACTGCAATATCTATACTTCTCTAAGGTTCAGAGGTCAACTTGTAGGAGGTCCCTTTTGCCACACTCAACTCCCTTGTACTGTATATGGAACATGTTTGCATGTGCATGTGTATGTGTGTGGTCTAATGTTTGCATATGTACAGTGAGTTTCACAGCAGCTCTCCAACACATTGTTTACAATACAGGTTTTATTGTAAGGTCTCCCAAGTAGCAAGTAGCAGTCCAAGAATATGTCAGTGATTGATTGATAGATAGAGGAAAAAAAAGAAGGGCCTGAACAGTGGAGGACAGTAGGCCGTCATTCCTGGTGTAGTCACATATTGTATCCAGTACTGCTCCATAACTTAACACACAATTCCCTCTAAATGATAGTGCTGGGTGTGTCATGTCAAGGATAGAGTAGCAAAGTAGAAGGAGATGTTTTGGGTGCCCGTGGGTTTTAATATATCGGCAAATAGATAACTTTCAATGAATCAAGCAGGAATTAACGATTGGCTTTCAAATAGGAAGCCTGGTGTTATTCTTTCATTTTCGTTGCGCCAGCAAATCCTTTGAAAAGACCAAAACTAACAATCTGTTGTTCAATACTTTCCAACTTCCCTACTCTCTGTCTCAGCTCAGCCTCAACCCCACTGGTTCGAGGTAAACTATTGAAAAATACAGTACAGTTTCATTATTAAAAAGGCTAAGTATTTCCCTAAAATAATGGGGCACTAGATTTTAACGAATATTACCCAAAGTAGTTGAGTAAAGGAGTAGAAAGTGAATTTGTCGGGGACTATTTTTAGCAGCAGATTGTATAGTCATTAGTTTCATATCTTCAGTTTATTTTGAGTCAATCCCACAAACAGCTGAATGGTGCCATTGGGAGTTTAGGGTGCTAACTTGAATGTGGTGGGTGACCTTTGATGCATGTTGTTCCCCATTTCTCTCTTCCCTTGTCCCCTGTTAAGTCTAATAATGACAAAAAACACCCCAAAAATACTACTATCAGTTTTCGTCATAATGAAATGCAGTGGTGTGGCTCATTTTTGTGTTTTTAACACCTTTTGGACAACACTGGAGGTCTATGGCACAGCCAATTAATATATCAACCTTTGGCCACAAAGACAATACTTGCTTAGAATCAATTCATAGTTCATAGTTGCTTTTTGTTTTGTATAATATATATATATATATATATATGCACTCTGCACTCTGTCCAGAATATATCTCATCTGGTCTAATTTGGTTTCTCCAAACTGAAAAGTCTATATAATACAAATTGGGGCTAATGGCTTTTAATCTTGCTACCATGACAATGAATCCCTCACTATGGTAAAGACACTACTGGCATCATGTTGCTGTAATATTATATGCAATATTGTGGTTTACAGACCATAGAGGTGGTTTGGCTTTAGTAGTGAGTCTGCACTCACACTGAGAAGAGAACAGTAAAAACTGTTTACAGAACCTGAGAAGTAGAGTGAGTTTTTGGCATGGACATCGACACAGTTGGGCTTAGTTTGGTTTTCCCTAAACGTCTTTTGTTCAGTGTGCTCTGTTATTATGAACAAAGCACCTGGCAAAGATTTGAATACGTCTCATCGAATGCCTGTCTTGACATGCATATAACCGAAAATGCCCGGGGTGTTTGGGAAGGAGAAATGATTCAGCGGGCTTTAGGATGAACATACGGGGAGTAAAAGGTTTCCAAAAATACTCACAGAGGAAAAGAGAACAAAAGAGGATTGTGCCCTTAAGTGTTGTATCTTTTAATAAGTGTTTGATCTCCAGTCAGTAGTAAAATTAACACCCATAAAATAAAAATGCTGCGGGTCATTGAATTCAAGCTGCTTTGATTAACCCCTGATGTCACTTTATCCCCACTACACGCAGTTAGTTAGTTGATCATTTTGTTCCTTGTAGCAACCATGAACCATTTTGTAAGATCTGTGACCAAGAACAGACTGACAGGCATCTTTTATCTACTCTCTAAATGCCCTTGTTGGAATTAAATTAGTGTTTCTGCTATCAGTTTAGAGCTAACCAAGCTTGGCATTATTAGCTGTTTGAGGCTAATGTGGCACTAATAGCCTGCAACACTCCAGGGCTGTCCTAATGTTTCAGTCACATTCTGAGCTGCATGTTAACCATGGACTGCTAAAGACTGAGCGATCTGCCTGCAGATTGTGAGGCACCACGCCGCTAGCTTGGTACTACGTTCCCAGGCTGAAATTCCACTTTTACGCCATCATGTGTGATTTTTTTTTTTAATGATGCATTAACACTGATTACAATGCACATAATAATGGAATTTAAAACAAAAGCTTGCAAGTAATTCCTGTTGGGTTTAATGAGCTACTCCACACAGCACTTTAATAAACAGGCTATGGAGGTCAGACAGAAGGGATACATTGTATGTTTTCTGAAGCCTGTGTCATAACTAATTTCACAAGAGGGTTGTAAGACTGAATGATTGCCACGTTCACACAGACAGTTTTCATCTGTCAGAGGGGGCAACTGCCAACCATAATAACACAAACACTTCTGTTGTCAAAGCAGCAATGTCACTCGAGAGCTCAACACAGCCAGGTTTGTCTAAAGTTTACTCTTAAGTGAGCAATAAACTGAGTCTACAGACACGCATCATTATTTTGCGTCAGTGCTGACAGATGTTGAGAAATTTACATCTATAAAGTGTGGAGGATTGCATTGTGGGATTGTTAGAAAGTAGTGTACACGCCATGGACACTACCTTTTTCAATCCATTGTGGATTTTTTGAGGAAACTATAAGTGGTTACATTTACACACTCAATTCAAACACTCAGATGAAATGGTGACAGGTGAATGCAGTGCACTGTAGAGCAAATAGGGAGTGATGCTGAACACTGTTCAGCAAGTGTTTATATAATTTATTTTATTCCTTTTTTCTTGTGGACTCTACACATATATTTACTTGATTACTGTGTTACACTTCCTGCAGGGACCTATGGGGATCTTTCTGTGGTGACGTTTTTTTTCTTCCTGGTATGAGGGACAGTATAACTGATTTAAAGTTCTTTAACTCTTTTTTTTATAGTATCCAATGTTTTAATTATTCTAAATCACTAAAGTTTGTGTTTCATTCAATTCTCTTTTCACTGTTTCACAATTGCTTTTAAATCTTTAAAATGCTAACTCCTGTCTTCAAACTTTATTGGAAGTGTGTTTAACCTTCTGAAGATTAAATGAGGGCAGACGAGCTACTACTACTATTACTATCCTTACTACAACCACTACTGTTATTGCACTACTGCTACCACTAATACACTGCTGCTGCTGGTACTGCTACTGTTACTACTGTTGCTACTGACAAAGTTAACTGTCTTGCTGCCACAAAAAGCAACATATTGATTTGAGTAACATTATTGTCAGTTTATTTCTCTCTTTTTCTCTCTTGCTGCATCCTGTTTAGATCTAGTACAATAAAAAACAAACAAATAACAAACTATGCTTTACATCCTTCAACTTTCCTCTCTAGGAACTCTGTAATTACTGATTCCCGTAATAAAATATGTTATGTGAAGTTTATGTATATAAAATTCTGTAAAAATGTAAACAAACAATATGACAAACTAGTAAAAAAGGCTTTTGTTCCATGTCTCAGTTTTGAGAATACATTCTGGGGCTATACCTTTCTTTCAAGTATATTATATCTGGCATACTTGCCTGCCATGTCAGAGCCTCTGGTTTGACATTTAATGATGGCAACAGAGAGTGTAGGGTGGAATAACACAGGGTAGTACAGTGGACTGCCCATAATATATATGGGCCATTTGGGACTATGGACTGTACATTAACTGTTCTCCCTGACTACAAGGAGTGCCAACATTTACAGTCATTATACAGATTATTTCAATTCGCTTTCAGACACAAAGTGGGCATTAAATAGTGCTTTTGTGTAAACTGAGCACCAGTTGACAGAAACCATGATGGGTGGGTTGGTTTTAGAGTATAGAGTACATTAAATAAGGTGAAGTAGACTTTAAATAGTTTGGTGTTACTGTCAGCATGCGGCACTCTTTTGGATTCTACACATTTTGTTTTTTGGTAGACAATGTAGCCATCTTAAATTAACTTGGATTCATTGCACAGATTAAGTAATTTATTAATCTGTTCATTTCTTGTGTAAATACTTGTAGCTTGAAGAAAATCTGAAAGAAATAAGAATAATAATAGGCAATAAGATTGACACACATTTCAGTTTCTTTGATGTGTATCATTTTCTGTTTTTTGTCACTTGCAGGATGTTTACCTTCTTTTCAATGCACCAAATGCATTAACTCATTTTCTTCTTTGTGTAGTTTTCTTCTGTTTCTGTCAGTTTTCAGCCTGACTTTTTTCAGTGATTACCATGGGAGGACATGGTAAACTGCCTAAGCCAGAACTGTCTTGTCCCCCATATGCTGTATCCCAGCATGCTATCTGTTTGTCCCAGGTCAACACTGAGTCCTATGAGCATTCCTCACATACTAACACCTCACTGCAGAATACCCTACCCACAATGCCTTTCAGCAAGCACCTGTGTTTATGGCCTAATACCTTACCCTTTCACCCAGTGGGAAATACAGCTTTATTTTTTTAGTTAGGAGAAAAATAGAAGATAACAGAAAAAGGACTCAATGAGATTTCATAAGAAATTATTGTATGTTTAGGACCAACCTTGGGAGTCATATTTAACTTCGCCTTTTTATGTACACAGATTTGTGCAAGAACAAGATATTTTATAACACTATTGTTAATCATTTGTACCGATCATTCGTCCAGGAGGAGCAAAAAGTGAACAATTTGATTTGTACCGGCCTTGGCCGGTACTGCCTCCAGAAAATAGCCATATGCTTGCACTCTGAAGGCCTTCTCCTTCTCCTTCTCAGCTTGTATATTACCAAACTGACTGCCAGACATGTAAATGGAAGCATAAACAATCTTAAATAATGTTACAAACGAACTTATTGGGTGACAAAGTTTAGATTTAAGCAGTGCAGGTGGTAATAAAATGGCCTGAAAGCCTGACTCAAAGTGATGTCTGGGAGGCTCATCTCTGCGATGGAACATCCTCAAGCCTTTAAATTCTCCTTAAACAGGAGAGAAACATATTCAGGCAAACATTTCAAGTGTGAATCACAAGTGTTTATTGATAGAACTGGTATCAATTCTCACCTCTCATCAAAATGCAAGAATTGGCAAAAAGCTACGAAAACTGTTAATCACACTAAGGCAAACTGTATTTGCAAAGGCCATTTGTGTACAGTATATGTATGTATATGTGCACATATGCATGCCTTACTGTCCTCTTCCTATGAAGTAGGGAAGTAGAAGACTGAAGAATTCTTGGCAAGCCAGAATGCAAGAAAATATTTCTGTATTGAATCTGATTTACAGAACTAAATGTACATTTTCATGTCAAATGTCAAGTTAGTGAGTGAAATTTTATTTTACTCAGGAAATAATAGAAAGAATATGATCTAAGAGCTTTTTTGATACTTAAATGAGAGAAGAGGAGATAAGAGGAAAATGCTGCAGATTAGAAGAGTGATATTGCTTTTTTTTCAGCATAGGACTGCTCTGACTTTGTATAACCTTTTACCCTCCTCCACTAAAGCTGTAAATATGTTTACCTGTCGCTCTGTTGTTTCTCCCACACACCTAAACTCTGACCATTAAATCAAACATGACAGACATCTACAGACTGTCTGTCTCCCTCTAACATTTCTTGCAGTATATCATTAATATGATTCTGTCTGTTTGCCAAGGTGTGGGTGCAGGTGATATAGGAAGGAGGCAGTCGTACCATAGTGTGATGAGGGAGTACAAGGGGTTCTGTACATAGTATGTGTGACTGTGAGGTGTTTTGGATTATCTAATAGGTGTGACTTTACATAAACTTGACTTTACATTACCATAAAGAGTTTCCTCAATGACAAAATCTGTTCACAGGGGTCACAAAAGAAGATACATGTTAAAGAATAGTTCAATATTTTTGGGAACTATGCTTATTTGCTTTATTTTCCCAGAGTGAGATTAGAAGAGCATCCACATCATTGGACAAATCAAGACAAATGCATTATTGCAAAGTTGGTAGTGTGAAGGTTAAATAAATACTATAACACTATATCCTTTATGTTTGAGTTTAATTACCTTGAACATGGACTTTGGCTAATGTGAGGCATCCACTTTTCATTTCTTATGCTCTTAATGTTGGATGTAATTCCCAGTTGGAATTACAGCATGGATGTTGTGTGAACATCATTTGCAAATCAGAAACTGGTAATAATTATATTACATGAACTGGCATAAATATGGAGCTGGAGTTAGCTAGATGTGGTTAGACTGGAAACGGGAAACAGCCTGGCTCTATCCAAAGTGAAAAAATAGACCACAAGCGCTCTTATTTAGACATTGAACCTTGTTTGTTTAACCCACACATGAATAAAAATGTGAACATCACAATTGCTTCTTTTAGGGTAGTTCAACATCAGCAGAATCCATGGCGTTTAGCCATTCATGTAGTACTTCCATGCAGCATTTCTGGCTATAGCATGGGTTGACAGGTATAGTTTGTGAGCACAGATTTTGGTTTTGGTCTCTGTATAGTCGCTCAGTCAAAGCAGTTTAGACAAAGTGATACAACATGTTAATTACTCAGCTGTAAAATTGTTGGTAGGCAACACTCTTACATCTGTCCAGTTAGCTACAGCCAGCATCCGGTTAGCTTAGCTTAGCATAAAGACTGGAAATTGGGGGAAATGGCTAACTTGACTCACTACTACTCACTGCTTAACACATTATAACTTGATTGTTTAATCTTTACAAAAACTGAAGTGTGAAAACAAGTTGCTTTGGTTATGTATCAGACTATTTCTTTACCAGGGGCAGTGACTTCCTGGAGTCTTTTCATCACCATGATGTTGCCAGGCAACCAGCAGAGACTTTAAGAAGCAACTTTGCTTGGCCAAGAAATAGTCTGACTCATAACCCCTCTTCTGTACCTCATGAATAAAGTAATCACAGAACATTTATGTAGTGGAGACCTATGTTGAACAGAGGAAGGTCCCTACCTGCCGTCTTTATGCTAAGCGAGGCTAACCACATCCTGTCTATAGTTCCATATTTGACGCACATACATGAGATTGGTATCAATCTTCTCATCTCTCTCTTGGAATGAATAATGTATGTATAATAATGTATAATGTATTTCCCAAAATGTTTAACTATTCCCATAGAATCTGCACTCCTACAGATTATAGACATGCTGCACCAATGCTGACATTCCTCGCAGACAAAGACTCATTCCATTAAAAAAGTTGATCCATTATGTTTGTTTTCGATGTTCCGTCAAATGTTTTATTTAAATAAACTGGTGTTTTTTTATGGGGCCCAAGAGAGAGAGAGCCTTTTGAATCAGACTCGACCCACCAAGCCACCTTATGCCTTGTAAACCCTTTGCCCGTCTCTTTCGGTGCAGTGATGTCATCGCTGGACAGCCCTGGGTGAGAGACTGGAATGTTAGAGCCTGTTGATTGAGGCAAAGGATTGTGGGTGCTATGTGTGTGTGTGTGTTTTAACATGAGGAATGAAGAGACTGTGCATGTGTTTGTGCATGTGTACACTTACGTGCATGTATGGAGGTTTTGGTGCGACACTACTGTGTGGAGGCTTGTCTTCAGGCCAGCTGTGAGCGGGGGAGTGTGTGTCACTGCAAACTCACAAAGCTAAATAACCTCTACTCACTTAGAGGCACAGATACATATACGGGAGGATGAATATGTTATTGTGGTTGAACGCAGACTGTTTGGAGTCATAATGGATGATCATGGTGGGAACATGGGAGCCTCCAGTGAGGGATTCATTACACATTTAGTTCCTCTTTAGGAGAGAATTAGCCTAAATATTTGATCAAGTGGTTTGTGTTGTCCTTAACCCAAATTCTGTAGTGTGTAAAAATACTGTTCCCATGACAAATGACTGAAATTTAGAAATAAAGTAAAGGTTATGGGATTTTGACCTTATTGGAACGTCTCACTCGCTATGCCCACAGTCTGCATATGTTTCTTGAGGCGGAGGTCTATGAGAGAGGGAGGTGGTGGTACAAGTCCTGGGAGCCCCTCTGCCTGAGCAACAAGGTTGTTTTCATAAAAAACTGAATAACAAACCTCTGGCCTTGTTGGTGGTGAGAGGGGCATTTTTGAAGTGACACAGGGGGCTCTTAAAGCCAGTGATTTATTGCTGGACCTATGGTAGGGGGCAAGGAACGAGAAGTACCCACCCTGAGTGTAGCAGGTGTGGGCTGAGTAGTATGGTCATCACAACTACAAATGGAGGGGGCAGGGACTGAACTAACTTTAAGGCAACTAAATGTTATGTAGGCAATTGTGGAACATTTGTTTTACTGCTTGAATGCGCAGTATGGTGGATAATTTAAAGCGATAACAAGTGGTAGAGCAAAGACAACCATTACTCTTCAGGAATCAATATGGTGACAGTATTATCAACCGCTCTGCTGTGTGGCGTTTAGGCAATACTAACAAGCAATTGTCTTATCAAGTCTCATTTGCCTTATTTGCTTATAATGAAAAAATAATCTCAGTGCAGTGCATGTCAACCCATAAAAATTGTAAAAATTTATTTGTTTCAAAATTTTGTAGAAATAAGGGTTGGTACTTACTTTTAACAAAGACAGAATAATCCAAATGGTGGTGCTAGCATCATGGAAAATGACACTTCTCAATTCTTGAAAATCCTTTAAACAATTTTATTTGTGACAGAAAATGGCAGTACTGGTCTTACAACACTGGCAGATTGTTTTTTGTTTTTTTTTAACTTATTTTGGGAAAATAAGAATAGGACTCAATAACAGAAAGACATACAGCTATGGTTGCAGCTTGTGGGCTGTATTCAGTCGTTGCAGGGCTTTTACTCAAATGCTAATGTAAGCATGCTAACATGCTCATAATAACGTTACTAACATTGTTTACCATGTTCACATGTTAACGTGCTGACATTTAATTAACACCAAACACAAAGAACGGCTGCATGAGACTGGTGGATCAAATACTTTTAATATGTGGTCATAAACCAAAGTTTTGGACAAATTTAAATTTTGATGGCACTAAATGAAAAGTTGTTATTAGGTATTACAGTTCATCCTGAGGGGATCATGAATGTCTGAACAAAATTTTACTGCAATCCATCCAATAGCTGCCAAGACATTTCACGCAAAACCCCATATAGTAGTGCTACGGGAGAAGTCAGCGAGATTCATCCTCCGGGCAACACAAACGTCTGTACAAAATTTCATGGCAATCCATTCAACCGTTTGTTGAGATATGTCGGTCAGGATCAAGAGTTGGGCCAACAAACCTACATTCCCATCCCTAAAGCATCACTAAATATGTCCTGCTGTGGCAGTGTCCATGCAACCACAATTCGTGTGGTATAGTGATTATTATTCCTGACATAGTTTGGTGTTTCTTGCTTTACTGCTCTCCATTGTTCCTGCGGGTTAGTTCAGTGGGAACTAGGGTCAGAGAAGGAAGGTCAAGGTTCGCTGTTCTGGGCAGTGGGGTAAAAGTTCAAAATAGTAAAAGTCTAAAAAGAAAGAAGCTGATCACACACTTGTTGAAAAGCAATGTAGGTATAACCCTGATTTACTTCTTGTTCTCTGAAAGGATCCCCCGGTAACTAGATGCCCCTCGGTGACATCATGAAGAGGTAAATATTAACCCAGCGTGAGATCAGATTCTGGTATTTTTCAGTATTTGGGTAATGATGCAGCATAGGGACGCTCTTTTTTTTTTTTAAGAAAACACTTGTTCCATGGCCGAACAGGTAGGTAATATACCCATATCATATCAATCCCATATTGGTGACACTGATTAAGGGATCACTCATATTTTTAGGAGCTTTCTGGCAGAGCTAAATTCCACAGTGCACTGTCCCTACCGGCGAGGTGACATGGACACTTTCCGATGTTTACTCCTGTTTGCACTGCAAATTCCAAGATTGCCTCATGGTGAAGAGGGAAGAAGTAAGGAATGTGGAAGCCTTACAAACTCAGATGTCGTAAACTCATCTGAAAATGTGACAGGGCTATGGGACAGCTCTTGAAATGTTAAAACCAGATTCTTGACGGTGAGTTACTGTGGTGATGGCCTGATTGTCTCTGCTTTATGACTGTAAAATGTAAACTCTGCAAATATTTGTAAATGCATCTACATTTGCCATGCTGTACTGAAGCACAGCCAGTGAGTTGCTGGGACCCCATAGGCCTTTAGACAACATGTGCATGCATACACAATACACAAGCCTACACAATTTGAAGAGCGGAGGTCACAGAAAATAGTCTGTGAAAGTTGGTGCCTAAGAGCAAGAGACAGTGATAAATAGTAGACTGGGCACAGACTGCTCTGTAAGCTACAAATACGTCTGATAAGAACACTTCATTAAGAGTAGCGCATTTCCCCACACTGACATGTATACTTGTACTCTGTTCAAATACAATTCTGTCTGTCATATACTTGTTTGGACTATTAACAAGCAGTATTTATAGTACAACCAAATTAGTGTTTTTGTTCAGCCGCTAAGTGGTGCTCCACTGGAATGCAAAAACACAAATACCTAGTGTAACTCTCATCAGGGGTTCTGGACAATATCATGCATAATACGCATCATAAACTTTCTCAGGGCACAGAGGAGGTTTGCCAACTGGTGGGAAAACAAAGCCACTCTATCTTATGTGCTGTGTGCAATTCTGTGTTTGGATAAGTGTGTGTATGCACGAGGGCTAAACATGTGGGTGATCTGTATGTGCATTCGTGTGTGGATTCTGGGGTAGTTGTGCTTGCTGTGTATAAGTCCCAAGTTGGGAAGTGACTGAGCTACGTTCTTATTTTATTCTCATAGAGCAGGGAACAGCACCATGTGTCTGCCACATACTTCTAATCCTCAGGCTGCGGCCATGTGGAAGACAAACTGTACAGCTTTAACTCTCAAATATGATAATAAGCTGATTAAAACTCTCTCAGAGTCCTTCATGACTGCAGAGCAAAATGAAGAGTCTATGGCACAAAGTCCTTCAGTCTTTTCTTGTTCAGAACTTAAAAATTCTCTAAAATTTCTCAAGTATGCACTACATTTTAAGTCTTATAGAGCATCTTATAGGTTTTCTTCATATCCAAAATTTCATATTTTAATCACATCATCTATTTTTCAAAAAGGCCTTAAAACTTAATTTGGTGTCACAAACCTTGACAACTGCCCGTGTCTGTATCAATTCCTTGTCTCTTCACACACAAAAGTCAACAAGAATTGTCTTTATATTTGCTATTTATTTTGTAGCTGTTTGATTAGTCCCTCATACTTGTTTTATAAAGTTAATTTATGCTGTGCACTGTATGTGATATACAAAATATAAAAGTATATGTATGAAATCTGTATGAAGGCAGCCAGAATATTATGATTTGTCCTGA
The DNA here is from genome assembly GCF_963924715.1 of Thunnus thynnus. Lineage (NCBI taxonomy): Eukaryota > Metazoa > Chordata > Actinopteri > Scombriformes > Scombridae > Thunnus > Thunnus thynnus. Next base: position 23,733,984 of record NC_089527.1, read on the forward strand.
TATAAGGATATTTAAATATTACATATATATATTCATATATTTATTTGTAAATAGTGTAAAATGTGTAAAAGTCTTACGTCCAGCTGACCAATGTAACTCCAATATTTCTTCTACTTTTAGCTCTTGAGAAACATATCTGGCGCTGCTAAATGGTACACCTTGTTCACCAACTAGTTGCTTTTGTACACATCATAGTAATGAAAACAGCTGCTTACTGCTGCTGGAAACAAGGCTGATGAGAGTGAACCAAAATAGTAAAGTTACATGAAACCAAAACAATGAGCTGAAAGACTCTAAAAAACTTGGTAAAGCTGGGAAATACTGTCAAGTCGGATAATAATTATTTATAGGTTCTCCTCTAAGAGTGACACCTTTCACATTACACATAGTAATTTTGTCCTTTGTTAATATGAAAATATTGATTCATGCAGCTTTAAGTTAACTATAAGTCGTGGACTTCATCAAGAACAAGAACAAACTGAATGCTGACATGAATCAAAGTAGGGCGTGTGATAGTCTGGGAATAACAGGACTACATCTGTACGCAGGGTCTACTTTCACGTGCAGCAGTATACAGTACAACAGGTGCAAAGCGGCTGGTGAGAGGCCGTTGTTAGGCCCATTGAGGCTTCATTAATGGAACAGGAAGAGAATTGAAGCACGAGGGCAAACACACACAACTCATTACCCCCTGGCTATCGTGTACCTTTCACACCACAACTCAAAGTGTGTGACTGTGTATGTGTGAGAGCGAAAGAGTTTGTGGTGCATTTATTGCATTTATATGAGTTTTGTGTTTGAGTGGGCGGGTAGAGAACAATTACAAGCTAAGCTCCATAGAGATGAAAACTGCATTATAGTATTTGAACTGGGAGTTGTGGATTACATTACATACAGTACACTTTCTCATTCAAGTGAATTGGAAGGTGTGTCCAAACTTTTGACTGGTACTGTATATAAACATCATAGTTATGTAGCTTCAAACTGATTACCTCATTAATGAAGGACGACTTTAGAGCATTTTCACACAGATAATATAGAGAGACTGATGTTCCTTACTGTGTTGCATACATTCAAACAGCAACGAAATTTGTGAGACCACTGAGAACATCATCGCATCATCACAAAAGACTATCAATCCTCATTTAACAAATCAGGCCGGGACCAGTAAGTTGACTAAACTGACACTTGGCTGTTGGAGATGGAACAGGGCATCCACCCTTTTACACCACTGTGTCACTTTGGAACCGCATGCACCCACTGCCTCTCACACACACGCACACTTTAAGCCACCCTCAGTCACGACACAGTGCTGGCCTCTGTTCTGTATCTAAAATCGTGAGAGGAAAGAGCAGGGCGATTTACGCAAAGGAAATAAAAGAGAAGACACAGTCACAGCAGAGGTACAGTACAGAGAGTCACGCTGTATGTACATAATGTATATAGTTACTGTGCGGACACGTCAGAGTTACTAAGTTGTTGTAGACAGGTGTCAAAACTGCCCTGGAAAGTGTCTGTCATCACACCCAACAAAGAACCTCAGAGAAAAAGAATATTTTTAGTCTGTGGCTGAGACTGAATGCTCCTTCTAAAGTGCTCATCAGACGGCTTTTCACCACATTTAATGCCGACTCAATTTTTCACACTTTTGCTATGACAGGTATAAAAGCATGGATGTTATTTTTCCTTCTGCTTTTAGACGAATACAGATGCAAACTCACATTGATGGATGATCCTCACATGATTGAAAGAAAAACTCTGACAAAAACTTTCTATGAGTTATTATAAGTATACAGTATGCAGTGGGGGAAGACTCAAATTACACAACTGAAAAGAAAACACACTGTTATAAGTGAGAGTGCTGGAAATTTTACTTAAGTAAAAGTATGTAAGTATTAGAAGTAAAATACAGTACATTACAGTATATGTACTGTAACAAATGTATCGGTACTATTTCTGAACTGTGGCAACTTCAGAGTTTGATAGCAAAGCATCATTTGTCTTTAGTTTATCTCATATTTTGAACAGTAAATATTGGTCTATGACATAACTTAAGTTTAAGCACAACAAACCATAATTTATTTCCTTAATCTTGTTGATTGCAAATTTTGAATTTTAAGTCAGTTAAGTAATGAACATCACAAATGTCACATTATTTATCACCCCTGAGCAATGGTGGAAAGTAACTAAGTACATTTACTAAAGTACTGTACTTAAGTATAATTTTGAGGTACTTGTACTTTATTTGAGTATTTCTCTTTGATGCTACTTTATACTTCCACTCCACTACATTTCAGAGGGAAATATTGTACTTTCTACTCCACTACATTTATCTGACAGCTTTTCAGATGAAGATTTGACACAATTGATAATATAACAAGCTTTTAAAATACAACACATTGTTAAAGATTCCAACCTGTTTCCAACCTTTTTGGCTTTTGACATTTTACATAAAGCAGTGTGTAGTCAGGGTCACATTTCAGATGTCTATGAGTTGTTAACAGCTCCACCAAATAGTGATTTTTCCCTCTAAATTTCTCACATGGTTTAATTTCAATAAATGTTCAAATGATCCAATATTTCAGCAAAAATCAAAGATTAGAAAAAAAGTCCCAAAACTGAAAACAGATTTGTGTATCAGAACTTTGTTTTGTCTTCTTTCCTCTCCCATTAATCATCTCACGACCCCTGAGATTTATCTGGTGACCCTTTGGAGGGGCCCGACCCCTTGGTTGGGAACCACTGGACTAAACTAGCTAGCTGTATATAAAGTAGTTGAAACTAGCTCCACCTCCAGCAGCTAGAACAGTAACATGCTGCTCTAACACTGATGCTTCAGTATTAATAATCTAATGATGTCATATATAATAATATATCAGTCAGAGGGACCAAAGCACTACTTTTACTGCAATACTTTAACTACATTTTGCTGTTAATACTAATGTAGTTTTACTTAAGTAGGATTTTTGATGCAGGACTTTTACTTGTAATGGAGTATTTTTACACTGCTGTATTGGTACTTTTACTTAAGCAAAGGATCTGAGTGCTTCTGCCACCACTGCCTCTGAGTATGCATACATACTATATTTCTGCACACGCTTGTTTGTATTATTTATTTTAGTCTGTTTGGCCTGTAAATGTTTAAGAGTTTTTTCCCCAGGTGTGTGCCAGGACAGGTGAACTTAAACAGCCAGTCCAGTGTGTCTCATACACAAGAATAATGAATTACTCTGCTATTTACTGCTTTCACAGACCTGTACATCACAACATTATAATGAGGGGAAAATTCCATCTGTATCATTGTCATCCATCTATAAATTAGCATTGGCATAACTTTTCAGGAGGTTATATTTACTCTCACTCTATACCTCCCTCCTTTTCTTTCCTCCTCTCTCTCTCTCTCCCACCCACCCACCCGAGTGGCTCCACCCTACAGCAGATATAAGCTGTGTCCACAAGGTGTGCATCTGTTATGAGCACATATCCCAGGGTTCCCTCTGTGTGGTTGTCTGTCTGCCTGCTATTCTTTCTGTGGGTCTGTCTTCAGTGATTATTTCCCCATAAACGGCCACTCACAAAGGTAAGCACTGTACTATTCTCACTATATCCACTTGATTTTAATCTCTATTAGCAGTTTATTTGTGTGATTTTTACTGCTTATATACATAGTACAGCTGAAAGTTATCTCACAGCATGTTGTTTTATTGTCTATCAAGAATTGCTTGTGCACTCCGTTAGCTCAGTGTCCAGTGTTGTTCCACTACATACATATACATCCTTTAAAAAGTTGTGTTTGAACTGGATGAATTGTTGATCACAGACTCACTGCAACATACAAAAAAACTTTTTTTTTTAATTCAACGTGACTGTCAATATACACTCTCATGTATAATGTACATTTTAGTCCAAAATCAGTTGTTTGTTTTTTTCTGAGGGACAGAATTTAAGTGATTTAGTTTTGGGCAGCCGTGGCATCTCATAGGCCTCATACATATGGTTTTTAGCTATGGCATCATTTCTGCACATCATCATCCTTCAGAGAAGCAGGCAGAACAGAACATCTTCCCAGCTATAGAGTGGAGTTTTTAGGCTGCTATCTGAACGGTATCCCTAGTTAAGCTGCTTTCTCTGGGGCTCCAGAGAGCTGAAGTCTGCGCTACATCCCTCTATGAGAGAATGCCTGTGCTGAAAGCAAATACACATTCAAATGTGTGTGCATGCAGAAAGCTGAAGCCAAACTGTCAGATGTATGTGATGGGGGCAAGAGCAGCAGTTTGGTGAGAAGAGACTGCAGAGCAAACACCGTCTCTGGCTCTGAGCAGCTCTGCCTCTCTGGCCTGATTTGCTTTGTAATGCTCTTTCTCTGAAGTTGCTCGTCAATTCGGTGCCTTATCAGTCACAGCAGCAATTAAATGATTTACTTATTACAATATTAAATCTTCATGATCTGGATATAGTCAGGAGCACTACTCCTGATCAGATATTCAGGACGGGTGCACAAACTAAGCAATGGATCTGAAGTTTCAAAAGTCGAGCCTGAGGGATGACATATTTTTGTTTCAAACTTTTTGAAGCTGAAATACAGTGTTTTGTGAGTTTTCAGAAAATCCACACAGTTCTGCCTCACAGATTGATGCCTTATATAGAGACCACAATTCTTAAGTTGCGTTAGTTTGAATGAAAACAATGTAATGGAAATGATTTCGATTTTCATTTCGGTGCTGTGGGATTAGCTGTGGATATGTGGCTTCACCAAAGAGCTTCTAGTCACCTCAGGAAACTCATATTAAATGTTTTCTTGATTCTCATGTTATCAGTGCTTTGTTAGGATGAAGATCAGCTCTTTTTTTCTCTTGTTTCATTACTGATACGTAGTTTTGTCTTTGCTCGACTCTGGTGGACTGATTTGTGTGCGTGATGTTCAGGGACCTACAGTGAAATACACATCATATTGTGTGCAAATAGAATCTATTACACGAGGTTCTAAAAGCTTTTACTGTAATATTCCTCACTTTCCTTTTTCCTAATTTTCTACTGATAACAAAATCCTCCTCTGTTCATGCGCACAGTTTATTTCTCTCTCCCTCCACCTTTTGTCTACCTAGCTTTGCACTGCATCATAGTACAAAATCAATGTATTAACCAAGTGTGTGAAAAGTGCTACAGAAGACGAGACCCTCAAATATAGCTGGTCCTGTGCACAAATACATTCAACATCTTACCCTCCTGTATACATTATTCAGCAAACGTCAGGAATGCCTAGAGGACAAAAGGACAAAAGGACCCTATGAAAACCAAGAATGATGGTTGGGTAAAGCAGAGGGGAGGAGGTAAACACTTTGGTCATTTAGCTGCACAGCTGTGGCAGGGTACGTGTGTGTATATGTGTTTGTGTGTGTGTGCGTGCGGAGTAGCTGTATTCCCCTGGTTTGTTTGAACGAGGACATTTGCAGCGTGACTTGAAGAGGTGTTAATTTTACGAGGTGTGCTTTGTGATAAAAGCTGCGTTTAGGGAGCCGAGGAGCTGCAAATGTTTTTCCCTTTCACTGAGAAACCACAACGTCAGTAGAGTTACCAAGATTGAGTGCAAGGGTACTGCTGGCTTAAGTATAAATTTGTTAATGGTTTGCGGTGCAGGGGAGGAAGGCAGAGTGGTTTGCCAAACATGTTCAGTGGGATTTAAACACTAGCTTTTGGTCAGACTGCCTGTTTTTTATCCAGAGGGACAAAGTAAAATCTAATTTGGGTGAGTAAGTGAATATTTTAGGCTCTAGATGCTTTTTTTACACACACAACCATGCCGCGCAAGCAAGGTAAATACACATGCACGTGTGCTCACATAGGAGCACTTTACAGACCAACAGATCCACGTGATCAATACCATTTGACCTCCCGTATCTCATCAGTGTTTGACTTTTTCTGTAGTTCCTTTCCTTGGTCTGTTTGCAAGGTAGTTTAGTCTTGCCCCCTAACCTCCATGGCAGTCGGCAAGGTCACTGAGTGGCTTCAGGTCACTGAACCGGGATGTTTCCAAAGGGAGAGAAAGGGCAGCGAGGGCAAGCACACAGACGGAGACATAGAGGAGATAAATGAGAGTGAAGATGGTGCCAAACAGACGTTGCTCTGTTCACACAGAGACAAAGGGAGATGGTGAGAAGAAAGCTGTCTGTATCTGACAGAAGAGAGAGTATAGACAGATGTGTCTAGAGGAATGGGGATAGTCTACGCAGAACTAATATTTCTATCTTATTCTAATGCTTGGGAGGAGAGATTAACAAGTGCTTTCGAGGAAGAACGTTGCACACTGACTCCTCAGTCTGTCAGCTGACCTCATTTTCATCTGTCACTGTGTGCGTAGGAGTTGGTGTATGCTTTTATGACAATATAAAACCAGGTGTGTTTCCATAAGTGAGGAATCAGCCAACTGCCACTCTCATTTATTATCTTTAACTCTTCTCTATTTCCTGTCCTACATTGTTAGGTGCAAAGGAATTAATAACATTTACATGAATTACATTGTGCAGAGCTTCATATTTTTGACACTAGCAATATGATCGCAGCCTGCCTTCCTTTCTTACTCCAAAATAATATCTCATCCTACATTACAGAAATAAATTAAAATATTTATTAAATTTCTCCTAAATCCAAATATGACTCTTGAAACTAACCAAATGCTCCAGAGATCAGTGTTACACAGACCTGTAGTATGTTTGGAGTTATACAGTATCTCCACAATATAATAATTACACCCTTATTACTATGTTTAATGATAGCACTAATAAGCATCATATCATATGCAGAAAATAAGTCATTCCTAAGCAAACAAACTTGCCTCAATAACTTTCAGTTTTCTCTTTTAAAAAATGTTTTAAATTTGAAACTTTTTTGCAGTGAATAATGTTTGAGGCTGCCTAATGAAAATATCTGTGTTTAGTGTTCCCTCACTATCTCCTTCCAGCATGTAATGGTAAATCAGAAGTATTAAGGAAGCTGGTGTTCATTACAACATACTGTAGTTTTGATAGCCTTATTCTTTCTTTACACATTTGTTCAGGAGGGTTGCACAGCTGCTGCGGTTTTAATGAGATTCTGGTGATCGAAGCTTATATAAACCTCAGTGGCCAACACCTCAACTTCCGCAGGGTGAAGGAAAAGTCAGCAAAAAACAACAGCTTATAGACATATGATGCCCATGAGTCCTTTCTCACGTTGCACACCTGATGGACAATTTACTGTGTTTCGTTTATGTAAAATGTCAAAAAGATGGACATCTGGAAGTAGTCGGGAAACAGAGGCACACGCACATACACACACACACACACACACACACACATACACACACACACACACACATACACACACACATACACACACATATACACATACATAGTAGACTACTTTGCTTATTTTTGAGACTGTCTGGGCCAAGCAGGACATGCTGAGAGCTTAGTGGTGTATGACCAGCCACACATGATTCTGGCAGCAGATGTAGCCGCATGTCCCCCTGGGCTAATTTATTATATATTTAATTTCAGTGACAGAACTCACTCAAGGTAATGAGATGTGGCAGGTGTGAAAAGTAGTGCATTTCATTTTATAACCATATATTTCTTTTTTTTTTTAGGATTTTCTTTATATACTGACTGATTTATAAGAATTTAAGAATATATTACTGAATATTCTACACATATGGTAGCATCCATAACCTGAGCAAATTTGCAATTGTTGCCCCTAAATGGGCTTGGGAAAAAAAAATCATATACAGTGCAATAAAAGAATACATGCAATACACAAGTAATAGGACTTTTTCTATCGGACAACTTTCATCATTTTGACTTTCCCTAGGAAAAGTGTTACTAATTGATATCACAATACTAGGACCCTGAATGTGAAGCAGTTAAATGGAATTCAGCCATCATTATTTTTATTATTTACATCTGTGCTAAACTGGTAAACTCCTACTGTGACATGTCAAAATGATTTTAGAATTTTTTTTTTAATACATGTACCATTCATTCAGAGAAAGTCATCTGATCACCCATGAATACATGCCTGATCATTTTTTTAAAACAGCTTCAACTTGGTGTTAAAATGGCCCCAGCTGTGATCTATAATTGCACAAATAAATGTCCATTGTTCTTTTTTCTACAATCTCCTCTGTATGTGTGCATGTGTGTCTCATAAGCAAACCAGTATGGAAACATGTGTGAAGTGCGTGACACACTGATGACATCTGCCTGGCATGAAAATGTAAAACACGGTTGCTGTTTCAGTTTAGTCACTGTTACAAACCACTGCTTGTCAGAAAGTCATCATGTGGAGTTAAATTGATTTTGCACCAGTGTGTGGAAAAATTAAACTGTAAATCCTACAAACGTGAGAAACTACTCACAACACGCTGCTCACGCCATGTCTGCACACAGCTGTGGCACGTTTACTCTATAAGTGACTTCATGTCTGCCATCTGTGTGGATACAGATAGAGGGAAGACACTGGCGCTTAAAAATAAATTGAACAGGTGTAACAAGCTTCTTTGCAGTCACTTTGTTGGAACTACAGCCTTCTTTTTTTGTTTTCTCTAATAACAAGTTAAGATGTGGAAATTGCTGGTTAATGTTTATGTCAGAGTCTGAAAGTGACCCTACTGTATGAATAAGTCACTTGGGAGGTAACACTTATGTTGAATAATGTGTTAGAGAAAAGCACACCAGGTAAAGACAGAAGGTGTTTCCATCACTATGTGATCACCATGACGACGTTATGGTGTTGCTATGTGACACTGAACAGACCCTCGTTGTTCGGTCCTTCTGATCTGTAGTCGCAAGTTTTTTGTCAGAATATTTCCACCCCTTTAAAAACACACACACGTACTGACACTGAGCTGGGACCTTCCTACAAGCTAGTGAAACTGTCACATTTATTTACTTAAACCTTTTTATGTATGTATACACGGTCATGTTTGGGCACACACTTACATTATGTATCATTATGTATCATGTGTTATTTCTAATGTGTTGGATATTACTGAGGACCCTGTTGTCTCTTTGCTTTTCTGAAATCACTAAGAAAGCTTATTTATAAACTATTATACCATTACATTATTATGTCATTTACATTTTCTGTTAAATAATAAGTTTTAGGCTGGCCAGAGAAAACATGGTCAACATTGCTTTTGTCATCTCATCTCAACTGTTTGGTGATTTTGTTAGGAAAGTGTATTTGTCAAAAGTGCACTGGATGCAGGCTTCCCTCAGTGCCATTATTACTAATATTTTTGTAATAATTGAAGCATTTTTTAAGGAGATACCTAATGATAAGCTATTCCCTGCTACCATGAATATGGACCAAAGCGGCAATATTTCACACACATAAATTTTGTGTTTTGATAAAGTTGTGAATAAAATAAAAATTTGAATTATCATATTATCATTGTATTGCCATTATCCCAGTAATGACAAAAATGAGATGTTGTTCATAATTAAATCAAAATTGTTCGGCTGTATGATCTGACTGTCTTGTTATAGTACTTCTTCTGTTATAATAATGAAAGTGTCTGTGTTCGGCATGCCAGTAGATAGTTGGTGAACATTTACACCTTCCTCACGAAACCTCAAAACACTCATAGGCTCTGTGACACTTTTGCTGGATTTCTGGACTCTGAGTGTTTGTTGGCAAAAGTGTGTCTGAATATTTTGCCCTGACAAATGTCTCAGGATCAATGCACCTCTTTCTTCTAACGCTCACCACCCAACTCTTAGAGGTCTTTCATTTGTTTCCTGCTTGCAGTATACATGCAAGTATATGTGTCACCCTCTGTAAAGAACTATTGATGCTCTTTGTTGGTACAGAGAAATTAATTTTAAAAATTACTATACTGATGATAAAGCATTTTAACTAATGTAAAGTGTCTTTGAGTACCCTGAAAAGCACTCTATAAATAAAATGTGTTATTATTATTAACCATCCATTTGCTAATTTATTTAGTTAGATGTTATCTGAATGTGTCTTCCATAACTGAAACATCTTCAAGGCTTGTCTTGCCTCTGTATATTTCTATTATCACTCTATCTCTATTAGCTTGTATTGGCCTCCATAGCATGGAAATCTAAACTAATCCTCACACATAGAATGGGAAACGCTTGATGCTCAGTTTAGCCTGTGACACACCTCACAGTTAGAGAACAGTGTAATACTCGTCCGTTCCCTCCACTTATAAATTGTCTGTAGATCTCACAGCTTCACATTGTTGATGAGGATACTGGGAACAGTGGGCAAACATAAATTCCATCTCTCATTGGGAAAACTCAGTGACATTATTCTGGGCTCTTTGGCATGTCTGACTTTTGCCACCATAGAAACTGGGTTAGCTTCCTTCAAAGGCCAGCTCTCATCAGGGGAGACAGTGGCATGGTCATGTCAAAATCACCAGTCCACTGAGAAAAGGTCAAAGATCTAAAGAGCCGGTGATGGAGTGGACAGTAAGGATATGGTTTGGGATTTGAATTAGAAAAACCTCACATGAGTTGGCTATAATAAAAATGGGAGTGATCGTGTGTTGAACCTGGGTGGAGAGTGTGGCAGGGGATGAGTAGACTGACACTGAGATGGAAATATCAGTTGTAAAGAATGACAGAATAACAGAAGTAAACCACTCAGAGGAGCAGCTGAGGGCCTTATTCAATAACTGTGGAGCCAAAGAAAACCCCTTCACCTTGCAGAAAGCTTAGGGGATAAATAATGGGTGTAAGGCATATAGTCTGAACTGCACAGCTGGACCGTAACTCTGTTTGCTCAAAAATGTACTTGTTCAGCCAGACATCTGAATGCAGGCCAAACAGAGAAAAAAGACATCAAGCAGGCATTGTCACATCAACGGGTTCTTCCTCACTGGTGTTTAGCTGAGAGGACAAGCACTGTTTTGAGGTTTGAGGGGGGAAGTGTGTTGTTTGTACTTCTGACAAGCACTTGTAGGAGGCTGATATTTCTTATTACTGCTGTGCACCTTCTAGTCTCATCATCTCACTTGACTTTTAATGATGATTTTCATTGTCTGTCTGAATACATTGCAGTAATGCAGATAAAAAGAAAAAAAATAGTGTCAGGCCATTAATATATGTTCTTGCATATTCTCCATTCTCCTGTCATGCATTCAGGCCATGTAAATCTTATACATCATGTATGATACATTATCCGTAGACAATTACGACTAAATTATTACACCTTGTAATAATATATACATCAGCATAATGGCACCTTTGTGTTGTCATTTAGGTGGTAGGTAATTGTGGCAGTGGTATTTAAACAGTTTTCCCAAAGGCATCACATTTTTTCTGCTCAAAATTTGTTTTCTAAAAATTCTTGCAGGGGAAGTTTCAGCCCAACAAATTGACATCAGTATAAATGTAATATTCTGTCTGGTATTTACTGTGGCTCCCTCTTGTGGACAACTGTACTAACTACAGTTCATCCATGCTTAGCCTGTGAGTGCTTAGTTTGTGGTACAGATGTCTACTTTAATCAAATGTAAATGGTATACACTTAAAGGACCCATTTACTCCTTTAATTTGATCTATTTTGATGCACCAATACCGAAGTTGAGCAAAGAAATAGCCCAATGATTCCTGACATCTATGACAATATTACATAGTTGACATGCTGCAAGCACACATTCTAAGTGCAACTGAAAAACCAGTCCACCTTGGCATTGTGTAGTTCCAAGGTAAATGCAGCAGAGGGAGACAGAGTGTGGCCTCCTTTTGTCTGCACTTTGCAAATGAGGCCATACACTAGACTCACACTTGAAGACATTAATGATATTTCAAGAAATCTTAGATTGATACTACACCAATGTTGATGATCTAAAAGGAAAAGGATCTAAATACATATTTTCTCCTCTACCTTCTGTACAGGCCTTGGCCATGCCTCCCCTCCCTGCCCCCCTCTTCCTGACACTGCTACAGCTTGTAGTTCTTACTTATGTGAGTGGTGGGGCATACTATGGACACAAGCAACACCCTCAGCCATACCAGCCCATGCAGCACCTCCAACACATGGGCGTGGCCAAAGAAGGCTTTCCCCAGCAACAGTACCATGGCAAAGAGGTGCCCTATATGCAGTATCCCCACTACAGGAAGGAGCTACCCCAGATGCCCATGCTCAAGGGCAAAGAAAATGCTCGTAAAGGTATCAGCTATAATGGTGGACAAGACAAAGGTGAGAAAGTCAACATTTTAAACAAACAGTAACCAACAAATTTCTAAAACATATACATTTAGATTTTGTTTTAGAATGTGAAATGACCTGCTGAAGCATGACAAGCACATGTTATTGCTTATATTGTTTCTTCAAGTGTCAGAAAAGAAATATTTATGGGTAAGTGTTTTTACACCCAACTGTATGTCGATTGTGTGCATGTGTGTGTGTGTGTGTGTGTGTGTGTGTGTGTGTGGCAACCAAACTACCACATTTTGCTCATGTATTTTCAAATTCATCAGTTCTGGTTGCTCATTTCTCACAGGTCAGACAGTCCCCAGTGGTGCTGAGGGTATTCCTCAAGGAGGGCAAGGCCCAGCTGGGCCACCTGGACCTGAGGGACCTGCAGGACCTGCAGGACCTGCAGGACCACCTGGACCTCCAGGAAATGGACAGCCAGGACCAGCAGGGAGATCAGGACCTCCCGGTCCACCAGGAGAGCCTGGAGTAGGTAAACCAGGTTTGCCAGGACTACCAGGCAAACCAGGGGGAAATGGTGAGGTTGGACCACAAGGAGAAATGGGCCCAAGGGGTGAAGAAGGGCCAGCTGGACAGCCAGGGCCTCAGGGTCCACCAGGACCACCTGGGCTACCAGGAATAGGTAAACCAGGTGTACAAGGATTGCCAGGCCAACCAGGACCCAAAGGAGAGCCAGGTCACAAAGGTCTGCCAGGACTACCAGGATTACCGGGACCCAAAGGAGACAAAGGAATGGGCCAGCCAGGACAACCTGGTCACAAAGGGCTTCCAGGGCCCCCAGGACCTGCTGGCCCAAGAGGGCTGCCTGGTTTTGGAAAACCTGGGTTGAATGGGATGCCAGGCCCACAAGGACCACCAGGAGAGAAAGGTCATCCTGGAGAAAAGGGACCAGCTGGGCTACCTGGTGAAGGAGGAGAGCCTGGCCCACCAGGTCTACCTGGCCAAGGAAAACCAGGTCAAAATGGCCTGCCAGGACAACCTGGATTACCAGGTGGGAAAGGTCATCCAGGACCACCAGGCTTGCCAGGAAAGCCGGGACTGCCTGGATTTGGTAAACCAGGACTCCCAGGACCAAAAGGTGATAAAGGTATGGGTGGGCCACCTGGACCTCCAGGACTGAAAGGAGATAAGGGCCATGGAGGACTACCTGGTATGCTTGGACCCCCTGGACCAAATGGTCCTCCAGGTCCTCCAGGCCCTATGGGACCACCAGGAGGTTTAGGTGCACCTGGTCCAAAAGGGGACTGTGGAGAGGGAGGACCTAAAGGGCTTGATGGAGCCCAGGGTGAAAGTGGTCCCCCTGGGATACCTGGTAAGGATGGTCTGCCTGGGGAACGTGGAGAGCCAGGTCCAAGAGGTCCACCAGGACCGAGTGGTCCAAAAGGAGACGGTGGGCATAAAGGTCTACCTGGTCCCCCTGGTCCTCCTGGAATTCCTGGGCCGAAAGGACTCAGTGGATTACCTGGTGAAGTGGGACCCCAGGGTCCTAAAGGAATCCCTGGAATGGATGGTGCAGCAGGACCAATTGGGCCTCCTGGTCTTCCTGGGCCAAAAGGAGATAGCGGCCAACCTGGTCCACCAGGCATCACAGGAGAGGGGAGTCCAGGTCTTCCTGGTCCCATAGGACCCCAAGGGAAAGAAGGTCCATCAGGACCCACTGGACAACGTGGTCAGCCTGGCCCTCCTGGACCACCAGGCCCACCTGGATTACCTGGTCTGTCTCCTGACATGGCTGGAGTGCTCTCTGAGATGGGCCCTGGACTAGATGGTGTTAAAGCTGGTGGTTATGGTAAGAAGAAGTATGGAGGCACTGGGGCAGAAGTCATGGGTGCTAGTGGGTTGGAAATGCCGGCATTCACAGCTATAGCAACAACCCCCTTTCCACCTGTGGACACTCCAGTAGTATTTGACAAGCTCTTGTACAATGGTCGCCAAAACTACAACCCCCAAACAGGAATTTTCACTTGTGACATGCCTGGCATTTATTACTTTGCCTACCACATTCATTGCAAAGGAGGTAATGTGTGGGTGGCTTTGATGAGGAACAATGAGCCAGTGATGTATACATACGATGAATACAAAAAGAGTTTCCTAGATCAAGCATCAGGGAGCGCAGTATTACCTTTACAACCTGGGGACACTGTGTATATTCAGCTGCCCTCAGATCAGGCCGCAGGACTTTATGCTGGGCAGTATGTGCACTCCTCCTTTTCTGGGTATTTGTTATATCCGATGTAAGTCCGGCTTCAGTCTGAGCGGAGCACAAATGGGAGCACGATTTTCTGTGATATAAAACATGATTATTGTCTTTTCATTTTAAAGTCAACAATCTGTTAATCTTGTCAGTAAAGATGAGAGGCCAGGATAAAATATCTCAAGGGAAATCTGAAGTGTGATGTTCTGTATATACAGCAGCTTTAATACTGTAGAGCCATATAGCCCTGTGCAATTTGTTACAGCTCTGAAGATGTAAAAGAATGTGTGAAAAGGCATTCAAAGAACACCTCAAATATTACTTACTTTCATTAGTCAAAAAACATAAGAGTGCAATTTGTAATTACAGTATGTATCAACACATGAAGGGAAAATGAGAGAAAACAAACAGTATAATTCCAGTTACACTATTGCAACAGTGTCCCTGCTCCTCATTTCAAAACTGGCAGCTACCCCATGTGGCAAATAATGTGAAATACAACAGAAAACATGAAGACATATTCACTTTGGTAGGAAATTTATATTTTTTCATGCATACCTTTGTGTAAATACAGTTTTTGTATTGATTGATAATGGCAAGAATGTAAAATAGGAATGACGGTTCATTGAAGGTTGGTATTGTTGTAGTTCGTAGGTGTTTTAGAAGAAAGAATTTTCCGGTTGTGTAGCCTTAATTTTTATACAATCTTGGTTGAATGGATTATTTCTGATTCTCATGAATTCCTAGTGGATTACCTAAATTAGAGTATTTATCTTTTTACCAGTATTGTGTCAATTATGTCACACATGAACAATAATTACAAATGAACAATGTCTAAACTATTATAAGAATTTCAATTAAATGTTATACACTTTCAGTATTGTACCATAAAACTCATAAGGCTGCATTTGTTTTAGCTTCCTCAATAAATGTAGCAGTTTTTCAGGGAAAGTTAGGTAGGGATGAATCAATTTTTTAAATCCAGTGTGGGCACAACTTCAATTACATCTACGAAATGGAAGGATATGAAAGTAAATTTGAAAGTATGTGATGGCACTACATGTACCAGTTATTGGTGTTTCACTGTTAATGGACGTAGGATGGTGTACATTTGGGCAGTGACTACATAAAATTACAATTAAAAGATTAAAATTAGATAATGACACACATGAAATATTACCTTAGCAAATGTGTTGCTGACTGACAATTTCTCCCATGAGTAAGCTTCAAAGAGTAAGAATGTTACGTTAATTTTGTCTTAATGCTTGCTTAGGCCTGCTCTCAATAGCTGTGATGCTGCAGGGGATTTTTAACACATGTAGTGGGAACAATGGGCAAATCAGCTGTACAGGTTTATGGGTGTAATAGTGCTGTAAAGAAACCTGTTCATTTAAAATCACAGAGGTCAAACAACCACATCATTTGGCCCAGAATTGTGAAAACCACTCTTTACACTACATCAAACACTACACCACAGTATATGAAAAACCGTACAGCATTTCTCTGCGACTAAATAAACTGTTGTACTATACAAATATAACTCACACGTGGTAAATGTCAGAAAGCACAGACCCTGCCTGTGAATATGTACAGATGAACAGTTCTACTACAATATAATACTCAACAGGTACTATGCAGTGTTCAAGTCCATCCTGCTGTCGGAAGAAGAGTCAAACAAATCTCTAAAGATTCGATCCAATAACTTTGCATTTGACTTTTATTTCAAAACACATCAAAACCATTTCAGAGGTAAATTGTTACCTGATGTATTCTTACTTACTGTATGCTGATTATATTCTGTTACTGTTTTGTAAGCCAAGATTTTGAATTAGAATCATATGTTACATTTGTACTTGTAATGGCAGTTTCACAGTAACCTGGATCTGTTTCATTAGGATGTCTCGCTGGCAGATTTGCGGAGAATATAAACTAAATTTGCCTTTAAAATGGATCAAAAACAATGGAGTCTAAGTGAGTACTTAGTGAATATTGCAGCAATTCATACAACAATTATGTCAATAATTTATTATTTTGACTGTATGAAAAGACTTTTTCAAGCATGAAAACTTTAAAGGAAAATACATATTTATCCTTTTAACCATGGTGCTAATATTGTCAGTGTAACCAAAGAACTTATGTCTTTATGTTTCACATGTTATTGTTGTCTATGTTGTTTTTTTCTAAATAAAATTTCTTAATTAAAAAACTGCCATTGACATTTTGTATTTCTAAGCTCACAGAAAGCAAATTAAACCCATTCAACTGATGCGGGTACAGTAACAGAAAACTACTTGATTAAATCACTGCAGGAGCTCATCCTCATCCAAGTGTACTGAAAAATGTTGACAGGATTGTCAGGTCATACTTGATCTCGTTCATACTTCCAGTGAAGTGTGATATCATCATGTAAAAGTTTCTTGGTTGGTTGATGACATTTCAGTCTGTTGGAGAGTTGGATGCCAGCAACAATGATAAGGTAATGATAAGGTATGATAAGATAATGTAACATCCAAGACACTGCTGAGTCATTTTTGCTGTAGTTACATCACGTGTAAAAATATCCATTCCAGCTTTAAATTGTTCCCCTCATGATGACTGCATTAACTGGTGGGCAAGAACAACAACATTGACTGCACATCTCAGCCTTCCCTTCATCAGCTCATGCTGTACAATTTATGTCAGTGAAATTATCTCCCACAAGCAAGGCTGTATTACCAACCAGACAAAGTGGGCAAATGTCCCTGAACCAGGCTTCATACTGTACCTCTATGGCAAAGGGTTTGTGCTAATTTAGCTGAGCGTTTGTTTTGTGAATATACAGCACAAACCACAACATCTGACATGGTTAAGGCTTTAAGGTGGGGACTTCATTATCTCAGTTTTGTTTTGTACACACTAAAAATCACTTCTTGTACTCAGTTTGGATCAATATAGCACCAACACAACATTGGTTTAATTTTCCCCAGTAGTAATGTGATATTTTGACCCAGTGTTACACACAACAAACTGTAGCTAAAAACTGCCACAGATTTATTGTTTCTTGTACAAAATGATGTTTATATGACATTCAAAAGACACGCAAGTTATTAACAGTGAATAACAAACTGTGACATGCATGTTTAAAAAGAGCAGAGTAGTTATAAAGATTTAGTAACACAACAGTAAAATAAAAAGTAACACTTATACTGGGTCAAAACAACACCTTATCTTGAGTGGCTGTCTGGGTGACATTTACCCAGTGTTGTGTTAATGCTGTAGTGATCCAAACTGGGTAAAATTTAACCCACTGATTTTTAATGTGTATATTCCTACAGTTTCCTAGTGTGTTTAATAAAATTATCCAGCAAATCAGAGGCTGTGTTAAACAGCCTTAATTAATTAATCCGTCCATTCAATAAATCAAGACAACAAAGTTTAAATCATTAAATGGCTTCTAGGGAACATTAAGCAGTCCTTTCAGTCTGTAGTTCTCGTTTTACATCATAACTGTGACTGGGCGTCAGGATCTCAGCTGTGTGCTGTGAGGAGAGGTGCTGATGCTGCGGTGGGAGGTCTTTAAAACAGAGATCATGCGCATGCGCACAGCTCTTTGCAACATCCATTCATCTCATCTTTTGTTAAAGCAATTTCAAACAACGAGCTTGACAAGAAACACGGAAATACGCATTGTAAGTAAGCATTGTTAGCGAGCTAAATGTAAATCTGGAGATGTAACACTCCACTGTTAATGATGATAATGAAACGGCGTTAACCTACTTTATAGGCTCGTACGTATGTGTCAAAAGGTAATGCTGAATTAGGTTAGCTAGCAGCAGCAGCAGCTAATTAACGCTAGGCTGCTATACAGCCCAACTAATCTGTATTAAATTAGTCCTTTTCAAATCCAGTAGCTGTTATCGCTTTTATATAAAAAAAAGTAGACATAATGGCTGATATCGTGTCAGGTTTTATTTGCTTGACTTTCTTTTCTCTTCCAATAGCATCATTTGATAGCAGTCAAATTGAAAGATGAGCAGGTTAAAATATCAGCTGCTGTGTGTCTAGAACTGAAACAAATATTGGATTAATCTATCAGTCGACTGACAGATAATTGATTGGCAACAGTTTTGGTAATCAAATGCTAAAAATGCCAAATATTACATAGGCCTAGTTCCAGCTAGTAAGGATTTGCCTCTTTCTTTTGTCTTATGTGAAAGTTAATGAAGCATCTTTCGAAATCTGTAATATTTTTGGATTTTTCATTTGTCCGTCAAACAAGCAATTTGTAGACATCATGGTGGTTCTCAGGAAATTATAATGACCATTATTTTGTACTGTTTGACATTTTACAGAACAAATGATTACTTAATTATTTGATTATTGAAATAAATGTTAGTTGCAGTCCTAGTTGTGTTAAGCTTTTCTGCTGGAATACAATTTGTTTTGTTCACCAATAGGTTTTCTCAACATGACATCACGCGTTGGCCCCAGAGCTGTTGGCACCAATGGAAGTGACTTTAAACACAGAGAGAAGGTGGCCCCACATTACCAGATGAGGCAAGTAACTCTATGTTTGATATCAAACTTTTGATATGAATGTTATCTCTGAATAGCAACAATGTCTTCAAGAATCTCTGACTCTCTGTCTGCTATTTGTTTTGCAGTGCTTCCTTGAAGTCAGAGGTGCGCAAGTTAAACATAGTCCATCTTCTGATCTGGCTCCTGGTGGCTGCACAAGTGACTGTCAGCCACTTAAACCTGGTGTCACATGACACAGTGTCCATGCCGTACCAGTGGGAGTACCCCTACCTGCTCAGCATCCTCCCTCTGCTCTGTAGCAGCCTGTCACTTCCAAAGAACAATATCAGCTACCTGGTCATATCCATGATCAGTGCAGGGCTGTTTTCTGTGGCACCTCTTATTTATGGTGGAATGGAGATGTTTCCTGTAGCACAGCAGCTCTACCGCCATGGGAAGGCCTACCGTTTCATTTTTGGCTTCTCTGCAGTGACTGTTATGTACCTAGTCATGGTGGTTGCTGTACAAGTGCACGCATGGCAGTTATATTACATGAAAAAGCTTTTAGACTCGTGGTTCAACGCCACGCAGGAGAAGAAGAAGAAATAATGGCGGAGAGAAAGCTGTGACTGGGCAAAACTGTGTTTTTATCTTAATTTATACATGATTAATGAGTCTTATTTGTGTTTAGTTATTCAGTCACCATTCATCATGGAAAATCATACCTTAGCAACTAGTGCTCTCTGTAAAATAGAGGAAGATTTCAAATTCATCCAGGAATCTGGAGTTGTTGTTTTTACACATGTAAAACTGATGATAAATGTCTAGCTCACACAATCAGGAGTGGCATTAAAGCATCATCAATAAACACAGAATTCAACCACCTCACACCCTGTTCAACACAGAGTCTGGACTTCTGCTTTTTTCCTCACAGAGAAAGAGGTCATTTAGGACCAGGACATTGTTGTCATCTCTCTAAAAATGTCGCCATGATTGAACCGATGTAGAGGTGTTCATACTTATGGAACAGTGACAGCATGAACTGTTCCAACACATATATTTTGCTTAATGTATTTATTAAAGGAAGCAGGTTTGCCTCTGCTGCAAATATGCTGATGTAGTGTCCTTCATTGTTAAGTCTACCTTGGACATTATTTTTTTCAAAATGCATCTAAGCCAGTGGTTCCCAACCTGGGGGCCATTGGATTAATCAAAGGGGTTGCAAGATGATAGGACAGAATAGTGCAACAGAAAAAAAAGATTTATGACACAGAATTTTCTCTTTTTACTTCAAGCTTCATCAAACCTTTGCTTTACTTATTGTAAATTACTGTATTTTATCTCCTTAAGCCTCTAAATGTTATTAAAACTTTTGTTTAACTGGTAGACGTCACAACATGTGACAAGGGGTGCCAGGCATACACTTTGCTTTATTTTAAGGGGTGTGAATGAATGAATGAATGAATTTATTTGATGATTTAAAAACCAAAAAGGGACACAAGCCAAAAAGGTTGGGGATCACTGATCTAAGCCAAGGTGGTAATCACAGTAACTACGTGTATTGTTATGTTTTCAGGTATTCTCCTTCAGGATCAGAAAGCCAAAATGATATATTTGTGTGTATGACTAAAATAATGCATTGTGGACGGAATAAAAAATACATTTTTTCTCTTGAACTTGTTTGAGATTGATGTTTAATCATCTTTACTCTTTGGTGAGTAAATCACAGCGCACTTTGTACCGGATTGTCTGCGGCTGCGCGCAGTAAATGCCACGTACTGGGTGACGTTGACAGCCGAGAGGACACTTCCTGATGCTGGCAGCCGGGTCTAGCTAGGCTAGCTAACAGATTTCATTTTCACAGTTTGGGGAAACCTGTGAAATACAGCGTGGTCAAGTCGTCAGATACAGGTGAGAGGCATCTTGGGTTTGGTGCCAAATCATATTATAATGTAGTTTTAACCACGCAACAGTTTTTTGCAGTCATTGATTGACTGTGTGTGGCTACCTAGCAAGCTACCTATTTAGCGTTAGCCGGCTAATGTTACGCTAGCTCACCCAAACAGGTGTTGGGAGTGATTCATAGGAAGTATTTACAAAAAGATTCACACCACGACTAGCGATTAATCTGTTCTGATTAAGGAAAGTGATGATGTTGCATTACTATATAAAAATTTGTTGGCTTAACTAGCTCTGAATGTTTATTTATGGTAGCTGTTACAAAGTTAGCTACATTGGAAACCTGTTTTTGCTGACCGGTTGCTAACAACGCGAAGTTGATTTTGAGGCAGATTATTTTGAGGTGAACAAACGTTATACAGTGGACTTTTAACTGTATTGCTTTTTTACTTAAAGCATAGTATATAGTTTGTCCTGTCATCGTTGACACTGCAGTGAAACGGCCTAGCAAACTTAATAAGTGAAAGTAACGTTATGTGCGCCACTGACAGATGACTCTGCGATTTAGCGTCGCAGATAAATAATGTGGGAGGCATTTGAAACGTTTGATTACGGTTTACCAATCGTTAATCTCAGTCGAAATCTATTTGTTATCGTAGTTGCTCTGCTAAACGTTAGCTACCACACAATCCTTAGCATCCAGCCAATTATTCATCTGGCCGGGACAGGCAAAGCCGGAGCGTCTCTGAGATTGAATTCACAGTAATATATTGTGAATTCAATCCAACTGGTGACGACATTCGATCGAGCAAACACACACTGATGTACCACAGACAGCAGGCTAACTTGACTGTATAAGATACAAGTTACAGTTAAACGAAATCTGTGAGTTTTAAGAATTACACTAATGATGTCATAAATAATGTCTCATGCATGATCCAATTACATTGCACTTAAAAAGCCACTAAACATAATGGAAAGATTAAATTATTTAATTAAGTGGGCTTGCATTTTGGGTCAAAGTGTGTTATGAGTTCTGTCATAGCTTGGAAGAGACTATGCCACATCACTTGGTGACGTTTGACCCTTAGACTCTGCAGATAAAGTGAAATTGCATTGTATTGCAACTGCATAGGCATAGCCTTGATTGGATTGTCCTCTTATTGTGATAAAGATTACAGTCAGTATAAATTGACCTAAATAAACATGTTACTAACCCTGGGGGGCATAGTCTGATTGTTTAGAAGTGAACATTGCCAAATCAAATCCATTTTCCAGGCTCTGAAAGTAAAGGGCTCTCCCTCTCCCTCTGTCCCTCTGTTTGTAATTGTCAGGGTACCCTCAAGCAAGTCAGTAAAGCTCAGTTATAGTCAAGAGCAGCTGCTAATTTCATCATCACCCGAATGTACTTGTTAATGTAATAACCACATTTTAATCAAAACAATGACTTGCACAAATCCATTCTTACCTGAGGCCTCAGTTTTACTGCTATGATGAGTGCATTTTGTTGTTTTTATGTACTGTGATGATATTAAAGACATATGTTTCATGAAATCCCTTTTTATTTAAGATTTAAACATTCCCATTGTACCTATTAAGAAAAGTTCATTGAAAGTGGAGGAGGTTTTCTGACCAGTTTGAATGATGTTATTTTGTTCCCAAAAATGAATGCACATATAACTGTGAAAAGTTTAGAACTTTCAATACTGAGCTAAATAATCATTATGATTGTAACCATAATCTTGCAACCCTAGTGGTGCAGCATGTCACTGGCATTGCAACATGTAAGGCTGACCACTCTCTAGTGTCCAAACCCTTGATTACATCCCACAGGAAACAGATTACAGAAATATCTGCAATTTTTATTTACAATTGATAAAAGACCTTAGTTATTCACAACCTCCCTAACCAATTTTATAAATAACCATGCAGCTTATCCATACATCCATCTTATCCTTATATCATCCTGTTTGTCATAAGTAAAGTTTATGTTGGAAAGGAAATCCGGGACAGCAGGCTCATTGCTTAATTGGTTGTTTTTAAAACCGCTTCCTCTCTGACCCTGTTAAGTGGTTGGAGCAGAAGAGGTCGGACGGCACAATGAACGGCCAGCTGGACCTGAGCGGGAAGCTGATCATCAAGGCCCAGTTGGGTGATGACATCAGACGCATCCCTATCCATAACGAAGACATTACTTACGATGAGCTGGTGCTGATGATGCAACGGGTCTTCAGAGGCAAGCTGCAGAGTAACGACGAGGTTACCATCAAATACAAGGATGAAGGTGAGTCGGGACACTTGGCTCGGGTCTCCCCTGTCCTAATTATTCTTAAGAGTAAAAATGTCAGTGTTAAATTTTCCCCTGATCAGATTATTTATTGTAAAGTAGTGTGCTGTTGTACTGATGACATGAACATATCATCTGTTCACTTGACCATGTAATTCTAATAAGGGAATACAGGGTTGGGTTTTTTTTTGGTATCGTAATATATTTTCTTTAATAGAGATAATTTGCCGTACAGTGAATCACATGTTCTCTCTTTTCCATTTTTGTAGATGATGACCTCATTACCATCTTCGACAGCTCTGACCTCTCCTTCGCAATCCAGTGCAGTAGAATACTCAAACTGACTTTGTTTGGTAAGATGTCACATTATTCCCTTTCAATTGAACTTTGCTTTGAGAAATCCCACACTTTAAACCTGTAGGTTTTTAAAGTCTTTATTTCATGATAAACTGTACACCAGGATGTTTTTTCATCTGCTGTGATTGGAGATTCATTTACAGCAACCAGTCACTGGAGGGCAGTCTAGCTTATGCTTCTCACAACAACTCTCTGTGTGTCTCCATCCAAGTGAAAGTTGTCTGCCCTCCCTTATGACTAATTTGTGGTGGAATTTCTGTGTGTCACTAAGGGCTGGTTCAGCAGACAAACAATATAGACAGTAGATTGATGCATTCACAAAAGATCTTTATACTAGTTATACTGTTTCTTAATCTTAAATATTTGCCACTTTTTTAGTCCACAATCACCCAATAGCCCTGTAGCTGTGTGACTTCAGATGTAGGTCATAGAAGAATTAATTACATTTTACCAAACAACCAGTTGGGCACACCCGAACATGTCATGTTGATGCCTGTTTTTCTCAGTAATAACAACAAGTTGCATCAAGTGTTGCCATATTTCAGGGTTTTTACAAGACTATTTGAATGCAGTACCTTACTTGGCCTGAATTATAATTTGATCAGTGCTTGAATCAGAATCAAAAAAATGTTCTGTTTCTTGAAAACAAGACGAGCCCAGCAACTACATGGCATACACATGAAGCTAAGTTCTTTAGAAATTTGATCCTTTCCAGACATAAACAGACAAAACAATAAGTACATAAATCACATTCAGCATTAATATTTAGTCTCAAAGTGCATTCTGTCTGCTTTTTGGAAAAAAAACACGATTAAAAGGTTTGTTTTCACACATAAATTATGGGCATGAAAGTAAAGAATGCAGACGCATGCAAAGTTAATGATGAAGTATATTGTACATCATTAATTTAATTGTACTGATCAAATATGCCATCTGGGACTGTTTTTTTTTCAATCACAGCAAAGAATACATGTCCATATAAGGCCATAAACAGCAGAGGGTCAGCATCTGTAAATTTCTAAATACATGTTGATTTTACTAATGAAATGTCCCGGCAAGCTGTTTCTACATTACATGTGTTTTTTGTTCATGTTCATGAATTATTTTATTTCCTGTAAATGTTATTCATTTAAAGGCAGGAGTATGTTACAGTGTTTTGCTATTATATAGCCTAATTGTGTCTCTATTCTGCCAGGATTCAAACTGTGGTTGGGATTTACTGGTATGGCAATACAGGCATGAATAATTGTCAAACTTTAAGACATTAAATCTAAGAAATATTGCTATCAGCTATGAAAATGTGTCATAAGCATAGCACACATGGACTTTAATCACTATAATGTAACAATCTAATCTAGATCTAAAGCTCAATATGACTCTCACAAAGTTAAACATGCAGTAACACACACTCACTCTACTCTTGAATGTGTAATAACAACATGTTTGCTGTGCTGCACTTCCAGCCAGTCTGTCCTCTGGTTGCTGCTATTATCAGCCAGGCATCCGTAAGATGTTTGTTTCTTTTCTTCTTTTAAAAATATTTTACTTCCTCCCAATCGAGGCTGAGCCATGGCTCGTCATCACATGTCATGACCTCACGTGGAACTGATATTCTCCGACATGTGTCGATATTCAAAGCGAGCGAGAGTAGATGGAATCTCATGGCAGCTCGTGTCTCAGGCAATGCCTCATGACCCCGTGCATCTCTGTTCAGCATTATCCACTCAAACTCAAGAAACTTGTGTGAGAAAGGAATGTCCGGCAATTTTCACTCTCACATTTCATTGTTTTGCAATGGAAATTCCACTCCTCTATCACTTAGTATTAGGAAAATGAGAGTTGAAAGTAGTTAAGAGTGACCCGTGTGGTTCAGGTCACGAAGGGTCACTCTGCCAAGTCATAGTACCTTATGAATCATGGAGGTACAGTCCATAATAAACAACTTAATCCTGTGTTTCCTACAGATTTACCTGTTTGCCTGATTGTTTTTTATGTTATTTTACTTTTTAAATATACACACAGTAAGAGGAAAGACAAGCTGGACTACAAGCTGGTGCCTTCCTGCTGAATGTTCCACAGTTTCATTGTTTTGCTGAATGCCTAGCTGGTGGGGTGCAGTGATGATGACGGAGCTCCCTGTGTTGGTCTGGCTTTTGTTGTGAATGGCTTTGCGGACTCAACCATGTGATAGATTATCCCTGTAATACCAGATATTCAGAGTGCAGAGCTAACAGAATTGGGACAGATCATCATTTAATATGCACACATACTTAGTTTAGAATTAACAGATTTTCCAAGTCATTTAACTTAATGATTTGGTGGTTGTTTTACATGATGCATGTTACTGTGTATCACAATGCTGTTTTTTTCAGTTATCTGCTAATGAGATACTATACATTAGGACTGTTTAATTAACTATTAATCAATATTTACCAGTCTAATAGAGTGAACAACACTTGAATATTCATCAGTGTATACAGCCAACAACGATT
This sequence comes from Thunnus thynnus, assembly GCF_963924715.1. Lineage (NCBI taxonomy): Eukaryota > Metazoa > Chordata > Actinopteri > Scombriformes > Scombridae > Thunnus > Thunnus thynnus. The sequence goes on from NC_089527.1 coordinate 23,759,941, forward strand.
TGCCTCAATATGAAGTTCACACATTATTCATACATGTATATTGGGAGCTGTTAGTCCCCTATAAGCATGTATGTGTATTGTCAGTCTGTTAGTCTGTTTACTTTCTCGGGGTGTGAGGTTATGCTGCTTGGTTTTCCTGCCACATTTGGTTTGGTTTACTATCTGCCAGGCTGTTGACACTCTTCTGTATAAGACTGACCCAGAAAGTCTTAATAGCTCATTGCTGCAACTTATTTGTAGACCATGATCTATGTCAACAAGTGGTTCAAGTTAAAGACAGCATTGCCCCAGGTGGGGAATGATCAGAATTAATGAGCTCCATATTCAGTAATGCACAAAAAAGCCCCATTAATAACGGTGCTGACCAGGGGATTGCTGTATTCTGTAAAAGCGATCAGGCCTCGAGCTTTATCCATCAGCCTCCTCGAAGTCTAACACACAAAGACTGTGCAGAGATGGAGAAATGTTTGACTTTGCTAAATCAGTCCCCAAACAGATGACAAACAGATACTTAATTTGTTCCCTTGTGTCCCCTAAATTCATCTCTTGTTATCTTCAGTGAATGGTCAGCCACGACCTTTGGAATCCAGTCAGGTGAAATACCTGCGCAGGGAGCTCATCGAGCTCAGGAATAAAGTCAACAACCTCCTGGATAGCCTGGAGCCCCCCACAGAGCCTGGTCTGGCTGCTACAGCACCTGACAATGGTAAGTACTCCCCCACACATGCGAATACACACACGCATACACGTATACACATTGTAATGCCTTGAGTCTTCTTGCAGTATGTGTGTGCACATCTGCTCTTTGAATTGTTTTAACACAAGAACTCTTAAACCCGCAGTGCAGAACTTTTACATATAAATTAATGTCGGTAACATTCAAGCCCTTGCCCAACGAGTTCACGCAATACTGATTAAGCATATCACTGCCAGATAAATCTCTCTGTACTTCACAGTACAGTTTTTATTCTGGTGTTGGGTTTGACATTCCTGCACTGGCCGGATGAATGCATACTGCGCCTGCTCTATGGTCCAAGCCACCTTCTGGTTAGCTCTCTGCTAACTTGAATGGGGATAAAATAATTTAATCGTGCGGCTCTTCTAGACTTTCCAAATGTTATCGGACCGAATGGATCAAATTCTGATAGTGAGATGAGTCATATCCCTGGGGTTGTGTTACACTTAAAACAATTTATCTACCGTTTTACAGTAGAAACTACTGTAGGCTACGGCGGAGCCTATGATGTAAGCATGTGTCGACAGTGTTTTTGTAATTACTCTCACTGCTAGAAGGGGGAGACATAAGTCCCACACTCCAGCTTTAACTTCTGCCTGCTGATGAAAATTTTAAATCGATAGGTAAGATAAACTTGCTGAATCCACAACAAACATTCTGTCCCATTAGTTAATGGCATGTGTGCACACGAACAGTCCAGATGATTTGATTTCTCTTTTTGTTTTTGTTTTGTTTTTTGTTTTTTTGGGGGGGGGGGATTTGTTTGTTTTTTTAGATCACAAACCTTCTCTCTTAATCCCACAGATGGAAATTGCAATGCCACCTTAACGCTTGTTCATATTCCACATACTCACTGCCAGAATTGTAACATCTGTATCCCACAGATACAGACACAAGAATGAGATAATTGATAAGAGTCAGTTATTGTTGGAATGATTTAATAACTCTTTTCATGTGAATATTTGTCTGGAATTATAAACTGCTTTAATTACATACTGCATATGTTGTAGTTTAGTCCAGTCTGACTATGGTCACTCACCTCCACAGATACCCTTCCCTGTATAAAATCTGATTTTGTGTTTTGTGTGTTTGTAATTCTCTGTGAGCTGTAACTTTACGCAGCTTTTTATTTCTGCCCACTCCCGAGCACGTACATATTCATATGCGATTTGGCTTGAATCAAGGAATGAAGTGGACAGAGGTGATCTGTAGTCTGCCTTTTGGCACCCTGCTCAGACAAACAGGTGGATTTATTTTTCGAGTTATAATCAAGGTCAACGTTTATTAGGCTTTGGCAATGATAATTTTTAAAAACCTGTTTGTGAAGATTACTCATACATCGTCACATACCCCTTTTACTACATGTTTGTGTTCATGGTGTAACAACAAATGTGTTTATAATTGACAAGTGCAAAATGTGGCACATGTGTATTGCAACATTGCAATCTGCTAGTGCTTACTCATTTTCCTGGCTGTGTTTCTAGAATCAGTGGATGGGCGTGAGGGCAAGGTGGTGACAGCAGAAACCACAGTGAAACAGGCGACCCCAGTTAGCGCAGCCAGCATGTCAGCCTTCGACCCATTAAAAAACCAGGATGAGGTCAACAAGAATGTCATCTCCGCATTTGGCCTGAGCGAGGACCAGCCCCCAGGTATCACACACTAACCAACCGCAGAAAATTAAGGATGCTATTGTAAATTAATCTGACTTTAATCTTTGCAATTACGACTGGTGCGTCACTTTTAAATTTAACAGATGTTCTTTGGCTTGCTTGCTGTTTTGTTTTAACTGTCACATAAGGCATTCATATTTCCAGCACATGCCTGTCTCCCTCTGTGGTGTCTGTAGCTCTGCCAGCGGTTGCGCCAGAGGAGCGCTCAGGAACTCCTGACAGCATTGCTTCCTCCTCATCTGCAGCCCCTCAGCCAGGAGTGCCCCCTCAACCACAGGCTCCCTATCCTGGAGTACAGCAGGCACCCCAAGCTGGCATGGATGGTGAGACACGTGCACACATACCATGTTTAACACAGCATAATAGGTGAACAGGCAGGTACTCCTCTGAGGTATGCACAATGGAATATTGATCAAAAGACCATGTGGGGACCAGCTATCGGAGGACCACTTAAGGTGGACCAGCTATTCTGAATCGTCTTCATAGCTGGCTATAGGTCAGTGCTTTCACATAAATGTCCTTTGAAGAATGATGAGAGGGAGGATTCTGGGATTTGTTGCACTAGTCGATGACTCAAAGCATGCTTGCACAGTGCGCAAGTTAAAATCATTAGTAGCCCATTGATATTAATGATAGTGTGAAACTTAAGCAGCGGCGCTCATAATTCAGAATGAATATAGGGGAAACACTGCTCCAGAAACATGTGCACCCATGTCACAATCACTACAGTCCTGCATGTGAGATGTAATTTCATGCCACTCCTTGTTGTGCCCACTCTTGAAACTATTACATATTCATGTGTGATTTAGTAACATGATAGACTAGGACCATACTATAATACCATTGTTTAGTGTCTGTGTCACTTACCATCATTTTATCTCTCATAGGATTACAGACAGTATCACTTTCATCCTGCCAGAGATCCATAGTAGATTAGATCTGGTGAAACATTAATGGAGTGGAAGAATATTATATGTGATGTGATATGTAAAATGATATGAGCAGAGCAAACTAAAGGAAACCGAGAAAATGAAGAAGATGCAGCACTTAATTTAAATCGAAATAATTAATGGAGAAGCTTAGTTGATAGGTTGAATATACTGTTGTTGTTGTTTTTTACCAAGTTACATTAACTGAAGTTTGCAGTTTACTGCATCAACTGTAAGAAAATGCTTGCTCCCTGTTTTTGGTAATCTGTTCCATTCTGCGGTTGAAGCAGCAGGTCTCCCTGAATGAGAAATAATCCATCTTAATCATCAGTGTGTAAACAAGAGTATCCATGGAATTAGCATTTATCTTCATCTGCAGAGACCTTATCACAGTTCTCCCCTGTGTGCAATCTTTAACACAGACATGTTGGGCCCAAACTCAAGTCCTAAATAAAGATAAATGAACAAAGGATCAGGCGGTATGATGGCAAAAACAAAGCTTATTTTTGCCTAATTTTCTCACCACAGTATCTGGGATACAGCTCGGGGGAAGTTTAACATGTCCATTTACTTTATCCAAGGATCTTATTTAATGGATAAGGATGCCAGTTTTCTGTATTTTTCTTATTGGTCCAGCTGAATGTGGAGACCACTTGAGCATAGGAGATGCCTTTTTGATGCAGCGTGTGAGAGGCATTACTTTCATTTCATTCAGAGCAGTCACAAGGCTGACTTCTGACCACACCTGCGACACGATCAGCACACATGTGGTATGAGTTCTCCCATTTAACTGGTGGTTTATGGTTTGGCCTGGTTAGCACTGCAGGACCAAACCGTAGGGCTTCATAAGAGTTTAGTTGGTCCAGAAGGAAGACTTATTCTGTCAGTGGGTTGGCCAACGACACATCATGTTGCACACAAACAGCCAGCTCAACAGAAAGCTGTTCATGGTTCTTTCTTCTTTCTTTTTTTTTTCTCCTTCCATAACAGAAGGACTGGGGAAAAACAACAGATGGCTTAGTATCATAAGTAACTTGGTCTTTCATATTTGTTATTTGATTCTGACCGTTACTTTCAGCGTTACTAGATGTGGTGACTCAGGGATGCCGTTATGGAGGTCAGTCAAGCTTACTGAAATGAAGATGGGATTTTTTTTATGGAATTGCTATTTTCAAGGAAGAGTTTCAAGTTCCCATTGCTGTGTCAATATTGGCTGTAGCTAGCGAGATGTGAGGTAATAAGTGATTCAGCCTAACCCCCTGTGTGAGCAAGAATTTAGCAAGACTTCCTCCCACCTCCCAGGGAATTTTTCTGTAGCTGAAGCTGCACTCTGAGCTCCCCTGTGGAAAGAGAAGTAAAAAAGAAAGTAAAAATATATTTCCCCCCAAGTGATCAGTGAAGTATCATTATTAAACAGATTTGTAGCTTTTGCTTGACACCATCTTTTAATCTTTTGATGGGATTTTAGATATCTCAATATATCTCGAAGCCGAACTTGGCAACAAACAGTTCGTCCTCTCCTCATCCATTCCTTCATCACAGTATCCCTTCCTCATCTCTTTCCTTACGCCCAAGCAAGGCTGCACATGGTTGGCACATAGAGAAATCAAACCAGATCCTGCCCAGCCGCCTCTCCCAAATGACCCCTCCTCACTCTTTGTCCTCATTTTCTTCCTTGCTCTGGATGCAGAGACTGTTTGTCAGTATGACAGCCTCAAGGCAAATCAGAACAGCCAGTCGATGTACAAGAATTTATGAAAGGGTAATACATGAGATTAGACGCCAACTGAGCATGTGTGGTTTTTTAAAGGCAGCCTTAAGCTCACTTTTAATGCAAGCTTAGATTACACGTCGCCATGAGAATGCTGCTAATGAGATCCATAAGCAGATGGTAAAGATTTCAACCTGTTGTCTGTCAGATGCCGATGGACCCTTGGCAATAATTTACATCTGTGTAAGAAAGAAAGAAAGCGTAAACACATGCATATGTTGCAACGGCTCAGACAGTTGCGTGGGGCTCTTTATCAGATGGGCAGACATGTGTTTGGTGTGACATGTTTATTTAAAACTAAGACCATGTTCTTATGACTCCTTATAAAGGCATGCTCAGAGGTCAACAGAACTACAGCCAAATGCTTTGTTCCTATGAACATCATTTTCCTAACTTCGGGTGTCTCCGCTTTTGAAACAGTGCAGCTCTGCCAGCGAGCCCCTAGTCATGTCTGTCCTACGATCGCTTAGCAGGCCGATGGCCGAACTCTTGGCTAAAGTGAGGTGAAACGAACTCGTCGTGCCAATGCAGTTTAACAGCCACGCATCCTTCTGTCAGTCTTACATAAGACTCCTGATGGATTACAGGCCAGGGAGAACAGGAGAAGCAGCCAATTTCACACACATGCCTTTTCACACAATAAAGACCATGGTGCTTATGTTAAAAGTGCTGTCAGTGAGATAACACATGGTTGCCACATCACTGCTTTGCTTATAAAAAAGACACTATACAGAGGTAAAGTGTTTTTAGCAGTATTTAGTTGTCAAGTGTCTCCTTGACCATGCAAAGTAATATTAGTTTTTGGACTGTAAGTACATTGAGCATTAGCCTCTTCAACTATATATGTTTATTTTAAATGTAAAAAGTAAATTTTCTTTCAGACAATATATGGTACACGTACTGTACAGTAAGTGCCGCTTTGAATGTTTAAATCATGAACCACTGGATAGAAAAGAATCATTTTCCTCCACAGTATGGAGTTATAATAATAACATTAATGGTTATTCTTGAGTACATTGAGGTTCTTGAACATTAGGACAGAACCATTTGATAGGAGCTCATAGTCTTTTCAGCTTTGCTCTATTCAGACTCAAAATTTTAAGTGCCACCATATCAGACCTCCCAAAGAGTGGAAAAGCACTAGTTCTTGAAAACCAGTCAACTCTGATGTGGCTCTCTTTCACTCTTTGTGCTTTTCGTGTGTAGTCACCCCAATTTATATGCCAGGCAGGCAATCTGGGGGTAAGATTTGGGCCTTGTATAAGGGGAACCATTGGTCTGCCAAGTCTTCATTCAATGGAAAACTTTGTAAGCTAATTAGAATAAAAAGTAAAAATTTTCCATGTTTTTGAAACATAAAAAAGATGTGCAATGGCGTCCCTCTTAAGCAAGATAATATTGATTATTCGTCATGCTACTCAAATGTGGCTAATACGTCTAACACGATGTTCCAGGCTTCCTTTGGGTGTTCAGAGGTCTTTAAAGGATTACTATTTAAGTCACAGCACTGAGTCAAGTTAAGAAGTTGTAGAGATGATTGTGACCATCCTCCACATGTGCATGCAGGCGATGTGGACTGGTGAAGTCATGGTTAATAAAAGTACAGCAGGAAGTCGCTGTCTGCAAACATAGACATGTCTGGTGAAGAGGACGGCGCCTGTTGAGTTGTGCATGTCTGTGTGTATACAGCATCTTGATAGTGGGTTTATACGTCAGCCACAGTTTTAAGAGGTTTTGCATCTTTTCTTTGTGTGTATGTGTGTTTATGTCTACTCGGGCACCTGCACGCTGCTCTCTAGCCTCAAGCCAATTCTTACTGTAATGTGCCACAGAGAGATTTCTGCGGGTATTGCACTCTTAGCAACAAACACTTATATCAAAGTGGTTGCAGCTGTTTCTATTGAAGCACTCGTGTTTTATGCTGTCCAGCTGCACAGGTGTTTCCATGCAGATACAGAAACCATATTTACACTTAGTCACTTCACGTGTCTTGGGTGTATCGGATAGCTATCCAATATCACAAAAGCCAAGTGTAAATGCATCCAAGAAGCATTCGAGACGCATTGCAGTCCAACTGAACACGTTCTTGCCAGATGTTTAAAAGGGTTAAATGCATGTCACTCCAAGACACTTGCGTACTCCGCCCAACTGTAACTACATCAGTAAGTGGTCTGTTGAAGCCTCCGCAGGCTCTGTCCCCTGTGATAATGGAAGCTGAAGTTACACAGAAATTAGCCATTGTGGCTCCAGTGATTTCAACATATTCGATCATACTGAAATGGCTGTTGTAGTGTGAATCTGTGGGTGACAGCATTGATCAGTGTGGGTTAGGGAGCAGCCAGTTATCCATGACTGTGTCCAAAATCATTCCCTCATTCAACGCTCCGTATATAATACACACTTCATAGTTCACTCAATAGAGAGCAGTAAATTAAGATTTTAAAATTACTAATCACCCTCATTTTGCCTCATCACTGACAGATGTAGAGTCACACTACAGTAATTTTCAGATCTGTAAAACGCTGCCTATTGCATTGTGGGATTGTTAGCAGAAAGTATTGTACATGTCATGGACACACAAATTTACACCCTCAAATAAAATGGCAGAGAGTAAATAAAGTGCACCATTTCGGAAAGAGTGATTTCAGACACAGCCCAAGTGCTTGTGTTAGTGGATTGTTGTGGATAGTTATTTGTTTGAACTAAACTTTGTTTTTGGCAGCTTTAGGTGCATTACCACCACTCTCTGGGCTTGAGTGGGGCTGACCATGATTTGCATATAGTCCAGAACAACCAAGACGTATTACAATCAGATATCTGATTGAGAGAGACAGAGACACATACTGTATGTGGCTTTGTGTAAATGAAAGTGTCTTAAATCTCATATGACACACTCGAAACTACAACTCTAAATGAGGCTAGAATGTCACATAGATGAATGAATAGTGGCTTTTATAGATGACATTTTTTTCTCTGGCTTGTGCTGTCTTCAGGTCAGGTGTATCAGCAGTACCAGGCTCCAGGTGGATACCCGCCTCAGCAACCAGGAGCCCCACCACAGCAGCAGTACGGTATGCAATACCCTGGTAAGAGCAAAAATGGTCAAAATACAGTTTGTGGTTTGTTGCTAAGTGAGGTGGATTTCTTTCCTCTCTGGAGTGAATTAAAGAGATTTTCTTCTACTTCCCTCTCTCAGCAGGATACAGCTCTCAGCCCGGAGCCCCTCAGCCCGGTCCACCACAGCCACAGCAGCAGTTCCAGAACTACGCGCCTCCCTCCTCCCAGGCTCCTGCCCCCGGTCCAGCCCCAGCCCCGGGCTTCCAGGGTGGCCAGCAGCAGCCTCATCCATCTCAGGGAGCCCAGCAGTATCCACCAGGAGCCTTCCCTCCCCAAAACTATACCTCCCAGGCCTCCCAGCCTGCCAACTACAGCCTGCCGCCCAGCTCCCAGCCCGGCTCAGGGTACCAGCCCCGCCCTGGATACACCCCGCCTCCAGGCAACACCGTAACCCCTCCACCCGGAGCTGCTAACCCGTACGCTCGCACCCGCCCCCCTTACGGCCAGGGCTACACTCAGCCAGGGCCTGGATACCGGTAAAAGAGGATAGTGGATGATCCTCACACACACCCAAACCCCCCAACCCTCTATGTGGCTCCAACTGTTTGGACTGGATGCAGGAAACATGCTTTACTGCTCTGCATCTCCCCTCCTACAAATATCAAGTCCAAATATGAAACAAGCAAACCCCCCCCCCCTCAAGTCTGATGGTTAGTGTTTGTATGCTGTCTCTCCAACACACCACTCTGTTCCGGCCTTGGCGTATGTACCTTGTGTTTTTTTGTTTTTTTTTTCCGTCATCTCCTGTCACCACCACCATCTGCCCTCATGTATCCATCTTTGTAAAAATGTAACCAGTCTGTATGCACACATCTGGAAGACCAAAACAGGCTGTCTCACAAACTCTTGTTTGTTGTTCTTTTCATGGTAACACTTCATTTTGCGAGTGAGATCAGCATCCTCGTACTGCATCTGCGTCATACGCCTCAACCATCTATGTTTGGTTTACTGGATGCATTTATAAGACACTACCTAAATGAAATGTTACCCCTTGATGTTATGTTATGTCTGTTTGCTTTGTTTTTTCTTTATTTGATCAATTTCACCACCATGTCGGTATTAATGATTTGTCAATGAAACTGCCCCATGTTGGGAACACTAGCTAAGTGATGGCTTATGGGAGTTGTAGATCCCAGTGTCATGAAAAAAAGGTTTTCTTTGTTTAGCTCGTTCTATCACCTCCAGTAAAACTTGCTATTGCTCTGTCTTTCTCTTTCTCTTATCACTGGTTTTTACTAAAAATCAAAGCAAATTCCACCTTCAAGTGAGATTAGTTGTTTATGTATAAACTGTAACATTTTTTTCTTGAACCTAATAAATGATTGAGACCCAGATGGAGTTTGTTTTTTACTTTTTGTTTTGATACTGTGTTGCTCTTGGCACTGTCAGCTTGCCGTCTTTCTCTTAACACTCACACACTGTTTGTGGTTTCTGAGTTCATGTCTGTTAAGTTTGGCTTCTCCTTTCTCCTTCTTCCCCAACCGGATATGGAAAACTGTGGTAATGCTGGTGTCCCTACTTTGTTTTCCTGTCTGAGGGTTGTGGTTGGCTGAGACATGTGGCTGGTCTTTCATGTCAAACTGTCTAACTGAGTGAGGGCAATTGAGCACAAAGGGTTTATTAAGGATAATTTAGAGAAGTTATCGAATACCCTCATTGTAATCAGTGCCAAGCTGAAATCACTAGATGGGTTTGACCACTGGACTGTAAGTGGTCAGTAATATTGATAGCACAGTTAGGGGTTTATTATATAGGTTTAATGTCTACCACTGGAGTTAAATTCTGTATTACATACTTACCATTACATGCACTCTGTTTCAGACTCGGATCAGAATTTGAGCACAAAAATACAATGCTAGTGCATCATAAAAAAGAAGTTTGACAATTTGGAAAATATGCTTATTCGCTTGCTTGCAGAGAATTAATAAGATTGACACCCCTCATGTGTCCGTATGCTTAGTATGAAGCTATCTTCAGCAGCCAAGGATAACTTTGCTTAGCATAAAGACTGGACATGTGGAAGTTGCTACCCAGACTTGAGAACTAATTAACACATAACAGGTGTAAAAATAATAATTAGCCATTTTACAAGGGTTAAGAAATAGTTTGTACTATTAAACAAACAAGATAAAATGTATTAATGAGTTTAGAGGTGCTGGTAGGCTAGCAGCAGTTTCCCCATGTTTCCAGTCTCTGTGCTAAGTTAAGTTAGCTTCATATTTACTGCAAACACATGAGAGTGGTACCAAAATGTAATGAAACTCATGGCAATAAAGGAAACAAGGGTATTACCCAAAATGTTGAACTTTTCCTTTAAATGTAAGGCATTGAAGTCAGATGGAAATGGATATCGGTAAATATAAAAACAAGATTTATTGCTGAACATTGTCTACATGGTACATCAAAAACAACCGCAGTCATATAACAGATGTGGAAAAAACTTTGTTTCTCTAAAGTTTTATGTACATTTTGCATGTTTGAACAGAAACACATAAATTATCATTTCACAATGAAGCGCAGTTTATTGTTTTTAATATATATTTTATTCTTTTATAAAATACCAGAAAAGATTGCATGGGCATTAAAAAATACAAGTCTTCTGTTTCCAAGTTATCCCATAGAACCTCTGGGCTCAAGTTTTGGCTTTTTCACAATAGATCAACAATTTGGCTGAAGCTGTTACATCCATGACATGATATTCAAACTTGAAAACTATCATCTGTGATCCCTGGTACACATACTGTATTTCACACCATATACATATATGAACAAAAGTTTAATACTGTGCAAACTGTAACTGCTAATAATCTCATAGGGCCAGTAGAAGGTAAATTCTGCATGTCTGTGTGTACTTGTGTTCTTGTATTTTACAACATCCAAATGTACAATCAATATATGATTGGTACTTCATTTCTGTATACAAATGAACAATCTATGTGTGTGTTCATAGCCATGCAAGTATTGGGAAGTATTTTTACTTTCTCTTCTAAAAGCCCGAGCACACACAAGATATTCAATAACAATCCCTTGATAAATAATATCATACAAGTTATTACATTTTGGGAGCCAGCTTCCCAACATTTTCTCTGTTATTACTGTATATTCAACGTTTTGGTTCACTCAAACTCCTGCATTCTTTCATCCATTGTGACATGTTTGATAAATAGAGAAATTAAGACAAATGTTACACCCCATAGAGTTGTGTGACACCTATTAGTCCTGTACAGGTTCATACCTGGGAGTTCAAACAGAGAGACCCATCTACAGTGTCCATGGTAACATGAAAGAGAGGCCCACTCCCCCTTGGGCCAAGTCAGGCGTCTTTGGTACTCCTCTTCTTCCTCACCACCAAGGAAGTCACCCTTCCTGGACAGCCCTGTGGAGGGCTTACCACTTCCCAGGTATGGGCGTGCCGCACTCATACCAACCTACGTAAGTAACGTGCGACTTCCCTCCAATCTCTCCGAAATTAACAGGTTCCTGTCTCATTGCTCTGTAGAAGCCTGGTATAAAAAAAGAGAAGGGATGAGAGTCTACATAATGAAAACCAGTATTAATGATTTATTAATGGTTATGGTAAACCAAAATACCTTGTCTGCCTGGTAGCTGGTCAGCTAACATCTGGGTGCCAGTCCGTCCATCCAGGAAAGAGTCCACAAACTGACAGTGGTCCTCACCATGCCCTGCCTGATCTCCAATGTTGTAGAACTTCCCTGCAGAGATGGAGGAGAAAGTATGTTTTTGGCTATTAAAGAAATCAGGGCACAGGACCAATTTTCTGTCTGGGGCTGTAATTGGTTTGACTTCATGATTCATTAGAAAAGGTCTTGGAGGAAGGTGTCAGGAGAAGAGTTCAAACTACACTTCAGTTTGAAGGACATCCTCTGTTTTGTGTTTAGAAAGTGTTTTGTGCTAACAGTCGTGAAACCTTTGAAAAGTATGTTTTTTTTCTGAGATATCGGTTGTATTTTTGAAATAAGTTCTATGGTTTTGTTTCTTATGTATTCTTGTTACAATTTTTTTATTTAATATTTTTCAGCTGTTTAATGGTCCTGTTTTCAGGTGCATCACTCATGGTTGTCTTTTTATTTATTAAGTGATTGATTGTAATAAATACATGACCACACAAAGAATCGGATTCCGGTTTCCAGTGGCTCTAAATGTACTTGCATACAATGTACACTTTTGCACACATGTAAATATACAGCTAAAGACGTACAGCAGGCTAACAGAGATCAGCAGACATAAACATATAGCTGTTATGTACAGACTTGTGACTGACTTGTGTCTATTTTGTCACTGTACAGGAGCGACCAATCTAATTCTCTCTGGACCATCTTCAGATCTTGAATGAAATGATCTAATCTAATTTCCTAATTTAACATCATCAAGACAACATAGCTGCAAATTCATTAATGGGCACATAGATACCCTGAGCCAGTCCAACCATGTTTCAAATCCACAGCAGACCTAATAAGTGAAATAAGTGAAGAATTGCATGTTCCTCTATGGATTCAGGACATTTTAACCCCTTAATAATGTTGCCAGAAATGCACAGTTATGTTATGTAAAACAAGGAAGTTCCCACAGAGCTGATATTTTGAAATGTTTTCAGAAGTGATTTGTAATTTGCTGGTGGCCATAAGGAGCTGCTTAGTTCATTAATGTTTCGGTGGGCTGTAGTTACCATTGAGAGAGTCACTCAGGTAGATCTTGTATCTCAGAGAGTTGCAGAGCTGGATTCCCACAAACTTTCGGTACCAAGTTCTCTTGACATACTGCTTCCCGTTGCATTCAGAGTAGGCATCGGTTTTAAATGGGAACTGAGTCCAGATGGCATCTTTTCCTGTGAGGAAATCATTAGATGCAAAAATGCTTAACGCATGTTATGTATATGACCAAAAACCAGGGAACATTCAACATTTTAAAATAGCATCAATTTTCTGCAACATACTGACGATAAGAGGAAAGGGCCATATTCACCTGAAACATGTTCGCTCACTCGAGGATCCGCTGCAATTTTGAGGGAAAGTTGCAATGAGTAACGTCATCAGAACAACTTACAATTAATACACAGTCATGAGACATCTTGGATATTGTGTTAGATGAATCCAAACTTGTATTAGAGCCGATTTGGCACAGTATTTACAGTGTTAAGCCCCAAAAGGCATGGCTTTGATTGCACAGGGACGCCACAAGACGCCAATTAAGCACAGCATTCCCTTCTTAGTGTTGTCATCATGAGTTTAAAAACACAACAGTTGATACTTCAGCTGCACTATGATCAGTGCAAATTTAGCTTCTAAATTAGCTTATCCTAATTACCAGGTGGATGATATGCCTCTGTTAGAAACCTCAGAGGACATCTGGTGAGCTGACAACACCCTTGAGTCTTAATCAGTCGGACCCCTTTACCATGTTGAAATCATTACACTAACAACTGCCTAATAGCCCACCCTCTGGGATGCTAAACAACGCTAATCATAGTCTGATGATTACCTACATATACAGTGGCGTTGACATGCAACTAATTATGTAAGAGAAAACACATCAGGGTTTATCAGGGATTTCCTCTTATGGTTAAAATGGATTAGATGTTTTGTAAAAACTTGCCTGATTCTGTGCTGAAAGACACAGGCTCACTGGAGGGTCCGCTTCCCAGCTCATTCTTCGGTGTTACTTTGAATTCATAACTGAAACAAGAATTACACATTAAGAACAAGAAATTTGAGACATACAGAAAAAGGAGTAAAACGTGTAATCCAAACTTCGAGGAGTTTTCAACCTGAATTCCTCCCTCCTCCAGAACTGAGACTCTGAGATATTTTCATGCCTTGGACAGCAAAGTAAGAAGGGTCACACACACACACACTCCGTCTCACACACTCACGCACAAGCACACATAGATGATGGTTATTCCATGTGCTGTGCTCAGATGTCCTGGCAATCGTTGGGTTAGCAAACCCAGCCCAAGGGAGGGTTCTGGTGAGTTTTGAGACTCCAGATGCTGAGATCTAATTAAAAACTCAGTGACCCATTCCAGCCAGATTTACTCAGCTTTCGTGTCTCCTTGGACATTTTGCATGTGCAAAACCAAACGTGATTCACTGCATTGACTTGTGCAAGGGAATTTGAAAAAGATGAAGTCTACTGTGAACCGTACTAATGTAATCAGCCAGTATCTCAAGCCTAACGTATTTGTTAAGCAAAAGGTTTGTATTTAAATCTTGTAAGCATGATGGTTGTTCCTAATCTGTACAAATGGAAGACTTCAGAAAGAGATACATCCTGATGAGTTCAGATACATACTGATAAAAGACATATTAAAGGATGGATTCACAATTTTTCAAGTATGTCTCAAAACAACAGTCAGGTGCCCAAATGAACACTGACATAGGTTTTTCTTGCCATATTCATTCCCCTTATTCATACTGCCCATTAGAAGATCCCTTCATAATCCAATTACAATGTAAGTGATGGGGGCTAAAATCCACAGTCCTCCTTCTGTGCAAAAATGTATTTAAAAGTTTATCTGGAGCTAATATGAAGTTTCAGCTGTCCAAATGATTCAAATCAAGTAGATATCTTTCAGTGTTACAGTCTTTGTGAACCTATCCTTTAATGTCTAGCTGCAGTCTTCTGTTACATACCTGCTCTCTGGTTTGAGATTCTCTACTGCTGTGTGTGTCTGGTTTGTCGTCAGTATGGACACCTCCTCTCCATGAGGTCCTTTAGTGGTGGATATAACCTCATACTCTGACAAAGGAGCAGAAAAATCCCCAATGTGCTTTTAATAAAACAAACATGCTCTAAATTTCAACTCTAAACAACTACACATTATCAACACCATTCATTTGTCAGGAAATGATTTCTTAAAGTCCCCCTCCAGTTAAAAAGATTTTCTCTTCTTGGTCCTTCAGTTGGATGTTTGAGCTTCACTGAGCAGAATGACGTAAAGTTTGACACTAAAACCTGTTTTCATATTCATCTGCTGAAGCTTAAATCTGAGTTTAAGGCATGTACCTACGAGCGTGATTTGTGACGTCACAACTAGTTTGGAGGCAATGGAGGAGATTTTTCAATGATGGAGAAGGATTAAATGTTATTTCAAGAATTTTTTTACAAGGTAACTGAACATTTTTGTGGAAAAAACATATCAGACACAATGTATTATTCCAAGCAGAGGATTTTTATATCTCCTGGAGGGGATCTTTAACCATTAGTAAAGCCAATATATAAACCCTTTCCATAAACCATCATTAGAAAGTAATAGTAAAATATATTTGGATGCAATGGAGGCCTTTAAACTTCACATTTCAACCCCAACCATCACATTTTGCTCTATGTTCTCACATTGCTCTCATCAAAATAACCAACACTGCACTCGCCTCTATCTCTACAAACTTCTTAAATGGACACACAGCATCATTCATAACCGACTCATCTATCCATGGCCATCACTTTGTCACTCATAAAACATGTTTCCAAGGGATTTATTGAATGTCTTAAAACAAAATTCACCATTTTAATCATTAACTCTATTTTTAAAGTGTCTGCCTTTCGTTTGAATTTACTGTACCTCTGGTTTCATTGTCGGTCTTCTGCCAGTCAAGAATGACAAAAGATGGGCAACCTTCCACAGTAACCACAGTGAGATTGGAGGGCGGTACGCGGGGAGGACCAGTTACATTCTGATCACTGCCCTCCTCCTCATCAGGGAAATAAGCGAGGGAGGAGGTGATAGAGCACGGCTCATCTGGCTTTTTATCTGTCTTATAGATCACATGAGGAGCTGTGGACAGGTACAATAAGAATAGGAGTTACAGTATTCACGTCATATCCCAGCCTTAACACACACAGTATGTTGCTACAGAGCTGTTGATGTTAATAATGAAGCATTTAAATCTGCAGTGGAAATGTAAAATGGCCTGATGAAGTCTTACCCACAAAGCGCTTCCTGCCCATGATGTCTAAATCTGATGCAGGCAAGGGCCTGAATATGGAGGAGTTGTCATTTAGGTCAAAACGGCTGCCTGAAAAGGAAACAGAGAGAGGAGTTGGAGTTAGTTTGATGTGCCAACAGTCCCTGGCAGCTCTCTCTGTCCTTATTTTTACAGCTCTGGCCCAGGTCAACGACCAGCCCGCCCAGCACCTGCTCTGGCCGGCACTCTGGCTCTCTGTCTGCCTATTCATATTCAACATTTTCTTGTTTTTCCGTCTCTAATACTAATATACAATACACACCTGCAAGCTACATCACCTGATTATCAGATGCATGCATTGTCTCATACTCTCGCACTCACAGCTTTTTCAGTTACATATGCTCTCACATTCATGGAGGTCATTTTGCTATATTAAAGCAGCTATGATGTTGATGATGATGTAACACTCCTCTATGATATTAAAAGTACTCATACTGTTTATGGCTGGGGCAGAGGAGGTTGTCTGCTGTCTGCGCTCTTGTTTAGGTTTGGCTGTGACCAGTGGGAATGGCTTCAAGATGGACTCCTTGTCTCCTTGTTTCAGGTCCATGGGTTTATCTGAGGACAGAGAGCAGGAGGAGGAGAGATCAGTTATTCACCCTCATCATCTGACTCACAGTCATACACAGTTGTGATCCATCTGCTCTGGCCATCCTCACTGAGCAACTCAGTGGCCTTTTCCTGGCTGCTGAAAGATCAGAGATTACTTGTTGTGTAATATCTCTTGTGCTCTTTATAGGGGGAAAAGGTCTGCCAGAATACATTTACTGACACCAAGGGTGCCCAGATGCTCAGAACCATAGTGCGCTCACACACACACACACACACACACACACTGGCTTTGTGCACACAAGTACAATTATTTGAATCACAGTGAGACAGGAGAATGAGCGAGAAAACAGTGAGTGAAACAAAAAAAGCCTCAGCGACAAGACATCTGTGATGAGCTGTAATGTTAAGGTAAATGCTGTTTTGTGCATTAGGACACCTTGTACATTTTATTGCAAGCTACTGTAGTTTGAGAGTTGTGAGCCCTTTTTATTTGCAGAGGATAACTTAAAGCAGCGGTTCTCAAACTGGTAGGTGTAGAAGCATTGCAGCATTGCAGCATGACCTTGTGGAAAAATGCGGAGTGGAACTAAAGTTGAATAAATCTGATACATGTGGGAGTAATAAACAAACAAGAGTGCTTTCACGCTAGCAGATTCATTTTAACAAGCTTCATTCAAACAACAAAATAAGTGTCATGTTTCATAATATTTTCTGCATTGAAAGGGGAGCATGGAAAAAGAGGTTTGAGCACCAATGGCTTAAGGAGCAGCTTAGTTTAAGCTGTTGTGTGCTTAATTACAGTATACAAGACAAAGTGCAGCAGTGTTCAGTGCAGCCATCACTGTCGCCCTCACCATGGTCACTAGGTTTTCCCACCAGGTTGGTTCTCTTGTTGACAGGAATAGAGGGACGCAGAACTGCAGGGAATCATGGGAAACAGAGTCCATTTCAGATTTAGAGTCACAACTGAGACAGAGCAACAGGTGGTCGGCACTGAAGAGGAGATACACAACTGAAAACAAATGATGGTTATTTTAATTGTGCAATAATGGTGAAAGAATGCTGTGTTTATGGGTTTGAAAACAGAGGGATATTTAGCAATGCAGGAGACTGCTGTAATGCTGTGGGCTGTGAAATGAGTGTACACACACACACACACACAGGCATAATACAAGGGACAATAAAGCACATAAAAAGCCAGGCAGATTGCATGTGAAGTGCTGCCGCAGAGCACTGCCATGGTCTATGACTGATGAAAACCATGTCAGTGTTAAACTACCTTGAAGCCCGTTTTATCCACTCAACCTAAAAAACACTCCAGAGGAATAACCAACAAATTATAAAAAGTTAATCCTAAAGATGATAGCTAAGTAGCAGATCCAATAACTTTTTTATAAGATTTTGACTCTGTTCTATTAAAAATTATTTTGGATCAGTTGCAATTGGACCACCGAATTTTCCACAAAATTCCCGCATTACAAAGCTACAATAAAATAAAGTTCAAGCCAAGCTATGAGATGAAAACCAGATCGGTTTCAATCTAAACTGAACACAAGGAATGAGTTGGCTTTAATGAGCTGCATAAGTAATCACAAGAAAGTGCAAGGTTTTGTAATGAAAACATCTTTGCAACAAACCTTCAAAGTCAGATTTTAAATGTAAAGAATTTAGCATGATTTAATGTCATTAAACAAGCAAATCTTACTAAATTTTGTTGTGATATCTTAGAGGAGGTAGAGAAGCCCTGAGTGTCTTGACATACGAAATCTCCTTATTATTACTTATTTCATATCTGAGCTGTTTAGATATAACCTGTTTTAAGAGTTGGGATTAATTTCTAAGGTATCCACTCCCTTTGCCAGTCATCACTCTCTTATCTCAGAGATTCATTAGTGCTCATTCTGACAACATAATTCTGTAGTTGTCTAAGCTATCCATATCGAGGCCAAAATACCTCAAAAACATTTCTCTTGGACTTGTTTCCTCCCTGGGCATTGCTGGAGTTGACCTCACCGTAGTCTGCATAAATCAATGATCTCTGACTTCTCTTGATACTCTCAAGAGAAACATCATCTGCCAATAAGTCTGACTGATGAACACTGAGAATACATTCAAGGAGTGCCTCTGACTCACACATGGTATAGCTAATGGCAAGCATATGCTTATACATGAAGTCACACAATGGTGATGCAGTAATTTGAATGCCAGCCTCAACAAATACAAATAGAGTGATGTCATGCTTTAACTGGACAATGAATGAACAGAGCCATAGTGATGTAATGTGATATGATGTGATGCAACAATACATATGTCAACAATACATCTACATGTTTATAATATAATCTGGCCGACATCCTATAGTTTCTACAGTGGATGCTTTTGAATTCCTGTTGTACAATAAACTTCCCAAATAGCAAGCCGAGCGCCTGATGTGCTGAAAGCCTCAGAGTCAGATCTGTAAATTTAAAATAGATTTGAGTGGTGGTTTCCGTCAGATAACTTCTTCTAACATCTTCAGGGTGAGAATGTGAAAATCAAAAACACAGAGATTTACGTTCAGTCTAGGAAAATATTCCCACTGAAATACATACCAGTGTCTCAGGGGTTGTTGTTTTTGCAACACACACTCAGATTTTATGGATGGGATTCATGAATGGACACTGTCCATTACACACCTGCAGTCCACTATAAGCACAGTTTTGAAATAAATTCAATTTGAAATGCCAATGTGAAACTGAGCGCTATAAAACTGTTGAGGACATGCTCTAATTCGCGTTTCGCCAAAGCATGCTCTAACTTTTGCTTACTGTACTGAGTAGCAGAGTGCTGTTCAGTTTAATGAGTTAGTAATGATGATATTACTAACTCAGTTTCATGTTATTTATTTCCTTCATAAAGGAAGCAAGGTGGACTATGTGTGGATTCTGTCTTTTAAAAAAGGTACAAATGGTCATTAGGAGCTTTGTGCTTTGATGTGTTGCAGGGTGGCAGGCAAAACAACTATTCTTTTCTGTAGAGGTGCTTCCAGAGAGCCTTGCGACTCCTTAAAGACCTCTGAAACCACCCAAGTTTCCAGAAATAACACACACCAGCTGTGACATGAGACTGAAGCACAACCTCTCTTCACAACTCCAAGCAACAAGGAGTGAGCGAATCGTCACCATTAATTTATGTGGTCTAGACGTGGTTTGCATTACTACTTGAGATGGATTCAATTACTCTAATTAACTGAGCCTGCCTGGCAGAATGGAAATAATGTGATTGACCAAGAAAAAAGGGTAGACCACATTCACCTTTCCCAACAAGCAGGCTGAAGCTGTTCTAAAACTAATTCAAACCAGTTCCTGATTACAAATTCATATGTGCCGTAGACTAAATAATGTGGCGAGGACAAGTATATGCCAAAATTAGAGTTATGTGGCTTCAGTCTCAGTCAAGTACACGCTACTGGGACTATACATATTTGAAAACACAGACCACAGCTAGACACAAAACATCACACTGACAGGCAAGTTGAAAATCACAAAGCATGAGAGGATTGTGACAAAAGCACAGATCAGTGTGACTGTGTGGGACAGGACATAACAGTGCCTCATAGGTTAGTGAGTGAGGAACACTGAAAGATGATTATCTTGGTTTGTC
Organism: Thunnus thynnus; assembly: GCF_963924715.1. Classification (NCBI taxonomy): domain Eukaryota; kingdom Metazoa; phylum Chordata; class Actinopteri; order Scombriformes; family Scombridae; genus Thunnus; species Thunnus thynnus. The sequence continues at coordinate 23,780,343 of NC_089527.1, forward strand.
TTTACCAGTTTTGTCTTTGGGCCACACCACAGGTTTAGGAAGAGCATTGCCCCTATGATGCGCCCCATCGGCTGTTGGAGGGAGAAAAAGGTCTGTTATAAAATGTTTTGTGTCAGTGTAATATACATACCAAATAAGAAGAAAGTCAGAAAAGAGAAAAAAAGATTTTACTTTTGCCTGTCTCACTATTGAATGTCAGCTGCAGACTTGCTTGTGTTTTTAGCCTGCTTTTACAGATGTGCTGGATATACAAACGGAATTGGCATGACTTTAAAACATAAATTCTATCTCTTGGCATTTCTCATTATCCATTCTTCTATAACTCTTTGGGGAGTGTGCGGGTGTGTTTGGGAGAGGAAGAGATACAGAGAGAGGAAGAAAAAGAAAGACTGGCTATGGTGGCTGTACTGTCTGCCCAGTGCTTGGCTTGGCATGGCTGGTGTAAAATGTGGTGTATCCTGGCCAGTGCTGTGGCCAGACTTCCCACCGGGCCAACAAGAGGGACCATAAATCATGTTAACGATCATGACCCCAGAGACGCCACTGCTGCTCATGGTAAAGGTGTGAAATACACACAGAGAGGGCCACAGAGCACATGTGGCAGAGCATGGAGAGCACATGGACTGTAACAGGAGATAAAGCAGAAGATAGAGTGAGAGGGATAAAGGTACAGGCATTCTATTGTATGAATTAAAACAGATCATGTGCTAAATCAAGAGTCTGTTTGAGTCTGTTTGTCTTCTTCTGTAGATGCACAGCTGCAGACAAAAGAATGAGAGAGTGCTGACAGGAGAGGATAATCTGAGGTAGCTGCTTGGGAAGAGGGATTTAGAGGAAAGGAAGTGAGTGCTCCATTACCCCCAGGTGTGCTGGGGAATATCTTGGGTTGAGAGTATGGTCTGACACCATTACGAGTGGAATGAGGAGGAACTCTGGTGCGAGACTGCGTTGTGTTTCTTCCTGCTGGAGGAGCTGATGAGCTAATGGGAAAACGAGGGACTTCAGCAATGGAGGATCTGGTGACGCCAGTACCTAGATGAGCAGAAAGGCAATTGGGGAGGTTAGGGTTGATCCTTTTCCGAGCTTGATAGCTTTACCTAGATGGAATAAATGATAGTGCAAGTCAGTGAAAAGAAAGTAGAAGAGTGGACGATGAGTGAAATGACAGAGAGGCATAAATGAAAATCTGAGAAAGAAAAGTTAGCCAGACTGCGCTGGTTGTGAATGGGCAGGAGTGAGGTGAGTGTTCTGGGCTGATAATGAAGGCACACATGGAGGCAGGGACAATGATGGGGTGGGGTGTGTAGGGCGTAAGAATGGAGATGGAGATGGGGAAGCGGTGACATCATCCAATGGTTTGAAGTACAACTGAAAGCGTTGGGTTCCATGGGTGGCTTGACGAAAGCAGAGATGGTAATGGGACAAACTTGTCATGGTGTTTACCATGATTGTAACTACCAGCCTTCTCTGTAGCCAGGGCAGGTCTTGGTAGAGGCTTGCCCTCTTCTGGTGGACTAGGAGCTGTATGAAAGAAAACTCACTATTTATTCACTATAACTCAACACTATTAAATCATTATTATTTAAGATAATATGTATACAAATATAATTTGACTTTTAAAAGGAGCATGTCCTACCCCTATTTCTTAAAACACAATGAGATTATTGTTGGTTTTAAATCAATGGTAACTAGAAAGGGCATTTTTTTGTGATTTTGACACTCATAAAGAGTCAACTCTTACATCTAACAACACAATAGCACACTCTGATTGGAAGACAAATTGATTGCACAGGCTAACTTTGTTTTACCAGTTGAGAACATTTAATAATGGTATCGAAGGTTGCTAAACATTTTAGCAACTCATTGAGATTAACCGAAAATCTTAATTTAACTGATTTTATTTACTAGATTCTGACAATAACTATCCAAGTTTTCTTTGAAAACTCAATACATATACAACAAAAAATTTAATTAATATGCCCCTTTTAAAATGTAATTTTAGATAATGTCTTAATACTTAAGTGTGGATTTCTGATGGGAAGAAAGTAGGGTCTTTACCCGTAGGGACTCCCTGCCTTGGAGTGACCTTGGTGAGATCAGAGTGGGTCCTGGTCTTAGGAGGTTGTGGTCGGGGCCTAGATGCAGGGTGTGGCTCGGGTAGAGGTTCAGAACGGGACTGAGTCTGGGCCAATCTGGGTTGTGATTGGGAAGTGGGTTGAAAATGAGGTACGGGATGGGCCTGGGTCTTTGTTGAAGGCCCTGGCCGGGTCTTTGGCCGAGGTCGATCCTTGGTTGGGGTCTTTGATTCAGGTTGTGGCTTTAGCTTCTTTTTTGACTGAGGATCTGGTTGGGACTTGGGTTGGTTCTTCTCTAGAGGTTGTGTCTTGGGCTTGGGTTGGGAAAAATCACTCTTTGGTTTAGGTGTTTTAGGTGGTTGGGCCTTAGACTGCTGCTTGGTGTGTTTTGGCTCAGGTTTTGGTTTTGGTTGTGGCTGAGGCTGAGGCTGAGGGTTGGTCTTTGGTTGAGGTTGTGGTTGGAAGGTGGGCTGGAAGTGGGCCATTGGTTGAGGTTGTGTTTGAGTTTGTGGCTGAGTTGTAGATTGTGATTGTGGTTGACGTTGGGATTGGGTGTGAGTCTTTGGTTGTGCCTGTTGTGTTTGAAGTATGTGCCGTGGTATTGGTCGAGGTGTTTTAGGATTTGCCACTAATGTGGGCTTGGAAGTGGGTTGAACTTGCAGATGAGGCTTGGTCTGGGTCTTAAGTTGAGGTTGTGTTTGTGGGTGTGTGTGGTGTTTGGGCTGTGTTCTTGAATGAGGTTGTTGTTCAGACTGGAGCTGGGGTGTGGTTTGAGGCTGTAATTGGGGATGTTGCTTTGGCTGAGATTGTGACTGAGTCTGAAGTTTGGGCTGGGATGTTGCTTGGGGTTGTGATTGAGGTTGGCTTTGGGGTATGGGCTGAGATGTTGCTTGGGGTTGTGTTTGACTTAGGGTCTGGACAGTGGGCTGGGATGTCTGTTGGGGGTTGGGCTCAGTTTGGGGATGGTGTATGGGCTGGGATGTTGATTGAGGTTGTAGTTGAGTTGTGTAATGGGGTTTTGGCTGAGGTTGGAGTTGAGGATTCGTCTGGGGCTTTAGTTGAGATTGTTGGGGTTGGGGCTTTGGTTGTGGTGTAGGTCGATACTGCGGCTGTAGCTGGGGGTTTGGCTGAGGTTGTGCATGAGGTTGGGACTGGGGCTTTTGTTGTGGTTGACTCAGAGGATATCCTCCATATTTCTCCACATTTGTCTGGGGGTCTAGCACAGAGGCCATGGTGGCTGAAATGTGTAGTGGAGGGCGTAGCCTGGGAGCTAAGGGGACCTCCAGGAGAGGAGGCAAGAAAGATCTGGAGAGGTCTCCTCCTCCTGGGTGGTGCAAGAGAGAGAAAATATGGCCATGATGCCACAACACTGTGCTGTAAAATATTATTTCAAATATTATATTCTGTAGTAAAGGTTCTTTTATAAAATGAAATAAAACATAATGTTATTTTATTATCTAGAAAATGACAAAAGCAAGACATAAAGGCAATGGCTGAACAGCTGAAATTTAGATCAGCAGAAGTGCCAACAGCTACTGGCCTGAGAACTCACAGATCTCACAGATAATCTTGGACTAAAGCACAGGTTACACAATATCTTCTACCTGGCACCAGTCTGATAGAGGGGATCCAATTTCAAAGGCATACAGACCATATGGAGGTATTTGCAATGTAACAACCGTGTTACTACAGACAGACTCAGCTACCACAGCCAGGATGTCTGTGAGCGACGGCCATCCAAATCCATTGGCTGTGCCTCTATGACACATGAGGGTTTAATAGTCACTGATTGATCGCTTGCTGTGGGATTTTGATGGACCATTCTAAATTGATTGTTCAATCTGATCAGATGCTCATCTCAGTGATGAGAATGAGAGAAAAAGAGAGGAAGTCAGAAAATAAGAGAGACAGATAGTGAAAAAAACAACAGAAAGGCAAACAAGCAATAGATAACATGGCATTCTAGGCCTTTAGTACCTGTACTCAACTTTATGGCCATGTAATGTTAAAAATACCTCTGTTTTGAGGATTGTTGATTAATTCAATGGAATCTGAACAGGAATCACAACAATGGTCATCTGATTTTTTCCTGGAATTACACTTTATATATTAAAAAGAAATCAAGACTAGCTGTGTCTCAATTCAGAGACTGGATCCTCTCAACAATGCGGCCCATGACAGTCGGTCCCTCAGAGAACCAGAGGGCCAGATTGAGCCTGAGCTCTTCCTAAATGAGACAGTCTAGCGTCACAAACACCAAAACTATGGCACATTCAGGTACTCCTCGGGTCAATCATTCTCAAGTTAGTCACTATAAAGTTGACCTCAAATGCTGAACAAAGTACCACAAAATACCAAATTGGGTTTTGTGATACCCAAGTTTACAGTTTCACTTGAACACAAGATGAATAATTGGTCTATTCGATTGTATTTGGACATATCCAGGCCCGAATTGGGACACAGCATGTGTATGACAACACTCTGGTTTTATGTAATAACAACTGAGGGAAATTGCAATATACAATATATATAATAAAAGATGAATGTGAGAGAAGACGACAAAGGGAAAGAAAAGAAGAAGATAAGAGAGATTCTGCTGGAGTTCCTGCTGGGGAGAGAGGAATGTTTGGTGCATGCAGTTTGTCATGCAGACTTCACATCTTCGACTGCACTGCATTGAAAGCAAAAGCTTCAGGTTTGTAATCAGCACAAATGGTGATGAACAATTATACTGTACATACTGAAAGATCAAGTCTGAGTAATGAAACAGAGTAACATATGGACATAAATAGTGTTATGGACTGATGGAGTTTGTACTGATGAAATTACAAACGGCAAAGAGATAAGAGACGGGAAAATTAAGACAGTGCATTTATTTGAGATATGACTGATCTGACTGAAATGCAAGATTACAAGGTTGTCAGTGCTGATCAAAGGTCACCACTTTCTGGGGGGCTGGGAACAGGAGCCCACGACATGTGGTGACTCTAGATAAATGGTATTAATGTTCCAGTTCTCTATAGTACTGTTGGCTGGCAGGCTTGTCTAAGTGATTTACAGTTTGAGTTATAATCTGTGATTCATTTGGGTAAACAGATCTTGAAAATCAATCACTATAAAAATAACTGACAAATATAAAAGAACCTTAAAACCTTCATTAAAAATCACTATGAGCTATGTAGTTTTATGAAAATGCCATGCAGCCAAGGCCACCTACCTTACCCTTATTAAACAGCTGACACCATCAGCTCGCATCCAGGGAGGGCTGAGCTACTGTACTTGTTCAGAGCATGCCACTCTTGCTCATGCAGCTATCGACAGCCTCTCAATTATAGTCTGCCGAGTCTATGATTGCACGCAGCGGGAATGAGAGCCATGAAGCCTTTTTAAAACCATTATTCACTGTTTACCGATTTGCTGTTTGGTGACCAAAGGCACTGTGGGTCCAGGGGTCGACAGAGAATCCTGTCTAGTGGTTGCGGGTGGAGCTGAGAAATATAGTGTATGTTAGTAGATCTGGGAGAAAGCTTGTTGCTGTATGTCCTGTAGAATGTACAAAAACTAGTGTATGTTCATTAAACAACGAGCTAAGATTTCCTGCAAGATAGTGATAGAGAAGTAATAGTCAGACAGAACATCGAGATTTTTTCCGACCTCAGAATTAAGCTTTAGGTCAGAAAATGCATTACCAAGAGTTGTCTTTGAGCCTATGTTCCGGGTGAGGGGCACTCTGCCCTGGGTCCTGTTATGGAGAACTGACAAGGACAAGGGAGGAGAGATTAATGTCAAGAAGTCAACACAGAAGATGCCTTCAGGGTCCTGAAAAAAGAATTGGGTAGAGAAATTACAATAGCAAAATATGTTTTGGAGGAAAAATAATGTCACCCACATTACAATATAGTTTTCTTCAACATTATCGGGCCAATAATGTACACATCAACCAATATTTATTAAATGTTTATTCTTATAATATCCACGCCAGGCACCTAAGGAAAAATATGGTTAAGGTTAGGAAACTAAAAGATTTTTAAACCAGGGAAAAGTAGGTTCAATCTCTAATTAAAAAACATAAACATAGCTTTTGGTAAACTGGGTTGAAGTTGTTTATATATCTTGTTTATATATTGGCATACTGGTCTCCACGTAGTAATATTGTTTATAATTAATCTCGTGCTAAATCTTCATGGTCACACAATTTGAAAACAGCTTTACTGGTCTTGGAATCTGCAATAAACCAGCAAAACAAAAACTGCAGATTTAAAAACGTGAGACTGGATGTGATGAGGTCCAGCCTGCATGTTAAAATTCTTCCAGTGCTGAGTCTTAAAGCAGGGGTCAGTGAGAAGGGCTGAAACAGACATTTCTGGGCAGCGATAAATCATACCGCATTATAAAAATTCTGCTGCTGTATTAAATAGGGTTCAGTGGGTTTGACCAAAAGCAGCATGTCTCTATTGGCTTACCATGGCGAGGAGCAAAGGGGAAGGAGTGTGGACCTGGCGTTAAGGGTTTCTGGTGGGCGAAAGACAAGAAGACATGGAAGAATTTGTGAAAAATATAATTTAATGTAATGTAAGGAAATATCATCATAACAAAATGTCCTACTTCTAAATGTACACTCTGTCTTCAATACCATGTTTTTTCTGCCTCTTTCTTTGTTGCACAACTCTTAGGCCTTCAACTCCATGTCGAATTGGTAAACTCCCTGGCGAGAAGATTGTTATTCAAAGTTTCCCTCTTGAGGGGTAAGTGTTGTGTCTGATTCTCAGCAGCTGTGACACTTTATGAATATGAAGCTAGCAGCACATGATACAACAGCACTGCACTGTCCGAAAATCCGTGCCATCTTTCTCCTCACAACTCCTTTCCACAGTGTTATCGTTCCTTCGCTGTCCTTCATTTTCTTTTTTTCTCTCTTTTATTCCTCTCCAGAAGTTAGCTAGCTACAGACTGCTCTCTTGGCTCGGCCTACCCTGGCTGCACTGATGCTGTTTCCATTCAGCAGTTGGATGGAAAATTAATTAGGCAAACAACCCTGAGAATAACATACACTTACTAAAGTGCACAACATGGACTCTAAAGTATATTTCTTGTTCCAAATACACACCCTGTTCCCGAAAATATTTATTTTGAGAAGAGGTGTACCTTTGCAGTCACACCACTCTCGCATCTTTCATTTAGCATATTTGACTACTAATAGCACCTGTATCCACATATTAATACAATATGACGATTACGTAAAAAATACTGCAAAAAGGCCAAATTATAATATTAAGTTATGATGCTTTAGTTATGCTTTGATAAGAAATTAAAAAGAGTGCATCCAGTACATACCACAGGGTTGATGGGACGTTTGACGATTTTCCGGATGGCCTTGTCTAGAAACACAACACAAGATTTAAAAAATTAGGAAATTAATAGAAAGTGAGGGAGCTAAATAAAACCACATTTCAAACATGCTTTGCTCAAGATGTGTTTCATATTAAATGACTGAATAAGAGGGTTCCTCAGTAGTGGGTTAATACCACAAGTAAACCACAAGATGATTCACTAACACTATTCAGGATCTAAGGGTTCATATGATACCGTAATGGCACGCAATGTCACTGTTATTACTCCCACTTAATTGGCAGACACTTAGTCAGCATCTGCCATCATGTGTTCACATTAAAAAAAGATGGAAAACATTGCCCAATTAGCAAAAGAGCTGATCCGTAATAAACTGAACAAACAGATTCATGCACAGGTTTTTACAGACTGTGAAGACTAGAAATAACGGAAACAGAAAGATACTTTCTAAGGGGATGTGTAACATTATCTAGCAAAGTTTTTCTTAAACATACAATAACATCTAAATATTTTGGTCCACAGATAACCGGAAAGGGAGGGATGGTGTCATGAAAAACCAACATCAAACATACCATCTGTACTCCCCATGCTGATGTTGTGAATGACTGGCTTGCTCCACACTCCAGTGCCGTCCTTAGTGTTGGGCTGGACACCGAACTCATAGACTGTGTTGGGCTTCAGATTGTCGATGACTGTGTCACTCGTTGGGCAAGTCTGGTAGTTCCACTTCCTGTTCCTCTCCCGATAACGCACTGTGTAGTGTCTGGGCCAAAGAAAGATCAGAATAGAGCATGCTGATTGTAGATGTAGATAAACATTACATCTAAATTTGTCTATGAAGAATCTCAGTCATCCAGGTGAAGTGATATCTAGATGAACAAGAACTTTAAAGAAAAAAGTTTAAAGAAGTTTTATCAGTTCTGACTTGTGAGGAGTTCCCAGGCATTTAAACCGTTTTAGGGACATTCACACTTTAATGTCACAATAGAACTAATGAAGTACATCTAGATACTGTAAAATCAGTATTGTATACGAATCTAACAATGTTAACAATGTTCTAACAAGCAGGGTTGGGAGTTTGATCTTACTGTATGTTCCTTCTGAGAAAAATGTATGCGCTCAATACAAAAATGTCCATCTCAAGGTTTCCAACGTCAAAGTGTTGATGCTGTAACAGAAAAACTCTTCCCACAAAAGGACCAATGTTTCTATTCTTTTATTCAGAAGACACACATGAAACTAATATTAGAAATAAAAGCAAGAAGAGATTCATTCCAAAAGGCGGAGCAGGAGATCAAGTTTTTTATCAGATTCTTCCAAAATGGTTTTTTACATAAAGTTTCAATTAGGAGATGTTGTTTAGAGAAGGAAAACTTTCTCATACAGTACACTATGTGGGCGGATTCTCCTAAACACCTGTGTGCACAGTCTGTTAGGGATCCACTGCTTAGTAACCTGAGAGACTTAAGGGAGTCATATACTGTTTATACAGTTATACCAGAGTCTCTGCACCAAATGTCTGAGAGAGAGAGAGAGCGAGAGAGAGAGTGACTTAAGCTTCCACCATCTGTTTCTGTGCTTTCCAAAACTACAATACAGCCAGTGGACATGAAATGAAAAAGCCTGAAAAATAATCTTCATGCACTTGTGCATTCATGTGATTGTCTCTTTTTTCAGCACATCGATGAATCCGTACCAAGCTGTCTCTCTGTATTTGCAATGTGGTATTACAATCAAGCTCTCGAGGACAACGTGCACGTGTGTTAGTGTGCAAGCTCACCCATCTTCCAAACAGTCATTCATGACATTGCCTTCATAGGGGGTTTTCAGCAGCGTCCCCCAGGACAGGAGAACTGAAGTGGGCGTCACTGACCCAATGACCAAGTGTAGCGGCTTCTCCAGTTCCACTTTACCTGCAAACAAATGAACATTAACATTAATGTCCACCTCAATGCCAAAGTGGCCATGCCTTTCATGCCTGAATTCCCTATGAAATTCTTGTAGAAGCATTACCTGTGCACTGCTTTTTCACCTCGTTGGTTGGGATGGGCTGGACAGCAATAAGGTACTTGGGCTCAGCATCTATAAAAAGACGAACTAGAGGTTAGTTTTACAGATCCTCTGAGCCTCCATAGACACAAACAGTCAAAGTCAAAATATGCAATATGCAGTTCACTAATGCATCATAGTCATCTGGTCCTTGTCTGTTTGTGGAACCCACCAAACTCATTCTCATAAGGCTCTCCGTTCTCAGGCAGCTGAATGAACTGTTTGGAGAACATGCTGCTGCCATAGCCCAGGATGTAGCCTTCAAGCTTTGTGTCAGTGCTGGGACGCAAAAACTTCATCACGATGGTGTCTCCAGTGGCGCTGATACGGACTTTCATGTTCTGACGTCTCACTGGGAAGGCAGGAGAAGACACAGTTGTTTCATGTAACATTCAAGTAGGTTCTTACTCTTGTTTTGTTTTTGAGAAGATCACTGCACTTATGACTCAAGGCTATGGCTTCTAAAGCACATAGGGAAAGCTGTCATAAAGTGCAGTGCCTACAACCCTCAAACAAACTTCTTTCTCCATTTTAGTCTTGTTTTGTAAAACCAGAAAAGCTTACAAGGAAGAGATTGAGCACTTCTGCTCTCCATCACTTAACAAGCACGCTAGGAGTACACACAGTCAAAGCAGGCTTGCTGCTGGTTTAAGATGTCTGCTGAGGTTTAGGTTTTACCAAAAGTTAATAGTGGTGATTTTATTAATAGAGTACAAAACTAGAGCACGTACCTAATAACACTTTTTATTGTGTGCTTTCTAATTGGGTGAGAACATGACTTTTATAGACACTGCAGCTTCTATATGAGGAGTTTGTAGGCGAAAGATATGTCTCTGCTCTTAGAAGTGGCTTTTGAAACAGATATGCTGTTTTTTAAATTTTAAATCAAGGTCTTATGAAACCTTGAGGTCAGCAAGGCATGATTCAAATGATTTGATTTGACTAAAAAATGGTATGAGATAATACATTGCACACACAGACATTTTTTTCGCTTACACACACACACACATTTTACAAGAAACTGCACGTTTCCTGCCAGAAGGGACCTCCACAGAGCAGAGACCCAATCAGCCAAGCCTTGGGACAGATTTTAGATGAGGACAGGCACAAAAGGGTGGAGCATAGTAATCTTGAGCCAACAGAGGCTACAGATGAGCTCATGTTTACTGGCCAAGGCAACCATGACAGCTTGAACTTGGTCTGACATTGCGATTGCTGAAATGCACGTGTAAAGATCAGAGACCTGCAGAGTGTCAGTTGGACAAAACAAAAACAGGAGTAAATCAAAGGTAGGTGAGAGTGGCAGATTTGACTATTTCATCCCACAGTTGATTACTTGTATATTGGGTGGAATGCACAAAAATGTGATGATTTCTGTGAGTGTTCAAGTCTCATTTTTACAGGCGAGCTCTTAAACCTGAAGACTTGGAAGGAATATTTGATAAAACTTTTTTTGATTTGTCAAACATCTTTTTCTAATACAATGAAACTTTTTCTTTCATTTTATCCAAACAAGAAGAAGCCATTTTAATCAATATCACAACTCTGTATGCTAGTAGCTGTAGCTAGCTTGTGTTAAATTTTAAGCAACAAGTCTTGATACAATGAAGCACATCATAACGAGTGAACTGACAAGCAAACTCTAGGTCCCTGCTTGCACAATCAATTGATGAATTTGCTTATTTTTTTCTCATTACTTGCCTCTGCCATTTGGCCTTCAACACTAGCCAATAACTTGGCAAGCTAACAGTTAGTCAATTTATTACAGGCATGCAAATCAATATCAGAAAACTCAGATGAAGGCAGCTGGGCCAGAAGTGTGACTTATGACTGACAGTTGGCAAGTACACATGTAGAACAATAAATAACCACCAGGGTAGATGTGACACACAAGTTTGTCATATTAATCCCATTTTTATTAGATTTAAGTGTGTTTTATTTTGAACATTTACATCCTCCTCAAATCAACTTAGAATTTAGAGCATTCATACATTTAATTATATTTCCACAGGCTCTGTTTTTGTCATTTAAATTTTTTGAGGTCTACAGTGGAAATCACAAATGAGTCTATGGAGGCTTAAACTTTCACCCCTCATTGTCTTCGAGGCTTAAAACAATTGACTTTCTGCCTGGGTTATGGCTTGTACTATACTCTCCACAGCACATGTCCTTGGCTCATATTTCAGCATTAAATGAAATAGTGGAACTTTGCATGAGGAATAATGCCAGCAGCTGCCAGATGCCAAAACAGACACTGACAGCGAAAGAGGGGGAAGCCCTGAATTTGAAAAATACCCTTGCACTTTTCCAGCTATGTGTTTCCTATCAAAACTGCATTTGTTTTGCTTCTCCCATCAATATTTCCGATAAAACACGAGTGAGGTTGGCTCACAGGGTGGGGGGCTCAGAGCATATGAAACATTAGGAAACTTCTGGCAGCACGTTTTTAAAACTCCAGTACAAGAAAACACTGGCTTGCTCCCACGACAACCCATCGAAAGCCTGGCCATTTGGCCCACACACCTCTTAGGGACTGTTAAGACTTATCAATATTTCCAGAGTAAAATGAATAAGGCTTTAGGAACTGATCCAGTCACAGCTCTAATAATCAATCAACTACAGTACAAAGGAAAACTATTGACATTTAGCTAGCCAGAAAAAAATCTCTAAGCCACAAAGTCATGTTGTGCGTGTTTGTGTGGGCCCGCAACGAGTCATTTCAGATGACTAATGAGGAAAATAATGGCTGATTATTTGAATATAAATTCATCATGAGAGCAATTGTACTGGTGACTCTGACCCTGTCAAACTAAAAAAAAACAGTGATTTACTACCTCATCAAATGACATGTAGCCACAGTGTAATTAAACCCATAACCTTAATACCCAATCAAAGCAAACATTCATTCTAACAGAGAGAAAATGGTACAGTGCCATGATATAGCCAAAAATGGATCTGCCTTTTAATAAATTTCATCTGCAGGTTATGGAGAATTTCGAAACAGCTTCACGAATGTCATTCCTACTCACAATTTGGGGTGGCAGTCTATTATATAATATACTGTAAATCTCACATTGAAGACTAATCCCTTCAATTAAAACATCATGACATGAGCAGACTATCTCCACATGCATCCCAAGAGAACACAACCAATTAATCAGCGCTTACTGTACGAGGAAATCCATCATAACACTGGGAGGTGGCCAATAAACATGTCAGATTATACAATAAACAATGCCACATCATTCAATAAACATTTCACCCTTGTAGTCATCCTGTTTTCAACTAATATCCAGAGAATGTAATCCTGCTGGCTTGAAAAAGAGAAACACCCTCAAAGTGGAAATTCAAGCTTGGCTCAGCAGAGCGGCGATCTTGGATCATCAGCTGTGATGGATGATCCTCCGGGAAACTGAGTAGGTTAATGGGGTTGTCAGCATAACACGCTCTCTTCACTTTCAACTGCAGTGCAACATGATATTTTTATGTGTGTTTGGTGTTTGGAAATAAATATTAAGAAGTGCATCTCTACAGTATTCGCAGTTCTTTGGCATCACCTTTCCACATGCTGATTTACTGTCATTAACGAACCACAGATCATCACTGCTGCAAGTTCTTTACACCGTCTCTCGCCTCTCTTTCAGTTCAGATGAAAAGGACTCTATTCAAGTAAATGCTCTAGAATAAATACACTGAGATCATCTCAAGACTTTTCCACTGAAGCTGATGTGTGAACTAATGAACTATAAATATCCAAAGCAAAGCCTCAAAAAAAAAAAAAAAACTTGGAGCAGGACTACAAGGCTTGTTTTGTTTTCAAAATATGCAATGGAACTTTCCTCTCTTTGTTGAAATGAATGTGGTAGTTTTGGTGGATGAAAGTGACACCAAATAATGAAGTCATGTCAGTTTGTCTTGAGTCAGAGTGGCTGAACATGACAGCTGGGCTCTACAGACTGACCAAATGAGGGTATAAACACTTTATAGTACCCTACAACCTGAAAGTATCACACACATACACACCCATTTAAATCAATTCAACTGACAGTAGATGCCATACACACACACGTATTCTGACTTTGCGTGCATGGTGCCCTAAGTCTCAAAGTGATTTTACGCAGCTCTGGCGTACAGTATTTCGCCCTCTCAGGTTTCTATCCTGGAAGAGGAGACTTGGCTTCACGCACCGTGGAGACAGAGACAGATGTTTTATGGCCCTTGGTAAAACAGTCACCTTCATTTAAGGCAATGAAGTGTGAAAATCATCTGAGCCCCGTGCCAGCCGGAGCGCAGAGGGTTTGAAATCATTTAGCTGGTGTGCAAACGACAGCTGAACTGACCTATATTAGCTCTAACGGGAATACCCGGAGCTGTAGACTAGTGTAACTCAGCCCATCAAATATATACCGTAATTCAACTGGAGCTTTCTTGATCCCACCTCTCAGGCTCACAGGAGGGGATGCCAGGAGGCCTCACCTTGCGGCGCAGCGGGAGAGAGCTGTGCCTGGGATTGTACTCCCACATTTTCCCCCACTTTGGCTGCTTCCATGTTGGTCTCTCTGCTCTCACATTATATATTCCCTTGTCAGATTCAACTGAGCAACAGCTGTTTTCCTTTCCCCTGTGGCACAGCTCCATCCCATCCTTCTCCTCCTTTACTCAATCTCTTCTGTCCTGTATGTGTCACCAGCCATCTTTCCATCAACCTGATCCTCTCTCAACTTCCTAAAGTGCTTTGAATTTATCTGTCTTGTCCTCTAACCTCCTCTACTTTCCTCTCTACCTCCATATTTCCCTCATTAATCTGTGCAAGACATGTGGCCTTGTTTTGTCTGGCTCAGCAGCAGTTTCCAGGCCATATATTGTCCTGAAGTGGATCGGTAGTAAATAATGTCTTGTATTAAAAGAGTTTCAACTCATTCAGATGCAGATATACACTCATAATTACCATAAATGCTGTGGGAAGTACAGATCATCTAACAGCACGTAGACCTGTCAGCTCTGACAACACTGTGTTGTCCGATAATATCTTTAACAAAAGAAAGCAAACACACGTCATTGCATAACATGTTTCATTCTGAAACCAGCAGCCTGATCCAAGAAGAACAGAGATACAGACTTTTAACTCTCCTCCCAAAGCAAAAACACACATTCCCCCTTTCATCTAGTTTCCAAAACTGCACACTGTGATTTGTCTGCGTGCCAAGTTCAGCCAGCGATGTTACGCACTGGAAGCAGCCTTTTCCACCGTGCTTACCTCTTTATACTCCAGTCTGCTCACCTCAAATCACTTTTATTACCATCAAAGTCTTCAAAGGGTCCCCAAATTTAACCCACAAAATAGAGCATGGCTGGAAAGTATAGAGTCAGAGATGGAGAGCCAGAGTTCAGTGTGTTTGCAGTGGGATAATGAGACTATATGGAAAACGTTTGTGGAAAATATATTGTTTTCCAAGAATGTCGTGAGAATCCTAATCAGACCGAAGAGGTGCAATATGCTATAATCTACTTATCAAAGTGAGTCTGTTTTATGGTTTCCTTTATGTTGGAAAAGAAAACTCTGTATGTAGGAGTAAAGGGTTTGGGAGCTCTGACACTGAGTTATCTTCAAACTGGTGATAAATCCCCTAAATAGCAATTTGGATTGCACATGATACATATGTAATATTTACATAATGCAAAGACATTGTTGTGATAATCTTCCTTCTGTACTTCTGTTGATACTTTGGAGATATCTTCACTGGACAGCAATGATGTGTCTACAGCACTGTCTGTGTTTAGTTTTAAAGACTCTCTTCAGATGGTTTGATTTAAAAAAAAAAATCCATTAATGAGATAATGTAAAACAATAAATATTTGCTTGAAGCAACAAATGAAAGTAATTAGCCAAATTATACACTTGATCTGCTCTGTTGGCACAGTTCCAGGAAAGTCATCCTACCAGGTTGTCTACAAGTCTAACCTCTAACCCCCAACCTGGAAACACTTTCATTAAAACCTGTGAGCAGTAACTGACCTATTTCACTGTGTCTGCTCACCTCATTTCAGGGAAATGTGGATTAACGACAGGGATCGTAAAAGCACACAGTTTCTAATCAGGGCAGTTTGAAAGTCTAACAGGTGGTTCTTGAGAAGAAAAACTTACTTCTCCTCCTTCCCTTTTAGGAAGAATCTGAGAACTTTCAAATCCCTCATTGAATCTATTTAGGTGATTTGTTTGGAGGGAGACAATATGTATAGTTTTTATTCCACTCAGTGCAGGAACAAAACAGCTTCAATAATTTTGAGAAACAAAATGTATTGATAAGGAAATATTTAAGAACTTTAGCTCTATAACTACTTGAATGCTTTGAATCAGCTATTGGAATTCAACACTAATCCCTTTTAACACCCAGCTTCACTATACTGCTGCGTTACCATATATATATATGCATATGAATGCATATGTACTGCAATACTGATAAGTTGCAGCTGTTTTTTGTGGACACAGAAAACAAGTTTGTTGGAAACACAAGACTACTTTTGTTTATCTTTTGCTCATTGTGTGCATCTGGGGATTTCTACAAAGCAGAGGCTGCAAGATGCTTCTACCTTTTTTATCATGTTAGAAACAAGATTTGTAAATGACACCCATCAATCATTATATATCATTAGTACAGAGTAGGCTTGCTTAAGTTGCAGAACCTTTACTGTTGTCATGTACTCATAAGACAAGTATGAATCTTATTAACCTAGCATGCATTTGGCAGAAGGTAGAGACAGACTATGGAAAAGTAATCAGTCCATCACAAGGAGAACACAGAGATGTTCACATCCAAACATACAGTATCAGCAAACTGAAGTCTCTGGTCCACGTGACTTGCATGGGTCTTGAGACTGTGTAGGGACACCATGATGAGCAAGCATCATCATGGTGTCCCCTCACATGCACACCAGGGTGAGTGACTCATATGCATGTCCAGAAAATGTATATGTCACCTACCTCTGCTTCTGCGTGGAGCGGAGGGATCACAGAGAACTATCCCAGCGATGAAGACCATGAGGAGAAAGACCAGAAGGCTGTGTGAGTGCTGCTGCATCCTAAACATCATGACTGCTGTGGTCGACTATGAGTCTCAGGTGTAACAGCTCAGAGATCTCTCAACACGGTTGCTCAGTGGTACCTTGCTGACTGAATAAATCTTTTGTAACAGGTTGAGTGTTATGTGTGCTGCAGCTGCAGGACTCTGCAGTGGCTGGACTACTTCTCTGAGCTGGTGGCTCTCAGGACTAGTGCAGCTCACTGGACTGGACTTCTGGATGCAGCAGGCTGCTCCTGCACCATCTATACCTCTATAATGGAGGGAGGGGACAGAAGGAGGCGCACAAATCCACTCTCCTTACCCTCCCCCCATCTCTTCTTTTCTTTCACTCTCTCTCTCTCTCTCTCAACACTCTCTTTCTCTGGAAAAGGAGTGTATGTTTTTTCTCCAACCTTCCCGCCCTTCTCTGTCTCTTTTCTTTTCTCTTCTCTTTTTTTCTCTGCTCAGTCTGGTGTGTCCACACCAATCCTGCTTTCCATCTGCAGAGGCCTTTGACACTTTCTTATTGGTTTTATTCCTTTTCTTAGCTTTCCTTGCACTGAGTATGTTTATATGCACACAAATATCCTTGTTAATATTTGGAATATGAAGGTAGCATGGCATTTAAGAAACCTGGTTATTTATAGCCATGTACATGTATTAGTACCACCCACACACAGACAAGAACATTCATTGCCAACATTTTTTTTTATGTCAAATTAAAAATCTTTATATGGCAACTACGGTATGCTTAATGTAAGGGAAATTGGTTATTGTGATTATGGTGAAAAACAATGGTTATGGTATAGATTTATGCAACTGAAGCACTTTTTTAAGGTAAGGGAAATATAGTTACTACTAGTGAAATCCTGGTCTCCTGCATGAAAATTAGCCATGGTACATGATTCCCCACTCTGATTTCACACCCTTGCTTTGAGCCTCTCTACAGATGCCACACTACTCTCCACTTTGACATTGGATAAAGATTGTGAGGTGCAGAATTGTCCAAAAAGGACATAATTCCTACTGTAGGGTGCTGTGTTGCTGTGCCCAGGTGTGTGTGTGGGTGAGTTACAGCTGTGGATGACCCAACATTAGTTTCTGGCTGGCTGGACTTTGATGCACTTCCCAGTCTTTTGGATCAGGCTTCTCACTCTGATCGCCAGCGATAAAAAACAAGAGTGACAACGCAGTTCATCCTGCGCATCACCAGTGTGAGGCTTTCACTTCACTTTGCTTTATTGGCATGACAGATTTTCCCTTTTCATTTCAGCACGATCATCACATTGTTTATCACTGACTGTCAACCACATAACTCATACTTTGAGGACGCACCTGCAAACATTGCAGACAGAGATCAGAAATCTGGATAAAGTGTTTACATACCACAGTATCCTGGAGCACTCCAGCTCTTATATTAGGGTTTCTCAAATCCAGAATAAGATCGTGTATCCTTAGACTCCATAACGAATAAGGGGGACTTTATAAAGTGTAAACAAAGAGTAAGAATACAGATGCAAGAAGACATCCACAACTTCCAGGTGCCCAGGTTCCAATATGCACTGTTAAAACAAAGACTCCTGGACCTGGAAAGCAGATAGACTACACACACACACACACACACACACACACACACACAAGATTCAAGGATACGGTTCACACAAAGGGGAAAGAGACATGAGGTGATAAACAAGGATGACGCAGACAACAGGCAATGTGATAAGTTATAATTTGATGTCATCACGTCTTCCAGGGTTCTGAAACCAGCATAGGATGTTGCAACATGTGCAAACACATAACTGCGATACCAAAAAACTGATCAAGCCTAAGGCACTAGTGCACATGTTTACCAAGCCATAAAATAGGCTGTTAAACTTGAGAAGCCTAGCTTTTTGGTCCCAAGAGAGAGGTGGGGGTGGTGGGTCCCCGTAGTGTAAGAGGGCCTCCAGTTTTGGGTCCCCACAATATCACATAAACAAAGACACACATATACACACATTGGAGTCTGGTGAAGTCGATGGGTAATTGGAACAGTCATATAAGCCTTGTGCATCCAAAAAGTTATGATTGTACTGGGTATGGCTGCCATTATATTCCACGAAAACAATGTCTCATCATACTATTTATAAATATATTCTCTGCCAATAGCAAAAAAAACACACTAGTCACGTGCACGACAGACCGTAACGTGCCACTTGCAGCCATGTGTCACACATTTAGACATGACTCTCTGGTGCATCACAAACACATGGCGACAGCATTGCATTAGGAACTTTCTTTGAGGTCAAAGTCATAAAGTATATCAAGGTTTACAAGCAATGACTTCAATTTTTGCGTCTGTTTATGTGCAATTGAGCGTGTCTTTCTTTCGAGCCTGGTTTAATGGTGGTCAGGCGAGACTCTCCACCAAAACTGGGCCTCAAGGACAAGAAGTGTGTGCATTTGTGCAAGGCCCACACATGTCTGCTTGCACGTGCATGTGTGTGTAACATCTCCACCCTCCAATGCAGTCGATTATATCCCACATGTCATCACACGAGACAGGAAATGATGGCACGCACCAGAGGAGGTGTGTCTCCCAAGGAAGTCCCTAAACAGATTGTTTCAGTGGAACCCCAGCCTTCATTGTGCCAGAACCTATTAAATACAGATGAATCATAGTCTGCACTCTGTGAAAATTATAGAAGAGTTTGTGGTGCAATCAGCCGGACCTGACCTGCTTTGCTGACTGGATTTGTTAGTCGGTGACGTTTTGTTAAAGATAATTGCATTTGTGATCCACCTTCTTGTTTTTTCACCATCCACAATTTGTTCCTTTCCATTTCATCTTCCGTCTCCTCTTCCTCCCCATCCTCTCTTCATCACTTCTTCTTCCTAATGTTCTTCTTACTCATTATACTCCCTTTCACCACCACCCTCACTGTGTCTGCTCCTGTCATTTTCCTCCTCCCCCTCTACTATGCTCTCTCATCCCACTTTCTCTTCTTGTGGAATGTAATCTGGCTTGTATCAACAGAAGAATGTATCTATTAGATGCTCTAAGTGTTGGAACCAGTCATAATTGGCCTCTAACTCTCAAATTGATTGTGTTACCGGGAGTGACACCCTGAGGGGCCTTGGAATGGGGTCTTTCTCTCTCTCTCAGGCTTTTGAGCGATATCTTTGCTCGTCTCTTTTGTTGTTGCAGAGAGTGACAAGTTTAGTTGCCAAAACTCCACTTTAATTCCCCTTGTTTTTGTCTGGATATTCTTCAAGCAAATGTATTCAAGTTTCTATGGCTCCTTCATGACAGATGCACAGTTCCTGAGCAGCCATGTCTGCCTGTACCTGCCTTTTTCTTTAGTCAGGTGAACCATTGCGTAGTCTGATAACTGTCAATGTCTAACACAAAAAAGGGTGAAAAGCTTACCCGTTTACTGTACACAACAAGAGGACATACGTTGCCCAAAAAAGTCATAGCTGAGATCAAAAACTCTTGCAGCTTTCTTGCATGGTTCTCAAGTTCTCAAATTAAAGACTATGTGTAAGATTTTGGAAATTTCTGACTTTGGCAGAGAGCAGTGAATGCAAATAACCTCTCAAATCCAATGGAATCAACCATTACTCTGTGATTAATGGACTGAAAGCAACATTTTGCAACATTGTCTCCTTGTTCAGATATATGGTTAGTCCTGAGAGCTTTTTTTGTGCTTAAAGTCCAAGTGAAATCACATTTAGTCATCCCTGTTTTCAGTCAAAAATAATGTCAATATGTTTTTTAAAGGACCGGTGTGTAAAATTTAGTGGCATCTAGCAGAACAGAATAAAAATGGAATATAGTGTTCATAATTATGTTTTAAATAGTGTATAATCACCTGAAAATAAGAATCGTTATGTTTTCGTTACCCTAGCATGAGCCCTTTATATCTACATAGGGAGCAGGTCATTTTCCATGGGGCCCGCCATGTTTCTACAGTAGCCCAGAACAGACAAACCAAACATTGGGTCTAAAGAGGGCTTTTCATGTTTTTCGCAAGTTCTGCAGCCACCGTAGGTTCTCCTACACATTTGGAAGAGGAGGGTGAGGGGAGGGGTATTCAGTTGATTGCAATCTGCAACCTCACTGCTAGATGCCACTACTGACACATTGGTCCTTTAAATACATTATTAATAGTTTAGTATTATTAAAATGGAGAAAAGGGGTCTTTGGTGAAACATTGGAAATATTCCCTTTTGTCCCAGTGCTACACGAGAGACAAAGTAAACAAACTGCTTTAGCTACATGTCATGTACTGAAACTGTGTCTAACAAGGATTTTGAAAAGCAATGAGCAAACCACCATCTAACTGTACTGAAGTGACATTTGTAGGTATGTTAACATCCTATTTAATATGCTGCAGCTGAGCAGCTAAACAGCTAATTAGCTACCTAGCCTGCGTTAACAGTGCATGTGAATGTGGTGAAGGTTGTTCTGTGGCTTGTTCAACAAGCTAAGGTGCAGGACAAGACGTGTGTTTATGTTTGTAAGTTAGATTAAGATGGAGACTTTAGCAGAAAAGCTAATGTGAGTTTTTTTTGAGTCTGTGGCTCCTGTGTTGTGGAGCAGGATGCTATCAGGCTCAGTGTAAAAGTCTGCTCTGCCTATGACGGCCACATTATCGCTTCATTAAAGATCTGATTTTCTGTATCGAAATAAGGTCTCCATCTACATAGACAGATAATAAAGCAGTATTTCATCAAAGTAATGCAAAGTTAGGGGGCGTCATCATGAAACCAAAGAAATTAAAATATAATTTTCTCCCTTTTTAAGCATCATCAAGCATTTTGTCAGTGCTTTTCAGCTCTTCAAGTCTTCCTTTATTGTACCTCTTACCCGATTTCAACCTTTTTCACATTTCATGAGAGAAGATATATGTGTTTTTCACTAAGTGTTGATGCAAATTTGTTATTCTTATATACTGATTTATTGCGACAAAACTTCCATTCCTTGTCTACTCTCTCTATTAGTTTAAAATGATCATTCATACCAGAACAAATCAGTCTTTCATCCTCCTTTTCTTGTTCTATCTTTTATTCCCTTTGTGCAACCATGATCCTTTTCCTTTTCCTTCCTATTTCTTTCTTCCCTCAGGGTTTGTGAAGGATGCTGAGGATAGTGGGTCAGACACGCTGTACTTGCTCTGCTTTTGTCATCACAGATTTGTCATTCCTTTCCCTCATTTTATTGCTTTTCAACACATCATCAGCCCCACCTGCCAACATGCGCCACGCAGCCGGAAAACTGTGTCAGTGATGGGTACCAAAAAACGGAGTGGTAATAATCAACGTGTTCAAGCACCCAGCAACACACATCAGTTTCCGTAAGGCTGATTATACTGAAGGAAACAATAGGATTTTCTCCTTCCCATCTACAGGCAAAAAGCCACCACACTCCCTGAAGAAGGATCACCTTTACTCAAGTGGAAAAGCACTCAGTGAAGGCCTCAACAAAATCCTTCCCAATATGACACTGACATGTTCAATTTTAAGGTTGTGACTTTTTTTTTTCTTTGCATTCTTCTCAATTTCTTTCTTCCAGAGGGCGCCGGCAATTGGAAAACGTTTGCCTCTGTGGCCAAGAGCAGAAGGTCTTTCACAGCTCAGTCGAGTGTGCAAGTTTCCTCACTTGGACTGGTTGTGATTTTGAGTATGGAAAAAGACAATAATTTAGATTATTTTTCCACTCACTTTTTCCAATCTGCTGATGCCATGAATGGAATGGCTTATTAAGTTACAGCGTTCCATACCAGGTCAGAACAGTTCGAGGATGAAAATGTTGCAGACATTAAAAGACACATATTCATACTTCTCATACTCATACTTCATGCCACACCATGGAAATCAGTCTCTTGTGTCATCACTATATTGCCACATTTCTATATTATAACCTTTATGCTTTTATTGAGAGAATGTTTGTGACTTCTGACCCTGCTCCATTTTTGGAGATTTATTATGTGACTGTCAGGATGTGTGGTAGTGCAGCGAGTCAAGATTTCCTGCCAGATAAACGGGCTCTACATTCTGCAGCAAAGTGGAAAATATGATGTATGGAATGTTCTTCCACTTATTCACACAGTTTTTTTTAGAGATCACATGCTCATTTAGTTTCACCTTTGCATATAATATGTGCACGCACACACTCTCTTTGTCATTTGCAGATATTAGCAGTCTATTATACAGATCACTCGTCACGTTGTTGATAATAAGATAACAGCATAAATTTCCAAATTGCAGCAGTGCCTGGATCCACCCTAAGGATGACTTCATTGCTGATTACTGTAACAGTTGTTGTGGTTGTTGCTGCACAACTAAAACATTACAGACGTTAAGATTTCCCATACTTCCACACACACACACAGGAAACAGGTGAATAGCACGTGTGTATCTTCCCACATGTGCTGATTTTTTTTTTTTTTTTTTTTTTGAGTTGAAAATAATTCCTGATCGGTATGTTCAAAAACGTTTACACCGCAAGCCAGGACCAGTAATTCCTACGGGGGTCGCAAAAATAAGGCCCTCAACCACAGGATGATGACTTCTGACAGACAGGCAACTGTTATTGCCAACTACCATGTGGCAATCAGCAAATCTTCTTTCTGGGAAGCCATGGGGGACAGCAGTGCTGTGGATGATGAAGCAGTAGGATTTAGGGGGACTAGAGGACAGAGAAAAGTGACAACTGAGTAGACAAATATAATTCATCCACTTTTGTCTCAGAGAGCAGAAAGCTCAATGTGTTTCTAATTTTGTGTGCCTTTGTGCATGTGAGTGTGTGTGTGTGTGTGTGTGTGTGTGTGTGTGTGTGTGTGTATGTGTGTGCACATGTTTGTACTACATACTTTATGTATGTTGGTGCGCTTGTCCGGATGGATCCTCCGTCTGAAAGATAAATAACCACATTACATGGAAGGATCAGCCTGCAGCTTAGAGCTGACAGCTGATAGGATACTAGACAAATCCACAGGCATAAAGTGAAAATCTGGCCCCGATGTGGCAATACAAAAACACACAGATGTACGCATCATAAAAGTCACACTTTTTACACACTTTCTGCAGTGTTATTTCACTCCAAATAGTTTTTAAAAATTCTGCAATACAATTGTGAGGTAGAGTAGATGACTGACCTACATACAGATGCTCTCTTTCTGTTAAAGAGGACCTAACATGCAAATTTCCAGGTCTATATTTTTATTCTGGGGCTCTACTGGAATATCTTTGCATGATTTACAGTTCAAAAAACTCTTTATTTATCTTATACTGACCCTCTATGCAGCCCCTCGGTTCAGCTCCTGTCTCTTTAAGGTCTCCCTCCCGATGAGCCCACTCTGTACTGATTGGCCAGCTTCTGGAAGCTGCCCCTCAGCAGACTTCTGGTGGCTCGGGAACTACAAACAGTAGTAGTTGGATGTCACTCGTATCTTCACTCGTAATATAAACCTTTTAAATACATCTGTAAATGTTCAAGCCTGAATTTGATTCAAAATATGTAAGTGGACAACGCAAACAACATGTGGAACAACCTTAGCAACAAAGGCGATGGGTAATGAAAGGTAACTTTGCAAACAGAGCATTCAGAGCAGGCTCAAGCCTGGGCTTTTGACTTGAAGACAGCATTTTTACATACGTTAATATCATGATAGAATATGACAGAAAATCACAAAAAGCATATGTCCCCCTCAAAAAATGAAATTCTTCAACATTCTGGGAAACACGCTTTTTCACTTCTTGCAGAGACTTAGATAAAAAGATTGATACTAGCCTAGTATTGATACTGATACTAGCATAATGACTGGAAGCAGCTCTAAAGCTCATTAATTAACATGTTATATGTTGATTTTTGAATACGTACAAAAACCAAAATGTAAAAACGACGAGTTGGTTTTCACTAGTTCTTGGTGCAGGGACTTTCTCCAAAAACTTTTTTGCACTTTGACATATAAAGTGTAAATTAGTGAGCTGTAGAGCTGCTGGTAGGTGGATTTTGTTCCATTTGGACAGTTGGGCTAGATGTTTCCCCTTGTTCCCCCAGTTTTTATGCTAAGCTAAGCTAAAAAAAAATCATTTTTGCACTGTGAATAATAGAAGAGGTATTCATAATGAAAAAAACAAACATAACTTGAGGCTCAATGAGGTGTGTTATTAACCACTTAACCATTATATATTACTATGTGGACTGGATTCTCCATGATTCCACCAGTCCATTAAACCATCAAATGCAAAATACAGACCGGTCAAACAGGGAAGATGATGCATCCTTGACAATAGTTAAAACAGCTACTTTACATAACACATTGGAGACTAAAATCACATAGCAGATGCGTATCATGCTAAAGTCATTTTTGGGGTCCGACACACTGAAAACCACTCACCTCTGCTTCCTTCGGAGCAAAAATCCAGCATCATATTTAGTTTTAAGGTTGAGACGCATTCATGAAATAATGTTTTATGATGGAACATTGGCTGGCTATGAGAGGGCAGTCTTGTATTGTACAAGAGTCCTGCAGAAAGGGTCAGTGTGCAAAATACAGGAGGCCTTCGGCAGCCAACAGATAAATTGTTTAGATGTGTTTGTACACAGTACAGGTCTGCTCTCTTCATTCCTTTCCTGCACTTCATTCTGTGTGTTATTGTGAAGAATACCACTGTACTTTTGTGCTGTGAACAATCTCCAGAAATAAAACAAACATTGAGAGATATGACGTTTCGACTAAGGTCAGTACAACAGCTACAGTATCTATTGTCTCACCCCAGAAAATTGTTGGATGATGCAAAAGAGTAAATGCTTGTGCTGGCAAAATGGCAAAAGTTTCATGTATTTTTAATATTTTCTTTCTGATCACAGTAACATATTGCTCCATGTTAATCTGGTTGGGAACCATCTTTAAATAGTGAAAAATCTCTTGTCACTCAACAACAGGAAAATAAATTGTAAGAAAGTGATTCAGGGAGAGAGGTAGACAGAGAAAAAAGGAGACATAACCTCTGATTGAAGTGAGTTTGTTTTCCTGGCTTGCTGATATAATTGTACTAAAGCCCTCTTTGGTCTCGGCTCCGTCTTTGTTCCTCTGGGTGATTAAAACAAATAAACCCCGGGATCAAACTAAGACAGGCTCTGGAAGACAGAATGGAGGAAGACAGGAGAGATTTGGACATCTGTAGTACAGCCCAGTTCAGTAGGTGAAAGCAAATAGGATACTAGTGCACTGGAGTGTGGAAAATAATCACCCACTCCACATCACATCATCACATCATTTCACACTTACCGAACAGAATATGAACACCGCAGTTTACAGTAAATGATGTAGCAGCCTGAAAATCGCCGGTATGAAACTTTCTAGAGAAACTAATTGCTCCTGCTTTCCATCTTTCTATCCCTTCATCTATCTGCTAAACCATCTGGTAACTGTGAGGTAAAAAAAGGGCTCGTCCAATGAAGAATTTTGCTGGATATGGACCACAGTAAATCAACATGTGACAGATGATAAGGAAAGAGACTCTATATGGATACACAGCAGTCCTTGTTCGACCTCACAGGAGATACATATAACTCTCAACAGGTGTCTGTGAAGGGTTTCATCTATTTGTCTTTATGTCAAATGGTGGATGGTTGGTGCAACAGCAGAGCTGGTAAGTGGACCGTGTGCTGGCACAATATTCACAAAATGATAGATTGAGGGAAAGAAAGAGGAAAAGACAGAGAGAATAAAATTGTTCAGGCCATAGAAAACAATAGTTAGAGAAAAATGAGTATGTGCCCAATGTGAAACAGGAGAAGTACAGACAAAAGCACATTTTATCATAGACTGCCCAAAATATGAAAAAAGAGAATCAGATATGAAAAATCTTCCAACTTTGCCTGAAAAATCCCAGATGTACCTTTCCTTACGAAAGAAGAGCTTAATTTCTCCTTGGTGAAACTGTTCATGCAGCAGAACTATTCATCACAGATAATTTACCAATATGTCTTTGATCAAATATTGACTTACAGAAAAAATCCAGTTTATCACAACTTAGACCTTATTTTCATCATTTCTCTTGGGAAAAAATAACATTGTACTCACCACAGTGATTCTTGAGATCTGGAAACAAGATTTCTGCTGCAGCCTTTTACCACCTTATTTGGTATATTTTTGAGTATGACAGTGAAAGAAACATACCAACAGATAAGATCACTTGGCAAACATTGGCAAAGATTACAAAGTGATATTTTAAAACAAAGAAAAATTACACAACCATACTAACTGATCAAACAAACACAAACTCCAGGC
Source organism: Thunnus thynnus (assembly GCF_963924715.1). Lineage (NCBI taxonomy): Eukaryota > Metazoa > Chordata > Actinopteri > Scombriformes > Scombridae > Thunnus > Thunnus thynnus. The sequence goes on from NC_089527.1 coordinate 23,807,163, forward strand.
TCCTAGTTGTTGCATGGACTGGCCATCAGGAGCATCAGGAGAAATCCCAGTGGGCTATGTGGGCCATTTGAGTACTATGTAGTACTATCCCAGTCCAACCCTGCAGAGAGGTGTCCTTCCACGGCTGGGCAGAGTCATGAGCCAGTGGCCTGTGGTTGTTTACTATGTTTTCAATCTCCTCTAATGACAAAAACACATTCTCATTCATATGGACTCACATGGAGAGTGGATTTTCTGCTCTGCAAGGGACAATTATAAATGATACAAGCTGGGGAAAAGTTGTCTTTTAAACAAAAGAACAGTCTTGACTTTTTGCATTTGGAATATATTCAACATCAAATGATAAATGGAAGAACAGCTTCCACACTGCAGCTCCTACATAAAAGAGCAGCAACAAATCCTTACATAGAATGTAAATGGATGAGAGACTGTTTTACAGCATTCAGGGTTTAGAGATGCTCTGCTGACCACCACATTGCTCTGATGATGAGAATCTCACTTTTTTACAACTGGATGTGTCATGTCACAAGTCCTGTGGTTTTTGTCAACAAGCACTCCAGCACTTGACAAGAAGAATGCGCATCATCAGCATCCAAGAAAAGGCTTCAGGTATATTCCTGTGGCTGGAGGAAAATAACATCTTCAGAGGGCCTGAAAATACATCAAGGAAAGAAAGGGTACTCAAGAGAGGGAAAACAGGGACTTCGCATTGATAAGTACTTCCTCTGAAGTCAATCAAGTCAGTCAAATGAAGTCCAGCAACTAGAGTCTCATCAAAGTTCGCAGGACATCAGCCCCCTGAGGAAGGAAATTCAAGGACAGTGACAGAGGCAGAGGAATGTATGGAGCCCATCCAGCCAAGAAAACCAGCAATGGAGACGAAGATCAGTGGAAGCTGAAATGACCTGGAGCCTCAGAGAAGAAAGAAAGAACTGGAGACCATAAACGCAGACCTGACCAGTGTCTTACAGGGGATGAGGGGCAAAATCAAAAGAAAGCTTGACCAGATGGGGGACATCATCTATGACAATGGAGTAGAACAACATGGAATAAGGAACAAAAAGGAAAAGGCACCAGTGTTGGAAAGCAAGTCCAGGAGACAATAGGAGATGGAGTGCCTGATCTGGGAGAGAAGGCAGCTCAAGAAGCAGTGGAGAGAACCCTCTGTTGGTGAGAAGGAGGCCATCAACATTGTCCAGGAAAACATCAAAAGCCGTTTAGCAACCCTGAGATGAGTGGAGAACTTGTGGAAATCATGAAAAAAGACAGAATGAGCAAGATCACGTTTCTTCAAGGATCCCTTCAAGTTAGTGAAATCACTTTTCACCTAAGAAAAGGAAGGAAATCTGAAAACATCAAGGCAGGAGTACCTGGAAAGAATGCATGCAGAAGACAAGAGACACGTGCAGACAGCTATTCTATTGGACATCCCACCAATTGAGCACCAGATGGACATTAATCCTTCAAAGTGGAGGGAAGTGAAGAAGGCAGTAAAGTGGGCAAGAGCATCATCTGCCCCAGGGCCAAATAGCGCTGACATTCCATATCAACTCTACAAGAACGCTCCTGATGCTCTTCGCTTCCTGTGAAGGCTAATGAGAGTGGCTTGAGAGAAGGGAATCATACCCAAAACATGGTGCTGGTCAGGAGGAGTCTTGATTCTGAAAGAGAAGGAATCCATCAATATCATCCAATTCTGCCCCATCAGTCTCCTCAATGTAGGGGGTAAGATTTTCTTCAGTGTTATAGCTCAGAGGATAACAAGCTATCTGGAGAGAAACAACCATGTTGATACAACAGTCCAAAAAGAGGGCATCCCATGGTTCTCGTGATGTCTTGAACATACCAGCATGATTTTGCACCAAATCCAGACTGCTAAGAAAGAGAAGAGTGATCTCCATGTCATTTTCCTTGACTTTGCCAACACATTCGGATCTGTCCCTCCCAGTTTCCTCCTTTGACATTCTTTGGCATCCTTTGACTTCTTCAAGATACCAGAGACCATCACAAACCTTGTCAAGGCCTATTTCCAAGATCTTCAGCTCTGTTTCGCCACACATAGCAACGCATGGTGATTGGCATAATGTCAGGGTGTACCATCTCCCCATTGGCTTTCACCATGGCGAAGGAAGTCATCATAAGGGCCTCCAAGTGAGTAGAGAGTGGCAAGTGGCTGAAGTCCATCTACCACCCATCAGGGCCTACACGGATGACATGACAACCATGACAACAACAGAAACGAGCACCAGACGCCTTCTAGGTAAGCTTCAAGAGAACATCACTGGGGCCAGAATTAAATTCATGCCCGGTAAGCTGAAAATCTGGTGCCTGCAGTTTGGGCTACTACCTTGCCTTATGTAGTCACTAACCATGTATGACATCACCCTCACAGGAGTCGAGAAGGCGGGAAGGACGATCAGCTCTTATGTGAGAAAATAGTTAGGTGTTGCAATGCCTGAGCAGCACAGGCCTGTATGGTCAGGGGCTATTCCAGCTGCCTCTCATTAGCCTCACAGAGGAGTTCAAATGCACTACATTGAGGCTAAAGATGACTCTGGCAAAATCAAGTGATCACCTCACTAGAGTGGCAGAAGTTGGTCTTGGCTGAAGTCCACCGACAGTAATCGATGAGTAAAAAAAGGCTGTGTTGCAAGCTAAACAGGGCTAGTGGATGAGATTGGAGAATGTGGAAAAATGGAAGATCAGCTGGAAGGATGTTGGAGATGGAGTCAAGCAGGATAAGTTTCCTCATTCGAGCAACCTACAATTTCTTTCTTAACCCTGAAAATCTCAATGAATGGCTGGGTAATTCAACACTTAGACATAGCTGTGGAGCTGTGGGACTGTGGAGCTCACAGTCCCTTGGGGGGAGGATGCTGTGCAGGAAGTCTTTGAAAGAAAGAAACTACAATGTACAGAGCTTGCAGCAGAAGCAGAACAGCAGAGCCGAAGAGCAAAGATCTGCCAAGTAGAAGTTGGATGTTGGGGCTTCATGGAAAAATCAATTGTAAGACTGGTGCCATCAAGGAAACTTCAGGGTGGCAGACCAGAGCAGCTAGTGGCTCTGGCTGAAGAGGAAATACCCCAGCTGGTCTCCCAAATAAGCGGGGGGGTCTGGTACACAGAACACACCGCTAAGCCTACTGGAGATGTCACTGGCCCAGTCAGCAAAACAATGAAAGTAGGACCGCACTTGACAACCCCAATGAAATGTGTGCCCAGCCTTTCTCAACATTGGAGTAGCACAGGTTGGTGCCTAAGCCTTTCATCACCACCAGGAGCACGGGAGTTTAAGAGGTGGCACTTTGGATTTTAACATCACGTGCTGTGTATTTGAAAACATGTCCGTTTTTTGTGAGTCAAAGAAGCAAAAGATAGGAGCAAATTTAAAATTCATACAGTCACATGATATAAAACCAACCAGCTAATAAAGACCCTTAAAGGAACAGGATTGAAACGTTAACAAGTTAATAAGTTATTATTAATTCTTTGGTCAATAGAAGCAAATGACATGTTTGGAGGACCACAGTGATGGTTTTGCATGTTTTAGCCCATTAACTGCAAACTGAGTGTATTTTCTGCCAACCATTTTCCAAACACACCATGAGGCTTTTTAAATTGATTTTCCTTCCTTCCAGGGAGGAATTCTGGTATTTTTCAACCTGGACCCTATTTTCCCATGATTTGGGGTCTAAGTGACTAATGGGAACAAAAAATTTTGGAATTAGTCCAGTATTGAGTGAGATTGCTTACATTGCAGCCACAAAACAGACTGCAATGTAATTCTTGGGAGAAATTGTGCCCATCAAAGTACGTCCACTAAAAGTGCTTGTTTTTGCCACTGACAGACTCAGATTGTTATTATAAGTGCCTGACAACTAAAGTAAATAACAAAAGTAAACACAGCCACCTGTAGCAGCATTATGGCTAACTGCATAGGAAACTACATCCAGGGCAGTTTGCACATCGGTTTGTTTATGTCTGAGGCTGTGGATAGCTCAGTGTCCATTCATGCTAGAGAAATAATAACTTAGTAGATGAAATAAAATTGTTCATGTCTGCAAGTGTCCAAATTGCAAGGATAAAATGACCAGATCCACACTGTAGAGTTTTCATGGATTACTGCGGACGATAGAGACTCACAGTTGAAATACATCAGGTACGGATGCAACGTGCCCCATTACCTGCTACACCAACTGCATCTTTGTTGCTTGTGGTTGCATGCTAGCTGTGTTTTCTGAAGAGATTTCAAGTAGGATACTTTGGAAAATGGCTAAGTTAAAGCATTTGCCACGTAAACTATTACAAAAGTAAGACCTGTCTACATGTGTCCTGCAAATTTATTTTCGTGTGTGCTTTCAGCTGTGCGTGATCCTGTCCATACTGTAAAACTGGTTAGCTGGGTCATACAACTCCGGATGTTTTTCAACTTCAATGATCAGCTTCAGCTCATCCATGTTTATGCCTACAGTGAAATGTCTCTCTGTGACCCTACCCTCCCACCCCCAACATGTTTGCATCCCTCCTGCTGGGTACAATACCAGTATTTTTCCACATAGATGATCAGCTTCACTACATGCATATTTGCATATGAGTTTTGCCAAGTGATAATGCAGTTGGTTATGCAGGATTTGGTGAGGTATAGGCTATATTAAATGATACCGAATTAAATTAACTAGATCATTTTAACTACAGGATCATGGATACACATTGATTTGATTGATTTATTTTAATGTGCAATGAAAAAAAAACCCACAAGGTTGCACTGCTGCACCGCATTGCCTCTGGTACAATGAGGTATTTATTTTAATCGTTTATAAACAGATCGTACTAGTTTTTTACACAATTCTATGTAGTTTTTACCTGTTGGATGGCCGCGTAGCCGCGTGCAGAAAAAAAAATCCATTTTTAGTAGTAACACAGCTGGGATACTCTCCTCCATGGATACTTCTAGATTTTCTGAATCTGGCAGAAAGAGGTCCCACTCTGCAGCAAAAGATTTCCTTTTCACTCGTCAGGAGAGCAGTGACTGCAGGAATACGAGCAGCTTTTCCGAGGTAACCATTACTGTACATTGTCTTTCCTGACAGTCCTGTTGCCTTTCTGCCTCCATTCTTCATTTTTCCTCTTTCATTTGTTCTATCTCCTCTCTGTGTACTCCGGCTCAAATAAATACAGTTGGCCAGTCTAAGTGAAATGACTTACAATTGTCTTCATAGTAGTCCACGGGATAATCCATCACTGCTCTTAGTTTTTTTTAGTTTCCTTACAGTCTAACTGCAGTGAAAGTCAGCCTCATACATGTAAACAAACCAGCATGCGCAGATGAATATGTGGGTGGTTCGGTTAGCCGGCAAACTGCCCCAGATGTAGTTCCCTATGCAGTTAGCCATAATGCTGCTACAGGCAGCTAGTTGCTGTGTTTACTTTCATTATCAGACACTTATAATAACAATCTGAGCTTGTCAGTGGCAAAAGCAAGCACCTTTAGTGGATGTACTTTAATGGGAGCAATTACCCCCAAGGATTACATTGCAGTCCATTTCATGGCTGCTACCCTCCCCCCCCCGGGCACCCATCGCTACATGCTGGGCTTAGCACCGCCCAAGACAACTGTGATTGGTTTAAAGAAATACAAACAAGCCAGAGCATTTTTCTCCCCTAAAGCAGAATTGATAGTTCGTGCAGCCAGACCTTTCTCCAACGCTGGCACAGCACTATGGAAATAGGTCTGGCTATGCAAGACTAGCTGCTGCACAAACTTTAAAAATTTAAGAAACAACCAGATTCATATGATCTGTTTCACAACATCAATATTTACTAATTGTTTGCTTTTCTGGTTTTGTTTTCCAATAACACAGCGTCTGAATGTGATGGTTTTCAGCACCAACGTCATCAATTATTAAGACATAATTATTGTCAAGGAGAAGGGAACACAAGTGAAAACCATCAGAGATTCTTGGAAAGAACTAATCTAACCTTACCTGAATGTGCACAACCACATCCAGCAAAGAGCAGGTAAGTGAATGAATACAAATACCCAAGAGACTGCCATAGTGGAGTAGGCTGCCGTGAACTACAGATAACCTGATATCATGTGCAGCATGTGGGAGATATTCTCCATGGCAGTAGTCAGAGCCAGGACTGTAATGACCATGCTAATGCCTGATTGCATTTAATTTGATACAAATGAGCACGTTATCCAGCAATTTACCAGGAGCAATTATTACATAATACCTCACTTCATTACCAAAAAGGGTATTATGACTGGCATGTCACATGAAATACAAGTGTCAATTCTGAACTGGGGTCTTTTTTAATCCTCTCCTTTGTGGAGAGACGTGCTGCTGGTGAAATAAACTATGATTCCCTGAAAAACTGCTGAAAGATTCCCGACAGTAACAGGCCAACATCTAATTGGTCCTAGAGAAGAGGGAAGTTCTAACTCTCAACTCTCATTTTTTTTATTATCCATCCCTGTGTTTCCCATTAAAATAGTTTCCAGCCACTGAAAAGTAGATTTGAAGCAGCCAGCCTCAGGTAGTACCTGCTGGAGCATTTTGCCAGACAGTTGGGCTGAACTCTAGACCCTGGTTCTGGTGCTGAACTCTTTCCAGTAACTCTCCAACTTGTCAGCTGCCAAAACTCTCTAAAGTTTACCATTGTTTTATTCCTGATTTTGTCCCACAACACACAGATCACTTTGCATTTAATAGTTCTGTGTTTCAGAAAATGAGTGGTAAGTGTGGTCAAAATCAGACGACAATGTGAATCGTATGTGTCTGTTGTATGATGCAAGGCTGAGCAAAAACAAGCAAACCACAGGACTGACTGCAACACATGGTGAAGACAATAAAAATGGTCTATCAGCTCTCTCACTGAGAGCCGGACTCAAATAAAGCCTAATTTTTGGGCTAAAGTAAATCTAATTTTAAATCAGATTGTTAGACGTTGAACTTTACCTGTTGTGTAACTCATCCCTCAGATCAGACTCATACAGACAGCCAGAGCCTCAATGTACTGTTGGTGAAGTAAGACATTTGACAGAAGAAAAACGTACGCCAAAACTGTTCCATCTGTGGGGGTACATGACTTTCATTGAGCTGGAAAACGTCTGTCTGCTAGAGGAGAATTGTGCTTAGAGGACTATCTTTTTGACATTTTAATCAGGGGAATGGCAATGCAAAGATACACTAAGTTTGAGAAAAATAACAAGGTAAACAGCATAAACCCAATGAGAGTCAGACAGACAAAATATGCCCGCAGTGTTTGAAAAGTATTGAGGGAATTTCTTCTTAAAAATATCTTAAATAAAGTGGTAACACTTAACATAGGGTACATGATGATGACGAGAGAATAGTCTGGGAGAAAATAAATCATTAGGTTATGACTAGTTCATAAATATCTGTAAGTCGACTGACTACTTTCTTTATGATTTGATAAACTCTGAGCCAGATGCTAGAAACTAGTAATGACTCATAAATTACTTATTACTCTTTTTGTGCACCCTCAAGTAAAGAGACGCATCATACTGAGTAGTTACTAAGTAGTCCCTGATTACTTCCTGATCTCTCATGCTAGCACAACATGATTGGCTGCTCATCAGATTGATTTGAGGTATAAGTAATTTGTTGCACTTTTTATAACATCATTTCTAATTTTGGGGCTTGGAGAAGACGTCAAGTCATAAGACACAAAGCCAAAGTCCAAGGGAAGTCGTTGGTGTTGAAGTCAAGTTGCAGGTCTTTTTGATGTTGTCAAGTTGAGTCAAAAGCATAGCCTGTATGTAGAGATGGACGTGGTGAGGTGTGACATCACTCGTTGGTTTGCATTGGAGCCAGTTGGCGCCACCTTTTCTTTCCTAACAGGGTAGATATCGTAATCAATTAACTTGAAACTTACTGAAATATTGCGACAATAGTCCCATTCAGTGCAAGTCCTGGAGCCAGTGAGCAAACTGTCAATCACAGATGTCTATGCCCACACGGCAGACATCAAAGCACCTAGAAGTCTTCAAATCTTATTAACGGAGCAATACCAGCCAAAATGACCACCAGCACACTCATTAGAGGGCCTGAATTTAGTGATTGAGACCACTGGATTGGAGCCAGCATCTAGTAGCTATCAGTGGCATTTCACTTTGAGGTACTTTGGCATTGACTTCAGCCTCCAGCCTGTGGTAGTTGCTGCTTGGTCTAAAATCAGCAGGTTTATGACTCAAGACGGACTGCAGTCCAAGTCATGTACTCACTTCTGCAATTAAGATACTTTTTGAGAAAGTTTTTAATGTCTTTTGAAAATCTATGTAGTGTTATCTTTGATAGCAAGACCATTGACATGATGGTAGATTGCTTAGTTTTACTTTACTGCCTTGCTTCTAGTTCTTGACATGTGTGAGAGAGGCCCCGTCTGGACATTGATTGCTGAGGCCATAGGAGAAGAGAGGAGCAAAGACCTCCAGGTCTAATTGTGAGCAGGTGACTAGCAGGCTCACAGTGGACAGACTGGAAAAACTGCCCCTGCTTCCAAATGCCACAGTCACCCCAACTGGCCCTTTTCCCTCACAGGCCTTTTTAATTTTCCATAACATTCCCTACTCTACCTGGCAGACTGAGCGCACAGCATACCCAGACATGCAAACATACACACGTAGTCACAGATACTTTCACATTCTGCCTCTAAACTTGCATTAAATTCCCAGTAGATGGGTGTGTGTGGGCAGCTTTCACTGATGCATGATGCACGCAAACCCCACAGTGTGTCAACAAACAATGAAGAAAGAACAACAATCAGTGAGTGAAGGACAACTGGGACACGAAACAGTCTATGTTACATACACACATAGATGTTACACTATGCATGATACAACATACAAGACTGGGTTGTTTATCTTCAGTTGACAAGTTGGTGTGTAAGCCACAATCGTTTGATTACACACGTTGGTCAAACCCTTGGAAGATTTGTTTGGGCAAAAGCCCATCTGGTTTCCATATGACTGTCAGAAACAACTCTTACTATTGGCTGGAAACCAAAAAGTATCAGCATTGCTCAGATCAGCACTTGGCCATGGGGGCTCGTCGTTTCCTGGAGAGAACAGAGAACCCTCAGATCTATTAAAAACTCAATGCAAAGATGGATGCTTCATGCAAGCACTATCGCACCCAAGACTTAATTTAAAACAAGTTTCAAATGCATGTTTTGCACCAAACAGCTAACTCCAAGTACATTTAATCTCACTGAGATTGGTTTTGGTTTTAATGTATTTATTCTACAGTTGAGTCTTGTTTTCTGGAGGATAAAAAGTACATGTTGTGGTTTTGCAGGGGTCACAGTGACTTCCTGGAGTTTCTGCTGGTTGCCTGGCAAGCCTCGAAGTAATTGCACCCAGCCAAGATATAGTCCAGCACATAACCTCCCATAAAAGCACAATGTGTAGTTTTTACAATTGCATTTTATAATTGAGAAGTACTTGAAATCAAGTACTTCTCAATTGTAAAAATCAACAAAGGTTAAGATTAGTTCAGGCACATCCTTTATGAGGGTTCCTCTGAGCTCTTAGAGATCTTGCCAGATCTGTCCTCCAAGTTATCAAAGAGCTCAACAGTTCTCGTCACAGATGTGGAGAGATGTCACTCAGCCAATGGGACTTGAACACAGAGAGGAATGGGTCAGGCTACAATATCCTTTAACATTTTAAGGCAGTGGAGAAAATAGAATAGGAGTATAGGAGCAAGCATAGCATGTATGATAATAGGGGAATCAGATCAGACAGCAAGAAAAGGAAACATGGAGATCTGAGAGGAGAAAGCAAAGTGGATCAAGAGATTCTTTAAAAAGAGTATTATAAGCACAGATGATTTAAAACATTGTCTCCTGTTGAGCCCAGAACGTTATTGGCCGGTAAGCCACAGTTTCCTCCACACAGCACCATGTATATTAAAGATTATCACTGTCAACCACAGATATGATGAGAAATGCCTCGTCAGAATAGCCAAGCAAAATAAACTGAGGGACTGAAACACAGCAGGGATGATATAGAAACAGAAAGAAAATCTATTCTCTCTGCATCCAAGATCCTTTGTCATAGTGATGAAAAGACAACTGTTATTGATCAGCTGGACGTCTGAATGTCTTCCCTCTGACTCTTCGTGGACCAGTAACAGTTTTAAGTGGAAAGACATGGGCTCACATTGAAGCACTCATGAATTGAGTTTTGGAATATGAACCAGCCTTTTTTCGTATGTTAAAGGAATAGTTCAACATTTTGGGAATACGCTTATTTGCTTTCCTGCCATGCTAAAGTTAGTACATCAAATATGAAGCTATAGCCATGAGCCAATTAGCTTAGCTTAGCACAAAGACTGAAAACAAGGGAAAACAGCCAGCCTAGCTATGTCTGAAGGTAATAAAATCCACCTACCAGCATCTCTAAAGTGAACTCTTGTTTGTTTAAAAACTGAAGTGTAAAAATGATAAGTTGCGGGGTTTACAGGGATTTATGCGCTTGTCTATTTCTTGGCGGGGCGCAGTGACTTCCTGTTGAGCTGTCTGACTACGTCTTTAAAAGAGACTCTCCACATACTCCTCGCTGAAAGATTAACAGGCTGTTTTAAAAGACAACAGTTTTGATGATGATGGTATGAGTTTTGTGATATGCTGTTGTTTCTGTTTTGATATGTGTGGTTTCTGTATTGTTATGTACAGACTTTATATTAAAACCAAATAACTAAAGGCAAAAAGAGGTGTGATTCATTCATTCATCACTAGTTTGACATAGTTCTCTGTTATATAATAGTATCAGGTTGAGTTATGGTAACTTGTGCGTCAGTTTCAAACACCTTCCAATAATCTGTTGAATGCTCTGTGAGCACAGGTGAAGTAAGAAATCTTTTATTCCAGAAAGTTCCAGGGTGGTGTTAGCCTACAGAGATTAAAAACCAAAAGCAGCAGGTAAAAGCAGTCTTTCACCCAGCGCTGCTGGTGTAACCCATGCTTCTCGTTTTCATGTGATCTTTGACAGTGTTTTGCAGAACACTGCAGCAATAAAACCCCACGGGATTTATTGCTGCTGTGAGGCCCAGAAGAGCAGCTTGTCTCAGGAGGAGCACGGTTTGACTGACACAGCTGAACTGTCTGCTCCTCATCTGTTACATAACACAGTCTTTGAACCTGCCACACAGAGGGTAATCTGCTCTCTTTGCGCCCAATAACTCATCTGTCACATAATGATCTGCTATATCTGTTTAAACTAAGATTGTACATTTCAATAAGTTGTCCAAACCTGCAGTAAATACAGCATAGTTGGGTGTACATTCCTGCAATGTGTTGGATAAATTGGTGACTAAAACTGATAGTTGTGATGCACCTGAACACCCTGGAGGATACAGTGTATACAATCTTTAGCCAGACCCTAAAGGTGCATTACAGAGTGGCACTGGCACATTTTTTTCCTGCCGCTTTATAGAATGATACCAGTAGTTTTGTTTGTTTTAGCCAAAAAACTAACAATATTTTACACTGCTTCTGACCATCCAAGTTTTTAGATTGATGTCCTGCTTTCAGACAATCACTTATGTCCACAATTTCAGCACGCTATGATGAAAACTTGGTTGAGTAGGCGATCGATCACAACATTGAACGTTTAACTGGCTTCATTTTTGTCAAGGTTGATGCATTATAATGTAGTTGCAAGCTGGGAATGTTTCTGGAACATCTTCCTGTGCATTTGAGCGACGTTTGATGTTTAAAGGACAGCTGACATACACAAACCTTTTTTGAAGGCAGTGATATTTGATTTGTGTTTGATTAATTACCTCAGTTAAGACCACAGGGGTGATCCATTAATGACGGCTTGTGGACTATATGAACTCAGTTATTGACAACTGGATTATATTGACGGAGAAGGAAATTATGTTACCATCTATACGCATGAGGATGGTTGCTTGATGACTTTGGCAATTTGTGATGGTCATCTGTGGAATAGTTTGTATCTACTCATGATATACGTTTTTGTATTTTACTTAGCGCTACTGTGAAATACATTACTGACTCCCATGTCAGCCAACCAAATTTGGCCAATTATCTGCACTTTTGAAACAGTACTTTAAGCACATTTTAGATGATAATGCATCTACTTTGACTTTGCATTTTACTTTGACTTGTAATGGAGAATATTTACATTGCAGTACTTTTATTTAAAGTGTAATGTGTTTTTCTTCTTGTTCCTTCAGTTAAATATTTGAGCTTCAATGTGTCTTTTAACAAGGTAATTCAACTTTTTTGTGGGAAAACCATGTTAGACACAAATTATTATTTCAAGCAGAGTATTTTAATATGTCTTAAAACCTGTGTGCAAGTGATCTTTAAATAGAGGATCTGAGCTATTTTTCCACCACCGGCTGGTTCTGCTACTGTCTGCAGTTTACAGCAGACACTCCCCTCTCTCCATCATGCCTCAGATGAGCTGAGGGCTTCTCTGGTTTCTACACCTGCACTCTGTCTCAGACTGTTTTCCTTTTCCACTCAGCCTCTTTCTCAGCCACATGCTGCCTTGATGCTCCTGCCAGCAGGTCAACAGTCATACACACACACATATATACACAGAGGGTTAAAAATGGAAATGGAGAGCTGCAGCCGATCAAAACATAAATAATTCTGACATTATTCGGGGATAGAAGTGGGGGCTTCATGAAATGATTTTGCACAAGCTATCAGCAACCTCGGATCTAAATTTGTCCAGGATTCTGTCTTGTCCCCCATTAACAGTCTACATGGAGCAGACCATTACGCAACCAAAACAACAAAAGACCTCCAGATGATCAGTTATGATGTGACAAAACCAATAGTGTAAAATCATAATCTCATAAACAGAGAGCACAGTTATTTATCATAAGGGAGTAGAACTCATTAATTTTTTCGTCACAGCAGAAATCATTTCCAATATTCAACACTGTGGCCACTATAAACCAACGTGAATGACATCAGACCATGAGCTCAGTGGATACGTGAGCAGAACACACACACACAAAAGGCATACCTTTCCCTCGCTATATGCTGAGGCGTTGACGAGCCAGAAGAGGTTTCCTTGCAACAGCCGTTCCCCGTGAGGAACTGTTTGTTCCCACCAGCCCCTGCCGAGGAGTCCACTGACAGAGGGTCTGGAACGAGACAGCTGAGATCATGTTTTTCACACTCTTGATTTAGCAGTTCCAGTGCAGTTATAAATAATGTTGCAGAGTAAACGCTCCATTACACCCGTATAATAGCAAAGGAACATGATTGAAAAGAGAAAAAAACAAAAAACAAAACCAATACTCATTTTGCATTTTTTTATGTCAGTGGGGACAAATGCCTCATTGCATCAAAGGGGTTTTTTTGCACAGACTGTCCCAGCCTGTTACTGTGGGTCCAGTGTTTGTACAACGCAACAACAATCACCAAAACAGAGGAATAACCAGTGCCAAATATCCAACTGATACTTGCTGATAAATAGCCCACTGGTTAGTGCTGCTGCCAAAGAACCTGGTCTGAATCTACCCCTGATTAAAGAAGGATGACAATAAGAACTGTTTTTGACTATAAGCCTCATCCTGCAGTGTAGAAGCACAGGTCTTATCTTAAAATACATCTTCCTGCTTGAAAATGTATAACATCAATCACTTTAATGAAGAAGAAACAACTTCCTGCAAGGTAATACATATCACATCTGCTGTTGCTTGATGAGTATACAGTCTGATATAGCAGGCACATACTTGTACCCCAGGGTACTTCTGCAGCTGCCAGGAGGTCCATAAAAAGATTGTGGAGAAGCTCAATTAAATTGAAAAAATAGAAATAAGAATTTGATTGTAAAAATATATATCTACATTTGAGTAAGATGTAATTCCTGAACACCACAATGCAAGCGAGAGTGCATGAAAGCTTGTTAACAAGCAAGCAGAGAACTTGAAACTGTTAGCTAAAAGTAATGGATAAATGGTTGATTAGCTAAAAGGAATAAATAAACAGCTGAAATAGTAACCTAAAAGTGGATAAATACTTGAAATAGTAATTCATAAACAGTTGAAATAGTTATCTAAAAGTAAAGGATAAATGGTTTAAATGTTCAGCTTCTGCTACTCAAAGTGATAGCAGCAAGAATGAAAACTTGACTAGGGCTGCAACTAATTATAATTTTCTGTGTCCATTAATCTGTCAGTTATTTTAATTATTTACACTGATTGTCTATAAAATGTCTGAAAATTGTGAAAAATGTTGATCACTGTTTCCCAAAGTGCAAGTTGACGTCCTCAAATGTCATCTTTTTGTCCCAACCAACAGTCCATTAACACAAATATATTTAGTTTACTATCATAGAAGACTACATTGACCAAAAAATGTTCACATTTTCACAAATGTTCACATGTTGACATTTGAGAATTTGGATATTTTTCTTGAAAAATGACTCAAAACAATTCATTTATTATCAAAAATAGTTGCCAATTAATTTTCTGTCGATCAACTAATCATTGCAGCTCTAAACTTGACCAAACTAAACGCTGACAGTTCAATTGTATGAAAAAAATACTGTAACAATACAAACCAGAATGTACAGCAACATCCAGTTTACAATCAATTCAGATGAACACATTTGGAACAGGATGGGTGGTGTTAATGAAGGGTTAATCTGTACAGTATCTGCCTTTTCTGACTGTTAGAGTCAAGAAGATGGAACCAAATTCTCCGAAAGGGGAAAAAACAAGTAGAAAAGCTTTTTTCATTACAGTGCCATAGGACCTTAAGTGTTTCCCCTGCAGACTACATTGGACAGCTCTGTGTCAAGCTAAAGGCATTACACTCTTCACACAGACACAGACACACACTACTTCCCAACAGGATAACTGCTCATCCCTGAACATCTGTGTGGTATAAATCACCCTCAAAGAGGTTACCTCACAAACCACCAAGCCTCAGAGTGACAGCGAGAGAAGCCCTTGGCAGCGACCGCCAAGCAAGAGAAAGGAATTTAACTATCACAAACTGCAATACGTCATTTTTTAATTGCCAAAACACTGAAATTATGCTCAGAGGGGGATTTGGACATAGAGGTAGAGGCTGAAAAATGGGGTGATGCAACGGCAAGCTGAAATCAAGACTCCATTACGCTAAATGTATCTCCAGAGGTCCATATCACTCTGTGGATGTTAACCTGTCTGCCTTGGATGCTACTGCGCTAGTATGGATTATATGATGCAAATAGGTAGTCCAAATACACTTCCTTGCTGTGTCTAGATACCAACACTGAAATTTTGTTTGTGTGAAATCGTTAAAACTGCATCAATTGGTCTTTTGGGTGGAGCACAGCAAGCTGTAAACACAACATTGACCTATCATCTACTTAGAAAGAAGATATGGTGAATGTGTTGGCAAACAGTTGCGTATTTACACATCCAGAAAACACGGAGCAACATGTTTGTGGCCACCTGATGAATGTAAGTCAAATATTCAATTTTCCTCTACCTCTGTTATGGTCTCCACCAACTCCTGGGAAAAATATCTGGCTCTTGAGCTGCGATAAATGCTCCACTATGTTCACTAGCTAGTTGCTAACTTTGTCTGCTCTGCTGTTTGGTGCTGGTCAAGAAATGTACAGTGGGTTTATCAGTTTTTTTCCCTGAAAACAGCTGCATGCTGCTGCTGGAAAGTGAGCTGATGAGAAACTGAGATGATGGGCTGTGAGAGTGAACCAAAACTGTAAAGTTGTGGACCGTAAAACCAAAACAATGAGAGAAAAGATGTTAAAAAGCTCCATAGAGATGCAGAGAACTGCAAAGTCAATTGATAATTCTCTGTGGGCTTGTTGCTATGAGCAACCCTTTTCACATTACACATATTTTTATCCATTGTTAATATAAATATGTTGATTATTGCAGCTTTAATATCCCCAGTGGCAATTATGATGTGAAATTGCCAACAATATAATATATTTATACTCTATAGATATTTAAATAGGGATCAAATATAGTTGGCTGAGATGGAAACAAACTGGGGAAGGACAGAAATTCTGCTGCTGGTAGATGAGGTATTTGTTTGCACCCGTGATAAATGTTTAAAAAATGGCCGTAACATGTGTGAAAAACAGCTTACAGGGACTAAAAGTGAAAGATTTTTACTTGTATCATACACTTACATCCAAAATGTAACTTTAAATAAAAGGTCTGGTCTGAATGTTTAATTGTGGACGGATTCGGGCATGTGTACGTGTCTTATCAGGCTAGCAGAACTTGAGAAGAGCTAATGATGATTTGCACACTCCTATCAGCCAATGAACTCTTGTTCACCCATTACATACACAACACTGTTGTAATGGTGAGGCACGTGGGCAGAAAAGAGAGCAGAAATCCAGCCATGTGCCTTTTTCTGATTCTTTCTCTCTCGATCCTATTCGCTCTACCCTTCTGTCTTACACTCTCTGACACCCACCACCCCCCCACAGAAAACATACTGGAGACATTTATGGCTCCACATCAGGCTGAAAAAGAAAATACAGGGTCATAAGATATATAAGGGAATGACGAGAGGTGAGAGGACAAGAGGGGCGAGAGGAGGGAGTGGTGCGAGTGCAGCAGAGACTGAAGGAGAAAGTGCTCTTCCAAATGGCAGAAAGAGATGAAAGTGAGTAAACATGCAATCATATGATCAAAAATCACTTCCATAAAGCAACCTGCCATGTTCCATTACTTGTTGTAGTAAAACATTTCATGAAGTAAAGCTTATTTGCTGCTCACAGCAATGAGTGAAAGTCATACTAGTAAATAGGGTCACATTCGGAGACACTAGCCTGCCACTGCATGTTTAATTATCTTCCACAGTGAAGGGAAACTCTTTCATGCTCAGGTTCAGGAGATAAACTCAATAGTTTCTGCGCTGTGTTTCACAGCCAGCTGGTGAGGGCCCAGGTTGCACTTCCTGCTCACTCCATCATTTATCTGCTCATAAATCAGCAGACTTTTATAAGACACTTAACAAGAGTCTGCATGGACACCAGGAAATGAGCTGCAGACTTATTGAGATATCAAATAACACCTCTGCAGGCTTATCAGGATAATTACCTGCTGTTGTTGAAGCAGAGGAAGGAGGACAGGAAAAGATCTGTTCACTAACAAAATGGTACTTATTATCTTCATGAAGGAGCGAGGATTAATTACAGTGTTGCTATGATCATGGGTAACATCCATCACAAGGCTTATTCATCACCAATCACTCTTGGAGCTCCTCCAAACTAGACTCATTTCTAGACTTGAGACTTAAATACTCACACACACACATTTGTCTTATGAAAACACAACAAAGTTAAAATGTCTCTAAAAGGTCTTTAGACTTTTTTTTTTTTTTAAAGTGCATTCAATGGCCTGCTGTGTAATATATATTTTACAGTCAATTTCAAATCAATACAAAAGCTGAATTTTATTGAGTTGAGATTAATGCAGCTTTCAGTTAAATGACAAACAGATACATGGCCCTCTTGTGGTTGCACAGGAAACAGGCACTTTGCTTCCTAAAAGAAACAAAAACATCTCTATGTTTCCTTTGCAAACATAAACCCCTTTATAATTTTGCACACTTGGAAGATCTGCAATTTCCCATCCAGTTAATTCCCACAAAATCCCATAAATGGAATATAAAACTGTCCTCAAGAATACTGATGTCCAGATGTATTCATTAAATTAATAATTCCTTAAGGGAAACTTTTGGTTCAGTTGAAAAAAAAAAATCAGAAACAGCTAAACACTAAGTTGTGACATCAAAGTTGGAAACATTACAAAACAGCATCAGTATTCATCATCGATATAAAAGAAAATGTGTTGTTATTGTAAATTAAAGATGCAAATGTATGAGAATAAAACACAAAGAGACTCTTTATACTGTTACTCTCTAATGGTCTTTTTGGGGTCCTGGAGACCCTGACTCTCTTTAACAGCTCAAAAAACATACTTAACATTGTTTTATCACCTTTTTACTTCATGATTTTTAGTTTTGAACCAATGACATGTCTCAGAAGTCCAAAAAACATTACTTCTGTTTACTTCACAGCAGAGAGACACCAGCAATGAAAAATGGTTTAATACAATGTATGTTTATACTGAATGTGTATACTGTTTATACTGATGTTTAAACTGCTCTATATCTTCATACACGATCTGCGCTGACAGTACGTTTTACGCACTACCTGTTCCTAATCCCAAATAAGTTTATTTGGATTTCTATTATTGACATTGTATACTGTTTGTTCATTAGAGCTCTAACAGAGAGTTAAAGCTGTCTGGGGTCTAACTGACATACAGCGTCTGTGTAGGATAACTGTACATTTCTTGGTCTGTGAATGACTTTTTGGCAAACAAAAGGAAATGAATGTACAGTGGGGTCCAAAACTCTGAGACCATTAGTCAAGACACTTCTATTTTGCATTTGTTTTGAATGTAATACTCATTTTTTCATCACAATTGATAATATCAGCTTAACAAAACAGCACTCACACCCTATTTCTCCATCATCATGGCCATTTTGATCTTATAATAATAAACTAAATGACACCATAACTGGCCACCAACACATATCTGACTTCACCAAACCACACCGAGTATAATCCAAACCTCTGGAACAATACTAAAAACAACAAAATATGGGCAGCTGGATCCAATTTTTTCAACACAGTCACACGTCAGTTTGGGCTTGTTCACAGTTGTATTGTTTCACCAGGCCGATGCTATGTTTACACAGTGTCTTTTACTGTTGCATAGGCATTCAATTACACAGCCAGTTCCAGGCGCATGTGTATATGTGTGTGACACAGGCCGATTACTGGTACACACTCTTAGAAACTGTCACGGCCACAGACGAGCCTAATCCATACCTGCTGTGCTGAGGATAATCTGCTTTTCGGATTAACTGGGAGCGGCTAAACACCTGGCCCAGCGAGCAGAGTGGAAGAAGCCAATATGTCAGTGACTCCAAGAGAGAAAGCAAATCTGACAGGAGTCTCTATTTTATAGAAAACATTTTATCTTTATTGTTTATTAGTAATTTAAACAGCTGCACGGTGTAGTAACACTGTTAAAATGATGAATGACACAGTCATCAGTAAAAAAAAAAAAAAAAGTATATGTCCATATATTGAAACATTTGAGACACATGATTTACATGCTACAATGCAACTGTTAATATCTTCAGTGTTATTTACAGGACAGAACACTGTATGGGATGATTGGCCGTTTGTCCAGGTGGCAGGTGGAGGACGTTGACAAAAACTGTATGCCGACACAAAATAAAAAGCATGCATGTAAAAAATAAAACTGAACATACTGATCGCAAAAGGCATGACACCGTCACAAGAGCCTGCTTCACCAGTGTTTATCGCTTGTGTAGACCTCGAAAAGAAAAGAAGCTAGGACATGATCTATTTATCTGATTCTGACCTCCTAAGAGAGCTGATCGGTCACACTGGCCGACAACAAACGGAAACCTACAGATTGTAATCAGCTGCAGATGTGAAGGTCCACTCAAGGGACAAGAGGGGTCAAGCACAACAAGTCCGTGGAGGAATGTCCGAGAATACCAAAGAAAACACTGGAATTAGTCAGTCAGAAAGTTTCAGGTGGAGGAGCAGGATCGTGGCCAAACAAGTAGTCGCAGGGCAGGACGGTTTTTTTGGGCGGGGGGTTGTTTTTTTACGAGTTGCTGGTAACCTTAAAGTTTCTCAACAGGAGACGCAGCTTGAGCTTGTCTTTCCAATGAGCACATGTTTTTATCAGCTTACTTTTTCCTGTTCTTTCAGTTGCATTACATATGACATCTGAAAGCAGACCATTTGATCAAATCCCTGGGCCGCCTGCCCCGGAGCATTTTTCCACTGAAACGTGTTTTCACTTATTTCTGGATCCCAGAGCTGGACCGGGTTTATGCTCTCTGCCTTTCTCCATCACCACTTTTTTCACTCTCTTGTGTCTGCCACGCCATACATTTACAAACAAACACCACAGTTTCTGATCGGTGGAGCCCTTAAAAAGGCAGAAAAATCCCCTGCCAGGAGAAAACTAGCTGGAATCACCTTCTACTCATAGTTCAGACAGTGAAAGGCTGCTTTTACAGAGTTGAACCGTACAAGACATACACTACAACTGTATTTGGCCACCTTAATGTATAGTAGTACTCTAATATACAGAGTAAATTGTAAAATGAGTCATCATAGACCGCTACTTTTCAAAAATATTTTAAATCAATATAGCACCATCGACTAAAGAAAAGCAGCTCTCTCAGTGTCTCCATCTTAAAGAAATGACTCACTTTGAGCTTTGGAGAGACAAAAAAAAGTAGAGACAGCTGTTAAAATAATATCTTAACTAGCAAACATGCTAATAAAAATATATAGCTATATACATATTTACAGTTTGATGCTCTTCCATTTAAGAATGGACAAGTAGGATATGATGAAACAAAAGTATTATGCACCACTAAGTAAAAGTACTACACAGGATTGTTATGTGTCCAATAACATTTCAAGTAACAGGATGTGGTCCAGTTTTCCCCCAAAGGGAGACGTCCAGTGAGTGAGCAGCAAACACGTCCCCTGATGTCACAGCCAGCTCACCCGATCAAGAGAAGGCACCGAGGAAGAAGGAAGAACAGTCGACACCACTGCCCCACACAGGCAGGGACGGACGCAGACGCAGGAAACTGTGTGGGTTGAGATTATAACAGTAGTGTGCTGAATGACAGTCCATCTTTAACAGTGCAGTCCACGCTTTTGTAATACAGAGGCATATTGCTGTGTAGCAGAAAAAGTGTGTCAGTATGCAAGTTTCAACTTTTGAAAAATATATATTACACATATATAATATCAAACTACACAGTCAGCTATTATACGTTTTTGATTTATTCAGGGGTTTTTTTTGCCAATTTAAGCTCTAATTTGAAAGTAGACATTAAATGTTATATAGGCATTAATTAAAAAAGGTAACAGACCCTTGTTAACACATTTTACTTAATTGATTCTATGTGTGAAGTAAAACCTTTCCAATTATGAATATCTGCCATGATTTTCTTTTTCAGAGGTCCATAGCTTGTGCTAACTTTGATAAATCTTTGGGTACATATTGTAGTGCTGGGTGTAAGTTACTCTTGTGTTATTTTGCAGTGCTTTTATTGAAGGAGGTGTCCACCATAGTGGCTAACTGGCTGAGAAGTAGTTCCGGGGGGGAAAAGGGGGTTCTGTTAAGTTAAGATGCAGCAAACGTTAATGGCTAGTTAGTTAATGAGAGAAGTTCAGAGCGTTAGCCACCCTGTTTCTTGTTTTACCAGGGACACCTCAACCTCGGGTTAGCTGTTGCTGCGGCAAGGAAATAAATCTGTTGAGCTAGCAAACGGCAACGTCACCTCCTCGTCGTTCTTCCTCCATCTGCCTAGCCACCCCACAATGCTGCGATATGTATCCCTTAGTGTTTTTAACAAAGATCTTGACGGGGATTGTAACTGAAATTCAGAACCAACTACTACAGTCTTCAAATGAAGAAGAAATACCTTGTTGTTCACAGGAGAGTTTCGTGTCTATGTCGACGAGCTCTCTCTGCGGGTATCCAGGACACTGCAGCGCACACACAAATATACAAACACATTAGATTTCATGCTTCTAGATGAATCAGTTACTGCATGTACAAACAAGTACCCACAACATTAAAGCACTAACACAGCTCTATCTGGCATGAAGGATCTTCATGGCACACAGAGCAGTGAGCTCCAGCCAGATACGACTTAAAAACAGTCACTGCCTTCACACACACACACACACACACACACACACACACACACATTTCTACTGCCAGACTGTTGGCAGACAAAGGAGCGTCTGTGTCTCGTAAAGGTTTCTGTCTCACTGTATCAGCTCCGTGCCTGGCTGGTGAAGATTTAGGAACGATCTGTTTCCACACTGGTTTGGCATGACTTTAACTCCTCGTCTCCTCAAGCTCTTAACTGACAAACATATCATTTTTTTAGCTCCAATCTTGCCAGTCTCGTGTATCTCAAACTCATTTCCCTTTTTCCTCGTATCTTGGTTTGTTTGGCACATGCCTGGGTGGTTATCTTGTCATAGTCTGAAAAGGGGGAAACAAGAGAGGCACTCACGCTTGATGATGCCGCACAAAATCTGCAAACTGCCGGTCCTTAGCGTAGAGCTCAATGATGCGTATCCTGTCTTGGATTTCCTGCAGAAACACATATCAGTCAAGGGGGAACATGACATTACATCACATGCAGATAAACAGTACAACGATCACACTGAGGCTCAATGAAAATGTGACATTTCACTCAAAAAACGACAATAACTTTTTGAGTAGAGGGTGCAAAAGCCAGTTGGTGAGACAAGTGTGCAGTTTCCGATTTGAATCCTTTTCAGGTAATATTTGGATGTGGGAACAGTAATGCAACTGTATGAATGTCTGTGTGTGAGACAACTGATGAAATGTCAAACAGGCACTTAGGTTTTACTGGAAAAAGAAGCTTATACAAGTTTTAAAAGACACAGAAGGTAAAGGGTTTCTTAATGAGGCTAAAAATCCTGAATTATACCAATGAATAGTGGCACACATACACACCTCCTTGGTCAGTTCACTGTTCTCATAAATGTGTCGTATCTCCTCGCTGCTAAAGTCAGTAGAGGCTTCAGCGCTGGCACTGCTATAGACAGGAGCCTCAGGATAACGGCGGTAGTAGTGGCTGTAGCCTGTGGTGGCCTCACTCTCATACATGGGGTTGTACTTGGTTGCCCTCTCTAGAGATGGGAGACTCTCTGCTCGCCTGCAGAAAGAAAAAGATCACAATGTAGATGCAGGATGATAAACAAGTTGTCTAGCGGGCCAAAAAAGACAATTGAGCTGCAGTGAGCAAGACTTCAGCATTGATTAACCTCTGTTAACCTTGGATAATTCCTTTCATTTATGCATGAGTTGGACTCCAGACTGTCAGAAAGCCTATTGTGTTAGGTGTTTAAGGCTTTTTGGAAACAGATCAGCAGCATATCTGATCAGTTAATTGGCTGAGGTTAACACAGTTTTTCTCCGCAGGCTGCTCTGGGAGTCATGCCAGACAAGCACAAACATACACCATGATGGATGGAGGACAGATACTTTGTGCGAAGGGGCAAAGGAGGACAGGAGGAATGAGACACCCAGGCAGAAGGAGAGGGGGTGGCCACACTTCAGAGAGTTAAGAGGAATAAAGGATGGTGCAGTGGATAATTTTTGGCTGACTAAAGAGGATACAGTCATGGGATGTCTCAACTCACTCAGTCCGCTTAAGAAAGTAACCAGACTCCTTTAATCCAAAGCCGATCACGTGGAGGAGAGAAAGTCTTCAAACTCACTAAATGTAAGCATCTCTGTTAACTATCAAACTGAAAAGTGCAGTTTGTTCATAAGCAGGAACAGAGTTAACAGCTTTTGCAGGCTGGTAGAAACCTTACAGGTTTATTCATCGTATACTGTTCATCTTACTTAGCAGCTTTATGTAGGTTATATGCATATATGATGTATTAACCCTATAAGTTGATTTTTTTCCCTTAAATGTTGTCAGTATCACATTCCTGTCAATGACAGGGTTACATATTCGTCACTTCATTGCAGCTGTATGCAAACCCAAAGGCCAAAGCCAAAACCAAGAGTTTTTAGGATGCAACTTGACATGTTTGACAATTTAATATGTATCCCACTTGAAATTCTGCCTGATGTATTTGGTGTCTATGAAAATATTTAGGATCTCCACTTGAATTTAAAATACGGAAGTTCTGTAACTTGGAAAAGTTGGTAAAGATCTCCAGATTATTAGAGGTCAAAGAAGGAAGTTTGTGTCAGCACAATTTCTTCGTTGAGAACATATTTGTTCTCCTTATTATTCACCACTGTGTCACTCACTGATAAACATATAAAACCTAAGTACTATGGAGAGACACAGCGATAATGAAGAATATAGTATATGGCATATAAACATGCCAAAAAACTCTTATGAGTATGGCAGACATGAAAAGTCGCAAATATGCCCTCCATCCCTCACATTATAATGTACTCATATGCTTCTCCAATCAGAATCCCTCACCGAATGGGGTCCTCTGACTCATCCTTGTCATACTGATCACGTAACGTCCGGGCGAGGAAGAAGATCACACCAGAAGCTACCAATAGGAATCCAGCCACAGAGGCAATCGCTATACCGACCACCAGCGGCTCGGACACGTACTCCTCACAGTGCTCTCCTCTGTACCACCAGTTCTCCCCAACACGACACCTGTGACGACAATGGAAATTTGTCATGAAATCATTCCCACTCAGGTGCAATGACAAAAAAGTGAACAACACTGACTGATGTATGTTCCCTGTTTTAAATTCATTAAGCATTCAGGGAACAGCAGGAGAACAAAATGTTTCGGAAAATATTATTCACTGTTCTGTTTGTTTGTTTTTTCTGAAATCATTTAAGAATGTAAAAAAAGCACGACTGCATCCGCAACTTTGTCTGTATTTTGACATAAATAATAACAGGTCTGCAATTATAAAGCTCTGTATGTGTCATTAAATCATTAATGCCTCATTTTGGAATTTAACTTTTGAAATGTTTGTATCCTGTCTCCATGGAGCACTGCAACACTTCTGGTTGGAAGACGTGAAGTAAACAACTATCCAAGAGCATCTGGAGCTGCCTGCATGTTTTATGATGTGGTAGTGGTGTAAAACAAAGGTCACACTGGCACACAATCTCCTATGTGTCTGTTCATAATCATTCTGGTTAAAGCACACCACATATAACATTCTCAGAAGAACCACCAGACATGTCCCTGATTTGGAGTATTGTCATCTTACTCGCATATATTCATGCTTAAGCACAAAACAACACAAGTGCAAATGTCTGTTAAGACATAGAAATATATGCACAGACACCAGGAACACCAATGCATGCATTAAAATTGTTTACAAGTAATCCTTAAACATTTTTTAGATAATTACCAGAAAGTGTGGAAAAAGAAAAGATCCAGAGCGTTCCAATAGCTGGTTTAAAAACAATATTTCACTGAACAAAAATGTGATAATATGCATCCTGGGGTTAGAAAATGGATCATAATACTAATCAAATCTTTGCAATTATGCCTCCCCAAATGGTACTCATTGTTTTGATGCATATACAGTAAATTAAATGCCAGAGGGGGCAATTAAATTAACATAGTAAACTGCCAAATGTTTGAGTGCAGACTCAAACTGTTAACATGCCAAATTTATTTAAAAAAAATCTTAATCTAAGCCAAAAAATAAATGTTTGAAGATGGTTAATTAGTGTTAGCAGCCAACTAATTAGTTTGTTTTTTTTAAAATTTTATTTAGTTTAGTTGGTTATGATTATATTTCATCAGGCCAGAGCACAACGGGAACGACTCTTACCTCCAAAGTAAGAGGTTGACATGTTTGGACTGCTTTGTGTCTTTTCTCTACATGATCAAAACGCAGCCAAACAGACCAAATTCAAAACTAGCAGGAAGGATTCTGCCTGCTGCATGAAGCGGATTTGGAAAAGCAGTTCTCAGTGCTCTGATACGCAGCATTAGCCTCACAAACCTGCAAACTCACTCTTGACCGCACAGGCAGATCATTTCCCCCTAATCCCCACCCACCTGCAGATGGCTCCCTGGCCTGGGATGATGTCACACTTGCCGTCATTGAGGCAAAAGTCAGTCTGCAGCTCACAGATACTCTGACAGGGCAAGCCGTCCACGCTGAAGTAGCCAGCGTTACAGACACACTCTGCCTCCCCCGACCACTTGTTCACTTTACACTCTGCGTACTCGTTGCACGCCTGGAACTTACAGGGGTCTGCCTGGTCTCCTGGAAATTAAAGAACCATAAGAGTGTTATTATGTGTATGTGTGTAGTGGTATTAGCAGAAAAAGTGGGTTGATTACAGGTTTTTAGATTAGTCAATTAATCGATTAGTCAATCGAGAGAAAATTAATTGGCGACTATTTTGATAATCGAACAATTTGTCATTTTTTTAGCAAATATGCTAAAAGTTTGTTGGTTTTAGCTTCTCAAATGTTAAAGTTTAATGCTTTTCTTTGTCATACATGATAGTAAACTGAATATTTTGGGGTTTTGGATTGTTGTTTGGACAAAATAAGTCATTTAAAAGACATAAACATTGACTCTTGTGAAATAATAATGGGCATTTTCACAAGTTTCTAATATTTTATAGACAAAACAATTAATCGAATAAGTGAGAAAATAATCAGTCAATTAATCAGTAATGAAAATAATTGTTAGTTGGAGCCCTACAGGATTTTATATGCTTGTGGTGATTAAGCATTTAAAAGTGATGAGTGAATTCCTTCACCTCTGTTTTATCAAAATGTCTAGAATTATCAATATGCATAAAAATGTTATTCCAAAATGATAAATATCATTTCAAAAAAACAGGAAATACAGACCTAAAGGAATAGTTTGACATCTTGGGAAACATGCTTATTCTCTTTTTTGCTAAAAGTTAGATAAGATGAATACCACTCTCGTCTTTGTAAGGAAACAGCCGGCAGCCAGTTAGCTTAGCTTAGCACAAAGACTAGAAACAGGTGGAAACAGCTAGCCTAGCTCTGTATAAAAGGTAACAATTTCACCTACTAGCACCTCTACAGCCCAGCGGATTAAACAAACAATATAATAGTTGATGTGTTGAGATACCATGTTAGTTGATGAGCTTTATTAGTGTTGGTAGGCAGATTTTGTTACCTACAGACAGTGACAGGCTAGCTGTTTCCCTCTGTTATAGTCTGTAATAGTTCAGATATTTAAAAAAACCCTACTAATTTTTTTTTGTTGAAACTGAAACACAGACACATATAAATACCATTCTTCCTCACTTTCTAACGGAGCATCTGCGTTTCTGCGTGCTGGGATCCAGCATTGAGCGCTGGCTGTGACTTAAACAGATTATGACTGTAAACACAAGCATAATTCACTGATATCATGACAGGCCCATTACGAGCTGACTGATGATCTCACACAGTAGCCCTGACCACATGAGGAAATTAATAAATGTGGTTAGGAAATGTCATGCTGGGTCCATAATTGAGCCATATATAAAAAAATGAAAGCAATATAATACATACACTGTGTAACACCAGAGCAGCACACTGTAATCACTCCATCAGTGTGGTTAATGATTTGTCAACATGGCTGCATCGCATCTTCAGACCAAGACATGTCACAACAGGGATTCAATACTTGCTTTGCCAGATCCTTTCAAAGTCAAACCCATTTTTCCAGAGTGATTTACTGCAGTTATTTTACCAATGTTCTGATATTACACCCATTAAGAAACATCTGGTATAAGTCATGATTACACTACAGATGCAACACTTTACTTTAGTGAGCGTCTACCTGACTCAACATCCAGCGAGTACTTGTCGATGGCCAAGTTCATGGTCTGGTAGGCTGTGTTACAGAAGTCTTCCAGGATCAGATAGACAGTTGTAGTGACACCACGAGGCACAGGCTTGCCAAATTTCATCCGGCTGTTGACCACAATGCTCCCATTCCTGAAGTTCAGGATCTCCAGGTTCTGAAAGTTGCTCAGGTTGGACTGTAGGTAGGGCACAAGCTGGGAAAAGATTGATGAATGTACAATGTGATGTTAAAAACCAGAGGCGTTGACACAACAGCGGGAATAATGACAACCACAAGTAAAATATGAGATGCCTACCAGTTCTAGGAAGCGTTGCTCCAAAGCTTTGTACTCTGGGGAACTCTTGTTAAAGAGATCATCTGAGAACATCATGTTGGTCACCCTCAGGCTGAAGAACACCATCAGTGCTCGACCAGGATTTACAGGCATGGCAATACTGGCCTGGTCTGTGCCATGTGCCACACCAATCGGGAAACCGGTGCTGCCCTCCTCTGTGTGGTTGACCAAACCGAAACCATAATTCACCACTTCAAAGCCCTGGTCTTCAAGGGAGGCATCATCCAAACCTTCATTAGGGGTCTGTATCTGTAGGATAAAAATAGTGGATGAGTTTTGAAATTAGACTTTTTTACCTCAGAGTGAGCTACAACAATGTTTAGTTTGACTTATAGATCTGTTTTAAATTACTATAAAGTTACAGTTGAACTCAAATTAAAAGAAGTTGGTATGTACAAGTAACAACAGCTATAGATGTATGACATGCTCCGGTACATAGAGAAGGTTGACAGCGCATTTCCTAGCAACGCCAGCCCTTAAATGTCAGTTTTATCCTCTTTTGAAAAGTGAAACATCATACACAATAGCAGTGTCAATTTAGTTCATATTTCATTACACAAAAGTGAGGACAAGTCAAATTTCAGTTAGACTTTAAACATTAAAAAGGAAAAGCAACATGTGATTCTTCTACTTTAAAACCTAAAATTGTGTATTCAGTGATATTTTTTTATGACATAAACATTAAATCCTGTTTCATTCTTTTGCTTTACCTCCACCAGTGAAGGAATGATGATGTCAGGTTGCCCATCAGAGGCAGGGTAAACATCAGATATATAGGTGAAAGGTGACTCCATCCCTGGAGACAGGGCAGTTGGTTGGACAGGACTCAGAGAATCTGTAACTGATGGTTCAGGTTCATCCTTGCTGACCATTAAGATCTCATCCTCTGTAAGATCCTCAGTCGAGATCTCTGGAGCTTCCGGACCCTCTTCCACTACAGCTGGAGCTTCAGATGCAGTCTCCTCCTTCACCTCTTGTCCCTCACTCTCTGTCGGTGCCTTCATGCCACCCTCTTCAGACACAGGTTCCTCAGGATCGGACAAAACCACATTGATGGCTGCGTCTTCCTCAGGCTGTTCCGGGTTAACCTCCTCATCTGCAGGTAGAACATCTGTGAGGTTTGAGTCTTCTGCTGACTCCGCTGAGTCTTCGCTAACAGGAGGCAGAGCAGTTTCTGCTGCCTCTTGCTCTGATGCTTCACTTGCTACATCTACAGCATCAGGGGCTGGGAGTAGCACAGGCAGGTCTTCTTCTTCTGCAGTCTCAGTTGAAATTGTGGAGATCTCAAGTTCCTCTGGAATCTCTGCCTCACTAACAACAACCTCATCAGGGTGCTCCTCTTCCGGAGCTGCCACGTCTTCAGCAGCAGGCTCCTCTCCCACTGCTGCAACCTCGACGTCCGCTGTTTCCTCTTCTGACATGTCCCCTGCATCTATGATGACATCCTCTGTTATCAACACATCTTCTGAAGCAGTCTCCTCAAGAGCAGTTTCTTCCTCTGCTGCTGTGGATGCAGACGACGGAAGTATGTCATCCAGGTCACCTGTGCCTGAACCAGAGGCCTCTGGTTCCACCGGTGGTTCAGGCAGTGTGACGCCCTCTGGCAGCTCAGCTGGGGGGAGCTCAGCTGGGAGCTCCTCTGGTGGGGGGTCCTCTACAGCAGGAGTCTGCACAATGTCCTTCAGCAACAGACCCTCCTCCTCGATGCCTGAAAAAACAAAGACAAAGGAAAGTCAGTGTGCCAGCTGGTCCCCCTTCTTAGAAATTGGCTACCTCTTTCCAGTGCTATATCTATCTAACAAACCAGACAAACTCATTTTTGAAATTTGAGCTCAACAAACTGAGAACTGAGAGATACAGAAAATCACCCATTCCTTTCCTAAGAAGTAATTTAAGTGGCCACTTAAAGCAGTAGGAAGTTTTTATATAGTATGCTGTGTGTGTGTGCGTTCAGGATAAACACTCACTGCCAGCTTCAGGTGCATCAGTGGTCAAGACAGGAGCAGCAGGTATAACAGCACTCTCCTCCAGAACAATGATATCACTTTCTGTTGTCGTCTCTATGTTGCTTTCAGATAGCTCAGGCAGGAATTCATCTTTGTCCTCTGTGTCCTCCTCCAGGATCAAGACCTCTGGTGGCTCATCAGCAACATTCACCTGCATCACAAACAAGCTTCATTATCTAAAACTTTCGGCACAAGACCACTTTGGTACAACTTCTCCTTCAATATGGAGCCTAGAGTGTGCTTGTGTGTAATTTCCTTATAGTTCTTTATGTATACAGTATATCTTGTTCTTATAGGCAGACACATACGAAAACGGAATAACAAAAAGTATCAAAAAGCCTTTTGCAATTCCATTTCCATTCGGTTTTAAATTTCAATGATTAATTCATCATTAAAAGACTAACTTAATAACAGGCTAAAAAGCTGTTTCGATGACCACTTTGGTTGAAGGTTTCAAGCATCACTGCTGAATATGTTTTAAAGTGCGCTCTCTTACACCTGTAACCACACCCAGCAGTGATGTCACGGTGTACTGACACAACACAGAGTATATTTCTACATCACTGCAGCAAAATGAGAAGTTAAAAGAGGTCAGCAAAAACAAGATTTTCAGAGGGTGTTGCTCTTTAAAGACAGAATAAGGACATGGAATTATTTATTAGTATTTTTTAACTTAGAGTTCATTAATAAATCATTTAAATACAAAATTAATTCTTTCATTTATAATATATCTTTTTTTATATATAGCAATGTATTAATTTTATGTTTTACAATTGTCTCCGGGGCACACTTCTGGCCTTACACTTCTGATACCAACTCAAAAACCAGCAGCTGAATCTAAAATGTTCCAAATCCAAACCAGAGCAGTAAAGTGCTTCGGTGGCACAGTAGCTCTTTGCTCTCGCCTGTAAATCAATTCCTGATGAGGACTTTGCCAAACTCTCCCAATTCACATAATGAGTCAAATTAATCACTTAGGGTG
This sequence comes from Thunnus thynnus, assembly GCF_963924715.1. NCBI lineage: Eukaryota > Metazoa > Chordata > Actinopteri > Scombriformes > Scombridae > Thunnus > Thunnus thynnus. The sequence continues at coordinate 23,837,958 of NC_089527.1, forward strand.
CTGAGCTATAAAGTGAACGAGCAGACACATTTAGTGCAACCCAGACTCTGATTACCATCAAAGGGTGCACTCAACCACAAGACAGCACAAATAAAGACAGACTTTAGATGGTATTACTTGTCTGAATGAACTCATATGTGCCGTCTCTCCTTACAGTGCACCACACCACCTGCTGTGGCGTGGTGCACTGTAACCCTTGCCCCAGAATAGCAGTGGATTATTAGAGCAAGAGCCAAACTAATCTTCAAAGCTGCAGTTCATCCTTGCTGGTGAGCTCATCCCCTACCTGCACTGGTGTGGTCTGGATAACATCACAAGCCAGTTACAGGTTATCTCAACATCCGTAAAACTCCAAGCGTCAGCTTCCATAAACAATAGTGACATATCAACTTTGTGGGGCAGCTGGAAGCAGCTGAATAGCCTGGAGAGAGATAGTTGTGGAGGTAACTTGTTACTCACCATGGCTCCGTCTGCAGCATCAACAGACACGGGGATCTCAGACACTGTGGAACCAGTGGTAAAAACAAATATTAATACAAACTGACACACAAAAGGTAAATGTGCCAAATAGTTTAAATAATCCTGCCTGCCAGAGTCTACAGAATACTTTTACCTTCCCGGCACTGACAGCCTTCATTCTGACAGCACTACTTTTAGGGGTAAATAGCTACAAATCAGTGCTAAAATCTGGAGAGAACATCAGACGCCGTGGGCCAAGGCTATTACTGCATCACCCCCAAAGCTGAATAACAAAGCCAAGCTGCGCCTTTAAGTTCCCAGCCACACATGTCAGCCATATGAAAGTGTTTAACCATCATTTCACACGTCTCGGCCCATAACTGATGTGAGCATCAGGTGGCATCCATCTCAAGAGGAGCTTGCTAACACAGTAAACTAATGACACGCTTTCTATCAAAAACATGGTCAGGGAGAAATCTCATTGGAGGAGGAGATATAGGCACATCCTTCAATTTCTGGAGAAGGCTTCGGGCCAAACACAGGAAGCAGCTAACCTACTTACTGACAGGAGCAGTGGTTTAGATCTCCCTACAGTGTGTGTGTGCATCTGAGAGTGTGTGTGTGTGTGGCTGTGAATTAAGAGTTAACTGTAAGACCTGCTGGCTGAAAGCCAAAATAAAGGACTTAAGTAAGGCAAAAAAAACCTGGACTCTCTGGATTTCAAGTCTTTTTTGCTGAGGTCTATTTCGCAGACCATTTAATGACAAGGATTTAACCGCAGCACAGAGTAAACACACCGTTCCTATAACTGATGACTCTGTTATTTGTTCATTAAAAATGGCCCACTTTTGAGCTGAAATTTCTGCTAAATATGTCTCTGTCCTCTTTGACAGAAAGAGCCGACAAATAAGAAACAGATGAGACTATTAAAACCCTGGAATGTTTTCTCAAGTGGTGTAGCGTGTGTTAAGTGCTGGGTCTACAGTGTCTCTATTTGATATGACATTTGGAGGTTTGCCAATTAGATACATAGCAATAATGGTAGCATGTGTGTTCTGTTATAGTGCACAGGCCATCGTCATACCGCTCTCCTCCAGCTCGTCGTTATGCAGGGCTTCAGTGACAAAGTCTTTAAACTCGCTGAGTGTGTAGACCACTGTAGGTAGTTCCTTGACCTCACGGTACGAGTTCTCCACCCGGTTAGACTGCAAGGTCAAGTAGTCTAGTTGATCATTGCTCACCCCCGCACCATCCACCACCACTGTGACCGCATAGTCCACCACAACGCCATCCAGCCTGGAGATACACATATGTCATCCAGTCAACACACAGAATAGCCTCAGGACTGGGCAATAATTTTAATATGATCATGTATTGACTTTTGTTAGACTTGTATTGTGATAAAAAGTATATTGTGTTATTGTTCAGTTTATGATGCCAAGTGAATTGAAACTAAAAACAACAAATGTTTTTTAGGGGTTTTGTTTCACATATGTGAACAGTTTGAAAAAGAGAGACAGTTAAATGTGATAAACAATAAAAACAATGAATTGGTTATTTTTTATGTAATTTTGCATGTTTGCCCTATAGGGATACATATAGTTATCAGAAAATATTTGTATTTCCATAAGGCCATAATTGTGCAAACAGTTTAAGTACACCAAAGAATATATTTACATCTCCCCACATCTGGCCATAAACTAAGTGAGATTGTTTTGTCTACTGAAACTACAGTTTCCAAGGTCAAGAATGAACTTTTAATCTAAATTTTATTCATATACTGGTATTGATTCCAGATGGATCTTTTTCAATCCACGTCCTCTGCTTGAGCAGCAACACCAGAGCAACAAAATTACTGAAATGCCTTGCCAAAGGACACCATGATAGAAGTTGTTAAGCAACAAGAGATATTTCTTGTTATTTTTTCTAATGCAAACTTGCTGAGGCATTTTCCCAGTCTGTACCTGAGCACCATTTGACATTCAGTTTCTACACACATTTACAATTAGTAGAAATAAAAAGGTCTCCTGGATGAGAGAGCAGTTCTCTAAGAGGATGGAAATCGCTCAAGCATTAGCTTGATTTAATGTCAAACCTGTTAAAAGAGTTGTAGAGCGTTCACAGATGACTGATGACTCGAGTGATTTACACCAGCTTGGAATGCACAGCACCACTGTATAGGCCAAATGCGCCCGAGTCAGCAGAATGATCAATATCATCATAATAAACATGGAAACCTCACAAGACATTCCAGGTCATGGAAAAAAGCTATCTATCAGCCTTCATTTGACTACTGGGAGCCCCCCACTCTGACCTAGTTTGCTGAATTTCTGGCAGACAGCTGAGCACGTGCCGGTCCTCAGTTAGACCCATTTAAAAGAAGATCCAATTTTTCCCTCTTTAGTTTCACACTCCGGCAGATGAAATCTTCTCCTGATGTGCCCCGAAATCCCCAAAATCTGCACAACATCACTGTGGGAAGGTGCAAATATTTTTCTGTGTGCTTAATGTATATATGTTTGCAGAATTATGGCCATAAGATATACAAAGTAGAGTTAACGATTAAATTTAAGAAAATCTGGACGTCTAAAATCTCTTTACTTTTAGTTTGCAACAGAGGAATTTTACTAAATGCATTTACAATTTTGAGATTGTTGTACTTTAATTACAGTTTTTACTTCCCATTTAGAGGGAAATATTGTGCTTTTTACTTGTAATAGAGTATTTTTACACTGTGGTATTGCTCCATACTTAAGTTAAGGGTCTAGATACTTTTTCCACCACCGTAAATAGAGTAGCAAGAGAAAATGGCACAGCAATACCTACTTCTCCGCCTACGTTTCCCTGTCTTTTCTAATTCATCTCCTCTGCTCTTTCTCACCTTCGCTCCTCCCATACACATAATATCTGTCCACCCTTCTCTCCATCCCTCAACCAGAGGCTGATTGGTGAGGTCATAAAGCCCCGATAATCGTCTCTATATAAGAGCACCTGCTCACTTGGTTGGACCCATCCTGATCCCACTTAACAGGTGAGTGACCGCACTAAGACCATTAACACAGGCAACTAGTGGCACACCTTAACACGTGCCTACGCTCACAGGTAAACACACAGTGTATGATGAAGGTGACCACTCACACTCACCCAGCTCTGGCTAAGGAATGGTTGATAGGGATCTTTGGGCTTAAATGCAAGACTGGATGGGGAGCACAACAGCTATGCTTTCAAGAACTAGTCAAGGTCAAACTACAACAGCCTGTATAGATGACTCACCCTTGGGCATCCTTCTGGGGCCTGCAGGAAACAAGGAGAAGCAGTTAATGTTACAAGTTCAGGTAGGTTTAATGTGTGGACAGTTCATTTGTCCAGATAAATAACAATAACACTGACCTGAAGTCCAGCACAGACACACTCTTAAATCCAGGAAGCCCCACCAGCGCATCCTCTATCTGCAGAGATAAAGATGATCAGGTCTAATAAAACAAGCCGCAGCTCAAGTTTGTTTCATATTTTGAGAGGTTACAGTGAACTTGTTTGGAAAAATAAATCGGATTTATTATTCCAACGGGACAAATTTAGTTAAAAGCAGTTGAAAGGTTTCGGGTCTTTTGCGCAGTGGCCCAGATCTTTATCCTTGGGAGGCAGGCTACTGCATCATGGTCAACTCGCAAGAAATTATTTTTATGAGTCTACAAGGACTTCTGTGCACAAACAATACATACACTGTTCTGCAGACTCACTGACCCAGTTTATTTAATCCATCAGAGAAGGAGGATACAAAAAAGGTCTCCAGGGTCTATTGTCTCCTCTCTAATCCCTCCTTCTCTACACTCGTTGACTACCTCGGAGTTTTCAGTCCCTGTTCTCCCCTACACTTTCTCCACACAGGCTTTTAATCTCTTCAAGGCACATGAGCTTGTGTTCATGCAATGTTTGTGTTGGTCTATATCTCACAGTATGCAGAGATCTCCACAGAGAATACAAAACGGTTTAGCAATTAAGAGAAATATATTCCTTTGAAAACACATTAATCACAAGGACGTACAAAGACAAAAAATCAAGTGTGTGCAAACACACTCATGAAAATGCACCAAATTTTATTCATGATGATATTTACAAGGTATGTGCATGTATGCGTGCCCACTAAATTTGTGTGTCAAGCTGACTGCCAAATAAAAGAGTCCTTGGACAAATTTAATGAATTTTCCAAGTACCTGTAAAACTAGTGAAGTAGCTTCCAAAGGTGAGTATGTGTGCATTCATACACTAAAGTTGATCCATTCCCAAGAACATTGTAAAGCTGTATTTTCAGCACATTGTTATTTCACCAAAACCAAATGTGTACCATAAAATCTGTGTGTTTTCTGAACCCCTGCCGAACACTTTGTGTTTCACTATTGCTGCTTTTAAAGTGCATGTTATTAAAACTAACAATGCATCCTCACAGATCATAAACCGGGAGATACAGCGGTTCCAGGCAGCACTAAAATACAGTAGCACTAAAGGGAGTCATAAAGGAGAATGAGCCAGGTACAGAAAAAGAAGCGAACCTTTTCAGCAAGCTGTCTGCTAAGTGTTTGGTACTGGAGGCTGGCTGGATTGTCGAGGTCGTCACTGTACATCTGTCCAGTCAGGAGGATGCTCAGCTCCACCACCTGCTCTAGCACAGTGGGGGTGGGAGGCTGCATGGCGATGTCATTGTCCAGCTGTGACATGAGAGATATAGTAACATTGTTATTAAAAGTGAATGTAAAAAATATATAAATCCCAACCTGTAAACATTTAAGGTGTGTGTGTGTACACTCACTGGACTCTCCTCAATGACGACTGCTTCCTCCTCCTCTTCTTCTCCATCATCTTTGTCTTCTGGGTGTTTCAGTTCAGGTACAAAAAAGGGATTGTTTGTTTATTTCAAGTGGATGTGATCTTAAATCTCTAAATGCCATGATTCCTAATGGCTGTATGTATGGATTAGACCGTCCGGACCCTGACTGCTTTCTAAATCTCAGTCTGAACTGGCCTAAAGCCAAACTCACTCAAGTACAGAAAAATACTCTAACATACTGCATAAAAAGTTAGCAACCAAGAATACAGAAGATATATGTACATGAAACCACACGCTAGATAACAGCCTGATACAGAAAAAGCAATACTTGTGCATAGGTGCAAATATAGAAGGGTGTTTATATACATATATATATATATATACACATCACTGTCCTGCATCTGACAGTGACCTTCAGCAGTGTTGTCAGGAGTGACACTGACCTAGCTCAGGAGCCAACGCAGCTTCCGTTGTATCTGGTGTTGGAGTGCTGTGAAACAACAAAAGTGATGTCACTTTACCAAATTATTAAAAACTAAAAGAATAAACAGCACGCTGACTAGAGATAAGAGCTCGGTTTTAAAGAGTAAGGCTGGGTTGTTTTTTTTAATCTTTTTATTTTTTATCAGCAAATCCTCTGAAGTGACCAAAACCAACAATGGATTTATTCTGCTACGTGTCAGCCAGGATGCCCTTACAGCCCTGTGTCATTGTTTGTGTCACGCTGTATCAACACATAAAAGAGCCATATGGTTGCATTAAGGGACATACCCCGTAATTTAATTGAGTGTGAAGTTTATTTTCAAACAACTCCATTTTCAATTTTTAGAGAGCAGCTTTACGTTGGGCAGAAGTCAATGGGCATACTCAAAGACTCAAAGACTCAAAGACACGGTTCAGTGTTTACACTTCTGAGAGGAATAAACAACACTGGCAATAGTGATGAAGGAATATGCAACAGCACATTATGTACTTACGGACAACAATAGCACAAAAGCATAAGCTGTTTCAGGCTGTGGCTATGCAGACAAAACTTGTTAGCAGGATTAAAGCAAGCAAGAATTCATTTGTTAGTTTTGGCCTTTTCAAAGGATTTGTTGAAAATAATAAAAAGATAAAATAATGCCACTGAGGGAAAGCAAATACACAACAGAGCTTGGACAATAGCATCCAAGTCTAAGAAACACAAACAAAACAGGAAAAAAAGAAAAGCAATCAAATGAACATGAGACATCTGAAGTCATGTGTAAGGTAGGTAAGGGCAGGTAAGGTTGAAGAGTCCTGACAACCTTACCTGCACATATGTTGCCAGGACCCCGTGGGCTCACTACGGATGGTGGGAAGAATGACACATGACACAGACTTAATGATGAGATCAGAAATGTATGATTGAAATGATGTGAAAGAGAAGGATAGTTTATTTTACCTTTTCAAACCTGGCCGTGACAGTCTCTGGAAATGAAAAAGAAAATGTTAACCACAGTATCAGTCACCTGCAGAGTCAGTTATCAAAGTCTTTAGTCACTTTTTTCAAGTCACTGGTTATCCACTAACCTTTTTAACCAGAGCCTGATGCTCCTCTGATTGGCTGAAATAGGTGCCAATATCTTGTGCATTGACTTTTCCCTCCTGGCACTGGTTCATCCAGCTTTGGTACTCTTCTTGCTCTGGGAGGCGGTCCCAGAAGATCTTGAAAGCCTCCCATATGGTCTCCTGGCACACTGGTCAGATCAGGAAGAGATGTCATCCACTTAATGCAAACTTACAGAGCTCTATATAACATCTACATAAATGTTTTCCAAGTTACTTTTCATGAGGTCTGTTATCGTCAACAACTACACAGACTGTTGCACAAATTTAATCTTGGATCTCGGCTACAAAGACCCACTCTGCTGGCTCATTAGCAGGGGAATGTTACAATCTCTAATTCACTGAAACATAATAGACCTTTTACAAAACTAGGTATAAGTAGCCCAGAGAATCTCCAAAGAAACTGGGGCCCAAATCTACTGTTTACTTCATGACATAACTCCCTTTCCTGAGTCAACCCAGTGCACAGACATATGCTCCAATCTTCTTCACTAATCAGCACTGTCTGTGAGGCCTTAAACACCAGTGGTCACCTCCAAATTGTACCAAAAAAAAGCTTACATAACAAACCTCAACATCTTGGCACCAGATAGCATGTCTTTCTCTGAGTCTGGCTGCCCAGGAGGTCAATGACACCTTGATCTCTGTCCATTCTGTCACACACATTACAGATTTCTCTATCAAGAGGAGATCCAACCATCTATTCTGCACATTAGATCTGCAATTCCTGGCCATCTGCAGCCCTCCTTGTATCTTGTTTCTTGAGGCGTCAATTCACCTCAAATCACATGCATATACACACAGAATCTCTTACCCCTTTTGCTATTTTACTGTGCTGATAGTTTTGGTTTCATGTACCCAGGTCATCCCCTACTATGGAAGTGAAGGAAATTGTTTGTGGTTCAAAAAGTATTAGAAAATGAAATTTTGAAAACTTAATGCGGCTAATCCAGACATTGTTTCTTTGGAACTACTTTCTACCGAGGAAATAGTACCTATGAAAACTCTACACAGGATATTGTCTCTGGAAAGACACATTGCTGTTTTTAAAAGTATTTTTTCAATGCTTTGAGCAGCGCAAATGAGCTTCTATGGACCCTGTATACTTTGGTGTCACCAGAGGTTTAAGGGCATATACCTAGAGACCTTCATGGCCAGATATCATTGGGGTAAGTGAGAAAATGTTTTTGAAATTTGGGTTAACTGACTTTGTAAGGAAGCAAATGTATCTTATCTGTTGGCTTGAATGTAAATCTCATGAGGCCTAATTGCAAAAAGTATCGACACAGATGTCAACTGACATTCTTCTAATTGACCCATGTGGCTTCTTGCTACAATGGTTAACACCCTTCCCTATTGGACAGTTCATTCCCAGCACAGGTAGAAGTATTGTGAGGGGAATAGAAGGGACTGAGATTGGAAACCATGTTGGGAACAATCTCCAGTCAACAATCAACAGAAGGTTGTTTGTGTCCCAACCCCTTCTCCGATCCAATGACAACAGCATGGATTTTCATCTACAGTGATCTACTCTTATGTCTTACCTCTAAGATGAAAGTAGCTCAGATGGGTTGCAACCACCTGCTGAGCTGTGTCTTGAGCACACAGTTTGACTCCACTTGGGAAAAGGATGTTCCGTTTCCGTCGAGCCACATGGCCTTCATGAGATACCTTGACATCAGATACATGAACGATGCGTGGAAACACCACAGGCTCTTCACTATAAGGCAGACCTAGGTAACCCATTGAGGATCCTTCCACTGTTGCATCTGTGGTACCACAAAAAACACTTTAGGCTGACCATACTTCGTATAAGAACTGAGTAAGAAACGTAAAGGTTAACTATTGATACATACCTGCCCTTATGTCCAAAAATATGACCACAAAACTAAATACAACAGAATAGAAAACACATCTCCAAGATATGATGCACATGTTAAATCCGTGACTGTGTTTAAATCCTTAGACTTGGAAAAGGATCGAGTGGATATGTACTTCCTCTCAAGTCATGTGACAGCAACATAAACAGCGTCTTACAAGTTTGCATAGTTTAGAATTCTCCAGGTGCAGAAGAACGACAGAAACCCCGTACAGAAATCATTTGACGGTACAACCACATACTGTTTTCCTGCTTTCCTCCGTAGCTGAAGAGAGGTGTGTCCCATGGTGCTGAAAAGACAGCTCCTGGCTCAGGTAGATAGGCAGATGGCTCTTGGAGAGAGGCGGATTTTTTAATACTCTCTAATCCTGTTCACTCTAAGCCTTTTAGAGGAGCTCGCCAAGAAGTTACTGGAGCAACACTGGGAAGGGAGGGCGCTTAGTGCGGAGGAAACGTGGACAGAGAGAAGGCGACAAAGGCTACAGAATCAACAGCAAGGAGAAATGCATTAATACGTGCAGATATTAAGAGGAATATAATGAATTTTAACCTGAATTTTAGTTGGAATTTTTTGGGAGATGCCAGTTCAACAACTGCTTCACCTCAGACAAGTTTCTACGATCTGGAAAGCAGATACTTACAGACAATTATGGCAATTTCAAGAAATCCCACACAAAGACGCTACCATACACCCACCCACTCACACAAAAATATAGTTCTTAAGTGTCAGGTTGGTTGAGGAGCTGAGGAGCAACAACTGAAATCCTCTCAGTATGTATCTATTGACAGCAGTGAGAGTTATGGGCTTAGTCTGGGGTCGACCTTTAACCTCAAACTGTACCTTATCCTGTTTTATCCTGTTTTAAAAAAAGGAAGTCTGCCTCGTCTTACCTTTAAGCAGCTATATTACATATGTGAAAATGAAACAGTTAGGGTAACACTACCACAAAACTGAACATACAGTAAAAAACTAACCAGTGCTTACACAGCAGACATTTTTAAACCAAAGATAGAACATTTTACAGGCATTTTAAGGTACGGTCCATCTGCACCAAGATAACAATGCGTAAATAAAATACTTGTTTTAAAATGCGTCCTCCTCTTAAATGCTCAGGCAGAGGTACCACAGTAAATTTGATTGGCCTATAGCCTTCTTCATGGTGCAGGCGTCCAGCCAAATACCTGGACAGTCATGTCTATTTTGCAGCAGATGGCTGAACATTGTTTAACTCTGTAAGGTCCAACAAGTGCCTGATCCTGTAACGTGAGATCAGGTGAGCCAAGTAGGTCTACATGGCAGTGGCTCCACTCTGCCAGTTCACTTACTGTGCTGTATGTGTGCATTCCTGGATCAAAGGTGTCAGTGATGCTATGCGACGCATTCCTCTGCGCCTCATAATTTCAAACACTGCATAAAGGCAATAATGTGTGCTGACAGTGGACAGGGATTGTCATCCATGAACTTTTGGTAATTGAGGCTGTGTTAGCCAAATGGCTACAGCACACTGCACACCTGGGGGGGGGGGGGATTACTCAGAGTCACACTGTGAGGGGATCTGACAGACTGAGACAATTAAAACACCTAAGCCGACCATGTAACCCTCTGAACAGATTATAGTGGCAAGCATTGTGATGTATAAACATTTTCAATTGAACCCTTATGGCCTAAGAGGAAGAGAGTTGGCTACTTTTGTCATGACAAAAGAATTATAAAGGGTGATTGACAGAAGTGTTTGTATGGCCAAGAAAAACTTGTAATACATAAAAAGAAATGTCAAGTCTTACACAACACCGATGCTTTGTCCTCAGTCTCTGTTTTCGTTACTAACCTCTAATCCTCGTATTGTTATGAAAAATAGGGACAAGAGGTCAGAAGTCATGTAATACGTCATCGAAAACACACTGGGTGTGTTCAGTGCAACTATATCTAGGTGTGGTTCCAGTTGGAAAAACAACAGAATAACCAGTGTAATTTCATCTATAAGTTTTAATGTTCTATTGAAACAAAAGATATTTCGGAATCAACTCCTGTACATTCATACATTTTAGATAAAATATCTAAAAAAAACATGGCATCGAGGATGTCATAAAGTGTTAAAACTAACATCTGAACAAAAAGGGAGAAAACTAGAAGACTTTCAAGACTGATCTCTGCTGAGAAGAATTTAGGCAACAGTAGTGATGCACTGCAATGTCCTTTATTGGACTATTTTACCTTAGAGACTATACTGTTACACACACCAATGAATGTGCACCCCTGAACCTTCAACAAGTTGTATTCTCATTAAAAGATTTAATTAATGATTGAGATTTCTTATAGGATGGACGCAAGTAATCGAAACTGATGGCGGAAAAAGAAAGTACTTCAAGTACAACATGAAACACACCATTTCTTAGATCTGGACCGCAGGAGGTTTTTCAATTTACACAGATCAGCAATGACAAATTTGGTCAAATAAAGACCCTTAATGCCTGCACAGTGTCAGGGAGGTTTCCAAACACTGACTAGAAATATTATGTATACAAACTGACAATGTGAAGTCGGATGCATTGATTAATTAATATTTAGATTTGGTCTATCTTAGCTTATTTGTGCAAGTAAAGCTGATATCAAGTATCATCTCTGTATTCCAACATGTTTTAGGGTCTACAATGGTTTGCAATACAAAGAGAGACACACAGTGTCACAGATACATGGTTCCATCAACAGTTCAGTTTTGTTGCAAAGAGGAGGTGAGTGAATGACCCTAGTTAATCATTGTGGGAGGCTAACAGGATAACTGAATGAGGCACTGAGTGACTGAAAACTTATTTTCTTGTTCCATGCATCCAACAAGGGGCAAATGATGGAATGGCTGTTTCACATTGGGACAAATTCCAGTTCCTGAGGCTTCAATGGCAAAACATTTGAAAGGAAATGATTAAAGCAAGGAAATTTCCAAGCATTTCACACTAAATCTATCTCCTTGGAATTACCATCTAATGTAAATCTCAGCCAGTAAAGAAGTCAGAATCAGAGCTATTTTGATTAGACTGAAATGTTAAGTCACACAAGACATGAAATGTCAGCAAAGCAAATAAACTTCCCTAAAACAATCAATGTGTTTACAGTTTCACTGTACAAACTATGTTTCACAATTGTTAAACTTTCACACACTTTCCCTTGGTTCTATGTAGAAAATTAAATACAAATACTTCCTTTTATAAAATAACTTGTCGCAGAAGAACAATCAGTAAAAAGTCATGGGGTGTACAAACATTTGCATGTTTACATATAATCTACTTTAAAACTCTCTCTGATTGGATGGACAGCTACTTGTTGAGTTTGAATTAACTGATGCCTTCATATTCACTCACAGGACCCACAAATAGTCAAAGGTTTACATGTTTTGTTCAATGCATGAAACAAAAACAGAAATATTTTCAGTTCATGTTGAAATGTCCATCACTCAGTATGAGTGGTGATTTATAATGGCTACAGGAATGTGATGCACTGAACAGCAGAGGTGTGTCTATCTGTTATTGTCCAGGTTCTGATGTCGGTAAAGGTTAAGTACCAGATCTCTGATTTCATCTCGTTTCCTCCGCACTTGCTGCCGTGGAAACCAATGCTCTAGGTGTAGAGGGAGGTCAAAATGCACCACAGGGTCCTGAAAGCAGAAGGAGGAGCTCATTACTCCATGCATGAGTTAAAATCTAAACATGAAAATTTAAACATGTAGCTGATCCAATATTACAGTGGCCAGTTTTAAAACATGTCAGACCATGTGAGCACTAGAAAAAGAGATGTTAACAAGTTGTTTACCTTTAAAAAACTCTCGACGTATTGCAGCAGGTAGAGACCACAGTCACTGCTATTGTCCTGAAGGGGAACTTGGCAATGTGAGCTTTTCATCTGATCAGGACCAAATTCCCTTGATGATCCACGACGGACCTCCCACTCTGACTGCAAGTACCTGAGGGACAAATACATGTCGCCATGTGAACATTTATACAACACAAACATACAACTACTGACAGATGGTTTCAAGTGTCGTACTTACTCCCTTAAGAGTTTGAAGACTCGTTCATGAAGAGAAAGTCTGAGTGAATCCATGATTAGAATACACGGGCTACAGACAGGAGAGGTACATCTGTCATTCAATGTTTAAATCCACATCAGACTTGCATTTTTTCCTCATTAATAGGGGGGATGTGTCTGCAAATAACCCCCACAATCCTCTTCTTTAGCTGTACAGCCAAACTTAAATGGCCATCTTATCTTTTTAACAGCACTTGCAGTTTCCCACAGATAAAATCAAGTGTGAGCACAGAGATAAAAAATTATTTGAAGTATTCATTCAAGACATGATACACAATCTAATGCAGAGTATAACTATAATCCATCACAGTTGGATCCAGACAATCTGGAAATACAGTAACCAGATCCAGGTCTGAACGTGCCTTTAAAATGTACTGCATCAGTGTTTGTGGTATCTGTAAACGTAAAATTACTGCAGGACTTGTATGAAAAATATTATAATAAATATTCAAAATAGAGTGCTCTGTACACACATTGAAGCTAGCAGTGAACCAAATAATTCATAAGTGGTACATTACTGTGAATGCATAGTTCTGCACTTTTATTTGGACTTTTTTTTAACCTCATTAATGAGGATCAACTTGTCTGTGTTTGTGTGTAGGCACTTTTAAATCATGCAAAAAATTACTATGGACACATAGTCTGAGGGGCTTCATGTGAAAAACTGTATCAGTTCTCCTTCTCATATATCAGATGGTCACAGGTGCCGCAGAGTAGCGTAACTCGATGTACGTGAGCACTCACCTCTTGCAAACACTTTCCCTCTGGCAAGTCTGCTCTGTGCAGTTCTATAAATAAAGAGTCAGCACAAGCAGATTTAGAAGAACAATACAAATAAAATTGGTTTAAAAAATGTCTGTGAACACAAAGCTGAATTATTTCTTACCACTGGACCAGGTGGACTTTCTTTGATGGAATCTTCTTGAGCATTTTCTAAAACACATGAAAACATTAACAACCTTGAGCTTTGCCATCATTTCTACAATCACAACATAAATCAAAGAAGTGAACTTAACTTAAAAAAGTCACCATATACCATTCTTTGTACCTGTCTCTGTGTCCAAGCTGTCACTATGGTTCGATGTAGGTGGAGTCTCTGTATTATCATCTGAGCTTTTTGATCCTTGAGCCTCCTCTTGATCCTGTAACTCGTCTGTCCCGTTGTGACCGTTTCCCATCGAGTCTTTACCAGTCCAAGGCTCAACTTTTGGCTCATCCAGTCCAGGAAAGCAAATGACGACTAAATACCAATGAGCCCTTAACACAGAACAGAGTAATGTATTATGTTTAACAGCACACCAAAAACATGTCTGTACCATACATATGTTCATATATGTAACTTACTCCTGATTGACAGGCACGAAAAGGAAGTCCTTTTTGAAGATGTCTACATGGCGTGTCCACGTCTTTACCCGTTGATGCCGCCTCTGCCTCTGACTGGGTGCACACAAAAAAAATAAAAACATGGACACAAGTTTTTTACAGTGTTTAAAATGTCCTCACATACACAAAAATGTCTGTGGACACTTACGAGTCACTGGTGACACCTTCGCTGGCGTTGTCCCTTCGTGTTAGTTGCTTGTAGAAGAAGCTGCTGAAGATGTGGGAACGCTCGGCCACAGAATCAGAGGCATTCTGGAGGAGGTACCTGTTAAAAAGACACATCAACACAATCAATTCAAGTGTGGTTTTCTCCTCCACAAACACAAGAGTACACCTGAGGCCTTTTGTTTCACATTGTGTTACTTACTTGAGGTAAAAATCTATGATAACATCATTGAGGAACTGCCCACTGTCAAGGCACTGCAGGTCCTCCATTGTAACAGTGATTCCTCCTTTTAGTGGTGGAGGAGGAAACTGGATCAACCTGAGCAGAGGTGAAAGAAAGAAGAATGAGTCGACATACAGCAGTGACATCAAAGATGTAGCAACAGCTGTCCATTCACAGAGCGACCACAGATTTGAATATATTCATGCAGTGGTAGGAAGCCTATAATAGTTTTAATATGTCTTATTATTTTTATATTCCTAAGAGGACATTGCAGTTCTACGTCTACCCCTGCTGCCCCAGGCTGCATGAGTAGCTGGACACATTCAGGATACTTGCCTACGAGCCAGACCCTCATGTTTATATTTAGTCCAGCTGGAGTCTGCATTACACAGGGACACGGAGTACGATCCTCTGGTTCTACGATGGCACAGTGTGTATGCAGGAATGGGTTCTTCTCTGCTCTTCTGTGGGAGGAAATTTCTATCACTGGAGCATCTCATGCAATATTTATATAACAGTCATTCACCACTGGTAGATCACAATGACCAGTTGCGTCAGGACCCCCACAAGGGGACACAAGTTAAATCTGAGGAGCCACAAGATGATTAACAGGATAGAAAAGGAAAAAAAACACTTCTACCCACAGAAATTATATTTTTTCAGACTTTACTTTGCTGTGAATAAACATGATTTTACTTTTTGGAACTGTATAAAAGTATTCAAATATGTCAAATATGTAGACATATGCATGCCCTGAGGAGGGGTCACGAATAGACACTGCTTTATTTTACAGGGTTACAAGCCAAGAAAGATCCAAAGACATAGACCATTTACCTCAGAGGGATGTTCGAGCTCTTGTTCTATCTGATCCTCATCTGGTTTGAGTTGCATCTCCGTGTCCTGCTCTGGTGGTGTCTCCAGCTCTAGTGCTGTCTCTTCCTGTGAATCATCCTCCAGCTGAATTTGTGGTGAGGCGTTGCTGTCTCTGTCAGAATATGGACTGTCCTGGTCTATGTCAGGTCCAGGGTCAGGGTCAGGGTCAGGGCTCTCCAGACCCAGCAGGGACAGCAAGTGGGGGTCTAGTCCAGTTCTTCTAATCAGCTCTAAGCTATCGTCCAGAGAAAGAACAGGACAGTGGATGTCCTCCAAATCATCGACTCCATCTACAAATGTTTTGTCATGTCCCAGACTTTTGAGACAGTCAATGTCCAAGAAGGAGCGCAGTAAAGCCCCCTCCATTCCCTTCAGAGGATCTCTCAGAGTCAGCAGGATGAAGGGGCTGGCTTTGCCTATTAAAATAAAACAAATAATTGTATTGTATTGTATGGAGGATAAAGCGACACATTGAAAAATACTGAAAATTATATCTGAAATAATTAACAAAAACCTTCTGAACTATATTTGTGAACAGTAAAACCACAAAAAAGGAAACACCTGGCAAAGTTGGCAACAGTTTGGTAGAAATCTTGTCTGTATCTCTTGATGACTGACACTTCTCTGAATATAAGCTATGATATTGTCCTTCATAAACATACTGCTTTTCATGAAAATACAGGCAATGAGATTTACAGTAAAGGGATCCTAAACGCCACATCGCCAAAAAACATTTTGAAATAAGAGTTTGAGGTACTGACTCCGTGTGTGTTCTGAACTTTCAGCAGTCTCACCAGGGTTTGTGGTTCCATCCTGTTTGAGCTTACGGAGGTCCCACTGTATAGCAGCTGCAGCAGTTTCTGACACACAAAACAAAAGGACAGCAGCAGGAGGCGGCTCTTCGTTGTCCATACAGTGAATATCCTGGTCCTCCAGTTCCTCCTGCTCCCAAACACTGTACCTCCTCAGCTCTTCACGCTCCAAGCTTAACATCACCTCCACCTTTTCACTAGTGTCTGAGGACGAGAGAACAGGTCAACTTGGCATCTCACAGAGTTGGAATCAAATTATGAGAACTATAACTTTTTAACAACAGAGCTACACCTAACGTGTTTCCCATCTCCTGTACTGATTTGAGACTTATGCTTCTCTCTCTCTCTCTGTTCCAGTGGTCCCACTGTAGATGCCTAAATCCAGTTTTAGAGCTTTCCTGACATTCGTCTTACAAACATTATTCTCTTCTTATTTTAGTGTAATAGAAGCTGAGCTGGCAGCTCTGTGAGGCTGTATTTAGGCATAGAAGTGCTTTGAGATAAATGTTCATTTCAGCATGCTAACAGTGGCAAATTTAACATACTGTTTAGCAGGTATAATGTTTATCATGTTCACAAACTTAATTCCCTTATTACCTCACAACACAAAGCTGAGGTTGATGGGAATGTCATTTGTTTTCAAATAAGTGGTCAAACTGAAACTGTGGCCTGATGGGAAAGTCAGGAGGTCACCAGTCTAGTTAGAACTCATCCTCCGAGCACCATGGATCTGTGTCAGGTCTCATGGCAATCTATCCAATTGTTCTCGAGATATATTGACAGAAAGCCAAAATTGTCAACCTGACCAAAGTCAGTAAGCTTCAACTTCTGGGGACTATGAATGTCAAGAAAAAATTCATGACAATCCATCCGGAGATATTTCAGTCTGGACCAAAGTGGTGGACTGGCCAGCCAACAGACAGACACACATTATTATATTATATGTATTATATAATAGTATTATTATTATTATGCTGTGAAAAAAATAGTTGCATTGCAAAGCTTGACTGTCTACGTACTGAAATTCTTTTATTTGGGGGTTATTTAGTCTTTTACTGGGCATGATTTGTTTTTCAAAAACAAACATGTGCTTTCTGTTTTAGAAAATATGTCTACACAAGAACAGTACTTGGTTTGTCCAAAATGTTTACACAACTAATATGCAACGTATTTTCCTTAACAGACAGATTTCCTACTCACACATGGCCATGATCAAATCTCATGGAATAACCACCTTAATTCCCTTTAGGGGAGATTTCACAGGCTCAGAGGTGAAAGTGCATTAGGGTCTAAAGGGGTCTAATCCAGCAACGCAAACAGACACCTTTTTACTAGCTGAAATAGACCACTAAGCTGGGGGAGGATGGTGTGCAGACAGCGTGACCGAAACAAGATGAGATGGGCTCCTCTTGGGTCCGAGTTTATACAACCAAGACCAAAGGTCACGGCGGGCTACAGTGGTCTTAACTGTCTACAAACATCAAGATCAGACAAGCGGATCAAGAAATATTTTCTCTGCAGTTTAAGAGAAACAAAGAATTTTAGAGGAGATTAGGAACCACTGGGAACTAATCCAGACAATCTGGTGCTATTATATGAGCATTTTTTAAATAGCTCAGTACTTAAAAAATAAGAATTCACAACGTTACCTTTCAATGGGATGATGATTTTTTGGTCTGTTATCTGTGAAGTGAGAGAAAACATGGGTTACACTTTATTTCCTGAGATGATGATATGATTAATGAATGTCAAATGTTCATGTCTGTAGCTTATGTAGGTTACCATGATGTCTCCATTCGCCTTCCCTTGGTAACCTCCACAGTGCAGTCTGGAGAAGGCCACACCCATGCAAGAGTGGTCTACAGTGGGTATGGGAGTGACCGGCACAGAACCAGGAAGCTCTTTTACAACGACATGCAGCATCTGCAACACACAAACATACATACGCAGTTTGTAGAAAATAGTGCAAACAGGCTGGTATGTTCAATAACCACCACAGTGCAATGAGATTTGGCTGTAAACCCTGACCCTTGAGTAATACGGTTGAAACCAGAATCAAAACAGTACAAAGGTTATCTTTCCGATTTAAATATTTTAAAGCCACTATGTTTAGGATTTCACCATTCCTTTCTTTGGTACCACCTAGTGGTAGTACCAAGAACTGCACCATGCATTGACAGCAATGTACAGTGTTACTGTTTTTACCACAAGAAAAGTTTCTTCTTATCAAAATGTTTTATACTACTGAGCAAACCCTGATGGAAATATCTTGGTAGGATGACAAAACTTAACTATTACAGCAATAACAACTTTTGACAAGACAAAAAGCAGTGTTGCTACTACTACTGCAGATATACTGCATGAGGGATGAAAATGGTGTCACTGGGGCTCATTCAAGTGCAGTTTTGATCTATCTAGTTTCAGAAAAATCGTAAATATTTTCACATATGTAGAATGTATCAATAGCCTTTGCAGGTTTTGTAAATAGGACACAGGCTCTTCTTGTTTTTGTCTTTTTCAGTTTTACCAAATAAATGTCTCAGAAAAACAATAAACATTTGTTAATGAGACCCAGCATCTTTTCAACAATGTCACCAAATAAACATGCATTATCTTCTTTCTCTGGTTCTGACAAGGCATCTTCTCACTCACGAGAATGACAAAAATAAACAACAAATTGGTTATTGTACTCTGTTTGCTAAACTCATTGTAAAATTAAGTATGAAGTTGTGTTCACCATCATCAACATAACATAAAATTACGCAAACAATCATTATGATGGCAAACCTAGGAAAATAGCCTAGGTTGAGCATTACCAGAATTTTCCTTTATATCCCAAAATTCTTCCCTTATGTGACCCCTGTCTGTTCTCCTCTCACTGTCGCAATTACAAGACTAAGTGTCATCACACAGGTGAGTATTCTCATTTGTTCCATTCAACTAGCAGGTAGTAATCAAGACCCCCTAGGGTTCAGTAAAACCTTAGGCCTCAGCATGATCTCTCTAAAACACTCTGTGATGTCATGGTAATCTGGGCATTAACTCAGCTCAATTTAGGAACTGTGAGGTTGCTTTCTGTGTGCAATGTGCAGAGTGACGGAATCTGTGCCCATTGAGAAAACTGGATTACTTTGGGCTGTAATGTCAAAAAGAAAAAAACATAAAACCTGTATGAGGCTATGAAACAGGCTTGAGATTTTTTTTTTTTTTTTTAATGTATTTCTGTTGTACTGAAGAGTTATGGATGAAATATAATACACTCAACCAACCTGCATATCCTGTATGTCAGGAGCTTCTTGCTGTTTGGCCA
The DNA here is from genome assembly GCF_963924715.1 of Thunnus thynnus. Classification (NCBI taxonomy): domain Eukaryota; kingdom Metazoa; phylum Chordata; class Actinopteri; order Scombriformes; family Scombridae; genus Thunnus; species Thunnus thynnus. The sequence continues at coordinate 23,857,558 of NC_089527.1, forward strand.
CAGCGTCCTGTGAGGATTTTCCCCGTATTACTGTGCCTTCCACAGTGACCGGTGTATGGACTGCTGTTCTGCTGGGTTCAGGATCGCCACTGCTTTCCTCATCATCACTGGACAGCACAACTGAAATACAAGCATACAGAAAGCAATAGGTCTGTGTGGATTATATTTTTATAATTGGGCTACTTTGCTCCTCTCAAAGACAAGCATACAACCACACACACGTCCTTATTTGACACTGCATGAAGGAAGTATAATGGGCTTTGTGGGAGAACAGGGACAGTAGTAATCCTAGAAAAGACACCTGGAAATAGCCAATAAGATGCAGGGCACACACACGCAGCAAAAAGAAAAGGTTCAGATCAGGCCAACACAGAGACACAGAAAAGATAGTAGTCAACTTCAGGGACAAAACACTTAGCCCTATGGGAGAGGAGGCTATTTAGGACGCATAAATTAACTAGTTTACTCTGTAATTGTCATATAAACACAGTAAAGACTGTGTCATTTTGGACTGAAGATGCAGACACTGTTAGCTCATCAAACTGTTGCAGATCCTCAAACTTTCTGCACACACTAAAAAGGGCCCACTGAACATATGCTAGAAAAGCCAACAGGATGCTTGTTTCATGTATTGTACGCATGTGCTGTATTCCCCATACTTGGCCCCATTCTCATTAAGTGGTCGCATCATTTTCTTTTTTCAACTTTTTCTTGTTCTACCAAATACAACAAACAAAAGAGCTCTTCCTCTCGCTGTCGCAAGGTCGCCACGTTGATTTCTAGTGTGCATGTGTGGAAAGCATCTGTGTGTGCAGACCCGATTGTATAGAAACCATGACTTGGCCTTAAGACTACGAGATGCGATTGAAAGCTCTGGGAAAAGCTAATGTCCCTGGAGTTGAACTATGACACTCAAAGACTGTTGTGTAATTTGTTTTAATGTTTAAAACCAGTTTACCTCCATTTCAAAGCATAGCGTGTTACGGAAAACACCCTCACCTTTACTAAGGTGGTAATTAAAGTATCCCACTTTATGGGTGACTGGTGCCTGTGTATCACAGCACTAACTCATGTACATAAAATTAACAATAGCATAGCATGCCTTCACAGCCATGTTTCACTGAGCCAACAGCTATTAAAAGTAATGATTAAAGTCCGACATGATAAACAGGCCAACATTAGCCTATTGCAGACATGTCAGCGAATAAGATACATTCGCAGCATAGAAATAGTGTTGCCATCACATATTTTTGTTCACCAGAGAGCACTTGAAAGTTTATTTTTTTAACTGTAAGTGTCCCATTCAGTGCATATCCTGGTCACAATTCTTTTATAACCCAATTTAAGCAATCCTTATCAAAAATGTTTGTTTATGCGATACATTTGTGTAAAAAAAATTATATCTGTCAATATACTGTCTAATTTTTAATGGAGTACATAGTTGCCTTCTATCTCATAAAGTTTGAATTTTGGGTGTTTGAATGGAGTGATCGGAAGACCTGATGAATCAGCTGGAAGAAAATGTAATAATATGATAGAATATCTTATTATACTTGTTCTTCCAAACTCTCCAGTTTCAGAAACAGAGGACAGAAGTTGACCACTTAGCTTTAAAATCAGATGCTTCCTTGGGTTCTGTTTGTATACTGATTGAGGCTCAAACAAACACAACTAGTAAAACAGTATTGCTTGAGCCAGTGTTTGTCTGTTGATGCATTGTGATTCAGCAACAGACTAAAGTTCTCAGGTTTAGAAGATTATCTGGCATCACTCATACTGGCTCGGTGTACTCACTAGGTTCAGAGGGGCTGATCTTGGTTGTGTCGTCCTGGCTGGACGATAGACGGCGTCTGGGGGTTCCAATAAAGTCCCCAGCCTCCAAATTAGGATTGATGATTGGGAGCAGAACATCTGTTCTCTCATCTGCTCCCACCGTGAACTGTACAATGCTACGGTCCAGGCTTTCCAAATCCAAGTCTTCTCCACTTTCTTCAAAACAAATACGTGTCTGGGCTGGTCCTCCGTCTCTTCCGTCTTCCCCAGTGAGGCGAAGCACACTTTCACGGTGGCGTTTGGGACTGCCTGTTCCATTGCAATGGGCCCCTGCATCCCTTCTTTTCCTCTTCTGTTGAGAGAGCACAGAACACATATTATTGTTGGCTTCATCTATCTGTAAATTTAAAAGCTTTTGGGCTTTAAAACATACAGTGAGGTCCAAAAGTCTGAGACCTCTTTCCCAATGGGAAAATGGTCTCAGACTTTTGGACCCTGTAGGTCTCCACTACATAAATGTTCTGTGCTTGCTTTAGTCATACATAACAAAACCATTACAGTAAGAGCCACTTTGCTCGCATATTATTTGGCACCTGTCAGTTTGGATAAAGTTTGTTAACCTTGGTGAGATTTTGAATATTGAAACCTAGTCTGTGACCCTGTGCGGTACCCACCAAACTTTGTTGTACTTCATTTCCTGGATCAGTCCACCTGTCCTTGATGCTAGCTGGGGAAAACTCATCACAGCTTCCCGTATCCTCAGCAGGCTCCCAGCTCACTGACAACCCACAATCTGTAGACAAAGACACACATCAACCCATCATGTTGAAACAACCACTTACAGCACTGACAACTTGACTATTACTAAGGACATTTCCTGTCCACAAAGAAAGTGCCATACCAAATGGCTACAGTGCAAACTGAGATATGCATGTAAGGGAAAGGCAGAGTAAATTCTGTTGCATTTTGTTTAATACAACTATTAAGTGCAGCGTTTGTTCATTTACTCCATAAAAGAGTAAAAGAACACTCCACTGGTTTATCAATGTCTTCCGATAGCACTGTTGAACTCATGATGGACAGTTTTTTTAAAAATAAGATAAAAATTGATGCAGCAGAACGATGCATTCTTCTTCCTTGTCACAACCTGGTACCAACATTACCTACAATGCAATTCAACTTGATTCACTCGACTGTCATTTTCAAACTTGTAGTCTTCAGCCCCAACCAAGGTTGCATCGAGTGAAAACACTTGAGACAATTTATCAAGACTGTGTGCGGCTCCCTATGGAGCCACAAAAAGCTTCATACAGCTTTTTTTTTTACATTTGCAGTAGAATTTCTTAAGACCTGTAAACAGACTTTGATGTGTAAAATGGGTGTACTTCCCCTTTAAATGAAAGGACATCTGAGAAAAAGCCTTCAGCGAGGTCAGGAAAAAGCAGGAAGATGGAAAGAGTAATGCAGGTTAGTGGAGAGCAGCATCACATCAATAACGCCTGTGTTTGAATTCCTCATGTTCACCCACCTACAACTTCAGCAAATTTGTAGTCTTCTCCGTTGTCCTTGTCGATCATCCCCTCGTCTATATCTTTGCTTTCTTCTTTGTCCTCGTCACCGTCAGTATTATGTGACCTTCTTCTGAGTCTTGACCTAAAGATATAAAAGAATTAAAACTATGTTCGGATTATGATGTACACATTTTTCTTGTTTTTAGCAAAGTCACATGCAGTAGTGTAAAAGTTTAGTCCCAGGACGTTTATACACTAAAATCGTACTTAATCACAAAACATCAGAGACGACAGTGTACATAAAAGACGAATGCAGAAACACTTATTTGAACCAGAATCTCAAGTTGTGAAATCTCTCTGTGTGGTACTACTCCAAATAAAACCTCCAAGTTTTCTGCCTGGAAAATACTGTAGAGCCAAGGATGCAAACAGCAGAGCCAAGCTTCATTAAAAGGTCATTCTTCCTTAAACTACTCGAAAACAAACAGAACAAATTACTCTCATAAAAAATACCTCCTATTGCTTTTATGTCTATTTTTGTTCATTCGTGACATGTCTGTGTGAAAAAACATCACACTATGCCTATGACTTTCGAAGTTTTAAGAGTTTAACAGCAGTACCATCATCAAGATATTACTGTGTTGTCCTTTTATATGCAGGCAGTCGACCAGGCTCAGCCAGAGAAAGACACTAATGAGCGTGATTTATGGAGACCGAAGTAGGAAGAGGGAGAAACTGTTTCAGCACATGCACTGAGTGAGCAGCTATGACTGGAGTAAATAAGCTGTTGAGACATCTCGTCCATTGTTGGGGTGTTGCGAGTTTGAAAAACAAGAAATGAGGGGTTATGAGTCAGACAATTTCTTGGCTTGACGCAGTCACTTCCTGAAGTCCCCTCTGGTTTCCTGGCAACCTCACGGCGATGACAAGACACCAGGAACTCACTGCTCCCGGCCAAGAAATAGTCTGATACATGACCAAGAGTAAAGTCGCAACTTCACATTTTTACACTTCAGTTTTTGTAAAGGATTAAACTAATGAGCTATAATGTGTTTAACAGTGAGCTTTATAAGTACTGGTAGGCAAATTTTGTTACTTTTGGACGGAGCCAGGTTAGCAGTTTCCCCTTATTTCCAGTTTTAAGCTAAGCTAACTGGAAATAGATGCTGGTTGTAGCCATATATTTACCAAATAAATGTAAGAGTGGCATCAATGTTCTCATCTAACTCTCAGCAGGACAGTGAAAAAGTAGAGTTTCCACAGTGCCAAACTTAAAGTGTCTTCTTACCTTTGAGCGGATGAGGAGGTGGTCTTCTGGTTGCATTTTGTTGTCATGCTCTTGTTCTTATCATTCCTAGTTTCCCTCTGAGCAGACCTCGTGCCTCTGCGGATCGGGGATTCGTCTCTGCACCCACCACTCTCCTTTTGCGAACTTTGTCCTTTCTTTCCTAAGGAGTGATTTTGTTTTATCCTTTCTATGTAAGCTTTACCCAGCTTTGTCTTTAGGACATCTGTCAGGATCAAGTGGGGCTTCCTCCTACAGGACAGAGCAGAGGAGGAATTATTCACAAACGTTCTTGAGCTGCGTCTTCTCTGCAACATCGTGCAAGGTATTCTGACTTATCGCTCATATACCGTCGCAGATCAGACTGTGCGTATATAAACACATGATGGACGGGGATGGGTAAACAAGTCTACTGGTGTAGATAAGCAATGTGTGCGGCCATGATAAGCTTGACCACAGTGCACAGTGCAAAATGAATGCTGTTCACACAGTCAAGGGACGACTTCCTGTTAGTTGTGTAGGGAATAAATAAAAATAGTAAAACATTCAAATAAAAGCTGACGTATTCATTAGCATAACAATATACTGTAGGTAGAATTGCAATGTCATATTATCTTCTTGTGAAAGGCCACACCAAACCACTGAAACCATTTGTATGAGAGATGTGTCATGCAACTGACTGGTCCAACAGGTTTGTAACTGGTAATAAAAGGATGTGCAGCAGTATAAGGTGTAAAAAGCTGTTCGATTTCTTGTTGTTTTAACACCATTTTAATTAAGCATAATTTATATTGCTTACCATTGATTTCATAACACTAAAGATTTTAAAAACTGTAATTCCCTATCATGCAGCAAATAGTTTTATGCACTTATTGTGTACAAGTTATTGTACACAAGTTATTGTGTTACTTCTTGGTCACAAGCAGCATCAACAACAATCAAGTCTCTTGTGATGATTTATAATCAAGCAGTTCAAATTCTAGACAGGAAACCAATAAGATCACACCACTGCCATCTTAAGAAATCAAATATGTTAAGTTTTGATACTCCTATTAATTTGCTAACCTTAAACTCATCTATAAAGGCCTAAATAACCAGGCTCTGCAGCTGTTCAGGGACTTGGTGGTACCGCTCAGAGTTTCTGGCTCAGTAACACAAAGTGCGTCTACTGGGAATTGTAAGGTGCCCTTTCGCAAATCCTCACTTGGTACAGACGGCTTTTTCTGTTCGGGGAATCTACATGTGGAACTCTTTACCTACTGAACTCAAAATGGACCATGACTGGGAACATTTTAAACCCAAACTGGGACAGTTTTTAAAGAGGGATCATTCATGTAGTCATGTTGTAATGTGTGCGTATGTAATGTTGAGTCTTGTGCAGTTTCATATGTATTTTACTGTTGAGTTTTATGTATTTTAAAAGCCCTTCTAGGGACGGGCATTGCAAACTAGCTTAGGCTATAGATGCTCAGGTAAGTGGCATAAGTTTATGCTGAATACTTGTCCCTATAAAAATAAAGATTAAATAAATAAATACATTCGCATGAGCTAAATAACACATAATGTTGACAAATGCTGTATTTTCATGTTAAATTATAATAAAGTATTACATTAAACTGCTTTAGATGTACAACAGCTTCAGAAATGTTTAATTCTGCTTATGACACTGAGCAATAAAAGGACCACTGCCGTCACCGCCGTAAGAGTCTTAATATTCAAGGTGAGTGCCCCATCTTGTGAAAGTTTAGGAAACTGCAATGAATTACACGGCCAAAATAACTCAGCCCAGATCAGTATAGACAACAGAACATATTTGTCACTTTTAACTGATGGGAAAAAGAATAACCATGAACCAATATTTCAGTCTGCAATCGACAGCCTAAAAAGTTTGCATGTCAAATCGATTAGCGTGAGCTTACCTGGCCATTCCACATTTGACCATGGCTGCATGGTTGTGCTCAAACAGCATGGAAGCATTTTTATGTTGTGAATCACAGTGTCTGATTTTGCAACCTGCAATAGCAGTCCAGGGAACCTGCTAAAGGGAAGGAAACATTATGAGTGTCAAGTATTATCAAGAATAGCCATATCACATTCATAACATTTGTTCACAGGGTCAGACAGAGAGCAGAGATTTCGCTGTACCTGTCTGTCTAACTTGCCACAGTCTGATGAAAGACATGTCATGGGGATTCTGAGAGGGTTTTCCATCTAAAATTCACAGGGTGGTTAGTTACCATACTAGTGAAAAATGAATTACATGCAATGGCCAAAAGTTTGTTAACTCCTTTATACATGCAGTTACAGAAAGTGATAATGTGCAAAGCTTGTAACTTTGATCTGTAATCCATAATGTTGAAATTATTTGTTATGTGTAGCAAGGGCAAGGATGTAGTCACAGCTGTTTTGTCAAATGTTATGATATTAAATCAGTGTGCTTAAGTTCGCACCTACAAACATTCCCAATGTGCGCATGTGTAGCAGTTAGAGCTGAAATGATTAGTCAATTAATCTATTTGTCGATTGATGGATAATTAATCAGTTTGTTAATTGATTTGTTAATTGATTAATTGTTAGAGCTCATTTTTCAGAAATACCAACACTCTCCAGTTGCAGCTTCTAAATTATGAGGATCTGTTGGTTTTCTTTGTCTTATGTGACATTAAATTTGGGTTTTGAATAAAGAATAAATAAAGAATAAAGACAAAGTTGAGCTTTAAGAAAGTATATTCTATTTTCTAACATTCTACAGACCAAATGACTAATCAATTACCTAGAAAACAATCAGCATCATGAAAACAATTGCTAATTTCAGCCCTAGTAACAGCTTATAATAGCAACTGTAGTATAGTAGCAGCATGGAAGCAGCGTTGAAGCTATGAAAATGCAAAAAATATGTTGATTGCAGTTGCAAAGCTTAAGCTGTCTAGTTCCCACCTGTGATCCACCTTTTCAACAATGGCAGAGTGTGCTTCCTGAACAACAGAATCTAGTCATAATAGCAATAAAAAGAGGAAGCCTGCATGTATGCAACCACAGAGCACCGCCATTACACAGTGCAAGATCACTGTGCACTGGTGATCAGCACACAATAAGCAGCAATGCAGAAATCATCACTACAGTTAGGAGCAGGGGAGCTGCATACTGAAAGCTCACAAGTTAACGTGACGCTGCTCAGAGACAAAACTGAATATTTCAAAAACATGTGTCACACATACCGGGTTATCCTTGTCAACACTAAATGGAAGAGTTAAGGCTCTCCGTCGCTCCGTCATGATCCACAATTTGATAAGGCACAACAGGAACACTACAAGAAACACAAATTTTAAAAAAATGTATAAGCAGTTTGTCTCTGTCACAAAAGTCAAACCCCGAATGACAAGTTGGTCTTTGACATCCAGAATGATAACTGTAAATCCTAAAATATAAAACAATAACCAAGAAGTAACATTTTGATAAGAAAAGGACTTTGTTGGTGGATTATCAATTAATATAATAACCATTTTAATATTGATATTTTCACAGATTGTAGCTATTTAGGAAGGCATGCTGTTAATAACAAACATTACAAACAAAATGGACAGGCTGTCTAGTGAAGTCCTTAAAACGAGAAACAGTCTGGATGGAGACATAAAGTCAGAGTGCAGTTAAAATAGCAAACATACCAAGACATTCGTGCAGCTGCACATATAACAACGGTGATCAACAGGGACAAATACATTTGCACTTGTTACTTGTTTTTACTGTATCATTAACCAGTCGCTCCAGTTTTACAACGGTCACGATGACGACATCAGATCCTGTATTATGATTATGTGTGTTAACTTTGTCAGTTAACACAAAGTCTGCAAGACAATCAAACGCAGAACTGCGTTGGTGCACGCTGAATGAAAAACTTGCAGCAAACCAAAAGTCATCCACAATAACGTTTACCAGTTCACAAGCAGGACTCAAGATGTTTCTTTGGTCATTGACCCTGATGTTTATGCTCCACAAAGAGAGAAAAGGTGGATTTTCTCCTAAACTTGGGCACAACAGAAAGTGAAAAACCTGAGTAGCTAGCGCTAGCTAACTGAGCTAGCCACGTTTATGCTATGTTGTTGTTATGCGGAGGAGAGCTAAAGCTTAAATTACCTCAGGCTACGACTTCCCTTCCTATTAACAGAGGATTAAAAAAATGCGAGGTCAACTATTTTCCTCTGAACGCTTCCACCAGCACCGTCAAACACCGGTCGGCACACATTTTTCTGGGTTCAGTTCTGTGATTAACAGGCGACACAATATTCCTCAGCAACATCCGGTGAACAGCGGAAGTGCACCGGGAACCAAACAATCGGGGAGCACTCATGGAGCACGTTTTTTTTCTTAATTCTTTATTTTCATAAAACATAACTACATTAACAGTATGTACACACAAAACTGTCCACACCAGGAGTATATATATAAAGTTTATAAGAAAAAAAAGTGTTAAGAAAAAGTAATATATATTCAAAATAATGTATCATCAGTTCATAAGAAATGTATCAAAACACAGTTAGTTTTAATTGCCTTCTTATTCTGATGGCCTTGGGGACATATTGACGTAGTTCTTGATATAAATGTCCAAAATTTGAGTCTGCCCATCTCTTCTTGTGAATGTGGAATTTTCCTAATAATAAAAGTAACCGTACAAAAAATAACAAACTTTCCCCCAACTGGCCAAATTTTCTAGCAATTAATTTCTCCATAAAGTGAAGCCCAAAAGAGTCCTGAGTTACAGCTTGTATGTGATTCCTAGTGTAATTATTCAAGCATTTATTCATCATAATGTCAACTTCTCCAAGGAATATACCACTATTGAATGGACTGATCATTGAAGCCTCGATTACTGAACTTCTAAGAAGCTGCAGCACACCCCCAGTAAAGCATCACAAACCACTGCATATTCTTTTTGGTGTAACTGGTAACCTGAGTTCAGAGAGGGATTCATTATGTTAGTAACTGCCCATCAGCATTAACAAGTTGTTTAACCGATACAATAACACTGTCAACCCATTTTTCATAATATAGCGATTCATTTTTATATTGAATATTCTTGTTCTTCCAAATGTAGTAAATGGTTGATGAAAAATTATGTTTGTAAGTTAGTTTCCAGGCCAGCAGAGTTTATGATGTCTTTATGAAAATGTGATGACTGTACAGGTAACTTATCAATTTTGTAATCACATTTAAGCAGAAATTTAACTCCACCCATTAAACTAAATACATATTTAGGGAAAGTATGCCAAATTTTGTCTTTTTCTCTAATCTTATTAGTTAACCATTTCACTTTGAAATTATTATTTAACTTTTCAAAACTGACTACCTCCAGACCACTATTTCTTTTTATGTCGCACAAGATATCTTTCCTTAAATAATGACATTTCTTCCTCCAAATGAAGTTAAATAAACTCTTATCTATTTTTTTTTGCATATTTCAGTAGGCATTTCCAATGACAAGGACACATAGACGGATCTGGATATTCCCTTAGAACTCTACCATTCAAAGAAAGATCTCTCATCAACCACATATTGAACTTTTTCATTATTTGTTCAATTATCGGGCTGAAGTTTAAGTTACTGTTTTTCATTCTTATCAGTGACAACACTTCTGATTGGTCACATTCCTTCAGTGGTAATAAAATATTTGTTTAAGTTGATTTTCAAACCTGACAGCAGAATATTCATCAGTACATCTAATTGCTTTGATCACCTCATGTCTATTAGATAGAAATATGGTCGTAACATCTGCCAGTTGGGACCATTTAAATTATCTATCTAACCTTGGAGCTGACCTTTTTTTAGGAACTCTAAGGTCACAATTTGTTCCCGGTGCGCCATTTTTTAAAATTTTTTTTTTTTTTTTTGCCCTGGGATGGAGGTTAAAGATGTCTGCCTTTGTGTCCGCCATTTTGTCTGCAGATAGATCTGGTCCAGCTGAGAAAAAAAGATCCATGTGTAAATCTGTACTGTTGGTTTAGAAATGTGCGCTTAAGTAAGATTTTTCATGCAGGACTTTTACTTGTAATGGAGTATTTTTACATTGCTGTACTGGTACTGTTACTCAAGTAAAGGATCTGAGTACTTCTTCCACTGGTCATAGATTTTTGTACAGACATCCATAGTCTCCAGAGAATGAAAACTTTGTACTTTGTGTCAGGCTGGATTACAAACTGAGCAAGTTTGTATCTGCTGTAGGCTCACTGTGTTTGGAGTTCCTTAATTGGTCATTTGTTTACTTGCAAATTTGTTTGGGAACTTGCGCCACCAAAGTACAACATACAACTAGTTCCTGAATTGTTAGGTAATCTTTGTGGCCCTCTTGTGGACAAAGAACTAGGTCTATTACAGTTCATCTTGCCCACACATTTGTACATTTTCTTAAGTAAAGTTGTGTTTCATGAAATTAGCCCACTACAAAATAACTGACACACAGAAAACCTGAGACCAGATCAAGGGCCTAGATTTGGTTTTCATTTTTTATAAGGACTTTTTTTTTTTTCAGACAGCCAAAATGAACAGTTGTGTAAGTGCACTTACTTGTTTCTATGCTGTGAAAAACGCCTCAATGTGTGTCATCAGGAGCACAGCATGGACATTGGACTGGGACAAAAGCTGGAATAATATTCTTTATATTGTAGCCAATAATGGTCTGTTTGTACAGTTCTTTATAGACTAAATAAATGTTGACTGTGGATGTACCGCTGCAAGATATCATCCAAACCAATGTTTTATTATTGTGTAATGCAAAAATGCAACTATGACTAATTAATTCCAGTGAATCAATCCATCCATGAGAACATCCCCAAGCATACTGCTCCACTGACATCATCAGACTTTGAACTCATAACGGTTGCAGGTGGGTGACCTCTCGAGACCATTAGTCAAGATTCTTCTGTTTTCCATTTGTTTCGAATGTAATACTATTTTTTTTCATTACAACTGATAGTAGCAGCTTAACAATTTGAGTGAAAAGTTGTTTCTTTGAAAAATGTACATGCTATGTCCCTTTTGCTTGAATGACAGCATGCACTCGAGCTGGGATGGACTCCACAAGTTTGTGCAAAACCTGATGACCCACATTATCCCAGCAGGATTTGACATTGTCCTAAAGAGCTTGTTGTGGTTTCACAGAATGTTTGGCTTTCTCAGTCTTCAACTGCCCCCTTTTTTATTTATATTTGGCAAATTTATTCCTCATAAATGTATGCTTGCCTACAAATAAATTTCACATGAAACTTTACATATTCAGCTACAGTAGGTAAAACACTCTGCTATACATTTTCTCTATAATAAGTGAAAAAAAAAAGTCCTTTCCAAGAACCTTTGTAAGAATTTAGCTACATACCAGGACCCTGTTTTCCATAAGCATTTTGAGGCTAAGATTATCTTAGTCCATAGTTACAATGGGACTGAGATCATAATGCTTTTGGGAAACAGGGGCCAGTTCTTTTCTAGGAAATTATAAGAAACTACGGGAGCCTTAAAATACAGCTTTACTCGTAAATCAACTGCTGCTTTTTTGTCATTTCCCCTCTTGTCCACTTTCAGACAAGACAAGAAAGAAGACTGCTTTTATAATAGACAACAATCTGGGTGATCCATGTAATAATTTATTATCAGGCATTATATTGCGATTTACAGATCTTCATTTATTCTTATCCAATCCTAACAACCAACACTATAATCAAGTATTTCTGCTATCCAATATGCATTTACCATTTGAAATTGAAGCAGGTTGAATCCTACCTGGAATAAACACTGCACAAATCTTTTCACATAACAGTACAGCAGTTTCTCATATAGTTGCATTTGTATTTTCAATATATACACATAAAATTAACTTAAAACAGTTTCACGCAGCAAGACAAGCACAACTTCACACAAAAACCAGACAAATCTCATTCTTTCAAAACATTACAATATTTCTTTACAAAAAAATACAGTTGCAATCATCAGGGGGAAAAAATGAAACATAGTTAGTGAAGAGTTAAAGTCATAAGGAATGATGAGCCGTGGGGTTGAAGGGAGGAACTCTGAATTTTGTTCGGTCTATACACTAGTAGAGGATGACATTTAACCTCCTTATGTAGACTAAATGAAGAGCCACAGCTGTAATGATGATATTTTTTGTCAATCATCATGCCAGTGTTGTAAACAAAAAAATGTTATTCAATACTACATCCACCCCCCTACCCCAGAAAGCTGTTCAAGGTTTTTCACTAAACAAGACCTCACACAAAAACACAAACATTCACTTAGAGGGATCTACAGGGACAGATGGAGTGTTGCTGGTCAGGATTTAGTCCATCCTGATCTTCTGATTGGTCATCCTGTAGATGATGCTGTCGTATCCTGGGTCCATGTTCCACAGGTTGTAAGCGATGGCGATAACAGCAAGAGCAAGAGCGATCATCAGCCACAGTACAATATTGAAGACCACAGCATAGTTGAAGTTGTACTTGTAAGCCAGGTTGTAAGGACTGTCTGGGTTACTCTGCAATGAAAGTACAAGATTTAAAATCAGAGAGTTAATGCATGTACACTTTAACAATAATCAATGATTTTGTTTAATTTCATCACATTTAAATAGCTTTTTAAAAGGTGTGTTAGCGCACAAGACCTCTGACCTTTTGACCTCTCACCACACACCCTTACACACAGGATATGAGTGTGAGAGAAGCAGGGGGCAACATCTGATAAGACGCATTAACTGGACAATCAGGACTGTCTCTGCAGGACGCCCACCCCCTTCCCTTTCTCCGTTTTATTAGAGTGGATGATCAAAGCGTTCCTCGGTTCCAGACCCAAGTCATAAAAACCATGATTGACTAGAAGTGGGTTTATGCTTGACGCAGAGGGGTTAATGGCAGTCCTGCTATAGAGAAGTAGGTTTTGTTTTATAGCTCAGCATCAGATTTCACCCCTTAATAGCACCACTGCAACACTACAGGCAGGGATTAAAGCAAGAAAAGATTTGTGAGCCTCAAAAGTTGTCCATGAGGAAATGTGTACAATGTATTGAATTAAGTATTATATGAATTTAAAGCTGCTCTATGCCTGAAGTCAGTCAAACTTTAAGCTCTGCTACAGGCATGTATTGTATGTGATCAGGCTGTATCGTGCTTTAATTATTTTCCCTGCAGTAATTGTGTTTTCATTCCTTCAGCTGCTTTGTGATCTAACATATGGAACTAGAGTTACATCCAAGTAATTTCTGTTTAAGCTCACCCTTTCATATGCTGCCGTTTCCCTGGCAACTGACCAGAACTATCAGTGGTAACAGTACCTAAAGTCCCCCCATTTAGCATTTATAAGCACTATATAAACATTAAATAAATGGTTAATTATGCACTATACTGTAGTTGTAAGCACACATAAGGCCAATTTTAAGTGTTTATTAATGTACAGTATTTGTCGGCAATTATAACTTTTATATTATTACAACAACTCCATCTGAGAACCTCATCTGCCTAAAGACCAAAGATTTACCTATTTGCGACCTACTGAGAACTTTCAGGGACCATCAGAGTTTGTGGTATTGAACTTAATTGCGTTATACTGAGATTTGTTTATAATATTTAGTCTGGCCTCCTTGACAGAAATGGCGTAGACAAAATATTAGAAACACCCATTAGTATAATGAATTATTACTCCCACTGAATAAGTGTATAATTATTCTTTGGGCACACTTGAGCTAACATTTAACTTCAGTTTGGTAAATATTTTACAAGTAGGTCTGCTTCAGACTTACAATCTGTTTGGATTCCAGGATCGAACGGGATTTCCTGGTCAAAGGAGCCTCAAAGGTCTTCACTGTCACAACCTCCACTACGGCACTGTTGCCATAGAGACCATACACGTCCTCTCCAAACTACAATGAAAAAAAATACAAACACGGTTATAAAGGTTAAATCAATGATTGAAGAGGTTGTCTTGACAAGACCCATGACTCTCTCAGATCTTCTTACCTTCTGCAGGACTGAGGCAAGAATAGCAGTGGCGTCACGGTACTGGGGAGAGTCTTGGCCGTAGACACGGCTCAGCTCTTCCAGGCCAGACAGCTCTAGGGAGTACAGGTCAGGGGAGTGGTCCTTGGCCAAATGCCTGTGTCTCTGCAGCTACAGGGATGACATAAAACAGACATCTGTGTCATACTGCAAGGAAAACTCACATTTTCAGGAGGAAAAAAAAACCCTTCTGCAAAACTGGACGACTTACCAGAGCTGTGATATCGTGCAGTACTTGGACCTCAGACAAGAAGAGTAAATCAGCCTAGAAAGCAGAACAGTAAAGAGGTAAGACAGGAAAGACTCCCCGTAACAGTCTTCCACATGGTAAAATTCAAGGATACAAATTGTCAAAAACAACGTTTCAGTCTGTGACGGCTCAATCTGTTCACTTTAGTGCAAGAAACCCCAGAGATACTGGGTTTGATGTTGTTATCAGTAAAAAAAAAAAGTATATAGTAATAAAATATTGTTAGAAAGTTACCTCTGCATTTCTGCTGAGGGAGTTGAGGGGCAGGGAAGCCAGCACAGAGCCATCCTGGGACAGACGGGCACGGATCTGCTGCAAAGTAACTGGTAGGTCCTCAAACACAGCGTTGGCTTTTCCCAGCATATACAGCCTCTGAGAAAAACAACAGACAGGTAAAAAGAACACATGAGCACCCTGAGAGACATGTCAGAAAAAGGTAAATATGTCTTGTTCAGTCTCAGTACATTTTCATTACCTCTTCACTAGGGGCCAGCTGCAGCACAACAGGCGTGTCCTCAGCGAACAGAGAATGCACCGTCTCTGCAACACTATCCAAGGTGAAGGGTACCGGCTGGAAGGAAAAAGATGACTCATTGACAAACTATGCCGACTCATTCAAATTACAGCCAAATTTTCAGTAATATTTACACCAAGACGTAAATTTGATGTCCAACAGTGGTACAAAAACCCTTCCCAAAGATATGCTTCTGTCTGTTGTTTCAACATAAGCCAAAGCAGTACAACACAGTCCTTCTAACTCACATTCTCCAAGGGGTAGGAAGCCACAGTCTGAGGCAGGGCCAGGCTATCAACTCCCCTGACCACCACCAGTACATTTGCCCGGGGACGCTGGAACAAAGGACCAGCCTTGAGGCCTGGCCAGGACAGATCCTGCACAAATAAACACACATTGTAAAGGCTAGGCTAGCACAATCATAAGCTTAAGCTACTTCTGAAAAAGACACATAATAGCATCTATAATTAAAATTGTGGAACATTCTTATAAATAACAAATAACCTCTTGAACAGAGAAACCCATGGTTAAAGCCACCAGGTCAGGGATCTTTTCTCCAGAGACAGGCCACTCTCCTTTCTGGAAGGACACAAACTCTGGAGTCTGCAGCACCGTTAAGCTGTCTCCATGGACACCTGCAAGGAAAATGGAATTGACGGTCAAACAAAACAAACACATGGAAAAGGATTAAGTCACGGTACAAATACTTTGTGACTGCATGGCAAATCTCAACCTAGCAGACTAAATGCTGCCCACTGCACTATATATTTATTTTGCATGACTGTTTTTATCATCCAATTTCTTAGTGTTTAATATATGCATTATATAGTGCCTTAAAAAGTTTTTACTTTTGCTAAAAATCCCACATGCACCTTTGATAGATGTGACAATCACAGTTACCAGGCACTACACCTGTCAGTGATGATGCAAAATGATAATGACCCATAAGTGTCCAAAATAATCTTTTACTGCTCACTATAGAGTAAACTATTGTGGGAATAAATGAGTGAATGAATGAGGAAGTGATTTCGGGAACAGTGTTTCTTTGTCAAGATGTATTATGTTTGCAGAACTTTGGCTATCACATATGGGTTTTTAAAGATCCTCTCCAGACTTCAAGTTTCCACATCACACTTGTGTAAGTTGAATATTGGACCAGGATTGACTCCAAACTATTTTTGACATCATAAATCATGCTTGTAGGCCCAACCCTTGAAATCAGATTTTCAATGAGCTGAGAGAAATTCTCCACTTTCAGTAGATGAATGTGAACATCCTTCTAGTCTCAAACTCTGCACATAGGCTACATCATTCTGCACAGTGAAGCTCAAACATTCAACTGTAAGAACAAGAAGCAAAACATATATTGGATTGGAGGAGGGAGTAAAAGTTAAACACTAACACTACACATACAGGTGACTGTAACAAGTAGTAACTGGCTTTACACACCCATATATTGAAATCATATGATTGCAGATATTTGAACTGAGCACAATTCAGCTTCATCCACTGAGTGTTACCATCTAATAAGAAGAAGTTGAGGAAGAAGAAGAAGAAGAACTCCAACACTTTTCTTCCTCAGCTCCCGATTTGTTGTAGTGGAGGGAAATGAAATTCCACTTCTGTCAGTGTAGCGTTATAATGCATTAACACTGATATGTTAAGAGACATGATATGGTGCTTTGTCAACAGCCTGACTGGACTTCATGGGTCCCAGTAAAAATAACCCTTTAACATTACAACGCTGTGGATGGAGGCATACACTCGTGACAGGACGCTGGTGATGAATGTTAAAGAGGAACAGTCTGTCACATGACACACCACTCTGCGGTGAATTAGGAACCAGCTACTAGGAATAAAATAAATGACCTTCTTCCTTCAGCTTTTTGTGACCTCGACGAATTTATTAACCTTTACCCGAAGAGAAAAAAAAACCACAGCCTCATCTTCGTTGCTGGCATTGACATTTTGCTAAGTGTTAGCAAAATGACTACCGAAAGGATCCTCAGCTGCTAACCCGCTTGTTGCTATTAAACCAAACCAAACCAAACCAGTGATCCTGTACTGCCACTATAGCAAGATTGCATTACAAATCTCCCATCATCTTGAACATATATGACAATATCACACCGAACATAAGAGTAAATCAGTAAACGTTAAACTACACGGCGATGCTAACGATATCCCTAGCTAGGTTAGCCATCTGTCATCCGCAAATACGATACATGAGCCTGGCATATTAGATTCATAAAGGGGGAAAGGCTTTTTTCTTTAAAGCGAATCATTATCTATCGTTGCACATTTCTTACCAGTGGTGGCAAGGAAACAGAGGACAAACGCCGCGGAGATCACAGCCGCCATCCTTCGCCAGTTTGTGAGCCACATCTTTCTCCTTTCTACAGCAGCGATCAGCTGACCTGACGTCACGACGCTCTGCGCAAAGAACGACGGGACAGCTGAAGACGCCAGTTAGAGGAGTACAGCGTTTGATCAAAAATAGATAGAAACACGAGCACTTTTCTACATAATCAATAAAGAAGATGTTTTACAGATAGTCTACTTTAATCTTCTTGAGAGTTCTATGGTGATATATTGTAGAGATGTCAATCAAACTGGCTAATATAGCCTAATTGATGTTATGTTTTGTCGTGTTTTATGCATGTTCAGTTCAATTCACATACAATAAACATTGTACAGGCATACATACAACGAAAGGAGGGCTGCGGCTTAAGGGGCTTATATATCGCGTAAAACAGACACAGTATATACACATAGTAAGGCACAGTATAATAAAAATATATGGTAGTATAATACAGTAAAAAAAAAAAAAAAAAGTTTAATAAAAAGCTAAGAAAAATGTCAACTGATGTACAAACTTGCATTATATATGAGGTAGTATAAACTGTGGTGGTATATATCTGAAAGTATTTGTAGTAGAGCTTTGCAAATGGCATTGTAAACATATGGCACTACAGTGTTCATGGCTTGTAGTGGCCACAGTTTAATCCAGATATAGTTTTATTTGATTGCCTTTGTCTCTAGTGGTAGCCCATAGGCATGTTGAGTGATTTTTTTTTTTTTTTTTTAGCAATTCACAAGATGTAAATTCCTCAGTTATCATGCACAACTGCTGTTTTAGTGTATTTACCACACAAATTCCCAGGGGTTATGAGAGTGTTCATGGGACATCCAGAATAAACCTGTTTAATTTTATTATTATGTCAGTTTGAGTTTCTCCACTGGCCCAATGGAATCTGTTTTGTTTTTTTATTTTCTGAAAATATATATTTTTTTGATATACCATGCCAATCATACAGTATGCCACAAACAATCTTTTAAATGTAAAGGATACTTTATTTTATCACAAAGCAATAACATGTAAACCAAAAGTGTATGTGAGAGAGAAGACCTGTGAATTTTCATTAAGGCAACTTCAACACAACAGAAGAGAACTTTAGGACAACCACCTAAGACCTTAGCTGCAGTATTTTAAGCGCTCAAATCTATCTCTAGTTCAAATGCTCTGATGCTCTGATAGAAATAATTAAATAAAACATCATCCTGAGTACTTCCTTGGTTGAGGAGTGTGGCCTAAACTGTCTGGTATAAATTCCTTCAGAGCCTTTATGTGGATGGAGAAGCAACTAGACTAGAACTTGATATTCTTAAAAATACAGTATTTCCACAATATTTTTAGGAATATTTAAATGTCATACATCAGTTAATTTACCCAACATATCTCTATAACATGTTAAAATGCTGAAAAACTCCATGAGCCACACAATAACTACCAAAAGGGAACAGACACACAAAGAAAATATTTGGGTACATTTTATTAACAATTATGAGGAGTAAAAAACATATTTCACAGTAGTGATGACCATACAGTATAATGTTATATGTATATGTGCGCCTTGCAGCAACTTACAGCCATTTTTCACCTGGATAGAGGTCCATTTACAACCCGCGATAGCTGGTAATTAGAGGCTTATGGCCAAGCCTTTCTCTCTAAAATTACATTGTGCTGTTCAGGAAAGAGGGATGAAAGAAGCTCTCGATTGTGACCCTCCTGCACCTTCCCTCTCAGAATATGACACTGATTTCAGCATTAGGGCTGAGAGATTGAGGTTTGAAAGGCTGAATTCCTTTTTCAGCATCTCAGTTAGCTGTCTGACAGCATCTTGTCACTCCATGACCTTTACCTGGATACCTTTCAACCTTTACCTCTCAGCACAAAGAGAGAAGCTAAATCTCTGACTTCACTCTGCAAAACTCTTTGCTACTGAATAAAAACGAGCATTCATGTTGCCCATTTTTAGAAATCTTTTCGACATAAAAAGAAAGTCTTGAGAGCGTCCTGGAGCCAGATGATTTTAATCAGCTTTCCCTCTTTCTTCAGAGCATTTCTCCAGAGATTCATTTATGGCCTAAAGGGCTGGATTGCACATGTCCCTCTGTAAAGCTCCATTGTCACTGTGTGGATCAACAAAACCCCACTTGAATTTTGGCCTGGCACCCGCTCTGCAGAGGCCGGGCAGTTGGGAATTTAGTTTGGAGTCTATGTACTTTCATTCAGTCATCATTTTTGTTGAAGCTTGGCCAGATCGTAATGCTGACACACTGCTGCTCATTTAGTGCATTCTTCAGACCCTTCCAGACTGGTGTGTTTTTCTCTACGGCAGTCCTTTATGGCCACTCAGGTCCAGATCATCAGTGCCTGATTGGACACATTCATGTGTAAAAAGGTCAAGGTTGATCTATACCCTCAAAGAAAATTCAGGATGTGATGCAGACTATGGCTGGATTAACCCACTAGGGGGCCATGAGGCAGTCCAGTGAGTCCCCTTGAACCATCACTCCTCCCACTCGCTGTGCATTGTTTACTACCCAGTCACCCTCTAAAGTTGGGGGCACTTGGAGCCCTTTGATATCAGGCAGAGATTCCAGGTTTTCCCTGTTTCAAAATAGGTTGTTGTGATTTAAGGAAACAGAATTTCTTCAAAAATATACACCATGAAAGTCCAATATCAAATGAAAAATAAACCTCTTCAAGGACAAGGCTGGTGATATTCTAAATGTTTTGTTATTGTCCACAATAGCTGCATGAGTCATAAGCCAATTTCTTCCTATGACAGCATAAAAACAAGTCACAAATATGTATTTTCATTCTTTTAAAAGAGCCTAGTGTCATTTTCATCAGACAGGGATAAATTATGTATTTATTCAGGACTATTTCAAGCTGTGGATTTTGTGCACTAGAGAGTATTTATGGCAGCAGGACAGTGTATGTGTGATCAACTCAAATAAACTACAGCACTCATGCTAGTTGTAATAAAGGAACATGTCACCCAGTGCAACAATGTGGCTCATTTATGTGTTTTTAATAGATTTTGGACAACAACTGAGATAACTGGCAACAGAAGGAAGGAGCTATATTAAGCTTTGGCTAAACAGACATTTATTAATTGGATCAAGTCATTGTTGGTTTTGGTCTTTTCATGAGATTTGTTACCAAAGAAAACATAGAAAATCTCCACGCTTATCCTTTAAAACTATGTTTTGACACAGGGCCACAGGAGTAGATAGGAACCTAATAATAACTATGACATTTATCCTTTAGATATTGTGACAAACTGACACAGTGAACATGGGGCCCACTTGTTATCCTGCCTTGATGCAGATAGATTGAAATATTCAGTAATTATATAATCATTGTGGCTTTTTAAATTTTGGTGATCATGCCAATACAATTCAAAAGGTATAGTTTCAAACATCAACTCCTTCACAAACGTGGGTATTTAACACTGAAGCCCCAATAAATTCACATTCAATTTATAGTTGTGAACACTGGAGGGCGCTGCAAGCCACAAGCTTCTCAGCAGACCAAGGCAGCAACTGGGAGTTGGCGAGTTGTTCCGTCATGGCTACAGATATAAATTTCATGACACCTACAATACAGAAATATTCCAAGAGATGGCAATATGGGATTGTGTTGGTATTCACAACTCAGTGACATGCAGTAGTTGCATATAATTTGGCAAGAAGATTAAATTTGACAGGCAGCCGACAAAACTTTCACTCTCAAAGTGCAAATGAATTCAACACTGACACAATAAGGAGCAGAACACGTGTTTCATCTTGCAGTTTGTATATTTATTTTAAAGCAACTTCTTTTGTAAAATATAAATACAAATTATGAGATATTTTAATTACAAAGTTAAAACAAAAATGAACACACCAAAAATTACTTTACTGCAGTAGCCTCACTGTTATATACAAGCTCTTTGCCAAAGGGTGAATATCAACATTATCTTAAAACTTTATTATACAAACAATTTTGTAGTTTTGCATGTTAAATTACAGACTAAACAGGAAGCACAATTTGAACAAAGAAAAAAAAAGAAAGATACAACAAAAAAAAAAAAAAAAGCCCCTCGGGCTTAAGCTAGTGCTGAAGTCGGAGGAGAGAGAAAAAAAAAAAAAAAAAACAGGACATCATGTGCTTCCTATAAACACAAATACCACATTCAATAGCACAGTCTCAGTACTATCCTGTACAGCTACACACATGCACAATGTGCTGCGCGCTCACACACTCCATCCAGTTGCTGACAACACAACTATACTCTGTTGTCATACAAAATCTTTCAGAGAGGAGTCGTGAGCAACATCTGAAAGAAAAAAATCTCTTGATATTTTTTTTAATATATATATATTTATATATTTATATATATATTTATTTATACATATATTAATTTATAAAAATAAGACCATTATTAAGTCTATTGAGTCTCAAACTTGATCCTCAGTTAACACAGGGAAATGTTTCAGCAGCCTGGTCAGCCAGCAGGTCAGTTCATCTGTACAGTGCACCAGTGCTGGTCCAGAGCAAGGCCGAAGCACGGGAACTACGGGTCAGGCTAAGGCATATCATCATAACCCTGGGTCGGTTCTGAAGCAAACTGCAGTCGGTAAGGATCAAGGTCAGTGTTTAGTGGGTCCAGGGGTCAGGATGAGCCCAACAGCCTTGATTTTGTCCTTCAGTTTGTCCCTTGAGTGCTCCCAGCGGTCGTCCAGACACTCTAGCGTGGAGCCCAGCAGGGCGGCCAGCTCGGCACTGTCTTCGACCAGATCCAGCAGCTCCTTGCTGTCTGGTTGGAAACTCTCCAGCTCCTCTGGGCAGGAGAAGAGCTGCGACAAAGACGCTTGCCGGTAAAACTCTGCCTCAGCCACTGTCACCACCTCCATATGAGGGAAGGCCTGTCGGAAGCCGCGAGCTGACATCCGCAGCCGGCGAAGCACATCAGACAGCAGCAGCCAGTTCCTTGGCCTAAAAGAAAAAAAAAAAAAAAAAAAAAAAAAATCAACCAGTGTTTAGGAATGAGAGCCAAGAGACAGGCAGACACGTATACATAAAAGGCGTGTGCGCTCTTGTGGTGAAAGCTCACCCTTGGGAGAGGGACACCTGGATGTTGTAGCAAGGCAGCAGAGGTCGGTCAGAGAACTCAAACTCAAACACTTCTCTTTTGTCATCGTCGTCGTCGTCTTCTGGGCCTGGCGGATCAGCCAGGATGTCATAGACACCACCTTCTTCGCCAGACTCTGAAACATGCACAATAAAAAAAAAAATTACAAATGGATCATTTTTAATGAGCATCCACATTATCATAAAACATGCAGGGATGTAACCAATAAAATTCTGACATGTATGGACATCTCACTTTGAGCTTGATGGCACAGAAGAAAATAAAGACTTTGCAAGCACTAAAACCCACACACGCAGCGCTGATCAGTACTCACCACATACGGCGCTGCCATAGAATTCCCAATAAAGGCCTGGGTCGTCATCTGAGCGGCCCTGAAGGTCAGCAAAATAATCTATGGAGAGAGGAGAGGAGCGAAGCATGTTATTCAAGAGCCTGAGCCCAAGGGACAGGCAACGAGGCAAATACAATTGCCCTTGGAGACTACAGCAGAAAAATGGATAAAGAGCACAGTAAAATAGAAGAGGAGGAGGAGGAGGGGCAGTGTCAAGAGAGAAAAGAGAAACAAACAGAGCAAATGTTTTGGGGGAGGAGGGAGGAGGGAGGGAGGGAGGAGAGGAGGGGTGGAGGGCTGATGGTCAGGGGCCAGCGGCTGTACCACGGGGGAGGAGAGCGACTGTCTCCGCTGGGTTAGAGCTGGCTCTGTTCAGACCAGGGCTACAGACGGCTGCCAGGAATCAAACAAGAACCACACACAGTTGCTGCGTGTGCATGCTCACTCGCTCGCACACACACACACACACACACACACACACACACACACACACACACACACACACACACACACGCGCGCACACAGGGCGAGCTGGAAACAAACAAGCAGAGGGAGCTGGATAAGCACACACAGCGAGAGCAAAGTGTGTATTCAGCATGCACACGCGCACACACACACACACACACACACACACACTCACACAAACACACATTCACAGAGTGAGAGCCGGGCTTTGTGCCAGTGCTGAGGCGTGGGGCGTCTGGCGTGTGTTTGGAGGGATTAACGGCCTCCAGATGAGTGGGACCAGGTGGAGGGAGGGCAGCAATCGCTCGCTCTCACTCATTTTCTCCGGTGCTCCATCTCCCTCTCCCCCCCCCCCCGCTCTGTCAATCTAGCAGGCATCGATCTATCCATCCACGCTCTTTTCAGAATTCAGCACCATCTTTCCAGCTGTCTACATATAAATCTCCCGTTCGTACTAAACCTGTTCACCCTTCTGACGACCGTGAACTTACACCTGTTCATTGTCGCCTCGTTCCTATGAGCTCTCCTCGTGCGTCTGTCTCCTTTTTTTCCCCTGATGTGTCTCAGGTAATTGGTTTTAACTAGTTAGCTGTTCATGTAATATTAAACAGCCGGCTTTGGAGGAAGTGTTTGCGTGCGCGCGTGTGTGTGTGTGTGTGTCTGTGTATGCAAGTGCATGCTTTCATTTCCTCCTACTGTACACAGAACACAGGCTCATTTGTGTTGTCTCGGCTTCACTGCAAACATTTAGACGAACCCTCTCAACACACACGCCCCAAACATAGACCGCGTCAGACTCTAGCATGGCAGCCTTGTGAAAAGACACACTCGAGCGCTCACACACACGCATACAAAAGCAGAGTCTCCAGCCAGAGCGAAGCCCATTTCCTCACGTACGCTGAGCAAACACAGTTGGCGTTGCTAAGTAACCAGATAGAGGAGCTCAGAGGCAACAGCACGCACCCCGGCGGGCTGAAACTCCCTGTCTAACAGGTGGTTGAGAGAGGGGGGGGAGGGTGCCGGAGGGGAAATGGGATGACAGAGACTGACATGTCTGGTGGCGGTTGGGAGGTGAAGGATGAGGATTTACAAGGAGGGATTCATATCAACAGGTTGCACAGAGGTCATAGCATTGAAAGAACAGCGAACAGTGAATGAGCCAAGACTGGGACATTTGGGAAATGGATGTTGCTGACTGATCGTTTCAATAATCTACCCTTGCCCCTCTTCAATATCCACTCTCTGCTGTATAAAAAAACCCTTTTATCTCCTAGGCTTTTCATTTACTACTTTTCTACCATTTGGGATTTTGTAATTTATGGTCAAAACCAAATTCAATACTCAAACATCCTGGCTTTTGCATTATAGCTTGTCTGCATTGGGGAGGAAACTTTTTTGTCTGCTGCACTTACTGCAAAAGAGCTGAATGCATAACAAAAATGTATTATAAATGTGAGGCAATAAAAGCAGTAATCGTCAGGGTACAGAGATGTTTGGAGGTTTTAAGTGATCTATGGTGTGTTTAGATTTGAAACTTGGGATTCTCTATATACGTCTGTTGATTGTCTATTTTTAAACTCAACAAAACCATAATTAATCCATGAATGCTGTATGTGCATGCTGTGTAACTGCTGCGTTTGAGTACAGGGGAGTTTATTATTCCAATTCTTGGATAATTACAAATTAATTTTATTTCTGATGGACATCATTTCCTAGGCGACACCTGACTAATGTAAACATCCTCTTCTCCACTAGTCTTTACTTTTTTTATAGCCAGGAAATCATCTTTGATTTTACCGTTTCTGCTTAATAAGATTCAGTTTGGAGGCTGAGTGAGCCTGATGACTGGAGCTGAGAAGAAACTGCCCTGAGTAGTTATGTCAGCTCTCACAAAAATGCACAGATTTATACTCTAGTCTCCACGGGGGGGGGGGGGGGGGGGGGGGGGGGGGGGGGGGGGGGGGGCGGGGGAGTGAGGATTGGGGCTGTAACTCATAATCTCTGTATTTGTTAATCCCTGGCACTCCGCGTGAACTCTTCTAAACAGCGTCTATGACTATAATTAAACCCATTTGGGATCTTACCCATGAGGAAGCGCTCCATGCTGTCACTGTGGGTCATCTTGAGAAGGCCACGACCAGAATATGTTGCAAGGGTCGGGTCGGCTCCATAGGACAGCAAGACTCGCACCACGTCCAGGTGGTCGTTCTCTACGGCGTCGTGAATCGGTCTAGACACACACAGATATTCATTTTTAACGATAGAGTAGCAGAACTGGCAATATTTTATGTATACTTGTACTAAAGTAAAATTTTGTCTTTTTATTCAGGCAGTCAGAGATTTAAGGTGCTGCTTGTAGCATCAAGTAACTGTGATATTTTGATAAGTGATTTCCCATAAAACACTTTGTCCCCAGTATTTCTCCATGTGCATTTTACTTAAGAATTTCACTGATGAGAATCAATGCATTGCAGATGATACTTTTAAGGGCAACACTTGCCATTCATTGAAACTTAAAAGCATTATTTATTGTACCATTAAATATTTTACCTATTAAGATTTCCCCTAAACTCTGACCTGGTGGGGCAGAAAATAAAATGCAATTGATAGATTTATAAGCTTATTATCCTTCTTAGCAATGATCTTACCTGTTTACCATAATAAAAAAATAAATCTGGTAGTAGTTTAATAAAAGCTAAACTGCTTTTAAGACCTGCACACAGTTCCCTTGAACAGACCCCCTACCGTAGGCTTTAATAACACAACAATGAAAGCACTAGCCTTTTCCACATAAAACTGCAGCTGATCTGTCAAACTGCTGCTGTTGCCAAGTAAATATAAAAAAATCAATCACAGAAATTTTACTATGAGCAAACTTAGGTCACATAATTGATGACTAAGCCCTGACCCGCCCCATGAGGACTTGTAGAAAAAAGCCACATGTTTGCTCTGTGCGTAGGAGATGTGTTTATACAAGCAAAGGTTTCTGTGGTTGTGCGTGCATAAGAATGAGCGTGTTTATTTACCTGGTGCCGTCCTGTGCGCTGCAGTTGATGTCGGCCCCGTAATCCAGCAGGTGTTGGACTATGCTGAGCCAGCCGCGGGCGCATGCCTCGTGAAGAGCGCAGTACCCAGCGTAGTCTCTGTGATTCACCTCACATACTCTGTTCTCCAGACAGTACAGCACCACCTCCTAAAGAGAGCCAACGCAGAGGGACGAAGGTTTAGTGTGTGAGATTATGTGTGTGTGTGTGTCTGTGTGTGTCTGTGCGTGTGGTGACAACCCAAGCAATACAAGACCAAATACCCAAGTCAGACAGAGCAGACTCATACGCAAACAGTTGTTCCCTTTACAGTTCCTGTGGGAGAAAAATTAGGGAAAGGAGGAACTGAGTGTGTTCCTGAGCCGGACAAACACACACACACACACACACACACTCACTCACTCACACACAAATGCTCCATAATACTGGAGCTGGCGCCAAAACACATTGAGGAGACCAAGTGTGACTCAACTGTATTTAGCCTGCCAGATTGTGCTTGTGCACGTATTTGTGTGTGTGTGTGTCATGGTTGGGCCTGGACGCCACTGTGGCAGCCAGTTACGATGGTTGGGCTCTGAACACAGCATAATGGAAGCGGAACAAAGAGATTTGATAGAGGTGCTCAAGAGCTGGAAACGTTTTCTCTGGTCTAGGGCTATGACAGTTGGGCATCCAGCACTAAGTAGTCAGACTGGTTTTTATTGGACTGGAACAGTGACAAAAAGGAAACAGAGATAGAGAGCAGCCCGGCAGTGTGTTGATACGGGACATGTCCGACTCTGACAAGTGTGTGTTTCAACACTGCGGGTATGTTTGTGTCTGTTTGGACATGCAACTTGGCAGAAGTATGTGCAGGCCCATGAACAAACAAATAGAAATTACCTAATTTTCTATATTTTTTTTTTATATATTTGTATTTATATGCGTGTGCAAGAGTTGTACACTTAGACACACTCATGCGCCGTCCTTCTAACAGTCCTGTGCCGAGAGCTGCTCATCTGAACCTGGGGAATGACTCCAAACTTCCATTTCTATGCTAATTCTAGCCCTCCGTCTAGTCCAAGTGTTTATCTCCCTCTCACCCTCTCTCCATTTTAGCAAAGGGCAGACTGAGAGAGGAAGGAGGAAGGAAAGGCAGGCGATGGAGAGAAAACAGACTGACAGAGGGATGAGCAGAGGGCTAGAGAGGGCGGAAGAAGGGAAGAAGCGAGAGGCAACACCCCAACAGATGACAGATAAATGAATCTGTGGATGAAATCTGCTGGGGCTGTCCTCTGGGCTGCAGCTGACAATAACAAGAGATGAAAGGGTGGGGTGTAGTGGGTGGTAGTGTGAAGTGCGAAAGGAGGGGGGGGTGAGTGGGGGGGGGGTGTAGTGATAGGAGTGGTACAGAGGACGATCTGAGCCAGGGAGGAAAGGAGAGACAATGATGAAAGGGGGAGAAGTGGAAAACAAGATCGGGAGAAAAGAAGTGAGCAAGTGTGAGCAAGAAGTGCAAGAGAAAAAGAGAAAGGGGAGGAGGGGTGGGTGGGGTGCTGGGGGGGTGGGGGGTGGGGGGGGGTGGATGACGCTCCAACTGGTTTTCGCTCGCTGCCAACACTCTGTTTGCCTGCTGGAGAGAGATTCAGGAGCGCTGTGCCGAAGCTCCCTCTGGGGGATTCCACTAGCTGTGTGTGTGTGTGTGTGTGTGTGTGTCTGTCTGCGTGTGTGAGTGAATGAGAGCAAGTGCTAGAGAGACTGACGGGTAGAGAGTGTTGATATGCAGCTTGCCTAAGTGTGTGTGTGTGTGTGTGTGTGTGTGTGTGTGTGTGTGTGCGCGCACGCAAGCACGCATGCATGTGCGTACACGTGTATTTTTGTGCCACTGACGAGTTTCTGTGTGTGTGTGTGTGTGTATGTGTGTGTGTGGCTGTGGAGGAGGTGTAGCGCTAAACCTCCGGAGCCGTGTTTAATATCGCTGGGAGAGAGCGAGGAGCTTAGCACGAGAGCCCCGGCTTCCCGCCAGACACACTCACACACACACACACACACACACACACACACACACACACACACACACACATAGACACTCCTCCGCAGTAAAATGAGACACTGCTCCCCCCCTCCTCTCTCTAGCTCTCTCCCTCCGTCCTCTAATCTCCCTCTCTAGAATGCTTCCCTGCGCTCGCCTGCAATCAATGCATCACTCAGACATTTAACCCCTTGCAGCGCTGCCTTGTACGCTCCGCGCATACAACAGATGTGTGTGTGTGCGTGTATATATATATATATATATATATATATATAAATGCGTATCACATGTACAGGTGATGCATGAGTGGCTTTCCCTGTGCAATGACGAGCCAACAGTCCAAGCAGTACGGTTAGTGCTTGCCTAAACAAGTGAACCGTGTGTGTAAGAGCCAGACTCTTCTCGAATGGCTGTGCTGGGGCAACAGAGGATAATCTCACGCAGTTAATTAATCTGACACTGATGCACAAACGTGCTTTTAGCAAACTTATGAATAAAGACGCTAAAAGGGATAATCACAGTGCCCATGGATAATATACATTCATAATAAATACCTTCAGTCTCAGCTGGTAACCAGCTATAATCCTCATCAGCTACATGCAAACCAAATAATAAACAAAACTATCAGTTAGTGGACAATTATTCAAAAACGGTTAATTCAAAGAAATGTATTTTTATTGACCACTTTGTCCCATCTGACTGCAGATCATACCACACGGCTAATAATGATGGGTGTCCTCTATTCTGGACTCTGTACCTCCATCAAGTTCCCAGGAAAGGTGCTGAGCTGTGAGATGATTTTGGTATAGTGGCCAGTTTATATTGCAGGATCACATGACGAAAATCTTTGGTGACTCTTTGTATTAGTATTTAAGTTATTAGGCCCAATAAAATTTGATAAGTCTCAAATAGCCTTGGCAATAAATTGTTGTCATGTCATCCACGTGTACAGGCAGGTGGCCAGAAGTCAGTCTGTAAGAGGAAGTCTTTAACATTCATTCTCTTAACTGGCTTTGCTGGAGAAGGACTTTAGTGCGTATACCAACCCTGACCCTGACACACTTTTTCACCAAATGTGCCCGGTGAGCAACTTTCAGAATGAACGGGGCGCCATCTTGGAACACTGTATTCAGTTGTCTTAATACATCCATGATCTCCTCTCCCTCAAAGTTCAGCACTGTCGAGACATTTTATTGATCAATAGCAGCAGTTTTGGTGTCAAAGTTCACCGAGGTTAAACCTTACAAGAAAAGTCAGTGCGGATTTACTTTACCTCTACGAGCAGCAATTCTCTTAATTCTGTGATCACAGATGCTGGTCTGACTATGTACTTAAAATGCAATCCAGTTTTTCTATTTGCTTGGATCATACATGGATTTGAGAAGGAAAATCAGAAGTGATTCATGTGAGGAGAATAAATGACAGATTGCACCTTTATCTGAGCTTTCAATGGGCAGAGCTGAGGGGCCCAGAGCCCCGGCACGAGAGGGAGAGGGATGAAGACATCCGCAGAATCTCTCCTCATTACCATTTCAAATGCTCGGAGAGCGAGTCAGACGAGGGAGAGCGAGAGAATAAAAGGGGAGCGAGGGAGGGAAGAAGAGCGAGAGAGTGGGCTTTCATGTGCAGAGGCACGGATCGCAAAACTAAACGAACATGAAATATGCACAGTGTCGGCCGGGCATCGGGAATGGCAAAGAATAGTGCGCGTTGTTGAATTACATGCATGTGTCTGTGTGTGCATGAGCTGATTCTGCCTTCACATGTGCAGGTCTGTACACGCAAGGATGCCAGTGCATGTGCTTACTGAGTAAAATTGGGTGTTTCTCCGTGCGCGTTTCGGTGTGTGTGTGTGTGTTCATACAACAGCATGTAAGCTCTGTGTGTTCATGAGGTGATTATGAATTTGCATGTGCAGGTCTGTGTGGGTGGGCGACAGCAGCAAGTGCAGTGAGTCGTCGCTCTGTGTAGCATATGGAGAAGAACACGTCAGGATGCCTGTGCGTGTGCTTATTGGGCCATAACTTGTATTTCTGTATGTGTGTTTCTGTGTGTGTGTGTGTGTGTGTGTGTGTGTGTGTGTGCACGCGCGCGCACGTTTGTTCGTAATCAGCATGTGAGCTGTGTGTGCGTGCCTGTGTCTCTCAGGCCCTCATATCTCTCTGCCTGTGTGTGATAAGCCCAGAGCTTGCGGCGCTAAAACACCAGCGTGAGACAAGCGCTCTGTGCGTCTACAGGCTTGTATGCAAGAGTGTGTGTGTGTGTGTGTGTGTGTGTGTGTGTGTGTGTATGTGTGTGAGGCAGTATGCATAAATTGGTGTGTCTCTCTTCGGCTCGTCCTTGTGTGTTTGAGTGTGCGTGTGTGAGTGGGAGCCCCAGGGGTCTGCCCCAGGCTTATCACACACAGGCAGTGAGAGACGAGCTTCCTGAGAGAAAGAGAGAGAGAGAGACAGAGAGTGAGAGAGTGAGAGAGAGAGAGAGAGAGAGAGGGAGGGGAAGGGGAAGGCGGGGGTGTTGTTTGCACAGCGGTCAGCGCCTTGTTTGTGTAGTCTCAGGTTTTCTCCTCCCTCCTCCCTCTTTCCCTCTCCACACGCGGAGCGCAGGAAGGGAAAAATGCGAAGGGGGAATGAAAAAAAAAAAGGAGAGGGAGGGAAAAAAACGTTCGAGAGAGACGCATAAATCACAGAGACGAGCCAGCTTCTCTCCAGCACGGCTGACTGAACCCTGCTGCTGCTGCGCTGCACCCTGTGTCGGTGTGTGTGTGTGTGTGTGTCTCAGGGTGTGTGCTTGTGTGTGAGAGAAAGAGAGAGTGAGCGAGGGAGAAAAACAGCCGCCGCCACTGCTAACCACAGTCACCACGGCACATTAGAGGGCCATTAGAACGCGATTATACTCCCAGTGCTTACCTCTCATTCACACTCTTGCTCTCTCCCACTCTGACTCACACATACACACATAATCACGGACACACACACGCACACACACCTCATCATCATAAACGTGTACAACAAACACACACAACCATAAAGCAACCAGTTAATGAGGAACAAAAGATACCCACACCTATTTACAGTTCTGTGAAGATACCTCTGCTGGTGATAAAAATTATCATGCGCACGCACGCACACACACAAACACAACGTCAGCAGAGTGGACACACACAGCACAATATGCAGCTCAAGTGGCATTAAAACCACTTGGATCAATAAATCAATTTGTAAAATCTGTCAACAAGGGAAGAGAACGTTTAGGCCCACGAACAGAAACACAAGGGATGAGTGAGAACGAGACAGAGGGCCATCTAACTTTAATTAAAAGCTTTCAGAGCAATGGGAGTTGAGAGATCCAGCAGAATACACACCAGTCTCATCCTTTCTAGTATGTGCAGAGAATGAGAGGATCTGGTTTAGGAGCGAACGATCGGCAGCGAAACACAAAGAAAGAGAAAAAAGTCCCGATGCTAGAGAGGCAGCGAGCATCAGTCTCCGTATAATGATCCCACCGATCCCTCATGCTGTCTGCGCACGCACTTGCGTGCGTGTGTGCGCCTGTGTCTGTGTGTGTGAGTGTGTGTCACACTTCGCCTCACGGAAAATTAATGAGATGTGAGAGCGGAGCGAGGCAAGAGAAAGGGGGGGGTGTGTGTGTGTATGTGTGTGTGCGCTCGCGGGGAGGAGGAGGAGGAGGAGGAGGGGTGCCAACGACAATCTGAGTCACAAAGAGAGGAAGAGAAAGAGAGTGCTGAGAGGAAAGAAGGGGGAGGGAGAGAGCGGAAACCTGAGAGAGAAAGAGAGAGTAGCAGGCAAGAGGAGGAAAAAAGATGGAGCACGGCGAGAAGAAAGCGTGAGTAAGGGTGAAATAGAAGGAAATGATAGAAAAGCAAAAGAGGGATCTAGAAAGAGGAAGAATAGGACAGATGCAAGAGAAGAATCAGATGCAGAAAGACAATTGTGAAAATAAGAACTGTGTCTGCCAGAATCACAGACAGGAACAAAGTTGGGAGAGAAAAATGAGCTCAATTTAAAGAAGAGAGAAAGATATAAATGAGATGATGAAGTGTAAAAGAAAGAAAAAGATAAGGAGGGAGGACGACTTTGAGCGGAGCCCATTACCTCGTAGCCTAGCCGCGCAGCTCTCTGGAGAAGAGTTTCTCCGGCGTTCTTGTTCACGATCAGCCGACGAGCCTCCGGTGGGATGGGACGCACCGCAGGGGGCTCAGCAGGGGGGGTCCTGTGCACCCCTGCCGCCTCTGGTGGGACACCGCCTGCTCTGCCGTTTGCCTGGGGCTGCAGGGAGGGCGGGCAGAGCGCGGCGGGGGAGCAGGGCTTGACTGGAGAGCAGGGATAATGATTAGGAGAGGCGGCTCTCTTCCTCGGAGCGCCTCGCTGCTCACTCAGCTGTGGAGAGAGTGAGAGAGGGAGAGTGTTACAGCCGCTGCCACATAGCAGACGGGACACACATTCACACACACACACACACACGCACGCATGGACACTCAAGGGCACATGCGTGAGACTACACACACACACAAGGAAATGCAGGTGTGCGTATAAGCAGGTATATGAATGTTTTCATTCATATTCAATAAAGCTTGCTGTTTTTCCTCTCTTATCCTCACATGACTTTTTCCTATACTACCTCTTTTATATACTACCTATAGCATAAAGTATAGACAGAATCTTTTTTTTAATTTACAACATCTGTGTTTATGTATGATTATTGTGTATGGAAGACACGTTATGTATCACTGAAAACACACCCACGCAAAGAGCTTTCCCACCAACTGTTCACGCCCCAAACACTGCAGGTTGGCACGGCACTTTTCTTTAACCGCTAAACCAACAGAGCCCTCTGAGCGCAACACGCGAGAGAGGGAGTTGCCTGCCTGCCTCTGTGTATGTGTGTGTGTGTGTGTGTGTGAAGTGCGTGCCCTCTCAGTGGAATTCCATGTCGAAGCAGCTGTCAGGCTGAGGAGGAGCAGGGGAGGAGAGCAGCGCGGGCGGAAAACAACTAGCCTTTTTTTTTTTTTTTTTTCCCCTCAATTTTTCCCCATGCTCATTTTTTCCCCCCCCTCTTTTGAACTCCAGCACTTCATACGCTCGACCATGGCTGCCACATTCCTCACTGTGTGAGCGAAGGAGTGTGTGTATGTGTAGCCTTGTGTTCGGCGCTGAGCACAATGTATAATTGCTCCAGGGTTTTGTTGTTATGTCAGGAATGCTCACAAACACGCAGACACTCACAGGCCTGGCACGTATCTACACACAAAACAGCGCCGATGACACACGTTCGACAATTAAGGCCAGAGACAAACACACATGCACGCAGGCGCTCCGCAGGGAGTCACTAAGGGCACAAG
Organism: Thunnus thynnus; assembly: GCF_963924715.1. Classification (NCBI taxonomy): domain Eukaryota; kingdom Metazoa; phylum Chordata; class Actinopteri; order Scombriformes; family Scombridae; genus Thunnus; species Thunnus thynnus. The sequence goes on from NC_089527.1 coordinate 23,891,616, forward strand.
GAGGTCAAAGCTCCAGCAGCCCTCTAAACATTGTAAACATACTTCCTTCCTCTCGCCCTCCCTCCCTCTCCCAGCTGCATAATCAGAGGCGCCGACAGGCATACTGAAACAGACTCCGCTGCTGCAAACATCCAGACGCCCCTATCGCAGCCAGACACCGTATCAGCACTCACCTTGTCATCTTCAGCTGCTCCCAGATCAGCAACGCAAGGCTGGCCTGGACTGTTAGGTGTGGCCTCTTTTCTCTTCTCCCGCTCCCGCTCTCGCTCCCTCTGACTGGTGTGTTTGGTCTTGCACGGCCGCTTGCCCTTGGGTTTGTCAGTGTCACTATGGCGACGGGGCTTGAGGGGAGGGGTGCCTCCCACGGACGGCTCTGGGGCCGGAGAGGGAGGGCCCCTCCTGGGCTCCTTGAGGCCACGGTCACCTGAGAAGGGGCCCGGCGGGTGCGCTCTGTCCTTCAGCTGGCCGGGGGGAAGGGGAGAAGTAGCTGCTCCTGTAGCAGGGGGGAGAAAGAGAAGAGGGAGGCAGAGTGAGCGGCTGATAGTGTGCGAGCTCGGTGGAAGTGGAGGATGGGAAGGTATTGCAAGGCCATCTCTCACCCTCTGTTGGTTTATTAATGAGTGCATAGAGCTGTCTGGGAGCGCAGCATGCCTGCTCACTCAGGAAAATAAATAAATAAATAAAAAAAAAAAAAATAACCTGCACACTCGCACACACATTTGCACGCACAACACAGGCTCGCACAAAAAAACCCCCATAGTGACTTGTGCGCACTCATTCACTGCAGCAAGGACACTGCTATGAGTAATCTCCTTAAACAAATGTGGCACCTGTCTCGTTTCAGCCTCTTATAGTACATATTTACACAAAAAATAAAAACCTGCCCTTGAAACCGCAATGTCAAAATGGTGTTTAATAGCTTAATGGAAAAACATTTCTTTCTGAGGATCATTGCAAAGCATTTCAAACTACTTGTGAATGTGCTACAATACAACTTTTAGAATAAACAGTCCATTAAATCAGTCCTAGGCTGGGAACCAATGAGAAGGAAAGTGTTTAAAAGTGCTAGCACTTTCTATGTAACTTCTGTTGAGAAAAAAAAAAGGCCTTTTACAAGATGAGATTCTTAATAGAGATGAATGTGTTTTATCTGATTAGTGGAATCCTGAGAAAAAACAACATGAAAAAGGAAAGATTGCAGCCCTGACAGACACTCAGTGGAATAAAAACATTCATTGTAACAACACGGCTGTTGCTAGGGTGATGTTATCTAAAAAGGTGAAGGCAAAAAAAAAAAAAAAATTTTCAGTGGCCAATCAAGGCCTGTGGTTTCTGCAGGAAACATAAACCAAAATCTCCCCTGATTTATTCACTTCCTTTAATCTCTCTCCTGCTCTTATTTTCTCCTCTTTCTGTGCCTCCCTCTGCCTCAGTTTGGGCACATGAATAAGGGAAAGCCCTGGTTTTAATAAGTCAGCCCCCACACACACATACACACACACACACTCCCCGCCCTCTCTCTCCCTGTGACTGGTCTTGAGGGGAAAAAAGAAAAATCATTGATCAGACATTAGTCACACTACACCTGCCCACGCATATCTCTACCAGCCACTTCCCTCATTCAGTCTTTCATCGCTCTCACAGAGCGCTGTAGACCAGCTGAACAAAAAGCCAAAACCACAGGGTGGGGGGATTTTAGCTTTTGGTCCCCCGGTCCCGTTTTTGATTCTCTAGCCTGTCCCCTGGCAGAAGGAAGCATCCCCTACCTCATTTCCTCTGCCCCCTCCCCAAAGGCTCCCGGGAAATCCCCTAAAGACAGACCGCTCAACAAGAAAGTGAAACGTGAGCCAAAGATAGATTTCCGTTACCCTAGCTGAACTCAAGAGATACAGCCGTGGTTTGCGCGGCTGGCGGCGCATTCCTACCATTAAGTAGCTTCTCGCAGCCCCATTTCCTGTTGATCTCGGCTCTCTGCGCTGAGGCTCTGTCCTCTGGCTCCCCGGGCCTGATCTTTCGTTCTCGTACACCCTGGGTCGGGGCTACCATTCGTGGCTGGGGCCATGCTCTCTCCTGTTTGATTTGAGAGCAATCAGGTGAAGCTGCTCCGGCGGCGGGCTTGCTGAGTCGCAGTCCCTTCAGCTCGATGCGAACTTTGAGCTTCCGTACCTCGTCGTCATCTTCTTCATCAGCGCTCATCTGCTCGCGCTCATCTGCAAGCAACATAACAGAATTTGTGTCATTTGCCGTCTCTCATTCACACGCACAGCTATATTGCAGAGAACAGTTTGGTCATGATAAAAACCTTGAAGCTCAACAACTGTAGTGGTTTTAATGTGTCAACCACAGTTCAAAGACTAGGTCTCTCTTGGTTTTATACAAGTCGTTAAAAACCTGTGGGATATAGTCAGAAATGCATTGTGGGCAAGTTTAAACCATAACAGTTTTCTTCTAAGTGTCTATGAGATAACATTGTGGACATACAGGGTTCCCCCCTGCAGAGATATTACTCACTTTCCTCAACACATTAAAGTACTGTATGTACATTCATACATACTGACCTGCAGACAACTGAGCACAAAGAACAAAGGGCATTAATCACTACATTCTTATGGCTCATAAAACCCCCTCTAAGCCTTACGTTTAACACACACGCACACAGGAAAGCGAGGGGAGAGAAGTCAAGAGTCGGGCAGAGAAACAAAGCAATAAAGACTGGAGAAGCAGAGGGAGAGCCCTCCCCCCTCCTCCCCCCCCTCCCGAAATTCACGGGGGACGGGTATTTGACTCGTCTGCCTGTGCCGGGGAGAGCAAGCACGATACCGCATGCCAGAAAAAAAAAGGAAACCCAAACAGATGAGGGAAAAAAGAAAGGAGATGAAAAGAGAAGAAAAGAGCAGCTTTGAAGAGGGTGGGTAAGCGCAGCAGAAGAACGGCAGAGCTGAAAGAAGAGAGAGAGAATGGCTGTCCCTCTTCCTCGCTTCTCTCTCAAAGGCAGGATTAAACACTTCTCTGAGCTGGCTGCCACACAGAGCGAAAGATGGGACAGAGAGTGGGAAGGGGGAAAAAGAGCGGGGGTTGTTACGGAGTGAGTTTAAGGTGGAATTGATTGGGAAGGAGGAAGCAACAAAGGGAATAGACTGATTTTTTTTTTTTTTTTTTTTTTAAAAAGAACAAGGGATAAGACTGGGCTCTGCAACACACCAGATGAAGGGAAAAGTGGGCAGAATTAGAGAGATGCACAGAAAGCAGATGACTAGAGGAAAATGGGAGTGGCATGTGGCAAGTGACGAGGCATGTACAAAAAAAAATTCTCACCCAAAGAAATCCTGGCTCTTTTCTCTGGGTGGGACACCCTCTCTCCCTCCTCCTGCTCCGTGTCCTCATGCTCCACCTTGGGGCAGAGCAGACGTTTCCTGGTGGGTCCAAAGCCAGGACTGGCCGCCTCCTCAGGGTGGCCTTTTCCCACTGTCAAGGTGGGGGGTGTGCAATAAGCTCCCTCAGACTCCCTCCCCACCTTTCTGGCTCCATCCTTTAGCCCTCCTTGGCTGGCACTTCTGGCCCTGTCTCTGGCCCCCTGCCCCGGGGACAAAGGCTCCCTCTGGCCCCCACACCTCTGAAGGACTGGAACTCTGTTGTTTGTGTAAGCCGGTCGAACACCTGAGCAGAGACGGTTGGATGGAAACGGGGAAGGGAGAGTGGGCAGAGGCAAAATAAGCAACAGAAGATGAAAGGGAGGCAGACACACAGGGAGAGAATGCAGACAGACAGACCACAAAGCAGACAGACAGACAGAAGGAGAGCAGGGAAACAAGGGGTGGGGGTGAGACGGGGTGGGGGATTGACAGTGGGAGAATGCCAGTTAAACACCAGCCAGCTTTTATTCTGCTTTAAAGACAGGCAGTAAAACTTTGATGGGGTAAAGACTTTTTAATCTGATGTGAGCCGAGCCAGTGGCCTGACGGTTCAGTGCAGCCTCTCGCACTTCCACAGAGGAGAGGCAAGAAAACATCCTGCGCACTCGCTGCGCATGGCGAATCCCATCCCTCACCCCCCTCCCCCCCCCCCCACACACACCCACACCCCCACACCCCTCTTCTCTGTCCTCCCCCATGGCATGACCGCACCACGCCCTTCTCACATAGAGCGTGACTCTACCCCCCTTTCCCCTCTCTCCCCGACTCCCTCTCCCTCTCTGTCTCTCTCCATGCCATAATTAGGCTCACACGTCAGCCGCGGCCTCGCTCCAACACACAGCTGGGCTCCCAGCCAACGTAACTATCCCCCCTCCTCCCCCTTCCTCCCTCCCTCCCTCCCTCTCTTTCCGTTGCGCTCTCCCATCCGCTTTCACCCACTAACTCTCCCCCCGCTTTCTCTCTTTCTCTCTCTCTCTCTCTCTCACTCTCTCACTTGCGCACTCACGCAATCTCTGCCCCTCCTTCTGCTCTTGCCCTCCCTCTCGATCGTCTCTCCGCGCAGATAAGCACAAAAGGCTTCTTGAAAATAAAACTCCCCCTCTCTGTCTCTCTTGCTCGCTCATTCGCTTGCGCTCCCTAGCTTGTGGAAGCGAGTGTTTGTGTGTGTTTGTGTGTGTGTGTGTGTGTGTGTGTGAATGTGAGTGGAAGAGTCTTTTTTTAGAGTGACCCGGTCTTGCCTCAGCATTTGCTGCAAGTGCATGTGAATGTGTACGCGCACCTATTGTTTGTGTGTGTGTCCCTTTCTGAGTGTTCATTTGCAGAGTGGCTGTGTATGTGTGTGTGTGGCGTGCACTACGAGAGAGAGAGAGAGAGTGTGTGTGTGTGTGTGTGTGTGTGTGTGTGTGTGTGTGTGTGTGTGGTGCTGGGTTACTCACCCTCCCTCTCTCCCTGCCGGGTGGTGTGTTGGCAGTGTTCCAGCACTCGCTCTCTGCGCTGGCCGTCTGCCAGCTCCCGTCCTGCTGCCGGGGCAGACACACACACACCGCCGCCCTCCTTCTCCTTCAGCTCCAGCTCCGAGAACCGCATCATTGCCCGCTGTGTAGACACACACACACACACACATACACAAATGCAGAGAAAGCCCATGAAAACCACTCATCATCTGCCCACGCCGCACACACACCTCTCTAAGCCTCAATCTGGCCTCAACAGCTACAGAAGCAAAAATTGCATCAGAAATCACATTGTCTCAAAAATCAAAAGAAAATGCCAAAGAAATTAAACCCACACACACAAACGCACACAGAACAAAAAAAGGTAGACAGGTAAATAACAAGCATGGCATCAAGACACAGGTTAGACTACTGCAGCCACTGTGAGTCCATGCGCTCTGGGGCTTAAGTCCTGGCATCTCCCTTTCCTGAAACATAAACATGGCTAGATAACATATACATCTAAGCCCTGAGGCAGAGAGTGGAGATGAAAAAGAGGAAAGAAGGGAGTGGGGAAAAAAGCAGTGTGCAGCGATACAGAGTACAAAGGAGACAGAGCCCATCAGAGGCAGATGTGATAAGAAATGTAAAGAACTGACCTCCCAGTTAGCTGCAGGTTGACTTATATTACTCCCCTCTCGTGATATGACTTCCATCTAAGCAATTAGAATGGGGGGGCTCAATATATCTGTCCATCATTTCATCTTTTTTAATGAATTTATGTTATGTTTCTCCACATGTTTCTTTACACACAATAGGCAGCCACAATCCCACAAAATAACACAATCAAATTAAAATGACTCAACAGGTCAATTAACACTGCATCAAAACTATCAAATAATTTCTGAACTGACGAATTTGAAAAAAAGAGAATCGAAACAAGATGTTCATTCTAAGCATGATTGATATGATAATCCAGTTTTAGCCATCTCGTTTATTTTTTTTTTTCCCAAACAGACTTCCACATCTAATTTTTACATGTCCAGAAATAGAGCGTTTGATAGCTTTGCATTGCAGCTGTGCATTGACAAGCATGACACAGACAAAACCACAGTTTTCTAGGGTGCGTTCACAACATAGACAGACATGTGCAACCTAGTAACATATCTGCCTCTGAGTCAGTGGATAACAAAGCATAGGGTTTGTTTGTGTTTTTATGCTGAATGTTGAGCGTAAGGAATCAGAGATAACGGCCTAAAACAAATAGCTCAATGTGTATGTGAATGACAGTGGACAATCTCAAAAGTGTAGGGGATGTTGCTGTAATTGTGTGTTTATAGCTGTAGTGTGATGTGTGTTAGGAGAGAGGGTCTTTTAGCCAATGGGGTGAGGAGAATTTTGACCTTGGACAGCAACCAGGCAGGGCAGCATAGGCCATTAGGGGGAGGATAGCGACTGGCGGAGGGGGGGCATGCAGACAGCCTAAGAGGAACCCCAAAGAGGGCAGCCGCTGGTTTTTTAAGCACACTACAAGCCCTCCACTGCCCCTCACCTTAGGGTTAAGCATAGCCAAAGGCAGTGTGAACCGTGAGGCTGCCACAGTCATGCTCTGAAACTATTTGGCTCTATAGCACAGTCAGCACTAACACATGCTTTAGCCCCAAGGCAGTCACACAAGGACAAGCACGTACGGACACACAAACACGCACGCACAGAAATAACCTTTACAATGACTGCTCACTAATCAACATACAGAGATGGCAGCCCTGGTTAACCTTTGAACTGCCCTCCCTGATAGAGGGCCTCAACTGGCCTTGCGCTAGCTCACTAAGACAATGATAAACTAAGGGGAAGGTCAAGCCTATGGGCAGGACAGTAGCATGACAGCACTTATATTATTCTGTATTGTGTTGTAAATGCGGAGTATGCCAATTTCATGCAGGGTTTGTTCCACAGGCAGTTCTGAATATTGCAGCAAGGGAGTAAAGACAGTGGTGGCCCTTTGGGGTTTATTCCTGTGTGGATGTTAGAACTGAAAATATGTTTGAAAATGTCTGCACTTCGGAAATATTGGTCATAATGACCTCTCCCCAATTCACTACCAACTTGAGCACAACATAGCCTGTACTGTATATACACACACAAGTGTTAATTGCCTTACCTGCAGAGCTCTCTGTTCACGGCTCAGCTTGCTGGAGTCAGCATACAGCTCAGTGGTGACACATTTAAAGCGGTCGCCAACGTAGCCTGAGGAATTAGCAATCCTCTTGGCAAGACTGGATCTACGAGAGCCTTTAGATGAAGCCTGGCAACCCTCTTCTTCGTCCTCATCCCCTTCTCCTTGAGACTCGCCTAGGTCAACAATACTGTCTTCCTTTTCAGTCTCTCTCGCACACAGTCTTTCCAGGTTTGACTCCGTCATTGCATCTGTATAATGCTGAGTGAAGTGCAGATCCCGACTGTCCCTGTCCCCTTTGTCCTTACCAGAGCTACGCTCCCCAGATGTACGGGCACAGCGCAATGTGCTCTGGTCTTGGTCTCCAGGGTCTGGGCTGGGGCTTTGTTCCTCGGGGCTCTCCTCAGCTTGGGAGACCTCCCCTGGAGAAGATGGGGATGTGCTAGATGTCACCCCAGGACAACCTGTGTCCTGAATAACCTTTGGTTTCCCAAAGGGAGTTTCTGGCTGTCTATCAGTGTGGTTGGGCTTCAGGGTGGGGCTCTGTCCGGAGTGGACCGGATAAGGATGGGAAAGGTGGTGTTGGTGTTTTGGCTCGTAGTCAGTCTTTGTTGGATTTTGGTTACTATGACAACATTCATTTTGGTTAACCTTAGTGCTGGGCTCAGCAGAGGGTTGTTTGTGGACTGTTGGGGTAGATTCAATATCTGTGTCTGAGTGTACAAGGTCAATGCAGACAATCTTTTCTCTGTATGTTACAGAGGAAGAGGGGGTTTTGATTTGACTTCCACCCTGTCCTTGTGCTCCTGTTTCCTTATCAGGCTTTATATGGTTCCCTTCACCCATCTCTTTCCCAATGTTTTGATCTCTGTGGCCCCCACATTCTTCAACAGCTCCCCAGGATTTCTCCTGTCCTCGGGACTTTAGGCTTGCGTCTCCCCTTTCTGACAACTTGTTGTCAGAGTGAGGCTGCATCAGGGGATGGGCCATCTCCTGTGAGTTATAAGTGAGGTATTCCCCTCCTGGACCAGCTGGGAGGTTGTGGTAGGGTAAAGGATGTTTTGCTGCCAAGTGGGTTGGGTAAAGGCTGTTGCTGCCCAGTAACACTGGGTGAGGATAAACTGGGCCTTTCCCTGTGATTGGCAGGGAGTGCAGTGCCATGCCATCAGGGATGGGGTAGTGCAGGTATCTATTGGCATAGGCCAAACTGTGGTTCAGGTACGCATCACTTTGAGGAAGGTAAAGGTGGCCAGTAGGGTGACCATTCTCTAAACATGGCCTCTTGTATGATGCCACCTCTGGAGTCGTTTCACCTCTCTTGGCAGGCTGGGAGGACTTTTCTGTCCCCTCTCTGTGGTGACCTATGACTGATGGATGTTCTGATTGGCTGGGGCTGTGTTTGATCCACTCACCATTGGGTTTGGGAGAAAGAGCCCTGGAGCTGACCAGAGAAGAGCCAGAGTGTTGAGTGGAGGGAACATTATGGTTGGACTCCCCAATCCTTGGACAGGATGAGCTACGTTGCTGAGGCAGTACTCTCTCCAGACCCTTGTGTTTGATGACAGAGGGTGAGGAGCCTTTGGCTTGTGAAAGTCCCAGGTCTGTGTTAGGCCTTGGAGAGGGGGGCAAGCCTGGTGTGTGCTGTGTATGGGAAGGAGACCGGCTAGGTACTACCCAGGACGAGTGCAAAGTGCTGATCATCTCTGACCTCTCAGAGACCTTTGAAGAAGTGCTGCTGACCACAGAGTGAGGGTGGGAGGAGGGAGAGACGGACAGGTTTTCCTTTAGGAGCTCCCGGCTAGGGGGCAGTCCATAACGTCCTGATGCTATATTGTCCATCTTAACTGGGAAACCATTTGGTGGCAGTCCAAATTCCAGTATTCTTCCAGACAAATCCAAGGGCTTCTCTGCTGAGTCTTTGGTTGCTTGGGATGGGTGAGCTGGCCTATCAAAATTAGGTTTGGAGGGTGACCGGCTGGGTCTCCTCTCAATCCCAACATTTCTGTGCTCAGGCACCCCATCTCTTTGCCTAGGTTTGTGGGGGCTGGGCCGGGCAGGAGAGGGCTGCTCTGATGCCATGCTGCTGACAGAGAATGGATGAGGAATAGACTGCGTGGAAGAGGATGAGACAGATATTGAAGAAGTTGAGGAGGTGGGAGGTGGCCCTATCCTAGCGACTGGCCTTTGTAAATCCAGTGAATTGTCAATGAGAGCAGGAGGTGGGGGAGGTTGTGGGAGGCGAGAAGATGCATGAGGTGAAGAATCAGTAGGTAGACTATTATTATTCCCACCACTGCTGCCACTAGTGCTAGTACTACTGTTGTTATTGTTGTTGCTGGAGCCGTTCCTGGAAGGAGGTCTGCTTGGTCTACTGGTCCTGCTTGGGGACCGGTCCCTGTCTATAGCAGCCTGATGGTGCTGAGGATGAGGGGAAGGTTGGTGAAGCTGCTGTGCAAATGGAGGTGCAACACCAAGCCCCTTGTCCTGGCAGTGTACCAGCGACGTGGGGGCCACTGTGACTGCAGGAATCCTCATAGGGGGTGCCACCAGGGGAGAAGAGATAGGAGAAGGAGGATAGGGGGGCATATAGTAGAGCCTCTCAGCAGCAGAGGCAGCTGCAGCAGGGTTAACATTGCCCCCCTGGGCTGCACACAGAGATGGGTAGGCCAGGTGCTGGGGAAGATAGGGGTTGGGTTGGCTGAGCAAGGAGGCTTTATACATGTTTAGAGATGCGTACTTGGATGAATCCATGAAGGGATACATGCTTGCTTCAGGGTAAGGGTTGAGCCATGGCAGGCGGAGGTAGCTCCCACCTGCACTTGCCAAGCCCAGTTCAGATGCTTTTTCCCCGGGCCCTACTCTGCGTTCCAAGCCTAGACCTTCAGCTCCAGGAATCAGCACAGGCTTGTGGAGACTTGGAGGGATGCCCTTGTAGAGGCCCAGGTATCCGTTTGTGGGCTTACGACTGTCCAGAGGGCTATCAGGCTTGTAGATGAGCTCTGGGAGACCATCCCTGTTATAACTGAGGGGGAGGCCAGGCGTCTCTCGGCTCTTCTCCGCTGGCAGCGTTCTGATCCCTGGATACACAACCCCACCATGGAGGCGAAGACCATCATGCATCAGAGTGCCTCGGTCCAGCCCCATCGCTGCCAGGGGCGTCAACCTTGCATCCACCTGCAGCAAAAAGGGGAGCAGCAAAAAGTTAATGTGACTGTGATTACAGGAATCAGATCCCTCAAAGAGACATTGGAAAATATGACATCAAAAGCATGTACTATGAAACGGTACATTACTGCTAAACACAGCACAAAAAGATCTGTCTCTGTGTTTCTAGGTTATTTGCGTGCATACACATAGTGAAACAGACCCAAGTGATTTTTTTTCCAGATAATAATGACTCATGTGACTCATGTGACAAATGAGTGTAAATAGAGCTGAGGACAAGCAGGGGGACTTGCCATGTTTTGTGTGATGTGGTTCCCTTGTCTTAGTTCCAGGTTGGTTTGTGTCTCAGCATCGACATCACGAACAGATGTTGCCCTGTGGAGATGAGCAAACATTTAGCAGTCAGTGTCTTGGCTCTGCCACACACACACACCACAGCTTTGTTTTAATCTGACTGCCCAAAAATGAAGTATCAGACATATTTAAATCACTGGGGCACACAAATCTAAATAACATAACATATACATCAATCAAAAGTGGTACGGACGTGTGAGAGTGAGAAGGGTCAAGGTACAAAGAAGAAAGATAATGGTACCGCTAGCTGTAGTCATCACACCCTTCCTCTCACTCTCACATACACAACTCTACTGAAATAGTCACTGGAGATGAAAGCACTGTGTGGGCTCCCCTCCCCTCCCATCCGTCAACACCCCTCAGTAACCCCCCCCCATCCTCCTACTCTCCCTCCTTTGACCCCTATCCTGCCCATCCTGTGGACTAGACGTGCATTGTGGGGCTGCGTCTATTCAGTCACGTTCCCCACACACTGGTTTTTCTGTGCCCTCTTTGACCTGCTCTCTCGGCTGCCTCAGCCAGCAGAGCGAGGGAAGATTATACATCAGAGACCACATCGGTGGGAGACCATTTACCGCCCGCCAACACAGAGCCACAGATCAACAAACACTCACACCGAAGCACACACGCACACAAAGTATAGTATGCAAAAGACAACTATGCAAAATTTACAATAAATCAGTTTAGTTTGAAAAGGCAAAACGTAGAGGATACGTATAAAGATTAAAAAAAAAAAAACATGACCATGGAGGGGAAAACTCTTTTTGTGAGGTTGTTTTGAACGAATTACAAGAGTAAGTGAGAAAAACAAAGACCAAGATTTATTTGTGTGTGAAATGCCCTTTAATCTGTTCATGTTTTGTATACATTTGACTTGCTTTAAAGCAATGGAGCATAATGAAGCTGTTAGAGTTATAAAATAAGTTACAAAAAGATTTTCAATTATTCATTAATATAACATTTTAAGAAATAACAAATAACTGGTCTTTAATATTAAAATCTGTGTTTTTTATCAGCTGTGTGATGATGAGGCTGGTTTGAATGTGAACTTTATTTAGAGTATGTTTCTTGTAAAGTATGTTTGTGCAATGCCAATTACCTACAACGTGTGTTAATAACACAACAAATATGCTAAATGTGGGTTGTGCTGCTTTTTATGGACATTTACTTTCAAAGAAAAAAACCCTCAACAACCCTCAATTGAATTGCAGTGACAGCAAATTTACAGCATTTTTTCCATTTTCTATTTATGTTATGGTGTCATTCTGTGAATTAAAAAAAAGTTTAAGAGCTGTGACAATATCCTATTCTTGCATTACTGATCGAGAATCACAATCTCACGACATAAAACTGAGGTGAGAAAGAATCTGACTAATCAGACTAATTTGGTATTCATGAAATGTTTTTGTACAAACGCTAAAATTGAGATTATCACTGAACATGAGCCTCGAGTCAAGTGGCATCTTAATACTGAGTGGTCTGCTTTATTTCAAGAGGTTGTTTCAAAATCCTCAAACAGGTTAAACAACAATGGGGGGAAAGGTGAAATTATGGCTCCCGCTTGGCAATTTTATTTCTATTGTTTAAAGGAAATACTGAAGTTTAAATATCAGACTCGTTAAGGAGGACATTTTTGCAAGGCCATCCTGATAGAGGAGCCAGCGCAGGAATGAGGTGGGAGACAGAGGGAGAGGGAAGTGCCTTTAAATAGTAAAAGTGAAGCCTTGCAGTGCTCGGCGGTGCTGAGAGCAGCAGAGAAACTCGGCTACTCTATCATCGCACAGAAACGCCTCTGAGCCTCGCTGCCGCGCCACTTTTATTGCCGTGACCCGGGGCCCATTAATCAGCCTGCTGTGGGCCCCTCACCGCGGCTCCTCCCTGCCCCAGTGCCTCCCCCCACCCACCACCACAACCACCACCACCACTACTACCGCCACCCCCTCCCTGCCACAGCTCTCCGGGACCACTCCTGCTTCAACAACATCCGTATCTGACGGAACTGAAACGGTGTGCGTGCGTGGGCAAGTGAAGTGTAGGCTACGTACGAATTCGCGTGAGGCCACGTGTAAGCGTTTCAGCATGCAAATCAAACATCGTTGAGAAATCACACCGCTCCCGTCTCCTGTGTTTCCTGGAGCCACACATGAACCTTCCTCTTTGCCAAGTACACACACGCGCACACACACATACTCACACACACACACAGGCTCCTTTGGCATTGAAAAACTAAAGTCTGCACTCAATGCGACCGAACAAGATAATGAAAAAATAAGCCTCTTATATAAACGCAGATATTTGACATGATGCCTCAACGTGTGGATCTCTCTCTTACACACATGCCTATGTCGCTTTTCCAGATTTAAAAAAACAACAACACACAGTGGGGAGACAACGGAGAGAGGAAATTGACTATTCGAGATCAGTATGACAAAAACCTGTTATTACTTCAAAACGTGCCCACACGTGCTCACGGCCGAACAGTTTACCTGTTATTTCCGTGAAATGAATAGTAGTCCAGCTAGGATGATGGACTGCACCGGGCCTCAAGGTCAACATTGAGCATATGACGGCACACCAATGCATACACCGCTAGGGATAAAACTCAACTGTTGTCTGCACCGGTATGTAGCCTACTGAAAGGGCCACTCAAAACTCGTTAAAACGTATTTGCTTGCACAAAGCGCGCACAGTGGGATGAACTACGCAGTTCGTGCAGCCTGGTAGGCCAATGGTTAAATGCTGTGTGTGTGTGTGTGTGTGTGTGTGTGTGTGTGTGTGTGTGTGTGTGTGTGTGTGTGTGTGTGTGTGTGTGCGTGCGCGCGCGCAAGACGGAAACGAGATGCACGATGCTTATGTGATATTATTAATAATGGTGTCACATTGAGTCGCTTTTAGCCTACACATTTCACATCTCATATTTATAATTCAGTGAGGTGTCTTTTAAAAACCTTTCTATTCAGGAAAGGTTTTTCATCTCCACTCTTGTTTTTTTATGTTGTGTGCTGTTTGTGTTTAGCACTGTAGCACTTTGAGATTCACTACGAATGAAAAGTGTGGTACGAATTAAATGCATTATTATTATTATTATTATTATTATTATTATTATTATTATTATCATCATTATTATTATTATTATTATTAACCATAGCGGTCGCTGGGTGTTGGGTAGTCTTGCATTAGTAGCCTACATAAACCTGATGCTTTGACACACAAAAAAAAATCCTGCCAAGTGTCACATTATGAGTGGAAGGACGGAGATGGAGACGGGGGGAGAGAGATTGGAAAGGAGGAAAAGGCAGTGTGTTCACGCCCATCCCCGCTGCTCTGCTAAGAATAGTTTGCGCAACAAACAACTCCCGACGGCCGTCCAATCCATCACACTGGCCGGCAGCAGGCAGGCAGGGGGAAGGGGGGAGCGCAGCGGTCGGAGCTGCGTTTATAAACCAGACCGCTGGAGCGGAGCCCCGACTCGCACCATTAAACAGAAAACCACCGGGTGTTTTTTAACGGAACCTCATATAGCTCTGTATTTCAGTATTGTGCCCTTTATGAGAGAGGAGCGAACAATGAAAGGAGACACTCATAGAAATAAAGAGAGAGTGAAGAGGAGAGGGACAAACTCGAGAGAGGCTTCTCCCCTCTTCTCCCATATTTCCTGTCTCTGACGACAGTGACTTGAACTCTCCGTGACCTATACGCACCGGAACAAACACTGGCACCGCTCATCATTTCCTCCAGGGCTGAGGCCTCTGTAGTCCCCGTGCAGCGCAGCGTTTCGTACTGGTTGTGTGTGTGTGTGTGTGTGTGTGTGTGTGTGTGTGTGTGTGTGTGTGTGTGTGTGTGTGTGTGTGTGTGTGTGTGTGTGAGGGAGACACTAACGATGGAGTTAGTCTGCAGGTCTGTTCGGCAGTAAAACGGGAAACAGAATGTGGGTCTTGCTGTATGGCGGGAGTGTAGGCGCCCTCTCGCTCTTTGTCCCTGGAGCTCCGCCAGGCTCTCTGAAGCGCAGAGCTCCGATCAGCTCTAAAAAAAATGCAGTGTGACGCAGGATAATCTCCGCAGCGACGGGGGTGGGGTGGGGATAAACGCGGATTAAATGCGGGCGCGCGCGCAGGCATGCACACGCGCACACACACACACACACCATTGCGACGCTATGTGCGCGCCCAAAACGAAAGGAATTCTGCGCACACTGTAGGTGAACAAAATAGAAACCAGCGGGAACAAATCTGAGAGAGAGAGAGAGAGAGAGAGCGCGGACCAAAACTACAGGCAGACTGCTAACTACACAGCCTCAGGCCCTCACTCTCACCAACATTAACACCCAGCATCATAAAAAGAGAAGGAGAAGAAGAGAACGCGTGCCCAGTTTTAATTGTCACTGGTCATCAGCCCGACGGGTGCCAAACGGTCCAGTTGATCATCTCAATGTAGACTCGGCGCACAGTCTCTGGAAAATTGACACTCATGCTGTTTTAGAGCAGTTCCTGATATAACAAAACTACACAGACGGAGCAGAGACAGAAGGGCCGGGAGAGATGGAGGAGATAAATGCTGGAGACAGGCACAGAGAGCGCGCTGGTGGCGGAGCGCAGAGTTGGAAGGCGCCAGCGGCGTCTCTTCAGCTGTCACATTATTAGCGACCGAGCTGTAAACAAGGGGCCCCTGCGTCCTCCGGGCCGCTGCACAGCCGCATGCAAGTCGGTGCACGGTTCAACCCCCCCCTCCCCTCTCCGCAGCACGGCCGTCAACAACGGCGACATTGTGAGGCCCCCCGTGCTGTCACTAGGGCCTGGGCGGCGGCTGCTGAACTGGCTCTATTCATCCCGGGCCAAATGAGGACTAAATGGCCCTTTATGTCACCAAAGGAGCCGATTGTAATGGGGATGCGCATGCAAGAGTCGGCCCGCATTTACCGGAGGTTTCTTGACTTTGATTTGAAATGCTTTCATGTGTTGGATGTTCCAAATGAAAGCACGTGATGCTAAAGGACGACGCCCCCACCCCACTCGCCTACATAGGCCATCACTCCGCCCCCCATATAGGATGAATAGTCTGATTAATGAAGGAGGCTTAATTATTGGTGGTGGTGTGTGTGGTGTGTAAAGGCGTAAATTAGGTTAAATGAATGTCAGTTTAAACAGGTGCTGAGGCGGTGTGAAGTAACCACAGCTGTCACACCTCTGACACATTTCAAGCTTTTAAAAGTCACACATCTTCAGGGTGACACACTCACCGGCCACTTCATTACGTAGCCTACAACTGTGAAATCCGATACAACAGCTCTACCGTGAATTCTACTTTTACGAAGCCTCTACATTTTCAGTTTTTGTTGACATCGTCAGAAAGGTGTTAATTCTACTCTATATTTATTATTGAGGTCATAGTGGGTGGCGGTGGTGGTGGTGGTGATATACTGGGGTTGGATGGTGTTAATATTTTGTCCACTCCACTGACATACATGATGGGGGCAAAATATTAGGAACACTCCAGTACAGCACCACCACCCACTGTGACCTCAATAATAAACATAAAGTAGAATTATCACCTTTCAGACAATGTCAACAAAAAACTGAAAACGTATAAGCTTCGTAAATGTAGAATTTAAGGCAGAGCTGTTGTATTGGGTTGCATTAGATTGCACAGGTGTTCCTAATAAAGTGACCGGAGAGTGGAGGAAATGATAGCCTACTGACGTGTACCTAAAAGATTTCATAAACTAAAAATAGAAATACATAAAAATAAAATATACTGTCGATCTTCAGTTGGTGGTATATGATCCGCAGCTCCTGGTCAAAAGCCTTATAGCCATCGTGAACTAAATGATGTGCCATCCAGACAGATAACATTCCTGCTTTGAAGACGGTCGGTGTAGCCTAATAAACTCCTATCGCCATCACCCCGCTGCGCTGCCAAGCGTCTGTGGGATTTCGTCAGATAGATGCCGGAGGCACCGACATCTAAAAACAAACGAGGAGGCCTGATCAAGACGGGGCCTGCAGAGACTCAGAGGAGGGAGGCGAGGTGTGTCATCATTATTCTGCTGCTAAATCAATCTTCCGATAGGCCAAAGCAAGGTCAGTAAGCTAAATACAATCGGAGTGAGATTTTGATTATAGTCCGTGTTTTCCTACTGCATCTATATTTATCTGCAAAAACATTTGTGCCAAAATGTTGCTTTTGGAGATATATTTAACAAACATTTTTATCACTATAGGAAACTGGACTCATACCAAACTAACATGCGTGCGTAATCGGCTGTGGAAACATAGTTTTAGTGTGCCAGACTGTTGCTGGATTAGAGAATTATGTGAGAGGTCTGGTCTAGTGTTCTCGGGCCGTGCTGCCCCTGGTCTCACTCACTGTGCCGACGAAAACGCACCGGGGGCTGACACATCTCTGCAGGGAAGTGATCCGTGCGCTCCAGACCTCGTCGAAACAAAAAGCTTTGTGGAGCGCAGAGAGAGAGAGAAAAGAGAGAGGAGGGGAAGGAGGGAGAGAGAGGAGGGGAAGGAGGGAGAGAGAGGGGGGGGAAGTGTGGGGGGGGGGGCTCTCCTGTTTCATCGCGAGGTCCCGGGAGGCCAGCACGGAGCATAGCTTCAATCAAACCGTGACGTCTCCTCCGGGAGCTGCGCAGCGTCTGGAAAACCGATCTCTCCTCGGCTCTCTTCCGTGCCTCCGCTTTTGTTCACACGCACCTCGCCTCAGCAGCGAGCGCAGCGCCGGCAGCGACGAGACTGTTGTTTTATATCCAGGCGTGAGTGAGGAAGAAGAAAAAAAAAAAAAAAAAAAAAAAAAAACAAGCGCGACAACACCTCATGTCTCCAGCTGGATATGAAACAAAACACCGTGTTTTTCTTTTGACGAATTTTATTCAGTTCCCTGCCTGTTTCCCCAACACATGAGAGCGGGTTTGATGTAGAAAAGTGGTCCCATGATTGTATTGACGTGCTCTGAGTGTAAGATTCCCCGCGTGGCCCCTATTGATTCCAGATTAGAAAAGCGGACAAACAGCAGGTTAATGGTTTTAAAATGGAGGAGGTATAGTTGTCCCCCTAAACCGCCCCACGGACACATCCACAGTCCCACATCACTCAGCATGACAATATACTCCAGCAGGGTCCGGGCTGGTGCTGCTTTTATATGCACACATCCATAAAATCTCAACAACAACAGAGATTTTATCAAAAGCATACTCTAAAATAGTCTTCCTCCGCTGATTGGAAACATAATATTATTTATTTGACTTGTGCGACTGTCTATATGCGGCACTTTGGCTTATTTCTAATTAGAATTAATTTCTAATAAATGTAATTAGCGCGAAATGAAAACCTCTTTCACCCGCGAGCCCCACTACGACAACTAGTCAGGCTGGGCAATAAAAGACTGTTTGTGGAAGGAGTGCGAGCTCCTCTCACATGAGAAGAGAGGAATCAGGCGCGTCAAAATGTCAATCTAGAGTACAGCAGCCCTCCCCCTCTGTGTTCCAACACCTGGAAAACAGATCAGCCCCCATGCGCAGTGACTCCACAGCGCTCAGTGGAAAAATGATGCGCAAAACAGTCCGACGGGGTACAGTTTAAATAGACTCGGCCCACACAAAATGTGAAGTACTTGTTTTACACTTCCACAACACGCACCGCTTTGGGGAACGGGCTCATTTAGAGAAAGATCAGAGTTTAACAGTTGAAAAAGCAGAGTCGTGAACAGGGTTATCTTTGCTTTAAAAGTTTGGGAGGATATTAAAAAAATAGAGAACAGATACGAGGGAATTTCCACTTTTAGTTTTAGTGACAAATCCACTAATGACAGGCCAATCTAAGCCGTGTATTAATGCCCTTCAGGAAATTTACATACATGGCAAACGCCCCCCCCCCCCCCCCCCCCCCTTATTATTTCCACCGAAACAAACTAAATTCAAGGGATTAACAAGTTGAACAAGTGACACTAACAACATATTATTTAGTTAATTTGGTAAACAATCACCCACATGCTCTTTAGGAGCGTTGGTCCCAATCTTGAAATTTAAATTACTCCAAATTTCCAGATGTTTGATTTTTATCCTCGAGGCTCAAATGTAAATTTAGTTTATGACAAGTGTCCTTTACCTCGCCATAGCCTACTGATGCTGCCGTGGGATTTAAATACAATTAAGCTTTTATTCTCTATCAAAGCCCCCTGAAGTTGCCTCCACCCCCCACCAGTTAATCCCCCTGCTCTGCTCCCCTCAAAAAAAAAGCTCCCAACACGAGGTCCTGCTCTCCCAACCTGCTCGCGCTCGCGTTATGAGCGATACTGCCTCCGTATACATCCTGCTGTGGATTGGCTGCTGGAGCTGAAGTGGTCTTTTAGTAGCTGCTTCCCTCACTAAGCTCGTCAATGAGCTGGAGCCAGCCAATATGAGGCACATCGATCGTCCTAAGAGAGCGTCCCCTAATTAGTGCCTGTGTGGCTCCAGGACAGGCAGTAGGCTCGGCGGCGGCACGGGAGGAAAAACTCCCCCGATGTGCGCCGCGATGGAGAGCGTGGTCCTGACAAAGGCGTTTTTAAACATGGCTCGCTTAAATGCTGCTTTGCTGATCGTGAAACGCGGGCTACTGTAAGCTCGCAGGAGGGCTTTAGAGAATCTTTAGGAAAGACGATTCAGTTTGGATCACATCCAACACGCCTTGCAGCACTTAGTTCAATTAAAACTGCAACTTTATAAGAACTAGTTCACTCTGATCGCTGCCACCCACAGTTGTACAAGGGGGAATATGAGTGTGGAAGCAAACATTAAAAAAAATTATCAAAAGTTGAAATAGGCTAAGTGCTGAATTGGATCAAAGGCGGATTTAAAAGTGGCTTTCAATTCCTAAAAGCTCACCAGGCTATTAAAGCGATGACGAAGTGACAAAAAAAGTATTTTTAGTATTATGAAAGAGTATGGGGTGACACTTTTTCCCCCCTACAAGAGAGCCGTGCGTATCGGAGCTGCAGGGGGAGGGGGTCCTAACTGGCGCTACGCGGACCCTCCGTGAGCAAAGGATATTCCCCTGCAATGCAAAGACAACAGCAAAGACTGCGTGCAAGAGTGAGCGACAACATATTGTAGCGCAAAGTCATATCGGAGAACACCTGCGAGGACTTGGTTGTATGTGTGTGTGTGTGTGTGTGTGTGTGTGTATGTGGTGGCACGATGCCAGAGCGGTTTCCATCAACTAGACAGGAAGGTGAGCGGTGCAGTCCCGTCCCCCGCCTCTCTCCCTCCCTCTCTCTCTCTCTCACAAACACACACAAACACGCACACACATTTCCCCCACACTACCTTTGGGACTGATGAGACGACTGACCAACGTCCACTCTGTCCAAACAAAGCACCCACACCTCCCCCAAGAACACACACACACACACACACACACATACACACTCAGGTGTCGCAGCAACACACACACATACACACACACACCGCGGGGATGTCCTCCAACTGAACTGAACCGTGTATAAACTGAGCAGCACCGATCGCTTCCCTTTGGCAGGGCGAGGCTGGATTCCGTAACCTTGTTTAGCGCAGAAGCTCCGTGTGCGCGCACGCACACGCGCACATACACACTCCCACCCTCGCCCCACAGGCGCACAGACACCCATAGCCTACACTTCATCGCACCACAGAGTGCGAAAAGCCTGAATATCACCATGGAGGACGGCGCCACTTTCAAGTCCGCTAATCTCTGGGACGTCCTTTTCACCTCCGTCCGGTTGACAGGACAGTTGTTAAAAAAAAAAAAAAAAAAGAGGCCAAGCTCACGGTCGGATCATTATGTGTGTGTGTTATTCATCAACCACATGCCATTGCCCCGCCGAAACACACAAAGACCACCCTATGCGCTATTCTTAGAAGTGGCCGTTCCTCTCCCAGTCTCTGCGCACAACACCGGGCTATCGCGTTTGGATCCAAGCCCACAAGAAGACTACTTTCATTTAAAACACAGCACAGAGAACACTGGGTCATTTAAAAACATCGTGGCTGTTGGAGCACTATTAAAAACACACACACACACACACACGCACATATATAACACTGGTTTTTCCATCCTCATGCAGGGAATTTCACATCGTCAAACACACATGCGTAAGCAAATACATTTCGGTTTGTCACTGATTGTCTCACCTGGTTAATTGGTGCTAGTTCCAGCCGCCCTCCGCGCACCCCAACTCTAGCCTTTTTCCTGTTTTGCCAAGTTAACTACAAGGGCAGCGATCCGTGCGTACGTAGACGAGCCCGGTTACGGTCCTGTCTGCTGGAGACAGACAATCCCGGCCAAAGAAAAAAAACAACTAAAAGTGTCTAACAGGTTATCCACTTGTCATGAAACAGAACCAGTCTTACATATAAAGCTCTGGGTCTTTGATCTATTGTCTAAAGGCAACTATCATCCTTTCTCCTATATTTCAAACGGACTTTTTGCTGTTGCAAATGTCACTTGGGTTTCCATAAAGCAAAAAAAGATCCTGCGCGGAGGAAAAACAAACGTCAGGATAATAAAAAAAGAAATCCACAATTTCAAAGAAAATCCGTTAGGGTCCTTTAAGTCGGAGAGCCAATGCGCCGTGTGGCCCGGGCCCCCAAAGGATAGTACAGGTGGCGAGGTCGGCGGACTCGCGAAGAAATTAATTCAGCTCGGCCGTACCTCGCAGCAGCGCCATGTTGGGTTTCAGCGGAGCACGCCGTCCTCCGAAAAAGCCCCTTTCTCCCGCTCTCCGTCACTCCATGTCGTCTCCGACACCGGAATCCGTGTCTCAGAAAGGTTGCTGAAGATTGTTCCGACAAGCTACTCGTCCCGCGTTTTCTTCGAGAAGCGTAAAGAACACCCCCGGTCGGAGCCCCGGTTCGCACCGAGGACGCACGGAGCTGTACGGGGAGTGCCGCACAGAATGGATGAATGCTGCCGAGACCGAGCGACTCACTCCACTCCCACTCGCGCAGACTCTACCCAGAAGGCCAGTCGGGAGACCGCAATTACCATAAGCCTCCAGCGCACGGCACTGGCTGCGCACGCACGCACACACAGATACACGCGCACGCTCTCTCACACACACACACACACACACACACACACACACACACACAAACACACAAGCTCCGCTGAAACTCAAAAACAGGAATAGGCGAGGTTTTAGCAGCTGGGAAAAGGCAGAAAATAAACTAATAATGATAATAATGATGATGATGATGATGATAGCCTCATAGAGGAATAAATAAAATGTAATTAAATAAAATAGAAATGGATATTAGACTAAACGAACAGTGCACAAATTAAGCCAATTTTGAATGTTAGTTTGTGTTAAGAGAGAGCAAAAGAAGTGGTATCATACATCATATAGTCTATTGTGTATTTGGACATTATACAGTATAACCTGTAAATCCAGTTGAGTGTTTAAAGTGGCCCACAATGTACTCAAATCAGTCCTTTTTAAGCCTAGCTCCAGAATTTAATACACATTTTCAGTATCGTTCACATTTTGCTTCCATGATTGAGGCTATGTGCAGATCCAAATTAAATGTCAGTTCAGTTTTTTTTTCTTTCCAAGCCAGATAAGGTAAATCTGTGAAGCACGAGGCTGTAGAGAGACAGAGGAGGGGGGGGGGGGGGGGGGGTGGAGGGGGGGCAGCTCAAGGCTGGGGCACATCTGTTAAGGCTCCCATGTCAAGTGAAGGAGGAGGAGGCTATGAATATCAAGCCTGAGGTGTGTGCATCATGTGCCTGCATGTGTGTATGTGGTGTGTGTGTGTGTAGGAGAGAGAGAGAGAGAGAGAGAGGCCAGCAGACAGACAGACAGACAGACAGAAGCAGAGTAGGAGTAGGTAAAGAGGGGGACTTGGCAATGGAAGGTCTGGCTGCATTTGCCACAGCTGTTGAAAGTAGGAGTTTCAGCAGACGGTCATATACAAACAAACACAACGCTCACAGAGCACACATGTGGAAACGTTAAAAAAGAAAAGGCTCGTCTTGAAGGGAAAATCGTCCAAAAGTTTGGAGACACAAAGGATCTGCGAGATGAGAAGAAAGGGAAGGAGGGTGGGCGTATTCATGCATGAAACAGAATAGGAACTCCACTTTTTCTTTCTGGACTAAACTCCGCGGTAACTGCATCATACATCTAAGTTTCTGTGAGCAGCAATTTAAAAAGCCTTTCTCAAAACTTTAATAAATCCAGGGCAATTTGTTGGGCGTGTTGGCTCTTTTTTACAATCTGAAAATGCACAGTCCAGTGGATTTTGTAAAGATATCCGTCCACACTGAAACACCTAATGGTTAAATCTCTTCTTCCTTCCTCTTTTTTCTCTTCCCTCCTATTTACATATTTTTCTGTTCCTGTTGTCAGACAACTAAACAAGCATAAAATTGTGGTTTTCTTATAGATGCTACCCGTTAAACAGTCAAACAGTATTTCCTGCAAGCACTGCTGTGCTAAGACGTCAATCAAATCGCAGTTTTAGTGATCACAGAGAACGTTAGAAACCAGGCATGCCTCATAGTTTTCCAAAAGCCCTGTGTTCAGATTTAAAGCCTCAAACTGTTGAGACTGTTATTAAAAAGCTCAATTCTGGAACGTAAAAATGCTGGTTTGGTGCAGACAAGGAGCAGAATCACTGTTTTAGGTATAGGGCCATATGAACATATAAAATTCAAGTATCTGGTTAAAGGGACAGTGGCTGACATGATGGACTTTAACAAGTGCCATTCATTCATTCTTTTTATTTAGGTTTGAAGATGGTGACAGTGTATAATATACTTTGATAAACTATAAACCTATAAAAGAAACACAGAGAAAAACTTACCACCGCATGCAGTCATATTCCCTTTTTGTAGGATGGCATTGTTTATCATTATGTCATGCAAATGGATTTGCATGCAACTTAGTGGTAACAGTATGCAATCAAAAGTTGAAACAGTGATGAAACTCAAAAAAAAAAAACAACAACCCAGCATCAAGTGGCTGCAGGGAAATGAGGATTTAGAGGATTTTTGATTTGCACTCTTGCAGCCAAAGCCATTTTTGGTTCTTCTCTTTTCTTTCCCAATACGTATGGCACCATCTTTACCAGTGGCAATATGAGTGCAATGCTCTTCACATTGGCCACATACTGTATGTCTAATTCACTGCCCGGGATTGCGCAGGTATGGATCCAACCTGGCAACCCCGCTACACAGGGCCCAAAACCCTTGTTTGTATTGTGTGTGTAAATACTGTGCTATAAAGAGATTTGATGTGTGTTGGGACTTTTTCCTGGTCCAAATCGGATTCCTATCTGTCTACAAACAGTCTGAGAAGCTGCTTTATTGTAAGGCACAATTTAATATAAACCACAAAAGTCAGCAGTGACATGGATTTCATACTGACTCCAGCCCTCAGGAGTTAGGCCAGGTTTGTTGACACCATCACAAATAGTGCTTTTCTAGATGAGTGGACACACACTCGCTCTTTGCTTTCCATGAATTGAAAAGAAATTGGTCACACTGTGTTCACACTTAAGGTTAAATCATTGATCAAATCCCTTTTCTTTCCAGGTACGTGATGTCAAGCGAGATCTAACTTTTTAACCTCTGACCACTGCATGTATCTGATAAAAACACACTCACACTGACGTCACATACGACTAATAATGAAGCTGAAAGGTCAGATGGTTGTTGGAAAGACACTCGAAATGACAGCATACCACACAAGGTCTTCCTCGACCTCTTTCCCTCCTGCTCTGACTCAGAGGGAGTAGAAAGCAAAAGGCTCTCTCCATCACTCACTGGAAACTGGATTAGGATGAATATTGCTCTGAGGTACTGCCGGGCAAACTAAGTTTCTGACGCTCACCACAAAAACGCACGGTTGTAGATCCAGAAAAACACCGGAGAGAGACACAAAAACAGGTCTGGGGAGCGAGCGCAGGCCTTTTTATGGCTGCACTTTTACGACTGTGTGTGAACTTTGTGGTTTGAAAAGCCAGCCTGAGAACAGCATGTGCCTTTGAACCGCTCATGTTTGGATGACGGCGACGAAAAACACGCTTAAATCTGTGATCCCATCCTTCTCTGTCAGGTTGTGTCTTGTCAGGGACTCATGCATTTGTGTGTCTTGTAAAAATCAAAACAGCGTGAACACACACATATGGGTGCACTCCGGTGTAGAAGGAGCCACACTCTGGGAGGTCACAGTGATCCAGCCATCTGCTGTTGCAATCAGACACTGAAGCGGTGGACTGACAAACACACGCATATGCATGGCAAGTTCACATGTGCGCACACACACACACACACAAAAACACACATAGGCTACACACCTTCGGCACACATTTCAAGAGCACACGTTTGGTCAAATATACACATGCCGTCCTCAAACAGAAACACACATATGAAACCACACACATGCACACATTTAGAGCTGACACACATTCAGAAAGGGCTGGCTGCCAACACACAAGCCTGCACGACACTGAATTCACATTCACACACACAGTCACACACACACACACACACACACACACACACACACACACACACACACACACACACACACACATACACACACACACTCAGTCGGCAGGCTCAGATTGCAGGAAGCTCTTTGCACGCAGCTCAGTCCACAGCAGCCGGTACTAATCAGCACAATCCACCTGCAGATCGTTATGGATCGCTTACTGCAACTCACACACACACACACAGGCGCACACGCACGTACGTACGTGTACACACACACACACACACACACACACACACACACACACAGGCACACGTGCACATATGTACAATCAATAGATCTATGCTTGAACACGCACAAAACTCAACACAGTCCACATTCATGAGTCATGGTGCTGATTGTTCATGTTAATCTAACGTGCCATTAATATGTTCATGCATGAGTCCTCATTGTGTATTTATGATGAGTTTACAGTGATCATAATCTTTTGTTTTAATTCAGTTTTCTAATCTATCATTTTTCATCTCCAGAGCTCCAAAGGTTCATTTAAGGACTTGAAAATGCTCCGATACAGGCTACTGAAATATCAACACAGCACCACTTTTTCCTCTTTCTATACACATACACACACACACACACACACACACACGCACGCACGCACGCACGCACCCCCACCGGTGTTGTAGGGCTAACCGGTTCCCCACAGGCGCGCCACGCTGCGTTTAGCGCGGCCTCACCGGGGATAATTACAGCCTGGCGCGGCAGGGCGAGCGTGGCTCCGAGCCAAACACTGCTCGCGAGAGGGAGGGAGGGAGGGAGAGGGAGAGAGAGAGAGAGAGAGAGAGGGAGAGAGACCAATTATTGAAGCACTGAGAGACACGGACCTATAGATTAAGCTCTAATCAATAGGCGGCTACATTCATCGATACAATCAATCAGTGGGCCCGTGACGCTAAAATAACCAATGCGATCAATCACACTCTTATTCCGACCTTGGGGATCATAATCCCTTCCCAAAAAAGCGCGGACAGAATTCTTCTTTTTAGAATAAAGATTAAAACCTTCAAACGAGCCTTATCTGAGAGGAAGGAGAAGCGGTGGCGGCTCTCAGCGCAGCACAAGAAAGACCCCCCCACACCACCACCACCACCACCACCTCCTCCTCCCTCTCCCCCTCTCCTCCCTCCCTCCTTCTCTCTCGTCTGTCGGCCTCTGTCGAGTTCCGCTCATAACCTCGCCACCCACCCTCCCAGTTCCCCGCCTCTCCCTGCTTTCCGCTGCTGGCGGGGAGCGCACACACACATACACACACACAGAGACACACAGAGGGAGACACACACACCTCTTTATAGCTCTCTCGCTCTGACACGCACCCACAAGCATGCACACTCGTGCACGCGCGCACGTACACACACAGGCAGGCAGCGTCAATAAAAAGCCCAGCGCTGTGAGAGGCCGCCGGCACTCCACTCCCCCCCCCCCCCCTCGTCCCCCGTCCCCCGTCCCCCCTCCTCCTCCTCCTCCTCCTCCTCCTCCTGCCACTGCGATTAGCGGAGGCTGGCTGGCTGGGGAGAGGCGCCCCTCTGTTATCTGGGGCGGTGGCAGCCTGTGTGTGTGTATATGTGTGTGTGTGTGTATGTGTGTTGAGGGAGAGAAAGAGAGAGAGAGAGAGATTAATTTAACTCTTTCCAGGCCGGATCGCAGCGCTGGAGGCTCCGCTCGCTCCTAACACTCCGCTCAGGCAGCAGCAGCAGCAGCAGAGCAGAGCCGAGCTTCTGTTAGACAGGACGCAGGGCAGCAGGGACATTTTATGGACACCGACGTCATGTCCATAATACTCCTGGCTATTTGAGCGGTTATTCTAACATTACACACGCACATGTTGGGTGTTTTAATACTGATTCTGACTGACAACATATTTTGAAATCTGACTGTGTGTATAAGCAAAAAAACTAAGTAAATTAAATTAGAGGGATCCAGTGTTGTTACCCAGAAGGCTTTAAAACAATCAGTTAGTCAGTTGACTGAAATTAATTAAAATAAACATTTGTCATTTTTCAAGCAAAAATCATTTGTCGGTTTCTAATAGTCTGATAGTAAACATGATGTATGTTTTTTGGGGGGTGGGGTTGGGGGGTTTAGGGGATGGATTATTAGTTGGACAAAACAATTTGACATTTGAACATGTCACTTGTTTGGCATTTTTCATATATTTTCTGACATTTAATTGACAAAACAATTAATCAAGAAAATAATCGTCAGACTCATTTATAATCAGAAGAATTGTGACCTGCAGCCCTAATTTAGACCTTGATAAAGAAAATATACAGAAAATATAATTTGAACAACAACTAGTAATTAAAATGTGGAACTTTGGTGTTTGCTCACTTTTACTGACTTTGTCTGGTGGCTGGTTGGAAGTGTCTTAGGTGGGTGGGCTCTGCTGAGGGAGTCTGGACTCATGACCTCAGTGTTTCTAAAGCCCTGAACGTATGGTTAAGACTGCAGCTATCAAATGAAAAGACCAAAAAAATCTCCCAGGGCCAATATCAAGTGAAAAGGAGCCAGAGTGAGCCTGTAAATGGTGGAAAAAAAAGATGAATGATATTTTTTCTCAATTCAACTACTGTGTATCACACTTTCTCTGGTAAGTAGCTTTACAACCAAGTAGACAACTTCACCTGAATTTTGTTTTTGAATCATCTCTAATCTCACAATGCTGCTGCTTCACCACTGATGAGCTTTGTTCAGCTCTGCTCTGAAAAAATGATCAGACATTCAAGGTCAGCCACAGGAGGAGAGTGCAGATTTCCTAGAAGCACCGTCTTTATACAAACTATGTTCCTTTTCATTTGAGGCCACTGTAGAGTGTAATAAGCTCCCTGAACATTTGGAAAACGTGCTGAATGGTGTTAAAAATGGAAGCCATGTAAGCATTGATTTGACATTACAATCATCTGTATAAAACATAATGTATGTTCATTGACTATGTTTATGAAGTAGTTAAGAGTTGTTATATGTGTGTGTACAATGCTAAGTGGGGTTGAAACATGATTATGGGAGTTATTATACATTGCAGTTATTGTATTTTTAGTGTTTATGTTTAACTGAATGGCTGGATTAACCTTTCTGGGGGGCACCAGGGCAAAAAGATGCCATGGGGCCTCTCTTGTATTTGACTTGATTTTGACACATTGTCCTACAAATAACCAAAAACCAAATGACAAGCTGTGAACCTGAAGAGCTTTTGGGGCCCGGGGGCAGTAGCTCAGTTTTAACTGGTTGGTTATCCGGCCTTAGCCCAAGGACTGCAGATGGAAATAAACTAGCTAAATCTGGTACAAAGAATCTCTTCTCTTCTTTGTGCAGTCACTGACAAAGTATTAATAAAATGAAAAAAAGCTAAAAAATTAAGCCTTTAGTAATGGTGTATAGAACTTTTTTCTCCATCTATAAAAAACATTACATAGTGGAGCCCATATGGAAGAGCGGTACAGTAATCCCAATGTCAATTTGCATGTTGTGGCACGTCCTCCCACTTGCTCTCTTCTAATGTTTCCTGTCAGTTCTAAAGTCATTTGTCAAAGCAAAGGCAAAAATATCAAAAAGGGGATTAAAATAAGAGAGCAAAGTAATCACAGGATGAGTTTGGTGATATTCTTCAACAAATACTGTAACTCATTGTCTAAAAACTATCAGACACATAAGTGAGCCACACTGTTGTACCAGGTGACATGTTCCTTCATTATGATGAACAAAAACTGTACATTTTGTTAATCATCGTCGTGCTGCCTAAATATTCACTAGAACACCAAATGTGTATTAATCCACAACTGAAAATAGTCCCCAACAAACGCACTTTTACTCTGGGTTGGAGTAGCAGTTGCTAAAAGCTATAATGCTCAGCTTCTTTAGACCATTTATGAGCATTTTTAAAAATTTTAAAAAAGTTGTAAAGATTGATGTCTTCAAATGTGTTTGGGGGAAGCTAACAGGTAGGCTCTAAAACAGACTAATACATAGTTTGTTTTGGTCTTTTTATGGGGTTTGTTGACAATAAGAAAAGTGTAAAATAACACCAAACTCTTCATTTAACCATACTGCAGCTCATAGGTTGAAAATATTTACATCTGGAACACAAAAATACTTTGATATTCCAGGTTTTGCGTCTGCTTAAATTATACTTTTACGTTTCCGACTGATTAATGCCACAAAAAGGGCTATTCCGCACATTCTTAAAATCACATATCGCAGGAATATACAGCGCCAGTTCGATCCCAACAGCCTAAAGCAAAACAATTAAAACATTCCATGTAAAGGGCTACACAACAACTTCCAGTCAATTATTTACACATTTAAGACATCATTCAATGCACACTGTAATCTCCCCATTAACCTTCTCCAGCCTTCTATTTACTGTAAGCGGTGGGTGAGCAGAGTTTTTTCTTTTCTTTTTTTTTTTTTACACACCCGCCTGTAAATACTACTGGGCTCTAATAAACAGCAGACGAGGCTCCGTGTGGACGCTGCGCAGAGAAGCCACAAACACCAATCTGACCAGCCTCGCTTTCGCTCCGAGGTGACGGAGCTCCACCTTGTTTTTGAACGTCTGCTCTGCTGCTGTTGTCGCTTCTCCCTCTCCCTCTTTCCTCTCCTCTCTCCCTCCTTCTCTCCCTCTCTGTGCGTCATGGCCAGGTCATGGCCGGACTCCAACAAAGGCTCCGGTTTCTCGAGCCCCACGTGTGCGCGCGCAATCAGACACACACACACACACACACACACACACACACACACACACACACACACACACACACACACACACACACACACACACACACACAGTAGGCACCAGAAGCACACAAACACAGATCTGACAAATGATAGGGTGGTGAGGCGAGGCAAGCTAATGGTAGGCAGTGTGCGCCTGCCGACATGCCCCTGGGCCGCGGGTGTTAAATTGTATCCAATTACAGAGCACGCGACAATATGAGGGGAGAATAATAATTCTTCTTGCGTGACAGGGAGATTTGCTTATTTCCCGGGCTCTTTATATGGAGATAGTGCGGGGCTCGAAACGTTCAAGCGTCTGTGGTAGAGCTGTGTGTGTGTGTGTGTGTGTGTGTGTGTGTGTGTGTGTGTGTGTGTGTGTGTGTGTGTGAAAGAAAACTCTGCTTTTCTGCAGGACATGGCGTGCATTTCATTAATTAAAATCCAGTTAACCAGATTTGGAGACTAGACAGGGGCCAGCAGGGTCCAACCAATAATTAATATCCATTATTTAAGCAGCTCAGGTCTAAGATGACTTTACATATATTCATAGACACACGGTGCACACACACACACATGGATGGACACACTCTTGACAAAAGGCAGGGCAGCGGCATGAGGGGATGAGGGATTGCATCAATGTGAAAATGAAATAAACACACCCAGTCTCAGCTTTGTTATGAAATGTCTCTCCTGCTCATTTATTTGATGGAGTGCACAGTCAAGTAAAACCGGCAACAGTGCCAAAAGAGGGGGTAAGGGCCTGGTGCAAGAAAGCGTTAGTGTGCGTGCGGCTCTGTGAACTGCGAACTAAAGTTGCACTCTGGTGTCACTGACGCCCGGCAGAAAAGTTCAACAACTCAAGGGTAAAAAGGGTCAAGTGTCGGTTCATTAGTTCAACTTGTCAGAGAGGCAGCTGACAGCCGGCAGCACGTGCCGACAGTGATGAAACCACCTAGATATGGGAAAAACCAAATGGGCTGAGGTTGAATATAAAGTGACTCTATTATCCTGCCAATCACACCTCAGTTATGTCCCACTCTCCAACCCTGACAAGGGCCATGAGATGATGAACCATCAAAGGCTGTTGCTATGCAGTGGGTGCCGTGTATGTGTCATCTTTTCAGACCCATTTTGACAGGCACCTTAGAAATATGCATCTGTGTGTGTGTGTGTGTGTGTGTGTGTGTGTGTGTGTGTGTGAGGGGGGGGGGGGGCTGTGTGTTGACAAATAACGTGTTTTTTAAGTTGTTCACAAGGCCATAAGTATGAACGTAAGAGCAGCAGGTTCGGACCAAGAAAAGCATTTCCTTCACATTCCAGTCCAAGGCACGTACAAAAATAGAGTGTACACTTAAATATATACAGTACATTGATCTGTTATAAATACAATATAACAAATAGCTGTAATAGTTCATAAAAAATACAAAACAATCTTCAAAGGAATACTTGTGCGAAAGTCGCAACAACAGTACTGCCATATGCAAAGAGAAACAAATACTGTCTGAGGAAGGAGAGACTCCTTGAAAGCAGCACTGGTGCTTTGGACTTATTTGCCACATCTTCACTATCTTTAAAAACCCCCCTTCTGTATTTCCACTGTACGCCCCCCCCCCCCCCCCCCCACCATCGGCAAAAAATTGATTAAGTAACAGGATCGATCTCAGTGTTCAGACGGGTGAATGTAGATGCTTTCACGCCTGACACAGGGAACATTTTAACAGGCCTGCTTTTCACCTCACCTGCAAATACTAAACTAACACCTTGTTACGATTGACTTCCAGCGGCCCTTAATGTTTTTTTTTTTTTCTTTCATTTTTGTGGTAGTATGGCAAAACGCTGCAGAATGCAGGAGTCAAGAGTGAGGTGCAGAGAGAGAAACTGTTTTAAGACATATGAGATGCAGCAGATGCCTTTAACATTAGGAGGATCTTTAGAGCCGCTTCTCTCTTGCTCTTCTCTCATGGTAGTATTGCAGGGAGCTGCAGCTCTGTTCAGTATGTGTGTGTGTGCGTCTTTAGGATATTAAATAGTAAAGGATGGGGATTAATAATGGAACCTGACAGCTCATCTCCGGCTTCTATCTGCCTGACTGTCCCCCCAATCTTCTCTTCCATTCCCTCCCTACCTCTTTTTCCTCCCTCTCAGTTTCTAATCCGCTGCGTTCCTCTCTGGCTGTGACCCTCCCGCGTGCTTCTTCCCTCCAGCTCTTTTGTCTCCCTCTCTCTCTCTCTCTCTCTCTCTCTCTCTCTCTTCCTCTCTCAGGGCCCTCGGTCTTTCAGGGTCATGTCAGGCGAGTAGAAGAGCACGTTCGTGTCATCGTCGTCGTCATCGCTAAGGTCGACCAGGTCAGCTTGTGTGTAGCGCACCGCCCCGGGGTGGTACTCTCCAATCCGTGTCCTGTCGCACAGCCGCGACTGCAGAGCCAGCTAGTGCACACACACACAGACAGACACACATAGTTTGGAATTAACACATGACATGAGTATGTTCACAGTGAGCCAAGTAAATCTGAAAATGCAAGCTTTTCTCTTCGTTTTAGCCGCTGCAACCTTCAACTTTATGCAAACGTCCTTTAATGCAACAACCTTGAGAGAGGCGGTCGTGGTTGTTTTGAGTCCCTTAAAAAATGGACAGCTGTTTTTGTTTTCTACTCCACTCAACGATGTAAAAGAACCGTACTTCAAACTAAATGGAGGAAAACGTGATTGTTGTGGTCAACAGCTTCCCCAATCAATATGATGCAACTTGAACAACCAGGACCTGAATACGATGTGTGAAAACATATTGCTCGGGAAATTCACTACTTCCGTCATGCGCCAGTATAGTGGCAACAGGAGAAATTAAACGTGCAATCAGAGCTGAGTATGTTAATTACGCGCTTAACGCTATACACAGTAAGACTTCAAATTTATCGTATTTTATTGTCTCACCGGCACCTGAAACAAGGGCTGTTCATGGAATAAACACCTGCTTAGGCGGCGCTCAGACCGACATAAGCTCTGCGTGAAAAAATGCAGCCCTTTTATTCATTTGAACGGGTGCAGTACGTTGACGCAGTGGGGGTGACACTGCAGAGGGCTTGGCAAAACAACGAAAAAGCTGAACAGGGTAAGCACATTCCTGGTGGATTACTTTCTAACATGAACGCTGTATTCGACTGTTTACCTCACAATTGTAATGATGAAAGATCAAACAGTTGCCGCCGTGATGACCTTCCTCTGTCTGTGAGTATTACAAACTGTTGTGCAGTGTTTTGGCGTCTGATAAGCCTCTAAATACATTAATCTGTAACTCCAGCTTGACTTCCTGAATTGGATTTCATTGTTTCACTGGTACCTTAAAACAACGCAGCCCCTTGCATTGTTTTAACGCAGGGCTGTTCTCAGTCTTAGTGTGGACGGGTAAAAATTTTAGTGTTTGACTTTTGGAAAACAATGAGTGGTTGGGGCTGTATGGCGGTAAATATAAAAAGATAACTTTCTGTCTCCTCTAAAGCTCTCTGATCGCTCATTAATTATCTAACTAATACACAACCAATAAACGCAACATGGGTGTTGTCATTAGGCTGTATTAATGTCGAGTGTGTCAGACAACCTCGCAATCATAAAACAGTGATTGTCATCTTTGTGCAACAGTGCTGTCCACCTGGTCAACAGGTAGCATTTATGACTCTCGATCCAATCATTATTTTATGCTCATTTTGTTGTCTGACAACAGAAACTGAAAAATATGTAAATGAGAACAACTACATTCTGAATTTGGCATTTTTCATACACAGTATAGGCGATTACAGAGAGCAGGATTGGGCAGAATGTTTAAAGTTTAACCAGATTGTGTCTGCCCCGCTCTTTAATATGTGATGGTTTTATTAACTCAACTGAAATGGGACGAGGAGAAAAAGATTTAGCCATTTACTATTGTTAAAACATTTCGGTGTGGACAAAAATAACCTGAAAACGCCTGTGTGGACGCACACTGCGTGTTCATAATTAGTAAGATTGGAATGATAGCGAGACATATGGGGATTGAAAGCAGCTTTTTGCTGCATGCACACACACACACACACACAGAAGAAGGAGTAAGAGGTGAGCTCATTGCAGAGCCACAGGCGGTTCAGCTGTATGGCTAGAATGCAGATCAATATCAGGGAAGGAGAGCGAGAAAGAGGTGGAGAGCGAGCGAGAGGGAGAGTACACAGGTGGGAGGGAGATGCAACACAAAGGAGAGAGGCAGAAATAATGTAAGAGAGATAAATGCCAGAGATGCTGTAGCAGAGTACAGGGAACAGAGGAGGCAGGCGAACAGACGCGCACAGAGATAGAGATACTGTAGAGATAGCAAAAGAGAGGGAGGAGGAGAACAGTCAAAGACTGCCACGGAAGAGAGCAAAAAAACAACAGAGAACTAGATAAAGCAAGAGATAGGCGGCAGACACTAGCACTTTTTCATGCACACAAGAAACCAGGTTACTGGGAGAAACTGGGTTACACAGGAAATTGGACATCAAATTCAAATGCACTGTAGTAACCTGGTTAAGTAAAATCTTTGTGTACATGCAGCAGTTCAGTAATGGAGGGGGCTAATTAGTGTAAGTTTTAGTTTTAGCCGAACTAATTCATTCAATTACATTTTTTTCAAGTAACTGTAAAATTTAACTGCAATCATTTTAGAGTTCCAGTCTTCTGCCACCACAATGAGCTTCAATTTTTATATTCTTTTCTAGAAACAGAAGTTGGTCCACGTTTCCTTGAGTTATACCACTTTCAGATAGCAGAAGTGTGTATGACATCTAGTCTAGTCCAACGTGTGTTCAACCCTTGTTGGACCCATTCATGCCAGACTGTTGGACACTGGTCAAACCAGCGTTGTTGCCATTCACATAAGACGAGGTTCCAGCCCTGTATTACTATAGCATTTCCACATACGTTACAGCCTACCCAGGCATCGCATCTGACGTCAATAAAAGTGAACGTTGTTTGTACTCTGAGGAATGAACAACATGGAGCTGCTCCAGGCAATCATCTATTTATTAGGATTTATGTTTTTTTGTGCGACCACCTTATGAACCATTACTGCAACAAGTAATGCTCTCCTATCAGCTTCAATCAAAAGTACGATCAAGAAGAGCAGCATTTTTGGCTGGATCATGAACCAGGTGTGGAGCTGAGTTTATTTGTCTTAAGTGTTTACATCATTCTCAACACATTCTCACAACCCATCTAATCAGATTACTGACTTGAAACCTGAGGACTCCATTCATGAGAAAATGGACCTGCATCAGACCTGCTTCCAACCCTGGTCAAGAGGAGGGTTGTGAAGGAGGGTCAGAGGACGCAGGCTGGCCCGTAGAGATAAACCCCAGATGTGTGGTTAACCATTGTCACTGGGTCGTTCTGAATGGGGTATAAGAGTGTGACGCTGTGCTGTTTTTAACATAATGTCCCCAGCAGCAGACAACACCCTCCCTTCTGCAACACTGATCCCAGAGAAACCAATCAGTATCCACAATGTTGTACAGGAGCAGTAACTTGATAATCAAACTGAATTGGCATTTAGTTTCACTTGATTAATTTATCCTGACATTGTGTTTGTCTTACCTGATTTCTTGATGGGAGTGGGGTATTTTGTTTTGCCCTTACCAATCAGTAGTGAACAACACATCCACCTTGCCGAAGTCATTTTCAGTCAACACAGAGGCTGTGGTAGCAGTTGCTAAGATCGGTTAACTTGACATTTTTCACAACGTTCAAAAAATATGTAAATTTAAGTTATATTTGTAAGACAACTTAAAACAGCCCATACAGCTGCGTTGACCTCGTCCATGCTTGTCGCTGTTTATCTTACCATTTTTCATGAATGTAGCTAGATAGCTAGCCCGCTGTGTAGGAAGATCACATCCCTATTCTTAATCTTGCCTACTAAGCTCTGACTGGTCAACATTTTCTCCAACCACGGTAAACAGCCATTAATGGACAACCCATCAAATCTATTTAAATCACTGAACAAATCAGAGATGTGGTCGCTGCTCCAGAGGTCTGGAACAAGCACATGGGTGCAGGTCTTTTGGAAATGAAATAGATTATACCATGTATTAAAAAAAACGTTTTGTCTTGCAAAGCTAGATATTAAATTACAAAATCCAAATGTGCTGACACTGCATGTAGGGCTGCAAGTAACGACTATTTCCATTATCGATTAATCTGTCAATTTTATTGATGAATAGATTAGCTGTTTAGACTATAAAATGTCTATCTTCTATCTAATCTATCACTGTTTCCTAAAGCCCAAAGTGACATCCTCAAATGTTGTCCTTATTATCATAAAGGACTAAAGAAACCAGAAAATATTCACATTTAAGAAGCTGAAACCAAAACATTTCTAAAATGACTCAAAACAATTGGTGATTAATTTTCTGTCCATCGACTAATCTATTAATCGACTAATCGTTGCAGCTCTAATTGCATGGAGAGACCATGCGGGATCCTTTCAAGGCAAGTACAGCGAGGAGGGATCAACAACTCTTCCAACACACATATGGAATGTTCATAGCCTATTAAGACAAACATGAAAAAATGTGAACCTATATCTTTTAAATGCATGTAAACTCACCGCACAGCAGACACAAGGACGAGAGAGAGACACAGACAGCAGGAGAGAAAGAAAGCGAGAGAGAGAGAGAGGAGGCAGTGTTGGGAGGGGAGGTGGTGTCTGGTATGAAAGCGCAGATTCGTTGCGTTGAGGAAGGAATGTTTTGATGCTGTTACAACTCCCCCACCCCACCACCACATTCACCACCTCCTTCACTCCCTTACCCCTCCTCTCCACCGCCAATCTCACACCTGATGTGAGGGGGCTGCTGGGAGTCGCATGCCAAGATGAATAACAACCGGCTGTTAGTCACGAACACACACGCTGCCTGTCTCTCTCTCTCTCTCTCTCTCTCTCTCTCTCTTTCTCTCGGTCATCTTCTTTCTTACCTTCTCTCTCTTTCTCTGACACGCACAAACCGCATTTTCTCTGTGATTTACGAACACATTGAGATTCCATTTCACTCTCTCGGTCTCTCTCTCTCTCTCTCCCCACTCACCACAGTGAAACATTGACATTTGGGTTGAAGGTCATACCACACATTCCACTCTTCCACATTGTGCTCATGACCCGTTATCAGCCTGGCTGCTGATACTGAGTGGGTGACAATATGTGTGTCTATGTCTGTGTTTGTGAACTAAGACCACAGAGATTTTTTTTCCCCCTTTGCAGTTCAATATCAGCCTCGTCTCATATCCGCAGATACTGTCAATGTTTGTAGAGTGAGACAAATCTGTGGAGAACAGTATTGATTGTGGTGTTTATTGAAATGCAACCAATGAGTTTTGCGATTCAAATGTAAAAACATCTTCTTTCTGGTAAATTTCATCATTACACTTCCCTAAAAACTTAATTTCAGAATGAGCTGGAAGTCCAGTTATTTCTATTTTTACCATAATTAAGGGAATTTGATATTTGAGACAACAATAATTTCCTGTATGTATGATGCATGAACACTTTTGACAGACGACAACACTCATTTTGGAGAATTAAGTAGCCCGATTAAAAATTCTAAGGTAATTAGTTAATAGAGTTTTTGTAGGATTATGAAGTCAGCCAACTTAAACTTCTATGAAGTATTAAGTCTGCCTAAAGTCAAAATTCTTACATTGTGATTATGAAATACAGATTCATTGGTAATATGTTTTAGCGCTGCAACTAACTTCTTTTCATTATTGATTAATCTGCTGTACTTTGGTGTATAAGATGTCACAAAATGGTGAAAAATGCCATTACAATTTCCCACAGCAGTCTTCAAAATGCTTGTCCAAATAGTCCAAAACCAAAAGATATTCAGTTCTCTATCATTAGAAAACCAGCAACATTCATATCAGTGGATTTTTGGCATTTTTGCTTGAAAAATTAATACTATTGACACCTGTCTACACCGGATACATTTCAGCAACGTTTTTCAGTTGTCCATCTAACGCTTATCTGATGGAGCAGATCTGCCTCAATTTTACTGGCAGAAGCTGTCTATACCAGCTGTATAACGGGCTGCACTCATGAATTACATGCGTAACTGCAACCTGAAGCATCTTTTTGGGCTTCAAGTCTATTTTCTTTCCTTCAACGTGCATAACAACATTGATTGTGTAATGGGCTGTGAGCACTGTCAAAATGTTGCAGACACTGACGGAGGACTGCAGCTGCTGCTGCTCTGCTGACATGCTGCTTACGCTACGCAGCCAGAGTAGACACAGAGTGAGAATCAACACAGCACTGTGCAGCGCTACAAAGCCGCTCATTGTTTTGATTATCCAGGCCGACGAAAATGTCAGCAACTGCTTCCAGCAACCTCACACAATCTAACTTCAGGCTACCTGCAAAACCCCAAACAGCAGAGAACTGAAGAAAAACAAGTCACTGATGAAGAAAGTCAAACACTTAGCTAGCCAAAGACAAAACCTGATATTTTTCTCAGCTTCTTGGCAGAGCAAATCAGAGCTAAATAAAGAGTGAATACCAGTCTAACGTTTAACTGGTGGCCAGAAACACAACTCCAATGGGATGCTCATGTTGCTCTGTTTCTGCTGGTGGTTTTAGTAGTCAGCTGTGTGCTAACTTGTTACAGCTGAAATACACCAGGCACGGACATGATGCATCACGTAGGCGGGGCGGAGCAGGGTATTTTACCTGCTACTCTGACTCCATCTTTGTAGTGTGTAGTTGCGTGCCAGCTCAGTTTTCTGAGGGGATTTCAAATAGGATACTTCTGGAAATGGCTAAGTTAAAGCATTTCCCACTTAAACTACTGCAAAAATAAGACTTGTCTACATGTGTACTGTACATTTATTGTCTTATGTGCTTTCAGCTGTGCGTGATCCTTTCCATATTGCCTATTAACGTATGTAAACAAGTCGACTGAGTTTTGTCAAGTTAGTTGCAAAAGACAAAGTACTTTACAGATTATGGGGACCTCCCACCCCCAACACATTTGCATCCCTCATGCTGGCTACATTGCCAGTATTTTTCCACATAGATGACCAGCTTCATCGCACGCATATTGAGTTTCGCCACGTGATAATGCAGTTGGTTATACAGGGTTTGGAAGCATAGGCTGATTTGCTGCCCCTGGTACAATGAGGTATTTATTTTAATCATTTTTAAACAGATTGTACTCGTTTTTTACGCAGTTCCAGTAGTTTTTACGTGTTGTAGGGCTGTGTAGCCACATGTAGAGGAAAAAAAAAATTGATCAGCCACGTAAAAATAGAGTAACTATTAGTAGCTATTCTTAATAGGTAAGCAGTTTCCGTGGTCAGCAGAGCAGCTTCAGTTGATTTTAATGGTGCAGCAGATGTGTTGTGCCGTGTTCATGCCTAGTGTATTTCAGATGTTAGTCTTAACAACTTGAGATTTAAATGCTCATCACTGCACGTCATTCTGCCCTCTAGAGGTTAGAAATAGCATAATGTAGCTTTAAAACGTACAATCCAAATGTGTTAGTATAAAAAAATGTATTAGTTATAAAAAGTCAGTTAATAGGCGATTTGATAAACCCCTGAGAGTTGAGGTCACTCCATAACATTAAATAATATAAGAATTGTTAGAATGTAAAGACAAATTCTGTTTGCATTTTATCATACTGATGGAGGTGTAATGATGACATTATATGCATTTGGGACATTTGGATATATAATTTCTCAGAATGTGTTGCTGTTGTCTGTCTGATGGACACTGATATATATATGATACATATATACAGACTGATATATAATCCAGTCTCAATCCAGCCCATTGTACAGAGAGGAGACTAAGTGAATAAATCCACTAGAAAGTCAAGTAACAGTGATGGCTGACAACTGTGAAGACTTCCTGTCTTGGTTAGCTCAGTTTTATTTCCTCCTGTGACTTTTTTGTCACAAATCCAGTCAAGGGCTGGGTATCAACTCAATACTTTTTGAGTACAGACCGAAATGTCTCCACAGATTTAAAGGGACATATTATACACATTTACAAGCTTGTATTTTTAATCTGGGGCTCTACTGGAATATCTTTGAATGATTTACAGTTTAAAAAAAGTCCTTGTTTATCTTATACCGGCCCGTTATGCAGCCCCTCAGTTCAGCCTCTGTCAGACTGTTTTAGCTTCTGTCTCTTTAAAGGCCCCCCTCCCAATGAGAGACCACTCTGCTCTGATTGGCCAGCTTTTGGAAGCTACCCATCAGCAGACATAGTCAACAAACCACAGAACAAACTATAGTAGTCGGATTTCACTACTTTTTCTCGTTCTTTATTCGAAATGTTAACTTCTCAAATATGTCTTTTCTTGTTCGAGCTGAAATCTGATCCAAAATTTGAGAGTGGACAACGCAAACAACATATGGAAAAACCTTAGCAACAAAGGCTACAGAACGGACGGCTATTTATGGGCATGTGCAACAAGTTGATGTCAGCTCATTGTTAAGGTAGAAAAAACTGCGTTTAGAGCAGGTTGAAGCCTGGGCTTTTGACTTGCAGGGAGCATTTCTGCTTATGTTAACCTCAGGTTTTGGAAATTTAACCATGTTTAGCATAGATATCTGACATCATAACAGTATAAAATAACAGAAAATCACAAAAAGCATACACTGTCCCCTTTCATGAAAATTGTCCAGTACACAAAATTAGCATCTAACACTGATGTGTTCGAGAAATTCAGATTTTGCTAAAGAATCAATTAATAATACAGTTTCAGTTTGTTTGGTATTGGTGCTATCGTACTGGGTCATTATCAAAAAATCTAATCCTGATCAATTATTTTCCATTCTGACTACTACATGCTAACTATTCTTCCCAAAGAGCCTAGTGAGGCATCACGTTTCATTGCTGAAGTGATGATATGTGGGCTTCTGTATTGAGCCTCTCTCTGCTGTAGGTCAACTGTTTAGGCTCCAATTTGTGAAAACTGGTCTATGATTTTCTGAACTTCTGTAAAAGAAGAAAATCGGCTCTCACATCACAATAATTGTTTTCATAAATTGTCAATTAACGATTTGATTAAAACATCACTCAACCCTTGTGCATCGCTGAGTTTCACAAGGCTGTTAATCAATCTCAATGACTGAACAGTTATTTTACCAGGCACTGAGGTTGGTGGCTTTCAAAATTCAATTTCTGCATCGTGATACACTAGCTCTTGACTGTGTTCTCTATCTGCTCTTATTAGCCAGCTTATTCATCTGAAAGAGGAAAATCTAGCTTCACCTCTTCTGTTAATTACAGTTCAGACAGAGCATGGTCAGAGACCTGTTGATGTTGATATCGCAATTCCTCTATTATGATAGAGATGAATCCTTTGATTAAGATTATTATACACAAATTTTCAATAAACCCAGTAAGAAAACATCCACCAAGTAAAAATAAATGACTTTTTTATTTTGTCTGGTTCTCATCACTGAGTGATTAAGTCTCCCATGAGACAATCTCCTCCAACATCTGTGCATTCTTTTAAGCCCTTAATTGACCACCTGATTATAGACAGACCTCGTTTATAGAGCCTTAAAGAGCCTTTAACAGAGAATGGTCAATACTGCTAATGTTAGTATGTAGAATATTTTCACAAAACAGCTTTCACCAACCATTTATAAAATCTGTAGGAGGGGAATCCATCAACTAAAACAAGATTTACACTGTTGTGATGAGCTGAGTGTGTTTTTTCATATCTATCCTTAAAAATTAATTAATAATTGATTCTACTTAACCTGACAACTGAAAACAACACCAGCAGCAGCACACAACATTTCAAACATGCAAGGACTGGAAAACCAGCAGGTTAAACTTTTCACTTATCCACTGATATATCTCATCATCTACTTGATGGAATGGCACATAATTTCATAATTTTAATTTCATTCATGCTTTGAGGTTTTGGTTTTGAACTGTATAAATTTGACTTGAATGAAATGGTTTGATTTTCCCTTAAACTTTCATCTAGCATCATCATGTCAAATCTTGATTTGTTCAATATTTTGGTTCATGAGCAAATACTCGCAAAATTAATGACATTCCCATCAGCCTCAGCTGTAATTTGTGTTTAGTAATAATTGGCACATGTTGGCATGCTGAAATAATATTTTGATTATACTATATTTTTATTAATCATCTTACAAAAAAATTCTCTAATTGTTCTGTTCAGTTATATGCAGATGACACGATTATATACACAAATAAATAATAATCTCACATTAAACAAACAGAAGTCTTGTAGTATGCTGTTTGGTACTATTTATAATCTTAATCATTCACCTGCTGAGTTGGCTATTAATCTTACTGATGGGTCTCCCCTTATTAACATTGATAAATTTAAATATTAGTGACTTTGGATTGATTCCGAATTTTCTTTTAGGCCTCATATTGATTTTATCAGAAATAAAACAAATGCTAGTTTCAGGATGCTCTATCCGTCAATTAATAGTTTTACTCTCCAAGTAAGAAAACACATTGTCAAACAGCTTTTATTTCCCATTATTGATTATGGTGATGTCATATACCAGACCACCTCTGAAACACATCTTCATCCTTTAAATGTAGGCTACAATAATATTTGTAGATTTGTCCTTGGATGTCCTTACCGCCCACATCATTGTTTGATGTACGACACACTGGACTGGCTACCACTTTACTCTTGGAGACAATTTCATTGGTTGCTCTTTGTTTTCAAATGCATTTACTTTATGCTTTATACTTAAAATAGCTTTTAGTTCCAGTCAAATCATCATATTCACTCAGACACACTCAACATCCTTTTTTATTGTGCCTTGAATATTTAAAGAAACTGGGAGACGTGCTTTTAAGTTTAAAGCACCATCAGTCTGGAATAATTTGTCTAACTCACTCAGATCAATTATTTCTTTCCATGACTTCAAGACGTCTTTGCTTGTTTGTCATAAATTTACTTGTGTTTGTCTTTGATTGTATACCTCCACTTCTAGTTCCTAAGTAGACTCAGTACTTTGACATAATGTTATTTGGTCTGTTCATTTATTTTTTTTCTCGTTCATTTTTTGTACAGATGACACTTGTAGGAGATGTAGTGGATGTGGTTTAGGATGGTGGGAGAGCCCTTATGTGTATGTCTGTGTTGATGTTACTATGTTGATTGTTTTGTGCTGCTGGATCTATTATCATTATTATTATGTATTTAT
This sequence comes from Thunnus thynnus, assembly GCF_963924715.1. Classification (NCBI taxonomy): domain Eukaryota; kingdom Metazoa; phylum Chordata; class Actinopteri; order Scombriformes; family Scombridae; genus Thunnus; species Thunnus thynnus. Next base: position 23,934,598 of record NC_089527.1, read on the forward strand.
TGTTTTGTTTTTTGTTTAAATGTTTGTTAACTTTCATGTTTTGTGCCTGAGGACACCCTTGAAAACGAGACGGTGCATTTCAAGGGGTTTATCCTCTTATTACATTTTTAAATAAATACCAACATGGTAAATATGGTAAATACTATACTGGCTGAACATCAGCATGTACATGCCTGTGTGTGCAGTTGTTATACCTGCATGCCAGTAGGGCTCAGTAGGCTCCACCAGTCCCTATCCAGGCCAAAGACAAAGGCATTGGCCAAGCCGTGGAGTGGCGCTGACAGGACGTGCAACAGGGTCAGCGAGAAGGATGGATCCTGCGGGTAGAAGGCATTATGGAGCCTGGTGGAAAGAAAAGAAAGAGAGACAGAAGTGTTGAGTTCATCCATTAAAAACAAGTTGTAAATAAAGAGACAACCTGCAAGAGAACTTCAAAAAGGCAGGAAAGAGAGGCAAAAAGAGAAAGGCAGAGAGTGAGAGCTTGATAGAGCAACAGAAAGAGGGAAAGAGAGAAAGAAAGGACAAGTGAGTGACAGAGTGAGTGACAGGGTGAGAACGAGAGGTAATGAGAGCGAGCGTCAGAGGCAGAAAAAGAGGGAGAGAGGGAGAGGAAAAGGGGAGGGCGAAAGAGCGAGTGAGCTTTATATCAGCGTTTAAGAGCCCATTAGGCAGCGTGAGACGGCTGGGCTGACACATTCTTGGCTGCCGCTTCGACAGCACGCAGCACTTTACAAGGACAGGGAGAAGTGTAGCGCTCAACTCCCTTCCTCTCCTTCCCTCCTCTTTCTCTCATCTCAGTTTCCTGCTTCTCCTGGCCACAATTTCACTGTCCCATCTTCTCCCCCTTTTTCATTCAACGCACGTTTCCCCGCACACTGCTTCCCCCTTCTCCAATATCCCTCCCATTTCTTTGCATTGGGTTTCATCTGTCTGGATATCTCATTTTCATCTTGACTCATGAGGGTGATCCTCTATTCTTTTCTTCTCAATTCCCCTCTCTGTGCCTATCTCTCTGGAAGCCTGGGGCATGACTCGGAGGAGAACCTGATATTGTGTGGTATGGTGGCAAACTAATGGCTGCCTCTGAGAATGATGCTCCTCAGCCATTAACCCTGGATTAACCCTGTATTAGCGCTGCTCGCCGGGTTAGCCTGCCACTAATGTCTTTTATTGATCTATTAGTGAGAGAATCAAACCGTACACTGCTCACAGCGTTTTTCGTGTGTGTGTTGTTTCTGGGTTTGGGTGTGCAGAGTGAACTAAGTGGCCATGGTGGTTGACCTCAGGGTCGAAAAAGTCATCCTCATGCTACTTGTGTCCCGCAGGGGAGGAAGACACAAACCCAACCATTTGAGGAACCAATGCTGTATTGTGGTTAGATGGAGTTACATGAGGCGCTGCAGTGACTCATCTCTAAATGACCGACACTGTCAGAGGGTGAGATTCATCTGCAGCTATTTAAAGTAATGATGATTTCCATGAAATCTTTGGTAACAGCGCTGCTGGTATGTTTTGAACCATTTCCCCGTTTTTCACTACACAACCGTGTTGTCAATATTGTGACATTACTGGACAGGCTATAGTGACACCAGCCAAGCAACTACAATTAAGGACGAAATTTCACCAGAATTTGAATTTCCCACAATTTTAAAATGATAACTCCCTGGGAATATATCACTCTTTTCCCAAGATTCCCAGAATTTGTTGCAGACTGAAATTTGATTTTTTAGAACTGAGGGAAATTAATTATATAATGATATTTATCCAAATTCAAGTGTTTTTCTTAAATATTGATTATTTATGTAGTAGAATAGCATTTCTCTTTTAAAGTAGACCATCTCTGAAAAAAACAAACTGATTGTCTTTGATTTTCTGCTGAAAATAAAAATGTCTCAAAATCTCTGATGAAGCTAAGGACTCATCCTGAGGATCCTGAGGCCACTATTGGATTCTGACTGATCCTGTCGCTGAGTTGGAAGATTTAAATAATTAATGAAGTTGCCCCTGCTATGTCACGTGTATAAAAATGCCACAGCACCTCTCTCAATTTGGAGATGCACATATCGATCCTGCTGCTGTGTATTCAATAAACCCAAAGGAGATAATACTACATACACAAACAGTAGTGGGCAAGAAACAGAGCATCAGTACGGAGTTGCTGCAAAACCCTGGATTACATTCAGTGACTTGTTAACGACATTATTGGTAAAACTCATTAATCTCGTCACAGATTCTGCCTTGAGCACTTTAAAAGTTGAATTCCAATGGACATTTCAACCTGCAATCCATGCAGTATGTAGTGAAAAATTAAAGAGGCAAAGAACAACACATGAAAAGTTCTGTTTGTCGAGTGTGTGTGTGTGTGTGTACGCCTCCACCAATTAAAGTCACACAAATTGTGGCTTTTGTGCTCACTGTGATGTTTATTGTGCACCAATGTTGGTAATGAAAATGCTGTGTGCAGAGGTAGCCTATATAACCTGTATTCATTTTAATCAACGAGCGGCTTTGTCGCTTCTTCCAAGTTGGCATGATATTTGTTTCCCGGGGAATCCCGGGTTCTCAATTCCCAGCATTCAACCCTAGTGAAACCCTAGTGGGTTGTTCATTAATCACAGCGTTGGTGGTTTAGTCCCTGGGTCCTCCTGTCTTCCCCATGTCTAAGTGTCCTTGAGCAAGACACTGAAGCCCAAATTACTTGGCTTGCATGGACATCAGTGTGTGAGTGTGTGAATGGGTGAATGAAAGGCTTTGTCTACTACGGTAGAAAAAGGGCAATAAGTACATTCCATTCACCATTTACTGAACAATAAACAGAAAATCACAAAACAGGAAAGTTTATTCAATGGTTAAGAATCCTTTTAGTATCATATATATATATATATATATATATATATATATATATATATATATATATATAGTAAAAATGGGCTCCATTTAACAAATCTTGCAAATATTAGAATAAGAAGCATTACAAACATTTGAATAACATTGAAATCCATGTGTTATTTTGTTCAACCTGCGTCATGTTTTAGGAGTGAAGTGGCTTTAGATAACATCTGCATCTGAGATGTTCCCTTTTTAAGTGTGTTTTCAAGTGTTTTTTCAAGTTTTTATTATTTTCCAACAGCATTTACATTTAGCTTGATTGTCCTCTATTATGTTGTTAACTGTGTGTCCATATGATGGCATCTTTTTATTCTATACCAGCTCTTCTTCAATAGCACCTGTGTGTCAAACTGTAGATTCTCCAGCATTTGAGAGATTTTCGGTAAATTTTCAGTTTATTGCGTAACCTTCAACAGTATGAATGTCAAAATTGGTGCACCTTTAAATTACAGGTTAGAGGCACTTCTACTTGGCCACACTAAGCCATCACATAAGTTATGAGGTTTTTTTTTTGTTGTTAATTCTCTGAAAAACCCAGTGAGAACCGCAGGTGAACAGCATAGAAGATGATTATGGAGATTCCTCCACAAATCTGGTTATAATCCTCTCTTATCCTCTTTTGCAGCACGAGGATGTAAGGTTTATTTGCTATTAATCTGTCTCCACTTGCCTTCCAACTACCTTTTGAAAAAGTTGTGACAGGAAAGAAACCACAGGATGTGTTGGCCGAGGGTTTGAAACCAACCTGTAATGAGAAGCTACCTGCCGTAAGTCATTCTGGGTACGGGTGTCCACTAAATGTCTAAATGCAGCTCAAAATAAAACCAGTGGTGCGGCTAGTGGAGCGTACAGTGGCGTGTTCTGGCACTTGTCAGAGTAAGGACCATTTTAGAGCGACGCTGCCTGTTTTCTGGGTTAGCCTACCGCTGTATCTCCGAGGACCAGACCAGCTGCTGCTCACATTCATTTCACTTCCCATTAAAGGTGAAATAAATCAGGAGTCCCCGCACAACCTCCTTAGAGACGCAGGAAGCACACACACAGAGGAGGTCTGACACATGCGGACATACATAAACACACACATCCCTGCCTGTACGTGTGTGGAGAGGTGTGTACATTAAGCATAACCTAGGTCATATGCATTGAGGTTGTCAGGTGGAGAGGAAATGCTGTGGATGTGTGTGTGTGTCTGCTTGTGTGTGTGTGTGTGTGTGTGTGTGTGTGTGTGTGTGTGTGTGTGTGTGCGTGCGTCTCTCTGAACAGTGCAGCGGTGAGAGTGAGTGGGTCTGTGTGAAGGGGGGCTATTTCTGGCGTCTCATTTTTTTTCCCTGTTGCCGCAAAGAAACGCGATCGGCGTCCGGGAAACGAGAGCTGGCAGCAAGCAATCATCTGCCTGCCACACACACACACACACACACACACACACACACACACACACACACACAAACACACACACACGCAGCACCTCGCAGCGCCGAGCAACACGCGCCATGGCAACGGAACAGCCGCAATTAGAGGCGAAGAGCCTTTCCCCTCCATCGAGGGAGAGACGGAGAGCGAAATGAAAGGAAGAAAGAAAGAGCGAGCGCGAGAGAGAGAGAGAGAGAGAGAGTAAGAGAGACAGGAAGGTGGGGGGGCCGGCAGAGACGAGTGTCAGAGAAACAGCACTGCACAGGAAGGAGAGAGGGAGAGTGGAAGAGGAAGAACACAATAAAGAGGTGACAATGTGCAAGAGTGAGGCTGTGAAGGGGAACGAGGGCCGAGAGCGATGGTGGAGGAGGAGGAGGAGGAGGAGGAGAGAGGAGGGGAAAGGGCTGAAGGAGTGAGGCTGAATGGAAAAGACTAAAAAGCAGAGGAGACAGCGAGCGAGGAAGAAGAGGAGGAGGAGGAGGAGGAGGAGGAGGAGAGATATCAAAAAAGACAGATTGCAAGACATGAGCGAGACAAACAAAAGCGATTACGTGCGAGAGAAACCAAGATAAGAAGAGAGGAAGAAAAAAAGGCGAGGAGGTTAGATAGAGAGAGAAGGGAGGCGTGTGGAGGAGGAGGAAGAGGAGGAGGAGGAGGAGGAGGAGGGGGGTAGGCTGTTTCTCCTGTGTGAGCCGGGCTAATGAAAGATGAATGAGGGAGGCAGTGGTGGGAAGGAGAGTGTGGCTGCGGGCGATGCCTGGCTGAGCTGCTGTGCGTGTGTGTTTGTCAGGGTTTGTGTGTGCGGGGTAGTCGAGCGAGTCTCACAGTTGGCTGACTGGTGTTGGACAACAGGGATGATATTGTGTATACTGGAGGACTCAGGAGCAAACGGTCAACAGCAATGAACATACATGCGCGCACACACTCATAGAACGAGTTAAAACGTGGCTCTAAGCGTTGAGTTTGCCACCACCTGTAAGCATGCAGTCAGTCATTAGTACTCTGACGGCGTCTCCGAGCCGCGCTCACATATTCAGACCTTCCATCTATCATGCTGTCAGTCACTCTTTGAACCCGTCTCTCTCTCACCCTCCAGATTCTACACAAAATCCTTCATCCGCCTCTCCCTTTCTCTTCCAATATCCCACTCTGCCAGTCTATACCACCATCCAGCCATCAATTTCCCTCTTTCAGTGTTCACCTTTTCGTCTGCCTTTAATTGTTGTGCCGCACATCCTCAGAGCTGTGAGTGAAACGTACAAGACGAGAACTCCTTCTCTGAGAGTAGAGGGCGGCCAGACAGAGAAGTCATCCTGACCCCGATCGCACTTCCTCCTCTCTTTGACTGCCTAACGTCTTTTTTTTTTTTTCTTCTTCCAGACGAATCACACGCTTCAAAGTGCCAAAACAAGGCCCTAGTGCTGCCCGCAGCGCTGCTGCTGACAGAAAATCTGAACTTTTCTCTGACTAAAAGGGAAAATTCTGCCAAAACGTCCTTAATCCCTTGACTCTCTGGGAGGTCAGAGAGTGATTCCTGAATTTATTTCAGCTCTCCTAAATGTTTTGCTGCTGACCACATTAGACAAAACATTGGCAAGTTATTAAGCCAAGGAAGATGTTATGATATTAAAATGTATTTCTGAGGATAAATCTTATTGTACATGAATAAAAAAAGTAACACCTCTAATTATACCCACTGGAGAGCATACCTGCAGTTTGCAGACAGTTTTTTTTGGCTCTTTAAGACCCCTTGAACGCCCCTGAAATTAAATTTAGCTCCAATTTGACAAATAAAATTCCAAACTACCATGACAAAACATTCTCCACAAACACACATTAGCATACTAGAATTGCCACAGTTCAATAATGTCTAATTATGCTTCATAATGCCTTGGGGCATGATATGCTTTTATCAAATCTGAAGCAAGTATAATTCACTTATCAAATCCAAATCCTTTTAAATGCATTATCAGATCTGTTTAGTTTTAATTGTCAACTATTTAAAGTAACAAAACTTATAAGGAGCTAATTTAAAAAAAAAAAAAAATAAAACTCAGTAACTCACTAAAACGGACTTATGGATAAACTGGTTCAAAAGGTTCTGTTGGTTGTTGTCTTTTGTGCATGTGTGACAGCCTTTAAGGCAGCGCAAACTAAGAACAGGCTTTTCATTGTTCAGTGACAACATGTGATCAGCCACTCAAATGTGCATAAAGCTCTGATGCTTGTGGACTATCAGCAGGAATATGGTGCACTCTATAGATATGGAGACAGACAGTGTGACAGTATCTAAACAAACCATGCATGTGTTGTGCGAGTGTCTGTGTGCACATGCACTACAATTGAAAACTGGAACATAATCTACTTTGATCACGGGGTCAACATGGGGATAATTGTCACAGCTTAGGGTATGACTCCCATTATACACACACCCACAGATGCACAGCACACACGCACACACACACACACACGAACACGAGCACACGCTCCCATCTCCTGTCAACCGCCTGTGCCAACACTTCACCGAATATTTCTGGAATCAGGCTGAAACATACAAACAAGAGGCATGGTGTGCCGAAACAAAGCGCACACACACACACACGCATAAACATGTGAGCACAAGCGCACACACACGCCTGCATGGGTGCACGCGCACACACACACACACACAGTAACAGACAAAGAGGCATACACAGACCCTGGGGACTGAAGCGGCTAACGTTCACCAACAGAATAAAACCCAAACAAAGAGACATCCTGTTTCCTGGAACACAACACCACTCAACCCTCTGTGCTGGGAGCAGCCAGTAAACACACACACACACTCACACATGCACAAAATCTGTTCATCGTACATCGCCACGTATGTGTTTCCCCGCGCCTGATTCATGTACTGGCGTGTGTCTGTGTGTCCAGCGATGCCACAGGCTGTGCCTTTGAGTGTTTGTGCACGTGAGTTTATCCTTGTGAGTGGATGTAGCTCTGTGTGTGTGTGTGTGTGTTTGTGTGTGTGGTGTGAGAGAGAGAGAGAGAGAGAAAGAGAGAGAGAGAGAGAGAGAGAGTGTGAGTGAGGAGGGAGGGAGAGCAGATGATAGAGTAGGCTTTAGCGATTCCCCGGAGTGTGAGGCAGCGTTTACGGCACTCTCAGAGCAGCCAGAGTGATGAATATTTAAAGACGTGCCTGAAAGAGCAGAGGGAGGGTGAGCAGAGTGTGAGTGTGTGTCTGCGTGTGTGCGTGTATGTGTTTGTGTTTGCACGCGCCACTGAATGCGTGCACGTACCTAAGTGTGTGTGAGGGAGGTTATCTACTATCTCTTTTAGCATTTATGCGTGCATGTGTAGACCATATGCATGTACATGAACGTATATATACGCCTATATGTGCCTGTATGTGGTTTGTATGTCTGTATAAGGGTACATGTATTTATATAGGGCTTTATATGTCTGTATATAGGGATTTATAGTTGTATGTATAGTTACTTTGCTGTATGCGTGTTAATGTTTGTATGCCTGTGTATGGGCATGGACAAATATATGTGTATGAGTATTTTATGTTTGTATATTTCTGCATGAAAACACATGTATATCATTGTATATATATTGTTGGTACTCTGTGCACCTGTGTTGCACATGAACTCTTCTTCCTCAGATCTTTTGTACCGATGTTGAATCAAGAGAGTCAGTGTGAGTGTGTGTGTGTGTGTGTGTGTCCAGCCTCAGCGTGGGTGCCTGGCCCGTGTGTGTTTGCTCTTCGCACAGCCCTGTAGGCCAGCTCTCTGTCTCGCTAAATGGGGATGAATAGCGGAGCGTCGCCGCTGCTCAACGGGAGACGAATGGGTACGGGGCTCTCCGTCTCCAGTTACACACACCGATCACTGCCTGAGACGCAAAAGCATGAGCACGCACACACATGGGCGCACGCACAATAGGCACGGTCATAAATCCACCCAAATACTATCTAGGCCACACAGCGACATGTGGCTATGTTATCATACAGACAATCAGGATGTTCAGAAAGCATGACACTCAAAACCACAGACTTTGATTCGCGAGGATTTTTGTTATCAATAAGAGTAAAGAAATGACTCTTATTGATAACAAAAATTATTACATGTGTTTTCCTAATGTGTTAACTTCTAGCGCATGAATTTCAGCTAATCCTGACTTTGCTGGCGACCCCCTGGAGCCCTGCCATGGCAACCTGGAGCTTGGGAATCACTCGTGCAAAGATCGCAGATCAAAGCAACACAAGAAAAGAGTTTTGCCTCCAAATCTGAAAAAAAAAACATCACATCCAGTTCCTGCAAGCTACAGTATATGAAATTCAAAACTTATTTTAGCAAACAGGCCAACGCTGCCACTCTCATACAGTAAATTGAATGTGAAGAGATGGATAAATAAAAAGGCTTGCAGACAAACAAAGATGAGAGATGGAACCTTGCATGCTGCCTTTCAGCATCTGAGAAGCTCACTTGTTCAAGTAAACAAAATACACCACAAAAGATATTAGGGTATACAGTACAAAAACCACACACCAGCCTACACACATCGAGGCAGAAACACACATCCATGCGCACTGAATGCAAGATATTCTGAGAGGCATAGAGGCGAGGAACGGAAGGAAGGGAGTGTAGAAAAGAAAGAGCAAGCAGGAGTGAGAGAGAGGGAGAGAGAAAGAGCGCATCCTGGGATGCAGAATGCCAAATACAGTGAGATAAGAGTTAATGTATCCCCCCCTCCTCCTCCTCCTCCTCCTCCTCCTCCTCCTTCCCTCCCGTTTGGCTCTCTCTTTCTTCCTCCCTCCATCCATCCCTCCCTCCCTCCTTCCCTCCTCCTCCTCCTCCGCCTCCTCCCCGTTCTCTTTGAGGGATGAATAATAACTGCTGCTCTGAGATTTCCTTCCTCGTTTTTCAAAGCGCAGAACGGAGATGGGGAAGGTCTGCCTGGCCCGGGTAGCGCGCGCGCACACACAAACGCAGACGCGCACTGAAGCACACACAGCCTCGCGCACGCACACACACGGTCTTGTTCTCTCTGCTCGCCTGGAGCAGGGAAATCAGATCTCCTCCAGAGAAAGGCGGGGGGGGGGGGGGGGGGGCTTAGGCGCTGTAGGGAGCCCATACAAAAATCCCCTCCAAGCATGTATAGGCCTATACACACCGCAAAACCCACACGCAGCATCGAGGGAAACCAAGAATAACTAGGAGGATGCAAGCTGCCTCCTGGAGCGGTGGGGTGAACTCAAGGTTACAGACACATCACCAGTTCAAGCCCCGCCGCCAGGACCAATCCATCCATACTGAAGCGTCCCTCTGCAAGGCGCCTAACCCCGATTGCTCAAAGGCAACTAGCTCTCTGCGTTGTGCCTCACTTATAAAACTGGCTTCTAGACAAAAAAAAAAAGCCTTAAAAAAGTCACTAAATGGGGCCGTCAGTTTCTCCCCGGTGAAGGGAGGAATCATTTTTTGGGGGAGAAATAGCAAAAAAAGTCTTTGTAAAAGACGGGCACGCTGTCCAGGAGAAGCGCTCGCACATCAAGCTGCGATGCGCCACCGAAATCTGCAGCCAGGTTCCAAGGAGAGGGCTTATTTATGCAAACAGGCGTACAAGCGCGCACAGTAGGAATCTAGACAAGCCTTGTAAACAAACACACACCCACACCATAAAGCACACTGGGGAAGCGATGTGAGAAGCAGACTGTGAAAACTCTAGTCGTGCCCGGGCAGTGCTCACACACACACACACACACACACTCGCACACACATACACACACACACAAAGGGCTGAGAGAAACTGAAGTGGCAAAGAGGGAGGGAGAGAAAGAGAGAGGGAGAGAGAGGGGAGGAGGAGGAGAAGGAGGAGGGAATTAGGGGTAAGTGCGAAGGTGTGAGTGTCTGGTGCTACTTTTGCATCGCCAAATGAGGGCAAGTGAATTAGTGACAGTGAGAGAGAGACAGAGAGAGAGTGAGAGAGAGAGAGAGAGAGAGAGAGAGAGAGATGTGTACGGTAAAATGATGTATAATGACTCGTCCATGCGTGTGTGTGCGCGAACGCGGGAGAGGAAAAGTAGGAACGCTTTCCCATTTCAATTCGCAACAGCTGGTGTCGAATTAACACATTTACCAGTGTGCATTTGGAACAGATTAAAATTGTGTGTGTGGCGTGTGACTGTCTCTGTGTGTGCGCATTTATGTGTGTGTGGCAGCAGATGAGGGCCAAAACAAGAGTGTGTTTGTGTGTGGGAGTGTCTGTGTATTAACGCAATGGATCAGGGCAAGGAGAAATGGCAGAGAGAGAGAGAGAGAGAGAGAGAGCAGCAGAGAGGGGTGCCGAGCGAGCGAGCGAGCGAGCGAGAGCTCTACCCGACGGCTTTAGCTGCTGCCCTGGGCCGTCTCTCTAAGCCCTGTTTAGGAGGCTTTGGAGCTCAGATAGAAATAATCCCCCACTCAGACACACACACACACACACACACACATACACACACACACGCTAGGCATGCACACACAAAATAAAAACGCACACACGAACACACGGGAATGCTCATAAACAGCAAAAGCACACGCTCAAGTCGGGGCGGACAAACAAGTGCGCACACACGCACGCACACACACACGCACGCACACGGCAACAAGCAGCGACAGCACATTTGCCTTGACACGAAACCAACCACCCGCCTACACACACGTACAGAAAAACACACACGAGGCTGTCTGCCGTGCGCTGCTTCCGCACGGCAGAGCACAGCGGCATCGGCACCGTGACAAACACTTTACACACTCCAGCCCTCAGCAGAGGGGAGGGGAGGAGGGAGGGGGAGATGGAGAAAGAGGGGAGGAGGAGGAGGAGGATATGAGCCAGGGGGAGGGAGGCGAGTAAGTAGGGGAAGAGGGAGAGGGAGGGGAGGCTAACAAATTAATAGGAGCCGGAGATATATACAGCCAGCGCTGCTGAACGGGGAAGGAGGAGGAGGAGGAGGAGGAGGAGGAGGTGGAGGATGACAACGAGAGAGCAATTCATTCCCGTTTTCTCCTCGTTCGCTCTCTGGAGAAAGGCAGAGTGGAGCGGAGCGAGTGAGCGAGAGCGTGTTTGCTCAGGAGAGGGGGAGAGAGAGAGCTGGCTTTGTGTGGCAGAGGAGAGGAAAAGTGAGGGAGGAAGAGAAGGAGGTGACATAAAAAACAGAAGGACCGATCACGAGCAAGGAAGAGTGGAAATAAAGGGTTTAAAACAAAGCCGGTTTGTGTGGAAATGAGGGAGAGAGGAAGGGAAAGTGACATTAAGGGAGGGAAGGAAGGAAGAGGGGAGTGAAGGGGGGGGAGGCGGTTTGGGGTTAGCACAGGATGCAGTTTGTCATCTTCATCAGCCGACAGCAGGGGTACGGGGGGGGAGGAGGAAAGAGGGGAGGAATGGAATGGATGGAAAGGTGAAGTGGGAGGAGGGGAGGGGGGAAGGGCGGTGTTTGAGGGAAGCCTTTGAGAGACGTTGACCCTGTAATTGACCTGTGTCTCCGCCTACATCGCCGTGGCGACAAGCAGAGCCGCCGCAGCTAATCACTTAGTAACCCTGACCTGTCAATCACACCGGTACCACGTGGAGGGGGGAGGAGGGAGGGAGCGGCGGCAAATGAAAGAGAGGGGGAGAGGGAAAGAGAGAGAGAGAGAGAGAGAGAGAGGGAGGATGGGAAGGGAGTGAAGAAGCAATAACAGTGGCGGGGTTATCATTTACTGGACCACCCGCCTCCTCCCACCAACCCTCAGCTGACGAAGCCCCGGCTTTAAAAAAGCCAATAAAATGCTCTATACATCCAACACACACACACATACACACACACAATCTCCTTTAGTGTTTGTGCTGCTACAGAGAGAGCGGAGCTTTCTGAGAGTTCAGATAAGAGAGAGCACGAGAGGAGGACGGGAAAGGCAGAGCCAAGAGGAGAAGGAAGAGGGGGAGGAGGAGGAGGAGGAGGAGGAGGAGGGGGGTGACAGGTTGAGAAAAGATAAGAGAGCAGAGTGAAGCCAACATGCAAATAAAACAACAGAGTGCCAAATTTACCTGCAGATACAGGTGTGTGTGTGTGGGTGTGTGTGTGTGTGTGTGTGTTACCTGTTGATGAGAGGGAAGATAGACACCAGCAGGTAAACGGAGGGATACCACTTCAGCGGCTTGATCTCCTCAGCCAAGGAAACCTGGAGGAGAGAAAAATGACTACTGACCCATGTAGAGAAACTGAGTGCTCTGAATGCATTATCACTCTTGTCTGTCTTTCTATCTCTCAAACGCACACACGCAAACACACACACACACCCACAGTTTTAACTGAAACAACATTGCACTGAGGCAAACAACAAAGGCCAATTAAAACCTAATAAAATATTAACTTGCCGATAATACGCAATATCCACACAGTTATGAGGAGAAACGGGGATTCCAATTAAACTGAAAGCCAATACTTTGCCGTAATTTGAAAGGGATGAATTCAATATCTCATGGATAAGCAGGCAGGCAGGCAGGAAGACAGAGAGATGCGGCAGCGGCTAAAAGTCGAGGAGGGGGAGAGCCTGGCGGTGGAGGGCTTTTACAAGCCGTTATCTAATTCCCGGGAGAGGAGGACTCTTGCGTCCGGAAGAGGCTGAGGCACTCCTGGCTGAGTCGGAGCCAGGAGGCAGGCCCACAAGCTCTGGTCTCTCTACCCCCACATGCTGGAAATTAATTACTCACCAGAAAGACCCCGAGGCGTGCAAGCTCTAACGCAGGCATTTTAAACAATTCGAATGAAAATGTTGTGCTCGGGTGTGTGCGTACGTGTGTGTGTGTGTATGTGTGTGCGTGTGCTCGTGGCGGTGGTGGGAAGTAGCCTACTGAATATAAGAGCCAAGTTTCCACAGATCAATTGTCAGATCAATTGTTGCAATCAATCGTCAATTGAACGGAGACTGGCCGTATTTCCACATCACAGCGCAGCGTAACCCAAAGGCAAGCATTAAGCTCAGCCCTATTAGTGTCTATTATAACGGGAAGCTCTGACATCACTGCTCATGTCAAGCTCTGCATATTGTCATCTCAATTGTGTGCGTGTGTACTAACAGGAACGTCTCGTCTGGAGACTGAAAGGGCAAACCACGAGGCTGAAGGATGCTATGTGGAAAAGGATGTGGGTGTGTTTACATGTCGGGGGGGGGAAGAAAAAGGTTTGAGAATAAGAATTTGTGGTGCCAGTAATCTCCGGTAGATAAAATTTAGGTGAGGTGTAGAGACAGGCATTTGAGGAATTTCAGTGCGCAACAGACAGGATGTGAAGTAGCGGAGGAGGTGGAGGAGGAGGAGAAAGGGAAAGAGGAGGAGGAAGAGTGCAGCTAAAGAGCCTGATGTTTTTAATCACAGTCTCCCTGTGTCACAGGCCCCTGCACTGCTCAGGAAGCGTAGGGGAATGAAACCGTAGCCTAATTACGTGCGGCGGGTGCAGCGGTCCCAACATTAATGACGCACGCTAGATTACAGGTGGTTATTGGGAGAAACTCGCCCTCCCCCCACCACCACCACCACCACCACCCTCTGCGCTGACCCGCTCGTCTCACAGAAAGCCTACTCTAAAATTAACTGCATCAGGTTTTCCACACGCTCCTGGTAAATTCAAGGACTTTTTCTACTCCTGTTTTTTATTTGGAGTGAAATTCAAGGGCTAAAAATAATTTTCAAAATTCATATAATATCGCTCTGCTGTAGACATTATTCATCATTATAATCTTCAGCCTCTGCTGCACTATTAAGACAAACATCCACCACTGGTTTCAGAGAGCCTGCATGGTTCAACAACAAGACTTGCCCAACTGCCCTGGGCAAGTAAAATGCCATGTCGGGCTAGTAAATCTAGCAACTCAATTGCCAATTGTGGCAGGTGATAAAAAAATAAAATAAAAAAAGTTTCAATCATTCTTTTTGATCATGGTCGTATCATAAATTATGTTCTCAGTCTCCGGCATGCAGCATAGCCCACTCCCCTTTGACGCATCGGAGAATATTGGCACGCGCTGTTGGTCAATCAAGAATTGAGTAGGCTAGTAGTGTGATGCGTGAAACAAACATCCTTCAGGATTATGTGAGCACTGTCAAATAGAGGAATCAGTGGAGCGTGTAATTTTTCACTGACATAAATGCTCCCGAGAACAAGAAACATTGAAGAGGGAAATCAGGAATTTAGTGTTCAGTGAAATATTGGGGATGAGTCATACCATTTTCAATATGCAAGAATGTTTGTTGCTTCGTATCTATGTGCTCTGTGTCCTTCTGTTTCATTTACTTAAAGATTAAACATGACAATTAATTTTAGTCTTTGTTGTTATTTGATAACGGCTAATAAATAAAACAATTTGTAAAGGGGCAAGTAAAAACTGACTTCAGGCAAGTAGATTTCTGACCCACTTGTCCGACCAGGCAAGTGAAAAAAAACATTAACGTTGGACCCTGGTGTGTTGGTGAATTTAAAATATTGTTTCAAAAACTGCTGTTTCCAAGGTCAAGAATGAATTTTCAATCTCAACTTTGAAGCCAACATGGATGAGAATTCCTTAAATGCTCAGAGAAATGGAAATTTGAACATCTGCAAATGAGGAAAAAATAATTTTTTTAAAAATCAAATACTTCCAATATTTTCAAATACTTTCAACAGCCTTATTTGGTTTTGTTTTTTTCAATCCCACAAAGATTTTCAGGGACAGTTCCCCGATCTTAAAGCACCCTATGAAGAAACCTTAAGCACTACTGCTGATGATCTAGCAGCTGGAAAGTCAATCCCTATGAAAGAAGTTATATGTGTTTTGTTATGTCCTGCTTAAAAGCCCTCGAGAGACAGATCAGACTGTCCTTGCAGCTCGTTCATAATAAGTTCATCAGGATGTTGGCTACATGTGAAAGTAAAAATTGGGTGGATAAATGAGGATGCAGATGTGCAGAGCTAACACTCACCAGGACACAAGGTTGCGCACACACATGTATAAAGACACGCAAGTAGTCACATCACATTGTGACTCAATGCAAAAGCTCATGTGGATCAGTAAACAAACACCCTGGGAAGATAACGAACAAGCAGCTTGCTGTTTGCTCAGCCAGCTTTGTTGCTACCCGACGGGACTGAACTGCTGTGTGTGCAGTTGTGCAAATGCTGTGTGTGTGTGTGTATATGTTCGTGTGCAGCCTGACTTAAATACCCTCTTCCTAATATCCTTTCGCTGACCTGTGCTGCCGTAAGACCTATTGGTGCCCGTGCGTGTGTGTGTGTGTGTGTGGGTGTGCACTCATGCATGACCGCAAACAAAATCGCTCAAGACACACACAGATGTGTCGCAACCATGTGACTGACGGTCCTGATAACTGCCAACACTAGTTATGTATGTCATCACTCCAGCCAGATACACACACACACACACACACACACACAGAAGGGGAGGGGGATGGTGCCGAGCTGAGTCAGAGAGAGAAAAAATGATCAAGAATGGCAGATGTGGGAAACTACATGTGTGAGTGAAAAACATGAGCGTGCGTGTGAGCGCGCGCGTGTGTGTGTTTGTGTGACACAGTAACAGAGAACATGTGAGGCGCTGAAGGAGGGAGATGAGGTGACGTGAATGGAAATCACCAGAGCCAGCGGTCCTTCAGACACCCAGTGGGAATCGCTTTCTCTAGTTTACACCTGCTGGTACACACACACGCTCTCATACACACACGAACCGAAGCTCGCTGGCTTGGCAAGCACAATCGGGGAGGCTGTTGTTGTTGTTTTAAAGCATCGCAGCACGTGCATAAATTCTCATAAATATTCATGTCCATGAACCTGGCTTGCTGCTTTATTCATGCTGGGTATGAGTACAAGAGTGAGAGAGACAGAGGAAGGGAGTGAGAAAAGAAGAGACAGAGGGAGGGAGAGGGGGGAAAAGAGAGAGAGAGAGAAAGTGCGAAGTGCAAGGCAGAGGGGAAAACAGATGGAAAAGAGGGGAGTGACTGGGAAAGAGAACCACGAGGAAACGGAGAGTGTAATAAAAACTACTGCTGACTTATTTACACTCTGTGCTACACATAGCAATTAGCCCACATGAACGGTGTGTGTGTGCGTGTGTGTTGCTGCCACACATTCATGCACACTCACGTCACTGGTGAGGGTTACGCCAGTTCAGCGTGCAGTAATTACATCTGCCACTTAGGGGCAGCATCTACATAACCTTAACCCTAACCTGCCCTCTCCACCTAACCTTCCTGGGTGGAGGTGCAGCAGCAGAGGGAGGAGGAGGAGGGAGGAGGGGGAGTGAGGTAGCCTAACTATAAGCAGGACGGCTATAGATTTTCAGTCGCACTGACCATCACTGTGGAGGAAGCCTTGGTTTAGGTAGTTTTTAAGCTTTACCATTTTAATGATTTGTCTTCTCCGTATAACTGCTAAATGTGTGGGTAGGTGAGGGCCTAGTGTCTTGCTGGAGGACACAAAATGCATCTGAGCCAGCGGGCTCTGAACTGACAGTAGAAATAATGACAAGCTTTCAAACACTCGGGGATAAGAAACCAGTCCCTCAAGGATTTCGCTGAGTTTTTTTGTGATTATTGCTGCCTAAAATGCTTGATTTTTCAACAGCTTTTCTCAAAAATTGCAATTACAATTTGTAACGTTCTATGTGGTCTTATTGAGGTAAAAGTGTGGGAATTTGGAAAAATTGCAAGCAAAGGACAATAAGGCCATTTTTAAAAAACTACTGCCAACTAAGAGTCATATGTAATCACCTCCTTTGATGAAAAAGCATACTCAAAGAAAAAAGGCTAAAAGTTATATAAAAAAGAAAATACTGTACTTGAGTTCCATTTATAAGCCTTTATTAAAAATAAACGCGCTCAACTCAATAATATAATGACAGCTGTCCTAGCCTTTCTTTTTTACTAAGCCTTTATAAAAAATCTTTCACCTCAACATTACCACTAAATAAAATCAGTCAATAATGGCATTAAAAGAAATCCATTAACATAAAAATTTAGTTTCATTTCCAAAGTGGGGTTTGAGATAGATTATGTTCATCTTTGCTGTCTGAGCAACACATCAACTTGTATTCTTCTGACCAACTGAATGCAAACCTCATTTGGAAACATCTGGGAATTATTTTGCACGGTCTACAGCAGTAATTTTTGTTGGCAGGTGAGATTTGTCCATTTTCCACCTGAATGTGCCTGAATCCTTGCTGACTGTGCACTGCATGCTGCGATGACATAAATTACCATGACATGAAATGTGACAATTGGTCTAAACAACAAGCGGTCTGTTGATTTCATGCAGAAAAGTTGTGGTTATTTAGCAAAATAAAAAGCTCTATTTCTTGAATTTATGTTAATTATTACGATCACAAAATCGCAATTTCCCAGAAGAACTGAGAAACACTTCCCAGACAGTACCGGCATTTTAAAGGAAATCCATTATTTAATTTAAAGGGGTAGTCCACTGATTTAACATTGCACTAAGCTGACTCAATAAAATTTTGGACCTAACAAGGAAAACATCTGAATAAGGATATTTAAAATCAAAGCAGCATAAACCGAGACGTTTTTACTGTTAGCCCCTTGTATGGCTCTAAAAATGCTGGATCCTACATTTCCCATAATGCAACCAACATTATCTATTCATTAGACCTTCCTTACCCACATCTTTTAAACTCCCCCAGTTTGTTATGCAGGGTTTCTGTTATAAAGTTCTGGTCTCCAAGCCGAAGCCAAGATACCCCTGATGACATCACCGGGGTTATTACTTAGGAGACTCAGGAGAGCTCACAGATCCACCTGTTTTCATAGGTTGAGTAACACTACCTATGACTAGTAAATGAACATTCATGGAGTGCTTCTTTAAGCAAAGAAGGAAAAAAAACACCACATTTGCAAACAGAAGCCACTAATTTTCTCACCAAATAATCTTCTCTTCCTCCATTCCTCTATTTCTTTACCCCCTGTGTCCTGTTTCTCAATCTGTCTTCTCTAGGAATGAAAATTATTCACATGCAGCTCTAATTTTTCCTCTTCGCTCCCCTGCTAATTCAGAGAGGTCACAGAGAAGCACAGCGGCTCCCGAATTTACACACATGTATACGTGCACACTCGCATTCATATACATGCACAAGCACATACACATGAAAGACAATCAAGAGGTCAAATCAATCCCTGTGGGTTTTGACACCTGCCCAGCGTGACTGCAGGAGCTAATCCTGCACACACTCTAATCCCCACGCTCCTTGTGTGTGTGTGTGTGTGTGTATGTGTGTGTGTGTGTGTTGAGAAATGTGATGGTCAGACAGGCCATTACCTTTCGTCTCTCTCTCTCAGGGTTGAAAGTTCCCAACCATGACTGCATCTGTGCAGAAAAGACAAAAAAAATGGGAAGAAAAGGTCTGAGCACTTACTTTGGACAAAAAAAGCAGTGTAATGATATAATTTCAACCATTTGATTTTTCCGAGAGAGGTGTGAGGTCTGTGCTTGCACTGACAAGCTGGAACAAATATCACATCGGCTCCCAGCATCTCACAAAAAGCGGGAACTGATCAGCTTCGGTGCACACGATATGACATGAGGAAGGAGAAGAAAAAGCAACAGGAGTAGAGAAACTTAAGACGACTTTTTGAAGACGTGTTAAAGAAAGAGGAAAAAATGGAGCAAACATGGCAGATTTGAGATCTCCAGAGAGAACGTGGGAATACTTTTTCGCTCTTCCTCTGTCTCCTCTCTCGGGGGAATGCAGGGAAAATGTCAACAGACGCACATAAGCGCGCACACACACACACACACACACGCACATACCCGAGCACAGGACTGGGATTTGTAATGGTGGGATACGTGTAGGGGCTGTAGGAAGTCAGAAGGTTTATGTAACCCAAGACATCAGAGATGAATCTCTGGAGGCCCAGTGTGACACACACACACATACACGCACACACATACACGCAAAGAGCGATACGCACTAACAACTCCTCTGTTCAGCTATTTATTAACTCAATGTTGCCATGGTTTCTGGGCGCTGATGTGATTGTCATTGTAAATCTATGTGTGACCGTGGCCTGTTTGTGCAGCCCTTCGCTGTTCAGCTGAGCATCACTATCCATCAAAATCAACAAACACTGATAATAAGTGGGAATATCTTTAGGCTTGGGCCAGGTCTCTGGCATGCGTACCCGACTTCTGCTGCAATCTCTCTTAAGCCACGCCACCAAAAAAGTAAGCAAAATCAGAGAGTTAAGTGTTGGGACTTAGGAGGGAAAGAGTGGGCATGTAAAAATCACATCCATAAAACAAACACTTCACAACACTGTCAGACCTCTCTGTCTGGCCTGATAATGACTCATTAGCTTTCAAATCCCTCTAGTTAGGACGAGCTCACACAGTCATTCAGAATACGTCGATGTTTTTCTATATAATCCCGGTGTAAATTACTCAGGACTTGGTAAACTAATGAGCTCCACACTCCTTCTCTCCCTCGTCTTCCGTCTGAAAACTAGAGAAACTTCTCCGTCCAGCTAACATCCCACCTCTCTTCGCTCTCCCCCTTTTTTTTTTTTTTCAGGCTCCTCGTCTTTATCCCTTTATCCGTTGCGTCGCCACCTACCCTGCTTTCAAAGCTTTTGAAATTCTTTCAAGTGAGACAGCCTGCAGCTGAAAAGAGATAAGGCTTGAGCTCTTCATAAATATGATAGAGAAAGCAAAACGGCAGAGTGAAGGGGGGAGAGAGGAGAAGAGAGGGGGGAAAAGGGAAAATGAGGGGGAACAGAGACAGAAAGAGGCAGATGGAGGCGGAAAGGAAAAAAAAAGGGAGGAGAGGGAAAATAAGGTGGAAAATAGAGATACAGTACAGAGAGAGACAGGAGGAAGAGGGAGAGACAGCTGAATAGTGTGAGCTGAATGAGTTATGAGATGCAGGTTGCAAACCGGCTACGTTAATTCATTCTCTTTATCACATCCATGATAAAGAGCGGTGTAGTCTCTTTTTTTTGTAGTCTCCCTGCCCTACAGCTACCTGCTGTCTGTCTCTAATGTTGTCGGCTATCTGCAAAATCTGTCTCACTGTCCCCTCGCTCGCTCTGCCACCCAAACAAAGAATTCTAACATCACGAATGACAGTTCATCGTGAATCTGATGAGGTTTTAGCTAGATTCTCCCTTACTCTCTTTCTGTATTTGATGGATCGCATCAGAAACCCACACACATGTTGTTGTAACGCAAGTCTGTCGGTGCCTTTTTCACCGGCGCTACAGCTGTTGTGTGTGTGTGTTGTTGTCAGATCAGGGGAATGGCAGCTATGCGAACTTTGTGGAATGCTGCCTCCGGGCTTCGACTGCACCCTTGCAATGGAAAACCACACAGAGCTGTGTGAGCCAACAGGGAGGGGAGCGGTTAATCAATTTATTGGTTGATTAAACGTTGAAAGATAGTAGCTGTCACACAACTGCAAAGAGGCTGCGGTGACTTCCTTAAACAGCTTGTTTTGTCCGACCAAAAAGCAAAGGTAATCATTTTATCATATAAAACATGGAAAATAGGAAAATCCTCACATTTGAGCAGCCGGAGCAAGTGAATGATGTGCACGATAAAGAGTTAAAGCCACCATATATACTTTTGCTCTTCCCAGTAGCAGGACATAAAACCCATTAAACACAAAAACATTTACTTTCTGCACACAAAACGTGAATAATTAGTAGCTGTAAGGAATAATTCAGTTTATTGCAACAGCATTGTTGTAGTTTTGTTGACAATAAGACGACTGTACTGCACTCCAAGTTAACAACTTCTTCACAGCAGACATTTTGACTTATCATAGCAGGAAAGGCACAGGTGCATTCAAGTGTCAAAGGAAACCGACTGGTGAACCATCACGCACTATACCATTGTTATTGTTATCAGTTCCATCTGTTTTCCTGCTTTAACGTGTCAAAATGTCTGCTGTGAAAAACAGGTCTATTGCCAAGATCTCTGAACACAGAAAGTTTGCTAAAACCAAACAAACAAACAAACAAAAAAAACCAGTCAGATCAACCCACAAGTTTTAAACAAACCCTCTGGTTAGCAAACTTAAGGGTAAAGAAAAGAAAGGTAAACAGACCCAAACTGTCTTGAATTGCAGTTTGCAGACCAACTTCCTTATTGAACTTCAACCTCGCATATAGTACTTGTTATACTTGGGCGAACAGGTTTTCCTACAAATGAGGACATTTTGACAACCTGGCTCAACTTTTGGCTTGTTTACAACCTGACTGCTTGTCTAAACTCGAGTATTTTTTGCAGACCCAGACTTAGCCAGCGATGAGCCCCATGTTCCAGTTTTCCAATGTTATCATAACCAAAACTAAGACCTAGAACCAAATGTATTGTTCGAATGATTATTGATTATCATGGGCGGAATAATTTCAGCACTAATGCATTTAACATTTGTATTGCTACATTTTTGAGGATCTCCACTGATTACTGTCATTTTCCAGTCAGCCATATCTTATTTTAACCCTGAGATACACACAAAAAATTAATTAGGTGGATTTTGTTTCAACTTTCTATTTTTGTGAGAATGTTTATTTCTACCTGGTATAGAAATATAAGAACACACACAAACAAAATCCTACCTGAGCTTTCAGAGATGTCAGCTTTCACTGATGCTAGTCTTCTAAAAGGTCACGATGCCTTTGGATTTAGCTAAATTACCAGCGTCTTGGGCTACTGCAGCAGGTCGGACGTATATTGAGCACTTACCCTGTCATTGGCCACACAGATGATCCGGGCGTAGCAGCAGATCATCAGGAAGATGAGGCTGAACAGAGGCACGTACCATCTGCAACGCACAGACATGAGAAGGCGGTAAGAAAGCTCCAAATAAGGAATAACTATTAAAAGATCATTCTTGTTGATCCTGTTGGGGAAAATATCACATGAAAAAGAAAAAAAAAAACACAGAGGATTTAACTGAATTTGTAATCCATATGAATAGGGTCACATATCCTAATGGAGTTCATCAATAGCATGCTAGGTGTCTAATGTTTTGCTGTCAGGGCCATTCAAATAGATTAGACATTAGACCACAGAAAAAAACCCATTTAATAAAATGTCATCTGCAAGGCCGTAATCTGAGAAGGTTATTGCTATTAGATATGATTTGGTGCAGAGCTGGAAAAATGCTTATTCTGATAATGTTTCACAGTGTTATTCAGTCGTTTACGTTCTCTCGCTGTTCACTTTTAACAGGAAAAAGTTCCTCAATTTGAGAGTCACATTGACCACTAAGAGGGTCAATGTGAACTAAACTGCACATTTAAGTATATTTAGGTTAGACAGTTTCACTGGTGGACACTGGAGAGTATAACATTGAATAGCTGATGTGTAGAGGACGTACAGTGTTAGACAGCACGGAGTAGAACAGACCTGACTAAGCACCTCTGGTCCTTACCGCACATAGTTTCAGTGGGCAGAAGAGAGGTATACAGACAACAAAAGATAATGCCAGCAAAGTCACATCGCCGGAAATGCATGGCATTCCTATGGGATGAAGGGTTGACAATCAAGAGAGGCGCTGGGGAGAATAATATGTCAGGTATTTCGGAGCGGATGAAAGAGAGTGAGACGAGCGGGGGAAACGGGGGTGATGGCTTTGTTGGAATGGCAGCCTTGTGTTATGCAACCTCTTGAGAGGTGATGTAAGCTCGGAGGTGTTTCAACCTCTCCCTGTAATCACGAAACAGGCCTTTGTCTTGCTTTGATAGACAGGTTCCTGGCCTCTGCTTCTCTGTTCAGCCTCAGTGACTGAGCGGTCGCGACCGTGCCGTGCAACAGCCTGCTTCCCCGAGTCCTCCTGAGCACCTGGCACAGGGAGGGAGGCGCTGGCCAAACGCACCTAGGTGATAAACATGTCGGATCGCAAAGATCAAAACATCAAGAATAATTACAGGCCTGATCATGACCCAGAAGAAAAAAAACAGGAATGAACCAAAAATGCCCGAGTTATACAATTTTGAATATTAAAAGGCATTTTGAAAAGGCCTAATTTTTTGAATCTGTCTCTGATGCATCAATACAGGGACACACATGGTTTCAAAGTACAGAAAACATGTTGGGAATAAATGTCTAACAATGTGCATGAGAAATCCTTGGCATATGTGCTAAAGCTGCAGCTTTAAGCAACATCTCCAAAGGCAAATATTAGGCCTCGGCCAAGCTTACCTTCATCCACACTTGTCTTCCGAGCCTCCCAGTCGAAAGACACTTTTATCAAATTAAACTTTTTATTTGCAGGGAAATCCGGGATCGTAGGCGTTTGTTTCACAGCAGGAAACAGGGAGAGAGAAAGGCTGCTGCCTTATACATCATGTTCCTTCACGTCTTGTAGGAAACATCAATATACAAAGCAGAACCTCTTTGAACATGTGTGTGTGCGCGTCCGCACTAGTTCAATAATGGCATGGGACAATGATGAAAGCGTTTCAGGGGAGACCTGCGCGAGCGTCACCTCGATGTGATTTAATAACCCGTTCTCCGGAATAAACAGCGCCCAATTACGCCAGCGCACGTCCCGTTAATGATGGAGAGATGGGGTGGGGGGTTGGGCAGGCGGTGGAGAGGGGGAAAGGGAGGGGGTGGCCTTTTTAACGATAGCGTGGGGGGCTGCGAGGAGGAGAGAATGACGGGCGGCAGCTACAAAGTGCTCTAATTAGCATGATAATGATCTGCCATTAGAGTCCGCTGTGCTCTATAGCTGAGCACTACCCGCAGAGAGAGCAAGAGCGAGAGCAAGAGAGAGACGGGAGGGAAAGAATGAGAGAGAGAGAATGAAATAGAGGCAGGGAGAGAGAGGAGTCTGAGTGGGCAGGCGATGATAAAGGTGAGAACAAGAATAAAGGTGAGGAGAGAAGGGTGGATGGATGACGGAGGATTGTGGGTCAGGAACAGAAAGAGCAGAAATTACAAAGAAGCGCAAGGTGATTAAAAGACTGGGAGAGGGATAAGGTCATAGTGAGAATGAAAGGAATAGCAGAAAGAGGCTGCAGCCAATAGATCAACTAGGGAAGGATGGCTAGCCAGATGGATAACCACAGAGGGGGTTTTGAGAGTCGGAGGAAACGACTACAGTGAGCACTGGAAGAAAGCTTGAAACTTGGAGAAAGATCATCACAGACGCACACAGATTCAATCATTCGGCCTCAGCCTGGCTTTCCCTCCAGTGCTGCTCTGAAGTGAAGGGAGAGACATGGATGAAAGAGGCCTTAATTGAAGTGCTCAGTAGAAGATGAGAGCGCAGTGGGGACCCGTCTGTGGTGGTTAGTGCTCGACTGCAGCCGTCAACTTTGACCCACAAGATCCAACTGCCGAAGGAAAGATCACGATCTACCTGTTCAACCACTTACCCAGGCCCCAGACAAACTGAGAGACAGAAAGAGAGGAAAGGAGCAGGGTGTGTGTGTAGCGTAAAGGTTGGGTTGCCAGATGCATAAAATCAGAAAAATTTGATAAAAGCTAAAAAGAGTCCACAGACATGTTAGCAGCAGTGTGAGGCTGTGCTGCGCTTTGAGCTACATGCTAATATGCTCGTACTGACGATGCTGATAACGTTTACATCGTTTGCCATCTTAGTGCCGTGCTAGCATGCTAATACTTGCTAATTAATGTCATCAGTTTTGTAGATTTGATGCTAGATTCAAAGATGGGGATCACCAAAGTTATTTCAATTCATCCTGAGGGGAGCATGAATGTGTGCGCAAAATTTCACGGCAATCCATCCAACAGTTGTCGAGAGATTTCACCCAAAACCACAAATGTCAACCTCACGATGATGCTGGAGGGAATGCATTTGTTTGAATGTCTGGACAAAATTTGGTGCCAATCCATCTAGTAGATGTATCAATATTTCACAGGATAAGTGAACACTTTGGCCTTCCGTTGGTGCTAGAGGAAAAGTCAGGAGATCCCCAAAGTTTTTAGGTCTTTCTGGGGGGCCATGAATGTTTAGTATAATGCTGTTTTGTGATAATCCATCCAGTTATTGTTGAGCTATTTCACCAAGGACCAAAGTGGTGGATCGACTGACGCTGCCATCCCTACCCTACCACAGCTACTGAGGCTAAAAATACCCTGGTGATCATAATTTTTCATTTGTGAACATAATTTTCTCAGTGCTATGCCTGACCAGTGCCAGTGATACAAACCGATGGGGACCTCTAAGAGTGGTGACTCAGCTAAGCTCGAGTGCTTCCAATTGCTGACTCAACCCTTGAAATTCTGCACCTCCGTCACACGGCCCTCTGCTTTTCACTCTCCTTCCTCTTTCATCCCCTTTCACACAGCCCTCCAAGCCCTCCCCCGCCTCCTCTGTCCTGTCTGCGCGCTTCGCTGAACTCTGATGAAGACACACTACGGGGCGTGGGCAGAGACGAGGGCAATCTATTTCTCTTACTCTCCTCTCCTTTACGTCCCGCTATGCCGCCCTTCTTTCCTTCTCCTGCTGAGTAATTCCCGGTCTCTCTAACTGTACCCCGTATGCCTCCCCTCCCACAATTTCCACTTTTCACCTTCAATACAGCAACCTCTGACCTCCTGCGCCTTTTCCCTGCAAGCTGTCGGCAGAGTGTGCGTGTTTGAGTGTATGTGTTTTATCCTTGACGGGTGCTGCCTTGGCCCCTAATCTCTCATCTGGTTTGATGTAATTAGAGCTAATGAAGATTCCCTGATCCTCTGAGCGGCTCGTCCCCCTGGGCCACGACAGCGTGGAAAAGTAGAAAGAGCCGGGGAGCAGAGGAGCACTGATAAAAGAGACACAGGCTCGTTTAGCACAGCTGATAGCTATGTGTTGTTCTGCATGTGTATGTGTGAGTGTTTGTCTGTGTGAGTCTGTGTGTGTGTGTGTGTGTGTGTGTGCTTATTTGTTTAGAAAGATTGATTCCCTGCTGATGCTGCGAGCAGCAACACGATTACCTTGGCTCATAGCGAAGTGTTGTGTGCATGTGCGTGTGTGAGTGTGTGTTTAAGTGTCTGCGTCGGGGGATTGGCAGAGCCCTTGCAGACTTAGGGCCAGTTGCAGAAAGCAGTAGACAGGCATAATCCTTCATAGCCGTCCTAAACACTTAAATACACAGTGTAGCAACTCCCCTAAATCTGACAAGGCAGAGGCAGACACATGCACATCCACAAATGCGCACACACACACACACACAAACGCACACACATCTTGGCCTCACACCAAGAGGGAAAAAACCCTGCAGGCTCCCCTGACATGCAACCCTTCACATTTCCCCGCAGTGACAGCCCTCGCCCCCACCCCCCCCACCCCCCACCCCCCTCCTCCTCCCCATCTCCCCCAGTGGGGGAAGCTTTGATGGCGGCACTGAAAGGGTCTACTTACATCCCAAATCTCCAGGCTACGTGATCGTCTGTGATCCAGCTGGAGGAAGAGAGAGAGAGAGAGAGAAAGAGAGAGAGAGAGAGAGAGAGAGAGCGATGGGGGGGTTACAAAGGAAAGGGAGAGCGTGAGCGGAATAGAGACTTGTGTGACTGCGGAGCGGGAAAGCTGTGCAGCTGTAGCTATTAATAAGCCGAGAGTGGAAAGAGAGAGCCGAGCCCGGAGATTAAGGCTCTGTCCCAATTCTCATTCCACCGCCTCCTCTCCTCGGCCTCTTCCCCCTTTCCTCAACCCCTTAACTACCCTCCAAACAAATAATGCTTTCCCTATTCACCACCAAGAGCTAGAGTCTGAGTGGGCGTTTTACTGTTCAAAGATGTTCTGATAATTGCCAATTTTTATCACATAAAATCTTATGAGGGAAGGACTCTGTCTGGAGCTGGAATGAGGCCAGAGCTGTGGCCCTCCTTGAAAGGAAAGACATTTAACAGAAAATGCGCTGTCGCTGGCTGACAAAACAAAGAAGCGACGATGTAGCCGGATGTTTGGCTGTACTCACCACCAGGCTCCTGCGGGGCCGTAGTATCCCTTGAGCAGAGGCAACGAGGACATGACCAGAGGAACCCCCCACGCCATCACATGGTACAACCTGATAAAAAGGGAGACGTTTATTTCATTATGAGCAGCAAGACTGGGGAGCTTTGCCCCAGAGAAAAAAAAAACAACCCAATAACGAAATTAATCCTTTTCCTCTTCAGTTCATCCTTTTGTTGGCATTCACATCTGGGTCATTTTTCAGGTGCAGACAAATGCCTATACAGCCAGACTGCCAATACTCAAGGTAATAGAAACCATAATTACCCCCACTGTTGTGGAAAATATGATTTGCAGAAGAGTGGTCTGCATCAAAACCACAAACAGGATGTGGATTCTCACTCAGCGGGTTCTAGCAACAAATACATTTCAGGACTAAACTGGGTAAATTGTGAGGGAAAAATCTATGTTTATGAGCTTTATTGTATAAAACAGGCAACTTTTATAGTTTATGAAAGTTTAAGGGGTAATATTGCCTTTCACTGAAAAAGGAAAAGATCGTTGACAGCCGTCTAAAAAAAAAAAAAATCTCAATCACTAAACATGGCCGTGAGTGTGTGTTAGACAGATGAGGTGTGTGCGTTCCAGTGTCTTTGGGTGTGGGCGTCGATACTTTATAGAGCGAACAGTGTCGCCCGGTCAATAGAGTGGAAGTCCTGCCCTGACTTCTTCCAAGTGCGGTCAATCGAGCAGAGGCGACACGGCTGACACACACTCTATCGTTTTCTAGTCCCGCGCCACACACACACACACACACACACACACACACACACACACACACACACACATCACACACACTCTCATTCTATTTCACCGGGGCACACTGTATTCCTCGCCTCTGCCCCTGTCTGATGGACAGCAGTGTGAGTGTGTGGGAGGCGGTGGAGAAAGAGAGAGATGGCTGGTGGTTTAAATAGAACAGAGTGGTGGGTGGGAGAGAGACATAGGATATGTATAGATTCAGAGAGCAAAAGAGAGAGTGTGTGTTTAGATCGAACACAAGAGGGAGCGTGAGGGAAAAAGGGAAAACAAGGGACAAAAGGGAGAAGAAGGAAATGGTGGAAGCACAAAAAAAAAAGAGAAAAAAATCAAGCAACTGAGCGATTAAAGGAGAAGAGAAAGCAAGGGAGGGAGGGGGAGAGAGAGAGAGAGAGAGAATAAGAGAAAGAGAGAGAGTGTATGTCAGTGGGAGGAGAGATACAAATGGTGAAATCAGTGCTGCCATTCCCTGGCGTGACGATTGGTGGAGGGGGGCTTGTCAGGAAATCAATGTCGAGAGCTCGCAGACCCACAGACACGCAGCAGCGGCAGCGCACACACCACACTCTCGCAGCGCTTTGAGAGGGAGATGACGAGGTCCAGAGCAGAGCGCAACATGGGCTTAATGAGGCACAGCAGGACCGCAACACGCTCTGCATTTCACACACCTGCACGCACACCCACACGTGTCGACACGCACATGCGAGCTCATATAGAAATCTCTCTCGAGGCTCGATCTCATTTCTCGCTGCCTTACACCACTTCTTTTTTCCCCCTCTGTCTTCAGCTTCACCGATATCTCTCTGCCCTCAGCGCACAACGGATTCAGTAAGCCTGGATCTATCCCTCAAACACACATAAACACGCATGCGCGCGCACACACACACACACACACACACACACACATACACAGACAGACAGACACACTCCCTATCCTCTCTTGCATCCACTTCAATCAGTCTTAGATCATCCAGCCTCCGTTCTCCATCGCCTCTGGCGATTTGTTCATTCATAAACCATCACAGTGCCATTGCGTGTGTGTGTGTGAGAGAGAGAGAGAGAGAGAGAGGAAAAGAGAAAGAGAGAGAGAGAGAGAGAGAGAGAGAGAGAGAGAGAGAGAGAGAGAGAGAGAGAGAGAGAGAGAGAGAGAGAGAGAGAGAGAGAGAGAGAGAGAGGGTTGGACGTTGGGTTTGAGAGCTGAGGGGTAATTGTGCATGCATGCAAAGCCACATACCTGCCCACCTAAATACATACAGCTTATCTATGTACTGTCAAGCCTCCTGACGCTCTGGCTTCACTTCACTCTAACCTATTAAGCCTGGCTGGGTTTTTTTCCCTTCACATCATGTGTGACCGGCCACATGCAAAAAAACACAGACATGTCCCTCTCTCATGTTGGTCCCCGTGGACCCATGAGTGGTGTGCAGCTGATAAGGCTCTGAAGCGTAATTTTGGCCCCCAAGCAGGCCCTTTCCCTGTGCCCATAAAGCTGTCTTCCTCTGAGTTATACCGCCATTATATCATCTGGCTTATTGCTAATCAATGCAGGGAAACTCCCATGGGGGGGCAGCAGGGGAGGGGGGGGCCCCTCTCTTTACCAGCCCAACCCCTCACACACAGAAGGGTAGGAGGGGTGTGCACACCTACAGCATACAACCATGAATAACTGACTTGACTTTGCAAACAGAGTTGCCGCTAACTTGTTAAAGCTGCTTCTTTCTTTTCCCGCCCACAGTGTGCATACTTGGTTTTTCTGAGTGTGTTTGTGTCACAAAGCTCTACGTTAGGCACGGAAAATGAGAAATCTCACACACACACATACACACACACATACAGGCAAATTCACACTCGCACTGTGGAGAGTGCTCATGGGAGTTTGAGCGACAGAAACATAGAGCCACAAAGCGTGAAGATGGGTGCGCATGCACGCGCACGCACAAACACACACTTAACGGCTGACACTCACTCCCTTTTCAATTAGAGCGTCGGCTGGCTGGAACAGAAAAGGAGGAAAAGGAGGAGGAGGAGGAGTGGGCTGTCAATGCTCAGCGGAGGGACACATGCACTAGCAGACCGAACACACACACATAAACGAACACTCGTAGGGAAGCAGCCGCAAAAAAAATAAGACAAACACACCTGAAAGGAAGACACAGAGGCCAATATATAGACAAAGAATGACCTGTTTGTGCACATGAGGGACGAACAGCCTCCTACTCACATTTCATATCTTTTTGTGCTTATTTCTCTGACCAGGTTGAGGTACAGGTTCAGTGTGATGAGGCAAACCCAGGCCAAGGCACTCCAGTCTGCGGAGACACACAGAAAAACAACAAGGTCAAATTACAGCGCAGCTCCCTGGCACACAACATGCACCTGCTACTGTGTGTTCAAACCATGTGTGTGTGTGTGTGTGTGTGCATGTATTTCACTTTTTGATAAATGAATGCCCATTCTGCAGTAATATGAGGGAAACCTGTGGCTTAGGGTGATGGATGAGAAGGGGGAGCTCAGAGAGAGATAATGATGAACTGTGGAAAAGCAGAAGGGAGATAAAGTAGGAGTGGGAGGCGAGAGAAGAGGAGGAAGCGAGCGGGGTACATGGGTGGGGGTAGGCTTGAACGGGGTGGATCAGAGCGAGTGTAAAGACACTGAAAATACAAAAAAAAAAAAAAAAGGAATGAAGAAAGGGAAAAGGAAGGCGCAGTCAGTAGAGGGGAAAAAATGAATGTATTTTACAGAGACAAGGAAGAGAGTTTAGAAAGCTCACTTTCCTTTTTCTGGCCTCGATTTCAGCCCTCTTCCTTTGTGTGTGTGTGTGTGTGTGTTTCTGTTGACAGGACAGGCAGGGCCGGTCGTCACAATGATGGATTCCCTGAGCCACATACTCAGCTTACTCAGTTTCACAAAACAAAACCCCATACACATGCATGCACACACACACACACACACAAATATACAGACACAATTCTTACACTCAGGGAACCATTGGGAATAGTGTGCAGTGACTAAGAAAGAAGGAGGCTGGCTGTCTATGTCATTATCACAATAAATCACTGTCATTGGGATTGCCAATGCACCTTACCAGACAGCAGCCGAAGCTTTGCTTTAACTTGTCAACACCCGTCTCAGCTTCACCACCTGTCCTCGTGCTGCCCCTTCCTACCATCTTCCTCCATTTCAAACACATTTCATTAAATTTTATTGGTCGGAGTTAAAAGCAGAGCTGCGCTATGCGGCTCCCACTAGGCTCGGCGCTCCGCAACAGAACAAAGTGCCTGTTCAGCCGGTGTTTATGTACAGCAGTTTGCCCTCAGCGTGAGGATCCTCATGATAAACCGAGGTGACACACACCAAACCCTGCAGTACTAACTCACTGCCCATTATCCTGTATCCTCCTGAGTGTGTGTGTGTGTGGTGAAGTGTTGTATTAGCGTCAAGCCCCAACTAAGAATCCTAATGCTAATCAAGGCTAAAGGTAATTGCAACAAATGTCGTCAATGCAAATAAAACCGAGAGTGTAAAAACAAGAGAGGAAAAAAAAATCCTCTCACTCTCCTTAAATGAGAAACTATAAATGTCACCGTTTAAACCCAAATGAAATTCTGTATTGTGATTGGAGGAAAAGCATCTCCTCATACAGGAGGTGGATATTCAACATTTAAAGGGTGATGAAACAGCGAGGTGTCGCCTTTGGAGGTGGCAAACTGAACGGCTGTGATTGGCCAATAACTTCACAGCATAGTGTTGGACTCTCAAGTGTTACACCATCATCATGGGTGTGGCGCTCTTAGTATGGGTGTGTGAATACTGTTCAATGATCTGCAGGTTTAACTAATGCATTACTGGTCTTGACAACTAGTGTATATCCTAATGACGCCCTTTTATTTTGACAACGTCTGAAGAGAATGTACAGACTGAGTCAGCAAAATAAATGCAAGGAGTATAGGCCTCTAAAAATTGTAGCGATACCATATGAGAGAATAAACATATAAAAATAGATATAGATAGATATACTAGACAGTAAGTTATGGTTAGAAAAATAGGATTAAGTTTTGAAAGCTGTTAAGAACACTGTGCAGTTGTTGGGTTTTTTTGTATATCGTATAAGCATCTGCCAGGTTTTGGTCGGCTTTTTGACCAATAACAGTGACTTAACAATTACTCATGTAAAAATAGCAGTTTGTCGCTTTTAAAAGCTCACTGCATCTCCTTTAGAAACAGCTCTGCACATTGCATTTCCAACTGCTATAAGCTGTAGCAATCAGTGTCAAGGCACATTTTGTTCTCCAGGCAAAAAATGACATGATAAAGTATTTTCTGTGGTGATATATGAGTCCTTCAGCAGATGTCTTTGCTGGATCTCTGCTTTCTTTGCTGACTCACTCGTCCCCATTGTTAAAAGTGTGCCAGTGAGCAATTAACTGAGTTTTTTTGTCTTACCAAAGTACGTTAGCCACCAGGCCTGGAAGTCACAAAGAGATCCCTCTGGATGGGACTCGCCCTGGTAGAGGGAAGGAAGAACAGCACGGGGAAACATTTTCACACCAACAAAACCCAAAGAAGCAATTATGTGTGTGTTTAGTGAAACAGACAAGAGTAACTCACCATGACATATGCTACGCTGTCGAAGAAGGCAGCTACAGTCAGGCTGAGAATCATCTTCTGTACGGAGA
The DNA here is from genome assembly GCF_963924715.1 of Thunnus thynnus. NCBI lineage: Eukaryota > Metazoa > Chordata > Actinopteri > Scombriformes > Scombridae > Thunnus > Thunnus thynnus. The sequence goes on from NC_089527.1 coordinate 23,967,302, forward strand.
AAATGAGACAAAGACATGAAGAGAGATTCTATAGCAAAACACCCCCAGTAAATATACCAGTGCATAGATCAAATGATCACTGATGTGGCTGACAGGTTGGCATACGACTTCCCAGGCGACGACTGCATGAGAATATCACAGAGGATTCCCTCTATATGAGACTGAACTCATTATGTTTTTTGATGAAATGAATCAATAGTCTGTGCACTACAGAATTTTTGTGTCCAAAAATGACTCTGCCAAGACTGCAGGAAGAGGAGAAAGGGAGGAGGTGGAGACAGAAAAAGAGCGCAGGAGGGCCAGAGAGCACTAAAGACTATTGACTGACGGATAACCTTTGCAAGGGGATGGAGGTGAGGAGATGGTTTATGTGGTGTGAGAGGAGGAGGAGAGGAGGAGGGGGAGGAAGAGGAGGAGGAGGAGGAGGAGGAGGAGGAGGAGGAGGTGAGGCCACTCTCTGCGACCTGGTCCAGTGGTAATAGGATCCATGAGAGCCCCACGTTAAGCTGTCATTTACTTCAGATTAGGAGGATAACTTGGTGCGCTGCTCAACCTGACAGACCTGCTGGACCGGCTTCAAAAACAAAAACTGGCTCTCAAGCAGCACACTCAAACAAACGCTGAAAAATAAAACCCTAATTAGGTCAACGCGGAAAAAAAAAAAGTGGAGAGAAAAATGTAATCAATATTATTTAGCGTATATCCAGACCTTAAGTATAGCGCAAACCTCTTCATTTTGAGAGGGAGAAAAAGCACAAGACGGCAGTCATTATCACAGAATAACCATGAGTCAATTAACTCCGCAATTGATTAATCTGTGCGTTTTAACTGGGTTCAATTATGCCAAGATTTGCCATGGCTAATTGAACATATTTCCTGTGGCAACGAAGCAAACAGAAATGCAAAAAAAAAGAAAAGGAGTCACAACATACTGTGCATTGTAGCGTAAATTTACCTGAGCCAAAGAGTGATACCTGCGAAGCAGCCAGATCACAAACAGCATGAAAATGCTGTAGAGAGAGAAAAAAAAAACAGTGAGATGTTGCATGTTAATTGTTGCAGGGGAAACAATTTGAGCTCTGATGTACTGTCTCTGGTGCACATAAATGCATCATAACAACTCAAACACTTATCTACATCATCTCTCTGATAATCTGAACTCCACCTGCTGATATTCTTTTGCTTGTAGCAAGACCACTGACCATTAAACACATGTTTAAACAGAAACCAATAAAGCCTTCATCTTTGTCAGAAAACCTGCCAGAGACCTGCTCAGCAACACTGGGGCAAAATGTTGAGGCAATGGCTACTAGATGTTCCAAAAATACAACTGACTATTGAAACAATGGCTCCAGCGGCTTGTAGTTAACAAAGCAAACAGATGTTTTCCAGAAGAAACTGGGGTCCCAACATACAAATTTTATGTTAAGTCATTTATTATCTGTGGCTGTGGACTTGCGATTGAGACATTTTGAGATAAATCATTTAGTTTCATTAGACAACAAACTCAACAACAGCTGGATTTTATATTATAAGTTTCATAACAATAGTATTTATTACAGGGTTACTGCAATGTGTTGCATTAGATTGTACAGGTTAATGTTATAGTTAACCTCCATCATAGATCTATTACACTTTCACTTGTGAAAAAAAACGTCAAAGACCTGTTAACAGATGTTTTATGCGACTGTTGATGTCACATTTTAGTAATGGTTATACTCAGTTATCATATCTCATTAAAGATAGAGCTTAGCCGAGAATCTAATGTGTCAATCTCAGTGTATCACTAAATCATATTTAAGAATAGTCTGGTGTAAAATAAAAGTCAGGGATTCAAGACAAATAATCAGATGAGAAAGAGATCATTTGAAGAAATATTCACCATCCTACTAGGGAGAAGGTCCCCGTGGCTCGCTTTACTGTTAATATCACCACCTGTAAATCAGAAACAATTAATTACTGTGAGGCTAATATCTGTAAATAATAAAAAAAAAAACAATGTATTAAAGTATTTGTTGACTTAGAAATACTCTGTGTAGTGTTTTTGTTTTGAGTAAGGCACTGTGCAAATTGGTTGAAATGTGCATCACAAATAGTGCATTGTCATCATTATAATCATAACCTTAGAAATTACTGGGTTGAGAAGACTGTTATTTGTTCAAGTGTCTCTTTTGCGTGTTTACGTACGTGAGTGCAAGCATGTGTGCGACGACGAGGAAATACAATAAAATGGGATTTTGCAATCGCTTCAAGCAACCAGAGCATCAGATATAAAAATGTTTACAACATAGCAACAAGCACCTAAGACACGTACGGTGTATCAATGTCACCTCTACACACATTTGACCTATTTAACATGTTATAAAACACAGAGGGTGTTAGATGACAGCTGAGTGAAATAAATCACAGATAAGCAGATGGGTTAGTGATAGTGCCAGATATTCAACATACTTTGTGCAAAGCCACGAACCGAAAGTGAGCTGAGAGCTACTCCGAGAGAAACAAGACAGTAAAGAGAAGAACCAAGGAATGAAGAGAATGAAAGATGTGTGAGTCAGTCCTGTGAGCTTCTGGAGGAACTAGGGGCCTGCAGTAGTTTTACATTCAAAATAGAGTAAGGCACGTCTGCACAATCAGTTGTGCGACATTGCTCCTGTGATTTTTCACACACACTGACACACAGCGACAAAGCCCTACCTTCGATGAGTCTGATAACCTCTGCAAAAACACTGCTACGTCATGTGTTGCCCTATATAGAAAACATCTACTGCCAAAAAAGCCAGGAAAGCTTCTAATTAAATGTATCGAGAGTGGATGTCAAATTGTATATAGTAAATAGTTGTTGTTGGTTTTTTTTTTAGCAGCATTAGTTTTTATCTGCTCAGAAAACACTTGACTCACTAACAGGGACACTGAAGATGTGTTTTCTCTGAGGTCTTTGACTGGTTTGTTACTGTTTTAATTAAATTTGAATGATGGCACCCTGCAAGGAACCGTGGGAGTGTTAAAAAGGGTTCAGACTCTTTGCATTTTTCTACAAAATGTTCCACAAATAGGGCAGGAGCGAGCTTTCTTTTTTGAGAAGTTTATTATGTTATTTTTGGGATCGTTTTTTCTTTTCATGATATATAAGGCAGACAAATATTTATATGTTGGTTAACATGGGTAATGTTTGTATTCCCAACTCTACCAAATACAAGAAAAATTGACAAAATACTAAATAAGATCTGACTGTAGACTTTGAATGACCAACTAACAATTATTTATTATTATATAATTATATTCTCAAGTAATCTATAAAATGTCAGAAAATAGTCACAAAAAAAAATCCTCATCACAATTTCCAAAAGCTCAGTGTGATGTCATCAAATTGCTTGTTTTCTACCTAATTGTCCAAAACCCAAAGATATTCACTTTATTATCACATAAGACCAAGAAAAGCAGCAAATCCTCACAATTGACTAGCTAAAAGTAGGAAATATTAGCTAATTTTGCTTGAAAAATGACTAAAACCATTGATTGATTATCCAAATAGTAAGCCTACTACTCGACTAATCATGTCATCTGATCTTGAACACTTCGGTCCAGATTTCGGAACATGATATACTCTAATGGGAGCAAAAAAACAACTGAATCATTATTTAAATCTGAGAAAAGTGTTGCTCAACTGACAAAGACACAAAGATGTAGCAGGCATGTCAGCAGCACTCAGGACTCAGATGCATTACCTTCTGTGTTTATTAACAAACAGAGACTGAAATACTGATTAAAAGAATGCATGAATATTTTGAATCGTGAACAGGATAGGAGGTTGGAAAAAAATGGATGAATGCAAGAATATTTTGTCTTTAATTTTTACTTGGAGTGCGATAACAAACTCATACTCGGATAGTTGTCTTGGTCAACGTGGCCCATCTGTATCTAGGTTAGTCAGACAGCATACGGGACGGCGTGATTGATGCTGGCAATTATGAGCAATTGCTTGTCAGTGAAGGAGAGAATTGGGCTCTAAGCGAGACGACATTGCTGCAGCATTCTTCCTCTGATATAGTTAGGCCAAGAGAGAAGATGATAACCTGGAGTTTAATGCTGCTGGCACGCAGAGCAACAACTTCTCACATTAACATGTTCACCAGAGACAGCACCGGTTCTCCAACTAATCTGATCCAAACATACGTACGTCAGCTTTGATACGACAACAAGCTACAATTGATCCAAGTAGGTTATTTCTTAACTAGGTTATTCTGAAGATAAGGAAACTATTGAAAGGTTTATCATAATCTCTTCCTCGAATCCTCAGGGTGTGGACTCAATACCACCAACACCTGTACAAATAAATGCAATTTAATTTGAAGTTATGTTTGTGAAGGTTATGAGGTTAAATTTTTGTGCTTGATACTTTGCCAGAGAGGTGTGGGTGAAACTAAGCGGTAGCTTTCAGTCCATACGTAGCTGCTGTTGCTTTAGTAGATTGCACTATACTGCAAAGTGCTCTTTTTGGAGTGAAGAAATAACAGGAAAAATGCATTAGAGTATAATGCCATCAATTACATTATATTCATTTGGCAAATGCTTTTGTCCAAAGTGACTTGTAATAAGTGCTTTTAATCATCAAAGCACATCCTTTCCAAACAAACAAGCTACAACCTTGTTCAATGCTACATTAAAGTGTTTGGAGATTTTCTTTTCTTTAGGAAATGAGAAGCACTAGTATGGGTTGTTGATATGTAGTATGAAAAGGTGGGTTTTTATGTAGCAGCATTCCAGATTAGCTGCAGAGGTCTGGTGGCAGAAGCGAGGGCTCCTGCAGAGAGAAGGTTGCAGCAGTCCAGGTAGGAGGTGACACGCACCTGGATGAGAGCCTGAGCCAAATCCTCTAGATCTTATACGGGAGGAATCGGGAGGAATAGTCCTGCTTAAACCACAGCATCAAAAAATACCATTTAGTGAAACCATCACCTCTCTGACATAGTCTCAAAAATATGTGAACACCATAAGATTCACTGAATAGGATTGACTCAGTGATGCACAGTGGTAGAAAAAGTATTCAGATCCTTTGATATGGAAAAATAGCAACACTAGTGCTCCAAAATACTCCATCACAAGTCCTGATTTTATGATTTTACTTAAATAAAAGTATTAATACTCATTATACAGAATTGGCCCTGTCAGTGTTATATTATTTGATCATTATTATTGATCCATTCACATGTAAGCAGTACTTAAATGTTGTATTTGGTCAAGATGGGCTCATTTGAACTGCTTTATATACTGCTGGGTAATTTATTCCATAATAATGCACTGTATTTTATAAGATGATCATGGGTTTTGAACCTAAAATCTTAATCTGCAAGTAACTATAATTGTTAAATATATGTAGTGGAGGAAGAAATACAATATTTCCCAAAAGATGTAGTGGAGAATAAAAATGAAATACTCTAGTCAAATACAGGTATCACGAAATTGTACTAAAAGGACACATTCACAATTTTTCAAGTGTGTCTTAAAACAACAGTCAGGTGCCCAAATCAAAACACTGAAATAGGTTTTCTCGCTGTAATCATTCCCCCTGTTCATACTGGCTGTTAAAAGACCCCCTTCAAATGCACTTTCAATGTAAGTGATGGGGGACAAAATGCACAGTGTGGCCACGCAGTCATTTTATGTAAAAATGCATTTAAAATTTTATCTGTAGCTCATAAGAGGCTTCAGCAGTCTAAATTAGTCATATCAAGTGGATATCTGCCACATTTACAGTCTTTTTAGCATCAAATTCCCTCTGTGTTTCCTCAGACAGTGTTTCCCTGTTGAGCTGCGGTGGAAGAATAGTAACAAAAAGAGGAACTTTGGCACTAAAAAGACTGTAACGTTGAAAGATGTCTACTTGATTTGACTAATTTGGACGGTTGAAGCTTCATATTAGCTTCAGATAAACTTTTAAATACATTTTTGCACAGAAAGAGGCTTGTGGATTCTGTCCCCCATCACTTACATTGTAAGTGCATTATGAAGGGATCTTCTAAAAGCCGGTATGAACAGGAGGAATGATTATGGCAAGAAAAACTGTTACTAGTTACTTTGTACTACTACTATAATATATTGTTCAGTTCCTTCAGTTGTTGTTTTCTCCACTGTTTTCATGTCTTCATAGTATGTTTCACATTCCAGTTTACACATGAATTGGCCAAACTGGTTTACTTATCATGTCGAGATAAGGAACTCTACATCTTTGCTTATCTTTATTCATAGTGGCCAAAATAAACAGGCTGTTTCCACATGCAGGACTGGGTGAGGCTCAAACCTAACATAATGCTGGTTAACATTACTGAACTTGTTATATTAAGTGTGAATAAACAATAGTGACCTCAGACAATAAGCTAGTAGTGCTCACAGCAGTTAGTTTTCCTTGAAGCTAATTTTGTTAGCATCTAGTTAATTGGCCTGTTGAACTCATATTCAACAGGCCAATCAAAGCAGCTAGCTTATTAGGCGATTAACAGCTCAGCTGTACCCTCATATAGCGCCAAGAACCGTGCAGGCCGACTCCATTCACCAACTAATCACCCGATCAATCGAGACATAATCAGTTCGAGGGAGTTAAATTATTATCGATGTCAGAAAAAAGCCACCAAAGTAAGCTAATAGTGTAAGCGTTATGTAGCTAACTAGCTAATTAGCTAAAACTGAATTTACAGTGACGTTGGCTACTTACGCATCGATAGTCTTCTGAATGTGTATTAAAAAATACGCAGCGTGTATCGTTACTGGCTGACTTTGGGTTTTCACTGTCCATTTTGAGTCACGATGATTTTGAAACAATTTGGCTTCGATTTGTTTTTGTTTTGCTGTAAGTTAGCTTTCCTTGTACTTCCTGTTTCTACTGTGCGCCGCAAGGGACAAAAAGTACCACTATCGCTTGTGTATTGTGTAGTAAAATAACCGCTCCTTCGTAATTCATGTGGACTAGTATACTAGTTAATGGACTAGTATACTAGTTAGTACAGGGATATATATGTTCCATCTATCAGTCAGTGGTGGAATATAACTAAATACATTTACTAAAGTACTTGGCTTAAGAGCTCAGTACTTTGGCAGTTTTGTGATACTTGTACTGTTTACTTGTTCTGCTGCTTCATTCTACTCCACTACATTTTCTGACAACTATAGCTACTTGCTACTTTACAGATTAAGGTTCACATAAAAAACAAATGATGAACTAAATGTTATGCATTGTTACAGACTGAACTGGCCAACAGTACATAAACTAGTTAAATCAGCTTCACTTCCACCAGCTATAACATTAAAATTCTTCTCACACTGAGATTCTTTTTACATGCATCACGCATACTAAAAAATTCAAATATTTATATCATACATAACTCAGAGGCCATTCTGTTGCATGTCGTACTCTTACAGTATTCTCATAAAACTCACCTACTTTTCCTTTAGTAAAATTTTGCATGCAGGACTCTTACTTTTTATGGAGTATATTTATACTGTTATAGCTACTTTTTCTAAAGTAAATGATCTGAAAACTTCCACCACTGATATCAATTGACTTTCCTGTGATACACTGTTCAAAAGCTGCAAAATCCCAGGTTTTACAACTTAATAAATACCTTGTTATCTAAATCTATACGGAGGTTCTACATCAACCTTTGCCACAGTGCTTAGAGCTACATATGTAGTCGACACTACACATGTAGCATGGTAAAAGCATTGACGTTTAGTAATAGCCTCTGACATATACCTTAAGGTTGATGATAAGGTTATCTCAGCGGATGTTTTTATCTACACTCAAATGCAGAAAGGCATGTTACCTTTGTCCTAATTATGGACAGTAGTGGCAGCATTTCCTGTAAACACTCTGAATCAGAGAAAAGAAAAAAGTGTCAAGGTGCATTAAAGACATTTGAGGAGTATTGCTTCCTTTGTTAGTCTATTTCTTCTGCAGCAGACTTTATTAAACTAAGCTTCAAAGCTTCAAAAAGCTGTCAGCTGTCAAACAGACACCGGAAAATACTGAAATAAATAAAATTATTGAACTTTTTAAAAGTTATTGGTCATTTAAAATACTGACTGAAAAATGCTCGTATTGTTCACAGAATGGATTTTAGATTTTTGACTTGTAGAAATGAAAGAAATTCAACAAAATATAATACAGTTCTAGTATTGGTTATTTAGAGTACAGGCCAACTATTATATCAAGATGTGGCCTAACGTAATATAGTGTTATGTGTCCACTATGGCTCATCTTTTTCATTGACTTTCTAAATGTTATGTTTTTAAACATTTATGCATGCATGTGTATATGTGTGTGTGTGTGTGTGTGTGTGTGTGTGTGTGTGTATGAGAGAGAGAGAGACAGAGAGAGAGAGAGAGAGAGAGCGACACTGAAACTCCAGCTGCACCCATCTCCCTTTTTGGCCTTTGAAGCTGTCACTGTCAGTTATTCAAACAACAATGAGGGATATCTGGTCTTTTTTTCCCACTTGGCAAGATATTACATAAAATAACACATGCATGCGTGTGTGCGTAAAAACAGAAGTAGTCTCCCTTTTGTCTCTTTTCAAAATATGTTTAAATGTTAAAATGACAGTAATAACAAAAAGCAAAGTGAACTGATTCTAGTGCATACCTATAATTAATATGTATATCCCCAGACGTCAGCATATATGATATATTTACTGATTGAAACTAAACAGTACATTATTTTTTTCCTGCATATAGTAATATGACTCATGTCATATTATTGAACAAAGTATCTCTTTTCCTCAGGCTCTTTGCTTTCAGAGTTGAAGTTGTTCAAGGTGTTGTCACTTTAGTGACGAGCAACATTCCCCAACCTGCTCGTAATTTTAATTCCACCTCTTCCTTTTAACACATTTAACATTGCTGATGGCTGAGGGCAACTTATGATTAATGATGGTGGTTCTAAAGCCATAAACCATCTTTTTTTTCTTTTTATCATGAGACGTATTACCAAACAAGGAGTAAGTCCAAAGATAAATTACCAAAAAAATTCTGGAGCAATTTGTCTCAATGCTTGCAGTAAACACCACTTTAAATAAAATAAATCCAAATCAAGAGGAGAGCAACAGTTCTGACTGACTCCTAACAGTGTTTACACGCTGTCTCTGAAATACTGGCTTTCCCATTACAAAAAATAATGAAAACACCTGTTTTCAGAGCTAAAGCTAAAGACACACCCCTAAATAGATGTCAAAAAACATGTTTTTGTCTTGATGCTTTTAGTTTTTGTCTGACATCTTATCCATGTATACTGTACAACCCTCCAAACCTCTGAATTGCTGCCCTCATCTCAGATTTTTCCAGCAATTTTAAGTAAAATGAAAGACTGATTACCAGACTTCCCTGATCCTGAAGTCACAATACTTATTTTTAACTGTATTTTTATAGTTAAAATGTTAAAACTTGAACATGAACAAAAAAAGATACTCAGAAGATGTTAAGATGCATAAAACATGTTTTTTGACCAGCATCACTACTTAATTCATATTTGAATGTAAAAATTGTCTACAAGTATCTGTTTTTGGTCAGAGGTGACAGATCCCTTGTATATCAGGTATTCCAAGAAATCTATCACTTAAACACATATTTTGATCTTCAGTTTTGTCTTAATTCAGTTTTATACTGTTTTGGTCTATGAGACAATGTTTAAATCTTAAATTTTCTGCATTTATGAGCACAAACACACACAACAAATGGAGTAAGTTCATATAAAAGTTTATTTTTAAAAACAAATATCAGTACAAAAATGGTGCAGAAGCTGCGTACAAAAGCATTTGCTTGTTTTGACAGATGGACATCTCCAATAATGCCTTTTACAATAGCAAATAAATGACAATGACAACAATGCATCTCGTGGAAAACCTCTCATTATTCTTTATGCAGAAGAATTATCAGTTGATTCCAGTTCATTGACCATGTAGGACATTAGGAGATCACTGGCAGCTATGAGTAAGCATCTGCCTCCTTCCTTTAAGCACAATTTAAAGACACAGACACAACAGACTAGGAGTAGCGTGGTCATACACAGACAGATCCTTATGAACACACTGACATCATCAGCTTCACATAGAGAAAGCGAAATCTTTTGTCAGTATTCCCCATCAGAGGGACGGTTCAAACGACGGATCGTGTAGTTCATACAGTCCACTTCTTCTCCAACTTTTGAAATAACATTAGGCTCTCAAACAAACAGTGTGAGGTAATAAATTATACATTAAATAAATGCTTAAATATGTTTCACCTGTGTGTCACTGAATGCATGATGTGTACAACACTTTGGAGTGCAAAACATAGAAGTTTGGTGTTAAATACACGAATGCTTTCTTCAGGATCAACAGATATACAGTTAATACCACAGAGTAGACCGACACCATGTAGGCCTATAGACAGAAATAAAGCTGCCCCTTTCTCTACCATCCATATATGTTCGTCAGTAAATTTCATCAGTAGTAACAGCAGCAGCAGCAATAGAGGATACTCAAAGTTCAGTTCAGCCAGCCAAATAATTTGCTTCCAGTTTCTGTGTTCTCCAGGCTTACTGGCCCCATCCTCCGATACCAATCTCCTGCTTGTAGCGCTTGGTAAGAGAGTTGGCCTGCACTGTGAGCTTGCCCAGCACCCCTTGAAGCCCGGTCAGGTGAAACTGGAACTGCTTCTCCAAATCCTCGTCCTCCTCGTCTTCCTCCTCGGATGATGATGATGCGGAGGAGGAGATGGATGCGGACGAGTTCACCCGGGTGATCTTCATGCTTTCCTTGCGCCTCTCGTCGGCTGCTGCGCACCTGACCCCCCACTCGATGTCGGTGCGGATGGACTTGAGCAGCTGGTAGTAGCTGTACATGTCCCCCTCGTCCTCGTCTGATTTCAGGGAGCTCATCTCTCTGTCCTCATCCAGCGGGACGTCCCGCAGCAAACTGGGCACCATGATGGTCTGGTCCATGTTGTTGACCGCGCCGATGAATCGGTTCATGGCGTTGAAGAGGGAGTTCTTCTGTTTGGGTGTTTCTGACTGCTGCATCATCATTTTTGGCGTCTCTTTTCCGTCCAGAAACAGTGGTGAAAGCGAAGGTCCGAAGTTTTTTCTCTAAAATGCACCGGACAGTTTTTCTCCTCTGTGAGTGCCCTGGTTTAATTCTGGGCTGATCGGCTTAAGAGAAGCGGCTGTTTGTCTGTGATGCTGCGGCGGGGATTGGCTGTCTCGTAAATCAGGCGAGCTGTGCTGGTAGTTGGGCACGGTTCTTGTGTTTTTCCCCCTTGCTGAGTGTTTGTGCCCTTCTCGTTCTTTCTGCTTTGAAGGAAGACGGGTGTGCCTTTTATGTATGCAGGTGGTTTCGTGCTGAAAGGCGTTTCCACAACCTGTTTGTCAAGTTCTCCCACTGCAGTTGTAACCGGATCCAGATGACCTGGAATAGCACACAGCAGAGCAGAAAGGTTTGGCACATTGACTTAAGGAGGGGTGGCTACACATTGACAGTTGAGTACATCCCTCTTCAGAAAATGCAGATGATCCTGCGGATTTACTGAAACAACAAATCTCAACGCTCAGCTATTACTTGCTACATTTACAGCTGAATACGCTAAACTGTTTATCGCGCGTAATTACGCACAACAGCTGTCAGTATGCCTTCACTGCTCAACACTAAAGTCTCATCCCAAACTTAACTTACCGTACAAGGTGCTGTCCTGTGAATCTACGATTTCTGTTCTAGTGAAAGAGTGGCTCACATTACATCACTGTATCCCACATTCTGTTCCGATGAGCCACGCAGCAGACATGCGGGGTGAGGTCTCACCGGGCGGACCGAGCATGAATATTCATTAACCAAGCCATCAGCCCACTGCTCGGCTTCAAGTAGAGCCAATCAGATGGCCATATACATTTCCTCAGAGGCGGGACAAGTCGATGTTGGACCAATGACAAGCGCCACTGTTGACTGCTCACATATAGAAAACAGACGCAACACGTGTTGAGCTCTGGAGCTTTCCAATAATTATCATTTAATTCATAGAACGACCTTCAGAGTATCAACAACTGTGGTGAAAGAAGTATTTAAATCATTTACTTAAGTAAGAGCAAAATACATTTATTTAAAATACTCCATTACAAGTAAGAATCCAGCATTCAATATTATCAGCAAAATATAACCTACTTAAAGTGAAGTTATCATAAGTTTTATTATAAGTTATCATAAGATAATGAAGCAGGTAGGAAAGAGGAAGTTCAGTTACACAAATGTATTCATTTTCTGGGCTTTTATGTTATTATATATATTATATAAAGTAGCATAAAATTGAAATACTCAAGTAAAGTTTACGTATCTCAAAACTGTACTTAAGTGCGGTACTTGAGTAAATGTACTTTCTGGTCACCCCTAAAAATGTGTTTTGTCTTGTTGTCTCTATCATTTTGAGTAACTGTTCTCTGCTCAGTACATATTTAGGGTTGCTATGGAAAACATCAAGGTGAGTTGAATTAGTAGTGAGATAGTGAAGTAATTGGTACCACATCAATGGGCATTCCCAACCTAACCTCTATACTTTTCCTTGTTGCAACTGCCAAATTATAGGACTGTTGGGAGTGGGAAATGAAAATGTCATAAAAGTTCAAGCTCACATAAACACTAACACTAACTCCCCTACAGAAATATAACTGGCCTAGTTATTTCCCCTCGGGGTAACTTTAGTCTAAGCCAGTTACTGTAGTGACAAGCTTTTCAGATTACATTTTAAACTAAACTGTTGCACCAGCCAGTTTCCAGTAGAGATACTGGACAGCTGAGTCCCCTTCACTCTTCTAACTATAGCTGCTGGTAAACAAGGGGGGGACTCCCACATTGGCTCTGCATCAGAAATAGCCCACCGTTAATAATACAGTACAGTACGTGCACAGGCGATCGTATTGAAATCTGAGCTTCAGTAAACACTTCTGGTCAGACTGAAAGTATAGAAACATGTTTTTCACTGTGTGGCCATCAACAAAAAATAACTCTGCCTGTCTAATGTTAAATCAAAACACATCTGCTGAAAAGAAGTTTAAAACAGATTGTATTACGAAGGGATAGGCTCAAAGGAATTATATAAAGGAGGGCGCGGAAGAGTAGGCTGGTATAGAAAGGTGGCCTGATTGATACTATGTGCCCAGGAAGAGACGCCATTTGTTCTAGATACTAGTAAATGAATTGGTGTTCCAAAATTGTTGCTCAGCAAGAATGGTGGGAATGTTAACATGAATGGTAAAACCTGCTGGAGAGTTTCTCTCTCAGTGTGGCCCAGCCTACTTCCGGCTCATCTTGGTATTTGTCACTCATATCTCATTTCGTAACTCCCTGTCCTAAAGCCAGTGATGCAAGAAGTATTCATTTACTTCAGTAAAAGTAGCAATACCACAATGTAAAAATACCCCATTTACAAATAAAAACTGGCAAAGTAACTATAGCTGTCAGATAAATGTACTGGCATAAGAAGTACCAGAGTTCCCTCTGAAATGCAGTAGAGTAGAGGTGTAAAGTAGCATCTAATCTTAAATGTACTTAGTTTCAGTGGTGGGAGAAGTACTTAGAGCCTTTGCTTATGTAAGAGTATGAATACCTCAATGTAAAAATATTCCATTGTAAGTCTTACTGTCAGCTAAATGTATTTGTAAATCAGTGTTATATTATTATAGATATCAATGGTTTATTATTACTGATGAGTTAACATGTAAGAAGCACTTTAATGTTGCAGATACTCAAGTTGGAGCTGATTTGAACTGCTTTATATACTGTTAGCTAGTCATATTTCACAATATGTTCACAGATTTTGTATATAAAATCTTATTCTGCAAAACAACTATTACTGCTTTCAAATAAATGTAGTAAAAAGTATAAAATGTTACTCTACAATGTAGCAGTATTCCTTTACTATATAAGTATAGTAAAGGAATAAATGAATTGAGTTTTTTTCCCATACCAATATCAATGGCACATCTGCCTTGGAAGCAGCTTCACAAATAACACAAATGGACTAATCTTATCCCCCTCCAAAGATTAGCTGATCCCAGATCCAGTTAGGGGAAAAAAAGCAGGTCAGCAGAGCAAAGGGTGCACTACTGCTGAAGAGAGATCAGATAGGAACATGCTCTAGCTTTGCTCTCTCAGCAGGGCTGTCAATCAAAGCCCCACCTCACCGACTTTCTCTATTCTTCCGCAAAATGCCTTTCCTCTTGTCAAGAGGACGCCCCGTGCCTGAATGCAACAATGAAACCTGGATCAGTTCGGAAGGGTTTTCTCGATTGTGTGTCATTTCAGAAAGCTGAGCATCCAGCGATTACGGCGGGTGTCATCATCATCCCACTGTCTTCAAAGAGAGAGCGAGAGGGAGAGAAGGGAGGAAGTGGGACAGGTGGTGGGGAGGAGTGGGGGCGCTGCACTATAGGAACAGGCAGCTTGAGTGGGAACTCTAGTACTTGTCATCGCAACTGCATGTTACTGAAAAGTGTGAGGCAGGGGTGTCTGAGTTCAGCAGGGAAGCTGGAGGCGAAGCAGCAACAGCAATTAGAACAACAACAGCAGCAAGAACAACAGCAATAACAGCTCACATCACAAAGAGACGAGTTGAGTGGGAAGGGCGTGCTAATATATATTACTTTATAAGGTAATAAATGAGATATCACAGTGGATTAGAAGAGAAAGGCTCTGTGTGTTTGAAAGAGGAAGAGAGACCCTGAGTGCTTCCTTTTCACACATTTTTGATAGTGAAATTTCATAACAAGATCACGTCAAAGCAGAGAAGTAATGCCTGTTATAGATTTAATAAGTGTTTTAATCTGATTGAATTAACATTTGAAAACACATTTCTTTATACTCAGTCACACAAACCATCTAATGTAATGATTTGAAGCTGGTTTGCTAACAAAATGTTCTTCTGATGAGCAGCACTCAGTGTAGGACTTTCCCTTTAAACAAACACCATAATGTGATAAGTTTAAAGATCCCCTCCAGACATGTTAAAAGGCATATAAAAAATACTTGCTTTGAATAATAATTTGTGTTTGAGATGCATTTTATACCATAAAAATGACTATCTACATAGATCTCCTCCTTCATTGAAAAATCTGAAGGAACAGGAAGCAAAACATGCAAAATAATTAGTTGTTCATCTTAAATGACTTGATATTCGCTACCATTGCCGACACTGAAGTCATGTTCTTGCGTATATATACTGTACATTAGCAAGCTGAGAGGAGTTTACATTCTACATGTGAAAACTTACCTACATTTGGTATTGAATTGTCCAAAATTCCAACATTTTCATTTTTACATATGTTTAAATTTGACTACTTTAAAGTCAGCAAAATAAAATATCAGCCTAAATGAAGGACACACAATTTTCCCTTCAGACTTTTATTCCTGGCAGTGTAGAAAATGCTTTGAAACAACATTTAGACCTTCATGTTGGGAATTACATATAATCTCATGTCACATAAATAAAACATGACAAATCTTAATACAGTAATTCAAAAAATAGAGTTCACCTACTGGACCTGGTCAGAATTTTTCTGAATGGATGACCTCAGTATTCTGGTTACTGCCCTGCCGGACACACCGTGAAGAGGGTTTAAGACATGAGACACCAGATATTTTGACATGTCATTAAGAAAAGCAGGTGTTACAAATAACATTAAGGTGACTCTGGTCTATTACAGTGTCCCAGACATGAACTCAAGCTTGAGGATCCAGCATATTTCAGCATGTCAACTTTTTCTTTTATGATGACATAAGACACAAAGAAATGGTTTTCTTGATGGGCCATTTTTTCCACAAATACATGGACATATTGTAACTATTTACTCAAGGCTTTTAATTTGAATTTTAAAAAATGTATATTGATGTTGGCTGGTTGCCACCAGTTGGGTATCCCTCTCTTAATGATTGGCATTGTGTGTGTGTGTGTGTCTGTGTGTGTGTGTGAGAGAGAGAGAGAGAGAGAGAGAGAGAGAGAGAGAGAGAGGGTGGGTGAGTAATAGCGCTTCCCCGGTGGATGGTGGATGATTCCCTCTAGCCTATAACCCATTAAGCGTATTCGGGAGGCGGAGGCGAGGAGGAGGCAGGGCGCTGAAGCCAGCGGCACGCACGCTCCATTAGCGGACCCACTGCCGCGCCGCTCTGCCGGTAATTTGCGTAACGAGATTGGAGCGAGCCCGGTTAGCGCGGTCTCCCCGAGCAACAGCCTTTCTTTCCCTTCATCCCGCCGCTTTTCCGGCCTTATTACTAATGCAGTCCGTAGCGCAGCGGGGACAGGCGGCCGGAGAAAGAGCGTGGTGCTCCATCTCTCCTCCTCTCTTTCCAAAGCTCCGTGTACGTTTTCCGCTGATACCTAAGCGCCATCATGTGGATGAGGATGGTAGCCTGATCAGTGACGTGATAAATGGTCATCAAAGTCAGTCAGTTTCAGGAAAATGTTGAATGAGGTTTTTCTCCCTTCTGTTTTGTATTATATTGAAATAAAAACTGTTGCTAAGAAATAATGGATTAAATAATATATAGGCTACGATAAGGCTGAATATACAGTCATTGTATAATGGTGAGACCCACAAAAGAAAAGACAGAAAATTTGCAGCCAGATGTTCCTGGCACATGTTGCTGCTTCCATGACAATATCAGTTTGTTTCCTCAAGTAAATATTGAACTTTGTTTTGCTCTGCAAATATGTGGAGTTCCTGGTGTTTGAGTTTTGGTAAAGAACTTCTTGTTTTGTTGTGTTTTGTGGTTTGTTTACTGACTGTCTGTTTTCTCTGGTTGCCAGGTTTGTCTGAGTCCACTCACAGTTTCTGGCTGCTCACGCTGGTAGTTGTTGTCCAGTGGTTGATTCAGGTTGATAATTTATTTGTTTCTCACTGTGTGAGGGGTTGTGCTGAGGTGTTTTTGTGGAATCAAATTATGCTCTTTTCAGAATAATTTCAATATATTAGTCTGGGTATGTAAGGGACCCCACAATTCACTAAGATATTAAAAAAAAAATCATTTTTTAAAAGTGGAATAAAAAGCCCTTCTTCCTATGTCTCTGAATTAATATATTGTAATTGCCGATAGATTTAATTTTTAGTCCTAAATATGTATAGTTAGGTTTATATAAGCCTATAATTTCTTTCTCACTTTCTGAGTTTTCTGTCAGGGCCTGAGCTGCTGACATTTAATGTTTAGGGAGAAGAGAGTAAATCAGTCATATGAATAACTGAAGGTCTTAAAGGCCCTTGTCATTGACCTTCTGTGCCGCTTGATTCCTACAGCTAGATTAAGAACACCCACGCACCCACATACCTTTATCCACTCAGTAGCCTACTTTCAGCATGACCAGCTAACCTGACCTAACACTAATCCTAAAGCTGGAAATATCATTTGTCCTGATTGAGGTGTGAAAACAGCCTAAATGATCACATTTTAGGCTCTCTAGATGATAAAACTTATAATCATTAAAAATATATACAATGCTCATATTATAAGCCAGTTAATACATATCATACAATGTGGTGGAGACTCCTTGTTTAACAAGATTTTCAACTTCAGAAGCAGTCCATCGACAGTCCAACCAACACTCACATGCAGCTTTTGTAAATACATATAATAACACACCTGCTCAACTCTACATTGAAAACACATAGAGCGGTCTCTATTCCAGCAAAAATGAGTAAACTCTAAACAAAATTGTTATTCTGTATATTTATTGATAATAAGACCACTGATGGTGACTTAGTCAATAGTAGACGGCATGATGCAATTTCTTTTTGAGTGTCTGGTGACCCCATGTGTAAGCTGGATGGTATTACAATTTAGTATTTACAGGACAATATCAGTCTGGGGAAGGAAAAACAAGTTTCAGAGTGTTGGAAAACATACATTCACTAAATAAATTTACAGCTTTAAAAGCAATGAGTTTTTAAAAGCCACAACGAAATACTGACCAAAATTGAATACAACAGGATCCACAAAAATCTCTCTCCGACACACACGCACATGCACACAAACCTCATCATACAAGGAAAATACACACTCAAGGTTAAGGGGACAGTCAAATAAAGAAAAATATCACACACATTCACACACACACACGCACACACACATACACACACACGCACGCACACACACACACTGAAAGAGAGATAGAAAATCACTTGGTGAAACTGTAAACGTAATGCCAACCAAACTATAATAAATATACAGCTAAATTGAAACAGCTATATGTTGCACGTTACTCTCAACAAAACATTGGCCACAATTATTTTTCAGTGCGTGTTTCCTATAAACTATCAAACAAATACAGATTAACAGACCAGAGTGCAGAATCAAAAGTCAGACACACGACATTTACACTTATTAGCATATTAGAATGAGAAACATTACATCATATAAATTACATTTCCAATACATATCTACAGATGATGACGAATGCGGCATGTTGATGCACTACATAGAATACTGTGAATACTAGATGAACACTGGTGGAGTCCTGCGTTTCTCTAATGTTGACCTCTCTCACTGGAACATACAGCTGGCATTATTTCCCATTAGAATAAAACAAATTATGACCCTAATGACTTGATAGGACCCTGGCAAGCTAAAAAGTGTTATTGCTGACCTCTTCTGGATTGAAACTTCATCTGCTTCGAACTATAAAGGTGTACGCTTTAAATTAAGTGCTTGGGGGGCTGCGCCTGGCTATTTCTGCGGCTTTTCACAACCAGCAATCTGACAACCTATGTCACGCAATGACTGGCCAGATGTGCAAGGGTGACAAAGTAAGCAAGGTTTGAACTTCTCTCTAAGGCTCTCTTTTTTTCATATTTTTTTTCCCACTATTTTTGTCTCTTTTCACATGAACACAACATCATTTGCCCTCAGATGTGTTCACACAACACCTCATACAAACTACTTCATTTGAAGCATACTGATGTTTTGCAGAATGAATTCATTAGACTTCATTTCAATGGAATTCCAGAAATTAATGGATTCACTTGCGTAAGCAAAGTCAATGTGTGTGAATTTTTTGAGTCAAGTTCAACTTTGGGGGAAAAGAGAGTTTAAAACAGAGGAAGGTAGCTTTTTAGCTATCTGTCCACTTTTTTTTTACTCCTCTATCAAAGTATAAACTTCTCCACATGATGGAAAATGCTTTTACAATCTTTTGAATAAACAGTGAAATTATTGTCCTGTTAGCAAACAAGCTAACGTGTTTGCTAACTGACTGTTAGCTAGCACTCTCTGGTGTTTGGTTTGCTGGATGAATATATTTCTGTTCCCCTGTAAAACTAATTGGCAACAAATTGAGTTTGTTCTTGTGTATTTATGCCAAACTAAAGCTTTAACTCATACTGAATAATAATTTTAAAATGGAATTTAGCTCATAATCTGCCACAGAGTTAAGTTCAATATTCAGGACAAAAACAATGTGCTTTGTCTTAAATAAAAATACTCTCGAACCATTCAGAATTTTCTCTCCTGTCAGTTTCCTCATATAAACTTAAAATATCCTCAGTACACATAATCAGTTCACAAAATGCCACAACTATAGGAATATACAATGGTGAGCAATAGCAAAGTCAAATGCAAAACTAAATAATCTATCAAAGTATTACTTTCAAGCTTTAGTAATGTCATTCTGTACAAAGATGTGCCTTCTGATGGTGGTCGGTGGAGCATGCCGCAACCAACAGTAAAGCCAAGTCGCACTCAGTCACCTATCTGAGACCAAAACCGCTGTCAACGCTGACAACTCTGGTCTACCTGCTTGTTGTAGGCTGTACTGATCCGAGATATGTGCTAATGAGCAACGTCTACATCAAGTAGCAGTGGGATGTGTGGTATAGAAAGCTTTGATGCAACAGCAGTGAGTCAAGGAATGATGCTTTACAATAAGATACATTAAGATATTACATTAAGATCACAGGCAGAGAGACGGAGGGAGGTAAATTCCAAATGAGATGTGTGATAGTGTTTCAGGAATTTACTGTTGTCATGTGTCAAGGCTCTTTGTCTCTTCTTCTCTTCATCTCCCTGGAAAGACAAAATAAATACATAGAGAAGAGTTCTTTGTGTTTGAATAAACTCTGAATGTGTGCAGTTTCTTGTGTTGGTGTGTGCATCTTTAAATGTCTCTCACCTGCCACGTCACATCAGCTACACCATCTCGTACTGATTGGCTGTGATGATCCTGGACAGACAGCAGGCCAGCAACATGCCAATCAGCTGAAAGACAAGACAGATGGGTGCTTGGGTTTATTTTATGTCGGGGGAGCAAAAATGTTCCTTCTTTTTGTAAAGACAATGCCACTACAAGTATCTACTTCGCTGCAATAGCAAAACAAATGTTTTTTCTTAGAACAACAGAAAATAGATCCAGTAACAGCCCTTAATAATTGTGTCTAACTAGACAAAAATAAAGTTACATTTCTAAAAAAAGGAAATGTAAATGTAAAGTTGCTAAGTCATTACTAACTAAACTGAGATTGCTGTTTCATGCAATTTTCCTAAAAGCAACTCAGTAGATTTCCTGTCAAATATAAGCTTGAAGCACACGGTGGAAAATGCTGTGCTAAGCTGTGTTTGTTGATCTCCTTAGCAACTGTTTTTCTTTATTTCAGTTATGCCTCCATATTAAAACATGTTACCTGTGAGAAGGCAATCCCGAACGTCACTCCTGCAATGATGGCCATGTTGGTTTCCATGAATGAAGTGACCAGCTCATAGCAGCCCTGAAACACAGGGGGAAGGTTAGTTTGCAGAGGGTTCAGGGACCAGTTATATGTGCAAATTAGGGGCAAGATGGATATCTGGGAGATTATCTGAGGAAGTAATTAGTGTATGAAGGAGGGAGATGGTTTGAAATGGTACGTGTCAGATGTAAATACAGTCACTGATTACAGACATGCATTCATAGGCTACATATAGTACTCATGCAGGAGACTGGCAAGAAATACAATATGACAACACAACTGACCTGGTGGTAGACTTTGCTCGGAGCAATAGTTGCATTACGGAGGTCTTCTGGGTTGCAGTCAGAGGAGTTGAAGCAGCAGCTGGCAGGAATGCCGTTGGATGGGTAATAAACACTGGCAAACCAACTGGTGTAGTTATACACTCCACAACAACGCAGCTAGAAATGCACAGAGAAAGAGAAAGTATTAGGAGCGGATGAGGATTAAAGGATAAGGACAGTGACAGTGGCGACATACAGCCACTGTAAAACTTTTAACTAAGAACCGTCACATTCAGCTTTTCTTGTGTTTTTCCTAAAGTGGCCTTCCTGTGTATTTGCTATTGATTAGTCCACAGCGACCACTACAGTGTTGGAGAGCAATGATAATGTGCACACATTTGCAGGAGTTCGCACCCACAGACCATGCTAGCTGCTTAATGTTGGTGTTATTCTGTATTGTTTTTATCAATGAATCCCATGAACAGATCAAAAACAACTATGCGTTAGTCCATCTCTCAGTACTTTCTGAATACCCTTCACTGTCTGTGCCACTCAGCCCCACCACCATTCATTTCTAATGAATATGTAAATGAAACAGGTGGGCACTGTAGTTTTTAGCAAATGTTATGTTACTAGGGAGTAAATAGTGCCTTTGTTGGAGACTATTTTCAACCGCTGTTTAATACGAGTTTGGAGTGCTAGTGAGTATTTACAGGAGGAGGAAGGTGTACGTGGGATTGAATCAAAATAAACTACAGTGTCGATGTTCACTGTAATGAAGGAACATGTATCCAGTGCAACAGTGTGTCTCACTGACGTGTTTTTAATCATTTTTGAACAAAAATGGAGGCCTGTGGCACAGAGAAGGAAAATATATCAGCCTTTGGCCACACAGGTAACAATTCAATATTGGTTTTGGTCTTTGATGACAATAAGAATTATATAGAATACCCTTAATTACCCAGAATTAATTTTGCATTCAGCTGTTGTACCTTGTTGATGTCATGTCACTGGGACTTACCCTGTGCTGTAAATTATCAACAGCACGGCTCGCCTCATCCGCAGCGTTGTAGTTCAGGACTGCGTCAGTGTATGTCCTGTGAAAGGTTCCCTTTATCTGCAGCATGCAAACATACACTCAAAATCACACACATATGCAAACGAGTGCTTCATATTTCACTTTCAGATTGAAAAAGTTGTTTTGGGTTTAGCTGTGAATTGCACAACCTACCTCGTGGCGAAAGACAAATCCAGAAATCCCAGCCACTAACTCAGCGAGGAAAACCAGCGACAGAAACATGGCATACTACAGAGAGAGGAAGAGAAAACGCAAGAGGGAAATTTGCATAGTTTGCATGAAAACCCTCTCTCTTAAATGTGTATCATTTGCCTAAGCTTGCATCCACACACACACACACGCACACTCAAATAGACTCACTTGACCACCATTAACTGAACAAAGTGCCCTGCAGCATGTATTGGATTTCTGATCCCTCGCCACAGAACAGAGGTCAAACATTATTCCCTTTATCACGTGACCTGAGGCTAATTAATCAGCATCTATAACACTTCTCTCTTTCCTTGCAATATAGCACCCCACCCTTCCTCCTGCGGCCTCTCACCAGCTTCAGCATCCATGGGCTTCCTCTGCAGGTGGCGAAGCATCCGAACAGGCCAAAAACGATGATGACAGTACCGGTGCCGATGAGAACGTACGGGGCGTTGGTGGAGTTGTCGGCTATCAGGGAGATGTACGGGCCCAGCATCAACTTCCCCCATACTCCCACCGCCAGCAGGATGGCTCCTGTTATCTAGAGGGCGGGGGTTTGAGGGATGCATGTAACAGAAAGAGCGCAGGAAACAGAATGAAAGCAGGGAACAGGCTTTTATCTCTGCACTTCTGCGATATTACAATAGCTGTATATTAGCAGGGTGGCAAGGGGGAGGAGGAAAAAGAGGATCAAAGTGGAACAAGAAAGGAGCACAATTAGAGTAAGGAGGAGGAGACGGGAGACAGAAGACACACATTTATCTGGAGTATGGGATAGCGATCACCTGCTTTATGAATATGCCTGCACTCACACACACACACAGAAAGAAATAGAGAAAAAGGGGACAAATCAAAGAAGCTCTTTGATCCGAGGCGAGACGCTTCCTCCTGTTGCGCCTCTCTTAGCATTTCAAATGAAGGCTGCGGATAAAAGAGCGTGTTGTACTAGGCAGCTGAAACGGCGTGTGTCTCAGCTGGGTATGTCTTACTGGTATCTGAAAGGGATCGGGGTGTGGAACGGCTGCTGATGATCTGCCTCCGATGAGGGCCAACTCATCCTAACCTCCTCCTTTACTTCCGAGAGGTGGCTGGTCGCAGTCCTGCTGTCAGGCTCTCTGGCTAGAGAGGGAGCAGCCGGTACAAAATGTCACTGTGCACCCTGAAACTTCTAAAACTGGGGAGAAGAGCACACTCAGCTCTGGCAGAAAATGAGCCACCATGACTGAAACAGCAGCAGGCTGTTAGAGTCCATCAACTTTGCTCCTAGAAAAGTTTCCTCTTATATTAGTCAACAATGTTTTCAAGCCTGATCTCATGTTATGTAAAAATGACAATGACACAGACGTTATTTACAATAACGCAAAAAAAGAGACTTCTTTACGTAATCTTTGGCTGCATTGTCTGTTCTCTGATTGCAGCTCAGAACTAGTCTCTGCAGGTTAATGACCGTGTTAACAACATCCACACTTTGCCCTGTTGGCAGCGTGTAGTGATTGTGCAAAGGTTTTTCACCGTGATAAATCACCAGCCTCTGGCCTTCCTGTCCTCTGACTGCTGTATTGCTCTGAATTCGGTTGCATTTCCTAAACAAAGCTGTAAGGAGTCATTTTAGCCTCAACCACAGTGACTGGTTTTTGGTTTGAGAGTACTTTGTACGGCTATTGTATTATGACTGAACTTCATCATGACTCATGCAAACATCCACACATGAATTTCCATATCAAACACTATGACACACAAAGACAATGAGTACAGCCGATGGTGAGATGATAAGAGGGGTTACAGTGAGAGAAAACACTGCTGTATGAGCAGCAGCTACTGAATAAAGCATAAGCTATAGGTATCTGTTTTAGGGAGGAAATACTTACATTTTAGAAGCTAAAACCATTGAATTTTTGGCATTATCAATTTTCTGTCAATTGTCTAAACAGTCATCTCAAATCTACACCTGTCTGCCACAATATCACTAATGTAATTATCTCTTAGTGTCTATCTCTTTAATATGCAGCTGTGGCCTAATTTATGTAAGCAAAACTAGCAGAACTGGGTATTATTGATGACCTGTGGGCAGTGAGATACTGAAATGAGAAATCCTCAGTGACACAGCATTTGTTGGAGCTGAACCAAACATATTCATCACACAATTATTTGAGGCAATAACAAAGAGTCAGAGTATTGAGAACTACCAGTATTCTGGTTTCATATTGGGATGTAATTTCTCATTTGTAGAACTGATTTGCATGTCATGTAAATGCTTATCCATTAAAATGGAGGCACCCAGGCACTGAGAATGCACTCAGTGCAACACTGATGAGGACCTTGAAGTATTTTTCTGTAGATATTCGCACTTATTCACAGATTTGGATGCAGAGTACTGAAATGAAGAGTGGCGAAGCACAGGCTGATAAAAATCATAGTAACGAATAAAGAGCTATAATTTATAAGATAGTTTTCAGTTTGGTGTGTCTTTTGTGTCTTTCCATAGTCCATGTTCTTTGTGTAGTGAAAAATGAATAGTCAAAGACTAGTGTACTCTTCAGACTCCATAGCTTTATCGAAGTTGACGTGCAAGCACAGATGTAACTTTACCACTAACATTAAAGCAGTATTAATAGATTGTTTTGACACCTTGGGGGCAGCTGTCTTAGCAATAAATTCCCTGTTTACAGATCTAGCAGACCTGATGCAACATTTGCATTCACTTGGAATCATGTTTCTCGCGACCCACGACTGTAAGGACATTATTCTCTCTCTTTTTTGTTTGTTTTTTTGGTCTCAGCTGCTAAATGCTCCACTATGTTCACCAGTTATTTGCTAACAATGTCTGTCTACCGCTTGATGCTAAGCAGTTAGCATACAGTGAGCTCATCAGAGCTTTTTCACTGAAAATAGCTGCCTGTTGCTGGAGCCTAAGCTGATGAGAGCAGTGAGAGTGAAAAAAAAAAACAATAAAGTTGAGGCCCTAAAACCAAAACAAGGTGCTGAAAGATGCTAAAATGCTCCATAGAGATGAGAACTGCAGGGTGAGGTGATAATACTATGAGTGACCCCTTTGATATAACACAGTCACATGACCCATTGCTAATATAAACCCATTACTAATATATACCTTTACACAGACTTTAAAGTCCGTGTAAATCAGAGATTTCTTTTGAAAAACATTATAAGTGTTAGAAAATAATTGCTGAAAACATGTGAAAAGACTGTGAACTATGTAGTACTGAATTGTGGAGTTAGACCGTTAAACTGTTTTATTTACTATTTCTGTGTTCAGGATTTGTAGGGCGTGCCTAAAATGGCTGCACCATGACGTAGAGGGGTGACTAGCATGACAAGAGTAGATGTAAACTCTCTGGGCAGATAGAAAGGTCTACACTTAACTATGAGATATTCTAGGTTAGCAGAGCAGTGCCTCTCGATAATGGCATTGTCCGTGCACAAAGCTTTGATAACATAAATGCACGCCGTCCCCCATGCCCCTCTGGTCTTACTGGAGTCATTAGCTGTTGTATCTGCCCTAAGGATGTAGCAGCCCGGTAGTTTAATGGTACTATCGGGGACACTGCTGTTAAGCCATGTTTCTGTAAAAGTCATCAAGTTGCAGTCCGTAATCCTTTTATGAGTGGTGATCCGCAGTTGCAGTTCATCCAAATGCTGGGTAGAGATAGCCGATGAGGCGTTAGCCTTAGCTTAACCATTAGAGCTCCTCTTTTTCCCCGTTTGCTTATGCTCTTGGCAGAGCTGGGCTGATAGACGCTGGTGTCATGGATGTATTATAGAGCTGGATAGGGCGCCACAGCTCAGCCTTGCGGCCAATTTTTCCCAGTGGTCACTTGCGGTATTGCAGCAAAAAATCCCCCTGCAGCCCAAAGAGCATTTTCTTCATAGACCACCACTGTAAAAGAGACGTCTGTAAAACCGTTGACAAGACACCTTGAACTGCAAAGAATGTCAATTATGACTCTTTCTGAACTTTTGATCCATGGAGGTTTTATATTTGTAAAACTTTCTTCGAGCCAAGAAAAGCAATTTTAAAAAATCCATGACATCATCACAATGTTAAGTCTAGCCGGCGGGGGAAACACTACTGCGCATATTCAGTGGGCCGCACAAAGCAGAAGCAAACCCGGAAGCTAGAGGAAAGGTGTGCGTCAGCCAAGCAATTCCTATGAATGGGCGCCATTTATATTTCGGTATCCAGCTCTTATAATACATCCATGGTGTCATAGTATTAGTTGTCACTGGTGAATGGGGCCATTTTCAGTCAACGGTAGCGCTTAAGGAGTTATTTTAAACCAAGCTGAAGTGTCTGTTGACAGGTAGAGTCAGTGTTTAAGCTGCAGTCCACTGAGAGGATATATCCATGTCCCGCTGGTCGTGTGACACTGCTGCAGGAATCAATCTGTCCAGTCTCACTCTCGCTGTCTCGGGCTGCATTGTGGACACTACCCCTGTGCTTTCAGTGTCACTACAGACGTACACCTGCGGCTGCTACATCCAGACCCTCGCTGGTGCTTTTCAAAAAAGCAAGTAACATTGACATCAAACTTAATTGAAAAAAAACGAAAAGTTAACATACCGATAATTGGTGATGGCTCAATTGTTAACTACTCAGTTACATTTTTACTGAGGTAAGTCCACATTTACCTACAAAATAGGGGCCGAATAAAACAGTGCCTCCTAGTGTTTATTTTTGAAATATCATGCATGTTGCTTGTCTTACACCTACAAACGAGGCCTATTTTAAATTGTATATATCTTTAAGGGAGTTCAGCATGAGTGTTAAGTTCAGAGCCTCAGAGGCTGTTCAGTTGGGGCGTGGTTTCAGCGCCTTCGGCGGACACATCCCCAGCCCTTCAGAGTTCAGAATACTGCTTGTTTTTCCATGATTTTTTTTTCTCCTAATTTTATATATTTGGCGATTTTTTTAATCAGTCAAATTTGGCTGGGTGGTTAATAACACATTTTTCTGTGGTGTGAAAAACTCAGAACACATATTCATTATTGCTTTACACTTTTGACTTTAACCAACCAAAAGTGGGAGCTGACTGACGTTGTTATCGGCTCTTATTAGTTTACAAATATTTCTCTGTGCTACGAATGGCTCTAACATTAACACTGAACAAGCTTGTAGTTGTTTTGGAAGGATGCACACCCCGATTATTGCGAGTTTTGACTAGAGTTGGGTGGTCTGGATAAAATCCTCCATCATATATCAGTTTATATAATTTTATATTGTGATAATATGATATAGTAAAGTTTATCTTGAGAGAATATTTATGGATAATACATACAGACAAGAATGTGTGTTTATGGACAATGCAGCGAATTTAATATCTGACAAATGGAGGTACTTCATCACAATGATCATCATATCATCATAACAATCCCATATTGTCCATATTGTGCTCACTCATTTGTCACATTGCCAACAACGGACTAATGTAGTGGAAAACATTTGCCTGATTCAAAGGTCTGAACCCAGGCAAGAAAAACACATTTCTACAACACTAAATTCTGTTTGTTGTTTTGTTTTTTGTCTTTTTTTACTTTTTTCTAATCTTTGTTTTTTCTTGTGAATCACTGGAAGATTTTACATCTTTGGACCATTAGTTTGGAGCATTACCAAAAGTATTCATAAAACACAATTTGATTCTTTGATTGAAGGGGTCTCAAACAGACATTAGACAAAGCTTTTTTTAAAGCGTCAAAAGCCAAACATGTTTGGATCAACTGGCCTAACACCCAGAAATATTAAAGGGACAGATACAAAATACACAAAATCTCTCTGACGGTAAACAAATCTGTATCATATATATATTGTCATAGTGCCCCACCCGACTTTAGACAAAAGTATCTGCCAAATTAATGTTACATAATACAATGTAAAGTAATTGATCAGTTGTTTTCAGCCCCCGACCAGGTAAACTGAAGAACTGCAGGCTGATGATTTGATTCTTCAGCATTGACATCGACTGTCTATTAATAGTGATGTTAATGGCCAGAGCAGACTGTCACGGTCATTTCAGAGAACAGTTCTCTTGATGACAATGTACTCACTGTTTATGGTCTACATTATTAGTGACAAATAACGTAGACTATAAACATAAAACAGCCCCCCAAACCCACCACCCCCACTTAGAGCAGCCGCTGCATACAAATACAGGATCAGCACGTCAATGCTAAAGTGTTCATTTTAACACCCGCAGGGAAATCAAGTCCAAGGAGCAGGAACAGCTCATCTAGACTTCATGTCTGTTGCTGAATTCCAAGCAGCTTCTGCCCCCCCCCCCTCCTCCTTCTCCTCCTCCTCCTCCCTTTCTCCTCCTCCTCCCTGGAGCTGAGCAGCCCCCCTGCACGTTTTGTTTGAAATTCAATGCCAGGCCGGCCACCCTGGTTACAGCACAGAGTTTAAAACAGGTCACCCCTTTCCCCTCCTCCCCCGGCCTAATAAAGAAACAGAAGGTGCGATGACAAAATATGCTGGCGAGGACACAGCACAGACCTTACCACCTGCTCTGCATTTCACCATCCTGTGTATGTACTCTATGTACTATGTGTGTGTGCGTGCGTGTGTGTGTGGGGGGGGAGGGAGGAAAGTATGGCGATACAGCTATTCACACTTCCAGACATGATTTGCCTCGACAAGTTGATGACAGTGAAACCGAGGCCTGACACTGAGAAGCTCTCTCTACTTCGAACCCTGTGCCCCACTTCAACCTCGGGGTTTCGAGACATGGGACTCTTCTGCACCTCAGACATCTGAAACCTGACGCTGCAGACATAAGAGAGCGCTAAGAGACGATATAATCCTGACTAAATATAAAAAGTTCATGTCCATGACACTAACACATGGCACAGCACAGCTCTTCTTTTTAAGCCCACATTAACACAGATCTGAACTGAAAGACTGAACTCAGCTCTGTGTTTTCTTCTGCAAAGTAAAGGGGTTAATTTAGATTTTGTTCAAGGTTCAGTAAGCAATTTCACTTCCTTAAATTCTGGGTGAGTGCGGGTAAAAGCAGAGAGAAAAAGCACTCTTCAGGTCCTAAAGACATTATGGACAGAAAAATCTCTTTCACATGTTCTTATTAGATAATCCACCCCGGCTATATCTGGCTGCCATCAGAAATCTAACAGACAAGGATGAGCCTATAACCCACAAAACACTGTCACAATTATGGTCAGAGCCACGCTAAATTGATAACCGTGCCTGCCAGCTACTCAGACAGTATTGTGGTTGCACTGCTGCTTGTACTGGCGTTAAATCATATTTGAAAATTCAGCTGGTGATCAAAACCTAAACAGAGTCACATGTCAAATACTGAAAATGAAACAAGGAATAAGATGTACTTTTTCACTCCTCATTTCTCAAATCTCTCAGTCATTTACCCAAACATCGGAACAGACACTTGAATCCTGAGTGTTCATTACAATGACAACATGGACAGAATTTAGTCTTTAAATGTTGTTTAATACTGCTTGCGAATATGTTTCTATGTGTGAATTCAAGTCAGACCGAGGCTTTGAAGCTAAAGGCCTTGACAAAAATCCTCACTATTGGTTAGATTCAACTGTTTGGTAAACTATGTGGTGTTGCATTGGATTGCATAATATTGAGGGAGTGTTTAATATTCTTGCTCCTCCGTGTAGCCTACAGTATGCAGATGGGGTGGACGAAATATCGAGCAGAAGAAGATGGTGGATAGTGTGCGGCAAAATGTTTTGGGAGCTTGCAAATTCCAGTGTGAGGATGACTTCTCTGAGGATGACTGAATATTAGAAACACTGGAAACTATTTTGATAAGCGATTCATCGTTTAAGGCGTTTGGTCACACAGAAATGCAGAACTATTTTTTGGTTGCAGCTTCTCAAATGTGAGAATTTGCTGCTTTTTCTCATCTTACATTATATTAAATGAATATCATCTTCTAAAGATCCTGACACTTTATGAGAATTTGATGGGCATTTTTCACTGTTTTCTAACCTTTTACAGACCAAAATGATTGATCAATTTATTGAGAAAACAAATTGCAGATTGATGATATTGAAAATATTCCCTACTTTCAATACAACACTGTAATAAACAGCACCACCACAAAGCACAGCCTCAAGATGAAGACTCAACAAACAACTAAACAACAGAAGAAGTAAAGCCCAGTCTCAATGAGTAGAGCTGCAAAGATTAGTCGAATAATCGATTGACAGAACATTCATCTGCAACTGTTTGGATAATCGTATAATCCCTTTTTTAAAGCAAAAATAACAAACATCTGCTGGTTCCAGCCTCTCAAATATGAGGATTTGATGCTTATCTCCGTTGCACACGATAATAAACAGAATATCTGGGTTTCAGACTGTTGGTTGGACAAAATATTTATCTGAAGACATCACCTTGGGCGGTGGGAAACTATAACATTATTTTCTTACATTTTATAGAGGACACCTGTAGATCGACAGGTGCATTGGAGAAGGAGACCTTCATTAGGTTAAAATAAGCTGATGAAGGTCTGTGTACCGAAACGTTGTTACCAATAAAACTTTTTAAATTGAAAGTGAAGAAGACAGTGTGTGGGAGTTCTTTCTTCTGCTTTACATTTTATAGACCAAATAATTAATTGAGAAAATAATCATCAAATTAATCAATGATGAAAATAATCATTAGTTGCTGCCCTAATTTTAGGTTAAAGCATTTTACAGCAGGAACAATTGATCGATTAGTCAATTGACGGATAATGAGTAAGCAACTATTTTGACAGTTGATAAATCATCATTTCATGAGGACCTGCTGCTTTTCTTATTGTAAACAGAATGAAAAAGCAGTTTCTAGACTTTATGTAATTGGTAATTGTTAGTTGCAGCCTTGCTTTCAATATAATGTATTATACAACACTACCACTGTCTCAAAAGGTACAGTCAACGACTAATGCAGTAGTCTAAACAATAACTGCACATTTAAAGTATTTATAGCAGGTATTTGCTGCAGTACTTTTGTGTTTATTTATATGACATTACATACTGTTTTTCTGGTCTCTGTTGTCACACACATTTGTGATTTCACATCATTATATAGGAATAAAAGGTGTTGCTTAGATATTGGTATTATAGTACATCTATAGCAGTGGTTCCCAACCTAGGGGGTCGGGACCCCTACAAGGGGTTGTGAGATGATAGGACAGGATAGGATCTAGAAAAAAAAACATATCTAGACACACAAAATTGTGTTTTTTTTCTTTCTTCTAATTTCTGATTTATTTCTTGTGGATTTTTTGTATTTTACCAACTCATGCCTCTAAAAGTTATTCAAATAAAACAAAATAAGTCTCTTTCTAGAGCTCCAAGGTTTAATCAGCAACCATTTTGGTAATTGAATAATCGTTTTAGTCATTTTTTAAGCAAAAATATAAAAAAATAAGCTGGTTTCAGCTTCTCAAATGTGATAATTTATTGTTTTTCTTTGTCAAATACAATGATAAACTGAATATCTTTGGGTTTTGGACTGTTAGTCAGACAAAACTAGACATTTGAATATGTAACCTTGGACTTTAACTGATATTTTTCACAATTTTCTGACATTTTGTAGACAAAACGACACGTGACGAGGGGCACCCAGCTAGACTTTGCTTTATGGGAACCACTGGTCTATAGGATCACATAGAAAAGGCTGCAATGTCCCTTTAAGAATCTATAGCAACGGCCCCAAAATGTAACGTTAGCTCGGTAAAAACGGGGATTTAACGGGGCCTTATCAAACAGACGAGGCCCGTTAGTCTCATCAAACGGACGGAGTTTAACGGTGGCGGAGATGATAACTGACAACCATGATGCTATCTATGTCTGCTATGTACGGACACCACTGACGCCCTACAGCCAAAATATGTTAAACCTCACCGCAAGTGCTTTAATAGAGGACATATTGATATCAAAACACTTCACATTATCGACCATTTTTACATTTAAAAACAGCAGGATTCCGTCGATGATGCTGGCAGTGTCCACCCCTTCATCACGCACAACAACAAACACACACACATACACACACGCGCACACACACATACACAGACACACACACAGCGGCAGATTAGGATGTATTGCAGTCATTTTTTTTAAGATGTTTTAGTCAAAATACCAAAAGGCTACATACCCAAAAGACAAAGGAGTATACGATGAGGAGGGTTTTAAGGCAGGTGATGACCGGTTTGGTCTCCATTGTGAAGCGTACGTTAGACCCGCTGTGGAGGAAAAAAAAAACGTCTGTACCAACCGTCGCGTTGCAACCACGCGCTGATGCAGCCGCACAGCGTCACTGGAGCAACGCATCACAGCCGCCAGTCAGCAGGCTGCGTTATCCTCTGTGATTTCTCATCTTGCATCAAATGACTCCACACTTCTGCACAACAGTCTACATCATTGTGGGGAGACGTTAAAATAAATTATGTTTATGTTTATGTTTGTTTATTTTAAGTAAGAAGTGACAATGCACATTTATTAACATGAGCATTTGGGTCCATTATGTGTTAGATTTAGCCATACATGCTAATTTTCATCTGCAGTCCCCGGCAGGTTGATAAAAAAAACATTAAAAGAAAACATACAAGAGCTCATAAGCATGTTTGATTGTCCAGTAACCACTGTTTTATAGATTTGGAGAAAGAGTTAAGAGATGTCATGTTCCTTATTTCTAAAGGTACTTTTTCTTTGTGGTATTTTTACTCTCTGGTATTCCCCCATCTGAGGGGGGACAGACCATGAAAAATTTTGATCATGTTTTCCCAGTTTAAGAAATCATATTTAGTATGAATGTTTATTAATGTCTCGCTTATGTCATTTCTCAAATGAGCTGTGATGAAGGTTTGGCAAGGTTTTGTGTCAGAGAGTAGACCTAAAAAGGAAATATTTTGTTATGCATGACTATTACTGAGTTGTAGCCAGAGAATGAAGAGAAAGTGATGTGAGAGTGAAAATAACTGTGTCACCGGATCCTGCTCAAAAATGTATCAGGCCTAAGCAAATTATTTTTCTTTATTTGAGGACTCATCTGAGAAAATCTCCAGGTTTTCCATTTTTATTTATAAGGCATCATAAATCTCAAATGTACTGCTGACACATATATACGATTTTTATTGCCATTTGCCATCAGTGGTATATCATTAGTAGCCTATAGTACTGGTAAACAATGCCTGATAAACTTTCTTTTCTTACTTGTTAGAGCTGAAATGATTAGTCAGTCAACAGAAAATTAATCAGCTACTAATTTGATCAATTAACCCTTACATACTGTTCATGTTCTGACACTTCACAGTATCCCTCATAATTAGTCTCTATACCAAACTTCTGAGCCACAAACCTATTTTTTTACTCATATACTGTATATCTCATCAGTCATTAATAAATGGGTGATTAACACTTAATGAAGCTTTCAGAGAGCAGAGAGTGTTTTCTTTAGGTATTACACTGTTTCTTTATGGAGGAAAGACATTCATAATTACACTATATTATAGTCTTACATTACCTAAAATAGGAGAACATAACAACCATGATGATTTCAATTAATTTCATTGTGAAGAATGTAACAACAGTTTTGAATTTTTGAATAAATGGGGGTCAAATTTAACCTGGAACACCCTCTATGCACAAAAATGTGTATCAGCATCATGCAAAAAAAGAAAGCTGAGTCACTTTAGGAAAAATCATAATATTTCAGGCTTAAAGAATGGTGTTAATGGTGTTTTTACTTATGGTGTTAATGTAAAAATAGATCAAATTTGTCCTGAAGGGTTAATCATTAATGCAATTTTCAAGCAATAATGCCAAACATTTGCTAGTTTCAGCGTCCTGTGTAGATACTCTGCTATTCTTTGTCTTCTGTGAATGGTTTCAGAATTAGTCAGATAAAAACAAACTTTGTCAATGTGTATCCAAGCGCTCTTTTTAAAAAAAAAACTATTTTCTGGCATTTCCTAGAGCAAAAGACTAATTGATTGATTTAGAAAATAATCAGCAGATAAACTGATATTGGCAATAATCACTAGTAGCCCTATTACATATTATTAAGTTGTCAATTTGCAGTTTAATATGAGTCATATGACTTGTCAATATCCATAACAGAAAAAAGTCAGATTCCACCTTAACTCACACAATACTTTAATTAATTTTTGGGTTGTAATTTTCTTGTAGTGGTTTAAACCTACAAGTACTCTTTCAATATACGTTTATCAATTTATGAAATTATTCTTTACATTATTATGAACTCTTGGAAAGTAGTATCTAAATTTGGTTAACAGAGATCCCAATAAAGAACTCTCTAATTTTAGTTTTAATGGCAGCAAAGAGCTCAAAAGATGACATTCTCTTCAATTTTTCGACCAAACATGTACCACAAGCTGCAGTCTCAGAAAGGTGTAATCTTTCCTCGATGACCAGGAGGATTGTCTTTTATTCATGAGGATGAACCAGTTATTCAAACAAGCGCATGCTGAGCTAAAACTCTCCTGACTACCAAAGGTCAAGTTCATGTGAAGATTTTTTTCAGAAAGGTGTAATCTTGTTCTCGTCGTCTAGAAGGTCTGTCTCTTATTCATGAGGATGAACTAAATATTCAAACAAGTGCATGCTGAGCCAAAACCCTCCTGACTACCAAAGGTCAAGTTCAAGTTTTACGGAACTGAACATTTTCAGTTGTATAACCTTTCACAAAACCTTAGCCATTTCAAAGAGGAACACAGGCTTCTTTTATATCATTTTGGTTTCTGATTGTTTCCATTGTGTCCCTTTTCTTCCCTTCCTGTTGCAGGAAATGTTAGTGCTGAAAATATATACACTACATATGTCAGTGTGATGGGATCAATAATGGATATCACATGATCTGGTGCCTCGAGAGACCACTGAGTGTAGCTCGCAGTGACATCAATCAAACATCCATACACATCGTCTCTCACTGTACATTTTCTCCTTACTTCTCTCTAATCTGTCATCCCTAATCCCACCTGCACTCCACACATCCTGAACACAGCGACAGGACAAATATCAGAATGAAAATCGATTGCTTTATTCTGTTCAGACGAGTGGATTGTCACGTCCCTCGAGCTCCTTCAGCAGTAGACAGGATACATTCAAACACAGGATAAAAGGCTGTGTGTTACTATAAGCTCGATGCTGTGCTGTAAAGATATGTTAAATTACTTTTCACACAACGAAGGAATTTCAAGGTTTATGCGGATATTGATTTCAGACTGAACTTTGGGTGTGTTACTGTACATTATAGGGAAGAATCAGGTTTCAGGGTGAGGTTTTAGGCAATGTTTCGCTTTCAAAACAGTTACAATGATGCTTGTCTGGTTACCAGTCTGTTGTAAGAGCCTTACAATACAACATAGTGCAATTGTTGCAAGCTTGCAGACCACCTGCAAATTTGTCAAAGGACAAACATTCAAAAGGGGTAAATATTTTGAGCAACAGCATATACAAAAATGTAAAATGTAGGCCAATGTAAAGATGTCTATGTTCATAAAATATCAAGTGTTTGAGTGTTACAGAAAAGATAAAAGAAAAACAAACCAAAGACAGAGTGCTTCTTACAAATTCTTTACAATGACATTCATGAGAAGTAAAGGGGGCACAGTCTATTTTGTCCACAATGATGCTGCTTCAATGTGGTTCAAATGTACACAGACAAATCTTTTAGTTTAGTCATTGCCATGTTTTTCCAATCAATGAAGCGCAGTGGGATTTTTCCTATGAACGCTTCAACAATGGATACAAGCATTCAGAGACTAATTTTATTCATTTTAGTGAGAGTTCAAAAGACCCCACTTATAAAATCTCTGAATGGAATATGAGCATGTGACAGGTCTTTAGAAAGCTGAAACACAGTCCTGCGAGACAGCTTACATCATAGTCGACATTACAGGTTTAATATTCAATAGTCTGACAAAACAATCCAAACTCAAGGTCCTCCAACTAGCTTATTTGCAAGGCTTTCCGCCATATCACACAGTATTTCATCAGCAAATGGAGTTTGCTCAGTTGTCATGGAGATGGATGGGATGAAATGCAAGCCCAGTAGATATTATGTCATCCATAACGCTTTTAGGATTTCTTGTTTGTGCTGGGTTAGCAAGTCAAGCATGAGTATTCATTCCAAGCTCGCGTTTCAACAGATCCATCTCCACGACAACTGGGCAAACTCAATCTGCTGATGCTTGACAGCTCCAGGAAAAGCTGAGTCAAACGATGATTTCCAAGAATAAATTTTCATACTCAGTATTTCGACAGCCAGAGCATCACGGGCTAATTCTGTTGAGCTTTAACATGACATGTGATTAACAAGATTTTAGTACAGGAACTGTAATGTAGTTACCAAGAAATTACTGGGAAACCGTGACACACACTGAATGAAGCTTTTAGTAGTTAATTATTTCCCTTATGTGCTGCCTTGAGTGCTTGAGGCAGTATTAAAATGTGGTATGAATACACTGGGAAATACAGGTAAAAACAAACATCCACAGGGTATGGATTGAGTTAGTGTACTAATCTTATTACTTACTGTCCCCACCCTAAAGAAGACTAAATGATCTGAATTCTGAGTCTGATGAAATTCAAGACAAGTTGTCTGAATCTACTTTAGATCTGCTGAGTTACTGAATCAAGTTATGGTGATCTTATCTAAAAGATCTCATAAAATACAGGGACTAGGTGAAAATTAACTGTGTCCTTGAACTTAAAAAAAAATCAATGGATCCAGTGGCCGTGCTCTTTTAACTCAACTCTTTGTCTCAATAGAACTAAAATTGAAAACAAATATTAAAACCGATATATAATACATACACAAACACATAATCAGACACTATATAACACAGACGTCATGGTTCTTCAAGTGTGTTCAGTCAGTAGTAAGTACGAGGGCTCCACGAGGAAATACATTAAAAGTGCTCAAACATACAGTTCTTTAAGACGAAGGGCCTCATGCAAGAACAATTCACACACGTTATTTACTGGCATGTACGAGTGATTTAAGATTACTTGTTGCAGCTACTTGTACTTAGGTATGAACAAAATTCAACTATAGTGGGAACAGTTAATCTGCCTGTGGCCACAGGGAGATTAACACTTGTCTAAATTAGAACATCCTAATCTGAATGAATTTACAGTTTAAATGTTAAAGTTATCAACTAAAATAAAAATAACTGAAATAAGCCTTCTGAATATTTGATATTTTGTTCACCACATCATTGTTGTGGCTTACTGATTCACGGTCTTTATGCAGGTCGCTGTCCAGGTGAGCATCCTTTGATGCACTCCACAGTGTAACACTACCTGCAATTCTGTCGTCCATGTCCATGACTGTCACGTCTTGACAGCCTCCAATCTAAGTCATGGACTGTTTTACTTCAGAAAGATGTTTTTTAGCATCTAGTTTCATGTCAAACTATTACATCTTTATTTCTGTCACAGTACAGCAGCACTGCATGACATTAATATTAAATGTGGTTGGCAGCTGTAATATTATTTTCCCAATTGTGTAGTATGACTACTGATGCTGCTAAATTTGTTATGATTTCCAACAGCAGGATTTGAAACTCCATGGTGTGAAATGATGACTTTGTTGGCATTTTTTGCCACCAAAATAAAGCAGTTTATGGGTGTTGATGATGCTTAAGATCAAATCTCATGTATGCTCACTTACTCAAAAACAGCTGGTGCTCATTAAGATGAAATAAGCAATTAACAAGTTAGTGCAGTTTGGTGAATCTCACTTGGAACACTCGTATGAGCAAACCTCACAGAAAAAAAAAAAGGAAAAGATTTATGATAAGAACACCTTCTTGCATGAGGCCAAATATGTAAGTAAAATTAGTGTGCATTCCCTGGTCTATTTATGTGTGTTAGGCTACTTTTTACATTAAAAGTTCCCTGTGTGAGAGAAGTTCACACCATTCTTCCTCAAGTCACTCAGTGGCTGGATGATTGTGAACGGGAAGGAGTGCAGTTTTCATCATGCTCCATCAAAGGCACCGGTCTTCTGATGTGAATTTGAGCCCCTGTATTATCTCCCTGATGTGCTGCCTGGTTCACGCATTGCTCCGTGACGTGCAGCGCTCTCCTCTTCAAGGCCTTCATCGTTGTCAAAGCTGCGAGTGCTTCTTTAAAAATTCTGGTCCCTCTGAGTCTAAACGATACCCGTCTCTATACTGACCCAAACTCAGCCATCCAGCCTTCGTATTTTTCC
The DNA here is from genome assembly GCF_963924715.1 of Thunnus thynnus. Lineage (NCBI taxonomy): Eukaryota > Metazoa > Chordata > Actinopteri > Scombriformes > Scombridae > Thunnus > Thunnus thynnus. The sequence goes on from NC_089527.1 coordinate 24,005,782, forward strand.
AGGTCGGCAGCAGAGACAGACTTGGAGATCTTTTTGAGCGTGAGGGTGAAGTCCTCCATCGTCACGGGCATCTGCAGCTCGTCTTTGGACAGAGCTCGGATCTCCTCGGGGCTCAGGCCTTGGATGCGACGACGCATAGCCATCATGGACGCATCCCTGATGTAAAGACAGGAGCAGAGATGGACGGGGGAGAGGAAACTTGTTACTTCTCTGTAGTATTCAAACATATTCACATTGTATTTATACTGTTTTGAATTCTGTTTTCAAAGGATGTCAGAAAGGATGGAGTCTTGGCTGTGATCATTAAGCCACAACTGACTGAATTACTGCAGGCTGAAGTCTGCTTGTGGGTGCTTCTCACACACATCCAAGGTTAACAAAACAATGCAAGCTGGAACAGAGCAGATACAACTAGAGCAACATAAAATACCTGCCATGCCCACGTCAAGGACCGGATGACATAATGGATGAAATGATGTTCATGCTTCAGCACATAAACATATTCTGATGATCAGTGAGTGAGTTTATAATGATCACTGCTCTATTCTGTTGTCTGTATTCTAGAGCTGAACGTGTATCAATAACCATCCTACTTCATTATTTTAAAGATCAATCTGAATATGTGTTTGTGTATCCCAAGAGTGTATGTGAGCCGCAGTCACAAAACAATCCTGACTGTGTTTGGAGAGACAGTAACAGTACTGATAAGAACACTCTGCTAGCTTCAAGAAAGAAACAAAAAACACTCAAGGACAAAAAAAAAAAACAGTCTGTGAGAGACAAAGAAAAGGTTCTTTGTAAAGAATATCTACTGATGATCTAACAATCAAACAATCATTTAAAAAACAGGCATTTCAGGTGCAGAAATAAACATTTTTGATTGAATTTTGGGTTAAAAGAAGTCTTCCCTCTGACTCTCTTTTTGTCTGAATCTGTGGGGACTCAACATAGTAATATTTTATAAAGAACATGGTTTTTAGTGCTGGAAGATCACAGAAAACACAAAAACATAAACTGACTTACAACCTGAATTTTGATATTTTTTTTTGCTGTGTTCAGTAAGTTCCACACACAAAAATAGAATATTGATCCCACATAAATAATCCTCTCCCCCTACCAGGATCAAATCATGGCCACTTCTAACTCACGCACAATGGTTGCCCACGACTAAAAAAAAGTGTAAGACGCATTTAACTTAAACTGAGTGTGATAGACACAAATAACAGAAACAGAAACTTTATCAAAGAGAGAAAATGTCCCTGCATGTCTATGAATCTGGACGCATGTTCCTTGAGCATTTCCTGTATCTGATTCAACTCCAGTATCCATTACAATACCTGCCTCCAGAGTAAAAAGAGAGAAAACATAGTTTTATAGACGATTTATTTTTCTGTCATACTGTAGGTCCCAGAAAAAGCATCTTACTACTGATCAGATGACTGTGTTTACACAGGCAAGTGATGCCTGTAAGCTCCACGTTGTTAGTGAATCAGGTTCACAGCCAAATGCAAATACGTGCTCAGAAACATAATCTGCGTCTCACGCATGCACAAAACACACACTGGTTGCTCTTATAATTGCAACGTGATTTAAATGGCTGTTACTCACCCTCTGCAGCTATATGTATTCAAATTAGAATAGTCAGTATAACCTCGGTAGTCATACTTCATTTTACATTGCATTTACTGTATATACCAGGCTGTAGTATTTCCACATATGATTTATAAAATCTAACAGTGATGAGAGCAAAAGCTGGCCAGTTAATGTATCCCCGCATGATCAGAAACAATACAGAAAAAGATATGACAGCATCATATAGAGGACTGATTCATTTACAAGTGAAAAAAGGAAAAGCAAACACACACTTAAATCTAAGAGCTCGATTCAGACCAGTCAGAAGGGCTGAGACACTCCAGCTCAGTGTTTTGCTCTGTACATATGATAGCATCTCATGGAGTGGTGGAAATCATTTTACACTCTTATCTTCATGAGGACTATTTAATAAATAAATGGAGGTGAGTTTTATTATTGTCCAAGTCAAACAACATACTGTATGGGTTCATATTCTATTATTCTGAATTGCTCCGATAGAGTGACGTCTGGTGATATAAATCTTTTTATAATTTAATAAATGCCAAAAATATACTCATGCATGGTACATGGTAGAATTTTTGAAAAAAGCAAGCTGCTTTTCGATCTGTGTAATATACTAATGTTACTGTGTTCTCCACAGAGGAGATGAAGGCAGCTGAGAAACATGGGAGGGTAGCCCTAGAGCACATTCAAATAAACTGATAATTATGAATTTGTCATTAATGCTCAGTGGACTAGAGAGAATTGGTGCCAGTTTGTGGTTGTTTTTCTCTTTTAAGATGTATAAAAACACAAACACACACACACACACACCTGCAGACGTTGGTGATGTCTGCTCCAGAGTAGCCCTCAATCTTCTCAGCGATGAGGTCCAGGTCCACATCAGCAGCCACCTCCACCTCCCTCAGGTTGATTTTTAGAAGCTCTACACGACCCACAGCTACACACGCACACAAAAAACAGCATTAATCAGATGTTTGGATGACACATCTGAACATCAGTTTAGGAGGAATGAGTACTCGTGTATTATAAATACATTAAGTGAGTAAATTAAACTCTATTGACTCATAAGTCAACAATCAATATGAATTACTTTCACTGCTTTGAGTTGCAGTGTAGAGCATCTGTTAGACTACTACAGTGACTGTCACTCTGGTTTGTTGTGCTGTCAGTCTGTTGGTGAGAAATCACCTGTCGGCAGGGGGATGTAGATCCGCTTCTCCAGCCGTCGCCGTAACGCCTCGTCGATGTCCCAGGGGAAGTTGGTGGCAGCAAGGACCATCACCATCTTAGAAGGGTCATCATTCTCCAGGGCTCCCCCCACACCTGGTCGTAAAACAGAAACACACAAAATAAAATTATAACATGGATGTGAAATTTAATGTTGGAATAAGTGATAACTTCGGAAATTTTTGTTTTGTTGCATACTGATTTACCAACAGATTTAGCAAGTTTAATGAACAAATACAGCAACCAAGCAGCTTTCAAGTTCACAGAAATGACAAAGCAAAAGACATTACAGCACCTGTGTTGTACAGTTCCTGACTATAAAATTTATATTTTCAATTGTGATTTCAGTTAACATGTTTTAAAAAACAATTAACACCACAGACATCTCTATTAGCATCCTATTCACCTCCTCACTCCTCTGTTCCACTTACCGTCCATCTGAACCAGAAGTTCTGATTTGACCCTGCGGCTGGCTTCATGTTCGTCAGATGTTCCTCTTCGGCCACAGATAGAGTCAATCTCATCTATGAAGATGGTTGTTGGCGCATAGAACCGAGCCTAATGAGACAAAAACTGTGATTTAAGAGACTTGTTCTCTGGCTTGTGTCAATATATTTAAATTTTCACTCCGGTATGGTGAGGTCTTGCTTAACAGACCACATACATGTACATATTCTTACCATTTCAAACAGCAGACGGACAAGTTTTTCAGACTCGCCCCTGTATTTGGAGGTGAGGGTGGAGGAGGACACATTGAAGAAAGTAGTCCCACATTCTGTAGCCACAGCTTTGGCTAACATGGTCTTCCCTGTCCCTGGAGGGCCGACCATTAACACACCCTGGGACAAAATAATACATACTTAAGACACATTAACACATGTACACACACAGAAGGGACACTAGCAGTGACTAGAAACAGTCACAGAAAGACTATGATTACCTAGACAAACACAATACCGGCAGAAATGCCAAACTATCTGCTGCTGCTGTAAGAAAACTGTTTTTTACTTCAGAACACCAGCAAAATGGCCCAACATTGAAGCTTCTTACATGGTTCAATGTTCATTTTAATTATCATGATACAATGCAGGATTGCACAGTGAAATTCAGTTATAGCCCCCTCCACGCTACACACATGGACGATGCATTTAAAAATATTAAAATAATTTAAATTTAGTATAGAATAAAATAATTAATTTGGCAATAAAATAGAACAAAATAGATAAAAGTAGCACTAAAGAGGAAATAAAAAGGGAAAAACTACATTATATTTAAAAGGAAATTTCACAGATCCGGTGCAATATATAGAAGAGGTTCAGAGGAAGTGGTGGAGTTAAGGAGCCTTACAGCCTGAGGAAAGAAGCTGTTCTGTAGTCTGGTGGTACAGCAGCGGATACTGCTGTATCACTTGCCAGATGACAGCAGGGTGAACAGGCTGTGGCTGGGGTGGCTCTTGTCTTTTTTCACTTAAGTGAATAGGTTCTACATAAACACATTGAAATCTGCCAAGGTTTGGAAGGGGAGGGGGGGGGGGGGGGGGGGGGAATATTCAGTGGGTTGCAATCTGCAACCTCACCGCTAGATGCCACTAAATCCTACACACTGGTCCTTTAACTTTTGTAATGGCAATTACATGGCAAATTTTTATCATTTCAGTTTGAGCCACTTGGTTGCCTATTTGGTTTGTCTTCTGTTTTGATGCGTTTCTATTTCTTAACATTCCACTGTGCATCCACACAAATCCACACAGTCAGAGGAATAGTTGACTTTACTTGTCTCTCCAAGCTGACATGAATAATCCTCCTTTTTACACAGCAATAATGTGTTTTACAAAGTAAAATCCTTCTATAGAACAAAATTATAATCCAAAGGAGTATCCAAAAAAGACATATTCCACAGAAAGATAATCCAAAATGGAATTTCTGGAACACTGATTTGCAACCTCCTTCCTTCACTAACTGCTGACTAATCAGTTTTGTACATCTGACACTACTGACTTCTTGATTGTAACATTACGAGGTGCATTTTACCACTAAAGGCCTAGTAATACACCCACAGTATATTAAACATCAGCAACTAACAGCAAAAAAATGTACAATTAGTCAACAATTATCATGTCTCAACAATAATTAAGTATGTTATGATGACTTTGACGCTTACATTCTCGGCCCCATAATTGCATATGGGACAAACATATCAATTATTCAGTACAAATTTAACAATAAGAGTCAAACCTATAATAGTCTCAAGAAGTTCACATTAATGTCCTTTTTTAGGCATCTGCCTTATGAAGCAGGCAAACCTTCTCTGTTGGTCTCGCTAGTGTGTTAGTCTTTATCTTGACTAGAACTGTGTGGAAAGACCTTTTTTATCTGGCACACTTTTTAAGACTCTGCCCATGACTCATAAATTGCAGGTTGCAGTCTCATACACGACGAGTACAACATCATTTTTTGTGAGGTTTTCTTTGGTTTGAAACCACTTTTACTGTTCTTGAAGAAGAGAAAGGTACTCTCATGTCCAACGCTTCCAAACAAGTCTGCAATGTACTGTGTTTGCCTCCATCTCCAATGTGCAGATCTGCCCTTTGGAGGAGCTCTGCAGGTAAGAGGGGTTGTTTCATCATCAACAACAAATAGTTTGGGGTTAGTGGCTCAAGGTCATTGGGGTCACCCGAAGCAGTTGTGATGGGTCTGGCGTTAATGAGAGCCTCAACCTCACATAGCACCGTTTAGAGGCCTTCATCATCAAGTGTTTGTTGCCTCAGCAGGGAGTTCAGCACCTTTTTTTTTTTTTTTTTTTTTACACAGTGCGGATTTGCCTCTCCCAGACTCCACCATGATGACAGCCACCAGGTGGATTAAATATCCATTAAATATCCATTGAATCCCCTTTGCCTCAGTGTGTCTTTAGTTTTGGATTGGTTCCACTGTTCGATCGACTCCTGCAACACTCAGCACTTACGAAGTTAGTGCCGTTGTCTGAGCACATTACTGTAACTTGCCCTCTTCAACACATGAATCTCCGTATTGTGTCTATGTATGAGTCTCTGTCCAGTGAATGTGCCACTTCTAAGTGCACAGCTCTGATTGCTAGACAAGTGAAGAGTACACCATATCTTTTCAAAGTACTGCATCCTATCTTTATTTCAATAGGCCTAAAGTGGTCCACACCTACATTACTAAAGGGTGCTTGGTCAGGCAGTACTCTGTCTTGCAGCAGGTCAGACATCTTTTGCTCTCAAGCCTTTCCATGTAGTTTGCTGTACACAACACAATTGGAGAGCAGTTTCCGTATTGGAGAATTTGCCTTAGGAAGCCAGAACTTTTGTCGTAGTTGTGACAGCATATAGTCTCTGCCACTGTGGTCTTATTTACAAACTACATCCTATCCTTCCAGACAGGACATTAAGAGTTGGTGGCAGGCTGTGCAATTCAGCTATGCCCGAGGAGGCCATTCACCCAGCTGTTCTCTCCAAAGACATGCACATCACAAGTATAATTCTCCAGGGCATTTATGAGAAGTCAGGACATAATGGCAGAAACTATATGCTGTCAAAACTATGACAAAAGTACTGGCTTCCTAAGGCAAATTCTGCAATACGGACACTGCTCTCCAATTGTGTTGTTTGCAGCAATCTAGTGCTGTCTGTCCAAAACTGTGTCTGCTACAGATCAAGTTGCATCTCTTTTCATTTTGTCAAATCTGACAGCTACGAAGGCTGCAGTGAGTTCCATTCTTGGTATTGTAGTCTGTTGCACAGGTGTAACTCATCCTTTTCCCATGATAAAGCACAATGGGATTTCTGAGATTCAGTGCATGATGTTCGCCCACTCTTTTGTTATCTGGCATGGAGACAGGCACCCTATTAACAGGAAGGTAGATATAGTAGTGACCATTGATATTATGCACCGAGCGAGTCACCTTGTCCATGAAGTGGCTGTCCTCACAAGAATTTCCAACTTGTCATCACAATTCCTTTCTGGGAAGTCGTGGTTGTGCTGTTGTCTTGTTAACTCCTCTATGTCCTGTAAAGTGATTCTGTTGATAGTAAATCTTTGTTGCACATCTGTCTGTGAAGAGGCATCTTTTGGTTCTCTGAGGGGGCCGTTTAATACCCAGCCAAGAGCTGTTTTCACAGAATAAGGTCCACTGTCCTGGCTGTTTATCACTCTCCAGGGTTCCACAGCTTTGTATGCATTGTTCCCCATCAACGGGCCCACATCAGTATTGATATATGGCAGTTTGACAACTTTCAGATATGGCTGGTTATTCACCTCTTTCTGCAGAGGAATTTGTTTCGCTCACCGGTATGTCCTTCAGTGGGAACACTTTTGGCAGATCTTTAAGTGCACTCCTCTAAACCACTCACTTCCAAGTGAGTCAACAAGTAACTGTCAACAAATCTCCTTTGAGTCATGGTGGTCAGAAAGATTTTTGTTTTTCTGCCTGTTAGATTTAGTTGTCTGGCCAAATCTTCTGTACAAAATGTACCCACGCTTCCTAGGTCCATGAAGGCATAAGTCTCAATCATTTTGGGACTTTTCCTTGACTTTTCTGTAACTCAAACAGGTACTATGGCGAGGATGCTGTGGCCCCAATAGATATATTGTTATCCTTGTGCACTGATCAAGAGCACTGAGCACAAACCTGAAGTTGTCTCATTATTGCTTGATTTCCTGGTGTTACTGTCCTCAGGTCTTGTAGAATGAAGAAGACTTCAATGTCTTCCGAAGCAAACTTGAAATGACGTTTTTCTTTTACAGTACTTGCTGAGATGTCATTTGACCAGACAGCTGAAACAAAGCGCAGACTTCCTCAAAAACTCAACTCTGTCCTTGTGAGGTTTGTCTCTGATAAACCCCTATATATCAGCTTTCAGATACAATCAAAGAGCACTGTAAGCTGGCCAACAGAGGAGCAGCAATTAGGTTTATTTATAGGATTGAACTGCTGCAAACTCTGTGAGTCATTGATATCCATCTGAGACGAACAAGTAAGGATGCACAGCATTTAGATCCACGGGGCTGATAAACAGCGACAGCAGAGAGTGCTACATCTACCCCTACGGGACTGAAAATACACAGATCTGATTAGATTTACCAACTAGAATCTAATTATTCTCCTTTAGTAATTTACACTCTTATGTAAATATGAAATAAAAATGTATATCACTGCTCTTTTTTTTTGTATAATTGGCAAATCTACTTTTGTACCGAGTGTGTGTGTGTGTCTACAGCATAGACATAGAAAGTAAATGCTTATTCGTGATTTTTCAGATCACTTTTCCATCAGAGTAATGCAGAGTTTACTGTAATTAATCCTGACATCATCACTTCTAATGTAAACAATTAAAAAGCTACTGATAATGAATTTTTACCATTTTCTTGATACAGCTGAAGTTACTTGGTCCCTGATGCTGAGACCACTGCTAGTCGTTAATACTCTTGTCGGTATACAATCAGTGCCACGGCGCTAGTTCATTGCTGTTTCATGGAGCTTGACAGAGAGCTAAAGCCAAAAAACAACACTGATTTGCATCTGTTTTGTCAGTGTGTTTAATGTAAATGTCAGCGCTATACTTAATGAGAGGGAATATGCAGACAAGAATGAGCATTCTGCATCATCATCACCCGATGTGCACAGATGCAATCTGATATATGAAAATATGAGAGGCTGTTATTATTGGGCTTAACCATGCATGTAAATGAATTGCCTTCTGCTAAACTGTTTGTCCCCCGCTAGCACATTAAGTTTCAGTTTACTTTGTCTCTCGCTTTCATCGCTCACCCACCGCATTCATCTTGTTGTGTGATCAGTTACATGCATTTTCTTTAAATGTCAATAATATTAAACAAAAAAGTACCACACTGATTTAAATCCCTTTTGTAAACATTAAGACTATCATCATCGACGCCGCTCTGATGTCTGACATTTCTGTATCTGGTGTGAGTCTGTTGCTATGGAGATAACAGTAACCATGACAGAATCTGGGACATGATCCATAACATTTTTATAGAATTTTAGTCCCCACTGCCTCAAAATCTATATATCCTAATGTGTCTTGTATTCCCTGCAGGATGGGGCACACAAATATTCAAGAGATGCTGGTGGGATTGAACAGAATCTCAGCAGGAGCAGGTGGGAGAGAAAAAAAAAACAGAACTGCATAGACCTCTGTGCTAAATGTCATCTGTAATGAAACAAATATACCAGCCTACGTATGTGCCAAAAAAAAAAAACATCAACTTGAAGTCTCTTTTTCTTACTATAACTAATTTATGAATCCTTCATTTTATTCCATTTTCAGTTACGTGAAAAAAAGCCTCTGAATCTATTTAGTTCAATTATGTATGCACACATCAGACAAATGAAAAGCACTGTGCTGCTGTAAAAAATGAGGAAGTATTGACCCTCACATGGTGGGCCTGAGGGTAAGAGGCCTCACATGATGAAGTTCATCCTCAGCTGGTAGAAAGAAAAATAAAACTCTGACTGGTCATTCAGCAGAGTCATACTGACACTGAGAGGCAACATTGCTGAGCAAGTCCTTAAACTAAAAGATGTTAATGATGCAAACAAGCATTCACGTTAAAGTTGTGTTCATATTTGAGCAAAAGAACAGCCCGCTTGCACCAGCTACTGTATGTTAAAAGGCAGCAGCTAAGCAGATTCAAAATGTCTTGTAAGTTTGAGCGCAGAACAATCTGAGCTGCTTGCTGCTGAAAAACATTTTTCTATTGATTTCTCAGTCTTCATATACAGCTCAGAGTATGCATGAAAGCACATTTGTGTGTGTGTGTGTGTGTACCTTCCAGGGGCGACGAATGCCCTTGAAGAAGTCAGGCATCCACATAGGCAACACCACCGCTTCTCTCAGCAGCTTCTTAGCATCCTCCAGATCAGCGATGTCATCCCTACAGTTTACCAGAGAATTCAGTCAGCAGTGCAACAGAAAAAACAGCCCTGGTAGAAAAACACATAAAGCAGTAGTAGCCCATGTGCGCTTTCATACCAGTGTATATTAGGGTTACGGGACACAATATCTCTCTCCAGTGAGTCCACCAGGTCGCTGTCATATCCCGTGCCATCAAACTTCTTCTGCTCTACATCCCCAGCTGAGTCTCCAACCCCTTTTTTTCCCTGATGAAGAGAGAAGGAAAGTAGATTAATAAAGGTTTTGACAGGAGCCCACAGAGTAGTTGAGAGCACAGCGGTGTTACATATTACTAATATTAATTCATGCAAACTAACTGGTGATGGTCAGAATATCAGGGATAGATTTACTTATTTCTTATGGCTGACCTATCTGTCAAACCAATCAACAGCTACTGTCAGACCTTCTCGTCTTTGGCTTTTGTGCCTCGGGCGAATCCCGGCCGGTCTGGTTTAGGGTTGGCCTGACTGCGTCCGCCTGGCCCCGCCCCTCGATGCTGCAGACCAGGGGAGTCCTTCCTCTGCTGCTTCACTGCACTGTTGGGACGCTTCACTGCAATGGGATTCCTACAGACACACACACACACACACACACACACACACACACACACACACAGAGGAATAAAACTATACCCGTTGGTGATAGTAGGACACACCTGCAGACAAAAACATCAAAGCCAACTTGCAATAGGGAAATGCTTTATTGAGTGACAATTACTAATAACACAGTCCTATGTTTTATTCAAATCAAACCAGCTCTGTCAGTTCTCTGTTGAGGTACGGCTGGGCAAAAAAAGAAATCCAACATTGTTAGTGACACTGCACTGCAAGAGATGTAACAGATTATGCAAAATATGTCTCTGTAATTCAAAGTGCTTCCTTATAGAGCTATTTTGTTCCCCAGACTTTCTGGGTAACATTAATAACAATACTCCTGGCTGTTTCTGCCATAAATGTCCTTCAGAAAGTAGAGAGGTACCCTTGATCACAGTGGTCCTCTGGGCAGGTGTCTGAAATGAGGAATCTACACTGAAAGATGAAAAAAAAAAACACCCACACGCTGCAGTCTTGTTCACAGTTCTTCTATTCCACATAGCATAAATTAAAAGCTAGGAACGAGGCAGCAGTGGACAGGTTTGTTTTCAGCTTTCAGCCCATATTATCATACAGAATTTATGCATGGTTTCCATAAAAATGGCTTTTGGAAATTGTTGAAACAAAGAGTCCCCAATCAAAAATCAAATAGACTAGCTGTTGAGCTTGGTTTGAATATGTGCGACATAATATAAAATGATAATGTCAACCTTGAGGTCTTTATCTTTCATTTAACCTAAGTTTACTTTGATTAATGTCTCATAAACATAGGGATTGGTGGAGCTCAGCTTATCTACGTGTATTTATAGAGATGTTAATAGAGTTCAATGAAAAGATTTCCAATCTGAGTCAGTCTCTTCAAAACCATAAAGTGACATTCTCAAATACACAAAATAAATGTCAGCTTACGGTTTTAAACTCATACTTCAGCCAAAATGTGTTTTTTCTAGCACAGACATGAAAATCTTTAACTGTAGGAGTTGAAAAAAGCTAAATTAAGTTTTATTTCACACAGCAGACAGAAACACACACACACATACACACTTACCTGTGTTCTGCAGGGGTGGGAGGCGGCCAAACTAATGGGTCTTCAGGTCTCTCCTCTGATTGAGGAGCAAGGATGTCAAGTGGCTTCTCTGATTTAAAGCTCTCCAGTGTTCCCATGATGCCTTTAACCTGCTCATACTCCTCAGTCAGTTCCTGTCTAACCTAATCACACACAGAATAAGAGTCATGTATCAGCTTGGCATCACAGAGCATCCAACTGAAAATACAGCAGGTGACGTGTGTGGATGTTAATGTCTGTGGTAAAATGAGTAGAGTAAAGCTTGTCTCCTAGGGGCAGTGTGGCTTACAGACAGCAGTGAATGGATAATGAATTCAGAAAAAGTATAGAAATAATAAATACAAATACACATGTTAACACAAACATTGCTACTGTGATTATCACTTGTCACCAAAACCATCTAGAGGAAGCAGCAGGAAGGTGACGAATAAAGGCGGACCACTGTCGCGTCCACAGTTTGTAACAGGCCAAATTACAATTACATTTTGTCTGAAAAGTCAATAACTGACTGAATAAAATACCTCATAAACTATTAGTGACACCTTTATAGATGTAAAAACCTCCTGTGTGGCCCTGATGGCATACAAGTAGCAAAACTCAGTGAAAGACCTTGAAAAACATGTTTTTCTTCTTGTTCCTACAGTTAAATGTTTGAGTTTCACTGTGCAGAACAATGTATGTGCAAAGTTTGATACTAGAAGGCTGTCTTCACATTCATTTGCTGAAAGTGGAAAGTTTCTCTGAGCTCATTAAAAATCTGATTTTAAGGGGTGAGCCTGATTTGTGAGCATGATTTGAGACATCACAACTAGTTTGGAAACCAATCCTGGTCCATATTCAGCTTCAGTGTGATGCAGAAACTTGAAGCCTCCACTGCATATTCACTCGGAATTGACTTTACAGTGAAGTAGGAGATATCTTCTTTCAACAGTTGAACTTCAGAAATTAAATACATTTGCATATTTATAGATTCTAGATTTTTAATGAGGGGGAGTAGATGCTGTTTTACGGATTTTAAAGTGGTAATCATACTTTTTTTGTGGAAAAACTACATCAGGCACACATTATTGTTCCAAGCAGAGTATTTTTACATGTCTTCATACATGTCTGGAGGGGATCTTTAAATTTACACCAGTGACTTTATGGCATGCAATCGCTATTTTAGGTTTTGTTTTGTATATATAGATATTTCCAAACCAACAAATAATAGCAAATGACTCAATGAGTGAAACATAGAACCATTTCAACAAAGACGTCAAGAAATCACTGGGTTCCTTAAGAAAAACAATCTTTGGTTTGCCATTTTTATAAATAAAATTAGTGTTGCCATCAAAGGAAAGCTCCAGGATGGTTCTCAAGTATTTGTAATGCTGAACTACAGCCACAGGCTTCAATTTACTAATTATCAATAGTTTAATAACTGGTGAAGGAGCATAGTATGGTCAGATATGTGGGGGACTCACCTGTTGCCATTTGACTTTCAGTGCAGGGTCCCTGAGGGTCTGACAGTGCTTGTGGATCTGTTGAATAACGCCCTGGTAGTACACAATGGAGGAGTCGTAGTTCCCCAGCAAAGCATACTCACGGCCCTTCTTGGCGTTGTCACATATCTCTGCCAAATTCATGCTGAATAACAGCTAGATAGTGAGGAGAGAGAAAACGAAACAAGTAACGACTGAATGGTGAAACAATGAATAACTGGCCAGTGTTTTTGCCGCGTTTTAAAATGGGTCAACTCCACATTTATAGTCAACGATAGCAGTGTCCTTATTTAAAATCCTATTCGTTACAGGATGATGGTGCAGCTCCATGCAAGTTACCAATCAGATATAATGAGGCTGCTACACCCGGCGGAGCAGGTTAGTTAAGCTAGCTCATGTCAGTGACTGTGATTTTAAATGAACGTGTTTACCGCAGACAGTTAACGCTACACCTGCCGATTAAATCAAAACCTTTGGCGTATTCAAATAAGCTTCTCTTATTGTCTAAACCCGTCTAATCTTTCCGACGTTAGCTTTTGCTAGCTTGCATCTAGGCCACAGACAAAAAACAGCACGAATCGTGGGGCAATAAATATTGAAAACGCTTCTAATTAATCCTCCCAGCATGTCTAAATATGCATGTAGACAAAAAAACAACGCACGGCCTATATCATATTCTTTACCTATACATCCTACATGAAAATAATTATCATACCTGCATGAAAAGCACTTGTTTGTGCTGTTTTTTTTGAGTCAGAGGTTCAGTATTGAGCCGAGTGTTACCATGGCCGCGGAGACGCCGTGTTAAGAATACAGACGGCTCGGCTACTGTGGTGCATTCACGCATTAGTTGTAGACTGGTAAATATGACAACTCCCATTAGTCAGCACAGCGCGAGACGGTCACAGCAAAAAAAGACAGCTGGAATCGCGAGGTAAGTCTCGCTATCTGTTTTATTGCTGCACACACTTTGATCTCGTTTTGAAAGTGAATTTAAGGTCTATGTTTAATACATAACTTAAGCAGCTGTTGGCAAAACGTAACTTCAAAAAGAAAAGTGGCGAGTTTACACGATTTATCCAACACACCATCCCGAGCTAACGTTATGCAAACGTCGGCCACCGGTCGGCGGTAAAACACATTAACATTTGAAATGTCAACCAACACGGATGAGAGATCAAAAAGGAGCTCACGTTTGAGCATCTCATAATATCCTTCCTGTAATACATCCATGGCATCTACGTACAGTCAAATTACATCTGAGCAGGCTCCCATCTGCTGAACCATGTGGTCAAAAGCTTCAGAACAAGCTGCTAAATGCACTTTGTGGTGAGACTGTTTTGTCTCATTAAAATATTGCAAAATAGGATGAAGATACTGTTAATTAGCCATTAGACAACAAAATAAAACTAATAGAATAACAAAGTACAATAAAATAGGCATTATTTATCCTTGATAATATGTATTTATAATTTAAGGTATTTAGGTTACGAGTATACTTAATTATCGTTTCAAGCACATAATATAAGTAATATAATATAAGTTGCACAACATATATGATTACATTTCAGCAAAGTAAAACAACTATTAAAAATAATTAACATAACACAACATATTTAGGATCAAAAATGTCAACATAAAGTTCCACGTATGTTTATTGATTGGTAACTTTGACTGTTCCTTTGTAGTGTCAAAATCTGTCAGTGAAACTGAAACCTTGAAGTGATTTCTAAATAGAAAATAATTCATATTGATGCTCAGCTTTAGGCAGGGACATTGTAAATGAACTGGGTAAAACATAAACAGATGAATCACAAAAGACATATTCTGCAATAACTTGTTTTACATTAGATGAAAGAATAGTGTGTGTTAGGTAATGCGTTGTGTTGTGTGACTGAGCAATGCTGAGTCATGTTATGCAGACCAAGGGAGCTGCCTAAAGATGGCAGAGTACATCCAGCCCTGCCCTTATACTCATCATACCAAACACTTGCAACCAGCAACCTCAATAATTCAAATTATAATAATACTGATAAAACCATTTTTATTTTCTTGCAGCTTTACATGCAACACATGTATCATTTGTGATTTTATTTCACACCATCAGTTACCTTATGCCAACACATGAATTTCAAGGACCACTGAATCACTGTTTATCAGTTGAACTATCTGGATTTGCAATTTGTCTCAAAAGACAAGTACATGTTGTCATTACTGCTACCGGTTTGATTGAGTGTGTATGTGAATGAGCTGACAATAAAGCTGGTTATGATCATATTTGTGTTTAAGAGATGCGCATTCCACAACAGCACTCCCAATGCAGTTATATTTTTCTTAAGAACTGAAATGTCACTTTAAAACATTTGTTAAATAAAACGATTGCACAATTTTCTTCACAGTTTCAGTTTACCTTATTGGTCCCTTTACACACACTGAAAACTATTTCCCCTTTAATTCACTGTCTGTATTGAATACTGTAGATTAATGCTGCTAGACGGCTGATTGCATATCATCTGTTTCTTTGACTCAAAGTGATTTTATGTGCAGTTTGAGCTAAAAATGTTTTTGCATACCTCCACATCATTACATGCATTTCATTGAAATGTTGATTAAATATTGTGCAAACTTGTTGGCCCATACTGTCACTATATGTGTGGTACAGCAGGAAGGAAAAAAAAAGTAAAGTCATAGGTATCTTCTTCCTTTTCTATTCCATGATCATATGAGGCTTTTCTGAATACAGTCTTAATGAGAGGAAGGTCTGTTCAGCACTGCTTTCCTCAGCACCCATGTTGTCAATGAAGGCTGTGATGACCTTGAGACACGCTCTGTGCACATCCATCCACAACAGGATGTAGGTGACCTCAGCACTGACAAACTGCTGCTTCTTGCTCTCTCTGGTTCCACAGATACCTTATACTGCTCTCACTAGGCTGCTTCAGTCTCAGAGGTTTGTGGTTCTTCAGTCTATAAGCCAAAGTCAGGAAGATGGCGTCGACGTGTTCCTTCTCAGAAGGTTCCTTGGCCGAAGTCTCAAACAGTGGGAAATTGTAGCTGTCGGCTAGACACTGGGCAGCTGACGTGGGCACTTCCCGGCGGTCCTTCAGGTCACATTTGTTCCCCACCATGATGCGGGGCACCAGGGGCCCCACAGAGTGTCGGCTGCACTCCTCAATCCATTCAGGGATGCTCTCGAAGGATAGGAGGCTGGTCACGTCATACACAAAGATGACAGCATGGGCGCTGCGGTAATAGTGCTCCACCATGCTCTTCCTGAAACGCTCCTGACCTGCCGTGTCCCAGATCTGCAGCTGGCACAAAAGAAACACACATTGATTTAAAGGATAAGACGGCCATGAAAAGACCAAAACCAGCAATGCGTTAGTGCGTCTCTGAATACTTTCTGACTTGGGTCACAAATAGTTTCATTTTTGATAGAAAACAGCTGGGAACTGCAGTTTTTTAGCAAATGTTCATCAGACATGAGTAAAAAGTGCATTTGTTTGGTGATATTTTCAGCCACAGATGAATACAAATGTGCTACATTAGTGAGTATTTACAGCCAAAGGATGGCGTATTTGGGACTGATTCAAATAAAACTATGGTGCACTGTGTTCATGATGATGAATGAGCATGTCACCCGCTGCAACGGTGTGGCTCACTGATGTGTTTTTAATCATTTTTGGACAACAATGGAGCTCTATAACACAGAGGAACACCAAGATAGATCAGACTTTGGCTACATAGCCACATTTATGTATCATTGAATGTCTTATTTTAAATAAACATAACTATTTACAATCAGCATGATATGTGAGGTGCATCAGTTGTGTGTGTTGAGTGTTGAAGGCAGCAATAAATGTAAAACAAATAAACCTTTGGAGATGATGTTTGTACTATATTTTTTATTACAGAAGTATAATATCTACTGTTATTTTATTGGAAACTGCCTTCCAGATGGTCATCTCTCACATCTAGAGGTAGGCCTATGATTTGTAGTGGAGTAATCCCAATGCACAGCCTTAGAATAAACAGACGGTCGTCTTTCC
Organism: Thunnus thynnus; assembly: GCF_963924715.1. Taxonomy (NCBI): domain Eukaryota; kingdom Metazoa; phylum Chordata; class Actinopteri; order Scombriformes; family Scombridae; genus Thunnus; species Thunnus thynnus. The sequence continues at coordinate 24,022,731 of NC_089527.1, forward strand.
AGACACTGAGGTATATATGTGCGTGTGTTGCATCACAGGGTAGGTCTGTGTGTTTTATGTCCTCTCACCTTGATACTCTCTCCATCGAGCTCCAGCGTCCTCTCTCTGAAATCGACCCCGATGGTTGCCTCTGGGTTCTTCAGGAAAGTGCCACCGCAGAACCTGTAAGTTAAACACGTCTTCCCCACATTTGAATCTCCTATCACGATTATCTTGAAAACCCGAGCTTGTGCAGTCTCGCAGTCGTGATGCGACGACAGCTCTAAGGAGTCATTTCGACTGAAAACTGTGTCAAATACCTCACCAGGTTTGTTTTCTATTGCCATCGCTCATCTTCTCGCAGTCTGGAGACTGAGCGGTGCCGAAACATCGCGAGAACTGTGAAAGCACCGCCAACAGATGTCACTGTTGAGACCTCTTGAGTAGATATCATGAGTTACTATCATGACAACAAAGGCTACAACTCTTTACAATATATTCATATTAGCTAAATTAATTCCTTCTTTCAAATCCCTTCTAAAAACACACTTATACAGACAGGGCCACTGAAGGGTCTTTCTGTAAATTTCGATGTTTTTAATTGTTTTATCTCTTCTATGACCTTTTATTCCTATTTTTATTAATACTGTTATTCTCTGTTATTCAGCTCTTCTATTTATTTAAAGGTGCAGTGTATAGAATTTAGTGACATCTATCAGAACAGACTTGGCAGGAAATGGGATATAATATTCATAAGTATCTTTTAATCAGTGTAAAATCACCTGAAAATAAGAATCATTGTGTTTTTGTTACCTTAAAATGAGACCTTTATGTCTACATAGGGAGAGGGTCCTCTTCCATGGAGCCCACCATGGTTCTACAGTAGTCCAGAACAGACAAACCAAACACTGGTTCTAGACAGGACCACCGTAGGTTGTCCTACATGCTTGGAGAGGGAGAAGGAGGGGGAGAGAGGGGTATTCTGTTGTTGCAATCTGCAACCTCACCACTGGATGCCACTAAATCCCACACACTGCATCTTTAATTGTGGTAATATGACATCACTGTCTCCCTGAATTTTATTGTATGTAAAGCTCTTTGTTAACATTGTTTCAAGAAAGTGCTAGACATATTATTATTTTATTTGGATTTTTTTTAAATGTACAATAAATAAAAACATTTTTTTTGTTCCCAACCTTCTATTTCTTTGTTGAACTACTAAAAAGGAAGAAGTTCTTAAAACAATAGTAATATATTTGAAGAAACCACTGACAACAAATGCATGGCCTTCTTATCGTCTTTTCTTATTTGAAAGATTTGTTATTTTACTTATTTTTATATTAATCTCTCAATTTAATTATATTTTAATAAATACTAATACTGTAATGTTGAATATGTTATCAGCACTCTTGTATTATGTATTGTGTACTTGCTTTGTACCTGATGTGCTACATGCACTTGCTTCTTGAATTTAAAAAATAAATGCTCTTCTGTATCAGACACACAGAGGTTTATTTGACACATACACCAAAAACATCATTATAATCCAGACCCTGTTTGTTACCAAAGCCTTTCACCCAGGGTGGGCAATAAGCACGAGTCACCAGACAAATGCTGGTAAAATATGGCTGGTAGATTTCAGACACAAAATAATGATTTACTATTGAGTGACTGGTGAATTTGAACATTTATCTGTTAGTGACTGGCAGATGTTCATATTTTAAAAAGTTAATTTCCCACACTCCCCCTTCCCACACACACATATCCAAAAATATAATAATAAAGTAACATTTTAACTATCCGTGATCTCAAATGTACAAAGACAGACAACAGTGACACTCATTTGCCTGTTTATTAGTTACACCTAGCTGAATCTAATACAACTAATCGTACCCTCATGGTTGATTCAACTTAATGGTTATTTTGGAGGCTGTAGTTTGTGGTATTGCTTTGTACTGATGGGTGTTTCCAATATTTTGTTCACCACATTTATATCAATGTGGGCAGACAGATTAGAAACATAACCTGGTAGGTGAGTGTATGGGGAGGCTGTGGAAACCGATGGCTTTGCAACACGTATCACATGCAGATAAATTGTCCTTGAACTAAAAACAATTCATCAGTACCAAACAATACTCTAAACACTTTGTGAATCTTGATCGTAACATAAATGTTAACTTAAAAAAAAATACAGATACAAAAAGCACATACATTCACGCAATAAAACTGTTTCAAATAATTTTCATAAAATTCATCATCTTTGACCAAAACAACCTAATTTTTACTACATCTCAGAAAAAAAAGTCAAATCATGGCATACAGGCTTTTGCTGAAGCCTAAACCTGAGTCAGTGTACAGTACATTGGCATATACATTTCATAGTGAGTTTCACAACACAGCTGTGTGACGTCTTCATGTGCATCAACAACATATAAAGGGCAGCGAATCAGATAGCCCTGTCAATGACTGGTTGTGTTTTCAGTCATAAACATGAGGCACTTAAGCTGCCTGATGTCTAAAAAAAGTCACAGTCACTGTTTTACACAGAACATAAGCAGGTGTGCTCACGTAGTCAAGCTAAATGACACATAAGCACATATTCCTCTCTTTATATCAGACAACGCTGTTGAGACTTAAAGCATTAAAGGGGCACAACACAAAAAGTCATATAAGGTCTTCTGTGGCTTTAAATGAGCTTCATCAATTCTTAAAAATGTACTCAAGAGACATCAGCCAGGTTATTGCAGCTTGCGTTTTGAAGTGTAGTATTTACAGAAAGCCTGCATTACAAAAAATATAAGAGATTTTACACACAAAAGCCACAAAGCGCTCCTGCTATACCGAAAGTGAAATCAAGAGCAACATAAGATTCTTCATATTTTGCATTTGACTGATGTGTTTCCCTAATGAGCGTCACCAGTTTTTCTTTTCCTTCCTGTCAAAAGTACATTCATCTTGTACCCGACGTGTTTAATTTCCTGAATAAATATTGTCAATGTGAATTTTGGTAGCATCAAAGCACACTTGAATTATACTCATAGGCCTTTTTTGACAGCAGACATTCGACTTGTCATAGCAGGAAGTGCACAGGTGGAGCTAACAACATGAACCATGACTCAGTTCAAACAATTACTGCAGTGCAATTCAGCTATGAATTATGTTATTAGTAACACATGTGTTTGACAGGTTAAAATATCTCTGCTGTGTAAAGGTGTATTCTGCATTGTTACCCTCGTCTGGAGCCTATATGGTGATATTTCAGCCTCTGCTACTTTGATTTTTACCCTTCTTCTTTAATATCTCTCACAATTCCTCCAATTCTAACAAAATGTTTACTTAAGAAATTCAGCTGCCCTCATTAATATGCTTAACTGGAAAGGTTGATACTCCACACTATGGGGGAACCTACTGTGGACTATTTGTGTTTCTATCATGTATTTGTTGCGAGTTATTGAGCAAACAAGAGTCTACACACTGTGTCACTACCAGCATTTGTGCTGACTTGAAAATAAAAGAGAAGTATAACTGAAACCAGCTGTGATCATTTTTGTGTGAATGATCATAGCCAGACTGATGATATATGAAAGAAAATATTTCCACTTCTGATCAACTTGTGGTCCCACCGTAAATGACTGGCTTTAATACTGAATTGAATCTGGATCTGCGACCTCTCCTGGCAGACAGAACCCTGTAATAATCATTAAATTATAAATAAATTTAACTTTTCTTTGACACAGTGACACATTTCGCTACCAGTTCTCATCTGAGAATGAGCTAGAGCTGCCAGAGTCAGAGTCTGCGTCTGTCAGTCCGTCAAAGTCCCAGTCTGCACTGGACCCACTGTCATCGTCTTCCTCTGTAGAGAAGCTGTGAGCAGAGCCGAGACACGCTGGGTACACACGTGTCGAAACACACACTGGTCCCAGGGTGGACACATACACTGCCATGACATTCTTCCAGGTGTCCCTGGCTGGGTCGTATTCGTGGATGAGGACCCTGTTCTTGTTGTGCTGCAGTAGAGTCTGGGTGAGGAGGAGCAACTTGTTGTTGTGTTGAATCACCTGGTAATTTAGGGCACGGCTATCGATAGGAATGTCACCCAACCTTCTCCATTCCCCCCTGGTGGGACTGTAGGCTTTCACCACAGGGATGTCACACACACAGATGATCTGGTCCTGAAACACGCAGGCCTTGTGAAGCTTGTCTCGTCTCAGTGAGCCACAGTGACGCCAGCGGTTCCTCTTAGGATCATAGCAAAGCATTCTTCTTTTGTTCACCACATACAGGTGGTCATTCAACGCCACCACCTGCATTTTACCTAAAGAATGAGGCAGAGGAGCCACAAATGTCCACTGGTTCCTCTGGACGCTGTAACACTCGACCTCCTTTAGTCTTGTGTCCGTCACTGGGTTCCTTCCTCCCAGGAGATACACATGGCCATTGAGGTAACCCATCCCAGAGTGTATCCTCCCCAGCGGCCTCTCTGCCAACTCCTGCCAGCTGTTGAGCACAGGGTTATATAGCCAGAAATGTTTTGAAAGGTGGGAGGCTAGGTACAGGTTGTTTTCAGGGGTGGCACAGGCGATTAAGGACTCCATGGTGGAGCGCTTGTAGTCCTGACTGCTGAGATCTTCGAGGGGGGGAGCCATGAAATACAAATCCTCTGAATAAGGGTCACAGCACATTATGTTGTCATTAGGTAGGCCAAAGAAGAGAATCATTTCTTTTGCGCTCACTCCTATTCTGTGTTTTGGTACGTCCACAGCTGCGGACATGCCACAGCCGTCCTCTGCAGACCTGTTGAAGAAAGACTCAAGGTATTTCTCAATTAGAGGCCTGGCCATGAGACCCTCCAGGTAACACTTGTCCTTCTCAGTAAACAAGTTCCACCGCACACACTTCAGTGCCTGCAATGCATCCTCCGAGTCCTTTTTCTGCAGTGCATTTGCTTCTATCCACTGTAAAGCAGCGGAGCACACCTTTCTCTCACAGTCCACATCCAAAGTGTCCAGAGACAGCAACTCCTTTAACTGCATCAAGTCCAGCTCACAAAGCTCCCCTCCATTACACAGCTGGCTGAAGTTCCTGGCTATGAAGGCTTGTGCATTCTCCTTAAGCTCAGGGTTGTCATACGTGTCAGCAAATTTCAAAATACCCACACAGTTGGAGAGATCCAGCCTCCTTGTCATGAAACTGGAGCAGGCTTTCCTGATGTACTCCAGCTGCAGCATATTGGCAGCCGCGTACAGCCTTTGCACATTGCTCTCCGTGATGGTCACCCTGCCTGTGTAACAATAGTCGATGATGACCGACATGGACTCAGCGTCCACCCCGCGGATGACCACTCTCTCTTGCATGCTCTCATTCAGCCCCCCGGTGAACATGCTTTTGAAGTAAGGGCTGGCGGCGGCGAGGACGTTGCGGCTGCACAGGAACAGTCGGTCAATGTCACCTCTAGCGGACTCTCCTCCGGGCTCCAGCGACTCCTCTTCGCTCTCCACCCCGATGGTAACGTCCCCGAGGAGCCGACAGTCGTACAGTAATTTCAATTCCCTCATCAAACCCGGGGCGTGATTCACGTCCTCCAGCACCTCGGGACCACTGAAGCAACTCAGCGCCGAAGCCATTGCTGCAAACTTCGCTGAGCAATCGAGCTATTATTTCACGTCGGCGGTGAAGGCTTCAAATAACCGGCTGTCATGCGGTTGACAACATTCAATAACACCAAAGGGTCTGTGCGATGGTAGTGACACATCCGCGGTTTATACACAAAAATCAAACACATGCTGCGAAAAATACATTACCAGCTAGTGGCTCAGCGGTCGCCTGTGTGTCTGAAAGCCGACAGTTCTCTGTCTAAAAATGACCATAATGTCGCGTTTAAATCAGAGATAATTCGTTAATTATATGCTGAAAAACACTGAGACAGTCGTATCCGTTTTCTTAGCTTTGCTAGTCAGTTGTATTATCTCTCCTGAACGTAGCGGACAGCAGCTCTCGTAAAAAAAATTAACCGTCAAATTGGCGAGTGTTAAAATAAACATTTTCCGGGAGTAATTGCCAAAATAAACTCACAATTATGTACAAGTGCTGCAGCGATTGATCATGGTTAATTTCTGAAGCCAACCCAACACGTTTTCTGGAGATTTTAAATGCAGTTATTTATGTTTTACACTTTCCACTACTTAAATTAGTTTCTTAAACACACAAGGGGAAAAATGTAATCGCTTGTTTTGAAGGCAATCTCTCCTCGCTTCCGCTCTGGCTCACTGCACGGCGTTATTTCTTTATTACCCACCCGTATTCTGCCAAGACCCGCCCCTACTCTGCCTCTGATTGGTTAGTGCTCGTTGCCTTAGTTGGTTGGTTAGAAATATCAGAGTGAGAGGCCTCTGCGGCCACTGCGCGCTCACACAAGCTTGCTAAGAAAGGGTTCAGGGTCTCTGATAGGCTAGGAGAACTGGGTCGATTGAGAGCTGCCAACATTCAAATTAAATAATTTAATCAAATGTACCTTCCATATTTGTGTGCATGGTGCATGACTAAATTAAATTTGTTCGATGCTTAAATGTGTTGGATGAGTGAAATTCATTTATTTAATATTTAAATTTGACCACCACCTCACCTGGAATAAACCTGCACATCCATGGTACACCCACACAGGCAACTTCACTTATTTAGTCTCTTCTCAGAGGCGTGTGGGCATGTAGAGACTGTACTTGACTGGTGTCTCCGTGATTCTCCTGTTGGCTTTGTTGGTCTAATTAGAGCTTTGTCTGGCTGTTCAGGGTCTTTACCAGATTAAAAGATTTCCTTAGCCACAACCTTTCTAACCTCTGCTGTCTTGTATAGGCTACAGAGCCCTGCACACCAAAACAATTAGACACAAGGACAGTTTCCGTACACAGTCCATCACACTGATGAACAAATCAGCCATGTGATGTCTGAACCCAGTCCCCACGCAACAACCCAGTAATACGAAAACCTTGCTGTACTTACAAGTTATATTACAGTTTAATTTATGCAGTGATGAGTTAGTGACATCTAATATCTGTTTATTTTCAAACATTATTCTAAGCAGGCTGAATCTTCTGCACTGTATATCCATCGATAGATGCACATAAACCACATCTGTGTGACTCACTATACTGCCATGAACTCCTGCACTACTTGTATAACCTGTACATAATCCTGTATATACAGTTTGCAGTAACAATTTGACTTGAGTATCCATTTTCAGGTGTGTACATAATAGATGTAAATTTATGTTTGCTTATCTTTGTTTAGTTTTGTTGTCGTGTGTTTACTTGCTCATGGCACTGTGTTAAAGAGCTACTGAGTCAAACTTGACTCTAGGAAACTGTGATGGACATTTTTCACATTTTGAAGTTTATTGACATTTTGAAAAACTACATTTTCAATTGACTTGTCAGGAAAAATATGTACAGTACCAGTACCATATTTATGATGATTATTATGCTATATAATCTATCTATCTATGTATCTATCTATCTATCCAGCTATCTATCTATCTATGTATCTATCTATCTATCACTTGTTCAGTTGTTTTCATTTTAATGGAACTGGAATTCAATGTGGGTCTTGCAAACCTGCTTTCAATCTTTATTGTGAAGCTTTAATGTCTTACAAGACATTAAACGTGGCACAACTACTGTGTATACTGGATATAACTATATGTCCCATTCCTCTCATTTGTTTCTTCAGTGACATCCAGTATGTCAGATTACATTCAGTGTGCAGTGCAGCCTACGTACATGGTCGAGTAACATGAATGTAGCCAAAGCTTCAGGTGCATCTAGTATCTACGGTTGAGTTCATTGATCCTGCGAAGCCCGTCTTGGTTGTGGATGGTCTTGTGGACTGTGATGAGGAAGGGGAAGGCAGAAGGCAGCTCCACCCTGCGGCTCAGCTTCTGGTGGCCCCAGTGGAGGCAGCGCAGCCTCTCAGCCAGGTCCCGCCTGCCTGCTCGCTCCAGTCCATCTTGCAGCAGCTTGGTCTTATTGGGCTTGTCCCATGACCTCTCATACCTGTGGAGAATGATGAACATCTGAGAAACATATGGTCCAATCCATGTGGTCCCTATTTTAATCTATAAAGAGTACAGTAATTGTAAAAGCTCCATTCTCCCTCAAAAATACAGATAACGAGTAGTTGATAATCTGTTGTTAATTCAGGGAACTGCGCTAGTATACTGTGTTTAAGTATACTATGGTGTGTATGTGTGGTCACACTATAATCACACACACATACCAGTTTTCCAACATGGTCTTGGCCTGGACACTCTTTTCAGTGGATTTGGTGTGGAAGCGTCCTATCTCAGTTCTGTTGAAGCCAAGCTCATATGCTAGGACTGTCCACTCAAAACCAAGCTGCCTAGAAATCTCCTGCAGTGTCTTCAGGTTGATTACAGCATCCTAGAAAACAAAATAACATGCAAAATCACTGTCAGTGAAATATCTGAATGGCATTTAAAGATACATGAAAGTGAAAAAATGAACATACATACCTCTTGGGCTTTGTTGGGCATTATCTCAAATTTCACGAAGATCAGTAGTGCAGGTCACACACTTAATGATGATTATAAACAATTCTATGCTTCGATGTCTGTGATCGCTGTTTAATATACTTACATTTACAGTCCAAAATATTCCAAATAGCAGACAGAAGTATCAGTCTTATCACCCTACAGTACAGTATGCCAAAAATGAGTGTGGAGAGTGTTACTGGGGAGATTCAAGATCAACACACTAAGCTGTTAAACATTAGTCACTTTAGCTCTAGGGTCCCTTGTGGAGCTAACAACTGTCAGGTTCAAGTGCCCCCAGCAGCTACATAAAGGTGTGCTGTGCTGTGTCTTCATCCTTATATTCTAGAAAACTCAGTATAATTTGGTCAAATCATTTTTCAATTGCACACGTTGAAGTTAATGTGTTGAGAGTAACAATATTCTATTTTAACAAAAATTAGCTGTTCAACTAACCTTTGCACATTTACAGTGACATTATTAATATGAATTGTCCCTTTTAAATAAACAATGATGTCACTCACTCAAAAAGAACATCAATTATTACTGAAAAATGTCAGCCCATTACAGCGCAATGACCATCTGCAGATCATGAACATTAACTAACTTTGAGAAATTGATTTCTTTGATTCTTTAATCCAAGTAACTATATTTGAGAAAGACTGGAGAAGCACAAAAATACTCTGAAAGGCTTTTATTCACTTTAAAAATTAACCTCCTCTTTAAATTCTTGTCATCCATAAAAAGCATCAGGGCTCTATGTGCAATATCATTGCAGCAATTATGTTTATCAAAGAACATTACAAATCTCAGCCGTCATGTAAACAATAATGAAAAGAAATTAGCCAAAGGATAATGTGTGTACACTTACATTAACAAATTGTCACATTTTACTTAAGAAACAAAGAAGATCATTTATTTTAACGTGTTAATCATAATTCTGATAAAAAGTGCTGTGAGGTCAGGTCAATAAATATAATGGACATGAATTACACTACTTTTAAACAGGCACAGGATGTAAAAATACAGTTTCAGGTTCAAATTCATATTTGACACCACAGTCTGACAAAAATGAATATCTGCAAAATTAGTCATATGAAATCATTAAAAGCATGTACAAAAGCAAGGGCGTAGTTTTTCAGCTGGAGAGAAGTTTTCATTCCATTGAATGAAAGCCTTAATTATCCACAATGACAAATCAAAAAAACACATATCAAAGAGGATCCAGTTCACATTTAACAACTGATTACCAGAATATTGCCAGGTTGTTTCAAAGTGTGTCAGTCTGTGTTTCAGCAGGTAGTAAGGAAAAGATCCAGCCTGCTGGACCCATACTGCTCTCAGTCTCTACTTTGTCCTTCAGTCAAGAGTAGTGCTTTTTAAAAAGGTTAACAGTCACTTTCTCTTGGGTCACAGCCCAAGACTGGGCCCTCCGCGTAGAAATTGTGTCAATCGATTGGGTCCCATCCAGTGCTACCCTGTGTACCTCTTGAACGTCAGTTTATTTGGATTTAGTAACAGCCATCTTTCCAGCTGCCGTCCCTCAGGGCGCTCAGGGAGGCGAGGCTCTTTGGGGGAGTCAGCAAACTGCAGGAGGAGAGAAACAAGTCGATTAAATTCCTCATCTGCATTCGTCAACAAAATTTTCATCCACTTGGTGGCAGCGGAAACAAGCTGTAAACGCTGTAAACACAACACTGACATATTATCACTTTATAAGTTGATAAAGCGATCTTGTTAGCATTTACACATCCAGAGCAATATTTACTCTCCTTTCAGCTCTGTTTTCAGTGTCCACCACCTCCTGAGGGAAATATTCGGCTCATTAGCTACTAAATGCTCCACTATGTTCACCGTCCATCCATTTTTAGAGCTTTTTCCACTGAAAACAACTGCCTGCTGCATCTGGAAACTACGCTGCTGAAAGCAATGAGAGAAAACCAAAACAGTAACGTTGTTGGCTGGACAAACAAAAACAATGAGCTGAAAGAAGCTATAAAGCTTTGTAGAGCAGAAGGGGACTGCAGAGTTGGATAATAATCCTCCGTGGGTTCGTCTTTACTGTGACCCCTTTCATATACATGCAGTAATTTGATCCATTTTACTATAAAAATATAGAATATAGCAGCTTTAATAAAATAAAATACAAAGATGCACCAACCGTGTAAGTAACAGGAACAAATTACTTTAGTTCACCTTTCAAAGTTTGCTCTTTGGGACAATCAGTGTAAATGTTTAGATACTAGAACACAGTTATATATATAACAATCCATTTATAAAAATCCAATGATGTACGGTATAGACTGAAATATGTCAAACAGACTGATGTGTGTGTTTTTTTTAGACAACCATGTCTTATTAAGCTAACCTTACTGGGTCAGTGTATCTGCTCTTACCTGCGTGTGGGTTGGGTGATTTTGCTCGGCCGTGAAGCTCCACTGAGTCCTACAAACGAGGCTGGACGAGGAAGCGAGCTGCGGGGGACAGCCGACTGGTTGGTGTTGGCTTTTAGCGGCTGCGGTACCAAGCTGCTGCTGGGTTTGAGGGGCTGAGGCAGCGCAGCACTGCTAGGGATGGAGTGTAGACTGGCAGAGGTGGACAGGGAGGTGGATGTGGGACCCTGCAGGACTGTGGGGCTTACATAAGCTGTGGCTTTTAGTGGGTGTCGAGGAATAGTGGGGAAATTGCCCACGCTCTGGACACGCTGGCTGAGCTGGCCAGGTGGGGGAACTGAAACACAGCAAGAGAAAAATGACATGAAAGTAGTGACAGTATGGCAAGATCTGATTTACTCATAGACATGAGGACAAAAGTCTTACTGGAGGACTGGAGTCGTGCGAGCCCATTGGACGAGTCAAAGCTCTGGCTGCTCCGGAGGGAGGACATCGTTGGCAAGGAGGAAGGGCCGTGGGAGGGTGGGTTGACGGGAGACACCAGGCATGGAATACTGGGAACACTAGGCATGCTGGGAGCTCGGATCAGGTTGGGCATGCTTCTCCGTAGCTTGTCTACGTAACCGTATCAACAAACCAGATCAGGTATTGTAGAAGTCCACTCGATTTGGAGCTTCAGAGGTTTTTCACTCACATATCCAACATTAAAGGAATAGTTTGACATTTTAGGGAATAGAAAAGTCACTGTAAAGTCTTTATGCTAAGCTAAGCTAACCAGCTGCTGGCTACATCTTCATATTTATTATACAGACATGAGAGTGGTATCGATCTTCTCATCTAACTCTTGGCAAGAAAGAGAGTAAGTATATTTCCCAAAATGTCAAACAATCCCTCGAAGAATTCTGACTTGATTAAAATCAAAACTGCATAGCATGTGAATGTCCTGATAAATCCTGAAAATATTCTTCTCAACACGACTACAATACCAGTCAGTCACTCAACAGAGACAAGAGTAGACTGAAACACAGAGCTGAACTGAGGAAGCTCTTTAAATCCTGTAACCAAGAGCACTCACTAAATCCTCTTTGGCACATACAAAAATGGTCTGGTTTGAAATTAGGGACATCTCAAATGTGGGTAATTCTGCAAAGACGCTTAACTATTCTTGGTCTGACTTTGGGATTGTCCATTTCATTGAAAAAAGTATCAAACCCCATGAAGAAACATCATTTCGTTCGTTTACTAGGATAAAGGATATTTGATGACATGAAATCTGCAAAGGAACAAGGAATTTCTTCAGCACTCACCTGTGCTATTCCTGTATGCTGTGTGTGTTTCTGTGGTCAGGCTGGAGTTCCCAGAGTACTGAGAGAGTCCACTGAGTGAATACTGTGGGGTGATTGAGCTGCGTCTGCAGTCTCTGATACTGGAGAAGGTGTGAGAGTGGGGCAGGCTGCCCCGCTGCATAGACCCTGTACGGAAAAGTCGAGGCTGGGGAGGAGGGAGCTGGTCGTACCCCTCATCTTCCTCGTCCTCCTCCTCGAGATCCATCTCACTGCGCCTGAGGGAGTGTATGGAGAAGCTGGAGCTGCGGCGACTGGCTGTGGTAGAGGTAGAGGCGTAGTCCTGTCGGAGACCTACAGGGTGACAGATCATTGCTTTTCATCTGTGGAAAAAAATGAACCTGAACCTCATATACTCTATATGATACTCTGAGGTGCCCCTTATCCATTATTCCATTACTGAATGAGTAGACCACACTCATACTGGACAGATTTTTTTGTCTGAAATCTCGTGCATAATTTATCAAGATATGGCTGCCTGTTTATGTTTAGAGATGTTTAGAGGTCAAACATTTATCCTGGTTTTAGACATTCATCAGCAATGTAACAAAGTCATTCATTTCAGTCTGTCCAGAATGGTGATTATTGTTGTTGTATTATATAGCTGGATGTCATTCACTAGTATTATCTCAGGTCTTAAACAGTATGGTTTTATTCTTCTGAAAGACAGTCTGAACTACTAAATCACAAGAATAAACACTGTTATGGTATGACGGGCCTACATATGAAGTTTAAAGCCAATCAAGAGAACTAGCTCCACAGTGGCCAAATCAGATACATCAGTCAAAAAAATAAAAAAAATGGACAGCATTTATATAACATCTACAACCCACGAGTAGTGCAATGCACTACACAATGAGTCATCTTCAGCCAAACACCCATTTAGTGCAGTTTGGGTTTTAGTCTGATGCTAAAGGAACCCTCCACATACTGTTAGGAGGAGCCTGAGACCAACCAACCAGTCTACAGCCATGCTAGTGGCTCTGTGATCCTATCCTTAGGCACAGTGGTGCTTTGAGCTAAATGTTACCATATCTAGGTATCTCAAAAATCATAACCAAACCCAGACAAATGGCATTGACAAAGACCAAACTAAGCAACAAGTAAATTATATATATTTAGTACATAGTAGGTAGACAAATACTGATGTGCATGGAGCTTTTAATGACCCACATACTGTATGTAGCAATACTTGCAGTGGTGATTTAATTACTTAAGATTTCAAGCACTTTTTCATAAGGGGTGTATTTTATTTTCTCTCTTTCCTGTAAAGCCTACAAGATATTTAAATAGTCAACTCACTCTCCTCCTGAAGTCGAGCCATGACCTCCACATCTGTCATGTCCTGCAGTTTGTATCCCATAGAGATAGAGTCATCCTCCAGTTCTGAAACACCCACCTCACTGTCCACGGAAGACTGCGGGCTAATTGCAGCATGCCGGCGACCAAGGTCTAAAAACACACGGAAGAGCCAAATCTCTCTCATCAAGACATTTCATTCTCTATACTGGAGGAAACACAGAGACAACTGCACCAACTTTAAATGCTTACATGTGATATAGGCACTCAACACACAGAGAAGATGTTTTCACAGCAGACGTGCAGTCTGTATGATAGCATGTAATCGTATATATCCATTAAAGATGGATAGGTGGTGACAATGAATGGCAGTGCAGAGAAGACAGGTTGTCAGTGCATCTTACTGTGGAGAGTTGAGTTTGATAGGAAGGTGGGTGCTCTGTCACTGAGGCTGCAGCTGGCCCTGAGTGGAAGGGTCGGCTGGAGGAAAGACTGACCAGATGATGGCAATGGAGCTTGGAAGGACAGAAACACAGTGAAAGAGAGAAGAGGTTCAATCTCTGAGAACCAGTCTAACATGTAAATCAAAACTACACTCTCTGACATTTGTGTACATTTAAAATATGGATAAAAAGGCAGAAAAAGCATTCATATTGGATATAATTTTTTGTCTGGAGGAGTTTGTTTGTCACCATCTGTCTCAGGGTATGACCTTATAATCTCTGTCCTGCAAGCATTTGCTGTAATCTGAGTGTAAACTGCAAGTAACAGGTTGTTTAAGAATCTGGGTTATGTTTATACAGTTAGCTCAAAGAGTCTTTTGGGAGCAACAGATGCATTTGGCTCTCTTTTCTTATTACTTTGAATGATAAATGAAACAGCTATGAGGTTAAAAGAAAGAGTTTTAGTACACTCAATTTAGAATTTCCATGTAAGAGATGAAGATAATGATTTCTATAGTTTATAGACTTTCAAGGTTACGACAAAAGCCAGTTAGCCTTCATTTACACGTTTTGTGTACATTTGTATGATTTTGTTATTTGCTATGTTGTTAAGTCATTAGCTTTTGGAATGAGGGCAGCGTTGGCCTGAAGGTTAGAAAAGCAAGCTTGTGACCAGCACGTCCTCACTGAGCAAGGCCCTTAACTCTGCTTATTGGCCACCAGATGAGACTGTGTTTTCTTTTTCAGCTTCCTGATCTGAATGTGTATAAATGTGTGCTAACATACTCACAGTAACAAAGCTAATATGCTGATGTTTGGAAAAGTTAAAGTTATTAAAGTTATTGTCATAATTATCCTTGTGGATGACATCAATGTCTGTGCCAAATTTCATGGCAATCAATCCAATAGTTGTGTAGAAATTTCACTCAAAACCAAATATATGAACCTCATGGGGGCGCTAGAGGAAAAGTCAGGAGATCAGTAAAGTCTGCAAGATGCATGGCAATCCACCTGCTAGTTGTTGAGATATTTTAGTCTGGACCAAAGTGGTGGACCGACCAACCAACAGTTACCCCCAGGTATAACTCTAACATGGCTGAAAATAAGATAGTGAGAAACATAAATAAACTATAACCATAATTTCTTACTATTAATGCTAACCAATTAATAATAATGTTTACCATTTTGACTTGAATGACTTAAATGATCAGTCAGTTAAAATTAAAGTCAATTTCTGTCAATCAACTCATCAATCCACGGACTTAATTAATAGTGTTACCACTAACATAAATGCACAATTCAACAGCATTTTTAATCCTGTAAAGACAGCCCACTTTAACATATGTGTTCTACAGATAAAAATTAATTCAGTAATTTGACCACTAATACTGTATAAATCTGTATTCGCACTGTATCCACACCCTGATGGTCTAGGTTAAATCCCTAAGCACTGACCATGTGACCGCAGCGAGTCTGGCTACAGACTCTCTTTTCCTGTCTACTCTCCAATAAAATATTTTAGATAAATAAAGTCAGAACTATTGACGATTATAAATGATCCTCAGAAGCCCAACAGAGGTTAGAGTGATACTTGTGTGGTTAGCAGGAGTTATATACATGTGTAGTAGAGCATGTACAGTATGTGTGTTACCTGGGGACTCAGTTAGTGCAGCAGGTTTAGTGTAAGGCAGGACAGGGCAGCTGAGGGTGTTTAATCCCTCTATGCAGCTGTATGGACGGACGGAGGACAGTCCTCTCCACCGCTTAGCTAGACACAAAATTGCAAAGGGTATGTTAGTCGGACTGATGTACCATAACACATGCAAACACATAGATAGCCAAACGTGCACACAAGCAGTACATTGATTATACTGTAACACACTCTGGCCAAATGTTAATCTGCTCTTTACATATCAGCATTGACGTTGTAAATGATTTGGTCAAAGCTCCGACAGAAGAGGCTCATACAGTAAGATGAGGTTTAGCTTACCACTGCAGCTTATTGGGCTAAACTACAGATTTTTTTTAGAGGGATCTTAGGATAAGCGGGGATTGTGCATGTAGGCTACATCCCATTCCCAAAATCGGAATTAGATCTACTACGGTCTACTTTGGGATGTGGGGGTTACATTTATAGAGCACACATTTAATGTTTTCCTGCTGTATTCATTTTATGGTACATTATTATCATCAGGCATACTTAGCAAAGGTTTACAAGTTGTAACTAATGACTTTAATAATGGTTAAAACATTTTATTACATTTGGAAATAAGTAGTAAAATTGATATGGATTACTTTTTAGAACAACTCAAATGTTGTTCTAATTAATGACTCATTACTGATCTATAGTGCATTAATTAATATTTTTAACCATTAAAAAGGCAATTAGTTGCAACCTGTAAACCCTTAATAAAGTATGCTTCATTAGAAAGTGATTGGCAGTGAGTAACTTGCCTGAGATGACATGACTGACATGAAATAATGTGTGTTCAGTGTGTAAACACTGAGTTCATCCCCTCTGATTGGTAGTCAGGGAGGCACACACCTGACAAAGTGGAGCATTTGGCATTCCCAACACAATTAGGCTCAACCACTACTGGATAAAACTAGCATTCACGGCAAGTTACACAAACAACGGCTACTGGAGCTCAGAGACAACAGTGTATTCATGACCCGGAGGAGTAGAGCCAACCTTCCTTGAATACAGCTTTAGAAAAAGACGAGGACCTTCAACCATACACACACACACGCACTAATGAACATCCAAACATCCAAACACTTAAAAACATGCATTTTTGAAAATAAAGTGCGTACACAGTAGGTCCACAATATGGAAATAACTGATCTGAAAAAACTCTTCTTGAATTTTAAAATCAGAACACACACATTATGTATTCATACGTGCACATAAGTACATGCTTTCACAGTACAAGAGACTCTTGTGCAGGATGTTTGAGCAGTGAGGGTTGGGTAAATCTGCCTCAAAACCCAGTTAAGCATGGTTTCTATGGCAACCATATCCTCTTGCATGAGTGTAGAAACTGTAAAGCACGTAATATGAAACTGGGTTCAGCAGCAAATGTCATTCTGTAGCACACCAGTATCCCGGTTATGATCGTTTTTTGTAGTATCCTGGTTATGTGTTTGCACATATAAACATGATATTCGGGTCTCAGGAATCTGAATAAGCCATCATCATATTTGAGAAACTCCAGTATGCTTCAGAGTGGAAACACTGTATTCAGGTCTGCAGTGTGTCTGGATAGTAGTTAATGTAGCCAGTAAAACATTAAATATGTCGATAAATGGTGTAATGAAGTACGACAGTGGTAATGCGCAGGATGAACTGGAGTCTTCATCTCCTCTTCTGTTGCTAATGGAGATGGAGAAGCTAAATCCAGCAGATATGTAACTACAGCAAAGTCCAGGCAGAAACCAAAGTGGGTTCATCCTCAACTGTTGGTGACTCAGACAGCAGAGAAATGTCAGATTTGTTGGATGCGGAGGAGTGAAAGACATAAGCGATCAGAAACCTAGATAATATCAAAATCATGTATACAAGAAGGTGAATAAACAGGTTTTACTATGTTCCATGGATGTAAATTTTACAGTATATTCCAAATATGATCAAAACCAGGACACTAATGAGCAAGTATATTCACTGAAAGCCATATTTGAATTTAAAGGACTAATTTGACATTCACTAGCTTGCCAAGAGTTAGATTAGATGAGAGGATGAAGATGAGAGTGATATCAATCTTCTCATCTATTTCTTGGCATATAAGCATATTTCCCAAAACTATTCCTTTAATATTTAAAAAAATGTGAGTGTAAATTTAAAATGGAGTATGTTTTCCCTTGAATTGTGCTTTTTTTAACATGGAGATCTGAGTGCGTGGAGCCAGTTGTAGGCGGTGCAATGTAATGGTGATACTCTGACCAGAGTTTTGTAATCCTCTCTGCTCTGTTCTACACTGTCTTCCATTTAACACAGTGTGATGCCATCCAACGGCACAGCATGAGTTCTTCCAAATGGAGTTGTTTTTTTGTTTTTTTTCTATCTGCAGAGAAGCAAATCCCTTAAACTGATCTTAATTGTCCTCTGGAGATGCTGATATGTGTAAATGGGAGCGCTTCCAACTCTGCTGCCACATAAGTAATCACTCTGTGGGAAGTCGTTTGCAACTTTACAACCCATAAATTTAAAGCGAGTGATTTAAATGGTCAAATGAGAGAAACAATAGAGCTGTGTGCAGTGAAACGCTCCCACGATTCAGAAGCTGCCACTGAAATCCTCGTTGCACGTGGAGACATTTTGTGTCAAGTGTGTCACAGCTTATGATCACATGTCAGCAGCCAGAGAGACAGATGTCCAGATGTGGCCTCAGATGAGAGCCTGTTAATCTGGGCGGTAAATACACAGTACCTTGGTCCAGTCTGTGACAGAGAGTCATCTTAGCCAGCTCCACCTCAGGCCCCGGGTGGTCCAGTACCTGCCTGCACCACTGGAGAGGGCTGAGGATACGCTCACCCTGCAGCTTGGCTTTGGGACTCACATACAGCCTGAAACATTGAGCACAACCCACAGTTTAATCCTGACACCTTTACAGCATAGACCATATTGTTGTTTTATGGTGAGAGTTGACATTATTTATCTGCAGAACGACCTGTGTCCACATGAAATAGCATTTAGTGATCCTACGGGACTGAACGTTTTACAGTGGCAATATTTCTCAGCTGAGCAACACAGTGAGGTAAGGACGCTTTATCGCAAATGATCCGGTGGCTGTGGAAAGGGAGTGATTTTCATGACATCTAAATGCAACAAAGTCAAAAAAATATCAGATTTTGTGTAAAGAGTCATTGTCATTTTCATATAAAATACAACTGGTTATAGTTTCATTCAGTGCAATAATGTATAGGATGTGACAACTATAATCAAATACAGGATTGACGGAAAATTAATTGACAACAGTTGAGATAAATCAATTAATCATCAAAAGTCATATATCAAGTAAACTTTCTTTTTTTTTCACCTTCTAAAATGTGAGAATTTGCTGTAACTTTTTGCCATATATGATACTAAATTAAAAATCTTTAAGTTTTGGACTGTTGGTCAGACAAAACAAGCAATCTGAAGACATTGCATTGCACCCTGGGAAATTGTGCTGGGCATTTTTCAGTATTTTCTGACTAAACAATCAAATCATTAATAAAGTAATCAAGAGATTGATCAATAGTGGAAAATAATCATTAGTTGCAGCCCATAAAACTGTGCATTGAGTGCAACCTATAAGTCTTCTACAAAACCAGGTGCAGGTCAAGACAAGAGAAATAGAGCTTATTACTGGAAACTGGACCCCCATATTATTGACTGCTAGCTATCAGCAGAAGATATCTGAGCAGTGAGTAAAGAGGGTAAAACATGCTGTCTGATTCTCAATTTCACACACAGGGAAAGATTATAGAATCAATCAATAAGCTAAATGCTACACAGGAGTGACAGATTGCTAAAAATCAATTAAACCGGATTGTTAAAAAAGTGAGTCGTCACCTGTGACTAAGCAGAACCGACCCTTTATCTGGCAACTGGGTCATGGTGTTACACTGACTTTGTGGTTAATTAGTCGTGATAAATGGAGTGAGGATATACCACCGCAGCGGGTGAATGTTGGATGCCATCATTGCTGCATTCAGCTGTGTGCTACATTTTCCACATCATCACATCAGATACATAAAGCTGGAGACGGTTCAGTAGTCAGCGTGTCAGTGTGTGAGCTACCTAAGTCAGCAGATACGGCGCTTCAAAGTAGTTCAGCCTGGGGCTGAGCACTACACACAAAGCCAAGCTGTTTGATCACAGGCTGAAGGGGGTCATTGTTTCTAATTTCATCCCAGTGCTGCCTTACTCTGAATAGATACCTATGCTGCATGCACAGTGCATTCTGGGATGCACAAAGCTTGTGTCAGACCTGTTTTTGTTCTTTCTCCTCCTGTAAGAAGTCACTCTGTATGCCAGTGCCTTCAAGTCTACTCCACTAGGAGAGGAATCAATAATGTGATCAATGAGAAGGAGATACATGGAAGGCTAGCATTACACACCATGTCTCTAAACTGTAGCTAGTTGGCAGTCCTGTGGCCTACAAAGCATCTATTAGGGTCAGAGAAACACAGGGACAATCATTTTTCATTGTACATTCACAAAGACATACAGTATGTGTGGCTGCTATGAAGTGGCAGATGAAAACAGAGCAGTTACCAGCTCTCAGGCTCTCCGACAGGGAGCACGGTGTTGAGGTCCAAAATATCAACCTCATCCAGAACAGTCGCGGGTCCAGCGGCGCCGCTGTCCTCCGCGGCGGCATCAGGAGACACCGAGCTCGCCTGGAAATAGGCGAAAGGCTCCTCCGTTGATCCCCGGAGTCCAGGGGCACACGGATGCGACTGAGTTGGACTCAAAATACTGTATTTGCTGGAGAAACTGTCACTCGGACAAGCTGTACCCCCATGCAGACACGACAACGAGGTCTGGGGATGAGGGCCGATGGAGCAATTGTTTACAGCGTTCGCTCGAGTCCGCAATTGTTCGTTTTGCCTCTCCAATTTTCGGACCAATTCCTGAAGCTTTAACACCTCCAGCTCCGCGTTGGTGATTTTATTGTTGCCATTGACGTCTGCCATCATCTGGGGGTTCAACACCTCTGCTTCCATTTGGTAAAAAGCACATTGAGAGGGGCAAAATGCACGGCCTGCTTGCAGAGGGGTCCTGTTCAATTTAGAGAGGGTGTCCAGATTCAGGCTACAACACACTCAGAGACACACACACACACATACACTGATGCTGCTGCTGCCGCTGGGATGACTGCACAGCCGGCCTCTCATTGGTCAGCGGCACGGAGTTCAACTCCCATCACACCACTGCTTAGGAAGTATTTATTATGTGAGCCTCCTTTGGACCCTTTATTTTTATAGTTTTGAATTTTTTTGACGCTGACCAATCAATAAAAACAACAACAAAAAAAACAACAATAGTATTTTGAAAAAACTAATTTTAAAGGTGCAGTGCGTGAAATTTAGTGGCATCTAGTGGAACAGACTTGGCAGAGAAGGAATATAATATTCATAAGTATGTTTTAATTAGTGTATAATCTCATAAAAATAAGACTCGTGTTTTCGTTACCTTAGAATGAGTCCTTTATATCTACATAAGGAGCGGGTCCTCTAACATGGAGCCTGCCATGTTGCACCCAAGACCCCAGGAACAGCGCCAGGCTTTGAAGTCAATTTGACATAGTGGCCAAACCGTGTAATTACAATGTCACATGATGCTATTGGGCCCAAAGACTTTTTACCATAGACTTACATTGTGAAAGAGACATCTGTAAATCAGCCGATACATTCATTGTGTGCCACAACCCCCGCAAAATGACTCGTTTCACTATCAGAATTTGATCCATTCTGTCTGATCACATTTCAAAAGTCTGAATGAGCTGCACGATTGAATAGTTTTATCCCCATTCAAGTTAGCTAGAGGACTAAACCGGAAGTTAGCCATCTAGGCCGGCGGAAATCTCTAGTGAGCATGCTCTATGGGCGCATTGGGCCCATGGAGCAGTTCTCCTTGTATCCAGGTCTATTTATCCATGGTTGTACTGCCATGTTTCTACAGAAGCCAAAATCAGACAAACCAAACACTGGCTTTAGAGAGGGCCTTTCAGCAAGTCAGCAACACAAACCTAAAGTCAAATTCAGACAATAATTGCTTCAAAACAACAATGTTAATATTAAGCTTATATACAATCATCCTAAATCTACGGTAATAACTAATGGTGTGAGGTCATCTGCTTTCCCTACAGGACACGGGACAAAGCAGAGCAATCCGTTCTCACCACTCTTGTTTATTATTGCTGTTGAAAGTTCCACTATATGTGTCCGAGACAAACTCTACTCAAGCCTACTTCAAACTATTTTATTTCATTTTAATTGGTGACAAATTAAACATAATTTAATGTCTTGCACCATTTCTGGGGAATTTACAAAACTTGTGCAACGTGTACTGAACTATATATACTATAACGTATACTGAACCATTAAGGATGACTAAAACAATCACAAAGAAATATCAAAAACTTAGGCAACCGTCAGATAATCTGAGGAAAAGGAGAAACTGTGTTTTCTGCACAGAAAGAAGAAGAAAGAAGAAAAGGTCACTATTTTGTATAAAGTCATGTAACATCAGCATGAAAGTGATAGATGTCCTGGAGGTAGACGATATGTGGTAATACAAATAAGAGAAAGTTGTAGAGTTATAAAAAGAAAAGCCAAGAGAGGCTCGAGGTTCCTTTTTCTTTTTGCGGGACCTCCTTTCTTCAATATGCTCTAAATTGGAATCGTTTAGTAGTCGTCCACACCTGGCTGGTCAAATCTACAACTACCTCATTGATGGATTTTATTGGCACTAGCATAGGCCTAAAAGCCGTGTGGGAAAGGGATTTAAGGATTACGTATGAAGATGATGAGTGGAATAAACTAGTGAAGGAGATTCTAAATCCAATGAGAGATGCCAAATCTTAACTTATGCAATTTAAAATACTCAATAGACTCAAATGGACACCCATGAGAATGAATATGGCAGGACTGAATCATTCAAACCTCTGTTGGCAATGCCAAACGGAACAAGGTGATATTGTCCATATGTTTCTTAATTGTCCTAGCCCAGCCACCTATTGGCAGAGGGTCATGGAAAAGATTAGTGATAGCCTGGGCACCGGTGTTGCCCTTAACCCTGCTCTTTGCCTCCTGAATAGCCTTAAAAGAAATGAGAGAATAGGTGGGAAGAAGGCCCAATGGCTAAACATTGCTCTTACTACAGCTAAGAGGGTCATACTGAGGCACTGGATGGGGGGAAACAACCCTACCTATTCCAATGGTTCACATCCCTGTCAGAAACTGTCCCTTATGAATGACTAATATACAAAATAAATGGCAAAATGGACGCCTTCAAAGAAATCTGGAACCAATTTCTAACACAGATCAGGGAAAGGTAAACTAAGATAAATCTGATGTGTACATAGTTTAAAACTAAGTTTAAAACAGTGTATCATTTTTGACTGGTGGGACGGGGATAGAGTGGTGGGATGGGAGAAAATAGTTTCCTTTCAGATCAAGCATTCACTTAGCTTGGTGCAACTTCATGTGTATATGTATGTATGTTTATCGGGTATGGGTATGTGTGTATATGTGTGTACAGTATACATATACTGTGTATGTGTACATCTATGTATATTATATCATTTTATTGTTTCTTTGGCTTCTGCAATTTTGATTCTATGCCTCCTTAGTTTTTATTATTTATGTGTTGTTGTTGTTGTTGTTGTTTTCTTAAGAATATGCATTGGTAAACTTTTGGTAATGTTTTTAGATACAGAGGGATTTAGCAAATATATTGTCTACTGTACTGTATATACAAATGAAGGCAGTGAAGAAATTTTGATATATAATATTTCTATATATAGGACTAAAAACCTCTTAAAAAGGAATCATCTTATATTTTATTCCATTAATATAAATTAATACAGTTAAACTCAATTCAATTAGTACAATTTGAGAAAAACCACATTCTGTCAAATAATGCAAATCTCTTCTGCTTTATTTTGTTCCATTTCATTCTTGTGTAGTTTACCTAAGAAATTATAATCATCATTAGAAATTTTACTTTTTTCTATTAAGAGAATAAAATATACATGAAATTGTGATCATCATTATTCATACATAAGAGCAATTAAAGAGCAAACATATACAATGTATTGATAGATAAAAATGCATTGATTGCCTTTATTGCACACAGAAAAAGCCCCCGGCCCTAAATATTGCAATATCTCTTATCATGTTACATATAAGAGTTTCCTAAAGGCTGCTGGCTTCAGAGAATATCAGAAATGATACAGAGACAGTATAACATGCTGAATAGTTACATAAATCCACCTTAATAATTGTCAAAACACCAAAAGATCTACAGTATCAGCAACATGTCACCCAAAACATATTGATAATCACATGTTCTTTTTCTCCCCCAAAGCTTTGGGATAAACTCAGCGTCGCCATTTGTCTGTGGAAAAAAAAAAGATAGACTTGTTTTTTAGTAAGTAAAGTAAACAAATATTGGATTTTGAAGTTCAGGAAAATGAAGACCTGAGGGTATTTTATTATTTTCTTTCTTTTTTTTTTAATTTTTTTTTTACCTCTGGTGACCTCAAAGCAGTGTTCGCAGTGCACCATGTGTTTGTAGATCCACATACTGTCCCCAGCTTTCATATGACCCAGAGTGCTGTTACACACCTCACACTGTCAAACACAAACAAACACTTGCATGAGGACACGCTGAGCACTCAGCTGCACAGTTCATGATTTGCCAGTGGAGGGAAGTACATTTACTTGAGTACTGTACTTAAAGGATGGAACTTGTCTTTTAAATATATTTTAAGTATGTGGTGAAAATTTATACTTCTTCTCCACTACATTTCAGAGGGAAATGTTGTACTTTTTACTCCACTACAATTATCTGACAGCTGTACACTGTACAATAAAACCAAATGGCAGAAGACATCTAATTAGGCAACATAAGTTAAAACACCTGTGCCAGTGGCCTGTGGGTGTTTACGTACAAAATATATAGCAGGATCACTTTATAAATGCATTTTTACTGATTAAACTACAAAGAGCTACACTACAATGCTGCTTATACTTTAATTCTCAATAGTAACAAAAAAAAACTTTTCTGATGATACATAGTTTTACTTATAGTATTATTCACTCTTTTATAAGTTAATTTAGTGTAATTTACTTGTGCTAGTATTTTTACACTGTGGTATTGCTACTTTCACTTAAGTAAAGCATGTACAGTAACTATTCTTCAACCATAGCTTGTTGACCTTGACCTTTGTGTAAGTACAGAAACGTCTTAAATCTAATCTGCTCACCTTAAAGCAGGAAGCGTGGCAGTTGATCTTCATGTCATCGAGGACCATCTTGGCTTCACCAGTGAAGGGCTTACGGCAGATGGTGCACAGGTCTTTCTCAAGCACAGTCCTATATGGGACAGGAGTTTTATAAAGTGTATTACGTTATATTAATATTAAGCGTTTTAAGTTCATTCTTGACCTTGGAAACAGTAATTTGACAAAAAAAAAAAAAAAAGTTTTTTTGCTTAAACTACTGTTTTCAAGAGAGAATGTCGTTACACTTTTCCTACCTCTCAGGTGTTGAGTACGTACTCTTCACGGAGGGTTTAGAGTAGATTGGACTTGACAGATTGTCATCTGACCTGCTTTGAGAGTTACACATTTATCAGTTTCCAGACGAGTCTTTACTTTCATAAATGTTTGCACACAAATATTGACACTAGCCATATTAAAGATCATCCAATACCTGCTGCTCCTGTATGATGTAGTGGTGTAGACATTGGGACTGTTGATACTGGAGTAGTCATAACTATAAAAAGAGAAAAAGAACCATTATTAACATGTGAGAGAACGAAAAATCATTATGTAAGGAAGGGTGTTATAGAAGGAGACTGTATGGCTAAGATGGAGGAAGATATACTGTATATGCCAGTAAAACTAATGTCTATGTGTTGTCTACATCCACTACGGACTGTCAGTTGTATATGTAATATTTTATTTAGACATAAAACCTAAATGGTAGCTGTATTTAACATTAAGATCAACAAAGATTAGTTAAGAATAATCAATTATTTAGTCATAGACCACTCTTTAAAATGTAAAAATGGTGAAATATTGTTTGTTATTTTGTTTTGTTTGAGGGCTAAACTCTTCAAAGCTAAACATCAATAAGGTAGCCTATTTAAAAAATATTTCATTTTAGTAAATGAGAATCAATAAACATGTTTATTTTTGTGATTAGATAGTATTGTTTATGTAAATTATAAAATATGTAGATACCTAAAATCAAAATGACTCAACTCTGATTTACCACAACACTACATTTAATACTCTACCAACACATTAGAACCAAAGCTGCTTTGATTTATGGACAATCATACTGTACATACTGAAATCCCATTCCAGCACTTATCCAGTATTTTCTCTGTAAGTAGACTCTTAAGGGCAGGGGATGTTCCCCCATCTTACCATAATGTAACACTTAAATGTAATGCTTATGTCATGGCATGGTTACCTGGGGGTTCTGCGGGGGGAGGATGGCGATGTCAGAGTAGGGCTTTCTCCGCTACATGGCACAAAAAACATCGTCAGAAGAAACTGGGATGAATACACTGTACATACAAAGAACCATTGCACATTCTCAGTCATTCATTTCCAACGCTCACCCTCTGCTGCTGTCCACCGTGACAGTCTCTCTCTTGGTGATTCTTGTACTGTTGTGAAAATGAAAATGTGATGTTCCACTGACAGGATAATTATATGGTTGTTTGTTTTCTTTAAGTTATCCACTGAGACATCTCACCTGTCTGGAGACGATAGACTAGATGTAATGCCTTTAGGCAGGAGGGTATCATACAGATCATCCTCAGCCCTGTAAAGACAACAATATTATCAATATATGGTGTTTATTAAAGCAATCCTAATTTTTTGAGAGTGTATTTATTCCAAAAATGATTGTTTATCTTACGTAGAGGAAGTCCTTTTTGTGGTTGTAGTTTTGATGCCATCTCTGGAAAAACAAAACAAGACAATATTTTTCATCTGACTGTCTGGTATTTAATGTTACTGACACTGTGTGTAAGTCATCCTGCAGTAACTCACCCATCAGTGCTGCTTTTCACTGTCACAGTCTTAGTGCTGGAGACAGGTGTTTTGCTGTAATAAAAAGAATATTTATTATTACATAGTGATTGATAATAATCAATGACATTATGATTAACTGACATTAAGACCCTTCAAAATCAATGTGTAGGCTTGAATAAAAATATCACCTGTCGAAGAAATCATCTTTGATAGACTGGGGGATGAGTGTATCATAGAGTTTGTCCTCAGCACTGCAGAGAAATTATTTCAACATCAGTTAAATCATTTGTTAATCAGTGGTTAGTACAGTGAGCTGCGGTAGATGAGGGGTACGATAATTTTTTCACATGTCATTTAAACATTTCTTGTTGAACAGCATGTCATCATACACCACTCAAAGTATTATGAAAAAAAAAATCCCAATACCGGTAAGGTCATTTATAGGTATGGGGAATTCCAGCAGGTTAATCACAAGAAACAGACGGGTCAAAACTGATGCAGCAAAGGCTGAATTAAGCTTCAAAAATGCTGGATCCTACAATTCCCATAATGCAACTCAGCATCTTTCATTAGACCTCCCCTGCCTGTGTAATACCCTCATCTTTCAAACTTAGAAAATCTCCCTCATAGCCACAGAAGACATTATACATCTGTTTTTACTGGCTTGGTTTTACTCGCCATGACAAGTAAACTGGTCTTTACGTGTAAAATTGATGGAGTGTCCCTATAACTTAAAAATGTCATCATACTGTTTCTATCCGTTTCTTATTTTTGTTCCATGGCTATAAGGCAGACAGACACACTGAAGGGGACACCAGGCATTGCAAGACCACACTATAGACAACTCACACACCTACATCTGGGCCTTCAATTAGCCTACATGTCTCTTGAGGTAGAGATGAAAATTCATTATGTAAGGGCTCTGGAGAGGCTGTATGCACTGTTAGTGACACTGCAATATGTAATGGATATCCTTGTTGAAGTAATAGTTTTAAAGGATAGGGCATACATTATTCTATGTTTTTCTTTTTGTCACCAAATCCCAACAATACATTATTCTATCTCTTAGTCCTTTGTGACTTCCCTCTCTATCTATTCCCACTCTATCTGTGGATCCTCAAGCCCACTGTTTCCTACTGAAGATGTACATCTTTAAATCTTTCTCAAACAGCTGGGCACCATAGTTCTTAGCAAACATCACTCAAACAGGAGTAGATAGTGCATTTGTTGGGGACTATTTTCAGCGGCGGATTGATACACATTTTGGGCTCTAGTGAATATTTATGGCCGTTGATGTAGGACTGACTCACAATAAACTAAAGTGAGAGTGTTCATTGTAATGACGGAACATGTTACTCTGTAATACTGTAATAGATTGTGGTTTTAGTGTTTTCATTCAAAATATTAAATACCACTTGCCTTTAAAAAAAATATTATCTCTGAAAAAAACTAAAGCACTTTCATCTGACTAACTTGAATATAAAGTAATGTCACCAAGATTGTATACAGCCCTCCCTGCATTAGACCCACTGTGTGGTGATACTCACTCATCATCACTGCTTTTCACAATCACAGTCTCAGTTGTGGAGATGGTTTTTTTGCTGTAAAGAAGAACATACACACATATTACAGCACATAATTACTGATTTCTTAGCACCATGATTTATATAATGTGTCTTGTGGGCTTGATGAGTGAAAATATCACCTGTCTTTGGGTGAGAAATCATCCTTGACAGGTGAGGGGATGAGAGTGTCATAAAGTTTGTCCTCCGCACTGCACAGAAAAAAATTAAAGAAAGGTTAAATTACGGTATAGATGATGTATGGATTTAAATTGTAATTCCACAAAGATTTTTTCTTATAATCAGACAATATCTTACTCTTTACTGTTGGTAACAGTCGTCTCAGTCACTTTGCTTGTTCTGCTAGGTGAGAAGGTTGGGTATACTGACCTTTGTGAAAAGATGTGACAAATAATCAGTCTCTCATTTAATCACAGATCAAGCCAAGATGATACTGTAGATCTCTAAAGTCTTAATTTTAGAAGAAGTAGCAGCGATGAAAAGTAAACAAATACATTTACTATAGTGTACACTTTTGAGGTACTTTACTTGAGTGTTTCCATTTTCTGTCACCTTGTACTTCTACTTCACTACATTTCAGAGAAATATTATACTTTTTAGTCCACTACATTTATCTGACAACTACTAGTTCACAGGTTAGAATTTTACAGCAAAAACATTAGATTAGATCATAAAACATAATGTATTATTTAAGATTTCCCCTCTAAACTTCTCAGATGATACAATGAAATTACTGTTTGAGGCCCAAAGTGGTAAAATAATCTAATATTTCACAAAAAAGCAAAGATTAGAGAAACCCCTGGGCTAAACTCCTGTATAAAACTTGTTACACCTCAATACAACAGTATGTATATCAGCATTAACAGCCTAATAATGTAATATATAATAATAACCAGTTAACCAGTACTTCTGATACTTTAAGTGCATTTTGCTGATAATATTTTGGCACATTTACTTCAGTAATATTTTTTACTTTTACTTGTAATTAAGCATTTTTGCAGTGTTGTATTGGTACTTTTACTTAAGTAAAGTATAGTTTTACCCTTTGCTGGAAGACTTGACCCGCTCAGTGAATGTCTCAGTCTTGGTGGGAGATTTAGACACAGGTGATCTGCAAGAAAACTTTGTCATAAATCTGACACAGACTTCATGTGATATAATTTATTGATATTACATATTAATGCTGTATTCTCTACCTAACACTCTGGGTGGTGGTGATGGTGGTCTCAGTGGTTTTGCCATTCTTGGTGACTGTAGAGGTTGTGGTGCTGAAGGAGAAGTAATACAAAATAGATTTACAAGATGTCTCAGTGTGATATTTTTCCTTGTTGGTTTGTTGCAGGTATATGTTGTGTACCTTGTTTTAGGTTCCTCTGTGACAGTAGTCTTGGATGGGGTAGTGCTATATTGACATTGAGAAACACAAGATGACACACTATATTTAATGTTTCTCTGTTGACTTTTGCATTCTATGTATTGGACTGGAGCTTTACATACGTTTTGGGAGAATCTGGGAGTGGAGACTTCAGGGATGAATGTGTGCTGCAACAAAGAAGTAGATCATTCAGATGATTTCTAAAAAAAATAGCTACAGTATATTGTATCATTAGTTATATTGTATCATTAGTTGTGTTATTATGAAAATGTACCTCCTGGTGTATGAGGGTGGGGTCTTCCTGGGAGGGAGGGTGCTGCCAGTAGAGAAGCATTATTAAGCCACAATTCTAGTTAAAGTTATAGAAGTGTCTTGACTTGGATGAAGCAAGAATTGACAGGAAAATCAATAACAGTGTTGTGCTGTGTGTCTGCAGAGGATAAAAATATAAACACTGTACCAACCTGCTCCTCAGTTCATCTTGACTTCCACCGAATCTGCAATGACAGAAATCACAATTGATGGCTCTTGTCACAATCCCCTTATATGTTTGTATAGATATTTAAAAAAATCTAAATAAATTATCAGAAGAAGATACCAGAATTTTACCTCTTGGTGAGAGCATGCACAGATACTGAATTGTTTGTAGTTTTGGTGGGTTTTGTTTGATCAGCGTCTGGGCTATAACCAAAAGATAATAAATTACATTAATTAAAGGATGGATGGCTCAAATGACTATTTATATTAAATCCAGTCACCAGAATAAACAATAGTTTTCCATTATTTATTCCTTTATTTGAGGAAATGTTTATATAAAGGGTTGAAATGTTTGTTTTACCTCACAAGCGTTTCACTGGATTTGTACCGGCTGAGAACAGATTTGCCAAAGTTTGGGTCTCGGCTGTGGAGAGAAAAAAGGATAAGAAGTTCACTCACTCATACCAGCAGGCATGACTCAACAATAACTTGTGCAAGAAGGAATGTAGTGGAAGGCTGTTTTTTTTTTTTTAAAGATGAAGGCAAACAGAGATATGAAGTACAAGTCACACCCAACAGTTGCCATTCCCTAGGTGTGTCTGTGTGCCTGTGTTGAAAAAGTATCAGCCTATGAGTAAACATTACTTACTCGACATCTTCCTCCTCCTCATCGTTGTTTCTTCTGATCCAGCTGTTATCTTTCAGGAGAGATGTCTTCTTCTTGCTGTCGTCAATTGCCTGGCTGGGGCTAGTGGTTTTACCTGCAAACACAAGACAAGGAAGACATGAGCGTCTCCAACTTACAGATTCAAAGCAGTTACACATCTTTGAAACACATAAAGATGTATATTGAATTATATGAATGTAATACAAGAGAGCACCATTAAATATCTAATAAATAACATGTGGCTATGCTCCTACTATTAGCCATATGTATGTGGAGAAAGAGAAAAATTGAACGGATGCATTGAGATTGTGAACAGTTATGATTTAATACAGTTATATAATTGTTTAACAATGCACATTTGCATGCATGTACAAAATTGTATTCATTTTCCTTACAACTGTGAATTTTACATTTTTGTATACTGAAAAATTGCACAGCCCATACCTACACAGTGGGCCAATATATGCCATAGCACTTTAATATTTATATATTTACATATTTAATGCTATTATTTATCATTTTTTGTCTTTGAATCTTTATCTTTCATATTTCTTTTTCTAATTCTTATTTTTACTCTCATTCTAATCTTTTTAGTATGCTACCCTGCATTTTACTGCACACATTGTATCAGCATGTGACAAATCTATCTGCTCTTCATGAAATTTCATTCTATGTGCCATTTTAGTACAAGATGTTTCTCTATACTTACGAGTCTGGGCTGGATATCGGCTCATTTTGTGTTTTCACCTGTAAGTGTGAAAGAACAAGACAAGAGAATTCACCACATAATAAAACTACAGTATATTAGCCACTAGGTGGTACTGTGGACTGAGACCTTTCATGTACAATGTATGTTCAGTGTTGTAGTGCAACCTGAGATCAGTAAATGTGAACTCAAAGAGCTTAGGAATCAGTGTGTTTTATCTATGGTATCTTTACGTCATTTCGTCTCCTCATAAGCACACTTTCATTCACTTGCTTGAGTGAACATGATTGACATGCTGCATTTGTCAGCGTGTCTCCAGCATATCAGCTTCAGCTCTGCTCAACCCAAACTGGTTTGTCTTGATCCCTACCCACATGAAGACACACCCACCCTCCATAACACACCTTCCCCAAACACATCGTTGTCAGCAAAACACAGGGGCGACCAGCGACATGCCAGTAGCTACTGATTGTGATTGAAAGATTGTGCTCTTTCAACTACATGTACGCTCAATACAACAAGCATCGGAGGCATTACGGCAGACATTTACAGCTGTGAGGGAGGTTGAATGCAAAAATTTGTCCATATATCAGTCACACAATCTACTGTCTGATGACTGCAATTGCTCCAAAAAAAGAGCAGCTGTTTAGTGCTTTAGTTTGCATTATTTTGGCTTGTGTGAAGAAGTTTTAGTAGAGCAGATAGATCAGTGATCTTATTGCAGTTTGGCAGCCTGAACTGAGAACTTCATCAAAGCAAAAGGTGCTGATCCAAGCGTACAGGTTAGCACCTAAAAATCCAAATCATTGATGTAGAGGAGTTAACAGCAAGCTGGAAAATAAATCCCAGAATGTGTGTATGTGTGTGTGTGTGTGATGTCTCCCAGTCTATAATGAATCAATATATCAGTAAGACATGTATTTCATTCCTCAGAGTAAGGTCTCTTAAAAAGTAGATTGGGTAATGAACACACACACACACACACACACATACATGCAGGCACACACACCCGTTGTCCTAGGTCACTTTTGGGGACATTACAAAGACTTACATTCATTTTCTGGAGACTTACGCTAACCCTAACCCTAGCCCTGACCCTAACCATAACCACTACTTAACCTAACCCTAATCCTTACCCTAACCTTAACCACTGACCCAAAAATCGGCTTTTTCCCAATTGGGGACACAGCTTTTGTCTGCAATTAACTGGTCTTAAGTCCGAAATTTGTCCCCGAAAGTAGCCTATTACAGACCCACACACACATAATTACATAATACAATATGTATTTTTCCAGGACCAGTGTATCATTTGCTATTACAGAAATAAGTACCACACATTAAATCACTAAAATTCATCTAAGCATGTTTTTCCTAAGTCTGTAGCGGAAACTGCAAACTGACAAAGGATTTGGAAAAAAAAGATTGAGTACATACCTCGACAGAAAGCTCTGTAATTCGCAGGACAAAGAAACTCTCACTATAGTTCAGGTCTTAACACCTGTCTATTACTCTGCAGTTTGCAATTACACCCTTATCATTTCCTTCATATCCTTTTAACCTTAAGGGAGGAGGTTCCAAGGCCACACAAGGGTGGGGCTTCAGACAACAATCAAATACTCTCTTTCTCTCTCTCTATGCATTTTTCTCTCTCCGTCATCACCATCTATACCTTATTAATTGCTCTGTATTCTGTTTTGAGGTTGAACAAATGGAACTGGGTGGAGTGCTGAAAGACCTGCAATTCAACTTAGTGTCAAGGAAGCATAACTCGTGAATAGGTGTGGGATTCTGTGCTCCTCTATCTTACTACAGCATTAAATTGGAAATGGAATATGATTTAATGGTGACACTATTAAAAATAGTAATCTCACATATGAAACATTTTATTCATATATACTGTGACATAAACAAGTGGAACTATAATAAATTATTGATCTTTGGGCAAGGTGTATGACTTACTTAGCACTTTGAAAGGAATTTGTCACTTTAAACTTAACATGAGACACAGGCTCATTCAGAAGCATTATTCTACATTATGTCTGTGTATTAGTATCTCCGTGACTTATCATAAATCACCTGACTGACAGTGGACTTTGTAATTTACACATGCATGATAATAAAAGTACTGCAAGGTAGAGTGGTTTCAACTTGATTTTCAGTCTCAGATAAGAGGATGAATCACCCTTCACTGAGGTTAAATAAAAGCCACAATATCTGAGATTCCACCTCAATACTTACAAAGAAATTTCACACCTTTGGCTACTGATGCCAAAACGGGTCTCACCACAGCCGTAAAATAGAAACTCTGAATAAAATTTCTACTGAACAGAATATTATCAAATATAATTAGACTGATTGGGCCAGAGCCATCTGTAGTGTCTTAGACACATCATGACAATTTAATAAGATTTTTGATACAAGTGCTAAGTCGTTTGGGAGTACACTGAAAGTCAGGTTTGAACTATAAATGTCCTACTGTGACTGCGAGCTGCATTATTGGGAGTGCCATGTTTTGGATGATCAAAGGTATGAAAGGTGCATAGCATGGAGAGGTGTGACAACATGATACAGACAGGCTAACCCCTCCTAGTTGTAATAACAACACGAAAGGAATGCAGACTATCCACCAGTGATTAAACCACTAAGTGTCATCAGAGGCTGAGCCAGTTTTTCATAGAAAGACATATCGGAATCAAAAAGTGTGACCAAACATAATATTTTAAAGGAAATACAACACATTCAACCATGTTCACTTCACTCTTACTGTGCCAGCAACGTGCTCAGGTGATTTAAGATAGCTACAAATCAACTTTTAGTAAAAAAATAATCACAATCAGGCGCAAATGGAGAATATTGGTATTACTGTCACTAAGGGGAGGCCTTAATGACAGTTGGGGGGGTCTAAAATTAATTCATGCAGTCTACTGTAATCTCTTGCCGTCAGTGAATGCATATATTGAAGTGGAAATGACAGACACTGGGTGGAGCTAGTGGGAAATGAGAGAAAGGACAATACTAGTTGTGTAACTCTAAATAAATATAACAAGTTACTCAAGGCTACACATGTCCCAGTCACCTTGTAACCTATTCTGTTGTGGAGACTGAAAGCGACAGTAGTGAGTGTGGAAGCTGGGACACAACAGAGAAAGGCATAGAGATTTAGAAATGGGGTGTATTTCATTTCCACAGAGAAATAGGCTACAGGTAGACACAATTCTGGCTTCAGTCAGTCACTCCAGTGCCTTTGAGCTGAAACACTTTAAGAGGCGACATGTCAGGACAACTGATGACACTGACAGACTCTGATATCAATCCAACCTATCTAGACTTTCATACCAGCCCCAGTTCCTGGATGCGTGCATGGCAAGTTGATTTCATTTCTGACAGTGCAGCTCATGTTTGTTGCCCGACCCATGGCATCTTCTTGGCCTATATACCCTGCCCCTCCAGTTGACTTAACTGGACAGAGCTGACACAACCAGGGGTTAAATGTGCAACCTCTGGATGTGGCTACATCTTCAGTTTCACAATTCAGTGGCTAATCGTTCACTTTTCATAACTTTCCAACAAAAGATCACTAAGAGAGGAGGGCCAGTGAATGTCAGCAGTTTGTAATCCAGCATAGTTAGGGTGCTTTTACAATCGATTTTTACAATACACGTTAACTGAGCTCATTTTTACATCTAATATTCCATACAGAAACCCTAACAGGATAATCCCTCAGTTATATGTTGATAAATTCTTCTATTATGAATCAGTTGCCATCACTGATACAGGCTGGTACACTGATGCTTCCTGGGTTGCTATGAGAAGAGGCTGTAGACAGACCCCTCTCTTGTCATTGGGCCATTGCAATGCCTTGCAGCCAATAAAACACCACTAAGGCCTGTATAAATCTCTTTCTCTCTCTCTCTCAAAAAATGTGCCTGCACATCCATCCTTTTTAAAATATGACAAACTTTGACATTAGGGAGAGCCAGTAGAATATAGTATTTTGTGAACATTTCACTTTGTTCCTTTCTAAATACATGCTCACTTATGCACTAAGACGTGTCAGCATATTATCTACATTTCCATGAAATATGCATTGTGTGCACTTGTTTTCCGTGTCCATTGCATTGCAGTGTGTTTTGGCTTTCACTGTCATTTTGACTGATGTTACCCAACACATAGTGTCTCCCAATTTTCCCCTGCAGTATTCTTGCTCCTCCTGCAGCCTTGTGTCATCACTGTCAGAACATGAAGATACAAGTGTCGCCATCATCATGATGTGCATGTTGCATTACTTTGGGGCTTTAATATTTCTGTTATTTGCTCCATAGGCAGAAAAGAAATATGCATCTATCTACATATAGTGTGAGCTACATACATATTTCTCAGTTCTACTCATTGAGAGGTGCATCTTATTCTTAGTCTATGCAGGCCTAGGCCTGCTCAGCGATGAAGACCTCTGTACAACTAAGACAATTTAATCAAAGGGTGGCTGCAGTCATTGTGTAAACAAAAGTGTTCAAGCATCAGAATCAGAATCAGATTTAAGTATGTTAATACACACAAGGAATTTGGTTCCAGCTGTTGGTGTCTTTCGAGCAATATACAGACAATGTACATTATTTACAGACAATATACATAAAGTGCAAGTGTGTGTGGTATTGCAAACAACAATAATGTGCATCACATATGGGAATGAAATTGTGATATATGAGTATTTGTACAATACAGTATCTGTAGATGTGAAGCAGGGTGTAATAACTATCTGAAGAATTAAGTGTAGCTATGGCACAGCAGGTGATACTGGTCAGCTATTTATGAGGGTGATGGCATAAGGAAAGAAACTGCTCTTGTGTGTGGTAGTTTTGGGATTCAGGGTTCTGTGGCGCCTGCCAGAGTGGAGAAGTTGAAAAAGGTTGTGTCCCGGGTGTGAGGAATCTCTAATGATTTTCCCTGCCTGTGTCCTGGTTCATGAAAAGTACAAGTCCTGGACGGTGGGCAGGGGAGCACCAATGATTTTTCTGCTGTCCTTACTGTTCGCTGCAGTCTTGTGTTTTTGTGGCTGCTCCGAACCTGACTGTGATGGATGTGCATGGGACAGATTCAATGACTGCGGTGTAGAACTGGCTCAACAGCTCCTGTGGCAGACCATACTTCCTCAGTTGATGCAGCAAGTACATCCTCGGCTGGGCCCTATTTGAGGATGGAGTTAATGTTGGTCCTCCACTTCAGGTCTTGAGAAATGGTAGTTCCTAGAAACGTGAAGGTCTCCACAGCTGACACAGGGCTGTTGGATATTGTGAGGGGGAGCAGTGCTTGTCTCCTAACACAGTGGTTCTCAAAGTGGGGTCCAGGGACCCCCAGGTGTCCCCTGCAAAAAGGGAATAATTTATTTTCACTCTAATTCAATCCATAAGTAAAACAATGACAGAATATTTTGGTCATGGGTTTCGTAAACTTTCCTTAATAAAACATCTAAAAGCAAAAATATTATCAGGGACAAAATCTTATCAAATGGGGGTGTGTGGTCTAATTTGTGTCAGTTTAGGGGTCCTTGACATGAAAAGGTTTGAGAATCACTGTCCTAAAGCACCTAATGTCAACAATTCACTGCTGCACAGTGGTCACTGGAGAGGAAAGTACAATACCAGCACTAAACACTATTCCATCTGCTATTTATAGGACAGTAGTAAATTAACCATAAATGGTGTGGCACAGAAGTAATTGTGAGCTACAATAAAGCTCTAACATAGTGCAACACTGTTTTTAAACTTCAAACCAAAGGTTCGCTGATTTTTTTTCAGGTAACAATGCCTTTTATAGCCTTCTAAAGTATCTCATTGTGCCAAGTTTAGATGTAAATTGGGAGGGGCCCTGGATCTGCAAATTAAATGTCCAGACCCCTACTGTGTTGGTTGGACTGTGTAAATTAGCCTGTGGTTCTTTCCATCATGCTTTCTCTCATCTCTACGAATGTCGATTGTGTGTAAGATGAACTATATAACAGAGTAATGGTACACATGGACGTAATTGTTCAAATAAATCAATGATAGCATCGCTCGGTTTGGCCGTATGAAAATATCCCGGCATGCTAGCGACGCAAGACTCAGCCAGGGAGGGGAGGGATGATGGAGCTAAGATGGCAGACCAACTGAGGGTGCTGCCTCTCCGGGGTCAAGAAATATTCAAGGGACGAATAACAACGTAACACAACAACGCGAATTTTGGAAATGTGCGATGCGGTTTCTGCTATTTTACAAGAAAAATGGTTATGGCTTGAGAAGATATATTCTCGGGAGACAAGAACCGTGTTGACGCTCCGGCCGGATCAGAAGACCATTCGTTGAATTTGCGCTTATAATAATAACAACTGGGGATCCTGGATGCTAATTGTGGTATTTTTGCAACTGGGAATGGACAAATGATGTGACGCGTGGTGGATTTAATAACATTTGGATTGCATCTGATGGCTAGATGTGATCTAGCTGCTATATCTTTTATGTGATATATGCATTGTTCTCCAAAACGATGATGTGTGCTGCTGCGGCAGCGGCCGCCGGTGGAGGGATTCTGCCCTCCTCATCGCCGTCGATGGGGCTGGGTGTCCGGGTCACTTCTGGAGCAGGAGCCGATCTCTCCACCATTGGTTCGGGTATGGGTTCTTGTCCGACACCCGGAGCCCAGTCGGATTGTCGGACTCGGTACCAGCTTTTACTCTCAGGGCGAGCTCTGGCGGAAAGATATAGACGGATTTATACCACTGCTATCAACGATAAAGAGCAAGGGATAAACCAAGGAAGGTGAGTGGCTTGAAGGGTGTGAAAATATTAACGTACAGATATCGGATATCTGGTCTTGTCATTTGTGAAGCTAACGGAGCTAACGACCATAAGCTAACATCAACCCCGGCTCAGCCGTACTATATGTCAATTAACGTCAGCTAAACCAAGCTAAATGTTATTAATGGCTCATGAGCTCGTCAGACATTTATCACAGAAGTCATTGTTTTAACTACAAACAATATGCCAGGAGCTTCATGATTTTGGGTGCATCTCTTGCAGGGGTCAGTTTGCTAGGTAGCAGCTTTTGACTTCCCTAGCTTATCCGAGCCAGTTGAAGCTTAACTTAACGCTGCTGCGTTAGTTCACCCCTCCTGCTGCCATGAACGTTGTATTTTAGCTAAACACTGACACAGCCGCTGAAACAAAACAAAACAACAACAAAAACCTCTATCCACTCGGGCTGTAACGTTTTGAAGAAGTGCATTATCGGCTTATACATCCAAAACAAGCTAACTGGCTAACGTTAACTGTCATGATGGCAGTTTGTCAGTTTGTTTCAGTAATAGCCGTTACCCAGCTATTATCGTAAACAAACGTAAGTTGCTGCTCGGGCAACTGTTTAATATCTTATCAAACATTTCTAAATACTCATTGCTCGGGTTGTCACTACAGTTTTCGTTACATGGTCATATGATGTAATTTGTTGTAGTTAGCCGTGTGTATTTAGGCCCAACGGCGTCACTGTTTTCGACAGCCAGCTAACGTTAACTAACTTAACGTTGAGGAGCATCAGCCCTCTCCCCAGATTATCTTAATGTAAACCAGCGATTTCAATTTCAAGAAACATGGAGCTGATACTGACCAGATGTTGACTTTAACAGTATAAATACAACATATATTGCCTCTGTAACGTTACACTAACGTTAGTCATACTGCGTGTTAGGGTGAGGATGTGTTTGGTTTGGCGGTGGATGAACTCGTTTGCTGTTTTTTGGCATAAGCGGGTAATACAGTTACGTCATTCTCGTCAGTCAATAAGTCAGGTTGAAGACTGAGTAGCTGGGTCAATGCAGCATCCTCCCTCATAAACTGTATTGTTGTTCTCAACCCATAATATACAACGTCTGCTTTAAAGCATCGGCCAATATACTGTTTCTGTGTCTAACACTATTCCCCTTCCACCTCTTCATAACCAACTCCAGAAGTAATATGTCTAAACAGATGAGCAGGAAGGAAACAATCTGTTAGTGTTTAGTACATAAGCTGTAGATAGTACAGGCAAGCACTGTTTTGGCAGGCCTTTCATGCAAATGTCACTTTTTCTGATGGATTTTATTTGTTGATGTTGACCTACCATTGAAAATAGTAAACAGACATTTCTGTCTTTTTGATGTGGCTTGAAATGAGTTGTCTGACTTTTAGTTTCATTTTTGATGAATAAGGCAACAGCCCAGCCAGTCATAGTATGTTCAAAGTTACTTTTGTCTGGGGACAAGCTGTCAGAAACTAATAATAAGTTGGACCTGAGTAATAAAAATAGAGTACTCTTAACCTTATTTATTTGACAGGGATGATATATGTAAGCATCGTTACATTTAAATAAAATGCAACCAATGCAATGTATATAAGACTTCCAGCCATAACTAATTTGAAGTCCTTGTCCCTGGTTGGGCTTTTAAGGGATAAAACATATAATACAACACTTATACAGGCATAGAGACTAACAATAGACAAACACTACAAACAGTAATTGAGACAACTAAGACTACAAACGACAATTGAGAACAATGGCTGAAAACAATGATTGAGGACAACGAAAGGGAAATCTGTAAATTTAATTTGAAATTCTTTTCCTTACAGTACACTTACTGTACAGGCTACTTGTAAAACATAAAGAAAACAATTCAAGCTTGCAGAGCATTATTTATACAGAATTATTATATCAACACTTTTAGGACTACCAATCAATAGCTGATTTAAGATGCACTGCTCTTCTGTTTTCAGTAGCGATTAATAATGATAACTAAATGATGCCTTGCTATTACTATTTTTAGTTGTAACTCTATTTGTAGTCCAATGCACTTCTCATTGGCAGCTTGATTTGTGAAACTTACCATAACAGGCCAATGCAAGAGACAGATTTCAGAGAGAGATCAAAAGCATTTAAAAAAAAAAAAAAAAATCTTCAAAAGCAAACTTCTGCTTGTTTCAGGCTTTGTCATATTGTGTAACACTGAATCTGGAGACAACTGCTACACCCCTGACAGTTTAGTTGGGTATACTGTACTTCAAGAGACAGCTGCATAAAATGTAGATTTGTTCTGCAAGGGTGAAAAACTGAGAGTGAGATACCATTACAAACATTTCAAATGTTTTTTTAACAGATATCGTAAGCAACAGAAGAGATTAATTATTCCTCCGCCCCCCCAACATTATGACTAGCTGGAAGAAGTATGTGTTTACCACAGAAATGCTTTACGTACCTTCCATCCTCCTTGCATCATAAGATCAAATTTAATGTCTTGCATGTTGTGCTA
The DNA here is from genome assembly GCF_963924715.1 of Thunnus thynnus. NCBI lineage: Eukaryota > Metazoa > Chordata > Actinopteri > Scombriformes > Scombridae > Thunnus > Thunnus thynnus. The sequence continues at coordinate 24,063,615 of NC_089527.1, forward strand.
TTTCTTTCAGTGTAACCATTTCCTAAGTATATATTTTGCAGTACTGAGTGATCACTGTGTACTTTCAGGGGAAAGAAAGCTTTGAGTAAGAAGAAACTGAAGCGGCGACAGAAGGTCAAGTCAAAAGTCAAATCAAGGACAAAGGTAAGAGATGCTCAATTGTTTAGCAAACTGTTAAGCAATATTATAGGCCCCATGAAATGAAAAATAAATTTTCCCAGTTTTGATCCTGTGTCCCGGTGTTAAATGTTCATTTATCTCTTGTTATACACCAAATGTATGTCAAAAAATCAGTATCAGAGTATTTTGTGTTTTCTCTTCCTGTAAACTGGTTTCAAATGTTTGAGGACTCCTCCTGCACTCAGGGGCGTTTACAAAATTCATCCCATCAAATGTGACTTTAGTGGCTAGCCACTTACCTTGCAAGGCAACTAGATTCGCAGGATCACAAGATCGCTTGAGAATCCATCTTGTCAGGCTTCAAGTTATGCACTTGTGGCCGAACCACCAGTGGTTCTGACCAATCAGCGTCCTAGAACTACTGGCAGGTAGGGGCCGTGGTTTAGGTGTGATGACAGCGAGAAGCAATAACCTATGATTGATGGTGATTGACAGATGGTTCGTCCAATCACCTGCCGAGTATTTTTTGAAAGTGCTTGCCTTTTTCCAAACAATTTCTAAGGACGACTTCTCAGATGTTTCTGTGTAATCAACCATCTGGCGCGTCAAGTTAGCTAGCCACACCGATCATATAAAACTGCACGTCACCGTTTGTGGGTCGTAGTAGCTAACAGAGAGAGATGTGAGGTGAGATGAGAGGAAGAGATGTGTGTTTGGATATCTGTTGACAAAAACTTTCCAAAACAATGTGACTGAGGTCTAATTCATTCATCTCTCCCTCATCCTCCTCCTGATCTAATAACAGGTTTGGGTGTGTGTGGAGCCAACAGTCCTCTGTAGCTCCATATTATGCTAAACTCTAAAGCCCTGCCCACTTTTAGTGGTCCAATCAAATGTGAAGGATTTGATTTAAATCCCTCTTGTAACTGTACACCATTCAAATATTCTGTTTCACTGGGAAATACGTCATAGTACAGAAGCTAAAGACGGTCTAACTTCAGTTTCATGGGGCCTTATTTGAATAATATTCATAGATATTATTAGAAGGGTTGTAAAACCAAGGCTGCGTTGTAAACTGTTACAGTATTTTATTAATTTATCCAAATGGTTTCTGCTTCTCAATACATTGCATAAAGTGAACTAACCTGAAAGTAGGTGGCTACATAACACAATACAATGTTAATTGTAAGAAAACAAAATATATTTTAGTAGGACGTAGTTATAGTTCTCATTACTACTCTAACCATTTCATAGACATCATTTAATATTTACATGCAGTACTTCGCATTTTTGCTTTATATTAATCAAAACATGACTGGCAGTTTTAATTTACAAATATAGATTTACGTACTGTCACAGCCCACAGTGATTACAGCTGGTTCGACTCTCTACTGAATGAACCTGAACAGATTGCCGTCCAGATTATAGATGAGGTTAGATTTCCTGCAATCTTGAAGGTGGTTGGCAGGAACATTGTTTTCATTGGTGGGGCTGGTCAGATGCCTGGAAGTCCATCCACACATGAAGCTGGAGAGGTGGATAGGCAGAATATGAAACACATGGGAGTGGCTCATCCTTGTGCATGATGGCCTGTTGCCGAGCGACCTAATGTGTTCCACATCTCCACGGCAACAGTTGCCTGCCTACATCTCCTTCATCCAAAGAGGGAATCTAGTCTATATTGGAGGATGGGGTTTGTATTTTTGCCTCTGCTGTACACTTTGCATGAACGTAGGTTAACTAGCTGATCCCTAAATTATGCCAACAAATGTAATCCCCTTAGATTATATTGACTTGCTGTTTTTCTGAGTGTGAGTGTAGCCTGCTCAACACTTTTTTTCGAGCAGCTTGCAAGCAGAGGCAGAAGAGATTGATGTGATAATAGCAAAGACGAATGGAGACTCTACTACTTTGTCATCTTCCACCTCAAAACTACTCTAGACAAGAGAATTCAAAATAGAGTGGGCTAGTCAGTTAAATTCTCTTCAGGGTGACTTGTTCAGTGAGTTGATGTCCTGGAACAGCAAAAGATATTCTACAGAGACAGAGAATGGAGTTGTAAGCAAGGCTGACAGGCGGGCAGGCATAAAAACGTGGGTAGTTACACAGTCAGTCATGCTGTATTTGTATGGGTTGTGCTTACTCTTGCTCTGTCACGCCTCTCACGCTGACATAGTCAGAATCAGAGTGTGGTTTGAAAGGGCCTCTTCTCCCCCTTTGTCTGCTTCTGTGCTTATGAACGTGTGGATGTGGAGTCAGAACAAAAGACAGTGCATAAACACTTATCATCCTACTGAACTGGGTGATGTGATGTCTTGTGTGCAGGCAGATGTGTGATTTGTCATTTTCAAAAACTATAATTATAATAATAATGTAATTACGATTTTATAATATACAAAATTGAATGGAATAATGTCAAAATGACAGCGGAGGTGCATCTGTACCATTTTTCTTTTCGAAAAAAAGACTGCCAAATACTTCATTGAGTGGATTGGCTGATACCATGTACAGTTCTGCACTTAATTAAATTAGCCATTGATGCTGTTGTCAACCTACCATGAAACTGACTGCGAGCCCCTCGCTGAATTCTCGGAAACCCCCTTCCCTCTCACGTCTGACTGATGTGCCAAGCGATAGGCACTACAGCAGTTTCTATGCACTTTATACTTGAATGCATTTTAACTTTTGATATTGTTTTGTCCTGTGTGTTTTATTAAGTTTTGTGTATGTGTTTGTGTGTATGTGCCCGTGCAATGTGTACTTTTTAATTTCCTCACCGGGGATGAATAAAGTAATTGTAATTGAATTGAAATGAAATAAATAAGCTACATTTAGCATGCTGGAGGCTGTGTTAAACATAATTGTAAGATAATCAGTATCTCCCTGAAATTACATTCATATGCAACTATTCTGCATTAGCGAGATACATTTTCAAGAAAATGTATATGTATGTATCTAGTGTATCAGATTATACATAATAATTCCTACAATATTTGTATTTGGGAAGGTTAAGCAACTGAAAGCAGATGTTTTAAGGTAGAAAAAGATTGATGTCCTGGTTATGGTTTTCAAAAATAGAAATGTCCAAACTGACGACTAGTATGTAAAGGGATCGGAGACTGAGACATCAGTGTTGAAGGGGAGCCCTCATATGCCCACTCACCACCCTGATTTCCATATCCCAAATTTTTTATTGCACTTTGCAAATGTCACACTACTTCCTTCATTTAAACTGAATATATCCATTCATTTATAATGCAGAATAGATGCATATGAATGCAAAATTAATTAAATAATGTGCACAAGAATCAATGCCTGGATAATATATGACAGAAAACAATAGTGTAGTGTATCAGTAAAAGTTGCGGGACAAAATAAACGGGTCAGTCCAGTAAAATATGATCATATACAGCATCTCACTTTTTAAATAGATAAAAAAATAGACAGATTGACTTAATATTCTTGATTGTGGTATCTGAGATATATGAGATAGGTGTAAGATGATGGTATCTCTTTAATTAATGATTTGAAATGATGAATTGCAGGTTTACTTATTCAACATAGTGCATAGTGCAAACTAACAACCCCTCTTCTTAAGCCTCTGCTTTGAAAGACACAATTATTTTTGTTTTTCTTATTTTTCCATAAAGCCACCAAACTGAAATGTATAGCTGCCTAAGTGCGATCGGGGGCGTTATATCAGCCTCTTCCAAAGCTTTTAGCTGTCCATTAAATTATCAGTGAAGTGCAGACAGAAACACAAAAGAAACAATCAGATGACCAGCATGTTTAGATTATGAGTTGCTGTTTTTACAAAGTGAGAAGAAAACCACAAAACATCAGCAGTTTCATGGGATTTTGCATATTTGGTTCTGCTTTTGCTTGATGAGATGGCTTTAAGATTTCACATTTGTGTCAAGTTTCTAATGAATTGTTCAGTTTTAAATTAAGAACTGTCAGCTCCAATGAAATCTGTCAAATACAGTTTTCACTCAGAGGACCATGTTTCAGCTGTCTCATGATCTGTTTGCAAGATGTAATCTATAAGATGTGGTGCATCATTTCTGAAATATTCTGAACCTGCAGTGCCAGTGCATGCACCATATATTATCACATAAAGTAATAGGAGCAGCTATAACACTCATTGCCTGCAGGTAATGTTAAAAATGTAAACATATATATATGTTTACATAATTTGTAACTTAAATAAGCTTTTTTTAATCCTGTATTTACAAACATCAACAAAAACATACATACAACATCACAAGGAAAGGGAAGTTACATTTTTTTGTCTTCTAGTGTTACCGCATATTTTGTTTTTGATTGATAGCAGGTTCTAGTCTTGCAGTGTTTCCCCTATAATAGTACAAGCCTGGCGGGATGCCAGGCCAACAAGAACCCCCGCCAGGCCAAAAAAAAATAAATCTTTTTTTTTTAATGCCAAAAATAATGCCAAATATCCATTCATTCGGAAATCAATAGCGTTTGGGGGCCTCTCTGTGCAGCGCTGTTCCGAAACATGAGTCAACCTCTGTGTCGTTGCCTGGGAAACTCCTGGTAGCGCAACTCTTTTAAGGAATAGGGCAGTGCATAATGTGTGTACGTAGTGAGCGTGTGGTTAAGCGAGCGGCACAAAAGTGACAGTGAATGCAAGTGGAGCAAGAGGAAAAGGTTAGCAGTAAGTTATCAGTCTGACAGGAAATGTACACTATAGGCTACAGTGTGTCAGTAAAGAAATGCTGCAGCTTCTCAAGATCAAGAAAAGTCTCATCTATTGTTTCCCCAACTGCTTAAAAAGTGAAGGGGGTTAGCCCCAAAGTTAGCAACAATGGGTTAGCCTAACCTGAAGACGCTAAACAGAGAACAGAGAGATGTGGTGATGCTGAGTGTCTCCTGAGTTTTGCTCAGCGCATTTGTCTTTTTTAAAACATTTTTTTTAATCAATGTTAGACTTTTGTTTAAACTTCTTCTGAGCAATTGAGACAGCCAAGAAGTTGCATGCATACTGATACTACACAAATATTACACAACTTGAAATCTTTGTAGCATCTCTTTTTAATATGGGACAAAAGTGGTGAGCTATCTATCTCTAGTGCTCAGCTTCAACATGCAGTATTTTCGCTGTATCTTCATCCTGTAGTCTTGCTCCCAAGAGACCAAATTTCTCTCTCTCTTGCTGCATGGGTTTGGGTTATTACAGCATCTCTATGTTGTAAATGGTTTTAAGTGCTCTTTCCAGGCAATGTGCTCCTTTGTGAATGCTGTACACTCCTGCTGTTACATATGCTGCTCTAGCAGCAAGGCAAGAGAGCAGTATACACCATGCTAGATGAGAGGGAACTAATATCCCCCCATTGGTTTGAGCTGAGAATGAATGACCTCTTCCCCAAATAGATGACATCACCTCCTGTGACTGTTATGCCAAAAGGGCAACACTGCAATAGAGGCACAATTGATCAATCAGCTTCTCTAGAGGATGCCTCAGGACTGTAGTTAAAAAGACCTTCCTTTTGGGGGGCTGGGGGATGGAGAAACCTTATCAATTAGTTAGTTTATCAAGTTTCTCTGTTTCTCTAATCATAGAGATTATTTGGATGTAAGTGCTTAAGCTTTGCTGTAATGATTTTATTGTAATTCGTCCGTCTAGGGTTGTGAACACCATTTATATCAATAAGTAGACTAATTCAACAAAACCACAAACTACAACCTTCATACTGGCTGTTGAGAGACACAGACTAAAATGAATGAATCATCGACCAGTCCCTGTGACATCATTCCTGCAACTCTTGTCATAGATAAAGCAGTGATAACCTGAAAAAGACAGCAGTGTGTCACTTTCAGCTTTGGGTCAGACCAAGTGACCACTATCAGGACTGAAAGCTGGAGCTAATGCTTGCTCCAAAAATAACCTGCTCCTTAACGATCTAATTAAAAGGTGCTTTCTGCTCTCTAAACATACAGTAAATACATTTTTCCACAAGACATGTCACTTTGTTTCATATATATTTTAATTTGTGTCTTGAGTCTTGGAATAAAAAGATTTTGAGGTTTAAAGAACTACTAGTCTACTAGAAGACTACAAGTGTAAACCCAACAATAGACTGGCTTCTGTGAGGCTACTGTGACTCTTTACAATTAGGTCTGCTCATTAAGAATTGACATTGCTCTTTATAAATGACTGTGTGGTTTGCTAAGTAGCTTATGGATGCCACAAAAGATATCATACAGGCTACCAAGAGAAGGTTTTACTAACCACCACCACTCTCTGTTTTTCCACAGGCCGATAGTCTAGATGGAGCCCTCTGCGTGCCGGACATCAAGCTGCACAGCAACCCATCTGCATTCAATGTCTACTGCAACGTGCGGCACTGTGTGCTGGACTGGCAGCAGAGAGAGGCCTCCTTAGCGCTGGCCTCCAGGAGCTCGGTGCAGAGTGGCGACTCAGACAGCGAGGAGGAGGAGGAGTACCGTGAGCCAGCCATCAAGCTGCCAAAGGTATGAGCAGCAGGCAGTATTGGCTGCTTTCGTGATGGTTGCAACACTTTGTATCAAGGCTAAGGCCAACCTTCATTCTTTATCTAAAGGATACACTGAGCCTGGGCTAATATGCAGGGCTCATCCTTTTTACTGTTGTGATAATTGGAGTCACCTTACCAGGGGTTTGAAACCCCCATCCTGTGAGGATTACAGCCTCTCCTGCTCTGTTTCCCCAACTCCCTCTTCTACTCTGTGTGCCTGCTGGTTTATCCTTCTTACGCATTAGGGCTGTCACTTTTTATTTGCAATGTGAACTTTCATCTGAACTCGGCAAAAAATTAAATATTTCATGTGTAATGATCTTTTCTAATTCCAAATTCAGTCTGTAAGGACAACTTTTACACCTTGTCTTTCTTTCTTTAATACTGTCTCCTATGAGAAAAAGCTGGATTCCAGAGATCACACCATCATGAGATCACGAGAGAATCCATCTTGTCAAGTTACACGCTTGTGTCCGAACCAATGGTGCTTCGGACCAATCAGTGTCCTGTGAGGATTCTCGCATGTTGTCGTGATCTCGCGAATCCAGCTGCCTCGCAAAGTAGAACGGTGGTAGACGGTGATAGACAGATGGTTCATCCAATCACCTGCCAAGTATTTTTTGGAAAGTGCCTGCCCTTGTCTAAACAGTTGGCAAGGACAACTTCTCAGATGGTTCTGTGTAACAAGCCATCTGGCACATCAGGTTACGCAGTTACCGCAGTTAGAGTACAATCAAGCACACTGGCAAAGCAGCAGCTCCCCAACAAACTGGTATAATAGTCTACATGAGTCTCATATTTACCTGTAAGACTTGTGTTTTAATGTCGTTGTTCAGTTATAAAATCCTGGTGCAGCACAGAGTGTCTTTCCTGAGTCGATCACACTGGACGGTAGAGGAGGAGAACGTAGAGATGCTGGTATGCGCTTGTTTAGAGTAGTTTAGCCGACTTGCTGCATTTAACAGCGCAGCTAAGAGTTCAGAGCAGGAAACAAAGTTGTTCTGTCCTTTGTTTCCATCATCCTTCATTGTTTCCATCACAGTTATGTATTAGATTATTTAGAGACAAGAAACTGTTTAAGTTCAGCCTGTCTTGCTGTCACCCAGCGTTACTCTGTGTATAATGACGTAGCTAAAAAAAAGGAAGTGATTAATTGCGAGTCGACTCGGGGGCTTATCGACTGATGCATCGACTCAGTGACTTTTAGGGGGCAGCCTTGAAAAAACAAAAGTGCACACTTGCTTTACAAACAAAAAATAAAAGTGTTCTTTTTTAAAAAATCACACTCAATGAACAAAGGTGCGCTTTGGAGTCAGGGGCTACAGCAATTGAAAACAATAGGGTCCCGAGTGTAATAAAAGCCTTTAATATTGCATAGCTGACCCCAATGCGTTTTGTCTGAGCAAAGCACCTTGTCTTACTGGTTTCCCCATTTTCCTGTCAGTAAAATTGTTTTTTGTCTTTGCTAAAATAAAATGGAGGAAACTAGCAAGCTATGCTGAACAGATAATTACAGCACCAACACATCGAAAGGCAATATGTTAAGGTACTATTTTGAGTTCTACACCATCAACAGCAAACTATAAGTTAAAGTTAAAGGACCAGTGTGTAGGATTTAGGGGGATCTATTGGCAGAAATAGAATATAATATTCATAATTATGTTTACATTACTGTATAATCACCTGAAACTAAGAATCGTTGTGTTTTCTTAGAATGAGCCCTATATATCTACATAGGGAGCGGGTCCTCTTCCATGGAGGCCATGTTTCTACAGTAGCCCAGAACAAACAAACCAAACAAACAAACACTGGCTCTAGAGAGGATGTTTCACGATTTTTGTGAGTTTCGCAGCCACTGTAGGTTCTTCTACACACTGGGAACCTCACCACTAGATGCCACTAAATCCTACACACAGGTCCTTTAAGGACTGACTTAACTGACTTTGTGAAAGGTATCACAGTAACAAATCTGAAGAGTCACCTGTTAGCTTGTCGTCCAATAAGGCAACAAATTACATTTTAGGTTTCTAATAATTTTAGGATAAAGTTACAGCCCTGCTAGCGTATTTATTAGCACGTCATCAACCCTGTTGCTATGGCAGAGGGTTCATTACAATAGGGCAAACCTCTCTACGTTGTTATTATCGAGGAATCATTTAACAACTGTATCACATGCATGTTGCATGTGATACAGTTGTTCATTAATGTGTATGTCAGAGAATGGTATGTTATTGTCAACATGCAACCTTTATATATTGTGTTGTGTGCTAACTGTACATACATTATTGTATTGGTTAGCAGGTAAACACTGAAATGTCACAGATGAATGGATTTAATTTTAAGTTTTCATTGTGGTATGTTGTGGTAACTGGGATGGCCGTATCTGTTTTATCCTCTTTGAGACAAAATAAACAGGCTCCTGATGATATAATATTTGGGGGAGGGGGGTTAGTTTTAATTCCAGCTTATTAACATTTGTTAACAAGCCATATGTTGAGGATCTGAGTGTGTGTGTGTGTGTGTGTGTGTGTGTGTGTGAGTGCCTCTAACCCCACAAACACGTGGAAGAGTTATTATGTTTCTATTAATCTATATCTCTTTTGTTGTGTATTGTACATGTATGCTTATATTTTGTACCACTCTCATTATCTGTTTGTTTGTTTCCTCTATTTTTTTAAGGCTTCAAACGTTAGTTCTTCACTGAGATAGAAAGGAACATTGGAGCATCATTTAATTCACTAACAAGCCATACTGAGAAAGAGAACGGCATCCTTTTCTAGGCCAGACTCCTTTGCCTGCCGCCCCTCCTCATGCACCCAAGTGGATCTGTCATTATACAAAATCATAATAGTGGATGTTAAAGTCAGCAGTAGCAACTGTACATACTGTGGGCCTGGAGCTAAATATAGGACGTTTAACTGTAGGATGATGAGCCCATGGAATAAAACAAAAACATCCACTCCAAATCTCTAAGCTCATTCCATTTTGAACGATTATGTCTAAAGACAAATTTCATGACAACAACAATGCAATTAAACATAGTCAAAATATTGACAAATAGTAAAGTAAAAATATATCTGTGCACAATATCAGTATGTTATGTCCTCATTTGCTTTATAAAGTTGCATCACAGCTAGTCTAGCTGGTGTTTATTAGCTCATAGAAATGTTCTTTCTGTGTGTCTGCAGATCATTGGCATCGGCCTGTGTGGGGTATTTGAGCTCATAAAAGAGACACGGTTCTCTCACCCCTCACTGTGTCTGCGTAGCCTGCAGGCCTTGTTGGACATGTTGCAGGGACAACAGCCTGAGGGCTTCCAGACTGAACCTCCCGATGTGCTAGGTGAGGTCGAAATTGCGTACAGATGTTTTATGGGTACATGTGTACAATCTAAAGCAATCCAATGCATCAACCCTGCAATGAATCCTATGTTTGTGGATCGGTTTTACTGACACGTCAGAGAAATGTTGATGCAGTCTAATGATAATTTTGGAGGTTGTAGTTAGTTGTGGTTTTGTATTCCATTACATTATATTGAAATGTGTTTCTAATATATTTTCCACCTCTAACCTCGCCGCTATGTGTGTTCTTCCTCAGAGTCTCTCTTCCAGTTGTTGCTGGAGACCACGGTCCGGAGCACAGGGCCCAATGACCCCACAGGACAGGCCATCACTGCCCTGTCCTGTGCCTGCCTCTTCAGTCTGGTGGTGTCCTGGGGAGACACCGGCAAAATCCTGCAGGCCGTCTCTGCCATCCTCACCAACAACGGCAGCCATGCCTGCCAGACAATACAGGTGATTAGACTGCATTTGACAGCTTGACTTCATGCACAATTATTCACACACACAAATGTTCTTCACCTATTTTTACATATGAATATTAGTACAGACTGTGCTTTGCACTTGGGTTGTCTTGTTATGCGAGTCTTTCCTGGCATGAGTTACTGATTATTAGATGTCAACACAATGTCTTTGTGCTGATAATCTGTCCAGATGACATTACATTTATCAAACAGTATGCACATTTGTTGAGCTGGAAGCTGGAGGCTGGAACAACTTTGTTGTCAAATGAATTTCTATACAACCTCCAGCAGGATTTTCATATCCTGTTTCTATTCGGGTCGTCCTTCAGATTAGAAGAAATGTTTTAAATCACCAAAGTGCATTTTAGACAGATAATGTAACCTTTGGCTCCTTCATGCTTTGAGCAAAGAGACTGAGGGCAATGTCTGGACCGCACAAATTGAGTTTTGGAAAATGTCAAGCCTCTCTGAGTCTCGTGTTTGATTATGTTAGCCCGCCTGCATTCTTCTGCCAATTAGCTGGTCCTCTGTTTGCTTCGATCTCTAGTTTGTCTTCTCTCTCGGTCTTCCCTGTCTCTCCTTTTTTTGTTTCTTCTGTTTTATATCAAGACTTCTGTTGCACATAAACATGTTTAAACAAATTACTTAATGATTTTTTTGGACAGCCTTTGTGGCCATTTAGCAATATTCACCTTCACCTACATGCAGATTTAATGCCTATACAAGAGCAGGGCTGATGAGGGATCCTCACATTTTAGGCATTTGACTAGACTGTGAATCATCACTGTGTCAGGCAGGCTGAAAGGTTGTGTGTGCTTACATATCTTACAACTGTGCATGTTTGTGTCTATTTGTATGTGTGTGAATGGTGAGATCAATAGTGTGTGTAATAGCTGCCACAGTTATGATGAGAATGTGTGTAAAATAGTTTGGGCAGAATAAGAGGAGGGCAAATACAGGCATGCAGGTAACCACAGTCCCAGCCACTAATTTTACAATTTGATTAAATCAGTAACGGAAACAGTAAACCTCACCAGCTGGTTCTCAGCTGGCGCATACAGCCCATTATGTCATATTAGAGATTTGCTGTCCTGCAACATTTCAGCACCCTTCTTGTCCTCCTACATCTAAACAGGTGCCCACCATACTGAACGCACTACAGAGGAGTGTACAGGCTGTTCTGGTGGGAAAGATTCAAATCCAGGACTGGTTTGGGAACGGCATCAAACGTGCAGCCCTGATGAACAAATGGGTCCTGAAAGAGGTGGCCATTGATGAGGATGAGCGCTGTCTTCTGCAGACTGACGGTTCCTTTCTGTATTTGCTCTGCAAGGACGGACTCTACAAAGTGGGCTCTGGATACAGCGGCACTGTCAGGGTACGTAACACAGACAGCTGCATGCTGCCACTGTTCAGTGACACCATACATCTCTAAATTTGATAATTGGATAAATATTTTTTCTGGTTAAATGAAGGATTAAGGGTTGTTTGATGGGTTGAGAAAATCTTCCTAATTCTTAAGGTAAATAAACAAAAATGTTTTTCTTAGCCTCATAAAAGGTTCATACTTTGGAGATGCATGGTTCTCACAGGACAACAACAAAGTTTATGTGCTAGCAGTAGTTTTTGAAAGCAGCAGTAGCTCTTTAGCTCCCTAAATGAGTCAGTGGGCCCTATTTTAATCATGCAAGAGTAAAGACGGGTGCACAGTGGTAGGTCTTGAGCGCATGGACTGTGTGGGCATCTCCAAGTGCACCTGCTATTTTGGTTCATGTGTGTGTAGCAGCACAAAGTGCAAAGGGACTGGGTGAAGTGGACTATAAATTGGACAGTGTAGTGATGGATCAGTCACAGTCACATCACTAGTCTCATAGCCCTGAGCTAATTATAGTGAAGCATGACAACAATAGTTCAACAAATGGAAAGACTCTTCTTCAAGAAATTATTTTAATTATTGTCTGGAAGGTCGCCTCCAGAATACTGAGTTATGACTGACCAGTCTGATGATTATAGAGGTTTGTTTGATTATTTTGTAGCAGCCTGGTGTCATTTTCAGGTGATTTAATTAAGGTATGAACATATCTGTACTACTCCATTCAGATGGCAGCATGGATTTAATGAACCAAAGGAGGAGTTTTTCATACAGTATTATGCATCTGTGGATACCAGACAGACTGTAAACACATAAAATATAATTTTTTTCTATGTCAATTCAAACACATGTTCTGGTTGGAGTGTGTCTAATTAAAATAGTTTATGTACATTTTTATTACTCTTTTATTGTTGTGCATTTGCTCCAAGTATTTTTACTCGTTGATAAAGTCACCCAAAGTGGAGCTGAATTGCCCATTTTCCACCAAAATACCAAGAACTCACTTTGTGCTGCCTCATTCTAATGAATCTCCCACCTGTGTACTCTGCACTTGGCATCACAATACCATACAGATGGGCAAAGCCAATTTCAAGGTCAGGAAAATACCAAATTGTGCTGCCCGTGCTGGTCATCGCACCGCCATGAAAATAGGGCCTTGTAGTGTTAAACCCTGAATGGCCTTTTGTGCTCAGAATAATGTCATGAAATCAAATTAAACCACCATATAAAGTATTTCCCTTTTGGAGATTTAGGCAGGCGAGAAACATGGCAATGGACATAGACAGCCATAATTCTGCTTTGAATAGGTTGTTTTTGCGTTTCTGCCAACAATAAATTCCTGTGTTTGTAGTTGTCTGCTGTTTTTCTTTCTGCCAACGTGAAATTAAATCTCGTCAGTGTTTGTGTGTATTTGCTCATGTGTGATCAATCCCCCACAGGGCCATGTGTACAACTCCACGTCTCGTATCAGGAATCGAAAGGAGAAGAGATCATGGCTGGGCTTTGCTCAGGTAAACAATGAATCTTCCATCAATATGTTCTTCCCATACATTTCAGTTAAGGTTAACGTTCAGTTCACATTTAGTTGACCTCCATTTGACTTCAATGATGCTGGTTATTTGTAGTCAGTTTCTAATTTTGTGTTGGACCCATCAGTCTTAACAAATACATTATCATTATATCGTCATCAACAATCTGTCCAAGTCAGCTGTAGAGCTTACATTGGGGATATTTCTTTTCTGAGTCTATATCAGCAGTGGTGTTTATCTTGTCTCTTCAGGGGTTCTTGTTGTATCGGGACACAAGTAACCATAGTATGTCGGCCATCAAGATCAACCCTGAGACTCTGGAGCATGAGGGGGCTGTCACCATGCCAGGTGCCCAGAAAACACTTTTCTTACCTTCAAAACACCTCATGAGAGTTAAGTCATCAAAATTGCAATAAAATGATATTTGGTATATTCACTGTTACATTTCTTCTCTCTGTAGGTCAACACGCAGATGGACAGAACATAATCTTCACAGACGGAGAGTACATCAACCAGATCGCAGCCTGCAAAGATGTACGTGTTATGTTCCTTCTCGTTACCATAATAATAAGATGCATCATCATTCCTAAGCTTCCCCTAGAAAATTTAAAAGAAGAAAGAACATTAAAATGTTCAAATGATTTTTTTTTTTTTTCTATAACTATACCCAGAAAATACCTCAGCTGTACTGCCCGTGTCTGCTGGAAACATGGTGGAGAGAGCTGGCTTTATTATGCACTTATGAGCCGTTATAGTCTTATATAATTGTTATGCTTTTGAATTCCCTGCAGACAGTCTCTAGCAAGTGGGTTTAAAAACTCTCACGTAGTCGTGGTCACCCTTAACTACATCGCAGTTAAGTTATGGGCTGATAGTGTCAGTCTCACAGAGAGGTTTTTCACAGTTTTTCAGCTGTCATGTTTAGAGACAAGGGGAAGAGATGCAAAGACCTTATTTGTACATGGTCAACTTCCTAGTCATCAGTTGTTCATACACATGTCATCTTTTTTATCTTGTGCAGCTGAGCAAACTCTTTTATTATCTGTGGTTTTGCTGGTAAAAACCAAATCTTTTGTTAGTTAAAATTAGATGTTGCTCTTGATTTGCACCCTTCCACTCCTGTAGAGGCCTCAGCCTCAGTCACAAAAGAAGGGCCCTCAGCTGATCATCAGCTGTGCCACAGAGGGGCCGTAGGGGTGGGGTGGGGGGGCTGGCGTGCAGCTAAGTCTGTGTGTAGATGTTTGTTTGTGTGTGTGATGTATGTAGGCGTGGCAGTAAGGTTAGTGGCACCGCATGTGGGTATTCTCCAGAGAGCTTAATCTCACTGGCAGTTATCTGCATAAGCACTCCGTAATGTGAGTGGGGGGAGGGGGCGATGTGAAATCCATATATCTGCCCATTGCAGCCAGCCTTCCTCCCGGATAGCAGTTTCTAGGCAAATCAAGGGGGCTGGATGTTGGGGAAGGAGGGAGGAAGGGAGGAGGGAGGAAGGGAAGGGGGCGGGGGGTCCTCAGAGGCTGCATGCATTTTAGCAAGCACCCAGAAAATGCAGTCACCACAGAGAGCACTATCAGTAGAGCAAACCACAAGAAACACACACAATTAGGGGAGTTCAGATGCTGGGAAAAAGAGGATTATAAGGGTAAACCATAAGAAGTCCAGGGCAGTGTCACAGAAAGAAGGTAACGTGTAAAGAGCAAAACTCCAAGGTGGATGTACTGGCCAGAGGATAGTGGAGTGTGTCTAATAATATGAGAGGCACATGTGCTCTGCTCTGCAGGAATCAAGGCACAACGTCATTGTTACCACACAGTGGAAAACCATACCAGCCGCACGTTACCCTTCATCTCTTTTTATATCCCTGTTGTCTCCCAATTATTTCCTTGTTGTGTTCCTCTCTTTACTCTGTTCCTTCCCTGTAAATTGTCCCTTTCAGCCACATCCCCTTCGGTCTGACTAACCCACATCTCTGGCAGCTCTGTGAGTAGTGGTTAGCTGTCACATGCTTCATGGTCATGTTAAGATAAATGAGTATTCCATTTACTCTGACATGGGTAGGATTTAAGTTATGCCATAGATACTACTGAGGCCACACCTTCAGTAGATTGACCTAAACACACTGCAACTCCACCTCATACACTTATATAAATAATGTAATTGTAATTTGTGAAATTTAGCCTGTATCTATCACATTAGTTATGAGTGCGTGTTGCGGTATGTGTTGCCCCGCTGTGAAGACTTGCCTCATGCCCCACTGTGCCAAAACACACACATGCACATAGTTCAACTCCTCTAATCTGTGTAGCGCTGAGGGCTTATAAACAATTACACATGCACAGTCAAATGATTTGGTGTCAAAAGTATCGTGACTACGGTGTCCCCAAGTCAAATGATTGTGGTTCAAAGAAATAGTTAGACATTTAAAGAAAAACACTTGTTTTCTTTCTTGCTGCTCTTATGTCTGTACACTAGATATTCATATTTGGTACACAGACACAAGATCTATCTTCTCATCTCAGGTGTATTTCCCAAAATGTCAAACTGTTCCTATATGAAGACGATTCATTTTGATTGTCACATTTAACCAGGTAAAGCATGGATAGGTTTTATATTAAATAAGGGGTTATTGCGTCTTTGACAACTGTCAGGTGGATTCAAAATGCCATACTGTAGCAATGTTATGTTGTGGGATTAAACAGCATTTCCTCCTGTTGGCCCTGTCTCATGCAGGACGGTTTCGTGGTGCGGATCTATACTATGAGCTCAGACCCGGCCCTGCAGCAGGAACTGCAGCTGAAGCTGGCAAGGAAATGTCTGCACGCCTGCGGCATCTCTCTCTTTGACCTCGAGAAGGATCTGCACATCATCAGTGAGTGATAAAAAAAAAAAATGTATTGACGGATAATGATTTTCATGTGCATTTGTTTTCCTTACACCTGCTACAGGCACTTTGTACTGTATGCTTGTTTACAAGGTTACAAATATGTCATAATAAGTTCAGAATACACAGATATAAAAGAATGTCTCATCACTTCTTGTCTCCTTGTGTGTGCGTCTGAGGCTTTAAATAGTATGTTGATCTCTCAGGCACAGGCTTTGATGAAGAGGCAGCATTGCTTGGAGCAGGCAGGGAGTTTGCTCTGATGAAAACTGCCACAGGGAAGGTGAGAGTGAAACTCTTCTCTACTGGTGTGTCTAAAATGGAGGTCGGAAAAGCTTCAACAGCTGTGCTTTGGGAGCTTTTGTATCGCTAATGACAGGCCACACACTCGAGAGGATACAGCTATGGAAAAATCTCTAAATTAATTGTGTTTCTGCATGTGTTGTCTCCCTTTTATGTCACAACAGCCACATGAAGCCCATCATACAAAACTGACATACCCTTAGTTTATAACATCTGTATGTATTTAGCCACAGTCAGATTTGACTAGAATCAGGCTGAAGTAAAGCACGACAATAAGAAATGTCCTCTTGTTTTTGGAAATATTTTATGCCCCCCTAAGCTAAATTGTCTTTATATAATACATCATTTTGAAACTGTATTTTTTTTGCATGTCTCATGGTCCTAACACTGTTCATTGTGCTCTAGACCCAACTCTGGTTAATGATTCTATGCACACTAAGCTTATAAAGTGGCGTCCCTGCTGAAATAACCAGAAGTGATTAGAGTATTTCACCTGGCTAAGCAGTGTCTCTGGCTTACAGAGTAGAAAAGGAAAACTAAAATAACAGCACATCAAGCATAGATATTATGTTTGTATCTTTGCATACAGGCTGTTGGAGGAAGTGACTCAGTTGACTCTGGCTGCAGGGTCTTTGTAATCAAGAAAAGTAGGGATGTAATGCATTGTTGAAGAACATATTTGACATTTTTTCTGCACACTGTCTTAGTAAGATGAGAATGCCAGCAATGTAGTTTGTTGGGGTGTGTGGAGGGTGTGGTCCTGTGCATCTGTATTGTAGGTGTGGTGCAGTGTGCCTCTTTTGTAGATAGCAGTCCAGGCAGTTGCCTGTTGCACATTTCTGTCTCTTTATAGAGGCCTAATCTTACAGCACACCTTATCTGCAGATTACCCTAACCTAGACCAACTGGATGGATAAAAATAGGAGCAGCTAACCTGTATCTAGGCACAAGGTTCACTCATCACTTGGGCTGGACATTGTGCCAGGCATGCGATGTTAGTGACATTAGTCAAAGGCCCACTGTTTATGGCCTACTAGCTACTGTTCTTGCATGCGGTGCTGTTTGGATTATGTAATTGTAAGGGGGAATATCAGATGATTTGAGTCATAAAAAAATTCTCTCACCTCTAGCAGCAGCTTCTCTATGTGTGTATCAACACAAGAGGCCACAGAGAGCTCTGGCAAAAAATACTGGGTGAAGAAGTTAGCGTAACTGGCTCTTGCCACAGCGCAGTCCAATAACAAATACATACTATAGATCCTGCACTTCTATTTAATGGCCACTATGACACAACTTTTTCCAATTTCCAATGTCTTCCTTCTTCCTCCTCTCTCAGATCTACTACACAGGAAAGTACCAAAGCCTGGGTATAAAGCAGGGCGGCCCGTCAGCAGGGAAATGGGTGGAATTGCCTGTCACAAAGTCTCCCAAGATCCTTCAGTTTTCAGTCGGCCACGATGGCTCTCATGCGCTATTAGTAGCTGAAGACGGAAGTGTGTTTTTTACAGGCTCCGCCAGCAAAGGAGAGGACGGAGAGTCCAGTAAGACAAATTTAAACTAGAATTATTTATATATCACCAAAATAGATTCAGCCTTTGATCAACACAAAATCAATGCTGGCTCAGTTCTAAAGCTGATGTGTCATTTTCCTCTGCAGCTAAAAGTCGCAGGCAGCCTAAGCCCTACAAGCCTAAGAAGATGATCAAATTAGAGACCAAGACAGCAGTGTACACAGCTTGCAACAATGGCAGCAGCAGCATTGTCACCAAGGATGGAGAGCTCTACATGTTTGGCAAAGATGCCATTTACAGTGACAGCACCTGTGAGTGGACTGACGAATTTTCATCCTTAAGGATTTTTTCTGTGATGATTCAGTAGAATAAATATATATTTGTCAACAATATTTCTCTATTGGAAGTCATGTTATTCACTTTCTTTCTTTTCATAATTATTACTTTCCTCTCCACAGGCCAGGTGACAGACCTGAAAGGTCACTTTGTAACTCAGGTTGCCATGGGAAAGGCCCATACATGTGTCCTGACCAAGACTGGAGAAGTGTGGACATTTGGGGTGAATAATAAGGGCCAGTGTGGCAGGGACACTGGAGCTATGAGCCAGGCAGGGAAAGGTGAGCAAATGTACAAATACAGACAAAATACCATGTTGGCTCGAACAAGACGACCCTGATTATAAGATGACCCCTCCTTGAAATAAGAACATTAAACCCCACATTTGTCTATCAGTCACATACTCTCACTTCTGTCAGACTCTTGGAGGCAATCAGAGTTATTTTCTCCAGCAGTTAGCATTTTTCAGACTGTCTTCTTGTCTTTTTTTTTTAGCTCATTTATCATCTGTGACAGCAGTAGTTCTTGGCTGCTTGACAGATTATTCAGTCCGTGGTCCATTTCTAAAGTGAAGACATTGGAAGGCGCATTTGACTCATTTTCACTCGTCATGAATTATTTCCCCCTGTGGCAGAAAAACACATCACATGAACCTTCGGAAACTCCTGCAGGTTAAACTGAGCTAACACAAAACACACATTAAGGTTGCAGACAACCTATAATGCAACACTCTCTTTAGGAGCTGGTGTTACTGCGGTACTCTCTCCATTCAAAAAGTGTCTCTGATCTTGTGTGAACACGTAAATATCTAGTTCTCCAATATAAGACGACCCCCACTTTTTAAATGTATTTCCAGAATAAAATATCATCTTACATTCAGGTCAATACGGTAAATACACATGCAACATTATACTGTTTCTTACATCTACATTGGCTTTGTAGTACATTCATTCTGTCACTTGTGCTGTATGTATATGCTTGTTGTAGCGTTTGGTGTGGAGAGCATGGCCACAGCTATGGATGAGGACCTGGAGGATGAGCTAGAGGAGAAAGAGGAGAAGAGCATGATGTGTCAGCCAGGCATGCACAAGTGGAAGCTGGACCAGTGCATGGTTTGCACAGTGTGTGGAGACTGCACTGGCTACGGTGCCAGCTGTGTCAGCAGTGGACGGCCAGACAGAGTACCAGGGGGGTAAGAAGACAGTATTCGTACAGCACTTGTGTGTGATGAGACAGGGGATTATCTTCCTAACTACATTATATATCTTTGTGTTTATCATTATGTGAACGTGTTATCTGCCTGTGTATTTCTCTGTCCACCAGTATTTGTGGCTGTGGGTCTGGGGAGTCTGGTTGCTCAGCGTGTGGCTGTTGCAAAGCTTGTGCCAGGGAGCTGGATGGTCAGGAGGCCAGACAGAGAGGCATCTTTGATGCTGTGAAGGAGATGATTCCATTGGACCTGCTGCTAGGTATATCTACTGATATCTTTTATGACTTCATGCCTCCCCCCCGCTTTGCCCTGTCATTCATACAACATTCACGTCTCACCTGTATCACCACTTGCATTATCTACATTTTGCACACAAAGTCTGATAAATCATAAGCATGCTAAAAGCTCATGCATACATGATGTGATATTCCAATTTTCACTTGCGTGCAGTATGCTTCATCCTCTATCATTGATCAGAATAAATGACTGTCTTGAACGGGGAGTTGGGCAAGCTATCTGTATATGTGCCAGTGTGCTGCCTATGCTGCATATGTCACACTTGTCTGTTGCATTTGCTTAAATGCAGTATTTCACATATCCGTTGTCGCTCATCCTTTATTTGTTCTTGTGCTGTGCAGAGTCATTGCTTCTCCATCGCATCTCTCCATCATTCATTGATGTGTGTCTTGTTTTGTTCTGCTCTGCTCTGTCTTCCCTCCTCCTCCTGCTGCTGCTGCATCCTGTCTCGGCTGCGTGTACCTGGGGCCTTTTGTGTTTTCAGCTGTGCCTGTCCCTCCCCCTCCAGGAGTGAACATCGAGGAGCACATTCAGATCCGTCAGGAGGAGAAACGGCAGAGGATCAACCGCCGGCACAGGCTGGAGGAGGGCCGAGGTATGGATCAATGCTAGACAGAATGGGACTATGCTTAGGGAAGAAATGTGTGGTTTTTGTTGGTTTTAGGAAATAAAGATTTCTGAATTCAACGTAAACACGTTAAATTAATTGAGAATTTAACGTAAGCACAGGGAGAGAGTGAAAGTGGGGGCTGGGAATAATGAATAGGCTGAGGTTACAAACAGTTTGTCCATCCCTTTTTAGTTTGAAATAACTTTCAGGTGCTGTGTGAGCGTGGGTGTTGTGCCTTGGTGACTTCCCCCTTGCTTGTGTCTTATAATTTTTCAGTGAGTGTGTATTGTTTTGGTGTAGTATTATCATGTGTTCTTTCCCATGTGTGAGCATTGTGCATGCATGTGAAAGTTTCTTTCTCCCCCAGGCCCCCTTGTTTTTCCTGGTCCCATTTTTATGAACCAGCGTGAGCAGGCCCTAGCCAGAATAAGACCCCTTCAGGCACTAAGGCATAAACGGGACAAGCACAAAGGTACTATGGTCTTCACTAACTCAACGGGTGCAGAGACACCCCTTTGACTCATCTCCCAATCTGGCTGTCCCGCCCACCTCCTCTTTCACTCTCTGAAGGCAGGACTCTTGTGTCTTCACCAGGTCGCATGGTAACGAACGAAGTAGCCTGATGGCAAGAAGCACTCACTTTGACTCACAGTTGAGAAATGACTATGAAGCCTTTAGACTGGGTTTACCAGCCTCTTCAACATGCTTGTTCTATTTTGTATTTGATTTATTTTATTTTCCTTTAGCAATGTTACCATAGGAAACGACTGTACAATAAAGATTTGGTCTGTTATACAACAATTCTAACTCTTGGACTAGGATGCCTTCTCTACCTACTGCTGCTGTTCAGCCTTAAATAGAAATCAGTGTCCTTGTCTAACTGGATTTAGCATCACTCCCATAACAGCTGATTTGTCACTTGGTGGGTACAACTGCAGCATCACAAGCAGATGAAACGGCAGGTACTGGGAAGAGCAAGCTTTGATGAATGACAAGCTAAAAAAATATGACACAGAAGGAACAGTTGTTAGTTTTAAAATACGTATTTTTAGATGAGAAAACTCACAGACTTGAAAACATTTCAACACCTACGAACTTGGCTTAACAATAAGCTTTTCAGGTACTTGGCCATCAGACAAGTAAGTGTCAGTATTAATTGTCTTAAGAAATAGTCACTTGTCAGAAGTGAACTATTCAACCAAGGAACAACAGATATGTAAATGATTTCAGTAACACCCAAATTTATTTTTCAAATATTCAGCAGCAAACACAAAACACAGTCAATCTATATTTATAGTGTATTGTTTCTAGATCTTATTTCCTTTGTGAAATCCAAAGTAACCAGGAGGAAAGAGGACACAAGACAACACTTCACTCTTGAGAATTCTCTACTTTTTACAGCGTTCAGAGCAAAATATGCTGTTTAACACGCAAACAGTAGCAAACTCTTGAAATGCTTACAATTGTTGCCTGCACAAATATCAAAAGCAACTATTATTTTTGTCTGTAGATGGTGCACATTGGCAGGTCTACATCTGCCCATCTAAACAGCAGCTGCTGTAACTTCTCTTGCTGATAGGTGGCGCAGGTTGGACTGGAACTGCAGGTCTAAGACTTGCTTGGACCAAAATCCATCACTAGCTTTAGCATGTCCCAATTTCGTCCTTAGCTGTGAGCAGCTCCTCCATTTCCTTTGTGCAATGCATTGTCGGAAAATAGTGTCTATCAACAGCACATTCAAAAATGAAGCAGTTAGTATGGAGACTGATTTCTGACTATACTTTATTTAGCCACTTTTCCAGTGTGAGCACATTACATACTCAAAAGCTGTGTAGAAGTAGTGTGTAGTATTGAATTGTGACAGCTTCTGTTGGATGAACATATCTGATCTGAAAACCCTTCAAACAAGTAATCTCTGTTAAGGATAACAGTGAGTTTGTTGTCATGTTACATTGTTAAATTCATGTACGATAACTGATGCCACATAGTATTATAGTTTAGAGCAGCAGTTGTTTCCTACTTAATGTCAGTTAGGAAATTGAGACGTGTTTACTTTGCTGAATAACGTTCCTCTGCAGAACTGTACATTGTGGTTGTAAGACCTGGTTATTTGGGATACTTCCCCTTCTTCTTCATAATATTGCTCTCCTGAAGAGGAAGGGGTGTTCCACATCCCTCACCTGGCAATATTGATGTATCTGTCTGTGACTTCCAAAACAGCTTTTGTGTGCTTTAAATGTCATTTAAGAACACTTATTTGCACTCACTGACATTTAGAGTTGTGTCCACGAGCTTAACTTTCAACCCTACCCTATGAATCTTTGGGCCAAGAGCCAGTCAATATTTATTTTACATTTACTGTGTATTGAAACTTAAAAACTTAATCCGTCTATCTCATGTGGCTGACCACAATGAACTGGTTCCTGGTCCAAAACGGTATTGACAGTTATTATATTTACTGTAATGCATGGGTCTCTATCCAACTTTTTCCACTCACACGCCACAACTCTGACCTCTTACACAGGGCTCAGGGTAAACCAGATTTCCTTTTTCTCATTGAACACAGACAAAAAAAGTCTAATTATTTGATAAACAAACCATCTGTCCACTAAAAGTTTTAACTCTCGGAGAGAAGTGTTTTTTAATGGGACTGGTTGCCAAAAGCCATTCTGTTACAGAGGTGTTGTTTCCCTCCTTTCTATTTCGGCATGCTTTTCCCCGTTCTTCCTTTTTTCTTTTGAGTCCTCTTATTTCCTCCAGCTCAGTTTTCCAGGACTGTGCAGAGACATCCACTTGGGCGGTCTGAAGTTGCAACTCAACTTCACTCTCTTCCCACTCCTCTACTCAAATGTGCTGACTTGAGTGTTTGCCTTGTAGATGGCAGCAGTGAGCGTGGAGAGAAGGATGCCAGTAAAATAACCACCTACCCACCGGGGGCAGTGAGATTTGACTGTGAGCTGCGAGCTGTGCAGGTCAGCTGCGGTTTTCACCACTCAGGTAGGTTCATGGCTGCTTCTGGGTAGATTTGTCTGCATATTATATCAAGAAAAAAAAGAGGGGCCGACCTTGAGGTGAAGAAAGTACAAAATAAAACTTGTTCCTCTTGCCTTACAGTGGTGCTGATGGAGAATGGAGATGTCTACACGTTTGGATACGGCCAACATGGCCAGCTAGGACATGGTGATGTCAACTCCAGGTATTGCTTCTGTTGACTTAACAGACATAAACATACAGACCAACAGAAATTGACACACAACCTACAACTAATGTTTCTACCTGCTAGGGGTTCTCCTACTCTGGTGCAGGCTCTTCCAGGTCCCAGTATCCAGGTGACAGCAGGCAGTAACCACACGGTTGTTCTCCTCATGGATGGGCAAGTCTTCACATTTGGCAGTTTCTCGGTAAGAAAAACATTGTCCCTCATAAAATTTGTCAACAGCTGCTTTCTCAGAGCGTGCAGGATTCTTGTTTAAATCCAAAACTTCATGTCTTACACATGATGATGATAATGCTTAAGATGCCCATTTCAGTACATCACAAAATGTGCTCGAGCGTGAACATTGTCTCCTTGTTTTTCAGAAAGGGCAGCTGGGCCGGCCCATCCTAGACATGCCCTACTGGAATGCCAAGCCATCTCCCATGCCCAATATTGGTGCCAAATATGGACGCAAGGCTACCTGGATTGGTGCCAGTGGAGACCAAACGTTCCTGCGGATCGATGAGGCCCTTATCAACTCCCATGTCCTAGCTACTTCAGAGATCTTTGCCAGCAAGCACATCATTGGCCTCGTGCCCTCCTCTGTGTCTGAACCGCCTCCATTTAAATGCTTGCTTATCAACAAAATGGATGGAAGCTGCCGCACATTCAATGATTCTGAGCAGGAGGACCTACAGGGATTTGGCCTGTGTCTGGACCCTGTGTATGATGTCATATGGAGGTCAGTCCAAGGGCTATTCACATGAGTAATTAAAATGCTACCATTATGTTTTACTTTGGTTAGCCAGTATCTACCATAGAATGTACTACTGTATCTCCAAGGTGATATCACCAGTATTTATCCCCGTTTTTAAAGACTTAGGTAATACTTTCTACAGATAAACTTGACACGTTCTTTTTTGATTATTAAACCCTTTAACATGTTATCCTTAATCATGGTTCTTTTTGTGTTTTTAGGTTCCTGCCAGCTTCAAGAGAGATGTGGTGCTACAATGCAGTGATTGCTGATGCCAGGATGCCCTCTGCTACAGATCTACAGGCTCGCTGTAGTATCCTTAGCCCAGAGCTTGCATTGCCCTCAGGATCCCATGCCACCACCACTCGCTCTCATGGAGCTCTACACATCCTTGGTAATCATCGCACTAGCCACTCAGAAAAGTGTCATAGGTCTTATGAATCTTTTGTAAAAATGCACATAATGCTACAACACAAATGTTGATGGTTGATGCTAAGAGGAAGTATACTGTGGTGACCTATTAGGTTGCCTGGACACGCTGGCAGCCATGCAGGAGCTGAAGATGGGTGTAGCCAGTGCAGAGGAAGAGACCCAGGCAGTGATGAAGGTCTACTCCAAGGAGGACTACAGCGTGGTGAACCGCTTTGAGAGTAAGTGGGCTCTTTGTACAGAACAAACGATGAATACTGGAAGATACATTTGGCTATTATATGCTTTGGTTTCTTACGTGTTACTGTAATGCTGTAGGTCATGGTGGTGGTTGGGGCTACTCAGCCCATTCTGTGGAGGCCATTCGCTTCTGTGCTGATGCAGACATCCTGCTGGGTGGGCTGGGCCTGTTCGGGGGACGAGGAGAGTACACTGCTAAGATTAAGGTGAGCAATCCTCTGACATTTTTGTGTATTTATGAAGGGAAATAAGATTTATTACCCTTTAATCCATAGAGTGTGTGCTGCTGCAAATTGTATACACAGGTATCTCAAATGTACCAAATGAAAACTAGTTCAACTATTTTGTAGTTTTTGCAAAAATTTCCAAAAGTAATAACGGAGCTAAAGTCAAACCAAAATATTTAGTAGTCTGACCACAGTCAACAACATTGTAATAGATATCCCTCCTAAAGCTGATAAATTACCAAAGGAGATAATACACTCAGTGGATTAAGTGGGATTCTGGCATCAAATTCCAGGCTTTTAAAGTATATTAACCCAGTCCTGTTGTTGTGCAGCTTTTTGAGCTGGGGCCTGATGGAGGCGATCATGAGACAGATGGTGATCTGCTGGCTGAGACTGACGTACTGGCCTATGACTGTGCTGCCAGGTACTGTTTATGCATCAATGTGAACCATTCGAATGAACTGATGTTTCCCTTCTGATCTCACAGCTTTTCATGTAAAGAAAAAGTTTATATAATGATATCATCTCCATATCTTTCTACTAAGTACTGTTTTGTTGGGAGTAATTGTTAATTTTAGTTGAAGGTGTTTTTTTTTTCTCTATGCTTTTATCACAAATAGTTTGTGTCATTATTTTACAGACTGAAATAAATTTCAACTTTAATATTTGATAGTAGTGACTGATAATCTTTTCATTTTCAGAGAGAAATATGCCATGATGTTTGATGAGCCGGTGCTGCTGCAGTTGGGCTGGTGGTATGTGGCGTGGGCCAGAGTGTCTGGTCCCAGCAGTGACTGTGGCTCCCATGGACAGGCTACCATCACCACTGATGATGGGTAAAACTGATTTCACAACATAAGTAATGCTGTTGCGTTTGTAGATGAATTGATGTGTCATATTGTCACCTTTCTTTAGAAAAAAAAAAAAAAAAAAGTGAAATATTGGTCACAGTGATTTAATATATTTATTTTGTTTTTTTTTTCCTTTAGTGTGGTATTTCAGTTCAAAAGCTCTAAGAAATCAAACAACGGTACAGATGTGAATGCGGGTCAAATACCTCAGCTACTTTACAGGCAAGTAAAATTCCTCACATTGTGTTAACAGAGTTTAAAGCTTATTTTGTCTATTGGCTTGTCAAGTAAATGATTTTGTTTTTTCTTCGTAATTTAACAGGCTTCCTTCAAATGATGGTAATGCATCTAAAGGGAAACAGCAGACCAGTGAGCCAGTTCACATCCTTAAACGCTCGTTCGCTCGAACAGTCTCAGTGGTTAGTACTGTCTATGTTTTGAATAGAGTAATAAATATAATTTTGTACAGCATTGTGGCACTGCAATCAGCGTGTGTATGTGTGTGTGCGACTGTCTACCTCTGTCTCTCCTTAGGAGTGCTTTGAGTCCCTGCTGAGTATCCTTCACTGGAGCTGGACCACCCTGGTACTCGGTGTGGAGGAACTGCGAGGGCTGAAAGGCTTCCAGTACACAGCCACCCTGCTGGACCTAGAGAGACTGCGCTTTGTTGGCACGTGCTGCCTCCGCCTCCTCAGGGTCTACATCTGTGAGATCTTCCCCATTGCTGGTAGGAGCATCATTTTATCTTTGGAAACTTAATTGCTCATTTTCTGGGAAAAAGGAATCTGCAGTACTGCTTTTATTCATGAATCTACATAGTATGTGAATTGATATTAAAATTAAGAATAAACCGTAACAATGCTTTTAGTTATTAATGCCTGTCCTAATGATAAACAATGATTCATTGTTCAAAATTAGAATAAATTTGAGCATTGTAGGTAACTTGTCTTTGGCCTGCAAAACCTTAAAGCCTTCACAGAATAGATGATCTGTAGTTCATAGATTGATTATAGTTTACAGACATTATGTGGTGAATTTCAGGAAGTTCTTATTTCAAAATGTATACATTTGAATATAAGTCTTGATTTCAGAGTATAGCATCTGATAAGATCTCTTTTGATATGTTGTTTGGTTTCTAGCCAGCACCAAAGCTGTGGTGGAGGAGTCGAGCAAGCTGGCTGAGTGCGTGGGAAAGACGCGCAGTTTGCTGAAGAAGATCCTGTCAGAAGGTATGGACAACTGCCTGACCAAGCTGGACAACGACCCCCAGGGCTACTTATCTCAGCCGCTGACTCTGCTGGAAGCTGTGCTGCAGGAGTGCCACAACACCTTCACTGCTTGTTTCCACTCCTTCTACCCGACTCCAGCTCTGCAGTGGGCCTGTCTCTGTGACCTGCTCAACTGCTTAGACCAGGTTAGTTCCTGATGTTTGGCATTTTTATTTGATAATGTACAAAATGATGATTATAAAAATAGCTTGTGATTGATATTCTGTCAGTCAACTAAGTGACAAATTGTTTCAGATAAAATGTACAGCACGCCTACTTTTACATAATTTTAGATATGAAGTTTATACTCTTATCCAGAGCAACTGAATGTTTCAATGTCATATTTCTTTGGTTATTTAATGAACATCAGAGAAAGAAATTCACAAAAGATAATAAAATCAGAGATTCATTTATGACGTCCTCTCTGTTTTTCAGGACATTGCTGAGGCCAACTTTCGCACATCCAGCAGCCGTCTGCTGGCGGCGGTAATGTCAGCTTTGTGCAACACCTCGGTCAAGCTGACATCCATCCTGCCCATCGCATATGATGGGGAAGTGCTGTTGCGTTCCCTTGTCAAACAAGTCAGCACAGAGAACGACTCAGCCCTCGCTCACCGCTTCCCCCTGCTGGTGGCCCACATGGAGAAACTTAGCCATGTGAGTTTTTGCACGTCATACACATCAGATATTGTCACTTCAAAATGCTTACGAGTGTGGTCAGAGACCCAGGAAATGTTTTAGTGATGGAGAATATGATGGCCTCTGATCATTACCATATCCTATTCTTGTGAAAACAATCAAAACAATATCATATTGCACCTTCTTTCACAACCGTAGACTGAGGAGAACCTTATGGGCATGACCAGTTTCCGAGAGGTTCTGGAGAAGATGCTGGTGATTGTGGTGCTGCCAGTGAGGAAGAGTTTGAGGAAAGAAGTGGAGCTGTTCTCGCCGCATCTGGTCTCCAACACCTGTGGCCTGCTGGCCTCCATCGTCTCTGAGCTTACCGCTTCTGCCCTGGGCTCTGAGGTAACCTTTATATATATATATATATATCTACAACACACAAATGCACATTAAACCCAAAGGTAGGGCCAGAGGGCTTGGTCTTCGCAGACATTACACCACTCTAGTTTCCTTTAGAAAGACATTGAATCCTGATGTGCTCTTTGTTTTTCATGTCATCTGTTCTGTGTTTTCTGTGTTAACATCTGGTGTCTTTGTCATGGACAATTACATTGTGATTGTTGCCCACTGATCGGGATGCTCTCTGCCACATTCGATTTTATTTGGAACAGTTTCAGCTCACAATTATGTTAAAATGAAATCTCACTTTGCTTGATTGTTGTAGTCCAGCTGTGTAAGTTGTAGATGAGGTCACTGGTGATGACAGATCTGTCCACCAGAGTTCACATCTTTCCTCATTCCAAATCATTTTACTTAAAGCTCAATTGTTATACAACTAACTTTCCATAGTGACAGCTCTTGCTTGGAACAAAGCAATTTCTTAATGGTTGTCAAAAATCAGTAACAACAGGGGGGCAATGGATTTTTAGTATTATTTTATGATGAGTCATAAAGTGGGTTGGACTGTCTGATGTCTGTTGCTCTCCCTCTCTCACATTCTTTATTCAATTATCATCACTCTGTCTGTTCACACGCATACCCATGTACCGCAGTCAAGATACTTAAGTTCTCATTGCCATAGTAACCGCCACTCGGCTGCAGACCTCACCATCACAGTTTTTTTTTCCCCCCAGTCTGTTGTTAGGGAAAAAACTCTTCCTCCCCAGGGCACCTGAATACGTCCCTCTGCAGCTGTGTCTGGCTCCCTGTAGTCAGCAGGGTGATATAAATAGTAACAGATTACCTAACACTTGCCAAACATTAGATGTTTATATGACAAGACCTTTTTTCTGCACTGTTTTTGTCTGTAAATGAAAGACATGGATGGCATTCATATATGGATAACATCCATTACATTATTTTTTATTCTTTGTCTTCAATAAAGCCACCTAATGGTACACATACTGCTTTTTGATGATGATCTTTATGCAGAGAACTGGATTTTCAGTCAGAATTTCATTGTTTGATAATATTTGCAGTAGAACTTGGGTATTCCTCTTTTAATCTGTTTATCAGCCCTACGAGGTTTGTAAAAGGTTTGATATAATGATTACATATCTTATTGTTTCCTTGCTTATTAGGTTGATGGGCTGAACTCTCTGCACTCTGTGAAAGCATCTCCTAACCGTTTCACCAAAACAAGCCAGGGCCGCAGTTGGAACACGGGCAATGGGTCTCCGGATGCCATCTGTATGACAGTGGACAAGCCAGGCGTTGTGCTGGTTGGCGTCTGTGTGTATGGAGGAGGGGGCATCCATGAGTATGAACTAGAGGTGCTCGCTGATGATGTAAGAGATTATAAAGATTTCAGATTATATGTAAGTGCTCTCTGGTATTGCTGACCAAGATTTCAAGCTTTGTTATTTCACTATTTGTACCATATTTGTTCCCTCACCCTTCAGGCGCAGACAGAGCACCCAGGGGACTCGGCACATTCTCACAGGTGGACATCTCTAGAGCTGGTGAAGGGTACCTACAGCACAGATGATTCCCCCAGTGATATTGCTGAGATTCGCCTGGACAAGGCTGTGCCACTCAAGGTACATATACAGTACCAGTCAAAAGTTTAGACACACTTTCTCATTCAAGTGAATTTGACAGTGTGTCCAAACTTTTGACTGGTACTCTATATCAATGAAATAATATTTATATGGTTTGCTGTTGAGATACAACTGTGAGGATGAAACTATTGTCTAAATTCATACAATATGAGGCTGGTTTTGGATAAAATAGTCTGAATTTATTCTTTTGTAGGAAGGGGTGAAGTATGCTGTTCGATTACGAAACTACGGCAGCAGGACTGCTAACGGGGATGGAGGTATGACCACAGTGCAGTGCTCTGATGGTGTGTCCTTCACATTCAGCACCTGCAGCTTGAGTAGCAATGGGACCAACCAGACAAGAGGACAGATCCCACAGATTCTCTACTACAGGTAATCACAAAGCAAGAATTTTCCTACATCAGATATCTGAAGTATTTGGGGGGTTTTTTCTGACCAAAGTGTTGTCTCATGGCTGAAGGAGTGAGTACGATGGTGATCTCCAGTCCCAGCTGCTGAGCAAAGCCAATGAGGAGGACAAAAACTGTAGCCGAGCTCTCTCCGTGGTCAGCGCTGTGGTCAGAGCTGCAAAGGACCTGCTTCACAGGGCATTTGCTGTTGATGGTAAGCTCAAAAAACCTATACTTGTAACTTGGTAACTGCTGACAGCTACTCATACTAAATTTATATCATATCTGTTCAGCCTGTTTTCAGTTTTATCTATGTCCTTTGTTGTCTCCAGTGGATGATATCCCCGAGCTACTAAGTTCCTCCAGTCTGTTCTCCATGCTCCTCCCCCTTATCCTGGCCTACATTGGCCCTGTGGCTGCATCTGTACCTAAGGTAAGAGGTCAAACCAGGAGGTAAAACTCTTCATCTTTGACTAATAAATTGTCTTTCCCTCATGTGGCATTATGGTGACTCATCTACCCCATCCAGGCTGCTGTTGAGGTCTTTGGACTGGTTCAAGAGCTGTTACCTGCTGTCTCCGCCCTCAACCAAAAATACGCTCCACCCACCTTCAATCCCAACCAGTCAACAGACAGCACGACTGGCAACCAGCCTGAGCAGGGCTTGTCGGCTTGTACCACCTCAAATCACTACTCAGTAATTGAGAGCGACCACCCTTACAAGCAATCTGGTGTCACGCAATACAGGGTAAGTTATCCTTTAGCATGTTAACAGCTTAGCAAGTAACTTACAACTGAGAAAGTAAGAGACAAGAACGTCATTCAAATTGAAACTAATCCTTTTATGCATCACCTTGCCCCAGGTATCATTCCCAGATTGTGTCCGTTGGACCACCATCGAGTTTGACCCACAGTGTGGCACTGCACAGCCAGAGGATGTCCTACGTCTGCTCATCCCCAGCCGCACCCTCCACCTGTCCTGCCTCGGGGGCAAACCT
Source organism: Thunnus thynnus (assembly GCF_963924715.1). Lineage (NCBI taxonomy): Eukaryota > Metazoa > Chordata > Actinopteri > Scombriformes > Scombridae > Thunnus > Thunnus thynnus. The sequence continues at coordinate 24,095,146 of NC_089527.1, forward strand.
CTGATCCATGACACCATCAATACCTGGACTGAGCTCAAGAAGTTCTCTGGTTCCACGGGATGGCCAACCACTGTCCTTGTGCTCCCAGGTGAGAAAGGCAGAGCAGTGCAGCATTTATTATTGGACATATAGCTTCAGGCATTACGATAAAATTATCATTTTGAACAGCACCACATTAAATCCCTAAGTTCCAAAAACCAGAGACTTAGTAAATGTCACTGAGCATGTAAATGCATTGAAGGTCTTTGCTAAGCTAGTGTGCACTGCCCAAGTTATTGTTCCAGAAGTTCAGTTTGTAAGGCAGCAGCACTGTATAGCACTCCTAAGATCAGAGCCAGGGATAACATGCTTACATACCTGAAAGGGGGGACTGAGAGCAAGAGGCCCTCAAACTGCCTGTACTATGGTGACCACAAAGCCCCACAAAGGCTAATCTATGCTGAGCAAGAAAAGCAGGCACTTATCCTGTATTAAAATGAATGTGTCAACTGTAACAGCGCAAGCAATGTTAATGTTTTGTCATGTTATGTAGTATAAATAAGTAGTAACACCATTGTAAATCCACCAATTATTATTTACAGAACACTTCCCACCACCTGTCTCACCCTTCATTCACTGTTTTTCTGTCCTCTCTACTTTCAGGAAATGAAGTTCTGTTTTCATTGGAAACAGCCTCGGATTATGTGAAAGATGAGAAAGCTTGCTTTTACGGCTTTAAGTGTGTGGCTGTGGGATATGAATTCAACCCTGGCCCTGATGAGGTACAGCCATTGTATATTTTTCTGTGAATCGTGTAGCAGGTTGGCCTTCTGTCTGTCTGGATAATAGTTGCCTGTGTTTGGGAATCATAATTAGATCTCACGAGTAAGCTGCATTCTGTATGTTATCTGTATAATGAGAAATGTGTGTGCAGCCAGAGAAAATTTCGAATGGACAACTTTTTGATTAAAGCCTTTTGGATGTTTCAGGGTACCATTCAACTAGAGAAAGAGCTGGCCTACCTGGGCAGTGTGTGTGCTGCGGCTCTGATGAAGAAAGACCTTGCACTCCCTATAGGTATGGAAAATAATGGATGAGGGTATTTTCTGGGGCAATGGTTAATAACCTGTACTTATGATATCATGATACATTGTATTGTGTTATTGATGGGAGCAAATTCATCTTATGTGACATCTCAAGTAAAGCATTCATCTCTTACTCTAATCTTGTAATTTCAGGCAATGAGTTGGAGGAGGATCTTGAGATTCTTGAGGAAGCCTCTCTTCAGGTGTGTCATCTGCTAAATTCAGAGATATTGTTTAGGAATCAAAATTATCTTGTGAAAAGAATTTTTATCTGCACTCTTCCCTCCTTGATTCCTCTTTCCTTTGCCCTCATCTAGGTGTGTAAGTCCCACTCTGGGATACTGGGGAAGGGTCTGGCCTTGTCTCACTCCCCCACCATTCTAGAGGCCCTGGAGGGGAATCTGCCTCTGCACCTTCAAACCAATGAGCACTCTTTCCTTGAGGACTTCATCACATGTGTACAGAGCTCAAGTGGAGGACGACTGGCAAGGTAAGATTTTGTGCAAGGAGCCAGCTTGTGCACCTCTAGCTGTCTCTTGTCAATTCTTCTTACCTGACAAGAACAAAAAAATGAACTGTTCATTACCAATTCTGAAATATGCAATAGTGGTGAACTGCATATTAGCTTTGCCCCTACAATTTAGGTTCTCTTACAAACATTCCTTTTGGCGTCACAATATGGGGAATGCTCTCTCAGCATCATCCTCAGAAGCCTCTATATCATTATTCCAGCCAGTAGTTCACTCTTCACCATTGAGTAGGCTTTGAGAGCGCATGTTAGCTGTTGCCATAAACCTATCACCACTGTTAACTGACCCAACTAACAGTGTTGGCTACTGCGTACAGCCACCAAGCCAGGTACCACAAGCTGTAGTCCACTAAGCATACCACACCTGCCCAACCCCATTAAAAGATTTTTGCAAAACAAAACAAACTCCTTGTCTTGCTCGCCTAAGCTAACTATACCAAGCGAAGACAGACACCAAACCACCACCCCGAATGAGTCCCTTTGGTTACAAAATCTCAGGTTTGGACACTCATAGTGTTTGTGTGTTATGTGCATCGGGTTGCATTCAGTGTATATATAAGTGTTACATGCCCAGGTGGCATTATCTATTCCACTTTGGGAAATTCGTCCCATTCAGATGGTGTCTGCAAATGCTGAGATTAATAACATCTTCACAAGTGGTGATTCCACGAGGCAGACTCTACAGATGCCACTCGTCGACAGTGATGGTTGGCATCACTGGGGTTGAGCACGTCATTTTCACCACCATATCAGTCACTGGGATAAGCTTATCTGGCAATATGGTAGACTGCATATTCCTCATAGTGAGACTCCGAAAGGAATGCTTGAGAGAGAGCTTGAGGTTACTTATCCCGTAACCCCTGTTTACCGATAACATGAATGAGGTGTCTCACTAGAGCACCCTCTGGGTGTAAAGCGAGGAAAAGGAAGGCTTATCTTGAATGATGAGTGCTGCCATGTCGATAGGTGAGAAGCATAGCTCCTCCTTGACACAAGCATTAGGACTGGAATAATGATATAGAGGCTTCTGAGGAATAACGCAGAGAGAGCGTTCCCCATAGTGCTACATCTCACTCATGTTATCAGAGAACACGGGCTTACAGGATAAGTAACCTTAAGCTTTGATTGGTAATGCCCAGGCATCATTACAAATGAGTCATTTACTATCCTGTCAATGTCCCTTTGATCTTTTCTTCTAGGTGGCTGCAGCCAGACTCTTATGCAGACCCCCAGAAGACGTCTCTGATCCTGAACAAAGATGACATTCGCTGTGGGTGGCCAGCTACTGTTGTCGTACAGACCAAAGACCAGTATGGAGATGTGGTGCATGTCCCTAACATGAAGGTCAGGATAACTGTTTTAGCTTCTCTGCTTCAGAGACATAAGTATTTTATAAAACTGAAATGACAGAAAAATTTATTGTCATTGTCAAATCCTCCAAGTAGTGTTGTGGTTCTTTAAAGTTGTTATTAACATTGTACTACTGTCTCACATCTCTTATGTTCCTCATCTGTTTAATTTCCAGGTGGAGGTAAAGGCTGTGCCTGTTTCCCAGAAGAAGTCGTTGCAGCAGGAGAATGTGAAGAAGCTGCAGCGGCTACCTGGAAGCTCCTCTCCTTCGTCCTCTGGTCCCGACCTAACGTTTGGAGGTCTGCCCATGCCCAAGCTGGAGGCCACATACGAGCCCATGATTGTGAAAGAAGCTCGCTATATTGCTATTACCATGATGAAGGTCAGCCTCATGTAACTGACTTACAACTCACTCACAAACTATCTTGTTTACCCTTAGCAAGCTGCAGATTTGCATACGGGGTAGCTGTTTGGTCATCAGATCTGTTGTTCACATACCAAACATTATAAAGTTAATAATGAAATCTGTCAAAATTATTTGTACAGAAATATATTTCACAGAGGTCCAAGGGCTGAGATAAAGATAACAGGCCTGAAAATTTACTACTTTTTCTGTAATTATGATATTGCTCTAGATTTTGTTACCTCAATACTTGTGCTCTTTGTGATTTTTAGGCATATGAAAACTACTCCTTTGAAGAGTTGCGCTTTGCTTCCCCTACCCCAAAGAGGTAAGTGAGATAATGCAGAACCAAGCACATTTTCCATTTAGATACAATCTACTTACTGTTTATATCCCACTTAGGCCCAGTGAGAACATGCTGATTCGTGCCAACACTGATGGGACCTACAGTGCCAACTGGACGCCAGGAGCAGTAGGCCTTTATACAATCCACGTCACCATTGATGGAATTGAAATAGGTAAGCTATGTCAAAGTAATTTAATGTATGTCCGTAAGAACAGCACTTCTGTCCTCTGAAGCTTTTCCCACACAGTGAATAGAAGGTATGCATTGATGTATTTTATATATGTGATACCACCACCAACAACAACAATAAGCTTGCTACGGCCATTATGCATGGGAAGAGCTGTGTGTATATTTTACACCACGATCTGTACGTACCAGACAGTCCGTGCTCTGTGAATGCTGAAATGTGGCCATAGTTTGAGTTTCCAGACAAACACAGGATATAAATATCCTACATGTAGCTTTACACCTGTGAAGTAACTACCCTGTGGCCTTGATGTCTGAGCTTTTATAAGCTTAGTGTAACTTAGTGAAAACAACACGTTGGACCCTGAAAGTCAGTTGTGCACTGTACAATGGTGACATTTTGAGACTAAAATGCCCCTTTTAAAATTAATCATTAATGCACATACACTTAAATGTATTTTAACATGTAATTATGTAGTTTTTGTGCTAAATGGTAAGTTTTGCTTATTTTAGTCAGTTAACATTTGAGTTGATGGTTTTACTCTAAAGGATTTGGACTGGATGTTTCATTGTTGCTGCTGCCAGTGGAAAACATGAGTAAAGCGCAACTTTTGAGCCTAGTCAGTAACATGTACTTCAGAGGATACTGTGGTTAACTGTGGATAGACTATTGTGATATTTATTACACGTTTCATTCAGAAACCTGTGTGCTTTTGGTTAGTTTTTTCACTAGCCCCTTAGAAAGTAATTCTTTGCTTGATTCTTTCTGAATCTGTTCACACAGATGATTGAACAGCTCTTTTGAGCAGTGTTTTTCATGTTTTTTTACAAAGTGTAAATGCTGAATTTTGCATGTTTGCCACACAGGGGAGAGTGACTAGCAAGCGGTATTACATGCAAACCCTTTGTAAGATAAATCAGTATTTCCATCCTTTAAATTGTGTATCTTTTTAGATGCTGGCTTGGAGGTAGAAGTCAAAGACCCTCCCAAAGGCATGATACCGCCTGGCACTCAGATGGTCAAACCAAAAGCTGAACCTCAGCCCAGCAAGGTGAGATTTTTCTTATGATTAAACATCGGCATAACAAAGCATATTAACAAACCTATAAAATGCATACATACTTGAAATCACCCATCAAATACAACTCAACAGACCAAAAACAATGTGTCCTGTCTTGTACACTTGCTGACAATTTCTAAATACAGGTACAAACCATTAAACTCAATTCTTACCAACTTGTTCAATTAAGAAATATTTTGATATGAACTCTGAAAGGAAAGACTCCCTCTAATGTGAAAGGATTGTTAGAATTGCTCTTCACACTGAAAATCGACACCTTTTGCACCTCTGCACAGCGTTTACCTTTTTTCACCTTGTTTTGGTTTGCTGGTCTGATGAACCAATTACTGGTCAACAGAATGTCATGGATATCTGTCTGGTCATTAGGTGGTAATTGGGAGGACTCCAGTGTGATGTTGCTGTACTTGGTTGAATGTGCAAATAAGCACATGCTTGCTGATATGTTTCCCATAACGTGATGAGGTGATACATTAAGGCTCATCCATGTGTTTGTTTGGAGTCTTTCTGCCACTTAGTGGTAAAATCTCTTCATGTAGATTAAGAGTTATTCACAATACTCAGGTTATAGTGTGCATGTGACCACTATATATCAGCCTTGTCGTTTGTTCTAGCTGCAGTGATTGATTATTACTTACTAAATAAAAAAGCAACCAAACTCTGTACTTGAATTACAGAGAATGCATAAAACAAATAAGTTTGGGTCATCATTGTTTTATGAAAGTTGTAACAATTTTGATTTTGATCCATAATGGGGAAACAAGCAACAACATGCACATTAAATCAGCACCATGTCTATATATATAAAGCAGGATTGAAGCAATCTTCATCCAACTGGTGTTATTCAACATAGAGCTCCTGTAGTTTCCTCATCTTTCGCTTTGTGAATGCGTGTACTTGGAGGAAGGTTCTGAGTGGGTTAATGCATGCAACCTCAAACCGTCAACTTTCTGCTTCCTCTTCTTTCTCCTCCTGCTTCACTTATTGCCTTTATTTCTTTCTGTTCTTTGCTCCTGCGGCTCACAGTCTCCATCTCCCCTCTGCTTCTCTCAGGTCCGCAAATTTGTGTCCAAGGACAGCGCAGGCCTGCGTGTGCGTAGTCACCCCTCCCTGCAGAGTGAACAAATAGGCATAGTGCATGTCAATGGCACCATCACTTTCATTGACGAGGTAATTGACTTAAGCCCTGGGAGAATATAAGTTGTAGACTAGACTAGCTGGAGCACTATCCACTTTTACTCTATTTCTGTGTTTCTTCTTCTTTAAATCAATAAGGACAGAATCATAAATATTGTAATCATAATATGTTTTGTCTAGAACAGTTGTAATTTTGAGTCCTCTTTGGCTTCTCTGTATTGTGTATAATTACCTCTCTCAATAATGATTACTACTTTCTTTTAAAGCTTATGAATTTGTTCCTCTTATTTTATGTTGCTTCATACTTTTGCAAAGCACTCTGAGGCTACATGAAAGGTGTGAACTCGTGCCAAAAAGCCAAATGATGCGATGCAAATCAGAAATCAAAAATGGTAGCATGCAAAGCATTGACTAAAGAATTTCCCCTCTAGTCCCTGAACTTTATAATGCAACACATATTTGCCAGTCCTACGCAATATCTCCACCCCCAGCCTTTGATAACAGCACTAGTGACGTTTTCTGTGTATTACTTGCACCTGACATAACCTCAACTTAAAGCCCCTTTCAGACATGCTCCTGTTTATGTTAATATTTACTTTAATCTGAACTGCCCAAGTCACCTTTACGTAAAAATGACAACAATCTCACTACGTTGGACCTAGTAACATTTTAACTTAGCTCAAGTGTGAATTTAATGTCGAAAAATTAGCGTTAAGGCTACAGCAGCACAAGGCTGAACAAGCAATGAAGAAATGGCACAAGAAATGTAATGCAAGTTTTGTTCACCTTCTGAAGAGCACTCGTTTAATTATCATCTTTTATGCACAAAGAAAATAATATCAGATGACTTGACTGACAGTTTGCCTAAATCACAAAAAATTGTGACTGAGCCAATTTTAAGCAGTTATGAAGAGTCCTCTCATGTCAGATCAGTGTATAAAAAGAATTTTTTCCCCTCGCTGTGAAGGTAAAAAGAAAGAGATAACCCATTAAACACCCATAATAATAATCAAACCACCGTCACACCTCTATATTTTTAATTTTCATCCATTCAAAGTGCATAGAAGAATATATGAATATCCAGGAAAATTCTTTTCACATCAACATCTTGTCAACCTATGCTTGAGCACTATCAGTCATTAATTAAGGCTTCAGCAGCAAAATTGCTGATGCAGCCTGTGAAAGAACGGACAACAGTCTTCTTCCTTATGAATCATATCATCTTATATAACATATCATAACTTTTTTAATCAGTTCTGCTCTCCGCGGTGATACTGCTCCCTCTTGCACACCAGGTACCAAATATCACGCAAGCATGTGGCTCGTTCTGTAAATGTCCTGTCATGTTTGTATAGTCTTTCTGACTGAATATAGACTATTGGGAACATGAACATAAAGATCACCCACATCTGAATTCAAAAAGCCATCGCTGTAACAGAAAGATTAAGACGCCGATGTTACGTATTCCTTATCTGAAAAGGTTATCGTCCTCTAATTTGATTGGAGACTTTCCTGCAGCCTCAGAGGTGTAGTGTGTATGTGTGTGTATGTGTGCGTGTGTATGTTTGTGTGTGAGGGTGCTGCCCCTCCTGTTTCCATAGTAACAGGATGCCATGGCTGTGCTCTGCTCTGTTGCTTGTTTTCCCGTAGATCCACAATGATGATGGTGTGTGGCTCAGGCTCAATGATGAAACAGTAAAGAAGTACGTTCCCAGCATGAATGGGTACACTGAAGCCTGGTGCCTCTCTTTTAACCAGCACCTGGGCCGGAGCCTACTGGTCCCAGCCGACGTAAGTAGAAGGCCTGCTGAGCAGTCTGACTCCGTTTAATAATGACAGAGGCTCCTGCGCTGTTCATTTGGGGATAAACTCACAGATCACCTCTGTTGTTTAACGATAACGGTTTTCAAGGACTTTCAAGTGTTTGGCACCTACTCCCCAAATGTCCTCGAAGCATGGTAAATTGAGAACTTCATCAAAGTATAACTGTTTGGGGTGTTCTCTTGCATGAAATATCTATCCGAGCAACACTGAGTATGAAACTTTCACTAACTCACTGTGCAAGAGAACAGCGGCTGGGAGCGTGCATGCATTAACTCATGTTTAAAGGTGGAAAGTTTACCACAATGTGACCATCATATGTTTAAATGGAAGCGACACTTGTAAATGCTCACATGCCTAGGTAGTATATGTTGAGTGCATTGAAGTGAACCCCAATGCAGGAATTGACAGACTGAGGAGAAAGGTAGTAAAGGAGCAATTTCATCCTGTGGTTAAGCGGGTTAGTCTGCACTGTTCAGTCTTCTTTTCCTCATTGCCTCTAACTCACAGTTCATGAACACTGGCACACTACAGCATGTGATAACAAGGGTTTTTTTTTCTCACATTTTGCTCCATGCCACAAAAACCGCCATGATATGCAATCATAATAAGGAATGTGATGAGTGTAATTTGAAGCATTTGCTATGATATTGCAGTACAAGGGGAAGTATCCGAAAGAACAGATGTTAATATCCAGGTGGTTTTCTGTCATGAAGCAATCACTGGACCACGCAAACTGTCAGTTGGAAATTGTACCTCTACTGCTCTACAATTCCACCTTTGCATTGGGATGCTTTAGGTGCTAGGAGGCTTCCATGTAAGGTCTCTGTCTGAACAGCATGACACACTACATCATCCAAGTGGGGAATTTTTTTGGAAGTTTCTTCTTTATATGCATTTCCTTTCTTCTTTTGAGGTCATTTGGTCATGGATTAGGAAATCACAACCATAAGGTGTTTGGAGTGAACTTTCAATCCTTTTTCTGCCCCTGCAACGGGTTTGATATTTTTTCAATGCATTTGGTCTGACACTGAATGAATAGTGCTCAAACATTTGACAGGCGGCCCCCTTTTATCACTGTTCCACAATTTCACAAACTGGCCGATCTGACAGCAGATTCTGTCCTCTCTTCTTCACTTCCTCAAATAACCTCTGATGCTGGAAATTCTAGACGAGCCAAGCCAGAAAAATTTTTTTCTTCTTCCAAAAAAATACATCAGCGCCTCCCCCCATTCTGTTCTCTCTCCTCTCTCGAGTCGTCTACTGTTTCTTGACTGTCTCACGATCTGTTGCTCAGAATGTCTTTAACGCTAGCCAAGGAGTCAGGGATATCGGCTTTTTGTCGTGGACCCCCTTAACTATATTCCCGCCACAGGTGAGTTGTATGAAGCAGGGATAAATAGCTTGACTGCCCCATAGTTTATCATCTATTTGTTACTCTACGTGTCCTCTTGAACCCCTTGTGACTTTGTAGTCTTCCCACAGTGTTACAATCAGGCACAAGAGGTCGAAACACAGTTGCATGGTTGTCTGTGTTGTGTAATTTTGACGTCTGAAGGCGATGATAAATCAGAGGACACTGCTTCTTCCATAAACTCCTGCAGTGCTCACGTTTGGGATTTTTAAGTAATTACTGTTCAAGCTTGTGTGTTGCATGGGGTTGAAGACACTAACTTCCAGTCTGTTGCATGAGGTCTTGTCTGAAAGGCTTGTCATGTTTAGTCCTGTATCCTTGTGTGTCATAGCATGCCTCCCTTTAGACTTGATGAAAATAAGAAAACATTTTGCTGAATCTGAGTCTATTGGTCATTTTTATTGCATCGCTACAACGTTGGTTGAAATGTTGAATTCTTGTGTACTAACTGCGAGCATTTTGATCTTAAAGTATACTTAAACTTTTATATTGAAACATTTAAAAGTACAGGATATACATTTTAAAATATGGGTGACCATTTTTTTTAGAATATTTAATGATTTTGAGGGTGGAAATCTATGTAGGTTTTCAATGATGATGTGATATCTGGCAATTCATCAGAGAGAGACACAACCTCTCAGAGTGGCTTAAGGTTTTGGAGACTGAGATGAGAAATGGATTAGGTGGCTTTTTAAAGAAGACCTAATGTTCATACTTTTACGGGCTAGGTTTGCTGAGCATACATGCTCTTTTACAACAACACTGTAAATAGTGTTTTTTCTCCATAATATTACTTTGTAGTAAGTGAAGCTAGTCCTGCTCTATCAGATTTCTGCACCCTTTTGACATGTTACTCGAACTCTAATTCGTGCTCTTACCTCTTGCAGGAGGTCAGGGGCCAATCGGAGGAGAACGTGAAGGAGGTGAGCAGCTGCCCTTCCCACGAGGCCCCCACTCGGGTGCAGAACAGGGCAGGGCAGGGCGGCGGCCCGGGGCTTTATAAGGTAGTGAAGACCGGCCCCTCTGGTCACAACATCAGAAGCTGCCCAAACCTTAGGGGTATCCCCATTGGAATGTTAGTACTTGGCAACATGGTCAAGGCCATAGGCGAGGTACGCACTCACCCCAAATAATGAAATGTGTTTTTTGTGGATAGCGTTGAATAAATCGGTCTGTTTAGATCACGTTAATGTACTGTAGCTGCTGTTAGTAGATTTTGGCCTCACAGTAATTCTCTAACAGGCAGATTAGTATTCCCTCTTTTACTTATACTGAACTGATTTGTGAATGTAAAGAATGTAATCTGTCTTTCTAAGGGGAATACATCAGGTGCTTCTGGGTGTGGGTGTGTGCTCTGTTCTCTTTCCACTTGCTGAGGTCTTACCAACTGGCTGTGTGCTTCTTTACTTACTAATTTCAGTTTGTCTATAAATCCATTGCAGTTTCAGGGTGTCATATTCATCTGCCACAACACTTCTCAGAGGAAGTCTGATCACAAATTGCTGGAGCCGTTCTGTGCCTTGACTGTATCTTTCTTGCACTTGTAACAATCGTGTCAATGACTTGGTACTTTGAATTTTCAAAATTGTCTTTGGCCTGGTGACCCCTCTTTTGGATATGACCTGTCATTGGCTGCTGTGGTGTGTCATGCTGTTCAATAGTTTCCTCTCTGAGCCTGTACTGGAATGCCCTGTCTGGATCTGGGAGGTGCAGCCTGCACATACTAATACTTCCATCTGTGTCTGTTTTTTCCAAAATGACAATATTTCAGGGAGTTGAGAAAAAAACAACTTCATGCATTTATCTTTCAATAAGCTACCCCTTTTTAGAGTAAGTCTTTATTCTATTTTAGCTACATCAGTTTTGTCCCGCAGTGTCTGCTGATACACAAAATCTAATTCATGTGATCTACTGCTGTGAATTTTGTATGTTTCAATCAGATGAATTGAATGTTTGCATGTTAGTGATCTACTGTCGTAGAATTTGTGCCATGGTTTTGTCCGTGCAGTAATGACATGAATGGACAGGGATTAATGTGGAAAATGGCTGTGACTAGTTTTTGATAGAGGAGGGCTAGACAGAGTGTGTGTGACTAAGTGTTCAGTGTGTGTGAGTATGGATAAAGAGTGTTGTTTGTGTATCAGGTGGTCAACTCTGAGGGAACCTGGGTACAGCTGGATAAGAACAGTGTAGTGGAGTTCTGTGAGAGTGATGAGGGAGAGGCCTGGTCGTTGGCCAGAGACCGTGGGGGAAACCAGTACCTTCGCCATGATGAGGGTAAGCCACTACACTGCTTGTAACCAAGATTTTAAGTCAATTAGGGGGATTTTTGAACATCAAAATGTTAAAAATTGTCAGATAACATGATCTAATTATTTGCTCTTGTAGAACAAGCACTGCTTGAGCATGGGGCCCAGACCCCACCACCCAGCCCTTTCTCTGTGCAGGCCTTCAACAGGGCCACATCTTCAAATGGAGCACAGGGCTTTGACTATGGCATCTCCAACAACAAAGGTGAGGTCAACTTGGTACATTTTCAAGAACACGTCCTTAACCTCCATGTCAATTTGCTTTTAACATCCACATTGTTTGACGCATTTGCATTCTAAGTTTTTGAGTGCTCAGACAAGGTTTTGAGTGATGTTTTACCATCACTGACATAAAGTATATCTCACCTCTAACTTCCCTCTGCCCACTTTTCTTGATTATTCTCTGCTTTACTGTTACTTGCACTACCTGACTTCTTCACCATGCTTTTGACTGAGAATTGTCTCACAAATGCTTTGATAAATTCACTTATTTCAATTATATAAATTGATCTATGTGGTAAGGTTGTTTCATAATCTTTGGGTTAGCAGTCCAATTTCCTCTTTTCATGCAAAACAAAACACGGTTTATATAGAATCACCTCCACAAGATGTACACGATCCAGTATGGATCAATCAGTTCCTTTAAAGTCACTGATCAATCATCTCTTTTTATTTATGCATGTTTTTATTGTCTACTGTTGTTACTTCATGCCTAACATCTCTGCAGTGTCAGGCATATGTCTGTCTGTGTGCATGGGCCAGTCAGTGTGCTTCTGTTCAGTTGGACTGCTATGGGCTCTGTTTAGCTGGGCACTATTCAGGCAGCTCCAATCCACGTGAATGTTACTTCAGTGGGTTAGCTCAACAATGATAACTGGCCCTGAACACATTGTGAACACACTGTGATTTCACCTTTTACCATTTGTTGCCGTAATTTAGTCTCTTGGAAAACATTAAATCATTTACATAATGACTGTTTTCTTAAAAAGTATGAGGAAGCACTGAAAACATCACCAGAATTAACTCATTACTTCTGCTAAACCATCCAGAATTGGAGTCATTCTGTCTGAATATAGGCCTGACACTGTTTCAATTATCTTTCAGATGCCTTACTTTCTCCTCACTTTGCTTTAAAAAGGAGGCTGTGGAGACACTTTGTCCTTGAGGGAACCATGGTTATGCAAATAATACAAATTCACAAATTCATGTCTCACAGTGGAATTAAAAAGTCCTATTTGCGCTTGTCACAAGTGTCTCATATCTGGATAAAAGCCAGATCCGATTTCATACATAGCCACATATATGTGACTCTGTTATGCAGCTCTGACTGCATCTATCTTGTTTTTCCTGCAATTGCTTGAAAAATGCCAATAAAACTCAAAAGAAGAATGACGTGCTTGGGCAAAGGACAGTTTAGCCAGTTGGCTGACAATTATAAATCAACAAACACATGGATGACTGGCAAAAGGTCCTTGGATATATTTTTGTGGGTTGAGTGTGCCGTCCCTACCACAAACACTTGTGGTTTCTTTTTCCTGAATCAACCATAGTGGTTCAGTTCCCCATATCCACACCACCCAGGCAGCCCCCCGCTTTTCCCAAATTTGGATTTTCTGGCTCCAACAACTGATGAAATGGCGGATGGTGGACCATTAAACTTGGTATCAAGAGAGAGAATGGAAGACTTCAAATGATACCTGATGCAGTGTCGGCTCGATATACAGTTATGGAGATACTTGTCTTTGGAAGTTCTGATGAGGTCATGCAGGCTTCTTTCCAAGAGTGACACTTAAAATAAAAGAGTAGAAAGAGACCCCCCTCTGCCCCTCCCTCAATTTATCTTTTTAATAGAGTAAATAAATAGAGTTACGAAATGGGAGGAACTGCTGGTTCTGGAAGTATATTTACCACCGTAAAGTCCTATTTGAAAGTCTTTTCTGTTAATATTGTCCTCAATGATCCTCAACATGGAAACACGCAAGTCTCCTGGAATATCGCAATACGACACGCTTATGTTACTGCCATCAGTTTTAATTTCAACTTTGTTTCTTAGAAGAAGCCAGTCAGAGGCGCCAATCAGAGCTGTAGCAAATTCAGCATGCTTCGTCATTGCATATGGGAACAAAACACAGCAGAATATGAAAGTGAACAGATCAAAACAGTTTAAAGTATTGGCAGTTTTTTACAAAGCGGGATCTTTACCTTTAAACTCAACATTGAAGCTCAGTGATTGGGTGTTTCTTACCTATCACTGAGTCATAGATCACTTCTTTTTTTATGCACACAGGCTTTTACCATTTTGACTTTTTTATTTTAAGTTCATTCGTCATTTTTGCCTTTATTGGACAGTGTTGTTATAGGTATAGACAGACAGGAAGTGAGGGGAGAGACAGAGGTCCTCAGCTGAAATAGAACCGTGAACGTTGCGGTAATATGGTATGCGTCTCAACAATTCGGCCTTTCGACTTTTTCATCAAAGAACCAGATGATTCCTGATCCAGTTGCTCATCGTTCATATTGATGATCCTCCCATTTCGTACACATGTTGCCTTGAAAATGAACACTTGAGTTACCCTCATCCCCCTTTGAAATCCTCAAACCGTAGTGTAAGCTGTAGTTTTTCCCCCCTCCTCTGTCTCCATGTTTGCAGGTGACCGGCTGAGTGCCATACTGAATTCCATTCAGTCTGGGCCCTTCCTCTCAGCAGCTCCCTCTTCCTCCGTATTTGAGCAAGCCGCCCAACCTCCCTCCTCCTCCTCCTCCTCCCTTGTCCACAGCCCATTTGTGTTTGGACAATCCCCCTCCCAACTGTCTCAGCCACAACCACAGCTTCTGAGTAAGTGTGTCCAGCTTTCTGGCAGCGCTTGCTTGCACAGGTGTTGATCATTTTCCTCCAAGCTCATTTTATTTTATTCATTTTCTGGGGAGGGCAGGAGTGATATGTGACACATAACGTGCAGTTATGTTCTACGGTCCAGAAATATCCTTAACAAGCCGATATGTCTATTATTGAACGTTTAAGTCTTGTTTTTAAAAATAATAGGTGACGCTGGCTTTAAAAACATACAAAATTGTTTTCACTCTTATTTTTTTTTTAAACAAGATTTGAACCTTAATACTAGACTAAATGGCTTGTTAAAATGGATATTTTTGCCATGTGCTGAAATAATAGGCTGAGCTGATTATTTTTCTGCTTGCTCTCTTGATTGGTGAGCTTTCTTTTCCTTTTCCTCATTACCTTCATTGCTACTTAAACTTCATATCTGCATTTTTCGCCCTTGATTAACACCTTGTTTCATTCCTTGTCCCAACCAGACCAGGGCTTCACTGCAAATGTACCCAACAGTACGCTTAATAGTTTTTTGTTGTCAGTCTACAATAACCTCCTAAAACAGCAAGATTTCACACCGGTCATTAACTAACGATATTACATAGCCCAGATATTCATAGTTTGTGCTTTCACTGGATAATAAAAAATACCCCAGTTTAAAAAAGATGATTTTTGAACCAAAATATTTTTAAACTTGTATAGCTCTCTTTTTTCCTGTCAGTCTCTTCTTTTGTCTTGCTACTTTCTCTCTAATCTTGGTCATTTCTTTTTTTACCTGGTGATCTATTGATCTTTTCCTCTTCTAAGTGTTTCTGTCTCCTAGTCTGTCATTTTCTCTACCTGTATCTTCCCATCACTTTAATGTTTTGTCCCCTTGCCTCTTCCAGTTTCACCTTCTTGACTTGACCCCATTGCCTCTTTGTGCTTTCTTTCTCTCTGTGGCGGCCTCCTTGCATTCCATTTCTTGTTTGTTTACCTGCCACTGTTTTCCGCTGTAGATGGTTCATCATGCAGCCTTGCTTCTCGTGAGCGTGTGCACAAAAGCAGTGTGTCCGTGGCTGGGCATGGTACTGCTCTCTCATCTCTCGCTCTAAGGCAAAAGGGTGGGTAATCACAGCATGCATGCCTCCCTCAGACTGAACAGAGGGTGGGTAGGAACTCAAGAAACACAGTCTTTTCTGTGGTGAACTAAAGTTTTTTTTGGCAATAAGATTTTAGGCATGTAGTGTTAGTGTCAACCTTAAAAACTGTGGCCAAATACAATATTATAATGGAGATGATAAACTCATGAGTTTTGAATTAAGTTCAGTTTAAAACTTGGTAGGATCCCCCCCCCTCCCCCTCCCCCCCAAAAAACATCTATCTAAGTAAAAGTCAAGTTTGTTTTTAAGAAAATATATCTCTCACAGTTGTCATTTGCTTAACAAGGTATAACATCTTTCACCTTTGTGACTTAAGTTGTCTGTCTTTCTGCCCTTCATTTCATTTTACTGTATCTTTTTTACATTACATTTTTGTTTTCCACTCAGGTGTTGTGACTAGAGTTAAATGGTTACACTCTTACCGCTGATTATAGTCCTCTTTCGTAGTGTAACTGTTTGAATTATTAACGTTTAGGTGAACGAGGGAACCTGATGTCTGGTGCACGGCCCATGTCCCCATCCTCCAAACACCGCCAGGAGAACCGCTCCCCCAAACAGGAGAGTCGAGGAAGCCGCTCGTCCGAACAGAGCAGAGTCAAGACGGGTGAGGGTGGACTCTCAGCCAGTGAAGCTCTCATTTTGCGGTCAGATACGGCCAAACTGAGGTCTGACTCTCATAGCCGCTCTCACTCGCCCAATCACAACACTCTTCAAGCCCTAAAGGCAGATGGTAGAACCTCAGGACATCGGGCTGAGTCCCCTAACCCTGGCTCTCGCTCCTCCTCTCCAAAACAAAAAGGCGTATCCTCTTCAGGCAGGTCTAGTCCCTCCAGCACCTCCTCCCAGCACTCCACCTCAAGCAACCATGACAAGAACCTCCCAACTAAAGTTAGCCCGTCCTCCAAAGCCCGGCTTGAACCTCCCAGAGAGAGATCCAAATCAGATTCATACACTCTGGACCCAGACACTCTTAGAAAGAAGAAGGTCCCACTTACAGAGCCACTCAGGGGCAGGTCGACCTCCCCAAAACCAAAACTGTCTCCAAAAGATCCAAATAAAGGCATGATCAGCAATGCAGAGAACCGTGTTCCTTCTCCACACGTGACCCAAGAGAACCTTCACAGTGAAGTGGTGGAGGTGTGTACCTCTAGTGCTCTCCTCTCCAACGAGGATGGCAACGATGAAAATGCAGAGGCACGTAATGCTGAAGACGGCTCATGTAAGGTGCACTTTAGCATCGGCAAAGCCCCTGTCAAAGAGGAACTAGAGAGCCGCTCTTCACCCAAGGTCAGCCGCAAAACCTCCAGTCGACACACACGCCCAAAGAAAGACAAATCTGGGCCTCTGTTTAAAGGTGAGAGTACACCAAGGCTCACAGAGCCTGCCAAACAGGCAATGTCACCCTCTGTGGCTGAGTGTGCACGAGCGGTCTTCGCAGCATTCCTGTGGCATGAAGGTATAGTCCACGATGCCATGGCCTGCTCCTCCTTCCTCAAGTTCAACCCAGACTTAACCAAAGAGCACGCACCCATACGCAGCTCCCTGGGAGGACAGGGTGCTGAGGAGAAGGAAAGCAAGTTAAAGAACCGTCACTCCTTAGAGATTTCCTCTGCACTAAACATGTTTAATATCGCTCCACATGGCCCAGATATCTCCAAAATGGGCAGCATCAACAAAAATAAGGTACTGTCCATGCTGAAGGAACCTCCACTGCCAGAAAAGTGTGAGGATGGGAAAGGAGAGGCCGCTTCCTATGAGATGACCTCTCATCCCTCCATAAGAGCAAAGTCAATCTTACCGTTGACGTTACAGCATCTGGTGGCATTCTGGGAGGACATCTCTATGGCCACCATCAAGGCAGCCACTCAGAACATGATCTTCCCCAGCCCAGGGTCCAGTGCCATCTTAAAAAAGAAGGAGCATGAGAAAGACAGTAAAAAGGCAAAGAAGGAGAAGAAGAAAAGGGAGAAGGCAGAGGTGCGCCCAAGAGGCAATCTGTTCGGAGAGATGGCACAGCTTGCCATGGGTGGACCGGAGAAAGACACTATCTGTGAGCTATGCGGGGAATCTCATCCTTACCCTGTCACCTACCATATGAGACAGGCTCACCCAGGTAAGAATACAGAAAGCTCTGGTTTGATTTTTAGTTGCAGTTTCACAATACTTCTTTGATTAAAATGAATTATATCTATGTAAAATATGCTGTGTGACTTGAACATCCCGTAATATTTCTGTGGCAGGCTGTGGTCGCTATGCTGGTGGCCAAGGATACAACAGCATTGGCCACTTCTGTGGTGGCTGGGCTGGGAACTGTGGAGACGGAGGCATAGGAGGCAGCACCTGGTACCTGGTGTGTGATCGCTGTCGGGAAAAATACCTGAGAGAGAAGCAGACTGCCGCCAGGGAAAAGGTAGCCTGCTGCTGCAAGGCTGTAGCACTTAACCCTCTTTTACTGAAACACTGTCAGCTTTGAACTCATACTGACTTTTTAGTCTACTTGAACTAATCCCTATCTGCATATTTCTTGCCAGGTGAAACAGTCAAGGAAAAAACCTCTGCAAGTGAAGACCCCAAGGGCACTGCCCACTATGGAGGCCCACCAGGTGATCCGGGCAAACGCTTTGTTCCTGCTGTCCCTCAGCAGCGCTGCCGAGCCCAGCATGCTATGCCACCACCCTCCCCGGCCCCTGCATTCCCATCTGCTTCCTAGCCTCAAGGAGGGCGTGTCAGACGAAATCCCCAATAAAATGAGCTGTCTCTACCTTCAGACACTAGCAAGGTAGCTTAAACAACTCAGTCAATTATAGGTTGCCTTTTATAGGTAAGAAAATCCTACAGTAACATATGTTTTCATAATGATTCTCATTCTCCTGTCATCTCCCAGGCAACACACAGAGAACTTTGGCGCCTACCAAGATGACAATCTCTTCCAAGATGAGATGAGGTATTTGCGCTCCACATCTGTTCCTGCTCCCTACATTTCAGTCACCCCTGACGCCTGCCCCAATGTGTTTGAGGAACCAGAGAGCAACATGAAATCAATGCCCCCCAGGTAACACATAATCATTTAATTACCTTCTGTTTATACAACCTAGACACACATAATGAATATTCAACTCACGGCACTATTGTTAGCAAATCTGTCCTTAAGGTTTTGAGGTACCTGAGTATACAGGAAGCTCTCTCTCTCAAGTGAATTTATTCAAACACACATAATAACTTTGTTTTGACAGCCTTATAATCATGACCACCCTCATTCTATACAGTACAAAAGAGCGTGGCTGCTCCACTCACTGTCAGGAATTTTTGTAAAGCAAAGAAAACTTTTTAAGTGGTTGACTGTATCGCCCTCACTGTTTAACAAAAAGTCAATCAAAATCTCTGCCAAAATCGGTCCACATTTATCCTTTAATCCATCCCTTCCTCCCACGCTCAGTAGCTGCTGAAAATGAACACACGGACAGGCACACTCTCTTTTGAAAACATACTTGATGCAGTGCAATATTTAAATTGATTTTGATTATGTCAATGATGTTTTAATTGGAGGTTAAACTGTATATGTCTTTATTTGTTTTCTTATAGTCTTGAGACCAGCCCAATCACAGACAGCGACACGGCTAAGCGCACTGTGTTTCAGAGGTCTTACTCAGTCGTCGCCTCTGAGTATGACAAGCAGCACTCGCCCTCTCCGGCCCGGGTCAAAGCTGTGCCCAGGCGCAGGGTCCATAGTGGCGATGCAGGTATTTAAACTTAATCATTGAGAATTAAGAGTTCACAAGTTATACTGAAGGATGAATGAGTTACAGCATCATCTGTAACAATGACCTGCTCTGTCTCCCTTACAGAAGTGGGATCTTCACTGTTGCGCCACCCATCTCCAGAGCTTTCTAGGTTAATCTCGGCCCATGGCTCCCTCAGTAAAGGGGAGAGGAACTTCCAGTGGCCTGTCCTGGCGTTTGTTATCCAGCACCATGACCTGGAGGGCCTGGAGGTGGCCATGAGGCATGCATTGAGGAAGTCTGCCTGCAGGGTATTCGCCATGGAGGTACAGCTGTCTTAGCGGCAATATTTTGCTCAATCTCAGAACTCAATTTTGCTTTAATCATTGCTGATTATAAAGCAGTGAGTCTGAATTATAGGCAATTAGTTGACTCTACGTTGTGAATTAGTCAATTAGATTTGTATACTTAATTAGCAAATATATTTTAATTAGGCTGTTCTATTGTTTATATGTAATTAATGCTGTCCAAATGCACTATTAATACAAAGACTAATCAGTATGATTTGTTCTTGGTGTCCCATCAGGCATTCAACTGGCTTCTGTGCAATGTGATCCAGACCACCTCCCTGCATGACATCCTTTGGCATTTTGTAGCATCTCTCACGCCATCACCGTTTGAACCTGAGGACGAGGAAGATGAGGAAAACAAAGGGAACAAAGAAGTTGTGGAACAGGTGATGAGTGGCTGAAAGTCAAACAACATGAAGTGTTATTTCTACTTGGCTGTTGCATTTTCTTATCATGATCCTCTCCTTACCCTACAGGAAAGAGACCTTGGTGTCTGTGAACACCCTCTGTCAGACATTGTTATTGCCGGGGAGGCAGCTCACCCTCTCCCCCACACCTTCCACCGTCTCCTTCAGACCATCTCCGACCTCATGATGTCACTTCCTAGTGGAAGCTCACTTCAGCAGATGGCACTTAGGTACAGTTTCTTAAGCAACAAATTGTTTTCGTTATGCATTTGTGACAATCCATGCCTCTTTGTATTTTTGCCTGTTCTGAGCTTCATGCACATATTATGGGTAATGTAAATATCTGTGACTCATTCTTTTAGGTGCTGGAGTCTCAAATTCAAGCAGTCCGACCACCAGTTCCTGCACCAGAGCAACGTTTTCCATCACATCAACAACATTTTGTCCAAGTCGGATGATGGAGACAGTGAGGAGAGCTTCAACATCAGTGTGCAGTCAGGCTACGAAGCAATGAGCCAGGCAAGATAATATCCACTTACTCAACAGGGATTTAACTGTATTTACTGTATATCCATCATAAGTCTGTTCTGTGTTTAAAGCACAGACAGACACAGCGGTAAGGGTCTCATTGTTTCTGGATCTGTGTTAATTCACTGACCTGACATTGATGTATCTATGTGTGTTTACAGGATCTCTGCCTGGTGACCTGTCTCAAGGACCTGACCAGTGTAGTGGACATCAAAACGTCTAGTCGTCCTGCCATGATCGGCAGCCTAACAGATGGCTCCACAGAGACCTTCTGGGAATCTGGAGATGAGGACAAGAACAAAACTAAGAGCATCACTATCAGCTGTGTGAAAGGCATAAATGCCTCCAATGTGTCTGTTCATGTGGACAACTCCAGAGACATCGGGGTGAGGAGGCAACAGCAAAGCAGACATTGATGTGTTTGGGGGGATAAAACACTACTTGTTATGGAATAAATGCCACTTTAAGGCCATAGTGTAATGAGTGGTGATAATGTCTTTATATGGGTTTCTGATGGATTCAGTGTTTTCATTTTTACTCTCATATTCACAGAACAAAGTCACATCAGTGACATTCCTGTGTGGAAAAGCTATAGAGGACCTCTGCAGAATCAAACAGGTATGGTCTGTTTCTTTGGCTTCACATTTAATGTGAAGTGTATCCAAAATTTGTCCAGTTAACATCAAATCCACTTTCAAAATTTAAAAACTGACAGCCTGTGGCTTCACTGGTCTCTTTTTTTAAGTGCTATAAATTACTGTTCATATGATCACTATCTGTCCTTATCATAGTGAGTCCTTTTGGAACAAGAGATGTAGAAATGATCAAGCGTTAAATTAGTGTTATTTTTATGAGGTGCACCATGAACCAGATAATGTATCTGTGGATGAACTCTATGATCACCCCTGTGCCTTTTCATCCAAGGTCGACCTCGACTCACGTCACATGGGCTGGGTGACAAGTGAGCTCCCTGGAGGGGATCACCATGTGATCAAGGTGGAGCTGAAAGGTCCAGAAAACACCTTGAGGGTGCGCCAGGTGAAGGTCCTCGGCTGGAAAGAGGGTGACAGCATCAAGATTCCAGGACAGATCTCAGCCAGCATGGCCCAGCAAAAGAACTGTGAGGCTGAAACGCTCCGCGTGTTTCGCCTCATCACCTCACAGGTTTGTCTAATTTAGGGTTTTTTTCAATTACCATTCTGTACTGTCTGTTTGAAACCTAACATTTTGCAAATATTACATTTGAGTCCCAATAGCTGGAGTCTTTTGAAAAATGTATTTTTTTACAAATAAGTCTCTTTTTTTTCTTTTTTCATTTAGGTCTTTGGGAAACTAATCTGTGGAGATGCAGAGCCTACCCCAGAGCAGGAGGAGAAAAACCTGCTTTCATCACCAGAGGGAGAAGACAAGGTCTGCACTGTAAAGCTTAGCTGTGCTGTTTGACTGACTCACATATTTAGTGACCTTTAACTTAATGTTTTGCACTTTTTACATTTTTATGAATAGGTACCATCTGACGCAGACCTTAAAGAGCACATGGTGGGAATCATTTTCAGCAGGAGCAAACTGACCAACCTGCAGAAACAGGTAAAAAGTCTGTCCAAGCATCAGCTCAGGATGAAATATTATAACCCTTGCCCTCTAACCTAATGAGTGTATTCTTTTCCAGGTGTGTGCGCACATCGTCCAGGCTATTCGTATGGAGGCCACACGCGTGAGGGAGGAGTGGGAGCACGCCATCTCCAGCAAAGAGAATGCCAACTCCCAGCCCAGTGACGATGACGCCTCCTCAGACGCCTACTGCTTCGAGCTCCTGTCTATGGTCCTGGCTCTGAGTGGCTCCAACGTGGGCCGCCAGTACCTAGCGCAGCAACTAACACTTATGCAAGACCTGTTTTCTCTGCTGCACACGGCTTCCCCGAGAGTACAGAGACAGGTGGGCTGGGGTATACGCAAACACACACAAGTAGAGGTTTAGTCACGTTCAGTATAGAGTTAAACATGGAAAATGACATTAAAATCTTTAATAGGTGTTTGCATACAACTAGGAACTAAGTAATTTTACTCACTGTTGGCCACAATGTGGTCTTCAAGAACCAAAATCAGCCAGAAAGACTCTTCTGTTTAAGTAAATACCTTGTGGGACTATTCAAAAATATCGTTGTTTGCCATCTGATCTCCTCTCAGGTGACATCATTGCTTAGACGCGTCCTTCCAGAGGTGACTCCAGTGCGACTTGCGAGCATCATTGGAGTGAAGGCTCTGCCACCAGCAGACATTAGTGACATCATCCACTCAACAGAGAAGGGTGATTGGAACAAGTTAGGCATCCTTGACATGTTCTTGGGTTGCATCGCAAAAGCCCTCACCGTGCAGCTGAAGGCCAAAGGCACCACCATTTCTGGCACAGCCGGCATGGCTGCGGGCAAAGGGGTCACAACTGTCACGTTGCCCATGATCTTCAACTCCAGGTGAGTTGGTTTCCGCCAAGCCCAAGCAGAAATCAGATAATGAAAAGGATGTATTTTATGATGCCTCTTTCTTTCATGTTCAGCTACATCCGCAGAGGGGAGAGCCACTGGTGGATGAAAGGTTCCACCCCTCCTCAGATTGCAGAGATCATCATAAAGCTGGTTAAAGACATGGCCGGTGTAAGTTCCTAGTGTATACACATCCTTCATTTTTAACTCTGTGCACACTTAATGCAATATGGAGCCACATTTTTCTTAAATTTCACGTTTTATGGATCCCACAGCACTAAAAAATGTTTCTAAGACAGTCATGTGCTTTTTTTTTTCCAGGGTCACCTTTCAGATGCATGGTCCAGAGTCACCAAAAATGCAATAGCTG
Organism: Thunnus thynnus; assembly: GCF_963924715.1. NCBI lineage: Eukaryota > Metazoa > Chordata > Actinopteri > Scombriformes > Scombridae > Thunnus > Thunnus thynnus. The sequence continues at coordinate 24,118,610 of NC_089527.1, forward strand.
AGACGATCATAGCTCTGACCAAAATGGAGGAGGAGCATCGGTCTCCTGTACGCTGCATCGCCACCACAAGGGTATGGACTCAGATTTAGTCACTCGCAGAGAACGTATTGAATGTATTGTATTCAATGTAGAAATACTGTATATTAACTAATCATACATTATCTCCTGTTCTGTCTGTTAGCTGTGGCTGGCTTTAGCTTCACTGTGCGTGCTGGACCAGGACCATGTAGACAGGCTGTCCTCTGGTCGCTGGATGGGCAAAGATGGACAGCAGAAACAGATGGTGAAAGCTATAGTTTATAAAAAGCTAAGAGTTCCAGTGTTGGAAACTAATAGACAGATCATCAAAAGAATAACAAACTTATTTCCTCCTCTTAGCCCATGTGTGACAACCATGACGACGGCGAGACCGCAGCCATCATCCTGTGCAACATGTGCGGCAACCTTTGCACCGACTGTGACCGCTTCCTCCACCTGCACCGACGCACGCGCTCTCACCAGAGACAGGTTAGTGTTGGCTTTTTAAGCATTATTATTCCTCCGGTAGTGTTAACGCCTTATGAATTAAATAATATGAAACCAATTATTATAAAAGGAATGTAGAGCAGATTGAGCTGGTGTTAAATCTTTTTTTCATGGGTGCTTTCAGGTGTTCAAGGAGGAAGAGGAGGCCATAAAGGTGGATCTCCATGAAGGCTGTGGGAGGACCAAGCTCTTCTGGCTCATGGCTCTGGCTGACTCAAAAACAATGAAGGCTATGGTGGAGTTCAGAGAGCACACAGGTAACACTGCAACACTGCATACTGGTCTGATTGTTTTTTTTTTTCATTAAAAGTTTTGTTTCAAACCTCCAGAATTTCCCTCTGGTTTCCACTAGCCTTCAGAAATCTATTCTAAGTCTCATATTTTTCTAGGTAAACCTGCATCCAGCAGCTCAGATGCCTGCAGGTTCTGTGGAACGAGGAACGGAACCGAGCTGTCTGCAGTGGGCAGCGTCTGCTCAGACCCAGACTGCCAGGTAACGTCAACTGTTATAAGAACATCGTACCACTAAATATCTGTAGGTGTTGTCTGTTTATTAATAATATTATAATGGTCAGTTTTTACCAGAAACACCACAGATGCTGTTTTGCACCACTGTTTAAAATGTTTAGGGGTTTAAAAAAAAAGTCTTATCTACACTTTGTATATGTTCAGCTCAATGAGGCTTACAACACTACAAGTTCCAAAGAGAAGTGAAAAACTTCTCATAATTATTAGAAATAAAGTTAATAAAAAGATCTAACATTATGATAGATTCATACATGGTTATAGTCAGATGCTCAATTTTGACCAGGAACACAAAGCTTGGCAACATGAAACAAAACCAACTAAAACTAAACTAAAACTTAAAACTGTGACCACCATAGCACGATTTGTATCAACAGAGAAGTTTGTGCTCAAAAGAAAGTATAAAATATTTTTTATTTAGAAATAAGAATAACCAGTTCAAAACAATTAGTTTTGCTAAAACGGTGTAGCCAATTGAAAATACAGATGGCAGATGCTTCTGTACTATTCCCAAAAGGATTTTGGTTTTCGTGAAAAGGGTCTATGTCCTGAGGGGAGACATTTGAGGATTTGAGACCCCAAATAATAGATGCGGCATTGTCCAGTCATCAGAGAGGAGCAAATACCAGCACAATACACACACTGAACAATGCGGACTTGTGTAGTAAAGTGTATATTTTATGGTGTAGAAATTAAAGCACAAAAGTCATTAGTAACAAAAATAACTTGTTTGCCGTAGCTCCTAAGCCTCACCAGCTCCTCTCATGTTGTCTCCCCCAGGAGTACGCTAAACTGGCATGCAGTAAGACTCATCCTTGTGGACACCCCTGTGGTGGAGTGAAGAATGAGGAGACCTGCCTTCCGTGTCTGCATGGCTGTGACAAGAACACTGGCTGTCTGAAACAAGATGCAGATGACATGTGTATGATCTGCTTCACAGAGGCTCTTTCTGCTGCTCCTGCTGTACAGGTATCTCTACGCGTGACTGTTTATTCAGCAGGTGTAATGGTTTCACTTTCACATTTCACATTTGTTCTCATTTAACTTTTTTTCCAGCTCGACTGCACTCACGTGTTCCACCTTCAGTGCACTCGTCGTGTTCTTGAAAATCGTTGGCTGGGGCCCCGAATCACTTTTGGTTTCATGCTGTGTCCAATTTGCAAGGTAAGACGTTACCTGAGCCTCCCTGACTCCAGGGATTAACTCTGTAACAAAGAGGTTGAAAACCAAATCCACCATGCCTCCAAAGTTGATTTAGCTCCGTTTGCTTACATTCTTTGTTGAAAAAGTTTAGTCTACTGGGCGTCTTCCCCTCAAATACAACAACCTCTTTGTTCACGGTCATGTCTGTGAAATGCCATTGACACATACAGTGAAAACTCAAAAGAATGACCTTTATCGATGTTTATTTCTTTCATTGTTTGCCTCCAGAACAAAATCAACCACTCGGTGATCAAGGACCTACTTGACCCCATTAAGGAGCTCTACGAGGATGTGAGGAGAAAGGCTCTGATGAGGCTGGAGTATGAGGGTCTACATAAGAGCGAGGCAATAACTACACCAGGAGCACGCTTCCACAACGACCCTGCAGGCTTTGCCATGAACAGATACGCATACTATGTCTGCTACAAGTGCAAGAAGGTACCATATAAACTAAAGTAGCAAGATATTCTATTTAAATGTAGTTTAAGGGTTGAGAATCAAAGCTGTCCTTATTCCCAGGCCTATTTCGGGGGAGAGGCTCGCTGCGATGCAGAGGCAGGACAGGGAGATGACTACGACCCCAGTGAGCTGATCTGTGGAGCATGTTCAGATGTCTCCAGGGCTCAGGTGGGTAAATGATACCTGTTATGATCCTTTGCTATACCACGTTAGTTAGATGAGAAGACGGGGCCTGTGTGTACTCAAATAAAACCAGTTTGTACAACGTGTCGTCTGATCATGTCTGAAGGCAAAAGGGTCTATAGCTGTTCCAAATAGCCACACTTGAAGGTGGGATTAGAAACAGGCTGTCATAGAGAGGGGAGAGACTTGATAATGGTTTAAATATGGGAATACTGGCGCTCACTTTCAGACACGAATAGTGTTGCATTCATTTGTAGACACAAAAAGTTGACATAGTTGTGTAACTAATGAAAAAAGAGCTAAAGAGAGAATTTTTTGCTTTCTGTCTCACCTCCTCACAGCTGGCAAGTCATTGTGTGAAGTGGGTGAGAACCCACTAGATTGTGCTAGATTTTTGGGAAGAGGGAGAAACATTTAGTTCAGCTCTGCCCAAAGTTAACAAAATCTGCCTACCTGCACCTCTAAAGCTCACAAACTGACATGTTGTATCTCATTTGTTTAATCCGGACAAAAACCGGGCAAGTAGTTTTATGAGTGGTTACATGTTTTAACTCGGGCACAGTGACTACCTGGCAACCAGCAGAGACTCAAAACTCCAGACATGAGATTTATATCCCTCTTCTTATCTAACTATTTGCAAGAAAGCAAACAGGCATACTTCCCAAAGTATCCAACTTTTTTTTTTTTAATGGTGCTCATCTGTACTCAAAAAACAAAATATGATCTCATCCCTGCTGATGTGTTATGTATTTTCTGACCAGATGTGCTCAAAGCATGGCACAGACTTCCTTGAATACAAATGCCGGTACTGCTGCTCCGTGGCTGTTTTCTTCTGCTTTGGCACCACACACTTCTGCAACGCCTGCCATGATGACTTCCAGAGGATGACCAGTGTCCCCAAGGAGGAACTGCCCCATTGTCCTGCAGGTGTGTAATGATTCTGTTGACAAGACTCCTCTGGAAAATGTTGAATCATTCATGAGTGCACATGCAAACTTTAAAAACAGTCTGACTGCCGGCAAAAACCAGACTGAAATGACTGTAAGAAGATATAATTGAGATGTAACCCTTGTCCTTTCTGTCACAGGGCCCAAAGGCAAACAGCTGGAGGGCACTGAGTGCCCTCTGCATGTGGTTCATCCGCCAACAGGGGAGGAGTTCGCTTTGGGCTGCGGGGTGTGCAGGAATGCCCACACCTTCTAAACAACAAGAGACTTTTACTGAAAACCAGTTTGTCCACTGTGATTTCTGGCTGCTGCTGCTGAAGCTCAGCCGTGAAGCTTGGCTCTTGCATCGTCAAGTGGCCTGGACACTGGACCAGGTTTCTGCCCCTAGCCAAGAGTCCTCAGGTCTGCTCATCTACCAACATCAGTATCCAGGCTCTGCTACGAAACACAAGTGGCGGCTCCTTTGGATTCAGAGTAACCTGAATGAAAAAAGAACCATAGCGTTTAAAAAAAGAAAACAAAAAAAAAAAAAGAAAAAAACTTGTGACGTGTTTGCATGCGGCCGTTGTATTCCCTCGGCTTCTATAGACGTTGCTCACCTCCTGATCACTGAAGTGTAACAATACAAGATTAAACATTGAATATGAAATAAATTTGCATAAAGCAACTGTGGATCAGCGTGGGTTTAAAAAAAAAAAAAGGAACAGGCCGTATTTCCAGCTTCCTAACTATGAATTTAAAATATTGTTGTATGTAAACTTTTTTCGTAATCTTGTACAGTATTCTCCACTGTCAAGTGCATCATGGGTTGACGGACAAAAAAAGATAAGTTGGTGGATAAGACTGTTAAGAATATTATGTTTGGAAGGAAAATAGTGTACGATTTATCTAATCTTGTATATAATGATACTATTCAAATTAGCTGTATTCCGAAGTTGCTACTCTTCACTTCAGTTTTGTTTGATATTCTGGGTTATGTTTTGAGCCAGAACTTTTAATGAAGTGCAATACTGGGTGTGCCTCCTATTTTGCAGCTGTTTAACCTATGGAATGTATGTCAATAAAGCCACTGTACATTTTTATACAGTAGACAGTCATACTACCCCCCTCTTCTAAATGTCATATCTTTTCTGTTGTCTGGAAGCGGGAAGGAGCCTGGCGCCTGCAGTGAATGATGGTGGGTGTACATCCTATTTACAGCTCTGTTAGGAAAAAAAAGAAGAAAAAAAAGTACCAAATCCTTCAATGATACAAAAAGTAACAAAAAACCTCACAGTGAGACTGATTTACAGCTGAACGAATTGAGGGGCCAGTCGTCACACCAAATAAAATTGTGCACCTGTAATGCTTTTCCCTAGTAGGAGGCAGGGGGATTGGGGGTCAGGGGAACAGAGTGTGAAAAAAAGCAGCTGCTGTTATATAAAAAAGCTTAATACTTGTGAATCTGCTCTGTAATATCTGTGGTGGATGGAGTTGAATGGTAATAAACCAGGTTCTCTGTTTCGCAAAGTATACACTGTGTCATTACTTAATTAGCGTTGACGTTTCCATTAAATGACCCACCTGTTGGTCTTTGGTTTGTTTATAGTAAAGACACTGTGGTGTCAAATCTAGATAAAGTATTAAATGGTTCATGTACACATAATTTCTGTAAATAAAAATAAAAACTCCTGCTCCCATTGCAGAGAGGAGTAAAATGGGAGATGTGTTACTCTTCTATTATTTCTGGGTACCAAACTGCGTCTCACTGAAGGGTAATAGAAAGCTTCCTGTTGGTCTGTAGGACTGAGTGTGGGCTGCATTAGTGGCCCTCAACCCTTTTTTGCTTGTGACCCCTTAAATAAAACAGCGTCTACTTCTCATCACCATCTGTTGCATATGTAAACTGGTTGTGACCAGTTCAACTAGAGACTTTTTATAATTTATTTTAAGAGGTAAAAGATTCCAATGACTCACTTGAAAAAAGGCAAAGATAGGAGAAATGTCTGAAAGAATAAATAACATTGTTACATTTTTTTTTTTTTTTTCCATTTTCCTGCATCAGATTTATCTTGTGACCCCTTGTGGTTGAGAACTGTTGGGCTACAGTACATCCCAACCTAATGTCAACAACCAAGTCATCCAAAATAAATCATCTAAAATATGGGTTTTTTGGTGTTTTTGTTACCAAAATCTATATCACTTGCAATAGTAAAATAGTTTGTATATGACAGGAGGAAAGTCATATGATGGAACTGAAATGAATTGCTTTCGGATGAACACTTCACTGATATTATTATTTATGACCTGTGTTTAATCAGGATAACAATAAATAGGTCCTCTGCTTAATTGTGACAGTATTTGTAACCCATCAGTATAATTCATATGTACAGTATAGACAATCCACAAATAAGTAGTGGGTTACAGTCATTACCACATACACTCTACATTTTTCCATTAAGTAATTTAGGATATGTCATACTGGAATAGTAATAGCTTTATTGTGTTAAGCACTTTGTGTTACATTGTATTTGTATGAAAAGTGCTATACAAATAAAGTCTGATTGATTGATTGACTGATTGATTGGTATCTTATCAGATATGGCATTAAAATTACATCAGACACAGCTGTTAGACTGACAGTTTCAGATGTACTAAAGTTCACAGTAGTGGCAACACAACATGACATTTACTGTATGACTAACATTTGATCTGATCGTCATTTTATTGTTCACTTGGTGGATTTATTAAAATAAGTAGAAGCCAGAATGTATTACAAAGAGAATTATTAATAAACATCACTAGTAATCCTCCTTTATTCCATCTTTATTCCATGGTCTATTTATAAAACATTCATGCTTGTGGTTTGATGCTCACTTTTTTTGAAAAGCAATTTTTAAATATTTTATTCACAGAGAAGAGGTGCACATTAGAGAACACACACTTAATATTGGTAGAGAGTCAAAGACAGGAAAAAGGACACAAAGGGTATCATTTTGTAAACATCAGATTTAGGCAACCAAAACACAAGTCACAGATAAAATTAAATTTAACATACTTGTTTAAAATAATAGCAACTAAAACATGAGGCATTGTAGTTTTTTTTTCAAGGGACTCAAAATATAATTTAAAGCCACTAATAAAGTGTGTAAAGTTTGTTTGAGTCACTCTCAGTTTGCATAAGTAGATGTGATATTTACGTATAGTGATTTTATTACGCTGAATAATTCTTTTAGAGACTTTTAGCCATAATATATGAACGTAGAAGATATTACTCAGAAACACATAACCAAGTCTTTATATGGATCAAAGTGTTCAAAATCTTTTGTTCAGAAAAAGCAGCAAGGCAAGTTTATTTGTATAGCACATTTCAACAACAAGGCAATTGAAAGTGCTTTAAAGCCATCTAGACAAAACGTAAAAGGAACAAAAGGCAATATAAAAAGACATTTACATAAAATTAAAACTTGTTAAATAGAAAGTAAAAAATAAAATCAAAAAAGAGTGTGTATTTGTGATCATTTTAAAATAACAGAACATGATTGTTTTTTAACCATCGAGTGAGTCATCACTTTACAGAGACGATCTTTACCAACAGCCATTTCGCATTGCATTTCCCATGGTGCACCGCTGCTCTCAAAACAACACTTCGCCATTTCAGGCTCAGGGGGCCGCGACTAACTCCTGCGAGGGAATTAGGTCAACCGAGCGGCGGTGGCAGGCTGCGGGGCCGTTTCTTCACTTGAAAAACACTACTAATTCTTTCTCTATCGTCAAAAAAGGCCTCGGTTATTGTGCTCCGATGCGTGTTATCTGGCTGCTGCGATTGAGCTTTTCCAGCGTGGGCCCGGGCTGAAGTGTCAAGTCGGATTTTCCTGCTAACGGCGAGAAAGATAGCAGAGTGTAAACAAGGTAGGATGGGCGGCTGAACGATAAGCCAGCAAATATCTCCGTATAAAAATAAGCTGTCCATCATTCAGTGAATAAAGCCCTGAATGATTTCAACCACTGGCACATTTGTTATTACTCTTATTAAACTAACTAGCTAACTTAACTGTTGACGCTAGTTACATTCATTGACGCTGTCACCACATTAGTTACCGTAGCGAGCAGTGTAAGCAGTTTATTGCTTATGTAAATTACCTCGAGTACATGGGTCAAACAAACTGCACAGTCCTATCAGACGTTTGGCTGAGTGTAATATCAATATGTTGACAGCCACCTGCCTCAGCATGGCCTCCGTCTAGTGTAGCTGAAGTTAACCGCATATAGCAGCAGACATGTTGGTTATGAATTAAGCAATGTCAGGTATAACGTCTCTGTGTGATTTAATGTAATTATATTTTTATGGGAGTGGATCCCCACCAATCAAAACAGTTGACATCTTTTATTGGCTAGTCTTTTTTTTTTTTTTAATGGACCAAAGAGAGATAATAACATAAAAACACAAGGAAAACATCAACAAACAAAACAAAACCTAAATGAGAGAAAAAGTTCTTGAATGAACTCACCAACCACAATCTTGACACTTAAGTATTTTCATGCACTTCATACAGAAGTATATCAAATTAAAGGCATATATGATTTAAACCAAAGAAGTGCTGATGTTAGTATAATCAGTCTGTGAAAAGTAGTGGTGCAGTGTCAGTACACAGATGTGACTAAGTGACAAAAAGTCTGTAAAACCTGTCAACTGGTTTAGTGCTATATCTATCAAGTAATAAAGCAATTCAAAGCCCCGGCTAAGATGAGTTTATGTGTATCTAGATGGGTACAAGAGGGTCTAAGATTATTTTTAAATTCATTGTTCTCCACATTAGGTGCACATATGTTTACCTGAAGTACTGGTGTTTGGAAGAGGCTAATCGACCATTAGGATCAGTTTTCACACCATTAGTCACACGTTCGAGAACATTGAAAGGACTTATTAATTAATATAGAGACATATGTATATTGTGTAGTAAAAAAGCTTTGTGTTTTGTGGTGCTGAACTGGTTTATCTCCATGTTTCAGGATGAAGAGGATGAAAGGAGGTGAGGAGGACAGCCCTGGCTCTCCCAGTAAGAGCCCACCTGAGGCTCGCAAGAAGGTGCGGAAGCAGACGGGCGCAGAGTCAGAGTCAGAGACAGCGACAGCGACAGCAGAGGCCAGTGAGTCGCCAGACTGTCACTGGGCAAGACTGCCTCAGGAGCTCCTGCTCCAAATCTTCCAGTACCTCCCGCTGCTGGACCGGGCTTACGCCTCTCAGGTGTGCCGTGGGTGGAACCAGGCTTTCCACATGCCCGAGCTGTGGAGATGCTTTGAGTTTGAGCTTAACCAGCCAGCCAGCTCCTACCTGAAAGCTACACATCCAGACCTCATTAAACAGATTATAAAGAGGCACTCCAACCACCTGCAGTACGTCAGCTTCAAGGTGAGACTGGAATCCAACAATCCGCTTGTTAAAAAATAGTTTTTATGTTCTTAAAATGACATCCGATCCTTGTAATTCCAGGTGGACAGCAGTACAGAGTCTGCAGAGGCAGCATGTGACATTCTTTCACAGTTGGTGAACTGCTCACTGAAGACCTTGGGGCTCATCTCTACAGCCAGGCCCAGTTTCATGGAGGTTCCAAAGGTATAATCACCATAAACACATCGGGTCTTCCTAGTATCCTGTTCTTCAGAGTTGCAAGAGAAATCAAAGGAACTTTTGTTCTTAGAGTTCATAATCTGAGTTTATTGATTTATACATTGCTAATTCATTTCTGTGGTGTCCTTGAAGCTGTGGCTGATCATGTTAGTTGACGGGATAGTTTTTATATTCTCTTCTTATCTGAGGATGAGGCTGAAAAGCAGTGTCTGTTCCCATGCATGTCCAAGGACAAGGATTTAATTACTTCCAAGGCCTCAGGAGGAAACACATTTTGCAAGTTTTATTTTGTCTCTCTTGATGCACTCTGAGATCTTTTTATGAACTCTTGAAAATCAGTGTCCTGGGAAGCTGTCAGCAAGTAATGTTTTATTATCATAGGAACTTGACACATATATACCGTTCTTGTATCCCACCTTTCTCCACTTCCCAGTCTTTAGGATTTTATTTCTGCTCAAAGAGGAGGACATACTTTATAATTCAGTGCCATCTTTGTCTGTCCACAGTCTCATTTCATCTCAGCTCTGACTGTGGTGTTTGTCAACTCCAAATCGTTGTCCTCGCTTAAGATTGACGACACACCAGTGGATGATCCATCTCTGAAGGTGCTGGTGGCCAACAACAGTGACACCCTGAAACTGCTGAAGATGAGCAGCTGCCCTCACGTCTCCCCAGCAGGTACAGACGGATCAAAGACACTTACTGTAGACGACTCAGTGCCTAAAATTAGAAGAAGCAGCTTTGTCGTTGTTGTTTTTTGCGTATATTTTCTTTTTTTTTCTCCTTGTGGTTGTTGGATTATTTTCAGTTGCTGTCAACAAATTTACAAGTCATGGTTATGTTTTACTTTCAGTCAAATATTTTTGATTTCCTGTTTTGAGTCACAAGGCTTTTTTGTTCAGTGGCTTATTTGGAGCCTGCAATTTTCACGTCTGGCCTTGAACAATGTTGTCATTTCATGTGGTGGACATCGCATGATATGCATGAATGAGCTGTTGTGTCGTTAGCCGGTTTCTCCCTCTTACATACATTTTTCCTGGAACCGTTTTTATTTGTCAGCTCTGATAATGACTTTGTTTGTCTGACTCGTTTCCCTTCTTCCTCATGGCTATATATATTTTCATACTTTTTTGAACATTAAAAACAGAATTTAATGATGAGTGGGATTAAAAGACGCAACCTGTCCATATTTGCAGGGATCCTGTGTGTGGCCGATCAGTGTCACGGGCTGAGAGAGCTGGCGTTGAACTACCACCTCCTGAGTGATGAACTCCTACTGGCCCTCTCCTCAGAGAAACATGTCCACCTGGAGCACTTGCGTATTGATGTGGTGAGTGAGAACCCGGGCCAGCACTTCCACACCATCAAGAAGAGCAGCTGGGACGCCATGGTGAGGCACTCGCCCAAATTCAACCTGGTCATGTACTTCTTCCTCTATGAGGACGAGTTCGGCCCTTTCTTTAACGAAGAGATCCCTGTCACACACCTCTACTTCGGCCGCTCAGTCAGCAAGGAGGTCTTGGGCCGAGTTGGCCTCCACTGCCCCCGTCTGGTGGAGCTGGTGGTGTGCGCTAACGGCCTGCGTCCTCTGGACGAGGAGCTGATCCGCATTGCGAAGCACTGCACCCAGCTGTCAGCCATCGGCCTGGGCGAGTGCGAGGTTTCCTGCAGCGCGTTTGTGGAATTTGTCAAGATGTGTGGCCGTAGGCTGTCTCAGCTGTCCATCATGGAGGAGGTGCTGATTCCAGATCACAAATACTCCCTGGATGAGATCCACTGGGAGGTTTCTAAGCACCTGGGCCGTGTCTGGTTTCCAGACATGATGCCAACCTGGTAAAGAGCAGCCAGAAAGCACACAGAGTTCAGTGTGACAAGTTTGAGGCAAAGAACATTCATGCCCCCTCCATGTTTGCGTTAAAAAAAATCTTCAAATGCTCAGCAGAAGTGGAATGTTTGGTAGCAACATGGAGAGCATAAACTCGCTGAACTGTGTGGAGTGCAAGGGCAGTGATGTAATGTGGCACCTGACTGCCACACAATGTTATCATGTCATGTAAACACCACAAAACTCTCTGCCTGTTATCTTCCAAATGGACTGTAAAAACCTGCTCTGCAGATTCCGGAGACAGAACTCACCAGGCTGGCTTCTACACAATCAACACACAGACCATTGCAGATGGAAATATTAAACTAAAACAATGTTTTTATAACTGGCAAAATGAGTTATATGGACATTGTAGCCTGGTCATAATAATCTATATTATGAGAGATGTCAGTGTGTATGTATGTATGTGTGTGTGTGAGTGTGAGTGTGTGTGTGTGTGTGTTTCAATGTTTTTTAACATTGTGGAGTAATTGGAACGATGAGGCGCACAATTGCATGTTGTTACACTACCACTTGGCCTACTTAAATCCAGTCTGAGATAGCAGCTACGCACTCTGTCACAAAATATGGCGTCGGAGGTATTTGTACATGTTATGAGACAGAAGGCGTTTTGTAAGGTGTAGTCGAGGCGATTATTCACTAAATTTGAAGAAGAGGGGCTGGATCCTACACCTCAGTTTAAACTAATGTAAAACATAAGAGCAGTTGTGTTGCTTTTCCTCCTCGCCCCGAACTCAGTCACGCGTCCGAAAAGAAAACACAACTGCTGAAAATGTTGGCTAGGAGAGAAAGAGAAATGTGTATATTAGTCTCTATATTTGTGACGTGAAGGTATACAGTGTTGATTTTTTTTTTCTTTTCTGCATCACACATGAATTGGCTTAATTTAACAAATTTTGTTTAGAGATCATTTCTGTACAGTTATAGATATCCTAAGCACCTTACATGGATACCAAATACTAGTCAGGACAAACCAAGTCTTTGTGTTTTGGGGGCGTTTAAACACCCGAACGAAAGCAAAGAAACTATCTTCATAATGCTCCAATATTTCTTAGTTGGACTCAGATTCTAATGCTGATTATTTCAGCTGTAGTGAGGCTCTGTTGAATCAGAGGCCGAGGACACTATATTGAAGTAATAAAGCTATAATAAACAATCAGATAAATAACTGTATATAATATAGATAGTGCACAGAAATGTCTGAGGTAGATATTGGTAAGTCTCCAACCTTCATGGTCAGATTGCTTTATAATCATTCAACAATAGGCTAGTCTCTGTGGCTGTCAGCTTATAAATGCGCGCTGGGAATGCAAAACTAACCCTTTGTGTCGCTCAGGTGCATTCAATGAATATTTCCTATATAGGTTTCATTTGTATCTTCTGCTATTTGCCTGTTCAAGCTCTAAACTTCGGCCCTGTCGTGAATATCTGCCCTCTTATTAGCCCACGTTTGCTCTGTATTGTGTTATCTCATCGTACACGCAGGAGAGGAACAGTGTTCATTGTGTCATTTACAAACATCGTCTTTGCAGAAATCGCTAGTGCTCCTTTCCAAAAAAAACAAACAACAACCCCAAAACATCCATTCATTTCAGTTAAAAAGAGATTTGGCAAGTCAGATGAGTGAAACAAACATTTTTTCCTTTAAGAAGGAAGTCAAATGCATCTGTATATAAAACGCTGTGTGTTTGATTATTGTGAATAGAAATGTACTTATTTCTTTATTTCACCCTCTGTCAGGGTTTGAAGTTTCCTTAACCGACGGCTAGTGTCTTTTATAAACCAGAGTGCGAGTTATCCTTTACTAGATGGATCTTTTTCATACTCTACTCACTAGAGAAGATAAGCTGTGTAATTTATTGATATGGGTATTGCTTTTGTAATTAATTTGTGTTTTTCGGTAATACAAAAGAAGCAAGAATCATTAAAAAAAACCAGCAAGCAGACCAGCAGCAAGATTTTGGTTTTGACACTCTCCCATCCCACTCTCTCTTGCATACAGGGGGGTCCAAAAGTCTTAAATCCACCACCACAAACTTTTAAGAATTGAATCAACACACTGGAGCGATTTTAACAAACCTCAAGTGATCACACTCCAGTTTGTCAATCTAACCCTGCACATACTTCTGCAGAGGAACGCCATAGTTTTCGTGTTAAATTGTGTGAAAGGGATGCTTGAATTTCCTGAAGAGAAAGGAGTGCTAACTTTTACGGCTTTCCCCTCCACAGCTGATCATTGTGAGGAAAACTTAAAAGTTAACATCAGATCAACAGGAATCTGCTACTTGGAGTAACATAGACTGTAAAAATTGGCAATAAGAAGATAAACCAAATATTGTGAGCAAAATTGTAATCAAACATTTTGATTTGTGTCAGTATATGTTATTAAAAGTTATGTCATTATGTTTGAGAAATATAATTTGACAAAGATGTATTTTCAGTTGTCAGCAGTGGACGAACTTTTGGGCAATCCTGCATGTGATTTATTTTCAAGCTATTCTTCATTCCTTTTTATCCAAGTCGCATTAGATATTTCATGTAGCCAAACAGGACTGTAGAGAACCACTGAGTCGCTTTTTGCAGGAAGTATTATCGGATTGAACTAACATAGTCAACTCGTAGTATTGGTCTCTTATAACCTGCGCCGATTGTCCGTGCTCATGTACGATAGCATCTCAGCGGCTCAGTAACATATCTCCTGATTATTTTTCATGATTTTTGCTGTGGATAAAACAGTTGCCGTTGCAGCAGCTCTAAAGCGAAGCCTCTTCAGCTTCTTTCAGCTTTTTGAAGGCAGTGTCTCAATGCTTATTTACTACATTTTCCTGTTGGTCTTTATTGGCTTTTATTTTAAAATCCAGCCGGATGAGTAAAACGTTTCATACAGATTGAAGAGGGAAATGTATTTATCTTTCATCGTTAAGATGCCTCTTGTCAGTAATTGTCATTTTAACCTCGTTTGTTCAGAGAGTCCTCCGATAAGTTTATTAGGAGTAAACTTGTGTTGACAATGCTGTCCTTTAGTTTTGCTTCTGTATGGCAAATGCTTTGTCTGCTTTGCTTTACTGGTCACCTGTCATGAAATTAAAATTGTTTTTGGACATGTGATCTTATACTGGTAATAAAAAAATTGTGAATGTACTCTTTGCATCTGTCTTTCCTGTTGTTACCTTCCAAACAGTGCAGTAAATCATGGTGTACACACAAAAAATAAATAAATAGTTAAAGAAATGCACAAGTAAGCTCAGAAAATTGTATTTTGAAATGAATGAAACAAGACTAACAAACTCCAGCAGCTCTGTGAGGCTGTACTTGTGTACAGAGGTGCTTAAAGCTAGCTAAATGCTAACATGCTCATAATGACAAAACATGCTGATGTTTACGTAAATCATCTTAGCATGTTAGCATGCTCACAGTTGCTAATTACCACAAGGCACAGCTGAGGCTGCTGAGAATGTTAAATTTGGTCATAAACCAGCAAACCTGATGATGGCGCTACAGTAGATGAAAAGACAGGATCACCGAAGTTACAGCTCATCCTGAAGGAGGCATGAGTGTGTTTACCAAATGTCATAGCAATTCATCATCAATTCATTTCACTAAAAAAAAAAAAAAAACACAAGTCAACCTCATGGTGGTGTTAAAGGAAAAGTCACCAAAGTCAAGTTGTTAAACATCTTAACAGGTGAAAAGATCAAAATCTATAGTTGAACATCTGCATTTACACTGAACACATCTGAATTCATCATAGGACTGGGTGATATGGACGAAATCAAATATCACAATATTTTTGACCAAATACCTCAATATTGCGACAGCATTGTAGAGATGACTATTGGTGCTTTCACAAAATATTTACACAAAGAGATTTTTGATAAATAATCATCAGTAATGTGGACATAATGACTTAGTGGTTAAAGGCAAAAAACAGAACAGCTAGAAGAGTCTGGTAAGTTCAGAAAATTACATCATTTTACTTAAATGCAGCCTTTCAAACCAAGAAAAGACAACACTTATGTCATTCATGATATCGATACATTACCCAGCCCTAATTCATAACATAACATCAGACCCGGTGTGTTATCTAATTCATAATCTTTCAGCATCATTCATGCATTCATGTAGGTTTGCATAAATTCAACGTACCTTTAGTCCTTACAACTGAAATAAAAAGTGCAAAAACAGAATCTGGGAAATCAATGCTAAAAACCTCAAATGCATAAAACACAGTCCAGATGCTGAAATAATAAACATCACCTTTCATGCTTTTCAATAGCTTGTGTTCTCAGCCTGTATGAAAGCTGCAAACCAGCTACTAAATGGACCTCGTGGGGTTTTTTGTGAGATTGTTTTCTCAGCTGCTGTTTCAAGGGTCAAGAATGAACATTTGCTCCTACTTCTCAAATGTGGAATATTCCTGTTTTTCCTCACTTTTTATTGTTAATATCTTTGGCTTCTAACTGTTAGTTGGGATGAAACAGGCTCTGGGAACATTTTCAGTACCTTTTGAAAAAGGCACAATCAAATAATCAAAAGAGAAATCGCCAGATGAATCAATTAATTGCAACCTTGGGTCTGGGCGAAGGCAAAGGCACCTCTTCATATGTAATCCCCACATACGGAGGCTTCATTGGCAGATGCCAATACTCAAAGTTATAGTAAAGGTAGAAGCTCTTCTCCAACACAACCTTTTTATAAGCCTCCAACAGGCTGATGGCAAAGTCTATATACGACTGGTGCGGTCTGAATGTGTGGTAAAATTCGCGGATGTCCACTGCCAGATTCTTCAGCGAAGGCTGTCCAAATATGGTGCTGTCATTGCCGAGGTAGGTGGGCTCTCCGCTGTACAGGTAGATCTTGGTGTAGTTGGTTTGCGATCGGCTGGACAGTTCAGCTCCCAGCTCAGTCAGTTTCCTGTATGTGCGGTGGACAAACTGGGAGCAGTCATAAGATTCAAACCACACTGTGGCGTTGGGACTGGGGTCGGAAAGCACTGTCCACGTCTCATAGTAGATCCCAGTCTCGTTGTCGTCCTGGACCCACTGGGCCATCTCATTGAACTGGCTCCCTGGAGAAAGAGAGAAAAAACATTTTAATACCAGCGGACAGAAGTCCAAAAAATATATCATTTGGAGGGTGTAAATATAAATTTTCCAACTGAAACAAGTCAGACTGGCTAGACTGAGTGGCTATTTTCTAGATCGAACCCATTTATTTCATGGTCATGGGAGGTTGGAGCTCTTCCCAGAATGCACTGGGCAAAAAGGCATGGAAAACAGGTTAGTCCATGTCACACAGTCCCACCACCTGAGATGCACATCTTTGGGGGGTGGAAGGAAAAGAAACAGACAGCTCCTGCTACCAAAGACCAGGACTCCAACCCGCAACCTTTATGCTGTGAGACCACTTAGCTACTGTGTCTTTGCCTTTACTGAACCCTTTCATTACAACAGAAGACGTAAATCTTTCAAATGGAGCACAAATATACCATTTCATGTTTAAAAAAGGCAAAGTCATTTCTCAAGACAGCTAGGCACTGTAGTTTTTAGAAAATGTTACTCAAATAGGAGTAAATGGTGCATTTGTTTGGGACTAGTTTCAGTCGTGGATTAATACACATTATAGCGCTCCAGTTAGTGTGAGTGACGCGTTTAATCTTTTTTGGACAACAATGGAGCTCTATGGCAGACAGGAAGAAGCTGTCAGGTTTCGGCTACCAAGGAAACATTTGTTAGTAGATAAATTCATTGTTGGTTTTGCTCTTTTTACAGGATTTGTTGAAAATAAGAAAAAAAATCTGAATATCGTCTTTTTTTCCTCAGATTTCTGACCTGATATTCATAATTCCTCTTGACCTCTATGAGCAAAGAAACAAGATTACACATGTGAAGTCTTACCACTGATTTCTCCTATTTTCTCTAAGGTGCCATTTTGTGACCAGTGTATGTCATCGATGCCTTCAAAGAAGCAGGCGGCTCCCTGGTTGCACCAGAAAGGTGCGTACTCCTCCGGTCTTATGTGAGGGAAGGTGCAGTTACCCAGCTGAAACAGCTCGTACCACTCCATAGTGTAGTTGGCCCCCGTAATAGAACTGCTGAACCCGATAGCATCATGCATGATATGCTGCAAACCAAGAAGACACATTTTATTGCCTGTTAGGAATGTGTTTCTGCGTGTGTGTGTGTGCGTGTGTGTGTGTACGTAGGGGGGAAGTGTACAGCTGTGTTTCTATAAATAAAGTCGCACAGCTGCACTTCCATTATAACAGTAATACCACATTAAATTAGATAATCTGCATCACATATCACATGTTTTACCATACATATGCCACAATTACCAAGAATATAATAATAAACCACACAACCAATACTTCCCCTAATGTTGGCTAAGTAACATAATTTTTCTCTCCATACTTAAATATAATTATTTCCACTGACAGCATCTGTTGTAATTTATCAGTTATGATGCTGAACTGATGCAATAACCACTAATTTGTTTTTTCAAATTTAATTTCACAACCACAATCTTTTTTTTTTAATAAACCGCAAATAAATAATTAATCTTTCCTTTATTTAGCCAAAAAGGTCCCACTGAGATACCAGATCTCTTCTTCCAGGGAGTCCTGGTAAGTATAATCATAGAGTAAGTGTATGTATATAGTTTTCTTTTAAATTCTGGTCTGAACTACAGCATATGAACAACATATTTAATTCACCTTTCATTTGTTTTGTTTTTGTTTTGTAGTCCAAAACTCAATAATGAGTCAAAAACTTAACTATCAGTGAACAGAAAGTTTATGTATCTTGAACACCAGGCGGTTTGATACATTTCTACAGACTCTAACCTGTGTGTCTGTGTACACGTTTCACTGGTACAACAGAAGGATTAATGTACTTACATATTTCCCCAGCAAATCTCCATACTTGAATTCCCACACAGGAGTTTGCATTCGATAAACTGAGATGACATCTGTGCCCCACATGGCGGGAATCCGTCCGTCCCGGTCACCGGTGGGGCAGAACGGGTAGAGAGCTTCACAGTATGAGTCCACATCGGGGCGACTATCAAACCGTCTGTTGATGACATGAGAGCATGCCAGCACCAAGGAGAGTTTAAACCACTACTCAAGCTTTTCTGAAACATGATTAACCAGTATTATGTTAATAAAGTTCTTATTCAGTCCAAAAAAGGAAGAATACTGGTTTCTTAAATACACAAAGAGTTTTATAAATCTGAACAATTGTGTGTAACTGTGTAAATGTAAGTTTACTGAAACAGAGAGCCTGAAAAATCTACTTGTTTGATGTTGAAACCCATGATCATAAAGCTGTTTTTTTTTATTGAATATGGTAACAGGGTTCTCACACATAAAAAAGGTAAAGAAATCCAAAACAACCAAAACAAAGGCTTCCACCTCCAATTTACATTTTGTAAATTTAGAGAGATCAGTCATGTACTTCTGTAAAAAATATCTTTTTTACATGTCTTTATGATTGTGTCACATGATTTCTGCAAGTAAATAAAAATTGCCCTATATGGATCAAGAGAAATAATCTTTGTCATTACATAAACAGCAATCACTATTGTCATCCTAACCCAGAACTACTGTTGCACGAAATACTGGTCAGCATCTCCTAAATTGCATTTCCTGACTACGCTCAGAAATGCTTTAGAGTCCAAAGCTTCCAGAGTCACGTGAACGCACCAGGCATATGTCTGCAAGTTGACAAGTTAACTATTGTCTGTTATTACTGAGTGTGACACACTGATGATGCCTGAATTTCATAAAAATGTCTAGTTAACAGTTCAGGGAAAAGTCCAGAACAGGCACAAAGCGAGTTTAAACTGGGTTTGTTTGACGAAGATAGAGAGTAAATAGTAACTGTATGTAGTAACTTCAGTGAGTTTCAGAGGTTGACGGTACCTGTAGGGAACCGGCCACTGCCGGCTGGACTGAGCACCGACATGAAGAAACAGCAGCAAGTTTAAACACACAAACGCCTCCGTGTGAAACATCATGTCAGACAGAAAACACACGAAGTCACACAGATAGCTTTCTCATGATTCTTCCCTCCGAGCGGACTTCCTCATTACTGGTCACATGACGGTTTTGTTGATGATATGAGATCACATGACTAAAGCAGACAGGATTGCGGCATTCATATGATGTCGGAATAATCGGAAAAATTACATCCCAACTGGGAAAATTCACGTGAACGCCCCCTCAAGTCAAGCATTTACCCTGATAACAAGTCAGGTAAAATAATGTTTTGGTGCTTTTAGGGAATGTAGTGCTGCGGCAACAAGTCTGGGACAAAATGCAACACGTTTTATTTGTAGCGTCCATTGTAGCTCATGAACACACCGAAGTCGTAAGAACGACTTCCCAACTCCGGAAATGGGGCCATCCGAGGAGTACATGAACGCGCTCCTGTCGAAAACTAATTGACAAAACTGTAAATAAATAAATAAATAAATAAATAAATGGGAAAAATACAAACATATCTTTCTATTTGAAAGTGTCATGGAACAAAAAGCAACGAAATTTATGTCAAATTGAAATAATCAATACAGTATTTATACATTCTTCTGGAAACTTCATTCTGACTTTGTGAAATGTAAACAGTAGATATAAATATTTAATGTTATATTTTTAATTATTTATCATATTTATTGTATATTATATTTATTTTTATTGACACGTAGGAGTTTACAGGTTGGCTTTTGAAACTCTTTTTAAATTTAATTTAGTAAATCATATTTTATTTGATATTTATTTCACTCTCCAGTAATGCATTTCTCTACATGTTCATACATTTCTTTAATTTCTTGAATTACAATCTGTTCATTAATATAATTTTGTCCACATAAATAACAAAAAGTAAGAAATAAGAATTTAAAACCATGCTAATGAAATGTATAAACAATTAAAGATTGTAAATATTAATTACGACCAGTTTTTACCCGTTTTAATGGTTTTTGCACAATTAATCTAGTTAATTACAATAGTATCTCCACTTAAGGCCCACTTACTCACTTGTTTTGGGGCTCTCGACCATTTCTGAAACTAAACGTTTGTGGGCGAAATGTTCTGAAAGTGGTCACAATAAGGGGAAGTTTATCAACCTCAGTCCCATGACAACTGATGAAAGCGCATCTGCAGAGACGAAAACCAGTGTCATATGGTCGAAAGCTCCAGAGGAAGCGAGAAAGTGGACTGACTATTTTTGTTAGTTGCTACTTTCAAGGTCAGGAATGAAATGTAAAGCCTTGTAGGCAAAAGATTAAAGAGTATCAATATAGATGAATAATTGAATAATAAAAATATAATTGTGCCTTTTACTTTACTATAAGTTTCCTTATTTGTTAAATTGGAGAAAAAATGACATTAAAGATCAAAGTTGGTCCTCTAGATATCTTTTTATAAGGAGGCAGCAGTGCTCAGGTTTGTGCAGAGGATGGCAGTGACGCGCCAAGGAGGCTGAACACAAGCTGACATTTAAAACCCAGAAGAAGAAGAAGTACACAAGTCTTCCTATTAAATCTTTCTTTGACCAAAATGAGAGCCATCAGCTGATCACAAAAGCAGTTTCACAGTTCCTGCATGATTCAGGGTTATATATGAAAATAAAAGTGTGATTGTGTCAGTTAAGTGTTTGTCCTGCGGAGGGCAGCAATGCACCTAGTAGCCGCCAAACTGTCATAATCCTACCAGAAGAAGAAGAAGAAACAGACAGTCCGCCATGCTCACCCTGCTGCACCACTGTGGTCGCAACTTGCTGACATTCAGCACGATTCAGGCAGTGAATAAAAGTTACTACACGACACAGATGGGTAAACGAGTGGCTGTGGTGTTGGCGGGCTGCGGAGTTTATGACGGCAGTGAGATCCACGAGGCCTCCGCTGTCCTGGTCCACCTCAGCAGAGGAGGTGCAAGTGTAAGTTAGAGACGGTTTGATCTGCAAGTACTCATACAGAATATGTGTGTGTGTGTGTGTGTGTGTTAGATGCTGACTGCATTTCCATCATAGTTGCAATGGGTGTCACTCTTTCCATATTTTCAGATCAGATCTTTATAGAGAGACGGAGAGAGAGATGCGCATGCACTCATACACGATACCACTATAGCCTACT
Source organism: Thunnus thynnus (assembly GCF_963924715.1). NCBI lineage: Eukaryota > Metazoa > Chordata > Actinopteri > Scombriformes > Scombridae > Thunnus > Thunnus thynnus. The sequence continues at coordinate 24,140,082 of NC_089527.1, forward strand.
TTAGGCATGACAGTCATGTAATAGTTAAATAGTAACTTAGCAGTCGACCCTCCATCACGCACGCGCACTCACGCACGCGGTGAGCCCAGGCTTCATAAACAAGCCGCTGCCACTTTGTTGCTCAGTGTTTCCACTGATCCCACATCTGTGTACGTGTGTGAGTGTGTGAGAGTGAGTGTGTGATAGGGGTATGTGTACACTAAACAGAGCTCAGTTTCAGTTTTGATTAAGACATCTACTTTGTGCATGACACAAGTAATTTTTCCAACAGTTGTTTACAGAAGGATTATCTCACTTATAATTCCCTATATCACAATCCCAATGGGTCAGAAGTTTACATACAGTAAGTTTACTGCCTTTAAACAACTTGGAAAAGTCCAGTAAAATGGTGTCATGGCTTTAGAAGCATCTGATGGCTAATTGACATCATGTGAGTTGATTGGAGATGTACCTGTGGATGTATTTTAAGGTCTACCGTCAAACTCAGTGCCTCTTTGCTTGACATTATGGGAAAATGAAAAGAAATCAGCCAAGACCTCAGAAAAAATGTGGATCTCCACAAGTTTGGTTCATCCTTGGGATCAATTTCCAAACTCCTGAAGGTACTATGTTCATCTGTACAAACAATAGTACACAAGTATAAACACCATGGGACCACACAGCTGTCATGCCACTCAGGAAGGAGACGCATTATGTCTCCTAGAGATGAACGTACTTTGGTGTGAAAAGTGCGAATCAATCCCAGAACAACAGCAAAGGACCTTGAGAAGATGCTGGAGGAAACCGGTACAAAAGTATCTATATCCACTGTAAAACGAGTCCTATATCGACATGGCCTGAAAGACCGCTCATGAGAAAGAAACCACGGCTCCAAAACCGCCATATAAATAAGACAGACTACAGTTTGCGACTGCACATGGTGGACAAAGATCTTACTTTTTGGAGAAATGTCCTCTGGTCTGATGAAACAAAAATTGAAGTTTGGCCATAATGACCATCATTATGTTTGGAGGAAAAAGGAGAAGAACATCATCCCAACTGTGAAGCATAGTGGTGGCAGCATCATGTTGTGGGGTACTTTGCTGCAGGAGGGACTGGTGCACTTCACAAAATAGACAGCATCATGAGGAAGGACAATTATGTGGATATATTGAAGCAACATCTCAAGACATAAACCGGGAAGTTAAAGCTTGGTTGCAAATGGATCTTCCAAATCGACAATGACCCCGAGCATACTTCCAAAGCTGTGGCAAAATGGCTTAAGGACAACAAAGTCAAGGTATTGGAGAGGCCATCACAAAGCCTTGACCTCAATCCAATAGAAAATTTGTGGGCAGAACTGAAAAAGCGTATGAACAAGGAGGCCTACAAACCTGACTCAGTTACACCAGTTCTGTCAGGAGGAATGGGCCGAAATTGCAGCAACTTATTGTGAGAAGCTTGTGAAAGGCCCCAAAACGTTTGACACAAGTTAAACAATTTAAAGGCAATGCAACCAAATACTGAGTGTATGTGAACTTCTGACCCACTGGGAATGTGATGAAAGAAATAAAAGCTGAAATAAACTATTCTCTCTACTATTCTGACATTTCACAATCTTAAAATAAAGAAGTGATCCTAACTGACCTAAGACAGGGAATGTTTACTAGGATTAAATCGTTTAAACATTATAATGAAGCAAATGTCTGATTTGTGATCGTGGGCTATTTAAATGTACTTTTTTTTTTTTTTAAATTATGCAATTTTGCAAAATAAGTATAAATGTAAGAATGGGACTTAGATGTATACTGCTGAAATAAGTAGTTGATTATTCAATTAATCAATTACCAATAATTATGTCAATTTATTATCATTTAAGTCAACAAAAAATAATCTCATTTATCTTCTTCCATTTGAGGATTTACAGACTAAAGAGTAAATCAAAAAAAGGGCCAACAGATTAATCAGTAATGAAAATAACAATTACTTGCAGTCCTAAAGGAACCTGTTGTTTCCCTGAGCCAGTCCTTACCTTTTGCTGTTCTACTCTGCAGGTAAACATGTTTGCTCCCAACATTGACCAGATGCATGTGGTGAATCACCTAAAAGGCGAACCATCTGAGGAGAAGAGAAACGTGTTGGTGGAGAGCGCCAGGCTGGCCCGTGGAAACATCCAGGACCTGTCTAAACTCAGTGTCGCAGACCACGATGCTGTCATATTCCCAGGTTCAGTCATAACAACAAGACAGCCTGCTCCCTTACCACGAAGATCTCATTATGTTGTGTTGTTACATGCCTCACCCATTCAGTCTAAATACACTGAAAAGAAAATTTTCAGGGTGGAGATAATTTTAAAATACTGTGAATTTTCTTTTTGCTCTACCTGATTGAGCACTTGGCTTCTGTGTTTCTTTTCCCTCTAAACACACATCTGCTTAGTTAGTTATTCTTCAAATTAATCTCATTTTTATAATGTTTTTCAGGTGGTTTCGGGGCTGCGAAGAACCTGTGTACATGGGCAGTGCAGGGGAAGGACTGCTCTGTTAACGCTGAGGTCAAGGCCGCGCTGCAGGCGTTCCACGGCGCGGGCAAACCCATTGGCCTCTGCTGCATCTCACCTGTGCTGGCTGCCAAGGTGTTCCCTGGCTGTGAGGTCACTGTCGGCGTGGAGAAGGATGACAAGTGAGTCTCACTCCAGATATATGTTCCGCTTTACTGCAGGAACAGGACAACATTACTGAAAGACATCTGACTAGAGAAAAAATAAATAAAACAGCAGTCAGATGATCATCCAGGCTTTAAATAAACTCCCGGGTTAGTCAAACGTATTCAGTAAATGATGACAAATGTTAAAATTATTACCAGAAACTGTCTGTAAACATCCATCACAGTTTACACAACCACTTCCTTCTTGCCATATTTGTGCATGCAGTTTTTCCTGATTACCGTAATTCTGCGCGTGCTCATTTTTGGTTTTACTTTCCAAATAAAGCAGTTTAGTCAGATCATCTGAAGGCTTCGGTTTCTTTCCCTGTTGGACTTTTTTTTTTAGCAATATTTCCCGATTTCAGAATACACTTCGGTCATTACAGTAAAAATGATCCAAAGCTACACGAATAAGTCCCAAGTTAATAACAATAAATTCTCAAAAATAATCATTTTAAGTGTCCAGAGCTGTAAAAACCACCTTTAAGCAGCTGAACATTGTGTGGCTCTGCTATCTCTCTTTCCCTCAGGTACCCAGACACTACTGACACCGCGGCAGCCATCAACCAGCTGGGGTGCAAGCACGTGAGTAAAAGTGTCAGCGAGAGCCTCGTGGACGACAAGAACAAGCTGGTTACCACCTGTGCCTTCATGTGCAACGCGCCGATCCACGAGATATTTGATGGAATTGGAACGATGGTGAAGGATGTGCTGAAGCTTGCCTGATTCTATTAATACTGAAAAGGCGCTGGAAACAGAGAGCAAAAAAAAAAAAAAGCGTTTTAGGCAGTAGATCATTGCTAAACCAATGTGTTACACCTTGATCAGAAGCACTTCCAGATACAAAATATACATATTTGCAGTAGTTATGTTAGACAACATGGTCTGATTTTACAGGTTTATCTATGATTTTGCAATAATCTCAGTTTAACTCAATCTTACTAGATTATGTTGTGATGCAGTGGATCAGTCTCATGATTTCAATGTTGATGTAAATGTGGAAAATAAACAAGTATGATATTGTACAGAGAAACTGCAATAAAATAAAAAAACTTCACATTTTTCAGTTCACTTTATTTCAGACCTGTTGTAAAATATCTACAACATTATATTGATTTCATCCCTGAGCACACCACATGGAAAACGTCACCATATTACATACATAAGGCTTCAAAAATTTGCTGTATAGGCTTCATAAAATACTGTATAATCACATAATCCTTGCGCTGTATAGCTGCTTATGTTGAGCACTTGTCATTCTCAGATATGAACCTAAGGATGAGCATTCTCTCTCTCTCTCAATGTTTCCTATCACATCTATCACCCCCTCCACTCCCTCTGAGCACAGCACTGAGGAGGCATTTACAGTAAACTTCTCCACTAGGTCCTCGTGACTCAGTGGCTTCCTCCAGTGGCCATAAAAGGTATCACACCTGGCTGCATAGTTCTGCCCCTGATCGGTTTCTATCTCAACCTCACAGTACATCTTGTCAAAGCTGGGCTGGTTATCTCTCGGTGTCTCCACCCTGACTTTGGACAGGAGCTCCCTCAGAGCAGGCCGGCTAATTTGAGCTTCGCTGAATGAAGCCACTGTCACTTTGTCATCCAGCAGGGCAGAGCAGGCATTGAACTGAAATGAGTGCCTGGCCTGGTGCTCTGTGGCAGGTAAGGGGCAGTCAATGTACTTGGATGGAGGCACTCGAAGTGTGACCTGTCTGATCTGGCTGAGATCAAAGTTACCAGCTGTGTTTTCAAACTTTTCGCGGGCTGCCAGAGCCGCATCCACAACCCAGTGCATCCCCAAATGAGCAGGAATACGCTTGAAGGCAATGTCCTGATCTTCAAGAATCCATTTAAAGCCGCCGGCACCAGGATCTGTCATTGCTGAAGGACTGTAGTCTTTGTAGTAAACCCCAAACCCACAGTCCATATCCAGGATGGCTGGATTCCCCTCCAGTCCCATCTGGGCCAGCTGAGCGGCCTCCAGGCCTCTCCGAGCAGCATTTCCTATGTGGAGAGGTTTGGTTTGTGTGGCCGCGTTGGCCAAGGGAGCCCCAGCAGAGGAGGCTGCGATTGCCAAAGCATGAATGCACTGTGCAGGGGATAGACTGAGGAGCTTAGCCGAGGCCGCAGCACTGCCCATCACACCAACAACACTGGGAGGGTGGAATCTGACAGTGTTGGGAAAGAGGAAGAAAGATGACATTAGGTTCTGTTCAAGTTTAATCAGCAATCAAATCAAATCAGATTAGTCAGGTAGACAACTATTTGATACTTGATTAATCCTTAAAGTCGTTTTTCAAGCATGAGCGCCAAACATTCTCTGGCTCCAGCTTCTCAAATTTAAGGCTTTTCTGCTTCATTTTTTTGGATTTTGGACTATTGGTCGGACAAAACAAGCAATTTGAAGACATCACCTTGGGCTTAAAAAAAAATTGCAGGCATTTAAAAATTTTTTTTTACTATTCTCTGACATTTTACAGACAAATAAATGTTAGTTGCAGTTCTAGCTCACAGCATTCAGAAACCATATTTGAAAACCTCAACAACAACTTTTCTGTTCAAAATAATCCACAGACCTTGCTGCGACCAGTTTTACTTGGACCTACTTTCTACCAAAGAAATAGTCCCTACAAAAAATGTTGACAGTGAGGTGTGTGGATTATGCAGGGATGTCGCAGTTGATTTTTTTTTTTATGTCATTTGTTATTGCTGTGACTACCACAAACTAAAAGTTATTCACCACCACTAAAACCTCCAATAAAACCAGAACTATCAGCATTGGTAGATACCACTAGGGGTAGGTGTTGTACTTTTTGTAATTTAGGTGAATCAGCCCTTTAATGCTGAAATACTTCCAGTGCACATATACTTTCATTTGGACAGAAAATGTGCACATTGACTGAGCCCAGAACTCACCTTTCAGGGATGTTGTAGGCCTCCCTGGAGAACCTCATGAGTCTGCCCTGCACCTCGATGCCAATGTTGAAGGCCAGCAGCAGTTCTAGACCAGAGCGCTGGCTGGGCAGTGCCTCTGCCAGAGCCAGCAGTGCAGGTAGCACAGCACCAGAGGGATGAGTAGCAGGGTGCCAAGTGTCGTCAAAGTCCATGGAGTGAACCTAGTATCACCAGACAATGTGACAGAACCAGTAATGAAAGGTTAAACCAGACGCGTGCCACGTTGTTTACTTGTTATGCTTTTATTTGATCTTATTTATGACTTATTTATTATGCTTACCGCGATGCCATTGACGAAAGCAGCATAATTAGGAGGAAGGGATATTTCTGATTTGCCCCAGACGCTGCTATTCTCCTCTGATTGAAACGACTGCAATCAGGCAAATGAATATGAGGGTCAGCTCGGATATAACTCTGAATTCTAGTGAAGTTCCCAATTTCCAACAGACAAAATTCAGAACAAATTGCAGCATAAATGTAATTATATCAACTAGTTTGTCCATTAATGAAGTACAGGAAATAGACTACTAATGTAAACATCTAATGGAAAAGGAAAACAATTAACCATAATCACAAACATTGCACAAAAAACACATGTTGAGAACCTAAGATGAGTCATTACTGTAACAGTGTATACAATCCTACTTTTCATTACTTCAAAATCTTTTTCATTAAGTGTTCTTTATATTATTTCTCCACATACTATCATGGCTTACTGTACCTGGCTGTACTTGAGAGCCTTGTTGAAGACAGCTGTCCTGGTTCCCAAAAGCCCAACACCCAGGGTGTCCAGCATCATCCTTTTGCTCCTGTTAATCACACCATCTGTCAGCTGAGTGGTGCTGAGGGCATGGATAGCAGCTCCAAAGCTCTCTGTAATACCCTGGAAAGGTGAAACAGGGCCAGTCAGTCCCAAACTAAAGAACAAACCTCCACAGAGAGACTACAGTTGTTAAGCATCTAGACATTTTTAATATGTTGCATCTAGTTGTCTTTAAACCCAGACATACGCTCCAAAAGTTGTTTAAATCAAATCTTAAAGAGTGAAAGGCTGAGAATACAGTATGTGACTATAGAAGAGAATAGCAGCACCTTGCGTAGCATTGTCGTAGCTCAACAATGTCTTCAAATGACAAAACATGCCAGTACAGCTGCCTTTTATATGTAATTACTTGTCTGAGGGCTTGTCCGTCAAATTTCCAAAGTGGCAAAAGTTCACCATGAGGAGAAGTAGGAACTTTCACAATGACTGCATGCTGTCTTTGATTCATTTCCCCCCTGTTTGTGGCGTGTGTTAAATACATGAACTTGAAAGCTACATGCAGCTTTAGATATCAAAGAACTTGCACAAGACATCACGTGGTTGTCTTGTTGTTGTAAATAGCGGAATTAAAAATTAAAAATCATCACAATGGACTCATGCGGTGTTTTTTTTGGCTGTTTTTTTAGCCAGTATGACTGTGAGAATACAGATTTAACTTTTTGTGGTAAAAATAACTGTGGTCAAAGCAATATCTACTGTCTTCTGCAAATAGTTTCTTTTTAAGATGGACAGACAATGGAAATTCATTTGTCTGCTATGGGAAGCTGTGAACGGGGAAATAACAGAAACTGTTTTCCAACAGTTGGGGAAGTAATCGATGATTCTTAGTTGTGATTTTACAAAAAGTTTATGATGAATGGTCAGGAGCACCCCTCTGATTAATCACCTGATAAAACACCTACATCGTTACCTAAATGCACAGCTATTATTTAATTATTCTTGTGGTGTGAAAACACACTTTCCAAGACTGAGGGATAAAAAAAAAATAGAAAAAGAAAAAAATCAATTTACAGCCACTTTTACTCTTTGTGATTTTCTTCATTTATGCAAATCAGAAGCTACATTACACATTTGAACTGTGTGCCTCCTTTCTAGCTGCCTTTATGCTGGTTTTATATGTGCCTTTAACATCTTTAATCCCACTTTTTATTTTATGTATTAATACATGTATGCTACCTTTGTGAGGACCAATGGTGAGAATTTTAAAGGATAGGTTCACATTTTTCAAGTCTTCTTAAAACAATAGTGAGTTGCTGTAATTATTCCTCCTGTTCAAAATGACTATTAGAAAATCCTCTCCAAATGCACTTTCAATGTAAGTGATGGGAGCCAAAATCCACAGTCATTGTTTTAAGTAAAAATGTATTTCATAGTTAATCTGAAAATAATTTGAGGCTTCAGCCTTCTGAGTTAGTCAAATAAAGTGGATATCTTCCACAGTTACAGTCTTTTTGGTAAAAATGTCCCTCTTTGTGTCTCGACGGACAATGTTTTCCTGTTCAGCTGCAGTGGAAGGATAGTAAGCACTAAAGAGACTGTAACTTTAAAAGATATTGACTTGATTTGACTACATTGGGTGGCTAAAGCTACTTATTAGCTTCATATAAAATAAACATTTAAATACACACTGGACTTTGGGACCTGACAATTTTTTAAAGACAGACATGATTAATTTAGGCCTTGAGAGTGTAAATTTTTACCAGTCCTTTACTTCTCCAAAGGACTGCTCGACGGTCAAGACTGTGTGTGTGTGTGTGTGTGTTAGAGAGAGAGATGCTGGCTGCATTTCCATCAGAGTTGCAATGGGTGTCACTCTTTCCATATTTTCAGACCATTTCTTTATTTTAAACTTGGGATAACTTACTGTCTGTATGTAGTCCTATGGGTTTGTGAAAACCCAACATAATTAATTTAATGAATTAAATTCTCATCAGAGGGTGGAGGGTTAAATTTTATGCCAAACACAGCAGGAAACAAATAGCACATAATCAAATATTGGCGCTTGCTTTAAATGATGCTGGAGAGACAACACACGGATTTTCTCTCCATCTCTCTGTGCGTGTGCGTGCGTGTGTGTGTGTGTGTGTGTGTGTGTGTGTGTGTGTGTGAGAGAGAGAGAGAGAGAGAGAGAGAGAGAGAGAGAGACGCGCATGCACTCATACACCAGACCACTACAGCCCACTTTAAACAAGACAGTCATGTAATAGTTAAATGTTAATTTAGCAGTCGACCCGCCATCACGCACGCGCACTCACGCACGTGGTGAGCCCAGGCTTCATAAACAAGCCGCTGCCACTTTGTTGCTCAGTGTTTCCACTGATCCCACATCAGTGCAGAGAAGATGGCACTGGCTGACATAGAGCGCGCAGGGTCCAACTGCGGTGACTCGGGCTCCCCGTTTTCAGAGATTATTGAGTTGAATGTCGGCGGGCAGGTCTATGTAACCAGACACAAAACTCTCATCGCCGTCCCAGACTCGCTACTGTGGACCATGTTCAACAAGAAGACACCCAAGGAGCTGGCGAGAGACAGCAAAGGGCGCTTCTTCCTGGACCGGGACGGCTTCTTGTTCCGCTACATCCTAGATTATCTCCGGGACCTGAACTTGGTCCTCCCGGACTACTTCCCCGAGAAAAGTCGACTGCAGAGGGAGGCTGACTTTTTCCAACTGCGGGACCTTGCGAAACGCCTCAGCCCCCGCATGAGTAAGGACAACTCAATCAGCGAGGAGATCGGCCAGAGTGACACCGAGGAAGGTGCGCAGCAGTGCGGCGCTTCTGGCGCCATGGAGACTTTACGCACCGTGTCAGTCAGCGGAGCCATGCGCTCCCCCTCTCTGGACTCTAGAAAGTCGGGCTATATCACGATTGGATACCGCGGCTCGTACACCATTGGCAGAGACATCCAAACCGACGCCAAATTCAGAAGAGTGGCGCGCATCACGGTTTGCGGGAAGACCTCCCTGGCCAAAGAAGTGTTTGGGGACACGCTAAACGAGAGCAGAGACCCGGACCGGCCCCCGGAGAGATACACATCCCGGTACTATCTGAAGTATAATTTTCTAGAGCAGGCATTTGACAAGCTGACAGAGGCGGGCTTCCACATGGTGGCCTGCAGCTCCACAGGCACCTGTGCCTACACCAGCAATGATCCAAACGAGGACAAAATTTGGACAAGCTACACCGAATATGTCTTCTGTCGGGACAACTAACAGTAAACTAGTCATGTAATGTTGATGTATTACATAGACATTTCAAAATCTAGAGGGGAATGTCTTTAAAAAGTATTATTTTCGCTGTGTTGAATGGTATTTGTAAAGGGCGAGTGACTGCAAAATATTGCAAGATAGCCAGATATCAGTATTGCCACTTCTGAGGTTAACCAGAGACATAAAATGCCCCCAAAATAGATTTTAAAAACAATTTACACAAACTTTTTTTTTTCTGAAGATTATGCAATTTGGATGTTAAAAGTGAGCAGAGAACAGTTTGAGTTGACACACTCATCAGAAGCTCTATGGCATGGAAAACACCATCATCTCAATCTCATAGAACTGCATGTCAATGTTTCAGTCATATCTGACTCAGTGTGTCACTGTGTGAACTGAGCGGCATCCAAGAACAGACAAGCAGCGATTAGTATTCAGTGTCATTGTAACTTCTAGGCTTGCTTGATCACTGTTTGGCCAACTTTGTATTATCTAATAGGCACTCATAGCAGATCTATCACTGACATGATTGTAAGTGTATGTGCTTGCTTGGTAGAGTTGTATTTGTTAAACCTGTTCAGATGAAATAAAATCTTCTACCATGTTATTCTCAGCCCTTTGACGATCGTCATATCTTCTTAACTTCTGCGCATGGTGCTCATTGTAACAAAACCCTGGCGATCATCTCCACCTCCAACCTTTTAAAAGCTTACTCAATGGGGAATCAAAGAGTCAGCCTCAAAGAGATGTGCCCTACCCCGGCACCTCAGCCCATCATAGCACTGACGCTGCCAGCTCAACAACATCTGTCACACTATTTTAACCCAGAAGAACAGAAGGGAAATGTATGTGGCAGCTGTGTGTCGATGGGTCTGTACTTCTCATTGTGTTCAGGATTACAGAAATCCTGACCATGAAGTTTCCCAGGCTCTGACTTGCCATTTCCAGGCATTGCACCTATTTTCTATCCAACGTCAGCCCTGTTATTAAATTGCACAAGCAGTAAATATTGCGAGAGGATCCGTTTTGTCACACAAATTCAGCTGCAGGTCATGCGGATGCAAATAGTGCAGCTGTGCACACATGATGTCATTATCATTTCAAGTGTATATAATGAAAGGGTCCAGCTGCACACAAATTGGAGGGTTCACTCTGCCAGGGACTGTGGATAAATGGAGAGTCGATTGGTGCACCTCTGCTGTGAGAGCACAATTATTTGACTACGTTAGTGTAAAGCCAGCCAGACTTGGATTATGTATTTCATTCAAAAACAGACATGAAAGAATTGGCCTTACATTCAGGGCCATGAGCAGGATTATACAACATCAGGGGCTTATAGTGCAGAGGCAATGACATAACCTCTGTAGGGGTCTGGGGACATCCTCCCAGAGGGAACATCTTTGGGTTTCATGGGCTCAATACATCACTCAGGCTCGATTTGGCTTGAAAAAGTTGGAAAATGTGCAGTTTGGACAGGAATGAAAATTATCTTTAGGAGAGAGATTTCTTTAGGGGTTACTGTAGACACATGAATGACTCTAAATAATGAATTTATTTAAGTGTGGGGAGCAGTTTGTCTTCCTTTATGTGCGCATTAACAATTTGGTAGCACATAGACCCTGCTTCCACTGGGTCATTGCTTGAGCAGGCCTCCGTGACAAGTTCATTTAAAATTAATTAACCAATAGATGGACAAGAAAAATATTCAGATAACTCCAATTTTAATATTCAAATGTTTTGCACTGCAACTTTGTATTGATGTTTACTTGCCAAATACTAATTTAGTTGTCAGATACTTATCTTGAGTCATGCTTGAAGATTTGGGAAAGCCTTTTTTGAAGACCTAAACTAGCCCTCTGATTTGTTTCAGTGTTTCAACCAAGGTTAAAATTTATTGTTGACTTCCCTGAGTTGAAACCATAAAAGAGAGGCAACAGATTACAGAGACAGACTTGTGACAGCCTATGCAGGTCTATCGTACATAATACAGCTGGGTGACACACCACATAAGTAGCGGCTGCTGTAACTAAAATGATAAAATGAGCCTTGATAGATGTTTTTCTGCAAGATGACTCAAATGTATTTGGAGCTATAAATTGATAGCCAAGATATTTTCACACCCCTGCATATGTGTAAATGAATATTTCAGATTGGGAATGTACATTCGCAACAGGATGATCGTTTACTGTCAATAAATGTGTCATATTCTTAAAAAAAAAGAACCAACCTACATTAAAATAATCAGTATGATCACAAGAAGATGTTTCATGAAATATGTCCAAATAATCCTACATTTGATTGATTTTGTCTCTTATGATCTTGAGAACATGAAATCATGCCAAATCATACTGTGCATCATCCCCACACTTTCATAATATGCAGGGAAACACCCTGGATCATTCGCCAGTCCGTCACAGGGTTGCCACAGACATCAGCCTACAAACAATCACTGACTCACACCCACATTTACACACAGTACAGCATGCAAGTCTCTAAAGCACTTGCATGTCTCTGGACTGTGGGAGGAAACCCACTCGAACATGTGCAGCAAAGGCTGTCTTCCATTGTTGAACAGATCGTTCAAGCTGTTGCAGCACATGCACATGGGATCCCATTGTGCACATGTAGAAATGGATATATTTCTGCCAGTTTAGACTGCAGGATTTGATACCCGTGCAGGGATGCTGCTTATAATCCCTGAGTGAAATGATAAGGAATTAAAAATGAGAGTCCAATTAGACCAGCCTCCAATGTATTTTTTTAAATACATCTTTCACATTTTGGCAATGACTCATTTACTTCAACTGCTTTCAGTGTTTGGTTGCAGGTATGTGATGCGTAAATGGCTGTATTTGGATATTTACTAGTAAAAGCATTTGGCTGTAAAGGTATCGTTCCGACTGCACATCTGTTATTCTACTGCCAACATTTGTTTTGAGGAGTACTGTTTGACATGTACGAGAGAAAACCTTTCAGGGAGAAAATCCTATTGTTCAAACATGTGTCTTAAACAGTTTGTTTCTAGTTGCTACTGAATAGTGAGAAGAAATAAAAGGATTAATCAGAAAATACAAAATAGATATGATATTGTATATATGAATTGATACTATACGAATAATTAATATATTATTGACAGTCACTGAAAATTCTTATGACAGTTTTACCTTTCAGTAAAAGCCAATAAATGGGGTTTATGGGTTTTTTCAGTGTGAGTGATGATGGGATAACAGAGGTAAACAGGAAGAGTGAGGGACAAATGACATTCACTTGTCAACCATTTTGCTGTTATTTTTCCTCTCATATGTTTATCTCTATTTGTGCTACTGTTCTTTTTCTCTTTTATCCCTCTAATGTGCGCATGCTCTGTGTTGAGCTCCCTGACATGAACCTCAGCAGATCAGGACTGTTTGAATTCCACACATGGGTCCAGGATGCTTTTTAGCTTCCTAACTTATTTTAGATCAAAGTCAGTTTCATTAGCACATCACAACAGTAACGCCGGACCGTGGGCTTCATTATTCTAATTGAATTCTGAGTCAGAAATACATTTTAAACTTGACTTCACATCAGTCAGTGTTCAAATCAGATGTTATCAGAGTCCAGAGGCAGCGAGAAAATCCACCAGTGAGTGAAGCAGTAGATGATCTATCAATAGTATATTATATGCAATAAAAAGAAGCAGGGCATTTGAGATGAGAGACTAGTAGCCATCTTATTAGAAAACTAATTCATTTAAGTCAGTATATGTTCCTTTAATGTGAGCACAGAACAGAAAGAAAGACATGTAGACAGGGACGTGTGCTGACATCTTGATAGACAGTTGTTAATTCCCTTATCTCCCCAGTGTTGTCCTTCACATTTGCACAAATGCTCTCACGTTTAGTTTTTTTTTTTTTTAAGATCTCTTTTTTTCTGAACAGTTGATTGTTGAGATAAAAAGGAAATGACGGGAGAGAGATGGAGTATGACATTCAACAAATGTCCCTGGCTGGAATTTAAAAAAAGTTACTGACTGCTGTTAGTGTATACCTGAAGATCCAGTATATGTTCTTTTTATATAATGGAATATTTTATTATAAATAATGTGGCTTAGCAGCCATATTAAACCAAATATGAATATGATACATCCATAGTATTCATACTGTACCATGTATACTGGTTTGGTGATTTGTCACCACACAAATTATTTTATTAATCTAGCTTGATTAAGATTCAGCAGTCCTGGTGTTGACAACCAGTTGTTGATATAATACTGTCTGGTATCATGTTTGAGTTTTATAATAAGGGAAAGTGCAAGGGGCATCTGGAAAATGTAACTGATTTGGGTGAGCAGATACGGATGTGACTGTCAGCGAATCAGATCAGAGAGGATGCTCAGGAAAATTGACTTTATTATAGTAATGTGAAGTAGAACAAAGTGAATGAAATGTTTATACAGTATGACCTCAGTTTCAGGCAAACATAGAATAACTGTTGAGTAAATCATTAATTAAGATCAGTTTACATTCATGCCCAGAGACAGAAGGTGTGGAGGTAGAAACTTCCTCCTCAACTTACTGAAGAAATGAATGCCAGCACTGAAGATAATGACCTCATTGCTTGTTAAATGAGAATCATGAATGTGAGCTTTTTCTCTTTTATAAAAATAACAGGAAGAGGAACATTACCAGTAATACTTTAGCAGTAATACTTGTTTATTTATTTGCGCCACGGGGGAGCAAAAAATCCAAATACAAGGCAGAAACAAATATATCAAACAAGATATGAGAAAGAAAAAACCTTAAATGTCACTGTCACTGGAGGTACAGTTGATATTGTTTAAAACCCTAATAACATCAAACCAAGCACAGCCCACATATGGCAAATGATGCCTCTGACAGTGCATTGCATAGAAAATCGATTTTTATGAGACTCTCGAATGTGCGTTGCGCTCCTATTTTAGACTCCTTTTATTTCAAACTGCTGCTAAACAATTGCAGGAGTCATCATTTGCAATCAGCGGCCTCCTGACTAATGCGTCCTGATCACCTGAGCTGGGATGCGGCTCTATCCATTCATGTGGCCATTAAACCTCCCACCTCTCATGCCAGCTGAGTTCTTTTGAAAATTACAGTCATCAAAGGGAAAATGCTCTTTCTACACCTGCTATGCACTTCTATAAAAGCTGCCTTATATACCGGGGCCACTGGTCTCGCATTGGAGGTCTTTCATTTGAGTGTTCTCTGCATTCCCAGGGTTTTTGCAACAAAAGATGTCCTTTTAAGCAAGCAAGGCATTTGTTACGAGCTTGATGCTCTGCAAGGTTTTAATTCCTGTGTGGCTATACCCGATTACAGATACTATTCTTTCCGTATATTTGATCCTTTTACTGGTCAATTTTCGCTCTTTCTAAATCTCCTTCTTCAGTGAATGGGGTTGAAAGCTCAGCATTTCAATGACTGTTATAGTATCTGTGGGTCAATTTCCAAACTGACAAGCCTCTTTTCTTTTTCCCAGATGTATAGAATGTCATATAATATATAGTATAATGTCAGAAGTGCATCTCTTTTCTTGCTGAATCTGGGAGGTTGTTACAAGTTGTATGAGTCACCCTGTGAGAGGAGAACCAGAACACAATGACAGGGTTACGTCTGCACAAATGTGGTTCCCTCTCTTGTGGTATTCACATGATTTCAGATTGTTTTTTGTAGCCATTGCTCTGCTTTCAGGTTTTCCACATCTGGCTTGGTTTTGGGAGGAAGCTTCTCTGTGTATAGGAAACAGAATTACAGGGTGCTGTGGCATAAATAATAACTCTAAAGGAGCAAAGTATCAAGACAGATGCTCACTTCTGGGTTTAGAAATAGTCTTGATTGCTGCATTGATGTATTACTCTGGACAGAGGTGTGAAGCAGAATCAAGTGGAATTATGGGAATAACTGCTCCGCTCTGCTGCAATAGCTCTGTACTGATACAGTACAATACACAGTAATGACTGTGCTGCCAGGCAAGGCGGTACATTTTTCAGCTCAGAAAGTCCAACATAGTCTTTCACAGCTGTCTCCAATCTACTTTTAACAGTATTTTGGGTCTAATTAAAGAACATGGCAGGAATAATACAAATTATAGGCTTTTACATGAACCATAACATCTCATGTTTCCTTTACGGTCTCCTCTTTAGCCATTAAAGTTAGCTTGTTAAACAGGATTTACAGTGCTCCAAGGACTCAGGTCTGTGCCCTGCAGTTTAACTGATGTGGACTTTATATGTGAATCCTTGCTTTCTTGGTCTATATTTTTATGCTACACGTTGACCCAAGGATGAATTTTACATTTAGAAAAGTCATAGGATCCTGAAGTAGTTTCACAGTTTTAGCACAGAATAACAACTATACCATGGAACTACAACCAGTCCTGCATGTAACTGGAATGCACTGGGTTTTTGTTATTTATTATACCTAATTCATTGGAATAAGCTAGTCACTGAAGATTTTATCCACATAGATCTCACTCTTGTTCACTACACTGCAACGTCTTTTTCAATGAATTAGATCAAAGAATATATTGTTTACAGCCATTTAGAGATGGTTACATGCAGTAGAAGCCCTCTGGAAAATACTAAATACCCACTGATGTAATGTGGGGAGGTTGACATAGACATAATAATGTTGTGTTGCCAAAGTCTTCCTAATTCCTTCAAATGTAAGCCAGTTTGGATTTTGTGCATAGAAAATCATCTAGACTATATTATTAATAAGTGATTTAGAACAACCATTTTCCACTTTTGTTTGAGTTTCCACATTTCTGTTGGACAAAGTTTTCCGCAAAAGCCAACAGATGCAGACTGATTACTTGCGGTCTAAAATGAATGGGATCCAACAGTAATTGAGTTTAAAATACTGTGAGGACATTATTTCTATTTGTGCAAATAAGGTCTATCCAAACTGCATTTTCCGATATGAATCAAGTACAAACACAACTCTGTCTCTATCTGTAAGGAGTTAAACCCAGTGAACAATTCAATACTGTCAAAAAGGGCCTATTGTGTCCTTCATACTTCTGCACAAACCTCTGTGATTTTTTCTCTTTTGTTTATATTGAATTCCTTTTCTTCCTTGTAATTCTAAATGAACTAATTAAAACATATGATATACAGCAGAAGGGTGCAGCAGTAGACCAATTAGGAACATCTTATTACTTTCTTTCTCTTAACTCCCTCTAACAGCACTGAGAATTTGCATTACTCATGAACTAAATAAAACAAAAAAGACGTCCTTATATGCTGAGATATTGTATGCAAGCTGTAATAGATAAAAATGAGGAAACAGAATATGAGGATATGAGCTACAAATTGCAAACAGCACTGTCAGAAAATGATACAACCACGAAACAGCTGTGGTGCTCAGATAAAAAGGAATAATGTCTGCATCTGTCATATCAGATTCAAAGCAAGAACCAGTGGAAAAATACACTCTGTACACAGCATTTCACAGGTGATTTCATCCAGCTTGCTTTGAGCTTTGCTGCATTGCTCATCTGCACACTGGCTGTCTGACAATCCTCTATTTGTAGCAGAAGACTAAACACCGGAGGAGTTGATGGAAGCCCCTACAGATATTAGGTAACATGTTAAATCAATACCCGCTGAGAATGAAACACTACAGGTGAATTATTATTCTTTTGGATGTTTTTTCTCTTTAATTTTTTTCCCCTAATATCACTCTTTGTTCTCTCTGAGGGTCAGGCTGACAATCTGGACAGGCAGGATATTAATCAAAGCCAGCATTAAAAGAGGGAATTGTCAGCAGCACAGATAAAACATGAGCTCTGCAGGAAGTCTATGGTGTATTATGTTTGATCGCAGCGATGACTGTTCCTATGTTCAGGAACAAGCACAGATAGACGATGATGTGGTGTGGAGAGTAATACAAATACTGACTTTGCAAACGCTAAACATCTAACATCTGCTTGACTTTTTTCTGACAGATGTCCGCCTCCTCTGCTGGACTTGTTTACAGGTTACAGCCTGATTAGATAACTAGGTCGAAGAAGCTTCCTTCACCACAGACAGCTTTTAATTTTCAGATATGCAAGAGTACAGTCTTACTTTGTACTGGCAATTAACATATATGATACGGCTCATATTGGTTACCAAGGATACAGATGAAAATGAAAAAGCTTATTATCTGCCTTCAATTTTTGTGAAAGCCACGCTTTTGCGAAAATGCAAATATATCAACTCATCTGTGCTGTGGTTTTAGGTAGATGTGCAGAGAGTCTAGTTCCTGTTTGACAAAAAAATCCAAAAAAAATCCAAATGTTCTACCACCAAAGCTTCATCCTTGAGGCAGAGCTTAGACTGCATGTTCTGGCAAGCACCAGTGGTGTTATTTTGATGCTAGAAAAGCATCACACCAGACCAGAGAACAACTTTTAAAAATATATTTGGATGGCATGTTACATATAACCGCTACTACAAGCCTACAAAGCCATGTGTGCATGCTTTTTCCATTTCAGTCCTTTCAGTTCTACATCAAAATTCTCTGAATAAGCCTGTGAATACCTGCAAATGGTAATTTTTGGTAATCTGACCTGGAAAATAATGCATAAAATGAAATTCCCCGTGCACTGGTGCACTGTTTCCAGTTTTCAGTGGAATAGTCTGAGAATAGATGTCATTTTCTTGCCACTTCTTTCAAGGACATTTCCATATTCAAAGAGATTCTCACAAATGATCAACCTTGTCCTTTATATCTATACAGTATATATCTATAAATTAAGGATAAGGCTGGTGATATTATGTTTTGTTTTATTGTTTTTTTTACGTTCAAATAACCCATTAAAAGACCAAATCCCTCAATGAAAGAATACATAATACAAAATGTGTATTATTACAGCTAAATATACACTCCGGTTTTTTTCTCCTGTTGGAGTAATGTTTGCTACAAACTACAATGCCTGGCTGTTTTAGGAAATAACGTTTTCAAATATGAAGCTATATACTTGCGACTTACTGAAGATTTCAATCTTCAGTAAAACAAGTGGGCTTGGGGCTGAGAGCCATATACAGGAAGCTGGAAAGTATTGAGAGAGGTTTTGATCTAGTCATGGTAGCAGTATTAGCCAGGTAAATGAAGGAAAATGGACAAGCATTAGGCAGGATGACTCAGCAAGGACCGGGGTCTTACCGCTGCTCACACATAGCCTAGCTAGTTATTCCCATTCGGGGTGGGCGATACTGCAAAATTTGGTTTCAATCTGATACCAAGTAATACAGGGCCAGAATCGCCAATATCAATACTGATACCGATACTTTTGATTATTAAAAGCGGTTTATGTACTTTCATGTAGTGGAGAGTAGTGTGTCATGACTTATGAGGTGAATGCATCATCAATAGGCTAAATCTGAATACATTTTCATGACCACTAAATGATTTGACAAAGGTTAGCACTCATTGCCACCTGTGAGACCAGGGTTTGATTCCCAATTGAAGTATGTGGTGTAGTTTTTTTCAATTCCATTAAAATATTTAATTTAGATAACAAGTTTCAATGGACTGAGTAAATTATTTGAATGTCTAAATAACAAACTTTGAGGTTTTGTGATCATGGTTTATTATGTTTTGGGCTATTGAGAGAGTTTGTTTTTTCCCAATAATATTTCTTTTAGGAGGCTTAAGCCAACAAACCATTTTCACACCACTGCTAATAAGCTAATGTGCTAAGGCTAACCCACGAGTGTAGCATACTAATGCTAATTTATGCTAATGTGACAGTTTGTATTATTTTATGTCAGTTTTACTATTATATTGACTCACTATTGTTTATTATTGTGATTATTATTCCATATACTGATCATGCATACATTCCTACGTACACAGGAAGCTGTTACAACTGTTCCTACAACTGTGCCTGATACTGAGCATCAGTAGTTTTCAATTCAATTCAATTCAATTTTATTTATATAGCGCCAAATCACAACAAAAGTCATCTCAGGAAACTTTTCACATGGAGCAGGTCTAGACCATACTCTTTAATTTACAGAGAGAGAGACCCAACAATTCCCCCATGAGCAAGCACTTGGCGACAGTGGTAAGGAAAAACTCCCCTTTAACAGGAAGAAACCTCATGCAGAACCCGGCTCTAGGTAGGCGGCCATCTGCCCTGACCGGATGGGTTGGGAGAGAGAGAAAAGGGTGGGGTGGGAAGGGGGGCGGGGGATACACAGAGAAGCGAGAGGAATCAAGACCTCTGCTTCTGTGTCTGTCTCTCTAACTGGAGAACCCCTGGAGCTGGCATACAGCTATTAAGGAATATTCATCATTTCAGTCCTTCTATACTTTACAAATGCCTGTCTAATCCTTTAATATTGGACAGTGGCTCTTCTAAACCTTAATCTCATTTCTCACATTGTCATAACTGTAATGTGCTGCCCCATTTTTTAAAATGTTAATTTTCTTCATATTTTCTACTTTTATATGCCCGGACTATCCAGATTTGTCCTGCATTATATATTAATTATTCTACACTACTACAATGATTTACTATTACTCTAGATGTTGTCTTGTGTCGTATTTGTTGTAAATGTTAATATAAAAACTTATGACCTAATGAAATAAAAACGTACAAATGCTTTTGAATCATTTCAATTAAAGAGACTGGACACCTTTGGTTTTTGCCTTTCCTTCCCTTTTTTTGCTTTTTTGATTCCTTTTTTTAAAATTACAAAGTACTCCAAAACTGAAATTGCTATTATATTGTAAGAAATCGGTGCCACTACTTCAGAGAGTTTCCTGACTCACCCAGCAGACGACATGGTGCTTGTTATTCTCAAAAAAAAGAAAGAAAAAAAAAATCATTGATCTGACTCTCACAGAGAAACCTTTAACCATGTGTCAGTCTTGGCCATTAATGCCGAAGGCTCAGCCGTCCACTGTCAGAAACCACTTATGTATTGACTCTGATACTGCATTTTCTGCTGTTTACTAAAGTCTCTCCCTGGGACCCCCCACAGTTCATCAGAAAAGCAGCCTGGCGCTGTCAGACGGTCATATGGCTGGTCAGGAAACCAGTGAACTGCATGACTATGATAAACTGCTGTTTCAACATTGATCACTGTAGTCAGCGTGCTACTGAGGTCATCACTAATACACTGCTGTTTCTCACTTCAAGTGAAAACCAGAGTGTCATAGCTTTAATGCCATTATTATGTGACAAAGAAGACAGTAGGAAATAAATGTAAATAAAGAAAAATACCTTATTGCCAATGACAGTAAGTTAAGAGGGCTGAATGTGATGCAGCAGCGTCTCCATCATTTCAATTGGATCAAATTCAAGTGGTGGCTTAGAGAGATGGTGGGAAGTGAAAGATTTAGGAGCACTGTGAAAACCGTTGCCAGTTTGGATTTCATTTTTTATTTGAGGGGCTGCTGTGCTGAGGCTATGCTAAATTATTTAATTTGTTGTGTAAAGATTTTTTTGCTCGGTGCATGCTTAAATATCTTGAATCCAGGGTTTAATGGCATGAGCTTTAGATGGTCCGTGAAGACGTTACCAAGCTATAAAAATGATTGTTTCACACTGATGCACACAGATCATGTTGTGGCTGATGACGACAGTGCGACAGGTGGTCTGAGGAGTTCCACTTGGAACATTCCGGTTTTACCGTGAAGCACAGATCACACAAAGACAGGTGACATTTAAACCACACCGTGGTCATTTGGGGAGATTACTCTGTAAATGTAAAGACCACATGATGCCAGGGTGGCAGAAAATACCAACAATATGCCAGCTGCTTGGTTTTTCAGATGGGCAGTGATAACCTGACTGAGTGATTTGGAATTATGGCTGAATTGTAGTTTGGTCAATGGTCATTTTAGTCCAGACTGAAATATCTGAACAACTATGTGATTTATTTTTGTCATGATATGAAATTATGTACAGACATTCATGGTTCCCAGAGGATGAAGTCTACCATCTTTGGTGATCTCCTAACTTTTCCTCTAGTTCCATCATGAGGTTGATATTTATGGTTTTGAGTGAAATGTGTAGACAACTAGCTACTGGATGGATTTCGATGAAATTTGGCACAGACATTCATGATCTTGAGAGGATGAATTGTAATAACTTTGGTGATTCCCCTGACTTTTCCACCAGCAAAATTTTAATTCATCCAGTACTTTGGTTTATGACCAAATACTTGCAAAACAAATGACATTCTCATTAGTCTCAGCTCTACTTTGTGTTTAGTGCTAATTTGCCAACTTTAGCATATAAATACCCCTAAACTACGATTGTAATCATGGTAAACATTATACCTGCTAAACATCATCTTAGTCTTACTTATTGTGAAATACTGGATGGTTTTACCTCGTCAGGCCTCTAAAAACTATTCAAATGCAAGAGTCAGAGAAGCATCTATCTGCTTACAACTGATAGACATTTGCAAGTGGTAACAAGGCGCACTAAGTAGACATACGAAGCTCCACTTTAAAGGGTCACAGGCCAAAAAAGTTAAGAGCCACTGTAGACCACAGCTGTTTTCTCTGTTCTGCTTCTTTAACCACTTTTGGAAAGCAATTGTGTCTCTCAGCTGCCACTGTTTTCAGTTCCATTGTGTCCATTGAACAACACTACTGGACCATGTTTCTGTTCTACACCATACAATCAATTAATACTGAGTTACCACCATGTTCTTTTCTCCATCACTTAAATAAGCCCTCCATTCTTGCCTCTGTCATTCTTCACTCACCCAAGTGGGCCTTGAAAGGTGTTGTTACATTATTATCTATAATAATGAGGCAGAGTATATCTGTTGGACATGTATTCTGATGATTCTGATCTATGGCTACAGCATTTATACATCATCTCCCCCTTTTAAGTAAGAAACCTTTCTCTTTTTTCCTTTAGCATTCAACAACAAAAAATGCTTAGCCTTATTTTTATTCACATTAGTGATCCCATTCATTTCTTTTGAACCATAACTACTTTAACTGAAAGCACATATAACACTTATGTTTCTCACTAACATTGCACGTTTATAAGTCCAGTCTATTGGGCGGACATGAGTGTCTGCCTGAGCTTAAAATATGTGGTGTCTGGGTAACCTTCAGTTTTGTCAGCACTACCTGAGTCTGTGTCATCTTTGGCATTTACATCAGATGTTGGCTGATGAGTTGCACGCAGATGTGTATGGTTTCTCCTCAACAGTCCATCCTCAACAGTCCATCCTCAGTTCTGACAAGGTAATACCTTGGGGCTGCTGTCTGTTGTAAGAGTGTTTTCCATGGTGATTCATACACTCTGGCCTGGGTGCAAGTCATGTAGGTAATGCTCTGTGACATTTGTTGTCGAGTCACTCTTGTTTTCTCTCTCCTCATGTCAACATACTCTGGAACTGCTTGATGTTGGGCCAGTGTGGAGACAATGCTTTGAGCACTTGAGGCAGAGTGGTCCTTAGCTAGAATAACCGTTCTCCATTGGAGTGGTTTGATAACTGAGTAGGGCTTTAGCATGATCTCCTCACTCTTTCCACAAGGTGCAGCTTGCTCAGCCTCTCCATTGGCTTGTGGATGTCTTGGGCTGCTTGTTATGTGAGTGAATCCATACTCTGGTAGAGTTTTTGAAGGGAGTACAGGCACACTTTGGGACGTTGTCTGACATCAGCAGCTCTGGGACCCCATGCCGACCAAAGATGTTCTTCAGAGCTGATATGACTGTGTTGACTGATGCAACATGAAGATGGGTGACTTCAATGTATTGAGAGAAATCAGTCAACCACCACAAGGTACGTGTTCTTGTCCCAGATGAATATATCTGTCCCCACATGTTGCCACAGTCTCTCTGGTACAGAAGTTGTCAACAGGGGTTCCCTCTGTGTTGTGGTGTGTTTTGTGCATATGGGACAGTTTTCAACTTTCTGGCTAATGTTAGTTGAAAGCCCCGGCCACCAGACCGACTGACGGGCCGTGGCTCAACACATGACTATCCATTGGTGACCCTGATGGAGAATGTCAAGCATTACTTCTCTTAATGAGCTGGGATGACAATTCTTTGTCCTCTCAGGTTAAGATCCCCAGCCAGGGACAGGTTCTGTCTCTCCCTCCAGTAAGGTCCTATATCAGGTGGCAGGTGGGCTTTGTCAGGCCACTCAGTTCAACAGTAGTGGATTAGTGTAGTGCAGATGGGTTCAAACTGCTGCAGTCTAGCTTCAGTAGCTGGGAGACTGTCTGATTGAGTCCACAAAGATGTGGACGTCTGCTTCCTGCTCTTCCTTTGCCTGAGTGACTGTGTGCTCCATTGGTGCTCGTGACAGTGTGCCTGTGGTGATGAGCAGTTTTCTGGGCGCATGTACAATGTCATAGAATTTAACCAGTCGGAATCTCAGGATTTGAGGAGGAAGCTCGTCCAGCACCTTGGTACTTAGTAGGGGCAGCAGAGGTTTGTGGTGCGTATCAATGACCAGGACACTGCTAGTGCCTCCCTCTCAATCTGAGCATAATGTTTCTCAGCATCAGACAAACCTCTGGAGATGAACACAGCTGGCTTCCAGTCACTACTTTCTGGACCTTTCTGGATCACCACAGCTCCAGGACCGAAGGCGATGCATCAGCTGACACATCTGCATTGGGTAAGTGTCAGAGGAGGCTCATCTATAGAGGCAGAGGAGGTTGCTTCTTCTTTATTTTTGAGAGGCAAGAGGGAGATCAAAATGTTAAAAAAAAAACAAAACAGTAATTGGTTGAAATAAACCATTACCAAAATCTCTTAATAAAATCATTTATTAACTATTTTTTTCTCAATTCTTTGGAAAAAATCTATTACTGAAATTCTGAATAAAATGTTTCAACAGTGACACCTGC
Organism: Thunnus thynnus; assembly: GCF_963924715.1. NCBI lineage: Eukaryota > Metazoa > Chordata > Actinopteri > Scombriformes > Scombridae > Thunnus > Thunnus thynnus. The sequence continues at coordinate 24,164,596 of NC_089527.1, forward strand.
AGTGCAGGTAAGAGAAGAAAGGGCGGTAAGAGGAGCGCAGAGGAGGACGGGCTCCTGCTGTCCTCCTTAGAATGGGATCTCTTATATCAATTTGTACATAATTTTTTTAATGTTAATCTATGATTGGCCAAAACACGTAAATGATGCGGGAGGACGTCTTCTCGAACCAATCAACAACCGGAATACAATATTGACAAACCGATAACATTAGATAAATTCATACAGTAGCATATTAGAAAATAAATTATAACATGCAAATTGCGAACTACTTTTAAACATATCGCTAAAAACATATATTTAGGCCTTTTCAACAGAGTCCAAACATCCTGTTTTCAGTTTTACATTCCCCTTTTTTTTATCGAGCAGTAGATAACTTAGCTACTTGCGTTAGCCAACGCAACAGTTACTTTGTTGTAGCATTCCTGAAGGACAGTTCAGAACGGTTAAGCTAAGTTAAGCTAACGGTGAGCGGATGGAGAGCTCCGCTTTGCAGGTGCAGCCACGGGCCATGTTGCCTGAGGTGTCCAAGCTGGACCAACAGCGGGTCTACGGTGGAGTGTGGCGGCCCGACATGCTGCTGCTGTAGCTTAAGTGAACTCCTCAATAATAGAAAGTTAACATTATTTAAATGAAACAACCGGGGGTTAGCTTGTTTGTTATTGTTGCTAATGATATCAGACTGGTTAACCAGCAGTGACAAAGCTCTGTTAACTAACAAACAAGATGACCAACAGCCACAAATGGACATTATGACGTGGATACTTCATTTCCATGACAGAAAGAAGACATCAGATAACGTGAGTCAGATACAGCTTCTCTCTCTGTCTCTTTGGTCGCTAATTTCTAGTCTGTTTAAATGTCTCTGTGGCTGTTGTGTGAATTTATCTCCTTAACAAGAATGCAGCAGAGATCATATAACGTGCTGTAGGCAGTTTGCCTGGACATTGAAGCTGTTGAAGAGGTTGTTCAGTCACTTGTTGATGTTGTTTGATTTGTTAATGAGTGTTCACAAAGACTTTAAATACTAAAAGTAACTAGAATAACAACAGTGTTAATATGTCAGCTTTGTAGGCTGTATGTCTTGCATATAGATAATAGTCTGTAAGTCATGTATCAGATACATGACTTAATACTTTCTGATGTGAACCTACACTTTTAGATCTGTGAATGTTTTTAGTGTTCAGTCTCTCTCATATTCAGCACTGATCTGTACCTGTATCAGACCATGAGCTATGTGATACTTTATATATTTCTGTATACTAAGAAAATACATAGGAAACAGGTGTAAATCATGTGATATGTCTGTTTTTGATGAGAACATAAATCTGTTGTCACAATAGAACAATAGTATAAATTTTAAGTTAACTTTGTTTAACTTTGTTGGTAAAATGACACATCTGAACCACTCCAGAGCTAAAATGATTGCTTCTTTGTTTGGAAACAATATATGTAAATGTCTTTAAAGGAGCAGCCTTTTCACCACTCAGGGTTTTTTGTTTTGACAGCAATTTTTTTATTGGCATATAAAATTGTCTCCCTTATGATTTAATTGGGTGAGGGACAATGATATGGTATGATGCGGTTCGTTGCAAGATTTCATGTTACATTCTGTTTGAATATGGGTTGCTTTACTACAACAGGTTATGTTAGGTTGGTGTAGGGTGTTTTTAAATCTTGTTCCATTTGCCCCTTTTTAACATTGAACACCAGCCCCTCTAAATGTCTCTGCACGGCCCTGCATTTGAACATAAAAACATAACATAACTTGAACATAAGAAAGTAGAGATAAGTAGCCAACTAGTATAAAATAACATGACATCATGGATTGGTTTTCCTCCTGTCCTCCCTAATTTTTTGAGTCACCAGCTGTCTGGTACAGCGGGATATATCTGTTCCGCTAGACATCACTTGCTGTTGTATAAGACAGCATTCTTAAAGTGAATTTAATGACTGAAAGCCTTTGGCTGGTCAGTTCACCCAAATGATCAAAAACTTTTTCCACTTTCTTCTAAGCATAGCTGGCTGTGCAGACACAGCTACTTATGGTTTATTAGATTTCTTTGGTATGCTACCAAGAGAATAGTCTCAATAAAAAACTGTCCACAGTGAGGTCTGTGGATTATCCAGAGTAACCAGGGCCTTGTTTTTGAAAAGAGGCCTTGCTATTGAGTTTTTCAAATGTGATTTTTTAAGGTTTTGAGAGCCACAAATCACAGAAATGTCAATGGCAGATATCGTAAAACCTGAGCACATAAACCCGCAACTATCTGCACAGCCACTACAAAGGGAGAAAATATGTGGTTCTGTAATTTTTATGGTCTGGTTTGTTTTGTATTGACATTCTAATATATTTATCATAAACTTGTCAGGGATACTGCAGAACAATGCAGTCCAGGAATTATACTTTATTTTATGGTCATTTTGGAGGCTTTATTTTGTGGTGCTGTTGAATTGTACCATATATATATATATATTATATACCATTTATATGAATTAGACTAAATATTAGAAATGCCTCTCAGTATATACAGTTCAACACCACAAACTACAGCCTCCAAAAGGACCATAAAATAAATCAACACCTCTAAACAAATTGAATAAAAATGGAACAATATAAAGGTAGGATTTAGAGCAGGGCTGTTGTATTATACCGCATTAGTTTTATCTAGGTGTACCTAATAAACTGGCAAGTGAGTGCATTTCCATTGTTGGCCTTGGTGTTTTGGAGCTACAGACAGGGGACAGTCAATTTAGATTAAATAAAAATGTCCAAGGTTAAAAAAAAAAAAAATCCACTTACCAGACAGCACCTCTCAAACTCACCAATTATGTCATTGTATCTTGCTTGTTTAATCTTTGCAAAAACCAAAGTGTAAAAATGACAATTTGCTCTTTTACAGAGGTTTATGTGCCAGAATATTTCTTGGCTGGGACCAGAAACTTCATGGAGTCTCTGCTGTTTGCCTGGCGACTACTCCAAGCTAAGAAATAGTCTGGAACATAACACCCATAAAATCAAGTTTTTACAGTTTTTGCAGAGATTAAACAAACAAGATAAAAGGTGTGAGTTTTTTACTGAGGTGCTGAGAGGCAGATTTTGTTACCTTAGACAGAGCCAGCAGCTGGTTATGTTAAGTTTAGCTGGTTATGCAAACCGGCTGCTGGCTCAAGCCATCATACACATTTATCGTACAGAATGAGAGTGGTATCTTCTCATCTAACTCTCAGCCAGAGAGCAAATTAGATCATTTTCGTAAATGTCTAATTACTGCTTTAAGACAAGTCATTTAGTAAAAAACTCTGTTGCGCCACATAAAATGACCCATTGCCAAGCCACAACTCCTTAGTTATTGTTGCTATGATAGACTACACGAGAAAAATAAGTAGGCCCTACTTGATTTCAGAAGTTGACAAAATTTTGTTAAAGCAGCCATTTTTAGCCAGCGACCCTTGATTTTACCGGCTGAAATGGCAGATTTTATCAGCTAATGTTGACATCAACTCAGTGAGTTAGCTTAGTTGAAAACTTAGCCATGCTTGCGGTTTCCACCTGCTTTTTTATGCTAAGCTAACTGTCTCCTGGCTGTAGCTCAACAGTTACTGCACAGAAGTGCGAGTGATATCTTCTCGGTTAACTTAAGAAAACATACAAGCATATTTCCCAAAAAGATGACCTATTCCTTTAAGACATGTTTAATAGGAGCTAAAACAAATCTAGAAAACCAAATCAAACAATCATAAAGAGATAAACTCTGATCAGGTAAGGATTTCTGTCAAATCTTCATACCATTCTCTTGTGATGTTCTCTGACTCACACATACTGTTTTACATTCATGGTATTGCAATTTTGTGTGTGTGTGTATCCACGAGTAGTGTGTGCCAGCTCAACCTGCTTTGATGCTGCAGCAGTCTCTGGTCAACCTCCTTTGTTGTTGTTTGTCTGGCACAGGAATGTGTATGATGCTCCTGGAGGAATATGTCCTCAGTCTGTGTCTCGGCACTGTTTAAATGCTGACAACAGCACAACTAAAGGAGACAGTTGGTGATTCAACCCAGAGTTTATGCTAGACTTTTTTTTGACGGCCATTATGGCTGCTAGTATTTCACAATTCCAACCATATAGAGCATCTACCAGACATTTGTTTTAAATAGCCATATAACAGCCTATATTTCAAAAGCAATAAACACAAAACACACACACTATGATCCAACAAATGTATTTTATTAAAAATAGTCAGCAAAATGAACTCTTCATAGACATTGTGAACTGAGCATGTAGGCTACAACAATAAAATAAAACAAATAGCCTCGCTATTGTTAATTTAATGCAGCCATGCGGGCAGCCTGCAGCTGCAGCTCTGCCACCACATCCACCTGTCGTGGTCTCTCCGAGCCCTCCTCTCACTGGGGAAAAGTTAAACCTCCCACTGATCAATTACATGTTATTTAACTGCGGAGCTCCGGGCTGGTCCGTTTGTTTCACTGTGCCAATGTTAGATGTAACATTACCTGAGAGAAAATGGTAAGACTTTTCAGCGTTGTATTAACTGCTGTTGAGCCAAAGTGCAGGGATGTTGGTGAGTGTGCACCGGCTTTTGAATCTCGTGGCCACGCTTAGTCACATGACCAAACACTCAGTGACTCTTTTAATGTCTTAACAGCGGAGACAAAACAAACTTTTGCACAATATAAGTTTATATTTAAGTTGTCTGGGCAACATCCTATAAGTCACACAATATTAGGCTATTTAATATGCTATTAATGAATTTATTTATTTGGCAATTGGCATATTTCCCATGACACATTTTGGCTGTTGATATTTTCATCTGCTGGGCAACTACACATGATACTGGCATAAAGCCTGGCATATGCCAGCTATCATAAACCCTGATTCAACCTAAATCAATATCCACTCGTGAACTTTGCTTTGCAGTTCAGCCCTTACAATTAATGCTTGTTTGAATTGGTGAGGAAGTTAATTGAATTTGCAGGGACCTAATTACCGGCCTCTGTTTCCAAGTGCAGTTCTCTCAGTGTTGCAAGCAATTTTGATCAGACGACCATATTAAAGTCATATTGCTAACTTATAATTATTGAGTTCCTATGTTTCTGAAAATGTTCTCCAGGCATGATCATGTTTTCTTAGCATTGTTGCTATAATTTTTTTGTCCTTTTTAAAAGTGTTAAGGGAATCTTTAAGTCATCTCATCTTTTCAAGTTTCTAATGCAAGGGCTTTTGTATTATGGAAGGGAAAAATTATTTTTCTTCTATTTGAACATATCTCTCAAGGTATCTTTTGGTAGTAACAGGAAATCGTTTCAACTGAAGAAACTCTTGATCCTTCATACATTCAGCTGTGAAATATTGATTAAGAACGGTGGAGTGATAAGTCACAGATATGACTTTGAAATGCAGAGGTGGGTTAAGATTCATTACAGTCACACATCTAGGACCAAATCCTGCTTCAGTGGCATGATTATCAGCAATGTGCAATGATATCTTGTGTTCTGCAGTCGACTTTTTAATTTTATCATGATGGAATATTCATGCTGATTTAAATTACAGGTATAATCAGAGCTGACTGGTACTTGGCTGTCAGATTGGCTCCCTCTCCTGTAATGCCATTAAGCAACAAGAACAATTATATAATTAAATTATGTAATGACCTAACAGTGCCAGCAAACAAGGAAAGCAATTGACGCTCTCATCAGTGACTAACAGCAGTTATAGTAAAGTTTGATAATATACAGCATATTGTTTACTGATTTACATAGCCTGTTTTATTCTCATATTGATGCAGTTTTCCTTGCAGCAAAATATTTTTGAAGATGAAATAAGAAAATCTTTTGTTGGCTGAAAAACATTCCAGCTTCAGGTGCAGCTGAGTAAAAGAGATCTCACTTGTGGGTCAAAGAGGGTTTATTCTGTCCTTTTATTTTATTCCCTCTTTTTCATTCTTAGCAGAGAACAGATGGGTCTGATCTGAGTTCTGATCTCCAAGGGTAGACTAAGCGCAGGACAGCAGGTTTTCCTATCGGCCTCCCACCAGGTTCATACAAGACTAAGTTGAGCAACCAACTTCACTCAGGGTGGGTCTTCTGTCTCATCCTGCACAGTAAGCCAGCTAAGCTCCCCCTACCTTGGCAGCCATTGACCCATGCAAGACATTCTGTTGGCAGGATGACGCCAGATGGGATAGCATATTAGTGGTATTGATTACTGATTAGATTGGAGAAGGTTTGTCAGGAAGAACAGAGGTGGTGTTATGGAAGAATTGCAGGCGATGACAGCTGTGCTCCAGCTGGTAAATAAGCAAATAGCTGCTTTGGCATGGCCTACTATTAAAAAAACCCCAACCCTCTTAAATCAATTAAATCTATATCCATACTGGAGGTCAACAGCTGCCACTCCTCAGTCAGGAAATCAGACTGGCTGGGAGAGATTATTAAAGGGCACAGGAGGATTAATCAGCACAAAAAAGAACGATGTGAGATGAAACAACATACAAAAACAACAATACACTATCCACTGATCCACCTTTAGCGTTCCTTGCTCTGCTATAAATGTTCACACATTTCTGATGGAGAATATTTACTGTTGCTACTTGGCTTAATGGCATAAATGTAAATCTACTGTAAATCTATCTATAAACTGTAAATTACATGACTTGTAGCACTTCGTACAACTTGAAGTGCTTTAAAGGAAAAGTATGGCATCACAGACTGCTTTGCTTTAGAAAGACATTTTTAAGCATTTAACTTCATGTCAAAGCATTCCCTCTTTATTTCTGTCACAGCACAGAGCTGCTCTGATGACATGTCGTTTGCAGCTGGATTCATATTTTCTGTTTTGGGTCCCCTACTACTGACACTCCTAAATTTATTATATTTTTGTCTACTGATTTCTGAAAGCAGGACTTGAAACTGAGCAATGTTTTTACTCTTTGGGAACTTTTTTGTGAACGAAACTTGCCCACAAATGGATGGGAATGTGGAGCCTTAGATGGCAATTTTGGGACCGTGGATTACGCTAACGATCAAATCTCACAAATGCACACCCACTCATGAACAGGTGATCATTTATGAGGTTGAAATGAGCAATTTGTGACAAGTTCAGGCAGTTAAGACAATTTGTTGAATCTGACTTGGAACACCTGTACGAGCAAACTTCACAGAAAGAAGTAAGAATTTTTAGAATAAGAATACGAAAATGTTCTTGCATGAGACCCAACTGGACTCCAACTGGATGTCTTGGATGGTATTTCATTGTCTCACCTTCACCAGTGCAGACCTGCAATGTTTTCAACACATGACTGTTTAAGGTCTGAATCTCTGCTAGGACTAAAGTCAGCAGCCGGTTAGCTTCACTGGAAATAGGGGGAGTCAGCTAGCCTGGCTCTGCCCAAAGGTAAGAAAATCACAGACTAGCACCTGTAAAAGCTCATTTTAAACACAATTATATCTTGTTTGTTTCAATCTGTAGAAAAACTGAAGTGGTTTTACAGGGGGTTTATGTGCTGGACTATGTCTTGGTTGGGTTTCTGACTTCCTGGATTCCTCACTAGTTGCCTGGCAACATCAAGACTTTGTTGTGTTTTTTGGATTAAGCAAACAAGATATAAAGTGTCACTAACATCTTAATTGTTTTGCCTTTGGACAGAGCTGGGCTAGCTGTTCCCCCCGTTCCAATTTTTATGCTAAAATAAGCTAACTGGCTATACTGGCTGTAGCCTTACTGCATTTCGAACGTATAGATACAGTATATGAGTGGAATTGATCTTCTCATCTAACTCTTGGCAATAAAATAAACAAAAAAATTCCCCAAAACATTCATGCTGGCATTTAAAATACAACAGAACCAAGCTTGGTGGAAATATAACACCACGTTACTTCCACCACCAGTGAGATCTGAAAGCCTGAAATAGCCAGTGTGATTCATATGGAGCCATAAAGAGCCAAAGCCCTTAGAAATCAATCAGTGGTTTAGAGGAACATGCTCAGACTAACATCCTCAAGTGGCTTGCATTACAATGAGAAGTGAGTGTTATCAAAAAACTGCCCAGCGTAGAGGTGTTGTTAATTAAGAAACAGGATTATTCCCCAAAATAATTTGAACAGAGCCATGAGAATGTCACACTACAGACTCTAATATCACAAGAAGAGAATTCAGTCATTGCTGGAAGATGTTTTGTTTGTCAGATGTAAGCTGAGGTTGAAATTATGAAGTAGATTGTGGAGAGACTGGGAGGATCTGGCAGAAAAACCTGTTAATATCTTACTAAAAATGGAAAATCAAAGAGGCTTCCTAGACGGAAACATTGCATCTATGGTAACCATGGCAACAATGGGGAGGCTATGAGGACTATAAAGATTTCATATGATGGTATTTAGTTTTGAAACCCCATAGATACATTTAATCATGAGCAGAAAATCAGAACCTTCATAGCACTGAATGTCAAAGAAAACCAATCAAACATTTCATAATGAAGAATGTGGCACATATGAGACAGATCATGCAGTATGTGGGATGTATGACATTTGCGGTTTCAGTATTTGTTGTAAATATATATATGGTATTTGTGTTATAACTGTCATGTATGTGTGCATAATTGTAGATTAGACTAGCTTTAGCTGTCTCTAAATAAGCAGGCATAGGACTTTTTCCTCTGGAGGTTTCTCAATTTTCTTTTTTATAATTAACCATGTAACTGAGTGTCTATTGGGAGTTGAGAGTATTAAATTGACAAATAGTGTGATGAAAAAAATATGTAAAGAAGACAATTATTACAACTATTGACTTATAAATTAATATAAAACAAAGATCAAAGATGCCACATAAATACATCTATATTGATCTCCACTTAAATTCCTATTTGTATAACTGAAAGAGATAAGACACACTGTACATAATGTACATAAATGTGCCATCTTTTCCAAATGGCTGCCACTGGTGCACTATATTCAGTAAAACCTTTAAGGATACAAGTGGAAGAAGTGAAATTTGCACTAGAGGAGCATTTATGTGTTCATTTAAGAACTCTAAAGGATCTAAAGGCTGCTCAGACTGACAGTGGTATTTCCACTTGGTATTTTTTCTCCACACAGTAATTGCACATGTAGGGTGCATGGCCAAGGCATGATCCACCCTGATCAAACCGCTTCATATCTTCTCTTCCTGAGGACATAAAGTATCAGCTCAGGAGAGCATGAAATTGAGTTTAGAGACAAATGGACCTAAGTGGTGTTTTCATGATAACCTACAGCAAACACCCAGGCCATTAGCAAGTTAACAAGCCAAACACTCTAATAAGCTCAGCTTTTCTCTTTGCTTTGTGTACAACTCTGGGGCACTTTCGGGGTTTAATGATGAACAGAGGCAATGGCTGGATTGCAAGCAGACAATAAAGGAGGAGGAGGATCAGCCAGGGGACAACTGGTGGTCTGGGTATATCACTTTGTTTCCCAACCGTGGAATTTGTAGTAAAGTTTATTAGACTCAAGCATACTGAGGGAACCTGGTAGAGAGGTTTGTATATTAATTAATGTCTGCATAGGGCTGAAACGATTCCTGGAGAAACTCGAGTAACTTGATTAATAAAACTCATCACTGCAAATTATCTGCATGGAAGCTTCGTTTAATCCATATAACTTTATACAGTGCACTGTGTTTCGCACAGATGATTATTACTGCAAACTGCCAGCTCTGCAAACCTAACTGACTGCTGCTGACTGATTGCTCGATGGTACCGTGAGTACTCAGTGTAATGTTATATATTGTAGATAATCACTGTTGCTGAAATGTGGATACAGACACTGCTATTTCAGTTTTGATTTCCTGTTTTGATTTGTTTTGTGGGCATCTGCAGTACAACCCAGAGCGGACTTTTGAGTTGTCCTTCTTTTATGTTTGTGAAACTGGATTGAAGTGAACCAGAGATGGTTCAGAAAGGAGACGACGCACTTAGAGTCATTTCCTGTATCTGTGTCATGCGTCCTGAGTCTATTCACTCCAATGGGAGAAGTGTATATGAGCAAAGATTATCAGTCTGTTTCACACCATAGTCACTGAAGTAAATATTGGACCCAATTTTTTTATCTTTTGAACACTCTGACACTAAAATGGCATTTTTCAGACAGACAAATCAGGAGAAAATGAACTTTGTTCGAGGCCTGTCCCTGTCTCAGCAACACACTCTTTCGAGATCTATCAACAGATAACTCTTCTCTCTGTCAGGGCAACCTTCATTTAATTCACGTGAAAATAAACCTGAATGCCACAGTAATCTATGTAGCTCTGTGTTTGTGTTGTTTGCGTACTTTGTTTATCATTTTGTTGTCATGAATTTCCATTTTACCCCTTGTCTTTCATTGTGGGGGGGTTTCTAAATGTTAACTATCCAGGCGCTATTGCTAACGTTAGCTCGGCCATGTATCTGCCTGCTTCCCGCCACATATAATCAACATAATGCAATTTAAATAAAGATTAAACACAACAAGGTTGATTATGTTGTGAATTTGCACCTTTTTTTAAATAGTTAAACTCCACTGGAGGCTGTGCTTGTAGCCTGGGTGCTGGCAGGTTGAATTTGCAGGGCTGAAAAGGTGAAGCTAGCCTGTTAGCATGGATAGAGCATGTTTGCATAAACTGATTTGGGATTGTGGGGAAAACAAAATGGACTCTTTACTGAGTGGATTGAACTCTGAGAATGTGGGACGAGTTACACACGCACACACACTTACACACACACACCAATATTGCTTTCTTTTTTGATTTAATATACCTATTGAAAACTGAATTGAGTCGTGGTCTATTTGTTTGTGCGGTGCTGGTTTTTGGTGACGTATATTTCATTGCTATTTGCTATTTGCTTTATTGTTTTGTATAGTTTGACTGAGCTATTTTCTTTCTATTTTATAATTATTATTTGTCACACGTGACTCTGACTGGCACCCCTCTTCATTTAAAAGTATCAAACCTGCTACAGTGTGACATGAAGAGGACGTGATTTGATGGCATGGATTGCAAAATTGAGGAAGAAAGAGTAAATAGCAAGGGGCGAAGAGAAGATACAGGCCAGAGAAAATGACAGAAAGTGTCCAAAGTTTGGGATCATTTCAAGCCGAAACAAAACAAAAAGTCTGTACAGTGTGTAAAACCAAACTAGCCTACAACCATAGCATGACGTCAATGCTTCAGCATCTCAGCAGAAAGCATCCAGTCCACAGAGCGAACACGACACCAAGTAACGTTAGCATTAGCATAGCATCTGATTACTTGATTAATCGATAGAATAATTGGTAGAATTTTTACTAAAATAACTGATAGCTTCAGCCCTATGTCTGCACTGATGTTTAATCAAGACAGCATGATCTCAGGGACATTAATTCGTCAGAGTATGGTTTACATTTGCACAGACTAATAAATTAGAACAGAGAGCAGAGAAATTACCTTTTCCCCTCTGGTGTAAAGGCTTTTATTTAGCTTTGCTTAAATTGTAATTGCAAGTTTAATGAGACTAAGGTTTTGTATTTGTATTGAATTACCAAGCATATAAGAGGGAAAGTTATTGGAATTTTATTCCCTATCTTCACGTGAATTCGAATGATGAGCATTCATCCAAAACAAACAAATTGCTGAGCAGTGATTTAGGAGCGAGGGCTCTGGAGGAATCCCTAAGGGGTGCCCTGTTCCAGCTCCGGCTCCAGCTTCATTCCCCCCGGGCCTGCAGTCAAGTATGAAGAAGATAGCAGCTGCTGTATTAACATCCTTTGCGCCTGGGACTTTGGGGCAAATGCCTTAGAAATATGAACTCCCCCATTTGCAGCTTTAAACTCCAAATAAAATCACTCAAAGTCTGACAGTAGAGAATCTGAAGAGTATGTTATATTAAATAAAAGAGTTGAGGTTCACGTCAAACCCTATAGGTGTACAGCATGCTGCTATTCACAAGGGGTGCAGCTGAGGTCAGTTCTTTGATATGTCAGACACTGTCTGCACTATTTCATCCAAAGTGTTCTCATCGATGTTCATTTCCATTCTCTGTACACTGAAAGCACAAAACCTTCTCCACAATGCTGCCGTCATGAAAATTAATATTTCGATATATTGACAATAGCTCAGCTCCTCTGTTGTAGCACGAACAAAACAAGAAGCTTACAGTGCAGGAAATGATGGGTTCTGGAAAGCTATTCACCATACTGTAATTACAGCTCTGCAAGGGAGATAATGATGTTGAATGGACCACAAACAAAAGACTGGACTGACAGCTTCATGTTCTAGTGATGCTTTTCAGATAAAATATTGCCCGCTTGCTGCCGTGGCAACAATAAAGTCCCATCTTGACTGGCCTGCCGCCTTTCAGGAGTCTGATCACTCCACAGGCTTGTGTTTCTTCATGGAGACACAAAGTTAGTGTGACAAGAAGTAAATTCAGCAAATCAGTGCAGACCTAGGCACAGGATGGGGAAGAATCTTTGCTTTTATCTATTGAATTCAGTTTTTGTTCAGTATGTTCAAAATTCCTTTCTCTCCTTTTGATTTTGGACAATAACAATAGAATAGAATAGAATAAAAAAGCCTTAATTGTCACTGTATCGTAGATACAATGACAATTAGGAGTGCTACTCTTGGTCTGTATATTAAAAACACAGTACAACATAGTCTCACAACCACACAACACAAGTCCTAAAATAAATATATACAAAATGGTAAAGTGTATCAATGAAAATAGATGTAGTATACACTGGAGTAATATGAAATATTGCACATAAATAGATGTGAATATTGCACAGTGAGTAAATATTGAGTTGTAGCACAAGGACAGTTTTCTTATTGCATGCTGGGTTGATTACTTTTTGATTGACTTTAGAGGGCAGGTGGCCTTCGGAAAGAAACTATTCATTAGTCTAGTGGTCCGTGTTTTGAATGACCTGTAGCACCTGCCAGAGTGCAACGGGTCAAACAGGTGGTGACCAGGGTGTGAACAGTCTTGTACAATGTTTGTGGTTCTGGAAAGGTAGCGTGTGTTGGCGATGTCCTCCAGAGAGCGAAGAGAGCAAATGACACATTGAGTATGGCAACTAATCATCAGTGCAAAAAAACTATAAGCACAAACTTGTCTAGAAAAACACAGCAAATCAGTAAATGCTACTTACTAGAAGTCATTTTTCCATGTTGTTCAAACATATGTTTTGAGAGCATCAATTTGTGTTGTGTCATGTGTTGTGTGTGTGTGCTGAGACTGAGATAAAAAAGCAGCTGCCTTGCATAGTCAAAGTCAAATCCTGACTTACTCTGCATGCTAGTGTAGGAGAGCACACAATTTATATGGTGTCTAAAACCGCACACACACATGGTTGAGACAACTCATCCACAGTATGTCAGGAAGCAGAGTCACCGTCAGGCACATAAAGTGCTGCTTTGTGTAAGTGACGTCTGCAGCTCTGAAAAGATGCACAGGCAAAAATATGCTTCAAACTGATGTGTCATCAGTCTGGTCTTTACACATAATCAAAGAAATGTTCCACACAAACCAGAACCATAAAAAAGAGCAAAAAACTTATTTCCGTCTCTGACATGGAACAACTTGATCATACTGATACAACTGTTATTCTGGTTTAAGAGCTTCTCAGGCCAGAGAAAGGAGAAAAACAATCAGAAATATCTTTTGCTTCAGGAGCAAATAAATCCATTGGACAACATTAACTTTCACTGACCAAAGCTGTCCGGATTCTGAGAGCAGATCTGTGAGAGTTGTTGAAAAAAGGTATCAAATTCACAATCGCAATTGAGACTTTTTCTTCTTAGGTTGAATGGGTGGCCAACTCCTCTCAATATCCTTTTATTATTTCAGTAAGAGACCCTGAGAGGCACATTGGAGTGAAGGTTCTGGTTGGATAAATGCTTGTGTGAATGAGTATGGCTACATGTTAAGGTGTGGTCATAATTTTTATATCTGTATGAAACGAGTTGGGTAATCGACCTTATAAAAACTGACCTACTGCATTATCTGGGCTTTCAAAACCTTGCAACCAAATAGTCTATTACACTGAACTCAACATTTGTCATTACATAATCTGCATAATAGACTGTTCTGCCTAAAGTGGTTGGAGTTCCACAGAAAATATCCTATTTTAGTACAAATAAAAGGAGGGATTAGAACAAAGCAGAGTCCAGAGCCTATTTTTTCACCTCAGATTGTGCATTTAATGTGACTGCCAGTTATCACTAGTTAGTCACAATCTTTTATAGGTTGTAAAGTACATATCCTTACATATGTATGTATAATACCTATATGTATACTCTTCAGCCCATATGGCTGCTCATAGAGAGAGACAGTGAGTAAGTGTGGAACAAAGCTGGGTCCTGGCATTAATACATCCAGTGGTGAATGAGCAGCACTCATGCACAGTCACAGACACTCTCCACATCTTCCTGCGGCACAAAGAGTGAGTGTGACACTATCCTGACAGAAATGAATTTAACAGCGCTCCTTCTTTTTTGTCAATTCTGATCCTCAGCGTACACACCCCGACACACTCACGCAGAAGAACCCACTCTCATTCCTACCTCATTTGCCCTCGCTCGCTGTATGTGACACGGAGGTTTGGTGGATCCTGAAGCTGCATACATAATTTTTCAACTAGAACGTGATCTTGCTATGTAACCGCAGCTCAATAACAACATTAAAATACTATAATTTTCCTTTTCCTGCAATCTAGCTTTAACATACAGACATTAAATTACTCACTAAGGGTTTCATTCCTGGTCATTCATTAGAACAACAATTTGTACTTCTAGCCTTATTAAAGGCTTGGAAAAACAAAACTGCAACATGTGCTTCAGTTGCTCTATTAATTGGAATAAAGCATGAAAAAATACTTAAGGAAATTCTGATACATTTTGATAATCAACACAGATTTATTTCAAGCCCCTACATATCTGTAGTCCATGCAGGTGTTTTCATTTATGTTGCCAGACTGTGAGGAAGCATACAAATTGACTTGATTGACATCTCCCTGATACTCTCCTTAGTACTCATCTGTTGAAGTGGGACAACTTATCCTGTTATCAGTGTTATGGGTCCATCGAGTTTTGTGACGTCACGTAAATCCAAGCATATCCACCCAGCTTCAACCTGATAAGAGGTCTTATCAGTCAGAGTAATATGTGAACACCTGTGAGGTTGTGCAGAGCCTTTAAAGGAATAGTTTGGCATTTTTTGAAATATGCTTATTGCTTTCTTGCTAAGAGTTAGATGATGACACTGAATCGCTAATAGCTGAAAGTTGAAGATAGGTTAAGAAGAAAGGTTAAGGAACATAATAGTTTTGAAATAGCCATATTGTTTGTATTAGAAATTTTTATTTTCTCTAAGTACACAAAAAAGGCAGGTCATATTATGCTACCCCAACCAAAGAACAATTCTGCAGATGTAATGTATAGAGCCATATCTCATTGGCACAGTTTGTCATGTTTTGTATCTCAAGAATCTACCAGGAAAAAAAAGGTTTTAAGAAGAAGCTAAGGAGGTTATTCTTAAAGACAGACCTGCAAAATAAATAAGCAAAATATATATTTTTTTCTTTGCAATGTTTAGATGAACTGAGACTGTTCCTGTTGTTTTGTTTTACCTGTCTACCCATTTAAATTGTTCGAATTTGATGTTTTGTATATGTATGGTCTTGATGTAATTCTATTAGTAATTAGTAATTAGTAATGTAGTGACTATATTGTTTACTGTGTAGTGTAAGTTCAACCATTAATTATATGTATTTTATTTGAATATGGACACCACTCTCATGTTTGTCAGCTTAATATGAAGCTACAGCCAGCAGCCTTTTAGTTACTTTGTAACAAGTTACAGTATTGTGACTACTTTTTCAGTAACGAGTAGTGTAAGAGACTACAATTTGAAATTCAGCAATTACAGTTAGTCATCCCAGTAACACTTTGACAGTTTGGAGGTCGACTTCTTTGCCATCTTACCAGTAGTTTGTGACTCCAGGTAACTCCAAAGTTGTCTCTGCATGTTGTGTCCTCTTGGCTGGTTTGGGCTGAAGTTAAGCTAGCTGTTGATGGTCAGTAAATACCTGCTTGTTGAACCACAACTTATTTTTCTACATGGGTTACACTTAACATGTAACATATGGGTGTAGAGGCTTTGAAGCTCTTTAAAGGACACCTGTGACAGAGCCGGGCTGAGTAATAAAAGTAACAAATGATGTAACTAAATATGTTTGCTGTTGAGTAATTAGTAAAGTAATGTAATTACTTTTTTAATGAGTAATATGGGTAGATGATTACATATTTCAAGTAATGCCTACCATACAGTTAAAGACTTTAAAAAGACTTTTAAAAGACTGAAGTCTGACACCCTCCCACATCTAGTTTTTAGTCACTGACGCAAACACTGGGGATCTTGCAGGGTCACCCTTTGCAAGACTACAACTAGATTCCTTTTGAGGTTACTTTCCCTCCTGCTCCTGGTGGAAATTTACAAGAAAAAAAACAGTTGAACAATGGAGCAAAAACAGAAGCAGCTTTTGGCCACAGTTGCCCTTGTTTATGCAGTGGTTTCTTCTGAAAAACCAGCCAAAAAGAAAATGAGAAGACACCGCAGAATGTGGACACTTCTCCACTCTATCGTCATACAAATGGGAGGACACGTCAAGGAGGCATTCTTGCTCACGCCACAACTCCACCAGTTTTTCCTCCTTTTCCACAGTCCAAGAGAACTGAGACTTGTTCATGTTCTTGCACCTCCCTCAAGTCCCTGCCATGTTTACTATCTACCCAGTTTTCTTCCCGTCTGGTGCTGGAGAGAGTGAACCTATTGGTTGTTGACAAAGTTCACGTCATTGCACTTCACTATTTGCATGAGCCAAGACTAAAAATAATTCCGATAATGTTAAACATGTTTGATTTTATCGGAACGTCAAGATGTGAATGACTTAAGACAGCTCGGACTGAGTTTTATGACCACCTTACACTAAACGATTAAGATAATGGGAGCGTGCCACAACTCTAGCAAAACTCTCATGATTTTATTCTGACATTGGAAATTTGTCTGTGACAGTGAAATTGCTTGAAAAGTTGTTTGGTGTAAGGCCTGCATAACTTACCCAACACTTTAAATTACCACATATCTCGCTTGTTGGTTGTCTGGCAACTGCTTTCATGCAAGAAATAGTCCAGCACATAACCCCCCCCTTTAAATCACAGTGTCTTTACACTTTACACAGATCAAACACAAAGCTTTCTATGACCAAACAAATGAGATGTAACGTGTTAGTTGCTAGAAGGCTGATTTTGTTACCTTTGGAAAGAGACACCCGTTTCCAGTCTTTATGTCAAGCTATGTTAAGTGGCTGCAGCTTCATATCCACTGTACAGATATGAGAGTGGTATTGAGCCTCTCATTTAACTCTTGACAAGAAGAAGAATAAGTGCATTTCCCAAAATGTGGAACTATTGCTTTGATACAGAGGTAATCCAGCATAAAACTGTCAAGACACATAACGACCCTTTGCTGAGCCATAACCCCATAGTTACTATTGATTGTAAGGCTTTCAATGTAGCACTGCATTTATGCAGTTTGCAATGGTAACAGTGTCAGATTTACAACTTGAAATTAATGGTAATTTAAAAAAAAGACTACTTAGAGGTGAGGTTGAATGCACAAAAGAGCTAGTTGGGGTGTAGAGTAGTGATATGGTTTTTGGTTGTGTCACTTGATATGTTTTACACTTGGTGTAAATGTTGTAAACAGCCAAAATGACAAATATACAATGACATAAAGTAGTAAGCAGTAAAAGACATTTCTACATCAGCTCATGGGTGTATGATGGGTGAGCTAGAGGTTGTGGGTGGCAGGTACAAACAGGATGTCCATGCCACCAGTCTGTCTTTGTACGTGCGCAGTGCAAACGTCAAAATGAATCTTCTGACATCAAATGAAGGGCAGATTTGAAAGTGTGTCATCTCCTCTTTTAAGTTTCCTTCTGATAAAATTCTAATTAACTTCCATCCTGGGTGACAAGTGATGACAAGGGGCTGGGAACAGAGACAGGGGTAATGGGAGTAAAAGATGAGGTTGTGCCAGTCTGTGTTGACGATCAGTATGATGTCCCTGTCAGTCTGAGAAAGACAAGTTTTGCAGTTCCCATCTGTGGACTCATACACCTTTCAAAGTCTAGCAGCATACCTGCTGGTGTAAAAAGTAAGTTCTACTTTGTTCAGTATGACTGAATTGGGCTGTAAGTGACATGCAACTAAATGTACCGCATCAGCTTCTGAAACACCTGTCTTGGTGTCGGGATAATGCTGGTACAGATGCAGCTCACTGTGAGGTAGTGTACTGCTTTGATGTTTTGCTCCATATAGAAAACGCGTGTGTGGAGTACAACATTTGGCACGTAGTTAACAATGACAGGACTCTCAACGAATTATTACTCTCCTCTGTTCATCTTCTCCTGATTGAAACACAAGAACACCAGATAAAGAGTGGGGAATGCTTAACTGAGAATCAGTATTCCAGCTCATTCTCAGCTATAGCACTGGGGCAGGATGAATTAATATGAGGACGGAAAACTTGGTCCCCTGTCACCCTAGGCATAATGCAGTCTCAAGCATATCAGGGTGTTCCAGCTGTGACCATGCAGTCTTATCATTTCAAATCCGTGTAACATTTCCTGCTCTCTTTTTCTGTTCCCTGCCAACTGAAAAAGCAAGTCCAATGCATCTCGTTGCCAGTGATATTTTTCCCTCCTCAGCCACTAAGTAGAGGAATGAAAATAAATCGGAGTGCTCTTTAAGGTCATGGAGCGAAATCAGATTTTCTTGTTCCTGATTGTAACATGGCTTCATGGCATCTTGCACACAGAAGAAAGAATATCTTTTTTTATACTTCCTTTCCCAGGGTTCACCCCTGCATTTGGATGAATAATTCTCTTGGTTGTTGGGCTGTCTCCCTGCACAGACACAGTTCTTTTGAAGAGAAAAGAAAGAGAAAAATGTCCTCCTTTGTCAAAAAAGTAACATGATTGGAAGAACATGACAGCGTTGCTCCCGATGAGTCATGTTTAACGATCATTCACAGAAAACTGACCCGATCTTGTGAATGTGTCACATTTACTCGGACTACTTTAAAGCTTCCAGTCATCAAATGAATCCTGTATTATTAAAAACAAAAAAACCCCCAAAACACCTCTGCACTAAGGTTGAATCTCTTTTGAATGAGTTTTACCCTTTTGTGAGTCAGGGATTAGAGTCAGCATTCGTAATGAGGACAAGTAGGGATCTGGGCTGATCATTTCCTCATTGAACAAAAGGTCACAGATCGATATCTCTATAGGCTACAAGTTTGAAAAAATGTTTTCATGTCTGCGGAAGAGAGGTGATTATGTGTTGATAATCAACAGTTGATAGCCACCTGTGCCACCCATGAAAGATAATTTACTGGTAAGTACTGCATGTAACTGAACACTTTTATGTAGCGTTTTCACTACAGGCAGCTCCAGCAGAAATGCTACTACTGAGTCTGATAACGTTGATCATGTTTGTGCCATGCTGTTCTCGCATGCATAAACATGACACCATGAGAGAGAGACATGTTTTTGCAGAAAGTGAACAGGCATCAATTTAAAGATTTACGTGTAGCTCAGAACTAATGAATTTTTAAAAAAAGATTGAACCATGAGAGCCCATAAGGTATGCATATGGATTACCTGCTCAGCAAAAAAATCCATACACCTTTTAATAGCCGCTATGGTACGGCCTTGCAAGATATTGGACATTTGCTATAATTTACATTCACACTACATTCAGCTTCACCCATTAACATTTTTCAAATTATTTCCAATAGCTGCAGATTTTTCATCGACCCAACACAGTCATTGTTTAGCCTGCAGAGCCAAAAGTAATGACAGCTTACATGAATACATTACAAGGTTGTATTTTAACTGTCATGTTATATGTCTCTATATCTATAAAACCATTCACATTTTCAATTATCGTCTAAACTGTATGCTGCCGTGAATGTAAAAGTAGCCTTGCAGATTCATCCTGGTGTGCTGGGAATGTACAGATTTACTTAAAGTCCATTTTCTTTAATCCCTGTAGTTAATTGAATTTAATGACAGAGCTTCAAGCTGTATGCATGCCGCCTGCAAGCCATGGCAACAGGTCTGCTGAGACGCTGTCAGCAATTACATGAGTAATTATAGCATCAGTTCAGGCTGCAGGTGAATAAGTGCCTGGTGGCTTTTCTTAAGTGTGAAAAGCATTCCCTCTAATAGCAGGAGGTGGTGCTTAGATGTCTTTAAAGCAAACGGGGACTAGATGGAGGTCAAGCAAGAGTCAAATATGTGTTCTTTTACTGAGAGATAGAATTTCATTAAGAAGGCAAGGACTGTCCAAGCATGACAGCCAAGCTAGTGATAATGCTCAAAGCCAAAATTTGGTGTCACTTATAATTTATTTACAAACGCATGAAATCTCATATTATGTAAAGCATTATGCTTTTTTTTTTTTACATTTTTATTTCTGTGGCTTAATTCCAAGGACACAGCACCTCCATTTCTCAAAATGTATATAATGTTAAATGACAAGCTCAGTAATGCAAGCAACAGCAGCTATCATTCATCTGCAGCTGGAAGATCATCTCAGTCTATCTTTCTAAAATTTTAGACCACAGTGCCCCCTTCTGGTGAGTCCAAGCTACAGCCTAGGGAAAAAAAAAACAAAATCTTCAAAATAGGACTGGGGTGGAAATGGAGCATTATTATTGGACTCAGTCATGTGTGTTGATTGTAAGGTGAAAAGTTCCCCACACAGGCCTGACTGGAAATCTCCAAAAAAAAAAAAAAAAAAAAAAAAGAGAAATCTTCTCCCAGTGGGAGAGCATTAAAATGAAGCTGACTGTGAACTGTTAGAGTTAGGAATTATTTTTTGATGGAGGGTAGAGCAGGCATATCTAAGCTTTTCCATCTGTGTTCCATCTTTTTACAGACTTCTGCTTCTGAGCAGCCAAGCATACTGTTTCTCCGTAAGCCCCAGCGTACACACACACACACACACAAGCCAATCGAGTCTCCACGTCAAAGCCTTCCACAAAGACTGGTTGCGGCCTTGGCTTTGAAGGAAAAAGATGGGATACTTATCCTGAACGGTTTTATATTTCTCAGCCACTCAACTCTGCTTGGCGCCATTCAGGTCGTGCTTGTTTTCTAAGCATTAGGATTAAAATCTCTCTCCCACGAGAGAGCCAAGAAAAATCTAAAAATGGAATCTAAGAATTTGAGATGTCTGCCTCCAGGGGCTGTTTGTGCTTCACCTCAAGAATACAGAGCCAATTTGTGCTCGGACCGACTTATTTCCATATATTGCTTCAATAGAGCTTATTTCCATTCGTGGAAAATGAGGACAATTTCTTACCTTGCTATTTAAATTCATTTGAGAGCTGCAAAATGAACAGGCAAGAGTGTATGAATATTCAATATATGTTTATGCAGATATCATTTCATGAAACAGGTAGAATGACAGAATATATTAAGAAAATAGCTTATCAAAGTGTAATCAAATGTAATGCATGCGCACTGAATGAAATATGCATGACAAATTGGCTTTGGAGAACACAAAGCAGGCAGGTCCTCTGAACTTTTGCACAAAAGCTCATTGAAATTCCTTTCAGTATGACTGTGGCGCTACAGAGAAATAGAGGGACCGACAGAGAGCGATGAGTATAATGATTCCTGATTACAGAGGCAGGGAATACCTTGCATCATATACTGGAATATCATTGCAAAGACTTATGCAATTTCACTGTAAAAAAAAAAAAAAAAAAAAAAAGTAAACAACAACACACAAGATGAGCATTTAGCCATTTTATTTACAAATGTTACTGTTTGCCTCAATTCCATTCCTTAATGATATATTCTTCACATGGAAACTTGCTTATGTGTACAATCTTCCATCTATAAGCGAAAACTCCAGACAAGTGATATCCAAGCAGACGTTTTTTTTTTTTTAAATACATTTTGAAAGACTACTAATGATCTTAATTTCTTCTCCCTCTTACAAACAAAAAGGCACATAGACATTATAAGAATACCTTGGACAACAAACGTGTTAATATTGCAAGACTTGCAGGAAAAGAAGCATGAATAAGAGGAGATGATCCTAGATACTTCTCCCAGTATCTCTAAAATCTGCCTCAGTGAAGGTCATTGGAAAGATCTGCCTCTGTAATAGTATAGGCAATTTAATGCTTGACTAGTTTCATGGCTAAAATATTGAAATCTCTGGTGCATGCAGAACCCTTACACTGTACAACTGTAATACTTAATATGATATAAACACATTAGAGAAAAACTTCCTTGCAAGCTTACCCTCTCAATCACACACTGTAAAAACAGAAATGATCAGCAAGTCAAACGGTTTTTTAAGAATCATAAATGGAAGTGTGTCCAAAGTTGGGAGTCCCAGCTATTTGCTATGGCTTCAATGTTCACTTCAATGTTCACGGGTTGTTGTCACAAGTAGTCTCTTCATCAATCTGCTGGAGTACAGTCACATCACATGGAGGTTGGCTGGCCAGCTAAAAGAAAACAAACAGTAACATTACATTACAAGAAAGCCAAAAAAAACAACACATCTGCATGCCGATCAGCTGGATCAAGAACTCACTTTTGAATCGCATGTAGCAGGAGTTACAGTAGAGCTGCTTGTGTCGTATTCTGACTTCAGCCCCGGCTTCTGATCCTCCAAGGTCAGACTTGCAGTCAATACACTGAAGGGTTTAAGAAAGGGAAAAGTTAAAGAGCTACTCAGCTGGTGAAAACAAACCCAAAAAGTGCCACAATAGTAGTAATGAGGATAGACAGAACGAAGGCCCTTGACTCTATGTAAAGAAAGAGAAAAATGAAGGGAGGACACAGACAAAGACTGGGTACAGTGGGGAGGATCATTGTTCAGATGCAGGAGACCACACTCAAGTGAAGACTAAAGTTCCAGGATGAATCAGCCAGAATTAAGGATGGTAGAAAGAAACAAAGTAAGGGGTTGATTAGTTTGGCTTGCAGGTTTTGGCACAAATAAAGATCTTGTTGGCATCACAGAAAATCTACTTTGCTGTAAAGGGATCAGGACCTTAAGATCCAATCTTATTT
The DNA here is from genome assembly GCF_963924715.1 of Thunnus thynnus. Classification (NCBI taxonomy): domain Eukaryota; kingdom Metazoa; phylum Chordata; class Actinopteri; order Scombriformes; family Scombridae; genus Thunnus; species Thunnus thynnus. The sequence goes on from NC_089527.1 coordinate 24,187,765, forward strand.
AGTGGGTTAGTGGTAAAAGAAAGAGTCTGGAATGATCTAGTTTAGTTGTTATTGGCCGAGGTGTTCTGCCGTTGTGCTCCGGGCCGACAGGAGCTGAACTCTCACCTTAAAACAGCCCAAATGATAACAGAGCCCAAGGGACTCGATGATCATGGCTGCTCCCTTTCCCAGCGGGGTGTCACAGAATGTACAGATTTTCTTGCCACTCACTGACCTGGATTGCAGAATGCACAGCTGTGATTTGAGAGCCAAGCACACATGCATGACGCATGTATGAATGCAAGCACACGCACACACACACACACACACACACACACACACTCACACAGACACATATTCACACCGGAATACACTAGGGTCAGGCTGATGTGGTTGTTTTTTACTGAAAACATCTGGCCAATATTGGCTTTTTAAAAGTATTTCCCTTGAATATGGGCCAATTATTGGAAATTTGTTTTATTTTTTATAATGATTGGTTGTCTATTGCTGAAATGACAGAAAATCTCTGATGACAATAGCTCCATACAAACATTATGTAAAATTTTTAATAATGTTTTTGCTCATACGTTTGTTGTGTTTTAATTGGTTTTAGTGTAGTTTTTTTTGCCTGATAAGAAAAAAATCTCAAGCAACAATGATTTATAACTTTGAAATTAAAAAAACAAAACAATGAACAACTGTCAGAAAATATGTGTTCCAGGCTGAGCCTTCACAACACATGAACCAAAAAAACACACACAAACTCAAAAAAATACTGTGTTAAGTGTAATTAAACAGGGAATCTGTATGAAAGTAAAACAGTGTGTAAAAGTGTAAAAGTATGAAAAAGTGTAACCTATTTGGCCGGGAATGAAGGGTGAATGGATGGAGCAAGTCACATAAAACACAAATATCATATGCAACAGCATAATAGAGTAACTTCCAAAGAATAACAAGTGAAAGAAACATTACCACTCCCAATCCAGAGTTATAGTTGACCACATCACCACCCTGACAATGATTGTTCCACCCAGTATACCAGTGAGGTGTCAGACGCAGCATGTTTGGCATGTTAAGCAGCGCTGTTAATTTTACCTGGTCTGCTGCTGAGGGCCACCAGCCTCAGATGTAGGCTCTGGAGAGGTGGTGGGTGAAATAGAGGAGGGTGAGAGGGAAGGCGACTGATGGGACCAGGGGGATGAGGGGGTTCCTGCCCTGCCTCGGAGGGAGCCCATGGAGTAGGAAGAGGGCAGAATGGCGGAGCTGGGCCGCCCACCTGACCCGCCACCATAAAAGGAAGTACTGCCGGAGAGGGCAGAGTGAGGCCGAGAGTAGTTTGGGATTTGAGAGTTGCTCCTGGGTGTCCATGATGAGCGCCAGGAGTTGTAGGATGTGTCCAAGTTGTCAAGAGACTCGCCTCTGCAAAGCCAACCCACGCCACACCTATGTTAGCTGGTTAGTTGAGGCATTTAAACTGTCTGGCTACCAGCTGTATCAGTTTTTGTATTAAATATTAATGGTACAACCAAATTTGCCAAGGCAAAGTCAGACTGGTAGCCAGATTAAAGTCACAGGATATTAGTGAGTCTATTAAGCCAACCACCATTGCATTAGTGAACCCTGCACCACCATCACACAACAGAGATGCGAGTCACCCTCTGTGTGACTTTGTCCTTTTGAGTATGTACGTTGGGAAGTACGTGTACCTGCGCATGTATGGCACGTTGGACTCCTTGTTGGTGGCAGGGTTGACGGCGCGCTGGCGGATCCAGCTGCTGTCCGTCAGCAGCGGAGTCTTCTTCTTCATCTCGTTTAGGATCTGCTGCCGCTCCAGCTCGGCCTGCGACACGGGCTGCTGACCCATCTCACCCACTCCACCACTCGGCGCTACACTCAGAGAGGAGAGATAAAAACGAAACATGCTGGGTGAAATGAAAAGTGTCTGGGATGTCATAAATAGATCACGACCGGCAACGGGCAGAGAAACTGGAAAAATGAGATAGAGAGAATGAGACTGTGATGATGTAGAAACAGTGTTTCACAAGTCGGGTTCGATTATGTCTTATTATCAGAAGGGTCTGCTGCAGCCTGTGATAAGAAAATTGTTCTAAACAAAAAGAAAAAGAAAAAGGTTCTTTCAGATGCAACCTGACACAAATCACACTGAAATCAATAAGTTAATAGTTTTTGCTGTATGTAATTTTCTGGTCAGCTGACTGATTGATTTAGCATTTGGCTGGTCAACTGTTAATCAAACAGCTTTAAGTTTTGATTTAATGAAATAATTGACTAATCAGTTGATTAAAGTGCTCATAATGAGCAGATTGACTTCGATTGAACGGAGAGGCGGAGCGTCAGGGGCAGAGCCCACCTCTCTCTGGTTGTCTGTATCTCATGGCATTGAGGATGTTTCTCCTCTCCATCTCCAGCTCTGATGTAGCTCTCTGACTCTGGGCGTGTTTGTCACGGATGCTCCTCTGCTCTTCCAGCAGCCAGTGAGCCATGCCCCCCGACTGCATATACCCACCTACAGTGGGGTAAGGGCCGCATATACGTGCATGCATACATGGGAGTCATTTATTAAAAAACATGATATAATATTTCTGGTTTGACACTTTATCACTATTGCATTCACAAAACAGTCAGCACTATCCTCTGTCTTAATTAAAGCTGACCTTATAATAACACCTAAACTGACCTTTCCTCTGAGGCTCTTCATCCAGCTGGGGAGATGATTTGGACTTTGCCCTGTCAAATGAACAAAACACATGTAAGTGCCTAATTAAAAAACAGACAGTAATCATGCTTGCAGTGTGTAGAATTTAGTGGCATCGAGCGGAACGGACTTGGCAGAAATGGAATATAATATTCATAAGTATGTTTTCATTGTGTGTATAATCCATTAAAAAATAAGAATTGTTGTGTTTTTGTTAGCTTAGAATGAGCCCTTTATATCTAGATAGGGAGCGGGTCTCCTTCCATGGAGCTTGCCATGTTGCACTGCCATGTTTCTACAGTAGCCCTGAACAGACAAACCAAACACTGGCTCTAGAGAGGTCTTTTCGTGTTTTTGTGAAATGCTTCGCACACGCTTGAAAGAGAGGGGTGAGGGGAGGGGTTGAATCTGCAACCTCACCACTAGATGCCACTAAATCCTACACACTGGTCCTTTAAAGTATCTCTTTTCATATATATCTAGATATTTTTTACAACCAAATATTCAAGTGAAAAGCATTTTGATACACCAAATACCGCACAGAGAAACCCTACTTTTTATGGTTATATTAAGAAAGTGCTGACTGCAGACCAGTCACAGGTAATTCCCATCTCAGTTGGAGACCTAACCCACTTGCTGGAGGACTTCCAATTTCATGACTGCTTATATAAAGGGATGTTGTTAGAACGATTCTGCTTAAATGGAGCCAGCAAGCATGTCAGATATACAGCAAAGATGGGCCAATACTGGGAAATGTGTTTAAAAAAATGACAAAAGACATGAAAAACATGATTTCCTGCTTCAAAGATTATCCTTCAGGGACAAAGGGTTCTTGTTTGTGCTAAAAAAACACAACGGGGCCGGTGTTTTGGCAGGGTTATTGTTTGTATTGCTTTGGCAGCTTTGGTCCAATTCTGGTGTTGCAAAGATTATTTATCTTTGCAAAGATTATTTATATTTAGGTGTTTTAAGTGTATTATTACTCATTAAAATAGGTAATGAGGCGAACTTATTGCATAAAAAGTATGTGATTTAGGTTTTATCAGTGCGATTAGCTGATAAGCTCTATGAAGAGAAGCATTTTCTTTGGAGTATGACTGCAGCTGCAGTTTGACAAACACATACACATTCTCTCCTGTACTAACCTGTCTGCAAAGGACAGTGCAGGCTGGACATTGGCAAAGGCATTGGAGCTACCAGCCCTTTAGTGAAGGGTAGTATGCAGAGAGAGAACGTTACAGCACAAAGATGGAGGACAAAGCACATGCAAACATGTTAGTTGGAGTTATGTTAATGCACAGACAGTAAAGCATGTTATGTTTTACACTTGAATGTGTTGTTATCAGCGTGAAGGACAGATGAGGACGTGAGTAAAGTTTTACAGGAGGATCACTGTCTCTACTGACCACTGCTGCCGCTCTCTGCGCTGCTGTTCTGCAGCTTCCTGTCGCCTCCTCTCCTCTTGCCTCTCCTCCTCTCTCCTCCTCTGCCATATCAGCTCTTCCTCCTCCCTCCTCCTCCTCTCCTCCTCCTCCTGCCTTTCTTTCCTCTTCCTCTCCTCCTGGAGATGCTGAAGCTCTCGCTCCTCCTCCTCCCTCCTCCTCTTCTCCTCTGCCTGCCTTTGGCGCTCTTGTTCCTCCTTTCTCTTTTTCTCTTCTTCTTCCCACGGAGGAGGAGTGGGCTGGCTGACGGGAGAGAGGGGCGAGAGTGGGCTGATGCTGTGGCTGTTCACATCCAGGCTCTGTGGTTGCCAGAGACAAGGAAGGTGAGAAAAGGGGAAGTTTTTCTAACACATGATGGCATTAAGTAATCTGACCTCCATTAACTTTGAGAAGGAACTTCAACAACAATGGAGCAACTCCTCTGAGGTTACAAACCAACAAGAGTTTTGAAATTCCACTCAGGGGAGTTTTTGTTGCAAAACTATGAGCTGGAAAGACATTACAGCAAGCTTAGCCTTGTTGTGTGATGTGTGTGTGAATGTTCACATGACCAGACAGACTTCTGCTCTCGCTTTCACTCTGAGTTATGTGAATTGAGCCTGTGTTTTAAAAGCCAGAAATACCAGTGCCTGGCCACATAATCGCTGAATAATTACAGCAATCTCAATCAACAACACTATCAAAGGTTTTTGGATACATTTAAACAATTTAGTGCTATGAGGCAGAACCTATTGTGCCATTTTAATACTCTCCAGCTGATGTTTCAGGTATTAGGCCATTATAAATTCAAAATAAAATACTTTTCTTACTTCTTGTTGGTCTCCACTCTTGGTAATCTCTTGCTGAGCCTTGAGCCACTCCTCCTGCAGTTTCTCCTGGTCGCGCTTGTATTTCTCCTGGATGAAAAGGTAGGTGGAGAGGTCAGAGGTCATCCCATTTAATGCACAGTCACCCCCGTCCCCAAAACCACACGAACAAAAAGGAAAAACAACCCAACAAAAAATCATACACATACATAGCTGTATCATTTTCAGATAATTTCAACTCAAAGCTCGCCTACATGTTATCTAACCATCCTGAAACCTAGAGAAGCTTGCCCTGGGCAGGAAGTCTCCCTGGCACATCATGAAATCAGGCCGTTTATCCAACAGGGAATAAGACTGGAGGAGTAACAAGCCTTCCCGGCTACATCAGCACTGTTCTTTGTACACCTTTGATCTTGATCCAGAAATACACCCTCAGAAAAATGTTTTGACAGAATACTACTACATTTAAGTTGGATACTTGATAGATGCTTTAAATTCCAGCTGTCTGAGCGCTGTCCTACCATAAGTTTTCTGCCAATTAGAGGCAGTCTCTACTGGATGTGAGGACATATTAGTCTATCACTTGAGTGCTCTGTGCTGCCTCTCATTGTCAGATGGGACAAGGAACAGATTTCCAGAAGGGTATTTAAGATCAAATGAATTGTGAGGTTGCTTCACATTTGGTATTTCCAGTTTTATTAATAAACTTCAGACTCTGTTGCCAGTTTGTTAGGTCACCTAGCTAAAACTAATGCAGTCTAATACAACAGCCCTGCAATAAATCGTACCTTTCCAGATGTTAATTTTTTATAATTCTTGTTGAAACTGTTTTAGAGAGCTGAAGTTTGAAGTTCAATCTTGACCTAAAAAACAGCAGTTGACCAACCAATCACCACAAGCTCCATTTAGTAGCTGTTCTGAAGCTTTTGATCATATCCACCATGCGCTTATCATAAATACATCATCATCCACCTTTTTACTCCAATTCAGTGAACACTGGAAAATTGACCTTGAAGGGTGATTTCACCTCATTAATTTCTCAACAGTTCTTTAGACTGTATTCGTTTTAGCTAGGTGTGCCTACTAAACTGGCAACTGAGTGTAAATTGTACCAAAACATTATAACTAAATGAATGCAACTTTATGTACCTGAAGGAGGCGCTCCTGCTCCTTCTGCCATTTCTCTTGTCTTCTGCGCTCCTCCTCTGGGTCCCAAGACCAGCGGCTGGAAGCCGGAGTGATTGAAGGGACAGGTATCTGAAGACAGAGAAGACAGACATGCAAGGTGAATGTACATGCTTGTACGTTCAGTCTTACAAACTGTTAAGGCAACAGCTAAAAACTTGAAGCAACAGCAGTTAGCTGCTGATGAGCAAAAAAACAACAAAAAACAAACAAAAAGCTTTGTTTTTTTAGAAGTAATGTTACTGTTATACTTGTAGGTAGTGACCTCTGTATGACATTCTTACTCACATTTGGTGTTGTCAAGTCACATCAATCTATGCAGCCCAAAATGACAGGTTGAGTGGTTTATACAACAAAACAACACCATTTATCATTAGGTTCTCGAGTATTTTACTTCTCCATTTTCAAAGATACATCAAAATGAAAGCCCCCGCAATTATGTCGAGTAATTGGGTGACTGAAAGGCTTAAGTAGCAGAGTAAACCTGTCTCTAAAGTGAACTACCAAAGAGGCCCGCGTGAGATACTTAATGATTGGTCTGGGCTTTGTAATAACTGTCGTAGCTGCTTTCAAATATGTTGGCATGCTAGAAGAGCAAACACCAAAGAGACAAAAGCTGCCCTTTATGTAATGCTACTACTTACATCTGGTGCTGCAGACTCTGATCCTCCTTGAAAAGAAAGAAAATCATCCAGTCAATACTTCTGGCATGCACAGGCAGAGCAATGGAACATAAATATACAAGTCAACCTTTAGGCCATATACCACAACAACACAAAGCTGACAGGCTTATTAAAGTTTCGACTTGATTTTTAAGTCAAGTACCAATTCATCATTCAACATGACATTTAAAACCACAACAGTAATTGATGTTTTCAACAAAGGTCAAATTTCACCCAATAGGACTTATTGATTCTCTCAATTCAAGATCACCCACTAATAGCCATTTACATTGGATGTCAGCCCAATAGTTCTGAATAGGAAAATCAATAAACAGATTGTGAGGACAGCAAGATCAATCAAACTGAAAAGAAAAAAACACACATCAGCAGCATGCATAAGATGCACACATGTACAGCACAGCCAGTCTGAAAGGCTAACAGACACTTCAACACATGCATGCCAGGAGAGCAACGAGAATGCTTTTAACAGCATGCGCAGCAAAGTGAAAAATGTAACCATGTGTTAAACCCGGACATCAAAAATACCACAAACACAACACAATTGAATGATTTGTATTTGTGGTTGTTATGCTGGTGGAGTATCTGACATGCTGTCCAAGCTTTGGAGCTGAAAATGTTGCTTTTATATACTTTTATTTCATTTTTCTTATTTCATGGGGGGTTTTCCTCACAAAAAGTACAATACGTTGTGAAATTTTGTGATTTTTGTGTTACAATAATAAAAGTAAAAGCATCTGTTTGGTTTGGAGGAAGGTTTGTGAAAAGACAATTCTGCCCTACAAAGTCAAAACGCAGTAGCAACATTTAACACAATTTGGTCAAAACTGAGTTAACACCAGAATATGACTTTCTGACATCTGTTTTACCATATAAAGATTATTATGCTGTAGATACTGTATGTGTAAATTAACTTTAAAAAAAAAAGTAACATTTTCAGGAACTACAAAAACGAGGTAAAAACCAAACCACAATGACTGTGATCCTGCTGTTTACGGATAGTTGGTGGGCAGGCAGTAAAAGTTAGCCTGCCCAACATCTTAGTCATTGAGTTTGTTAAACCACATGAATGAAGCAGTAGCTAAATCAAATCATGATGAGGGGGAAAAAAGTAAGAACAGATAAACTATCCTAGTTAAGACTGTCCAAACAGAGTGCAAGATCTGACTTTTTTTGTTTGTTGGGGAGGTTACAAATTATATAGCTGTTGAACTGTTTCTGCTGTTTGCCTTTGAAAGGCAGAATTCCTTAATGGGCTCCACATTGAACAATAATCTCCCTAGACTCTTGGTTTGAACAGCATGTCAGTTTCCCTAGTTGCACAAGGCAAAGGTGAGGACATCACTGCACACTCAACCCTGTTTACCACAGAGGTAGACCAGCGCACTGACACTGGACCCTGAGCAGCCTGAAGGAGGAAGGGGCACAGCAAAAGGGTTAAGCTCTGGCACCAGACAAGATCATCAAAAAATAAATAAATAAAGGATCAGCCCCAAAACAGAGCCATGGAGGAATCTTATTTCAATCCAGACAGCTCATTATCAATTGATAATAGGTTGCATTTCAATTGAACATGAGGGTGTGACAGACAAAAAAAAAAAAAAAACATGCAAAACTCCCTTGGAAATCTGAGGAATTCAGTAAGACAAAAGCACAGAGAACCCAGCCACCGAATTACACAGACGCCATCATTATTATTGAGAGCCCCACCCTGCTTCGATCAGTGCTTTTTACCTTGTTCAAAAAACTCTGACCTCCGTTTTAAGTTTTTCAAAGATATGGGTTCTGATTCTACATGAGAGATGAGAACAGGATAAAGTGAGGCACAACAGAGGAGAAAAACACGTTTTACCAGGGGAGATACCATCTTATACTTCTAACACATTACCATGAATTTCACATACATTATATGTTGCTTAAGCTCTGTCATAATCAAATGGTGCTGAAGGTGGTTTTGTTACATCATTGTGTTTTAAACACAGTAAATGTCCATTAATATTATTCATGTTGTTTCAGTCAAGAAAATTACACCACCTACTGGTATTAAGTACAGAAATAGTCATCAAGATCAATTTCATAACCTTTATTGATTGTGTACTCTGCTCTTTACCTTTGTTCCTCATGGTCACCGGCTCCTCACGGAAACCGCCATTAACTCCGTTTGAAGCCACATCCTGCAGGGAGACACGGCAGGGTGTGCATTCATTAAAAAGACATCAGGAACAATACAGAAATAAAAATGGATCAAACCTGAATCAACCTGAGTGATTCTGGGATACTTACGACAACTGGGTAGGCCGGGGCCTCTTTGGATGGTGGAACTTCTGTGGATGTGCGTGAGGTGAAATCCAGGCTGGAGTTGACAGCATTTGTGTCAGGGGGACCTAGAAGTATCGGATGATCCATACTGGTCAGATTGATGGTCTTATGGCTTTTAAATGGCAAGGAAGGTTGATCTCTGTCCCAGTCTGCACGCAGACAATGCAATAGCAAAAAATAGGATGTGTGTTTGCACTTAAAACCACTGTGCATGTGTGTATGTAATCATAGTATTGTATATGTGAAACCCAACATTTGACAAAGAATTGCCTATTTACATAGAGAACACTATAAAGCAGGGGACAAGGTTGCTGTTACGGTGTTATTATAGAAAGCAGCAGGGGGTGACAGAGAAACCACCTTCCCTTAGCCATGTAGCCTATTAAAGCTCCCACAAATCCACACAGTGTTTCAACAGGCTCACAACCACAGCTCTTCACTAAACTATTTTAACAAGTACTGCATGTTAGATCAAGTGAGCTACGCTGGGTGGTTTATTATTTTTGTAAGGTGATTCTGACGCCGTTGAAACAAATAAGCCTGTTATACTAACACTGTGAAAACAGCACAGTTGCACTCAGAGGAGCGTAGACCTGAGCTGGGTTAGTTCCTCCACAAGGAAAATACCACATGGATAGAAAGGAATGCTGACGAGACAGAAAAGGACAAAAAAAGGAGAAACTACTAGTAGAAATTACAGGAAAAGGAGGGATGAAAGAATATGCAAAAACAGGAAAAAGAAAAATGCACACAGAAAAAAAGTAGAAATTAAAACCACTGAGGTCAACACAATAACAGTCTCCACTCTTCAGAACAGAAACACAGTTACCGAGCTTTCACCATTTAGCTGTCATCATTCATGGATGATTTCACAATAGTTTACGGATCAATTTAAAGTGTCAGAGCTGTTTAGCAATGCAAGCAGGGTAAGCAGCACTGTCAGTCCAGGAATGCAACCCTTAAAGTGTCTCATTCCTTTTGTATCTCCTGCTCTCACGCAAACAAACACATATATCAGATCATGGTCTCTTTTGGGGACATAACATAGACTTACATTCATTTCCTACCCTAACCATAACAACTACTTACCTAACCCCAACCCTTACACTAACCTTAACCACTGACCCAAAAATCAGCTTTGTCCCAATTAGGGACACGGCTTTTGTCCCCAGTTGGACAAGCCGCCCAATTAACTGGTCCTAAGTCTGAAATTTGTCCCCAAAAGTAGCTTATGACACACACACACACACACACACACACACACACACACGCTGTCCAGATGACTCACTGTTCTTCCCATGACGGCGTATGTCCATGACCAGACTGCCCTCTTGCAGGGCCCCCTCCATGCCAGCCTTCCAGCCTGTGTAGCTCATTTCTGCCACCTGGTGCCCGTTCACCGTCAGCACCTCATCCCCAGCCTGAAGCTGGCACATCTCGGCTGGGCTGCCTGTATGAGGCAAAGGACGGGACATTAGCTGCAGAGAAGGTGTCTGATTCCACCATTACAGTGACTTCTTCCATTAATTGGAACAAAAAAAAACTTGCAATGAAGTGATTGTTTTAAACACTCCTCCAATTTAGCACTGCACTCCTATAAAAAAAGACAGAGATCAAAATCGATGCAGCAGAACCAGGGTTATTGTCTTTTATATTCCATGCATTCTTCTTCCTTATTAAAACCTGGCTCCTTCATTGCCTCAATGCCACTCGACTCAGTCGACCGCACAGTTTTGGGTGTGTTATGCTAGTAGCAGCTAATGTAGCCTCAAGCAGAGATGAGGAGTGGGCTACAGAGGTCTTCAGCCTGATAAACCAACTTCACTCAGCTCCGTCTGGAGCCACAAAAGGCTTTATGCAACTTTTTTTCACATATGCAGTAGTACTCCTTAAGACCTGTAAACAGACTTTGATGTGTAAAATCGATGGAGTTACCCTTTAAATTTTTTGACATGAACATTTCTAGTTTTTTTTTTTTATAAAGGCAGTCTATGTTTTTAATTAGTATCATTTAAAAAGGAACTGTATGCACATGTTTACAATATATTTTGGGTGACAAATACTGCTCATGTCTTGTTTGGTGTGTGTGTGTGTTACAAGTATTACTTATAAGTTATTATAATGCATGGGATACTGTAAAGTGGAGGTAGGGGAATCTCAGTAAAAAGAGAGGTTCAGGCCCAGCAGATCTGACCCAGATAAATGTTGTCCTACATACACAGGTCTGGCACTGCCACTGCAATGGACTGGAAAACCTGCTAACAACTAACCAGCAGTGTCAGACTGTAAAATATTTCATAGCATGTGTGCTGCTTTCTAACACTAAAGTACTGTATCTGTACACACATCAGTCAGCTTTTGACCATTGCCTGTTTGTTCTTTTTCCACTGGGCTTAACATTTGGGAATGTTAGTGTTTAAGGTTGCCAGTTTGGCTAACCTTCACACATTTTCAAATTTAGAGGATGAATAAAGCTCCACCCATACAATCCAAATCCCTTTCCTTGAAGGCATATCTCTGAAATTTCTCTGTTGTTACCTGGATAGATAGATGTGACGCGAACTCCAGTTGAATCCCAGGTCGCCTGAAAGCCAAAGTCTTTGCTGCTGTTGGGCTTCTGGTTTAGGCTGATCCGCATCTCACAGTAGCTCTCCTAGAAACCAAACATCAACACAGGTGAGTAGAGATGAACAACAGCTCCTCACATACACACGACAGAGTTTAATGTACAAATGGTGATGACTTTCCATCGCTCTGGAGAGGAGTCAGTGTGTTAGGTTGTGTCTGTGTGTTGGCAGGATTGCTTTTTGGAAACAAATCCTTGTATTAATCATTTATGGCTGTTGATTAAATGCCAACCTGTTGCTAAACTTCTCATTTTTGCTGTGAAGCAAACTGTTTTTTTTTTTTTTAGCAACTTTTACATAAGAAAAATCATTTATTTTTAAAAGATGCATCAGGGTTCACTGAGCACAAAGCTATAGTAAAAGTAGACTTGATTGTTTGGTCTTGGATAAAATTTGTTTAACAAATGCATGTATTATTTTTCAAAGCCTTCAATGCTGCCAACAGAAAAAGCTGATCTGTTTTTGTCAACAGTAGGTCATTTGAGTACCTGGCTGCTATCTTTGGCTGGAGCGGGACTGACTGGAGCTTCACTCTTGACCTCAGCTGGGACAGGTGACACATGCTGGGTTGAGGTGACACTTTTTGCTGTGGTCTCTTCTTGCTCCTCCTCATCCTCACTGCTGTTGGCTGAGCTGGACTGGGAGTGAGCCTCATCCTCAGAGGTCATGAACTGGTGATAGCGGCTCGGCACAGACGTCTTCTTAGAAACATCGACGCCGCCGTTGACACGCTTGTTAGAGTCATCCATCTATCCGGAAAAGAATGCAGAGAATGAGTCTTAAGATGAACTTTGATATCATTAAGATAATAATCTATTTTAACCTAAAAGACCTTAGAATAGGGAGGTTGAGGTCAATTGATGAATGTGTTGTCAACTTTAAGAATTCACCATCTTCCCTTGACAATCCCTAGATTACTCCCCTGAAATAATTAAACATGATGTACTTTCCCTTTACTACGACTGTAATGAATGTGAAGGAGGCTGAAAATAGTAGCTCTGCTAGATGAGTTAGCGTTATAAAAACACTAGCTTCATCCATTATTCACGCAGTAATCAGATCGGACTCTTGGGAAACTCTGATGTACTCAAAACAAATTCAACTGTACCTGATCAACGAGGCAAGGATTTCTAACTGTCAACAAACACGGTCTCCTCCTGCCCTCTACTGTCCTTCAGCCTCATGCCGTACACAGGTTTAGTTTGTATTTAGATGTAGAACGATCTAGTACTCACTGTAAAGGCCCGGGGAAGTGAGGTGATGCGGGTAGACTGGGTCCCGAAGGGCCTTGGCGTGACAACTGAGGTTAGACGTGCGCTATCCGATCTCTGGTAGCTCCTGGGGAGGGAGGCGGAAACCCGAGACACCCCGGGAGGCTTGGGTTCCATTGAGCTGTGCTGTGGTGGTTGTTTGTACAGGGAACCAAAGGAGGGGGCCTCCGCCTCAGTATGTGTGCCCGACAATGGGCGCCTTGGCTCCGGCACCTTTTGTATGGAGCGAAGAGAGGAGGCTGTGGTTGAGGTCTCCTCTGTCTTGGCTGTGCTGGTGGGTTCTGAGACAGGACTCCTCCGCATAGGAGGTGCAGCTGTTGGAGCCTGCAGGCTGTGGGGAGAGCTGCGGCTGATGGGAGTGATGGTGGTTGTGGTGTCACTCCTGGCAGAACTGTCCACAATGTCAGCTTCCCGTGAGATGGGAGGGGGGCTAGCGGCTCTGCCAGTAGCTGGGGAGGCAGCAGGGGGTTTGTCCTCTTTCAGAGAAGGCTCAGGGCGGTCAGAGAAATAGTGTGGAGTGTCAATAGTGTAGCTCCTGGCAGGAAGGGTTCGGGTACGAGGGGAAATGACAGGTGTCTCAAATACGTCTTCGTCGTTGTAAGAGAGAGACCCAAGACGACTGCCAATGCTGTTCACTCCTTTACTTTCTCTGTAGACAGGACAGAGGAGGAAAAGGGGGATGGGATAAAAAGGTAAATAGGAAAAAAGTGGACAGTGATGGGTAAAATAAAAAACAGCGATGGAAAGGGATGCAATTCAGGAAGATGAAGGGGACAAGTACAAAGAGGTGGTACCGAAGATGAAATGAGGGGGGTGAGAGTGAAAGGGAGGAGAGTAGAAAGAAGAGCACAGGTTGAAAAGAGGAGGGTAGAGAGAGGTGGGACAAAAAGGGGAGGCAGGTTGTAAGCCATGATTAGATTACACTTTCACACTGACTAAAGGCACAATTACAGAGAGTCTCCTCATTTACTCCTGTAATCCTGTAGTCTCTGTGTTTAATACCACAGAACTTCTCATGCATACATTTTGTTTCATTACCTTGTCATGAAAAGCAAAGGATCCCCCTCCGAGGGTAAAAAAATTGTGTAAAAGAGGAACAAATTCAGTGTTTGTTGCTTTTTAGTCAAGTACAAGATTACACATAAAAATAGAAATTGTATGGTACTAAATTTAACAGTCGGTGCCATTTATCTTATCTGAACTTCATCAAGACATCAGGTGTGTTTTCCCTTACCTCTCCTCTTGCATCTCCTTGAAGGTCTTGGACCTTCTGTTGCTGCCGCCGAATGTGATCTGTTCTATCTTCTCCCTTTCCTCTTTCTTCTTCACTATATCAGAGTTGACACTCCTGCGTCGGTTCTTCCACTTGCTCAAGTCCTGCAGTGAAAGCAAGACCAGATCACCTTGTGCATCATTTCATGACAATTCAAGTAAGATCTGGATAAAACTGCTTGGTTGTGTTGCATGGCTAACTGTTCAGTAGACAGGAGTGAAGTTGAGAAGGAGAAAGACAAAAAAAAAGAGAGAAAGGGCTACATTTGAAGGTGTTCTATTTGTGTGCTTTAGGCTCCTCCCGGCTCACCTCCCCCGTGTATTGGGGACTGTATGACCTAAATGCCGCTTTAAGACTCATTATTTTGCCATGACACCAATCAGACTGCAGATAGACATACCACCGTCACAGCCAATAATGTATACTGTATGTGAATACCTGTTTTGTTTATTTTCCTACCCAGGAATGAGCATATATGAGGGATCAACGGTGTTTAAAATTGGAGCATCACTTCCAGAAATAAGTTGCACCAAAGTTAAATTTTATATGAATTCAGTTCAAATATTTTCATCGGGGTCTTAGATATTACATCACAACATATCACAATCATTTTATTATTAGTATTTACAGTATGTGAAACTTCCTGCCACAAACACTCTGATTTGGAAATGAGGACAGTCCATAGCCAGAGGGCAGTGCTGCACCAATCAGTGTCTACGTCCATCTCTGGCTTCTATCTGAACAGCTCTCTTTTCACCCCATGGTCACAGACTGCAACCACACCACCTGCTCTCCTCCTGCCACTCTAATACCTCAGATCCTAAAGATCATATGCTCACCTTTCACCTCAACCTTATCTGTGCTGGGGAGTTATGTTCCCTGTAGAACATAACTACTTTCTGCCATCAGCTTGCCTTGATTCATATAACAAGAATAGTAGGAAACAAACAGATATCCTCCAGCATTCCTGTGCAGCACACATATCAGATATACTCACATCCTGCCATTTATCCTCACTCTCCTTGATCTGCTCACGATACTTCTGCAGCTCTTCGGTGTAAAATTGTCGGACGGCGGTGGGTTCAGCCAGAATATCGTTTGTTGATTTGCTCCTGTGGAGAGAAAGAGTAAACATGAGAAAACCTTAAAAAAAAAAAAGACTAGGGGGCATCATCAAGTTAGAGGTGGAGGGGATGCTCAGTTTGTATGTCCTGGCCGAAGCTTTAGGGTATAAAAAAAAGAAGGCAAAGGTTAAAAAAAAAATTGCACTCCAAGTACGCATGCACTGTTTCTTACCATTGTGTCAAATAAGCTGTAGAAAAAACATCATCCAATGTTCAAATTGTCAAATATATTCAAACTTGTATCACCCATCCATATATTTAGCACTGATGCTGACAATAAAACGGATTAAACACTTAACCTGTGACCGAGTGTTAGTTTGCAAACACAGCACACGAGTCTATCACAAAATAACAAACAAACAAAAAAAAAACTGGGGGGAAATTGAAGCTCAGTGGGTTAGTAACATATATCACAGCCCGCCCTGTCATGCAAAAAGAAAAAGTTATTCAAAGCTCACAGCCTTTGGAAAAATGCACTGTCTTTTTACTTACCTGTAAAGATTTACACACGTCTCATATTGCTATCAGTAGCATGAAGAGTGCTTATTGCTCAGTCATAACTCTCACTGGGACACGCTGCAGTTAAGGTAGATGACCCAGCGTATTGCTATTGTATGAATCTTTTCACTTTGTTATTTTGTCAATAGAGCTTTGTGAAGCAATGAACGCCCCCACCCCCCAACCCCCCCCCCCCCCACCCCTCCCACCCTCACCCTGAACTTGGCCCTGTGCCATACAATACACCATGTTGTGTGTCAGCATTTAGCAGCTAGAGAGTGAGAACAGCAGCACAAAAGCAGGAGGGCAGCGGGGAGCGACTGTAAGAGGCCAGAGCAAACGCAAACGTGCCACATTCCTGGGAGCCCGTATCAACTCACCCGTCGATACTCTCTCGCATTTGGCGCTGTCTAGGAAACCAGAGAGAACCACAGACAACAAAGTCACATTTCTGCAGATTGGCCTTGAATAGTGAGCCTGAGAGTGGTCCTGTTTAAGAGCCTGAGGCTGATTAGCGACTCTGAGACCTGCTCATCTCCAGGTGGTGAACTTCAAATGTATCTAAACCCAGCCAATACATGACTCTGCTGGTTTTTCCCTGTACCCTGAAGAGGATAGAGCTTAGGGTGTGTATACAGAAGGCTTACAGCACAGTATCACCTTTCCTTGCCCTGACAGTTGTCTGGGGAAGTGTGCAGACATGTATCTTTCTCTAAACAATGCTGCCTTTCTGGAGACTCCAGGATGATGTCACTGGCAACATGGCTTTACATATGGAAGTGAAGTAAATCCAGATGGCCTTGACTCAGGTTAAATGGCTGCTTTGTGTGTGCTTGTGTGTGTCTGTTCATGTGTAAACACTGCAGTACAGATTTGTGTTTGGGTTACTATGGAGTCCACACCAGTCGCATCTTCCTTCAGAGCTATGGGGAATTTCTATAGGCTTTCATGTCGTCTCTTTAATTGCACTTCTTGGTACTGTCAGCATGTTATATTTGGTTATTACTCAGGCTCGAACCTTTGCGTGCTCTCATGCTGCTGCACTTTGAGCCTTATATGTCAGTGTGAAGTTCTTTTTACTGAGAAAAACAACATTATACTCGGGTCAGATCCATGTCACTGTAGGTGCAAGGAAAGGTCAACAGTTGGCCAATTCAATGCATTACATCACAAGATAACATAGTCTCTTATTTCCTTTATTAAGCTTGAATATTTTTTTTCCATTCACAGGCAAACTCAGTCTGATGGGAAAATCAAAAAGAAAATGTAAAATGCAGAATTCAAGTCTGTTCAGTTCAGTTCTCATGATGTACCAATAATTCGGTCAGTGATGTAGGAGAATTTATGCTCTTTTGTTCACAAACCACACTTCAAAATACACAACAGCAATAGGTTTAATGTACAATCTGGTTGTTCATTCTAAATTTATATATATACCATATCGCCACTGTACAGAAAACCTAACTAAATGGCCCTATGACTTGATAGGACCTTTCATTTCAGTGAAACAAAAAACATTTAAAACAAGCTGAAGTTCAGAGTTGTTGCTGTAGCAGTGAATGCAGAAGGTTTAAATAAATAAAACTTCCATCTGTGACTGTTGTGGCCATCAGACGAATTCTTCTCACGCTGGGTAAACATGCAGTCTACACCACTTCAACATCAGACAGAATATCTCAAGATGGAAATGGCACAGAAAAAAATGAGAGACAAAAAATGTCTACAGAGTGATGAGAAGCTAACAGACACTGTCACAGCAATCTGTTTCTACAACTTCAGAGCGGCTAGCCTCTCCACCATTAGCCTCTTCTTATATCTTAGCTGACTGGCTTCCCTTATAGCCTGCCATTTCTGCAGGTCACCTTCACTACAGGAAGTTGGCACTGACGGAGTCATCTGATTGGCTGACGGGTCTCTCAGTGACCCCTGGTTATGATCAGAACAAACTCCAAGCTTCCGGACCAGCATGTCATCCGTTTTTGGACGTGTCTCCTTTTCAATCTGATTCTCTTTATTTGCCGCTGCTTCCTGTGTCAGAGGACATGGAGGGCACAGGAGTCTGGCCTTGAGATCAGGAGGCAGAGCCCAGGGCTCTGGGATGGGCATAGGGGCGTAGTTGTCAGGGGCACCTGAGAGGGGCCGTTGTTGCTGAGCCTGCTGGCTTTTCTCCTTACGATAGACCACATCGTCCTGCTCGATATCAGGGAAATCGCTCTCCTCGGTGCTGTCGTGGAGATGTTTCTGGGTGACGATATTGATTTGCGGCTCAGACGTGTAGATACGACGGTTAGGAGACAGGTGAGTCTTCATCATAGCCAGGTCCATGTTGGACTGGAAGGCCAGGGTGCGCCTGGCAAACATGTCATCATTCTCCAGGTCGGGAGAAATGCTTTCATAATCAAAGGTGTCTTGGGGCTCACGGGGGTCTTGGCGCCCAAGGAGGGACCACCTCTCACCTTTGACCAGTTTGGGACCGGAGGCGGGGTCCACTGGGGCAAACACCAGAGGGGGGGTCTCTAACAGAGGGGGCTGTATCTTGGGGAGATGTGGGGGAGTGAGTGGTTGGATATTAGGACTGCAGAGCCGGCAAAAGGAGAGAAAAGGACAGAAAGGTGATAAGTGCATGCATGTGAACTGGGTCAAAGAGAAAGAACAGGAAGGAGAGATACAACAAGCAGCCATATTGGTATTTGATTCAAACAAATACACTGCTATGAAATAAAACCGCACTACATAGCAACTAGTTGCTATAAAAAAATATAGTCTTCACTAGAATAGGCTGCAATAAAAATAAAAATAGAATAATGCTGAGACACAGCCTATTTTCCACTAAGGTCAGTGCAAGCAAACTGCTTTACGAAGCATGTTAGGGCAACTCCAGTAACTTGACAGTGTGTTTATCCTTAGTATAATAGAAAGCATCTCATCAGAAATTCAGCCTCAACAGGAGCCAATTATATTTCTCTAATAAATTTTGGATGTTCTAGAGTATTACTGCATCGTCACAATCATGCAGCTGTATCGACCTTTTTCCCACAACAAGGGTGGTGTGAGCCGAAGCCTCGTGTGTGTGCGAGTGAGAGGGAGAGGGGCCGGAGGGAGAGGGGGCAGAAGAGAGCCAAGGACTGATGTCATAGTCTGAATCATCTGAAGAAGAGCCCGACTTCTTACGGCTACAGCCGAGGACAGCAGGGTGGACGGAGGAAAAGGGGACAGAAGTAGAGAGAGGGTAAAGAGGGGGAATAATAGAAAGCAGTGGTAGGGAAAGAGAAAGAAACGTAAGTGGGAGAAATTGATAGTGTACAGAAAAATGCAGTGAATGATAGAACACCAAATTTTGGATCTTAGGACCTCAAAGGATAAACTGGCATGCATAATATTCAAGTATAGCAAAATCAAGTGTGGCAGGTAGAAAAGAGAGGAAAGATTGTGCAAGAAGCAGGGAATAAATTGAATCTATGTGATTGCTACTCTGTAAAACATAAATGATGTATTCCATCTGGATTTTAATGCCCTTACACACCTGAAGCCTTGCATCCTTTTGTACCATGGTCTCTTCTGAGAGCCCAGTTTGATCTTCTGTATGTGAATGTCTTCTTCGGGCGTCCAGAACTTGGGTAAGAACTTGTTATAAGATTCATTCCCAGCAGGCTGGGGTTTGATGCCCATCTTGCGGGTGTAGAGATCATCTTGGATGGGATCAGCATAGCCCACCTCATCATCATCCTCCTCAGAGTCACCGTATATCTCCCTGAACAGACTGTCGGTGGACACAGCTCGGCGGTGGTCCACCCTCACGGAGCCCTGCTGGGTGGGCTTCATTTCCCCACTGTTGATGCCGCTGCTGCTCAAGAGAGACAGCCAATCACACATGTCAGAAGCATTTTTCAGCAAGTACAGCACACCAGTCACGCAGAAAGGAGCATGTTCCTTGAGCACAGCAGCTCTCAAATGAGATGATGCAAGTATAGGCAAACCAATGCAAGCCAAAAACCAAACCTTAAAGGAGGCAAAAAAATTGATTTGAGGAGTCAGGTTGCCAACTCAAATCACTCCTCCAAACTCATTAAAATCAAAAGGGGCAAATAAAGACGTGCTGCAGCTAAAATACAAAACAATTCAAAGAGAAACCAACAAACTGTAGCAAATGCAAAGACGTCTGAGCACTGTTAGCAGGCAGCACACTACGACCAGAGATGTTGCTCATGGTTACAATTAACCATGCAAACTGAGAATAAGAGAAGCGGTCTAGTTTGCGCTCTCATCAGGCAGGCACATCAAAGTCACACGGTTCACGTTTCATGTTCTCTGACCTGAGGCAGGTCACCTTCTGTTGAGGGGCAACATTGGGGGTCATATTGACCTTAGGCCAGGGACCCCTTTGACCCCCAGCTGCCCTTCCCCCTGCCAGGGGACTGATGGGTATGGCAAAGTTGGTGGGGGGTGCTGGGGAGGGGCTGTGGAAGCGTCTGCTGGCCAGGTCATCCAGAACAAGATCAGGGTCCGGTCGGTCTGCATCCGAGTCACTGCCACTTTCATACTCGTAGGCCCACTGTAGATGAGCCGCAGGCAAGGCATTCTGGGATCCTTGACTGATGCCGTAGCAGTCAGAGGAAGGCCTTGTGTCACTGAGGTCGTCATTCCACAACACAGCAGAATGAAACACAACACCAGTACACACCAGCATCAACCATTCGCAGACATCACAACAGTATCACAAACATCGACAGCAATGGGAGAGGAGAGTGTTAAAAACAGCCACAATGTAGATTTCAGGTGTTTGACGCACAAACCAAGGATTGTAGTGTAAACCCAGCACTTCTGGATCACTTTTTGTAGCATTACTTTTAAGAGAGATGGAATAATGACTTCATTTATTGGGTGAGTTCAGAAACAGCATCTTCAAATAGATCAAAGTGTGTGCTGCTGTGTGTATTCTAACAGTACCTGGTGAGAGTGCCCTCCTCCTCTGTGTACATGGTGTTGGCCCAGCTGCGCCGGTTGTCCTCATTGCGCTCAGCCCGTTTCTTCCTTAGTGGAGCAGGCACATATCCTGAGGGTTTGTCTTTAGTGGGCAGGAACTGGTTAAACTGGGAGCTGACTTTGGGTGTGATGACTACAGACCGGCGGTAACTGAGCGAGTCCTTGTTCTCAGCCATCCTGAAGACAGAGTCTGCCTCAGTGTCACTGCAACAACCTGGAGCATGGAAGATGACAGGACAGGAGAGCAGGGAGGACAAACACATGTAAGACAGGTTATGGGGAATGAAAAAAGTGGGGAAAAGTGAGGGATAGAAGAAGCAAAGGACAGAGGTCCAATAAGGGGAATGAAGGAAGTTGCAAAAAGGCCAAATAAAGAGTGAAGAGGTCCAATGGGGGGGTTGTTATGTGTTCTGGCATGAGTTTGGAGGAGTAAAAGAGGGATGCAGGGGGTGGAGGCCTCCTCATTTACAAGCCGGTGTGGACGGCTGTGGAATGTCTCACTGTTCCTTCTAGGGGTGGGGAGTAGGGGGGAGTACTGACCAACACTTCCCTCTCTCAGAGCATACTACACTTCTGTCATGATACAAGTTTGCAGATGGGCTTTGGTGTTGATACGTCTCTCCCTCCTTTGAGACTTTGGTACGTTTTCACTCAAAATATTCACTTTCAAAAGCAAACCACTAGATGGCAATAGGTATTTGTTTTCACAAATGTGAGTCAATTTTCTGGCTCTGATGCAGCATATCTTCCCTGTTCACAAATATTTGAAGTTCTAGATGGATGAACTTGAACATAAATATTCATGAAACAGTTTGAGAGAGTCTGAACACTATTTCCATGGTTGAGGGGCAATCTCGAATAACACAAAAAACATGAATGAAAAATAAACATATGCTGTGGCCTCTTAAATATCATAAGGACAGCTTTAGCAGGATAAAAAGAAAAAGGAAAGAGGTTTGAGGTTTTGTCAGATGTACAAATGTGTATGATTTTCATCTCCTACCCTCACTGCTGCCTTTAAGAGTGGTGTCAGATGAGATGCTGTGGGGTCGGGAACCCAGTGAGTCCAAACTGTCCAGGGAGTCTTCTCTCCTGTGTCCGCCTCCTCCTCCTCCTCCTCTCAGTTGATTGAGCTCCTCTCGCTCTGAGTACCAGCTATCTCCAAAACCACTGTCTCTGACGTTGCTGCCCTTTTGACTGGACGATTCCTGGAGAGCCTTTCATACACACACACACACACACACAGAGTCAGATAATAGGGTGCCAATTACAATATTTAGCTCCACTGTGTGTGTGGTGCATGAGAGATCTCCCATGTAGAGTGTGAAGTCTGTACTGTCTGGCCTCTCATTCTTGCAGACTCCGTTACTGTAAACACATTCTTCTATACTGTCTATAAGGGGCAACGCATACTACAATTAAAATGAAAAAGCTCATTGTTTCCCATTCACTGCCATCACTGTTAGAACAAACAGCGCCATGATCCATGCAGCCTTGATGATTGTGTTTACTGCATGAAAAGAATGTCATTGCACATAAACACATAAGCAAGCCCCTGAACCGCTTTAAGCAGCATGGTTGCAAGCAAGCAAAAACTTGTCAGCCACTATAAAAGGAAAAGATTTTTAGATCTATAATCCACTGAATCCTACCAGACAATACAAGTCCACAAACTAAACCCAGCCTAACCCTGCGCCAATGAACTTGGATTATCATAGCTAAATGTACAAGGCATGCTGTAACCAACTGCTATTACTGAAAATCCCTGTAGTCAGTTGAATTATAGTGGCCTCGCACACCACTACAACCTATAAATCTGTGTGAAAGCAAAGTGCCAAATTCAACACTGGTCTGAGGAGGGGAAAAAACAGTCTTCTTCAAGGAAAGACGCAGCTATTTCCAAATGTAAACTATGTGAACTGTGTGTCATGTTGTAAACAAGATTAAAATAGCTGAGTCAAGGGATCAGGTCATTTATGACTTAACGTAGCTTTGGTTTTCGTGGGTGGCAGTCTTGAGCCCCCTCAGCCTATTGCAGTAATTTTTCCGCACATAGTCTACATACCAGGGAGGATACAGAAATGTACTGCGCAGCGGGCGTAAAAGAGGATTTCATTCATTCTATTTCTAGTTTCTGAAAGAAAGGTTTCACTTTTGTTTCATGTCATCATAGATAAGAAAATTCCACGTGTATCCTTATAGAGTCTTACCTTGTATAGCGCTGTGCCCAATAATCCCTCGAATGCCTTGAAATTCAAGTAAGGTCCATCATAGAAACGCTCACATTGAGCCCTTCTACCCAGCCAGTAAATGGTGATCAGCACCTTTGGAGAAGTAAACAAACAGCTTATTATACAAATCATACATGGCTATATGTGGAAATTAAACATTATTACCAGACAGGATACATCAGAACGGAGCTACACACTTACCCTTAGTGACTAATGTACAGTGCAGTGCTAAAGCAGGTGATTGTTATGATAGTTGTAGCCCTACTCTGACACGGGGTCATATCACCCGGTGCTATGCTCTTGTTTCCAGGCTCATCCAGAATACTCTGCTGCTGTTTGTGTGTGCACGATTAGGCTGGACAGGTAAATACACTGCACTAAAGCAAACAATCATCACTACATCAGCAAATGCTGGTCCCCTATCACACATGATACGGTTCCACTTGATATGTCAACTCTTTGGTTTTCATCCAAATTAGAAAAAAAGATTATTGTTGTCATATGCAGGAGGAAAAAAAGTGTATAATGATCAAATGTGATGAAGCTGTGATGAGAGATGCACTGTTTCCAGAGATGTTTTCACTTGCATCTGAAAATTAAAATCAAAATCTGTGACTTATAGCAAATATCCCCCCAAAAGAGCCACTTAAATATTTAAATCTCCTAATTTCATACCTCTAGGCTTGAAATATATCTCCAATTTAGTCAGGGATTAATGTTATGGTAAACTAATTCATTTTATCTTATATGTTTTGTCTGTCTTAATGTCTTGGGGCTGTGTTCTTACTTTAACATATTATCCCTTAGATTAACATATTACTCCTTAGATTGTTTTATAGATCTTTAAGTAAATAAAATCTAAAAACAAAACTTAAAAAATGAGTGTGGAAGCATCATGGTGATCTTGGGGACACATCTCTCGCCCTTCATTTCCTGTCACCTCTCTATTGTCTGCCAAGTATAAAGGCTAAAATGTCCCAAAAATGCTTAACACATAATATGAGTGCAAGCAATAAAGCACAATTTTGTTTTACCATCACTTAATTAGTTGTTGTACATTTACAAGTTAACTTAAATGTATTACATAAGATATAATAACAACTGTTTAAGGAACTATTGTGCTATAAATTAAGGGTTTCTATCTCCACTGATACCTGAACAGGACTTTTTCTTTCTTTAAGATGTATTATTGCTGGTTGACAAGCCAGCAAATCAAGTTCCCCAAAGAAACAGATCTTATACTTTTCCACTCACATTTTTCAGCCTCCTATGGGTCTCTTGATGCCTGTGAGGGAGAGAGCAGAAAAGATGTGTGGGTGGGTGTGTGTGAGAGAAAATGACAATAAAAGAACGGAGGGCATGGCTGTTGGGTGTCTGTGTTCGGCAGTGAAAGAGCTGGAAACTGAGAGCACAATCCAGGCTACTGCCAGCCCTTCACTCACCCTCACACAACAACACAAAGGCTGAGGGAAAAACAAACACATGTTTCTGAAAAAAATAAATAGAAGTAATTAATAGCAAGTCATAAATTATTTAGTTTAACAACTGTTACATGTGTGTGCCTCTTTTTACAGTAATTATAATCAGGCAACTGTAAAAATATTTAGGGGCACAAAAGTGGTTCTTGTTTCAAATAACGATAAAACTAATAACTGCTAATTTAACATCTGAACACCAAACAAGGCATCACTGTTAAAGCAACAAAGCTCCAAACAGCTCCCCAGGTTATACTGAGTTTCAGTCATATTTTTGGGGGTTTTGACAGTTAACTTGGCAGAAAGTAAATCACTTTCCAGGGAGAATGTCAGCTCATTCCTGTGAAGCCAAACAAAGCTCACAGTCTCAACTTGTAAGCGAAATACAACCTTTTTGTTATGTATGTTGTGTGCCTATGACTTAAGTTAACTGTAGTGACTATTTACAGAGGCCTATAAACAGTGATGAACAGCTACATTACATAACCATAACAGTGGCAGAGGAAGATATACAGTCTGCTTCACATCTCCTGTGCATGCTATACATTCCTGCTATCATGTGGTAATACAATAGCCCCACATGCCTCTCTACCCATGAGCACATGGGTTTTCTTACATCCCCTTCCCAGCATGCAATGAAACCGGTGCACCTGCTGAGAATGTGATGCACGTACACTGTAGCTGACTGCCTGTTAATAAAACATGCTCAGATTCCTTTAGGTTGCTTGGTTCAGAGGGAAGAAACAAAGACATAATTTCCATTTCTTTAAAAAAAAAAAAAAAATCATGGCCGCTACTTCGATGGGAGAAGTTATATGAAAAAGTTTCCAATACAGCTTTTAAATTATGGCGAGCAGATCGACTCTTTCACCAGTACGCGTCATCTCACACCAGGGGTTTTCAACGTGCTAATTCGCCAACAGTGGAAAAATGAAATGGACATTTAATCAATTTGGCACATTGCAAATTTACGAGCCCAATAAAAGAGGCGGGGGGAAAAAAAAGCTCTCTTTTGTGTGGCTTGGAACACAGTCTCAAAGTCTAAGATTATAGCAGTGGTAGCGTGGTCCAGAATAAAAAGGAGTTACCACCACAAGGCTCCTTGTAATGGTCATTTATAGAAAGTGGTAATAGCTGAACAGAAGAGAAGAGTTAAAAAAAAAAAAAAAGGGGGGGGATATTTTCAGGCCTCCAGAGCCTCAGGACTTTGCTGTAACCTGCTAGAATCAGCTGAGTGTTCATGTGATTGAGCACAATCATCGACAGAACGTCACTGGAGTCTGATACACAAAAGATCTGCGCAGACAGCCTTGGTTAAGAATAGCTTCTGTGAAGTAGTATTATCAGTTAAAACATTGGGGTTTTTGATATTGAATGTGCTGAAGGGATAAGGAAGCCATTTGTGTTTGTGTAGCTTGCACATATGCAAGTAATGAAGGCTGCCTGGATATTCTGAACACCACAATACTCTTAAATTTAACTAGAAATTAGTAGATGTGTCAAATAGCTGTCATCAGAGTAAAATGTAGTCTTTTTGTCTTGTGAAAATATTTTGTTTCCTGCCAGTTTTAAGTTTGTTCCTTATGGGTAAAATGCTTGTTTAGAAAGTGAAACAGGACACTTGAGGGTCCTTCAAACTGCTTAACCATGACAGACAATACAATACAGAGTGCTGTACAGTAGCTCAGCAGAGCTCTGACAGGAAACCCTCCAGCTTGATAAATTAACAGGATGTTCTCATTACTTCCACAAGCCAGTCATTTTTAAGCCATAAGCCTCAACCTCTGCATGCTTACTCTGACTTTCACAACACCAATCTCTTGCTGAGGTCAAGGGGTGACCTCAATCAATCTGCCGCCAGCTAGTGACATCCTTCTTCCTCCAACAGACTATTAGATACTAATCTAAACCATAATATATATAATACAGAGCTAAGTTTCTAATTGATATTCTTCTTCTTGTCTAATTTATATTGTTATATATTACATTCTATCTTGTCAAACTGAGATGGAAATGTATGAGACTTTTGTGCCGAACCTAAAAATAATTTCATTTGACTTGAAGGAGTTGGAGAGTGTGTTCTGCCAATACAAACCAGAGACAAAAAGACACACACACACACACACATAACTGAGGAAACATAAGCCATTATCCAAATGCTAGACAAATAATTTCTTATCATAAGCCAAAGTAAATGATCTTTCCCAGTCAAGTCAATCAGTTCTCTGTGGCCCTCTGGCTACAGCTGTAACCAAGAGAGAATCATACGTTTAAGCAAGATCTATAGCAAGACTAACAAAATCTACAAGTCAATGATGCTGCACACGGACCACATCCTGAGGTCTCAGTTTGTGTGCGGCAAGATCAAGCCAGCTCTGTCTTTAAGACAAAAACATTAAAAAGACAAACAAACCATTGCCCTGAATGAATAGGCATGTATGTATGATGGAAAGCATACCTCTTCAATGAAGATTACTTGCTCTGCTGCAATCAACAACACCACATGTAGCATCCTTCATCTATTCTCTTTCATTTTAGTAAAACACTTTGGACTTTAACACACACCCAGACCTCAGCAGCAGACAGGAGGGGAGTCTGAACAGAGGAGTCAGCTGTGGGTGAGACCGTGTCGGGCATCATTGTGTCATACTTATCAGACACACTGCAGCCTCTGTGAGCGAGGGAACAGGGTGAGGCTGGCATTTCTCTCTCCGCTTAACTACACAGCACAAATATGACCCTTGTGTTGGCCATTTACAGCTAGGGCTGGGTCCACGGTGTAGAAACTTTATTGGCCGTTCACCATCATCACTCGCTCGGTTTCACAATCTGCACACAGTTCACACAGCGCTGCGACAAGAAGTGACGGCGGTGCCACATATTAAATCTTGAAACCAGAGCGTGCCATGCCAGCTCAGTGAACCGCACCCGAAACACTAACACAAAGCCGCACGTCGCTTGTCTTGTTTGCATTTACGTATGAAACATTCAGACTCGTCATGGTGATTTTAAAACCAATAAAAATACACTACACACATGGCATGTGCTACATTGTGACAGAATCATATATTGTATGTTGCTGTTGAATAAATTCTGATAACAAGCTGTGCAGTCTGTCCAAATTTGTCTGGGAAACAACGCATTCCTTCAGGCAGTTCAAACATTTGGTTTGATCCACAGCCAGAGATGCTATTGCATAATCCAAATCATTTAATTACACCACACGGCCACTCCTTTTTATCTATTGCTTCGAAGGGGTCATTCACATTCTTCAAAGGACAATGAATTTTGATGTACACACCTATCCTATGCAGTTTCTTTCCTTTTTTGGTTTGGCGAGCAGTCAACCCTTGTCAATAATTTGCTTAATCCAACAGTGGCAACGAGTGAGACTTTGGACCGCACTCAGCGTGGGGTTTGTTCTGTCAGGAAGCTAACTGGGGGTCACAGAGAGAAGCTGGACTCAGACCTTGTTCTCCAATATCTGTATCAAACTTTTATTGTAGATCTGATATGCTAAACTTCTCTTAAATTCAATATGATATGCAATGGGTATGAGAGAGTATGATGCATCTTACACAGAGAAATAAGCTCAATAAGCGTGAGTGTTCCTCAGAAACTACAGTAAACCAGCACAGTGCATCATGGTGTAATGACTGTAATTTCCACCTTCTAAGCCAGATGTCCTGTTTGAGAGTTAGCTCTGTGACAAATAGCACTTGTTAAAACATTCGTAGAGGTCAAGTGTCAAGTAATCAGCTGACATTTTGAGTGTCATTAGGGAAAATCCGGCTTGTCTTTTCCTTTACAACAGCTCAGACTTTGACTTCATGCTGCTAAATTTCCAAATGTTAGCAAAGGGTCTACAGGAAGTGGCTGAAGTTAAATAGAGCAGTTTTAGTTGCCATGATTCATCTGCAACACTCTAATGCCCTCATTTCCTGGGCAGCTGTTCGAATCTGACAGAGCTGGTCCAAAGTAGTTGGTGAATCATAGTCTCCAATGATGAATCCGATTCGGTCTGGTCAGTATTACACCTCTGGGTGGAGAAATCTTCCAGAATATATCACCTCCTATCAGTCTGTATCTCTGTTACAACAATGTGTCATGATAATTTTGATACTAAATATATTTGTAACTGATAAACATCTTTTATCAGAAAGCAGGTTTCACAACATAAGGCAATAGAGCGACATGCACTCCAGATGGCGTTGAGGCCAATACTACAACGACTGCACAGCTCAAAGGTCAAAACAGAACCAATAATCTTTTATGGCTGTCATGACAACACAGACTAGCATAATATTAAACTGCGTTCTCAGCAGACACAGCCAATATCTGACGCCAACTTCCCGCCTAAAGAAGCACAAATGATCAATTTGTGGAATTTAGCATTTCCAAAGGAGGTGCAGGTCCACAAGACCCCTCAATCACAAGTCAGTGAAAGGTCACTGTTTTCAGTGTAGTAATGTTCAATCAGTTTTTAGGGCTGCAGCTATTTTTAATATCGATTAATTGTTTGATTATTTTCTCCATTAAACGATCCCTCATTTTATCCATGAAAAAACCAGAACACAGTAAAAAAAAAAAAAAAAAAAAAAGCCCACGTTTACATTTTCAAATTGTCTGTTTTATACAACCAACAGTCCAAAAACCAAAAATATTTAGTTTAATATCATAGGAAACTATAAAAACCAGCAAATATTCGAATTTGAGAAGTTGAAGATGTATATAAATGCCTGTGTTTTTAATCTGGATTGGGAGACATTAATATTTTATTAAAGCATAGTCACATACAATTGAAAAACTGCCAAAGGTAAATTTCCTCCTGTGGTGGTGTTAATTTTCTGTCAATTGATAAATCTTTTCAGCTCTATTTGAAATATGAATTAATGAATCACACTTTTGTTTTGTTGCTTTGTGTGTTGCACCTTAGTCATAAGATTAAAACTGAATAAAAATGATACAAATAAAATACATTAAAACATTGAAATATATGAAAGACATTTTAAAAAAAGGGACAAAAACAAATAACAGATTTTGCTAGGAAAACTTGTGAAAATCAGCATAGATCAGCACAAGGATAACAGCCATGTTGCTGTTAAAACAGAGAACAGGGAAGCTGAGCGTAGCACCTGTCAGACTGGGTTTAAGGGAGTGGAGGTTGGACGTACACCAGGGGCAAAGACAGCTGATAGAGACAACTTTCTCTCTCTCTCTCTCTCTGCTGTGCTCTCTGGCTCATTTGCATGTAGGCTTACTGTGAAATAAAACCATTGGTTACTTATCTGTAGCCTTGTTTGGGATGATCTTCTCATGTTACTATCGGTGTACCATCCATTCCACTCTCTCTGTTTGAGCAGCATCATTGTAGCATTTTTTAAATCTCATATAAATTCTTGACAAACAGCCAACAAATGTCATATTTGTAGAGGAAATTCCCTACGCACGATTCATCAAGACTGACTCATGTACAAAACACTGTAGCTAGAACAGCAGGAGCAGCTGCAGGTTCATCAGAAAATGAGAACCTGTCACTGTTTAGCAAGTTAGAGAGGGAGCAAACAAAGACAGTAAAACCACTTAAGTCCCTTCTCTGAATGAAAATATTGTTCTACAAGCCACATATGACATACAGTGACAAAACCACAACCTCAACCGCACTCAAACTTTCACATGCATGCACACATGTACACACACAAACACACACAGGTGTACCCTCATGATCAGATACCGTGGAGAATGCTGTGTAAAGGGACAACACGCTATTAAAAGCTCTTCTCCTGAGTCCTGATACCATTCCAATCTGTCCTGCTTGTAAAAGTGACCCCAAGGTCCTAAAAATAGGATCGTGAGCCCCCCCCCCCCCCATCTCCCTTCCAATCCCCCACACACATGCAGACATGGTGGCAAAGAGCTGAGCTATACCATACTGAACTGAGCACATTCAAAAGCAAAAAATGTTTGGCCAAAGGAAAAACACGAATTCAAAATGCAGTGAATGTTGCATTGCAAATGACATTTTTTACTACACAAAGTCCAGTTGATAATATGAGTTAGTTAGTGTAACTGCATTAACGTGGGTACAATCTGTCTACATTGTGCATCTCATTTTGAAAGTCATTTATCTCCAGTACCATGGGAAATAATTATGTCAGAGGGGAAATAACTGATAATACAAGGGTGATAGGGTCCATAAAGAAATGATGTCTATATTTATGATACTGGATCAAACATTGTGCGATTGATATTGCCGTATCTTAGGACAGCATATCTTCTGCTTTGGGCAGAGGTTGTGTCTTGATAATACACAGGCAGATTTGTTTATTTAGACTTCATATTGCAGTGTATGAACAGTACATCTATCTGTGTGTGTGTCTTTGTGACAACTGTGGTTTCAACATTGTTGTCAGTGTTGAAGGATGACTGACGGAGTCTTGGGTGGATCGTGAGAAAAATGTTCCTAGAGGTTGTGGCAACATGTAAAAGAACATCCAAACGGAGCTTAAATACAAGTGACAACACAAAGTGACAAACACTTGTCAGAATGAACAGGAGCATCGTTGGTTTGCAGCATTTGGAAAAAGCTTAATGACATCACTCTGCATTATTTTGCCACCTAAAGTGATGTCTTTGCTATTGAGTACCTATCTACTTCTAGTTTAACAGTCTGCAGGTTGCCACTGAGGCACTTTTCTTTGTGCTTGCACAGCAGAGTGTGTCACAGTGAACGGGCTGTGCCCTAAGCTGTGCCTTACCTCACTACCTCCTGGAGGCACACCTGTGTAAAAACTGAACAGGTTGTTCAACATACCGCATGGATCTCTGCCCAGCACGCAAATGACACAAGAGTAACTGTCTAAAAATGAAAAATACTAAAAACGCTGTGGCAGTATCTGGAAATTTTAGTCCTGCTCACCAACTTGTGCACAACCTAAGCTGAACTACTTCATATTATCAGAAAAACCCTTCTTTATGTACAACCTGCACCTGACAGTAATCAAGTACTTTTATGACTCTTTATTTTTACTGAAGTCATGCTTTGCTATACTTAAACTAGAAGAAAGTGAATTTTTCATTTCATTTCATTTTCCAATCAGATCAGAAATTCCAGACGTGCTGGCAAGCACATTCTTTGATCTACTGATGCGTGCGGTTTCATCAATAGTACCCTCCATCGTATTTTAAAGAAACACATAATGCAGTGCTTCAACAGGTGCTTACCAACCACAAGAATACATGGACACTGAAAATAGCGCTGACCCTTAACACCTCTGCAGTTAGCTCGAAACATGCCTCACATGAGGGAACATGTGCTCTGAAATACTGTTTAGTGTAATAGTGTTAAGTTACATTTAAAGGTTTACTGTGCATATTAACGGAGTCGTAAATAGAAGCTGAGAATCGATTCCATCATGGAAGAGTCAAACACACAAGCTGGTCTGCGGTTTACAGGAGAACTCTGGGAATGGCAAGGATGGGTATCAAAATGTTCCAGCAGTAATAACATTTTACAGTGCTCATAATATTAGGACTTACTTGACTGTAACTCTTGTGGATAAGTCCTGAAGGTCTCCTGGGTGAAAGAGCTGTGCTTCCTTTAGTCCAAGCTTCCCGCAGGCCTTGAGGAAGACGTTAAGGTTGTCCTGGACAAAGAACAAAACAGGGATGAGGGTTGTCCACCTTCAGAGAGGCAAAGAATAATCACTCAAGAATTCTCTGGCAGGGAACACAGCCTACAACTCATTGCTTCCAAAGTTCATATCACCAGAGAGCAGAGACGGACGGGGAGGAGCATGTGTGTAGCAAATAAGAAGTGACCCAGTGCAGAACACACACAAACACACATGCAGGGGGAAGAGGCTGCGTGACAGGAGCTGACTGACAGCAGCAGAGCTACCTGTGGGCCGGGTTAGGGTGGGGACAAAGCCAAAACCAGGAAGGATGACATCAGAGCTTTGCACAAGTCCCACCCAACCAACCGGCCATGCAAGTGCAAAACTGACACACACACACACACACACAAGCATATTGCGTAGTCCTTCTTCTCACACCCTGAAACTGTCCCCTCCCTCCTCTGCCAAGCCCTTCTCTCGAGAATACCTGTGGAATCTGTGGGGCGGCGGCGTATTTTGGAGACATTTGGTTGCTATGAAACATGAGGTTGGGTGACAGAAACCAACAAATATTTCCCTGAAGCAACTCAAGAGGACATGGGAGTGGAAGGACGGTTTCTCCTCCTATAATCGGTCAATCATTTTATGTTGCATAAAGTTTATGTGTATGCACAGATGTGTGAGTGTAATGCAAGGTAGTGAAAATATATTTCTCTATAAATATACACACATGTCATGCATTTCAAACAAATTTTAACCACGGAAGCGCCATTCCCTTTCTGTGGGTATGACGTTTCCAGTTGTAATCCCAAGTGTCTTGTTTGGAAGTCTGCACTTCCCATTGGGACGGCATTGCTTAAGAGGGTTTCATGTAATGACACATGGTTTCAACATGGGCAGGAATAATTATGGGATTGCTAGTTCTATATTTAAATGGCAAACATGCTTATTAGCAAATGGTGGGAGAGAGAGCTGACCTCTCAGTGCAGGCATCCCTCGCTAACAGCTTTGCTTGTCCCTCAGCAACACTTTGCTGGGTCCTACAGGTCACTATGGGCCCCTACAGGCCAAGGACCCCCCCCCCCCCCCCCATCCCCTTCATATGGAGGCACTGGGGTCACTGGTTATTCATTATAACACAGTAGAGATTTCTCTTCTCTTGCATTGTCGTTATAATAGACATGATAATGTCATTTTCCAGATGTATACAGGATAGGAACACAGGTTTGGAATAGTAAGTTGATCTCACATGTAAGACCTTATTCTCTCTCTCTCATGTAACATTGTTCACATGGGCATTTTTCCATGACACTAAAATTTATGGCGTTGTTTGTTGATGCGTACACACTGTACAGTCAGAGATAACAAAAGAATACATGACACATTGCCTTCCATCTCTCACCTCTGAATGTTGGCTGACAAGAGCACTGACAGTGATAACAGCAATAAAGTACGCTGCATGTTTGATATCATCTCTAGATTCTGTGAGCATACAAGCCATAAAATACAATTAAATGACGGGAACAACAGTCAGGACATTAAGTCAAATGAGCATTAAAACAGGTTTTACTTGCTGTAATCATTCCTCTTGTTCATACTGACTACATACTTTCAACGTTATTGATGGGGGGGACAAATTTCACAGTCCTCATTTGTAAAGATTTAACTGACAGACTGAAGATATTGACTTTATTTGACTAATTTTGCCTAATATTAAGCCTAATATTATCTTCAAATAAACTTTTAAATACATTTTTGCACAGAGGAAGGCTTGTGGATTTTGTCCCCCATCACTTACATTAAAAGCACATTATGAAGTGATCTTTTAATGGCCAGTATGAACAGGAGGAATGGTTATGGCAAGAAACACATTGTGTCAGTCCTCTTTTGGCCTCCTGACTATTGTTTTAAGAAGGATTTGAAAAAATGTGAACTTGTCCTTCATTGCTACAATGTAGATGAAAATCTCACAAAGGATTGTCCACTTTAAATCTTTCCCTTGTGAAGCAAAAACTCACGTTGAGCCACTGTTCTCAATGTAATCAAGGCATATGAGAGAGTGGGTACAAATATAAAAGCAGAATTAATATCACCTAGGTATGGATGTCACTTAACCTCAAAGAGCATAACTGACACACTAAAAGCACCCCGACAGCCAGTCAGTCCCAGAACATGCAGAGAAAATGATGCTGAAGGAATGTTATGCTGACTTGTGCCTGCACATAATCCCGCTAAATATGCTGTATCCATCCAGCAGCCCTTTAATCCTCTCATGCAGACTTGAGGACCCCAATTTAAGCGCTTCACACCAAGAAACGGAAAGATCGGACTCATAAGGTGTCTGATTTGTTATAACAGGACCTTCATCCGTGCTGGTCACACTGTGGTCACTCTTTTTTTTTTTTTTCTTCCACAGCATTATTTGTCTTAGATGGGCACACTCTGCAATTACCCTCAACTGACCTCTGGCAGTACAAAGCTATGGTTAAAATATCAGGCTACACATTTTTGAATCCTGTGACAATAAACCAAGAGGAGATGGAATACTTGAAATGTTGTCTCTCCTGAAACAGGCCCAATAAAAGACCCTCCTGTCCTCACCAGTCAGATCCAGTCATAACATGCACCCATACAAGACAAACAAAATACGGTCAAATGCCTGTCATTGCACAGACGGTTACACAGACATTTAGAT
Source organism: Thunnus thynnus (assembly GCF_963924715.1). Lineage (NCBI taxonomy): Eukaryota > Metazoa > Chordata > Actinopteri > Scombriformes > Scombridae > Thunnus > Thunnus thynnus. The sequence continues at coordinate 24,222,685 of NC_089527.1, forward strand.
AAGTAAAGACACCCTCAGGGCCATTAAAAATGTCTGTTTATCTCCTCCTATTGCTACCTCAATTCAAAAAGGAGTTGGTGTGTACAGGAACATCCAGCACCACGTTAATTACAGTGTATTTACGGTGGAGTCATCCTTAACTCCCTCTGGCCTCAGACCAGTGTGCCCCCGCTCATGAAGCTGGCTGCCCCACCCCACAACCACCAGCACTGGGTAAAAGCAGAACCGGACCCAAACTGGGGTGCCATGACCCAAACCCACAGCTCACTGAGTGCTCAACAACAGTCAGAAAAGTGTGCTGACATGGGAAACATTCCCTTGGACCCAAGTGAAACCAAAGAATAGGCCTGGGTCTGGAGCCAATGTTGCTAAATATTCCGCAAAACCAGATATTTCTGTTCTTTTCCCGTTTCCCTCCGTGGGCTTTTTATTCTGCCAGAGCTAGAGCCTGGTATCAATTTTGAGTGCTGAAAACTCTGATAGCAAAACTAAAACAACAGTTGTGACCATAATGGCAGAGCATTTTCATATTTGTGCGTTAATGAGGCGTGTTTGCAAAGAACCTTTCATTCAACGACGTCGAAAAGTCGTATCTGCATTACAAACAAACGGAAAGAGCACCAACAACATTCCTTTCATTCTCTGGCCATTGTATTTTATTTCCAAATGCCTTTTTGGACCTTAAGCATATTACAAAAACTGAATTCTTCCAGTTTTTTCTTCACTTACAACACTCAGTGGAAATGGATAGCATATATTAAGATAAACCCTATGCGAAAATTTCTCACCATGAGGAAAAAAATGGCTAAACATATACGTTTAATGCTTAAATGAATTGACAACTTCAGGAAACACAGCTAAATTCAAATTTCAAACATTCAATCCCAACACTTAAGGAACAGACGGGTTTCTATTTGTAGAAATGAGCGATGGAGGAATCTTAAGAAGAGTACTTGACTACTTTGAGAGGGAAGCTATTCTCACAGCACAGTGAGACTGAGTAATGTTTGTTTGGAGAGCTCTCCACTTTTCTCCATGTGGTTGGCAGCAACTGATAGCTGCGGGCCAACCAGGAGCTTTCGTATTCGCTGGAGAATTTATGATCAGGTGGTTTCAGGTTTGTGTCCAAGACTCGGAAATACCAGGCCAGCGCTACTGACTGAGGAGATACTTTACCTCGTTACCTCAGCAGGTGCCCAGCCAATTGTATGAGAAACTGCCCAAAACAAAGTGGCAGGCAATCTGATTTACGTCAAAACACAGATATGATGGTACAGTGTTTGGTAGGGCAAATACTATATTTACTGTTAACATCTAGTCTGAGTGCCAGTCTGTTTCTTCTACCGCTAACTTGTCATTGTCTAGCCAAAGTGTGTTACTCTGAGTGTTTCTCTGCCCACTGTCACACACTCAGATTCTCTGGGTTGGGGTTGGGGTTCTCTATAATTCTTCTCGGCAGCTGGACTCAATTACTCCCACAAGAGAGAGCTTTGTGAGGGATGGGTTTAAGGTAGGGTTTTCAACCCTCTACTTCCCGAGCACTTGTATGCAGACACTCCCAAAACATTTATTTCAGCTGAGCCACTGTGGCCCAAGAGACCTCTGCCACAACTGCTGAAATTTAAAGACACTGCCAGGCCTAAAAAGGTGCATTCTCAAGGAGCCACTGAACAAAATATTGAGAAACACTGACTCAATAACAGGTTATTACATAGAGCAATCTCTGACCCCTTCTGACCTCCCATCACTCAATCGAAAAACTAATTACCATACCAGCACAAAGACTTCTTGTCTTGTGTAAAGTTTTTGATTGAACACAGCCTCAAGCATGGCAGACATCATATTTAGGGTGCACTCAAATGCGGCTAGTGGCCTTTCAAGCAGCTCCACGTTCACTGAACTTATTAGCGTGGATGGATATGAGGAGCGACAAGTCACTGAGGCAAACACTTCTCTCTCATTGGAAGCCCTGCCTCAGACCTGTCACCAGCCAGCTCAGATGCTGCACCTCGCTCTGCTTCCTCTAACATCTTATCACGCACTCTCTACGACAGACGTTACCTGAACATGACCAAAAAAGGTAATGACAAAAGAGCGTGTGAAAGAAATTAGGATGAGCTGTTGAGGCTACGTGTGACAAATACATTGAATGTAAAGATGTCTTTTAAAGAAAATGTCCTACAATATGTCTTATATTTAGGCTGAATGAAAAGACTTACCAGTCCAGCAATAGGTGTGGGCAGCCTGTTAACCCTCTTGACAATACCAGGCTTGATCTTGTTGATCAGACTGCGAGGAAAAGAGAAACAGAGAACATCAGGGGAAAGGAGACGGTAAGTGAAAGCCCATGGTCATTGGCTAGACTGGTCTAACTAGCAAGGAAGGAACAAAAAGTGTTGCAAAGTCTTGCTGTTGTGTGTTTACGACTTTGCTTAATGGTGGCCACCTGGCTTCAGTTTAGTAAATGGCCAGTACTGCACCACGATGTAAACACGGCGGGTCCTTTGCTCCTAAAACATACCCTCAACTACTGACACAACCCCATACAAACCTTCAATCACCAAATATGATCCCAGAAAGATAGTAATGGTTTTAGATTGGAGATAATACATTATAATCTAAAGAGTTTTGAAATTATTCTTAAGCCTAAAAGGATTTAAAAAACAAACCATAATAATAAAAATGGTGACAATGTGATAGCAGCACAGTTTATGATGTATAAAAGATGCTCTGGTGATAAAAAATATTCAGCTCTTTTACTTAAAGTCCCCTTCCACTCAAAAATATGTTGTTTTTTTCTATTGGATGTTTGAGCTTCACTGTGAAGAATGATGTATATGCGGAGTTTTACACTTGAAGCCTGTTTACATTCATCTGCTGAAAGGGGAAAGTTTCTCTGTGCTCACCTTAAATCTGAGTTAAAGATGTATACCTGTGAGCATGATTTGTGACATCACAACTATTTTGGAGCCAATTGTGGTCCAGTTTGCAACTTACAAAAGTGTGATATGGAAACTTGAGGCCTCTAGCGCACATACAATGAGAATAGACAGCAAAGTAGGAGACATTTTGCAGAGGTTAAACTTTTGAAATGAACAATAATTGCATACTCATGCATTCTGGATCTTTCAATTGAGGGAGAAGGAGTGCATGTCCTTTTCAGAATTTATTACAAAGTAATTGAACATTTTTTTGTGGAAGGAACACACCAGACACCAATAATTATTCAAAGCAGAGTTTTATATGTCTTAAAACATGTCTGATGGGGATCTTTCAGTAGAAGTAGTGTAAAAATACTTTTTTACAAGTAAAAGTGTATTAAACATTACAGAAGTATTAGCAAAAACATTTACTTAAAGTATCAGCATCCATATCTAGAATGGCTCCTTTCAGAATGTTATATTATTATAAATGGTAGATAATTGGACTGTTATTACTGATACATAAATGTGTAAGCTGCATTTAATGTTGTAGCTGGTCAAAGTGGAGTCAATTTTAACTACCTCATATACTGTTCATTTACAGTATATCACAAAAATGAAACATATTTTCAAGTTGATCATATGTTTTGTATGTAGAATCTAACAAAGTAACAAAATGAGTGCAAATATCTCACCCTTTTCTTGTTTTGAGAAAAACAACAAATTAAAAGCTCAACATGAGACTAAATGACTTGTTAAGGTGGATGCAGTGTATCTTCTGCTCTCTCAGCAGACAGACTTGGGTGGATCAGGAAGTATTAGACCATGCATTGGCTGAAAGCACATGTGAAGGAAGAATGCAAATGGCATTTGGGCTCAAGTTTGTCATGCAGAAGTGAAACAATAGAAAGTTGTTATGATTACATCAGATAACACACTGTACGCTAAGTAGGATACAATAATGTGTGCGACCCACACTAAACATTCCTCTACGAGTGGTTATGATAACCACAACACAATGGGAAGGGAGGCTGAGTTTCAAGGTGAAAGCGATTTAATCTCCGTCTTCCTTTTCCTCATGCTGAGAAAACATGGACAGCCCTCTGAGTGAAAACGTCTCTGTTGTTCTCTGAGAGCGAGCAAATAGTGGAGTCAGGCTCAAATCAGCAACAACGAGGGGCTTCTTTTTTGAACTGATGCCAATAGAGGTTTGGAAGATTCTGCTTGGGCTGCTGGTAATTACAGCTTCCTGCTGATTCGTGCAAATCACATCACTGTGTCTATCAACCAGTTCTGCCCACATACACATGCATGAAGGGACATGATGCTAACCTTCTCACACACACACACACACGCATCCTGATCTCAGAAAAGCCACTATTCCACAACTCTTACTTAGAGCCATTGGTGAATAGATTTCTTCCTCTAACTCATCAAAACCCTTGATGTACCCAAGCTAATGAGAAAGCAGGGTGTCCCGGCTCTCCGATGTGGTTTAAGCTGGAGGCTTTCCATTCACTACACGACTCCTCACAGCTCTCATTTAAGTGAGGATGGCACTCTGCCCATCCACAGATCTTTAACATCTGTCCAACAGGCAGCGCAACTCCTCTTGAAATAGATCACACTTCATATTCTCAAACAAAACCACAGAGGGCAGATCTGATACTGGAAACATCAAATGACTATAATACAACCTCTGTTGTGCTGTCTTAAAACACTGGCTCACTTTATGTGGCAGACAAACAAACAGTGACCCAGCAGGGGGTCTGCCTGGGAAATATCAGTAACACTTACGTTGGAGCGCAGACCTGGAGGAGAGGAGAGGGCTTCCATGTGAATGAGTGGCTTAAGAGAGGTGCCTGAGAAAAGCAGAGTACTTACTCACACAGCAGAACGCCATTCTCCAGCGCTGATCGGAAGTCGTTACTCCCAAATCTTTTCTTGGTTACTGCCTGGAAAAAAAAAAAGAAAAAGGGATACAAAAACAGTGAGCAAAATAGCGAGAGGGGTTGGGTGAGGAGAGGAGGCAGGGGTATGTGCATGTGGGGTGGGGTGGTTGGAGAAGAAAGGTAGGATGTTGAGAACAGTAGGAGAGGAAGTCTGAGGTATTTCCTCCTGAGTTCCTACAGTGTCTCTGGAACAGAGTTGAGCACAGTTCTTCAGGTATTCCACGGGTGCTCTCGATCGGCTCAGTTTTTCTCACTTTAATGCTAAAAAGCTTCTGGTAAACAGGAGAGCTGAGCTAAAACTGTGCTGGAGCCAGGCTGCCCAAGCCGCAAGGCTATGGGAGCATCTGGAGCACTGGAGGAACACAGTGCTGTGTTATAGCCTCATGCCTTTCCCATGATCTCAAACCACTACTGCAGGAACACCAAGACCCATTATGCAGGAAAACATACACACACTTGCACTCATGCATGACGTGCAAGCTTACACACATACACATATACAGTACAAAGAAACACAAACAACAGCACATACCCACTTTAACATGCACAATTTGTACCACTTCATACATCCAATCTCTATTTCCTTTTAAATGTAACACTAGTATATTTTTTATGTTTTCTTGTGAACCTACAAGTTTGTTATGGGATATCAAATTCATGTCCATGGCCACTCCTTAACAGAGCTTCCTGTTCTGTTTTGTTGGAATGTTTCCACCTTGAACTACTTGACCAGTTTGTACCTAAACTATTAAATCCAACACAAATAGTTAAACTAAAAAGCATTGAGAGAGTGTATAATCTCAAGGCAGCATGACTCGCTATATTTGGTTATTTTATTTAAAAAAAAGAAATGTTTTCTGCATCTGGATGTGAAAGAAAATACATAACATTACAATCATGCATAGAAACATATACAAAAATGTTTGCAGGAATTCACGGTTAAATAGCGAAAATGTTAAAAAATGCCCTATCCGTCAATGTTTAGGAGTCTTGAAACATCCTGGATCTGGATCCACACCAAACACTAATCACTTGTTCTTTCGCCCATGGCCTGAGCCTCTAACATATTTCAAATCAGTTTTTGGGATATCCTGCTAAATCATTCCTTAACAGGCAAACAAACAGGGCTGAAAACTGAACCTCCTTGGCAGAGCTTACGTATGATTACAGTGGCAACCACACTGCAATCATATTTTGTGACAGAGTGAGTTCTATTATAGCTGCTGCGGGAGGTGGGGGGTTATTTTATTTTGCTCATTTTATTATAGAGTTTATTTATGGAGCAGACATGTTATGAAATATAAAAAGATTTGACGTAGCTCCACTAAGCTCACATACCGTGTTTGGATTTAGGTTTGGGTGGGAATTGATTGATTTAAATTAAAAACAGAGCAGATGACCACACATTCATTGTAATAATACAGTAAGGTGGGACAGCTGGAATTAACAAAAGCACATATATGCACACACACATTCACACAAAAAGCAAAACAAGTTGAACGGGTAACACCAACCAAGTCAGATGTGCCTTGTGTCAAAGCTTTTGTCCTTTTCCTTTCAGGGAAAAGCACGCAAGATGGGACAATTACTAGCATAGCTAAGTAAAGAGCAGGAGACAGCAGAGCAATTACACAGATTGACTGGAGGACACTACTATTATTTCCCAACAAAGCTGGTTACACCTCAGAACACACCCAGGATAACTTGAGATGCCTTCAAATACCCATCATTCCAAGAGAATTAGACCATATTGTAATTGATGAATATGAGTTTTGTCAAGTTTTGACATGGCTGTAGTGTGGAGTTTTTCTGGATTTGCATAATGTGATCAAGCTATTGTCTGGAAATGTTTGCATAACATATTGCAATCTTGGTCTATTCCTCCACCCTTGAGAAAATGCAATCATAACCAGACACGGAAAATACTAAAATAGGAACTCAGACATGCAAAGCCAAAAATACACAGATGCACACACATATTCACAAATAGTACAAATCCAAGGAGGGTTGAATCGAGGGCAAGTGGACTTGGTTGAAGCTACTTGAAGACATTTCGCCTCTGTTGGATGAGAGGCATAACATCTTCAAGTATCATTAACCAAGTCCAGTTGCCCTCGATTCAACCCTCCATGTATAACCTGGATGACTGAGAATCTTCACAGACGCACACCACAAGCAAACTTTACAGTGCAGTGTATAATCAGTCAGGCGCTGCGGTTGGCATATGAAATCCTGACCCCTGCTGTTCTTTGTAAGTGGGGGCAGCAGCTGGGAATCACACAGGCAAACAAACAATACAGGTGGAAAAGGAACAGCACAACGATTTCGACTCCGTTTTTCAGTGGTGCTTGTAACACTCATGTTCGTTTTCCTCACACGTTCTAATCTAAAGAAGAGCGAATGGGTTAATTAAGATATTATCTCCGAGCTCTAGCGTAGAAATCAGGACCCGTCCTGGCACTGGCACTAAGCTGGCTTTAACAACGTACTTTTCTTCTCTCTATTGTCATGATTAGAGGTATTAACTCCCCTTAGATCCAGCCTACTGTGCCCTCTCTCTGCTGTTGAACCCGCCATGTGGGATAATAACTCTAATCTGCAACAACATACTGCTGCTCTGTTTCAACAGGGAGATTTAAGGCAGGAGCAAGGATTTCAAAAACAGCTTGCCTTCCTGCAAACCCACCCTGGTTCCCCTCAAGAATGTGCAGCTGAATGTGTTGAACGTGAACTCATGATGACTTTCCCCCCATCGGCCCGTGAAAAGACAGAAACGGGGGTTCTTAGAGTTCATCGTTGTGCCCTGATACATGTGTGGAATTAATTCTGTTATTATTATTGCAGGGTGCCAATAATGGTGTCTTGGTAGAACACAAATAATCAGATGAATGGAGGAGCCTCTGTGTCCGTGACCACAGCTATTGTTTATTCATGCAGGGCACTGAGGCAAATCAGTATTCAAGGTTTGTGCGGACGGAGGCCCCCCCCCCACTAATTGTTCCTAAAATTCTTTGTTCATTCTACAGAGGACAGGGGCATGCTGGCCATCAGAGAACAACTGGGACATTATCCAAATATTTCAGGGATCTGCCTCAAGAAAAAATATATCACTGTAGTATCAACACCATCAGCATATCAGAAATACATCAACATCTAACTGCATGTGGTGAATGTCTTCTTCTGTGAGGTCTTGCTTCACGTGAGTACATCTGAACCCAGGCGTCCTAGTTTCTAATTGCTCTCCATCAAAACAGTCAAAAAAAACAGAAAGCTGCTATAGTGAGGTGACTAATGATCAGTTCAGCTATGGCTCCTTGTATGAAAAACAACACAGCAGCACAGGTCACGGAAGGCAATTCATGAGTGTTGGCAGCAAGAACGCCACAAATTAATGGATGGAAGAGTGGGTAAGAAAAACAAAGGTTATAGAAAGATCAGAATATTATATCAGAAAATTTCAATTCTAATCAAATTTATTTAAGGGTTGGTTCACCCAAATGACAAAAAATATATTTAACTCTTAACACTGGTAGATTATGCAGAGTAACAGGAACAGTGTTTCTTTTCTTTCTTTCTTCTTTAATTTTGTGAGCACAACAAACAAAATTCCAGTTACCTAAATTGTGTTGGGGTGGCAGAAGAAATAATGTGAGTGAAAATATCCTTTAAAACATGTCAATCTATGAGTAAATAACATTAAGTATAATCACTCCAAGAGGAGCTGAAACAATTAGTAGATTTATTGATTATCCGATCAACAGAAAATTAATCTGAAACCATTTTGATAATTGATTTTGTGGTTTCTGTTTCTCAAATGAAAGCACTTGCTGATTTTCTCTATTATATATTTATTGTAAATTGAATCTTTAGATTTTGGACTGTTAGTCAGGCATAAACACTATGAAGGTGTCATTATTTTCTTGACATTTTTTGGACATGAATAATCAGCAGATTGATTGATAACGAAAATAATCTTCAGTAACATTAAAGGTGCGGTTTGTAGGATTTAGTGGCATCTAGCAGCATCTACCCTCCCCCTCCACTTCCAAGTGTGTAGGAGAACCCACAGTGGCCTCAAAACTGTGAAAAACGAGAAGGGCCCTCTCTAGAGCCAGTGTTTGGTTTGTCCATTCTAGGCTACTGTAGAAACATGGCAATGCAACATGGTGACCTCTGTGGAAGAGGACCTGCTCCATTCTTAGGTAATGGAAACACAACCATTCTTATTTTCAGGTAATTAAACACTAATTAAAACATACTTATTAATATTATATTCCATTTCCACTAGATGCCACTAAATTCTACACACTGCACCTTTAAATCCAAGCATGTACATCACCAAAAACAGTCATGCTAGATCATCTCCCAAACAATGTAAACCAAAACCATAAGTAAGTTTGAATTTGGTTCAGTGTTACATGACAACAACAACAGCATAAGTAACAAAGAAATCCACAGGATTATATTCCCTTTGATCGGCTGCTTTGTTCCTAAGTATACCAGGAGGACAATATGGACCTTTTTCACCAGACAGGCACAAACACAGGGGAATAAAATCAAAACTAGAGCTGAAATCTTATACAGATTGTGCCCTGTGTTGTCACACGACCTTCAACCAGATCAATGTCTGTAGTGAAACTCTACCTAAAACCTGCTTAAAGAGGTATTCTAAGTATTCTGGTAACACCTTATTGAGTGGAGGCTCTTTGAGAAAGCAAATTCTTGCCCATTGCACTCTAAACAAAAGAAGTGACAAAAAAAAAGGTGTGTTTTTAACACTCGCCCTACAGTATGTCTGTGATGTATTAAAATGACAACCTACAGTCAAAACATCATCAGTGTAACCATAAATAGCACTAAAACACAGATATATCAAAATCTAACCAATAAACCTTTATTAGATCATCTGACTAACTTAGTTATTAGTCATAACAGAGACTACTGTGTGCATAATCTTGACGTGTAAGTTGGATAAAACACTTGCTCTTGATTGTCATAACAGTCACACTTGAAGCCCTCCTATTACTTAACAAGGACCTCTATTATTCTGCTAGGCCTTGTGGTTGTAAGACGCAGCACCCTGTGCTGACAGCCGGCCAGCTCTGGGGGGGCTCATGTTCACAGCCATGGCAGCTAATGCAGGAATGTGTCCATGTGACAGGCTCCAGACCATTTAGTCTAGTTTTTAACAACACCACCAACTTCATGCACACATGCCTCTGTTTAAAGTGCTGTGAAGCCAAGCAGCCTGTTAATCATTCAGTGGCAGAATTCAACAGCCACAAAACTTTCTCTTTGAAGGGAAACAGTTTACCCCCTGCCAGGACATGCCACTACATATTCCAACACCAAACCTTTCATACCTATGCTGTTAATTATAACCTTTACCTATCCAAATTATTCAGCTTGACACTCACCCTCCCTAGTCTTCCTGCCCCTGCCTGAGATCATTCCCCACCACAGTCAACGAGCTAAGCCACTACAATGGGCCAGTGTGCAAGTGTGAGAGACACTGATGTCACATCGAAAGCATTCAGATTCACCCCTCATGAAATTAGAACAATATTTGTTTAGTTACAGCCGTGCACCAGCTCCATGCAACCCCGCTGGGAAGGGAATTTGCGAGACGAGGGAACATAATGTCACCCGCTTGTAAAGAGAAAAGAAAGAATGAGAATCTGGCTGCAGGTTGCGTGGAAACTTCTTAGATCATTTGACATTTTAGAAATGAAACGGCACAGTTATTAAAAGCACTAGTTGATTTGGTTTGTTGGGTCGGTAGCTGTTTTTGCATTTTGATTAATATGCTAGGAAAGGGTGAACATTACAACCATAAAAATAGCTTCTTTTTTTTCCTCAGAAAGAAATCACTCACTGACACTTCTTGTTAGCAATGCGGCTTTCATATTTTCCACAAATTGTCACAAACATCATGTGTGTCATGTGTAACTGTACCAGACAAGTTTTTGATTCATTGCTGATACTTAAAATAACATTTCCAATATTCTATGAATGGGTTAGTGGTGTTACTTTTTATTGCTAGCATCATATACAGTACTAGACAAAATCCCAGGAATTTTATGCATCTGTGCTTGTAGATCAAGTGTATGGCACAATAGTTACGCTGATTCAAAGAAATAATTGTTAATTGCTCTGCCGATTTTTCTCACTACCTGCTTGCATTTGGACCATTACAGTCTAGGCAAGATGTGACAAATTAAGCAGCAAGCAAACAATGATGATGAATCAGAGCAGAGTCATGTACCTGTATTCTGATGAGAAGGTGGAGAAGATAGAAGGGCGTGGATAATGCTCAGAGACGTTTAAAGCCAACTGATTTCTAGTGGCTAAAAGAAAACATTGATTCTATCTCACCAATTACCTGAGACATGATGTCAAGGCTGACAAATGCCTCCATGCATAACTTGGGGGCAATGAGGCAGCTGATCAGCTTTCAGCCATAAACTTAAGCAGCATACAGTATTTCTCAATCAGCAATGTGTTGAACAGTAAAACTCTTAAAGATTTACACATGTATGGGCTGATATTTTGATCAGTTTTATGTAAATTCAGCTTAATCCAATAAGTATAAAGTCTTTAAAGTGAAAAAACTACCAAACAATAATCCCCAAAACAACAACAAAGAAAATCCCACTACATTTCTGAATTGCCACATGATGATCACCAGCAGCTGCCAAGTTTATTTTACCTTTATGTCACTTTGCTTTTTATTTCCAGTGTTGAAGTCCTGTCAGGAAGTGAAAACACTGTGTAACAAATTTCACTTGTGTTTTGTTCGGGGGTAGAAAGTGTTATTTCCTAAATACTTATGCCTAAAAAAGTATAGAAAATGACTATTATTCCCTTCAAAGTTTGCTTTTGTGACCAGGACAGTGATAGTTTGCAACTGACCTATATCCAATAGAAAAATGGGCAAATTTGCACATTTTCTTTCACATAAAGTCAGAAAAAACAACAAATGAAACACCGGATACAATGATGGGAGACTGTATTAGGGGGCTGATTCGTTGAAGTGATTTACAGTATAATCTTAAATCTCAAAAAACTACTCACTCCTAAATCTTTTGTGGTCACTTTTGTATATTTTTTAATATAAATACATGTTAATTTAGATTCATATGTTATTTCTTTCTGACTGAATGAAAATGTGCACATTCACCTTTTTTCCCCTTGGAAATAGGCACATTTCAAAAATATCACTGTCCCAGTCACAAAAGCAAAGTTTGAAGGGAATAATAGCCATTTTCTATACTTTTTAGGCATAAGCAATTAGGAATTAAGGCAAGTCAAGTTTATTTGTATAGCACATTCCAACAACAAGGCAATTCAAAGTGCTTCATATAAAAAAAAAAGGCATCAAGACAGAATGTAAAAGCAACACAAGACAATATAAAAAAAGACATTGAAATACAATTAAAAAGTGTTAAATTGGAAATAAAAACAAAGCTCAAATAGAACAAGACAGACACAACAGGAGAATAAAAGTGGTGCGGTGTAAGATATACACATCACAAACTACCCAGGAGCAAAAATGGTGTTACATAATGAAATGATAGTTGAATAGATAGTAAGTAATGTTGGCACTCACCTCAATCCACCTCTGCGCCTCTGAGTAGGCTTCGTCGCAGCTGACAGAGGACTGCTGACGCCACTCCATCACAAATCATCCACAGCGTGATGTGAGCTGCACCGGCGGGCCGCAATTAACGTCCGGTGACATCAACGTGGGCCGATTCAAACAAGCAAGACACAGTGAACGCACTTAAAACTGGTCAAGCGGACTGTTATAACACTCTTCAATGGTGAAATATGCCTCCTATTGTTTATTTCCACCAGCTCATCACAGAATGAATGCAAGGTGTGACGCATTCCCCTCGCATCATGTTGCTGCTGCTTACCTGTTCTTTCATCCGACACACCTGCGCTTTTTTATCTGTTTGGTATTTTCTCACTTCGCTTGGCTGCTCCAACTACTGTCTTTAAAGTCAGTCTGTGCTCTCACCTCGTCTGCTGCAGGGACTGATGCTCTTCACCAAGTTTAAGGAGGTTGTGGTGGAAGTAGAGGGGGGTTTCCCAAAGTGGGGTCCGGGGACCGTCCACGGGTCTAAGAGCGGCTTTCAAGTGAACACAAGCTCTGTAGAGGATTGTTCAGGTTTTCACTGCTGCCCGTACAGTAATACTGTAATTGTAAACGCATTCATATCCAACAATAAATGTTCAACTAATCTCAGGCTACAGCTCCTCGGTGCCTGCAGACTCATGTTCACCACAGGTCTTGATGGTAAATGTCAGAAAAGTTCGACTCCCTGTAACAATGTTTCAACTTAAAGTTCAACGCTCTTCTTCCCTGCAGCGCCACCCAGCGGCACTTACGGTGCGTTGCAGGGCCTGAAAAACAAAACTGTCCTGTAGTGCAAACAGTGGTGAAAAGTACATTCATCCAAGTAGGCTAAGTACAATTTTTAGATACATATACTTCACTTGAATATTTCCATTTTAAGATACTTCCATTCCACTACTTATCAGAGGGAAATACTGTTGCTCCTCTACATTTTTTTGACAAATGCAGTTACTTTGTAGATTTCGTTTACTTTGTAGACAAAACCTGTGATCATCTTATAGAATATGATTAACTGTTATAGATCTAACTGGCCAAAAAGATATTAAGTGGTCACCATTTGCACCACTTTGACCTGCGGCAATATTAAAATGTTGCCTACATGTTAATGCATGTCATGTAGCTACCATATATAGTAATAATACAGAACCAAAGAGGACATTCTGAATAAGAAGTACTGTTACTTTTGATACTTCAAGTATATTTTGCTGATAATACTTAATGTACATTTACTTAAGTAAAATTTTAAGTGAATTTTTATTTGTAATGGAGTATATTTTATATTCTGGCATTTCTATTTTTGAGTGAACAATCTGAGTACTTTTTTCCACCACTGTCAAAGAGTAGCCTCTCCAGCAGTCTGTCTCTAGTGCAGGATACAAATGGTTGGCTTTGACGTAACTTAGATAAGAAATACCTCTTATGAGCAGTTACTAAACATAATTTTTGTGTCATCCCCCATGAGAGCTTGAAAATGAAAAACAGATGCATAGTCTGTGGGTCCACCAGGCTAAACAGTCCTTTGGGTTAGATCAAATGGTAAAAACTTTTTTTTTTTTTTAATTATGCTTGTTCTGTAGTGTAGCCTAAAGTGTAATTAATTTCCTTTTTAGTCAATACAGTTTGGATACATTAACATATTAATCTACAGCAGCTGGACCTCCTTGAAAAAGGTTTACCACAGTGGAAGTGGTGTAGAAACATGAGGAGGATGAGTCAGTTCTCCTCTCATCGTTTCTTTCTGTTGGGTTTCCTCATCCCAAGAAGTATGGGAAGAAAAAGTTAGAGAGAATACTGGTCTACAGGCTTATTTAGAGCCATTTCACCATGAAAAATAGTATGAGATCATTTCTGTTTTCTTCCACAGTGATGATTCTGAGAGGACCGACACATATAAAAGACGAACCAGTAGTTGTCAGAGTATGAGAATTCTTGTTACTGTAGCAGCTATGCAAATGTTCACAAAGATTAGACTGTTCAATTTGAAGTTGTTTTGCTAGGTGAAGGCAGATGTCATACCTGTTCCAAGTGCAGATTCACAGACATCACAGATTAAGTTTGATGTTCTTTCAACTTGAAGCAGTTATGTTTACAGATATGGGCTTTTTAATCACAATGCAAACTATAGCAGCACAGTAGCCAGGTCAAGTCTGTGATGTTTTGTGTGCTTTTGAGGCTGCCAGCTTTAAGAACTATACATGCAGCCTAAAAAAAACAAGACATGACTGATTACATATACAAGACAGACAAGTCAGGACAAACTTCAGATGCAGTTTGCTTAATATTTAGATGTAGGGCACTACTTTGGTAAATGATTTGACAAATCTTGAGACCTCCTCCAGTGACTCTTTAATTAAATTAACGTTTTAACACTTTGAGAAAGGAGAAAAAGAACACTCCTCATATTGCCTTTTTAAATACTTTTATGTATAAATTGGCATAGTGGCATCATGATGAAAAGGAACTTCACTAAAATTAGGATCATTAGGTTTTGCAACTATGACAACAGGTTCATATTTCCCGTGGAAAGGCCTGTTTGACACTTGGACCTCTTCTGATTTCTAAATAGTATTTCTTTTGCCATAGCTATAAGTCTACACCAGTGTGCCAAAATAATGCATATTTTAAAATAACCAAGTTTGTGTCACATAGAAGATCTACAAGAGAAATGTTTAATAAATTTGCCTTTTATTTGACAGATTTTCTAATTCTTATTACAAAAATGTAGGCACCTTCCACAAGGATATACAGTCTGACTTGCAGTTTTCATTTAGCCTCACTTACAGGAGACATGCTTTATTGATAAGCTTTTCATAACACCATTACTGCATACATCAGCGATAGGCCTGTCTGTTTTCAAAGCTGTGACTGAAATTAAAGCCTTGCAAAACAAGTTTCTTCAGCTGGTTTTGACCATGTGTTTTTACATATGATCAAAACACATCACTACGTAGGTATCATTAGAAACCCACAGTGAGAAGGAAGTCAAGTTCCCTCAGTGACATGAAAAAACGTTTCTTTCTAAACTGAAAGCCAAACACACCGTGTAAACAAATGTTAGTGCAGTGTCAAGGTAGTACAACTGATATCTGTATACAGCTACTGAGATGTTTCAGCAGTGGGAATATTCTGATCTCAACACTAGCTTATTTTAATTGCACAGCAGCACTCCAATTCCCCTAGAGTTTCATCCAACTCATAACAAGTAATTTATAGCAGAAGTGGAACATTAGTTCAGAATAATATCCCTGACATTTTTATTATTTCTCCCCAAATCATTTGCTAAACTGTTTTGAAAAAAAAAAAATTCCAATAAAGTCAGCACTTGAGAATGTTTGGCAGTAATGTGTTCTTTGTTTTCTCTGGTCTGAGCCTCCTCAGTACGAATCTTTGGAGAGAGCGATGATCGTGAAACGGACCTCCTGCGGGTCGCGAGCCATGAAGATCTTACAAACCTCTACCGCATCCTGCAGTGCAATCGAACACAGGAGGAACATTATTAATTGCAGTTGAGCTTTAAAAAGATATTTCTATGATAACATGTCTGTTTTATTCTGTGATGTCTCACCTCGAGGAAGGTGTCTTCTGAGGTTTTTCCGTGGACAATAGGGAAAGGCTTCCGGCCATCTGGAAAGATAAAAGACAATTCATCAGCAGGTTTTAATATTTACCATGCAAGGGTGTCTGCATTCTGCTAAATATAGATATGAAGGAATTACTGTCAACAATGTGACAAATTCATATTTTATATATATATATATAAATATATACACATATATACACACACACACACACACACAACTCATAGCATATTTCAGTAGAGGTTAACTCACCCAGTTCATATAACTGTCCTCCAACATTCACAAAAGCTATAAAATGAAGATTCACTTTCTCGTCTAAGCTTGGGGCCTACGACAGACAAAAAATGTTGAGTTCAACACATGGCATTAAATTGTGCAACTCATGTTGTAATCTCTGTCAGACGCAACTTCAGACAACACAGATGATCAAAAACTCAATACAAACCTCAGTCTGTCCCTCCTGTGCACTGGATTCATGTGTAACACGTATACTCTGAAACAGAAAGTTACATAATGCTTAAAGCTACTAGTAATAAAAACATTTGTAGGATGGTGCTAAAAGTTTACCAGTAAACACAGATGATTTTTTTTCCCCACATGTTGTGATTACTCAACAAGTTAGGTGACATATAAGATACTGACAAAGCTTACGTAACCTTAATTCTTTTTCGTGATAACTCCTCCACTCATGTGACTATCTCTGACCAATTTCATCGTCCCATCCTTGAGTTAATTTTTGCTCTTCAGTGTTTTCCTACCTCGTCTTTTTCCAGGAAGGTGGCCCTCTCCTCTGGGGTCATTTTAGAGCTTTTTTCAATAAACTTCTTCAGAGGAGAATCAGACTCTGAGGAACAAAGCACAAAATATATTACAATGTATATAAAATTGCTAGTAAAAATATGATCAGATGTAAAGCTGGATGATATGTCAAGTACATATTGTGATATGAGACAATGTATTGTAGTTATGGTTAAATTATACAATCTTCTGAACTGTTCTGAGTAAAATGAAGAGTGAATATTTGTAGCTGTAATTCAGTCATATCAACAGTACTCATGGTTATTTCTCAAAATGTAATAAATATTATGGTATACTGTCAATTCACAGTATTTTTAACTCTCACATGACTAGGGATATCCCCTGAAACCCAGTTCTGAATTAGAACTGGTTATAAATGTTAAGCACCCGGGGTATTTTTAAGGTCACTTCTTTTATATGTTTTTGGTGGAACTTGTGGTTGCACTGCAGGCAGCCTCTCCTCTCTGTCCTCTGCTCTGCTTTCAGAGCTGACAGCAGCAGAGAGGTGGATACAGTGAACAAAGTTTTACTCGAGTTGACAACAATGACTCTCGTTACTGTAAGTGCAATAAAAGCTTTGCGAGTAAAAAGTCAATAAGAACTTTATCAAACCACCTGTTCAACAAGCATAAACATGTCTTTCTCTGCTGTCTTTCATCCACCACCAGCATGTTTTTACACAACCACAGCTCGCTGGTTAAGCTAATAGTGAATTGTTATAAACAAGCTAAAACCAAAGCTGTCTGTAGCTGAACTGTTTATCTTAGTTTGTAACGTATATTAAACTAGTCAAATTCTTGGAAACTTAGTTACTCTCCCTCTACCTGCAGGGCGTGCAGGTAGGTCTTCTTTCTAAACTTCAATCAGTATTTTCATATCAGGAATATTATTTATTTTACTGACATTTTAGATGAGTTGCCGGTGAGATATTATTTAAATTTATTTAGCAACTTTGCTGTTGTAAACATTACAGTTGCTGCTCCACAAACAATATTAAGTTATATTTAAAATATAAATCAATCCTAATCCTGTTCTGAATTCTCCTGTTCTTATTCTTTTTTAAAAAATAATAGCCTATATTTTTTAAAAAGCAATTCTTTATTAATGAAAAAGAACCAATAAGAGTATTGATAAAGAACCAAACCAATAAGGAGTATCAATAAAATCCTAATGATAACCATCCTTACACATGACCGACTGCAATCATACAACCGTCTTGAGTTGTCTTCCATGACATACTGTACATGCCGCAAACAGAATAACTACTCACCAAATTCCAGGTGTTTCTGGTTGTTGGCCA
This sequence comes from Thunnus thynnus, assembly GCF_963924715.1. NCBI lineage: Eukaryota > Metazoa > Chordata > Actinopteri > Scombriformes > Scombridae > Thunnus > Thunnus thynnus. The sequence continues at coordinate 24,240,876 of NC_089527.1, forward strand.
CTGCATGAATTAATCCTATTGTTCCACAGGCGTTTCCAATAGTTTGCTTAATGAAATAGACATCAGGAGAGACCTCCTGGCGCTGATCCTTCAGTTTCTCTTCCTCCTCTTGCTTAAATGCTTCATACTAAACAGATGTAGGACAAAAAAGATTGACACTGTTACTTATGTCATGGTCACGAGCATGTACAACATGTTAAGACTTTTGATGTTGAAACATGCATAATGTGGAGCCATCCACCATGTTTCATGGATATATGAATACATTTTGCTCCAAAGAAGTTACAAGAAGTAAAGTAAATAAGTACCTTCTCTGTCACAGGGAAGAGGAGAAGCACTGCACACACAGGTCTTGGTACCATGCTGAGAAGCTCTGGATCCAGTCCATACACATCTCCAAATTGCCAGGTAGGCTTCATACCCAGACAATTGACAAACTACACAATAGCAGAGAGTACATTTTCATGCATACAAACACATACAGCTATTGTAACAGCGTGTAACTGCTAGTTCCCAATTACCATCAGAAACAAATGAGTCCTTCCTCACCTCACCTTGCCTGTGACATTAAATATTACAACTGAACAGTAAATGCAATGCTGTTACTCTCCAATACACATTCTGCCACTGAAAAACTTGACTCTTCACTATATATTACTGTAAAACAAATATATATAATACTCATAAAACAAAATGATCTGTAACACTTTATTTCACAGGTCCATAATACCTTGATAATTTAAAAAGGAGTTTCCTTGAAAGATCAAATAAAGATGCAAATGTATTGTATTAATTATTCATTTATAATTGTTATTTCATGTATATATGTGGTACTCCCATGGACTTGTACAATAAAGCATTACTAAATGATCCAGTGTCTCTCCTTCAGGATGACATTAACCAGATACACCGGCCTTGTTTATAGACCGAGACAGTTGGAACATCCAATCTATTAACAATGTTTAGAGCAATGAGTCTGGTAATCTGTGGTTACATTAGGTCACATTAACTTTACTCAGGCGTCTAAGCTTCTACAGTTTGGAGATCTTCATCGCAGATATAGGCTACAGTGTCAGGCTGATGACGGAGGAAATGTCATTACTAGCAGCATGAAACATGTAAAATAAACATGAAATTTTCCTCATTTATTAAGCTTATAAGGCCAAAATAAAGCGACACAAGCTTAACATGCACTTAGACACACTAATACCTCTACCTTCTGTTGTTTGTTAAACTCTTTACCGCCTTGTTTCTTTTAATTATGTCGATCAGCCGGTTGTTTATTATTTGCTAACTTGTCTTCTTTAATGACACAATGGATGTAGCATCGCTGCTGCTGGTTAGGCCTCTGCACGCCGCTTTATCGTTGATTAATGTGTTAAATTCAATCCAAAGGAAATACTCACCTTTGTCATGACCTGAAATGAAAAGACACAGACAAATATATTAGTCAAACAGCTAAAATGTGATGAAAGCAGCCATACCGGCCTCAGCTTTTGTTCTCACTGCTAACCTCTGTTAGCTAGCCCTCACATGTTGTGGAATGAATGACTTCGATAAAAAATGAAATGGTTTGAGAAAACACCAACAATACATACTTCTGGATTCGACTCCAGAGGCAACCAGCGTGGACAGTCCATGTTGAAGTAACGTCAACTGGATATTTTCCTTTCAACCGGGAGCTGAGACTGATTTTCACGAAATCTGTTTGAGGTTTGACAGCTGCGAGTCGCTTCCGCGTATGGAAGGTGAGCTTAACGTTTAAGTAAATATGAGGGGTGTTTGCTTCTTTAAAAACAATAAGTACACCCCACCCAGTACTTAACGTTATTGACAGACACGTTATATATATACTACTTGCTTAAAATAGTATGTTAATACTCTAGATACGTGCGACATGGTTCTTTGTCTGCAAAATGACGTAATTTTTTAAATACAATACACACACCACCAGCCTAACAGTGGACTGTTCCAGGGTCATGGGCGTGTTTCAGAGGGACATCACAGCTATCTTGGTGTCTACAGTGAATTTTGTTGATTGTTAAAATGCCACAATAAAAATGAATAAAACTTAGGATTATGATACTCTGTGATGTCCTCTGTCATACTGGAGTATTGGTTTATTGAGGCTTTTTAATACTGAGCAGGTAGGACCACAGCAAATAGACAGAAATAGCAACAAGCAGTCTACAATTTCATGTCACTGTGCCAGGTTCAGAGGTCATTAAGAATAAAATGCCACAGTGAATTTTGTTAATATTCAGGATTAGAATACTATGTGTGGTGTCCTCTGTCATAATGAAGTATTGCTTTCTTGAATCTTTTTAATACTGAACAGATAGGACCAAAGCAAATAGGCAGGAATAGCAATAAGACTGAAAATCAGTTTTCCATGAGTAAGGGAAATAAGAAATTTTTTTTTTTTAAAATGATTAAAATTCAGGATTGTAAATCAATTAAAGAGCATTGAATTCTAAAGTAAATTGTCAAAACCGTTAATTAATTATATTCTTCTCCCTATTTGTTACGTTTTTTAGTTCATGAATTAGCTTTAAAACAACTGAACAACGTAATTTACAGGCTTTATGCCACTTGTAAGGTAAAAGAAGGGAAAAGAAGCCAGTTTCAGCGTTGTTCATTACTCTTTAATAAAACCAGCGCAGATTTAGTCTCACATTTTTTTTATCCATTTATTTTTTGCGTTTACGTTTTTACATTTTAACAGCTTTTTGTATGCACATTTATATACTGAAGAAATGTATTGTTTGATATGGAAGTTTGGCTTTTTGCAACCTGAAGTTGTCCAAATCACGCAGAACCACACGAGATGTCAAAACGAGAGGTTGTCGGCAAGATGGCAGATCGTATAGAATCAACAGTAAGAATATTTTTCCGAGAAAACCGTTTAAATTGAAGTGTTTAAGTCATTTTTCGTACAGTATTAACACATATCGGTATTCAGGGGTTACAGTTCTCAGGCACCATGTCTGATTTCAGGCAGATATCAGGCATGGCAGTTTTAAATTCATATAATACTTAATTCAATATATTGTACACATTTCCTCTTGGACAACTTTTCAGGCTCACAAATCTTTCCGTGCCTTAAACCCTGGGTATTGTTACCGGATTTGATAATCTATTAAAATTTAACCTAAATTACCTTGTTTAGCGTTGTTATTAAAGTAAGCAATGTTTTTACGTTCTGGTGGGATAATAAGATGCAATTGTACCAACACAACTTTGTTGTATTTGCAGTAACAGTTACCCCTGGTCTGTTGTCATGGAGGCTCCATTTGATTTCACAGTTGTAAGTATAACCTAAACACTCATAGATATGGTTAAAATAAGTGCAATTTGATGTCTGCCCTTCTTTCTCTTTTCCCTTTGGGTATTTTGGGGAGTTTTTCTTGCTGATGTGAGGGTTTAAGTCAGGGGTTGTCGTCCTGTTTTGTTTGTTACTTGTGGGCCTGTTCAGCCCTTTCAGACTGGAAATAGTGAGTTGGGCCTCCAAATAAACTTAACTTGAAACTTGAACTGTAAATTTATTGTACTCTGCTCTCTTCTTCAGCATGACATACCTTGTGGTGGTGCACAATATTGATGGAGAATCTTGAGATTGAAGGGTACCAGTCTCTTTTAAAAATCAAGATAGACATTAGCAGTAATCTGGGACAGCAAGGTAAATTTAAATTTTTTAAATTTACTACTACAGCCATGGTTCGAGGTGTGCCCACTTTACCAAACAGGGAATGCAGGTGTCCAGGGGAAGTCTGGACCCAATTTTCCGCATCCCTAGGAAGAGGAAATATGATGAGGTCACCACGGTAAGAATTATGGCCAAAATCTGATCTAAAGTAATTGTCATTGTTGTGCTTACATATACTAAGCTATTATGTAATATGTGTTTCACTCCCTTGATGTAAAGGACCCTGCCCTCTCAAACCCATGCGAGGCGGAGGAGCCATGCGGAGTCGAGTCCTCTCCAGACAGAATGGTCATTGACATTTTGCAGGCATGTATAGGGATAGGCATATTCTCTTCAGTTTTTAGATGTGAAACACCTCTATGAGCCGTAGGTGAAACTCACTCACTCAAAGGGTCACGGTTAGCTATATGTGTGCTCCATGTAGACATGCCGGTTTGTTACTTCTTACATACTGTATCTTAATCCGAGAAGCAACAATAACTACATATATGCTATCTGCGGGACACAAATGTGAAGGCTACAGAACAAGCAAACAAGGGAGTGGCCCTTCACCTCTGACACTGTGTCCTTGTTTCAAGATATGATGGAGACGTATTATTGAGCCTATTGATTTTGTAGTGACTCATGTCTTATGTTCACAGCTGCCTGAGGAAATTTTGCGCATGATCTTCATCCTTGTGGTGCTACAAGATGGTGATCCTGCAATCCGTACCCTGGCTCTCACGTGCACACGTTTCTGGAGGACAGTGAGAGAGGAGTCCTTTCTGAAGGAAGCACACTTCTGCTGGCTTGACAGTAAGTTGAGCATCTTTCCCTCTGCCCTTCTCCCATCTTTTTAAATGCAAAGCACCTCTGAGCTATAGGTGAAAGGGTTTGTGGGTGGCAACTGGAGGCTTCTGGCTTAAAAAAAAAAATTGTTTTGTTTTAGATGTGTTTACATTAATTTCACATTTCTCTTGCAGTGGTGATGCACTGCTAAATGAATACTAAGGAAACACTGCTACTGCTACTGCTGAAAGAAACCTGAACCTATGTTTCACACATGAACCCTTCTGTTCTTTTGTCATAGGTGTGGTGAACTGGAACGCATTTTCAGAGGAGCATAGAAGGACCTACAGAACTCCGTATCTAATCTCCTGTTGCATTCAGTGCAATTTTCTTTACAAAGACTGTGAAGGCTACAGGGGATGTGGACAGAGAGGAAAACTGCAGGGATTCTACTCTGAAAGTCATCTTGCAGGATACTGCAGCATTGACTGTTTTTATGTAGCTGGAGGCACTTTCTGAATATCCACTTCAACTCTACCTCACTGAAACCAGCTCCTGAGGAAGAATTTCTGGGGAATAATCTGTTTTATTTTCATAAATTGTATCTGTGACACTTTGTTTTACTGGGCTTGTAGTTTCCTATAATTCCCAAGAAAAAAACAGTCATGTAACTGTAACAATTTCATTCTTTCATGTAATGTAAAAAGAACTGGGTGCTGAAGTGCGGCTGCCCACTGCTCCTAGTGTGTGTGTGTGTACAGGATGGGTCAAATGCAGAGAATCAATTTCGTTTCAATGTATGTGAGTACTGAGAAATAAAAATAAAGAAATCTTTATCTTAACTCTACCATCAATGGGTTTATTATTATTGTGCAAGTTCCCAAATATGTCCTGAATATATGAATTACAGGGAAATGTGTATAAAATGATGCACAAGAAATCTGATTTTATATTTGATGTAATGCTACAGCCATAAAACAGTGGCATCTTGGCTTTGACTATTTCACTATACTATAAACATTCACATGTTCATCGAACATCACAAATTGAAATCTAAATTGAATTGTAGGAGCATCAGTGGGTAGATTTTTCCTTGAAGAGGTCTAAGTTGAGTAACCTGGAAATTGTTTGTACCTGATATAGATGACAGCATTATCAGTGTGATGTAGCTTCAGTGAAGTGTTGCAACCAGCAAGACACATAATGTGACTTTTTTTTATACAACAGAATATGCGGCATTTTTATACAGTGTGGAAAAGTTTTGTCAATAAAGCCAGTAACTTCAATGTGTGATTGTGCTTTATAGATGAGAAAGGTACTGTGCTGTCCACAGAGGACATATTTGTCCAGATATTGATGACAGTTGGACATTGAAGTCAAATAATACTAACAACGGTTATTTAGTGCTCTGCGGTGGAGGAACTCCAGGCTCACTGCTCTGCACAGTTTTTCCTTTCTCCTTTTGCACCAGCTGAGAAGAATTTTAGGTGTGCAGACACCTCAACTCACCAATACTCTATGTGGTGAAATGACCCACATAGCAGCACACATCATGCACTCATCACATCTCTTTTAAGGAGCTGTTTAACAATTCAATGAATAATTACCACCACTGCACATAAATAGAGTAAAAAAGTATTATAAAATATATCAATTTAATGTGATAAATTATAATTTGCAAAAATCTTTTTTCCTAATCACAAGTTGTTTTGATCTGTCAATAATTAGTTATACTCTTCATTCTTTATGCAAATTCTGCATTTTAAATGCTCATTGAACATCATATCTTATTCTTCAAACTTAATTTTTCCTTCAAAGTTATTTTTTTCTTCGTAGTAGCTAATTAAAATAGATTTGAACAGATAAAAGAAAACAAGAAGCACACAATGAGAAACAGATGAAAGCCAGAATGACCTTGGAGATCATACACAAATAAGAAAGAAAAGGGAGTAACTTTTAGTGGTCTTACAAGCTGCAGATGGATTCATTTGCCTGGGTCCAGTCAAAGTGTATTGACCACATATCGATATCAAAGGAAATTAAATGGCACATAAGGTTGCAAAGGAGGCCACAAAAAATAATGACATTGATTTGGCAGTTAGTCTCAGCAGGACAGAAATCAAGAGCATTTTTAAGCAGAGATTGAAGGAAAAGTGGCAAAAGCAATGGGAGGAAGAGAGGAAAGGATGATGGTTTTACAGAGTTCAAAGGGAAGTGGGGGAAATGAGGTGTGCAGGAAGGAACAGAAGAGAAGAGACAATAATATCAAGACTTAGATCTGGACACACTGGACTAAACAGTACAGTATTCAAAATAGGTAAACATAATACAGGCAGATGTGAATACTGTGGGTAAGAAGAAACAGGGGAGCATGTTATGCTTATGTTATCTGATTCAAAACCTCATAAAGATAAAAATACATGTTGATCCAATAGATGTTCTACAAAAGAACTCAAGAAATGAGTGTTATAAAATCCTATTTCAGTATCTTAGACTAATTATAACTAATACTAAATAATAACTAATTAGATTGAGAAGATATGAGTTTTTTTATGAATATTGCAAATGCTAGACATGCTGATCCACACTCCAGACCAGTTGGTGGCAGTAATGCACCAATTTGTTGTTTGCCAACCGCCATTAAACACCAAAGAAGAAGAAGAACTGTAATGACGTACAGCCGCCGGTCGGGGGCGCTGTTGTTCTGCTTTAGCTTAGCAGACTTTCACCATCAAACCTGCATCCCGACCGAGGAACAAGATGCCAGCTGAAGCAGAGGAATCTCATGGTGGGGTTTTAACTTGCACTACAGTGCCTCTTTTAAAATGGACTATACTTAGACTACGAAGACCTTGTCTAAGGATAAGTGTGGCTTTTTACAGCACCGCACAATGCTCACTTTCCGGGATATCAATGCGGTAACTTTCTCGTTAGCGTTAGCTTGACACAGCAGCTAGCTAGGACACAATTAGCAGTGGTGGCTAACTTTATGTTGCGGCGGTGTTTAGTTGTCAGAGCCTATACACGCAAGTAATGTATGGCAGCTTGGGTTAGCGAGGTAAAACAAGGTAAAAAGTGACTGGGAGTGTTTCGGCATTTGTGTCATCTGATTTATTCTTATTCCAGACACATGAATGGCTGCCCACTTCTTGGATTGAAATATCAATTATCAGGCTAATCGGGACCCCATATAGAGCAGTCTGCATATCACAGAAGATTTCTGCAAAGATTTTTTTTCGAGTCAGTGAAGATTAATAGCGTGAGACTAATGTTTATTATTATATGTATATCGATATAGTTTGTAATAGTTTTAAGTTTTGAAAATCGATTGTAAATAGATTATAAATTATATGAACTCAAGTTGGGGCTGCTTGCCCAGTGGTATACAGTCTGTAGTGGGAACCATGATTCCCATAGTCAGACTCATATGACATCGTGACAAAGTGAGCATTTTAAGACCTGTAACGTGATCATGTGGTCCAGGGAAGGATTTTTACAGTCTATGTGGGGAACTCTGTGATTCATGGATAGCATCACTTCTGTATTTAAGGTGTCAACAGAGTTGTGGACAACATCTGTAGGCTCTCACCAGATCTGTTTGCTGAATCAGTGAGTATGTTTTTTCTTCGAGATGTGTCTTATTACCACGCATTCCAAAAAAGTCACACTTTTCTTTTTACGAATAGTCAGTTTTGCATCTAGGATTACAGGCTAGCCCTCGATGAAAAGTAAGTAATATAAAAGTGTCTAGTAAAGATGCACCACACAAGTCAAACTTAATGTTGTTGAATCTGATATTTGTCATGTGCACATGGCATGCATGGAACAACTTAAGTAACATGTAAGAACACAATCACAGTACTTTGAAGATTTATTGCATAATCAAGATGTTGTTGGGACGATCAAGAAATGATAGTCCCGGAATGTAAAATGCAAAATCATTATTTTCATTGTAGGGCTTTTAGCAGCTATACTCTGCACAGGGTGCACAGGATGTGGTGCTGTTGCCCCAGAGGCAATACTGTAGTTCTGATAACTAATCTCATAATCTCCACAGTGTCAGCACATTCTGAATTATCTTCAAGGGCAGACTGGAGGAGTAGATTCAGCTAAAATTTCTGATGTGAGTCAATATTTCCTTAGAATTGTTTTAACTTATAGTAACCCATCAAGTTCCTCTTTCGTGACTTGTTTTTATTTTGTCCTGGGTAGAGATTTCAGAGAGCTGGAGTCATACTTGACCATGAAGCACAACAGAACATTATCAGATTTCTCTTGTTAACATTCAGGTATCTTTCATTCTATTATTTTGGTCTCTGAATGTGTTATTTTTTTATACTATTTGATATCTCTTTATTCAGCCTGTCAAAAGGCTAACTCATACATAAAGAAGCACATTGTTGCAGTGTAAAGTGTGATGATAGCAGAGGTTTGTTTCGCCAGGTCAGCTGGGAAGAGCAACCTCTCTGGGGATGATCTTGTGTCGAAGTTGGAAGAAGGCAGTAACAAGTGGCCCAAAGCTTCCCTTCAGGTGGTGCACAGGTTATGGAGTGAACACGGTGCATTAGTCCACGCTCAGCAAGAGACGCAGGACATGCTCAGCATTGGCCAGGTAAATCCAAATAATGCAAATAATTTGTGCATCTCCAAGTACGCTGATGAGACTAAAATTGTCGTTTTGCTGTCTAGTTAGTGGACATACAGTGGAAGCTTGGCCTGGCAGTGAGCTCCGACACCTGTCGGTCTCTCAACTCCCCTTTTGTGTCTCTACTGCTGAAGATTGCGGAGCCCTCTGGACAGATCAGTCAGAGGTCTTTTGAGATGACCATCCCACAGTTTCAGGTCTGCACATGTTATGTTAATGTAGTTTTATTCAGTGCATTAATCATAATTTATTACTCACTGAATTTTGAGGCTATAATTTGTTCTTTGCAGAACTTTCACAAGCAGGTCAAGGAGATGGCAGCTGTTATGGAGACTGTATGATGGTCGCAAGCACTCCTAGGCATGTCTCGCTATTGCACAGAGCCACAAAGGAAGAGCAGCTTGATCCAGCTGTTTTTCTGCTGGCTGTATCAAAACATGGATACAAATGACTCCAGTCGTCAGTTGCTGGTTCTGCACTTCTGTTTTGATCATGAGCTCCTATGTGGTTTACTTTGAGGACCTCCAGCCTTTAACTTTGTACTTTTAAATAGTACAGAAAGAAAATACTTTTTAACAGTGAACACAGCCATTGTTTATGTCGCTGTTATGTAATTTAATCAATGTTAAGAGATTGTGATTAGCTCACTATACAACATCCTTCCTGTGTCGTATCTGTTTGTGGTTATATTTCATATCTATATTGCAGTACAATTTGTTTGCAATGAAAAACATATTACGTTAAAATATCCACATTAACTGCTGTAGACTTCATGCTTCCTTTTAATGTCTCCATCATGAAGATTCAATGCTGTTTGTGTTATGCATACTATATGTTTGTAAGTATGTCTGTGCCTTTCTTTTACTTTTTCTCCATATTTACTTTGATGTTATGCAACAGTGATGCATAAAATAAATATTAAGTGTAAACCTTCATTGCATGGTTATTTAATCCCAACTTCATAGCCCAGAACAAGTTGAAGTAAACACAATTATACACCAAATCAATTTAATCCTGTAAGTTAGTGTCACTGTTTCCATCTAATTACTCTGTAAATGTAGAATCCACACAGAACTGAATCTGACCTACTTTTGTGTAATTTTATAGTCTAACAGCCTCTGAGCACTCTAGAGGGGAGTCCAGAGGGTCCACAGTAAAATGAGATATGCTTTAATTATGCACGATGCTTATTATAACCCAAGATCTCACTGATTGTTTTCACACAGTGATAATTCAATGTGATATGAAAACCCAAAGAACAAAAACAAAATATGTTTTTTTCAAAAGGGGGTCTCTGACCTGAAGTGTGTCTATTTAGTGGTCTATCCTGCAGAATGGAAACATGTCAGGACCCCTTCCAGCAGTGCAGTGAGTGTATCCTGCCTCAGTGAGGAGGTTGTATATGGCACAGTTACTATTTTTGGGATAGGTGGAGTTCTTGGAATTATGGCATTTGGTATGTGGGAACTCCTCTAGTGCACAAAGCGTATCATGTGATTTGAATCATCCAAAGCTATTATTCAGTACAACCTGCTTATACACTAAGAAGTGCTTTTTAAAAAAAAAAAAACTAATCGTAATGATTCATTGTGTTGCCAATTTGGAAAAGCCAGGTCCTCAAGGCTCCTTTTCAGAACCTCCTGGGACACCTGGTGAAGGCACTTCGCAGGTAGGTAGTATGATTTATGTCCGGGGGGGGGGGGGGGGGGGGGGGGGGACTCCTGCCGTAGGGTCTCAAAACACTTTCCACATTGCCATGAAAGAAGCTTTCCAGTTATTATGCTCAGTGGGGAAAGGTGGAGCCTCCTGTCCTGTCACGTTTCTCACAGCGGCTCTGCCCAGCCCACTCCTCCAGCAGCACATGGGATGGTTGGGCTCACAGCCGCTCCGCCTCCAAGACGCTGTGGAAGAAAGGATCAGAGTCGGAGGGAGGCTGCATTAAAAAGCGATAAACAAGCATCAATGTATGTACTCTTTAAATCTTCGAGAATGAAAAATGCGACGGCGGCAGCTATAAGGACGGGATTTTAGGGCTGGGGCTGTATTAATGCGCCGCCCTGTTATACCCTCAAGAAAGCGCGTCAAAAGAAATCTGGGCGACTTGTGTTTACACAGGAGCCATCCAAAGCCACGTTTTAGCAAGCAAGGTTGGTTGGGACAGTACAGTACAGGACTGTTTAGCTTCTGACTCACTGCCCGTGCAAATGAATAGATGTTTTTGAGAGGTTTGGATGGCATGGACTGTCGGAGCTGATCGAGGCGAGTGCATGTTGTGCATGTATATTAATCGCCTTCGTTACACTGTATGAACTTTCACTGGACATGGAAACTGTTGCAAACTAGCCACAACTGCGCCTGGCCTCGGTTGCAGGGAGTGGTGCATCGGCATCATTTTTTTCATCTTTTTTTTTTTTTGGAAAAGTGGTCTTTTATTAGTCTCACATTGCTGCCTGTCAAAGAGCTTGTCGAAAAAGTGTTGTCAACATGGAGTGTCAGTCCGAGAGGGAGAGCAGCCCTCCGAAGTCAGACAGGAGGTTCCCCCTGACTTACGTCGGCTGGTCCTCGCTGGACAGGCGGACCACGCTGCCCATGCTACCGTGGCTGGTGGCTGAGATCCGGAGGAGAGGCGAGAAGGGCGATTGCGGCCCCGCCGTGCAGCCGAGAGAAGTTCAGCTGGTGCTCAACACCCCTTTCGTCAGATGTGTCCCCTCCAGCAGCAACAACTGCTCAGTCTTCATATTCGAGCACAAAGCACAGCTCATCTCTCGCTTCATTCACAACAGCAATGACCTCACCTATTTTGCCTATCTCCTGAGGGGCCAGCCGGACAACCCCGAGTCCGAGATGTCCTGTCACGTCTTTAAGGCACGTGACCCCAACCAGGTAAGACTGTCAAGCATCTAACACATGTGACATGACTCAGGTGCAACAGAGATGCACATCACACAGCTATGTAAAGAACAATAGACTGGGAAAATGCAACCAGTAGGCATCAGTGTAATCCACTCAAAAATATTATTGCAGGAATATTGCTACAGTAAAGGCACTTAATAAAACCTGGAGTGAGCTTGCAATGACCTCATATGCTCAAAAGTCCAGTTAAAACAATACCAGTCTTTCAGTATAATGTTTTCATGTTAAGGGGGTTCAAGTTAAAAGTCTCCAGGGTCCTTAACTATAAATCTATGATGTCATTCTTTACAGTGAGGCCCACACATCTACATTTTTTAATGGACTGACTTTAGCTTTAGGTGTTTTCTGTTCTCTTAGCTCGTCAATGACTGTTTTTGATTGTATTTAAATGTCCTTTTTATGGTGTGTTTCTTTTGCACTTTGTCTCAGTGTTTTTAATATTTTATGTAAAGAACGTTGTTGCTGAAATGTGCCTTTATAAATAGGCTAAACTTGCCTTGCCTAAACACAAAACAAAGAAACGTCCTGCAAACCGTCAGCTGGAATCTCCTTGAGGTGACAACTATGTCATTTAATCTTACAAACAGTAGATTAGTGAATGGTCCAAAACATGTTTGCTTTGGTATTATGTATTTAGGCCACCAGTCGTAGGGGATGATAAACGGAGCACCCTGGATTTTTGGCAAAGTTAATCCATCTCTGTGCTTCCCTCTTTAGGGGATCAGACATCTCTGGTGCCTATGATGTGACAGGCACCAGAGCTCCATTGGCACAATATCGAGTCAGCACATTTACATGCTGATCAGCATGCCACTGTTGAGTAATAACATGAAATGTTGAACACAGACTAAAAAAAAAATCAGGAAGGTGGTAGTCAGTGTTCGAAAATCAATGCGTAGTCATACATTTTGGTCTCAGCTGACATGCAGTGTTGGTCTTTACTGTATGTCTCAGGCACTGTGCTCAAGAGCTCACCCCAGTGGCACTGATATGTGTGTGTGCGTTTGCTTGTGTGTGAGAGTTTGCGGTAGTAAGAGAAAGTGCTTAATCCATATTTTTTGTGTTTATACTGTACATGAATCATGTGACCACAGGACCAAGCTGATTCTTCACATGCTGTAAGGCAAGCTGTAGTCTTTTGCACTTGTTCATGTTATTCCTGTGTCCCTGTTGAACCAGGAAACCCTCACATATATTGTTCACAAATGTGCACGAGTTGTATCATGTTTCCTGTGTTATGTGCGAGGCCCGAGCAAGCTGTTTGTCTGCTGGTGAAAGCTGAGAGTGGAAGAAGCAACAAGTTTTGAGGCAGATGCACTTTCGAGGTGTCTGGCCTCTCTGCTGGGATCTTGGAAGTGTTTGCAGCAGTCCGAGAGGCAGCTTGAACATACCTCACTCAGCGTTATTACGCAACAGAAACTGGTTTGGCAACCAGCAGCTAGCAACATGTGCAAGGTGGACCATGTGGAATGCATGGCTCATTCTACCAGTAGACTTTCTCTGTGTGCAACACCCTGCTGCAGTTAGTGTTAATGATTTGATTATTTGCCAAGTATTTCCTGTTTACAGGCATACAGGGATTTTCTCTCGGCCCCCAAATGAGTTTGAAGATGTGATGAATAGTTTCATGTTTTCAAATCCGTTCTGAGCAGCAGACATGATAGGAGAACATTGTGTAAAGCCTGAGACCTCCGGCATCTATTGATATGATGTGAAAAGTTGAAATGAAATGACGCTCATGGTGTCTTGCGGAGCAGAGAGGGTTAGTCTGCTCACATGCAGCTCATCAACTCAGATAGTCTATGCATAAACATGGAATGTCTCATTGCGTGTGTTCCTTTGTTTGACAGGTCGGGTATGTAAAATCTAGTTAGACTTCCTCAACTTGAAATACAACTTCAGTCCTCATATATATATATTATAAAAGTTTTTGATCCAGCCATGTTTGGTTATATATAAATTGTAGCCAATCTGGCATTTATTGCTTGATTGGTTTTTCCATCGCTTGGTGTATCCTTTAGCAACAGACAGTAGAGCATAGTTTGACAGAATAATATATCAAATCCTGAGCTGCAGTTAACACGAGTTAAACAAACACTGTCATTTAGAGATTAATTATAACCTTTTCACCCAGCTCGGAGTCTGGGACACTTATTTACATCTTCAAGACAGCAGGCACAAATACAACACTGACTCAAGTGCATTGTGCCATTATCAAACTATAGACAATCAGAGCCTGCATAATATAAACCGTAGGCCTGTGTATTTTCCACCTCTGCTCCGAGTTGGAAGTGGACCACAGTGGAATCTCTCGCTGGGTGACCCTCCGCTGTCTAGTGGGTGCTGTTCATCATTCAGTGACTTGTAGGACACACTCATGAGCCAAGTCAGGGCAAGAGTGACATGCTTGTCTTAGCTGTTAAAGTCGAAATCCTAGTTAAGGATGAAAAGTTATTATTTTCTGCTTGTCAGCTTTACACAATGTGTAATTTAAAAACATTTAGTACATCCCGCAGTGTTATGGAGTATTATTAAACAAAAACAGGATATGTTTTCAAGACTCTTCTATTGAAAAGTGTTGATAAGCGTGTTGAGTCACACCTGTGCTAGCATAGGTTTGCCAGGCAGGACAGGTGGCTTCCTACAATAGGCCCTTATATCTGATCAAACAGTATCTGGTACATAGTTGTGCTGTCCTGTCTGGGAAGATTCTGATTTTTGGTTGCGAAAAAAAAGTGTATACAAGCAGGAGAAGGATAAGTGTGTTTAGTCACTTTCTGTCACTGCTGTCCCGCACATTGTTACTTTCAGTTATGGTCCTGCTATGTGTTAAGTTGACATGACTTGTCTTGCTTTGTTTTGAGTTGGGACATGAACTTTGTTAAACTGCGGTCTCTAGTTTGACCTCAGGCAGATGGAAAAGCACTGGGACGACATCATAGCTATAGTGAGGTGCGGCTGCAGACACGGGACAGCAGTAACCTGCTTTAAGGACCAATCCTTTTTAGAAAGTCGTTCCTCTAGTTGAACAAAGACAGACATGTGCACTGAAGCAACAGCGTTTGTCCAAGTTTATACTTGAAGTTATATTAATAAGCCACAGAATTCTACCAGATGTTTACATTTCATAAGACTTTCACTGATTGAGTCTTGCTTTGTACTGGGTTTGCTGTCTTTAATTTATTTTGAGTAACTTTGCAAAAACATCCGTTTATCACTTTTATCTTAAAAACATGCATCATGAATGCATTGAAATAGAGAATTATCTCCCATTCCCTTGTGTGTTTCCATCCTTATCTTGTATTGACACAATGATAACCTGTGCGTCTCTTAAAAGAAGTCTAATTAGGCCTAATCACGGATGCTGTGGGCGAGTGTGTGGGGCCCTCACTGTTTCCCAGTGGTTTGCCTTAATGGTGCTGATAAGGGCAACAGAATTATGCGCCAGCTACTGTTTGATCAGATATAAGGGCCTATTGTAGGAAGGTTTGACATAACATGGGCCAGTGCTCAGGACTCTACCAGCTCAGAGGGGACAATCCTCCTGTTTGTTTTCTCCTAAGCTCTAAATCTGCACTCAGCTGCAGGTGTTTATGTAGACAGGCTTTGGATCACAACCGGTGTCACTGATATTGTCTGATAGAACACAGGCTATGATGGGTGAAGGTCAGATATGAAAACCAGCTTGAAGAAAACTAGAGTGGGTGGACATGTTTGAATAGATTACCAGTGAAAAAAGCACATGGCTTCCCTCTGTTCCCTAACAGCACTGCTTGTCTGTGCCTGTCTCCACTCAAGGAATGAGCACCGTTACTGACTCTGTATTAGGTTGACTACAAATAATTAATCAGATCAAATGGTGCTGTGGCGTCATCTTACTCATGTATAATCCAGCAGCTCATTTAAATGTTAAGACAACACTGTCATTTTTTTTCCTCAGTGACAAAGTGACGCAGGACTATGGCCTAATTGCGTGACAGAGCGGACAGTACAGGCCCTCCGAATTACCTTGACCTCCTAGTGTCCACACTGGCTCCTCCTACGCAGAACTGCTTTTTTTTTTTTTTTTTTGTGAGACCAGTTTGATTTCATGTGCTGTTTGTTTTTTTTTCCACCCCTGGTAAAAGATGGAAACATGTTGTAGCCCTTTGGTTCATGATTCTTTGAAAGTCTTCGAAGATTCTTGGAAAATAAGCCAGCTAACAGTTGGAAAATCAATAATTTCACAGATCAGAGTTTTGAAGACACGGCTGTGTATGTGTGGCCAACCACACACACACCACCTGCCCTCTTCCTCGTCTCAATACAGCTCTCTGTCAACAGCCGCGCACAGCTCAACTCGGGGGGGAAGGCAGGCACTTGGAAAATGGGGCTTTAAAATAGCTCATGTGTTCACGGGCGGCAACATGGCAGACATCAGGCAAAGTATCTGATCTGTGTCTCGTAGATGAAGTAGCTTTTATGAAAAGCTCCCCATTTCTATCCTGTTGTTTTGGTCACGCCTCCTGAAATAAGACCAATGTATTTTTGTTACATAACTTTCCTCTGTCTCCATTAAAAATATATTTGCACAACAGTCACTATGTAACTTTTTTTTTATCAGTTATGATAGGAGATGTGTGCAGTGTGCAAGGCCACTGTTTGTTTAAGCGCTCATTGTTGTCTTAAACGAGGTATTTGGCTGACCTTGGTGGTAGCCCTTGGTTCTGGGCGCTCTTACAGTTTAGAGAACTGGAACTCAGAGGCTGTCAGTCTTGTTGTGTCTGCTAAAAGTATTGATGCTGCAATCGTTCAGTGCCCTCTGAGTTCACAAGTGTCTCAAGACAAGAGGGATGGATTGGCTTCACATTACCAAGTATTGCTCAAGATTGACATTGTCTGTCATGACTTGTACTATTTGTTTAGTTCCCTTGGATGCAAGTTATCAAAACATATTTCCTGCACTGGCTGCTCCTGCAGGTGTTGAACAAGGTGCAGGTGCTGAACACAGTAGAGCAGAAACAAGCTCAGTGACCTTCAAGTCTCTGATTTCTTCCAACACTCTTGTTTTGTCTTCTGTGGGCGTTCCCTGGCCTCCTTCCTTACTTCTGGTCACCATTGTAGTGTTTGTCTGTTGTTTACCAGCCTTTGTTAGCTCAAACTTCAAATTGTACCCTTTTTTTTTAAAGCCTTGAATTCTTTAAAGTTGCAACATGCAGTCGGGTCATGTCAGGTAAACATATTTTTACTCGTTTGTCAATCATACATTTATGTCCATTCTAGGTAATTAGGTTATTGCTATTGATGGTATTATGTCTATCTCAGTTACATTGAGTTATGTTATTCTCATGTTGCTGAAGAGAAAACCTCCTCCTGTTTGTTTCCAGTTCACTTCCCTTTCTCTTTTGTTATGGTTTTCCTTTTTTAGTGTCATATCCCTTTGTTCTACTCTCCTTTCTTTGTAGGTTCCTGAGGTGGTCAGCAGTATTCGCCAGGTGTCCAAATCGGCCCTAAAGGAAGACACCAAGCCCAAACAGGAAACTGATGAAGCCTTCTACAACTCCCAGAAGTTTGAAGTGCTTTATTGTGGCAAGGTAGCAATCTGTGGTTGAGTGTTTTCAGATAGGAAATGTTTTCATTTGACTTGGCTTGTGAAATAATGCCGTTGAATTACAAAAAAAAAAATTTTTTCCAGGTGACAGTCGGGCATAAAAAGGCTCCGTCCACCCTCATCGATGACTGTATCGATAAGTTTCGTCAGCATGAGGTTGAGCGCAAGCGCCTGCGCCTGCTCAACGGCCAGCGAGGGTCCTCAGAGAGCGCCCCTGTGGAGTTCATCATGGGGGGAGAAGGAGATCCACTCTCGTCTGTTCTGAATCAGAGTTTAGAAGACCCGGAAGGCCCTGGAGTGGAGGACGTGACCGGAGGTGGAGGTAGGAGCCTGTTGCAGATAGAAGATTAGGATGAATAGCTTTATTGAAATGATGCACGTGTGCACAGCTACGGTAGGAACAAAGGATCAAAGCTGAACCAGCAAGAGCCTGTAGGCAGTGTTTATAATACATAGTTTAACTTTCATGTTTGCCTTCATATGAATTTTTAAGTGGTCAAGATAAAATGGTTAAACCTGTCTGACTGGTTGTGTGGTGACCTCATGCACCAATAAGAATAACAGCCAGAACTATAAAAGTAAGACCCAGGTTGTAAAAAAAACAAACAAGCAAACAAAAAGAATTCAAGAAGTGCCAGGTACATTGATTTAAAGAAACAGACGAGCGTGTCTTTGCCGTATGTGTTGCAGGTAAAGGCCTCTCCAACAGTGCCAGTCAGAGCAGCCTGAGAGGAGCGTTCCCCGAGTGCATCCTGGAAGATTCTGGATTCGAGGAGCCGCAGGAGTTTCGTACGCGCTGCAGCAGCCTGGCAGGGAGTCTGCAGAGAAAGCCGGGGGAAAATGTCCTCATGGCTCCCACACGCCGCAGACACTCTAGCGCACCGAACAACGTCCAACCATCTGATGCGGACAAGAACCGCACCATGCTCTTCCAGGTAGAGGAAATGGAATTTAAAAAAAAAAAACTGCAGTTCTACTTTTCCATGAAAAGTAAATTTGGACTGTGCTTCTACTGCTGTCTTAGCTTCAGAATGAGTGTAGCGGCTCAGAGGTCTCTTATCTTGGAGTCCAGCTGACTGTGGGCACTGAGTCCGTTAGTAGAACACTGAGGATCTTTATCATAACATTAAAACCTGCAGCTTTGTAGGCACTTAAATGCTTTTCCAAGACCAGGAGATCAGTTGTATTTGAATTACAGTTATTTGCAGCAAACTCACAAAGAATGAGTTCTATGTGTGATCACAGTATGGATGGAGAACACACTATATGCCTTTGTAATTATATGTTATACTCTTTAGATTTACTCCAAAATTAAAGCTGATGTCAGGTTTATGGGCAGAATTCTAAATATACCCCCTTTTGTCAACGAGATGGATGGATGTTTTTTAGTCGCTCAACTGCCGACAAATCATAATTTGGCTTGAACAACTTTCAACAATTTGTCACACGAGAAAACCAAATGCTGGCTTTCTTCAGCGCTGTTTGTCACTGAAAACCTCTCTACATTTAGTCCAACGTCTTTGGTTCTCCCCGCCGCAAATCATTTTTATGTGCATGTCGTAGCTGACAGTTATAATGCGCTAGACTAGCTCAGCCTTGTGTTACTGCTTCAGTTAAAGAGGCTGTAACTCCTAGAATTTGTGACTGCAGCGCTACTCCTGTGAAAACAAAAGGCCGCGGCTTTATGAAAAGCATGCGGGTCTGAACAGTGAGCCAGCTGCCATTCCTCACACACCATGCCCATTTCCTCATGGCGCTAAATTTAACAACTAGAGCACAACGCTCAATACGATACTCAACTTAGCAGTCAATTATGGGAAAAATCGTTTGTGCAGACTTGTTGACCTTGATTTTGAGCCTGTGGTGTTTATGTTTCTCATCGAATGGGCCTCAGAATAGTTAAAGTCCTTGTCATGAGATACTTGACAGTGATATCTTTGTCTTAAGTGATAGCTGTGATCTACATAAAGTAGGAAGATATCATTATTTTGTGTGGTAACACTTTAACATTAATCTGTTTTGACCAAATACGCTTGTGTTTCCCAGGTCGGGCGTTTTGAAATAAACCTCATTAGTCCAGACAGTAAAACAGTGGTGCTGGAGAAGAACTTCAAAGATATCTCATCTTGCTGTCAGGTTGGTTTATTTTTACTTTCTGTATTTTCACTAAAAGTCCCTCTCTCATGTCTCAGCTGCAGTTGTAGCCAGAGAATAAGCTCAGACTGATTTTTGCACCATTATTTCTAGATATCCAATACATTAGTGCCCATTTTTATAGTACAGCAGGCTTTTTTTTGGTTCTGTCCTTAATTCAGAGGCAAATTACATCTTCATCGTTAATGTAGAAATGTGTCTTTTAAACAGACAACCAACATAAAGATAATGTACTGTCTGCTGTGAGCAAAGAGGCCATTTTACTAATCGAAAGAAAAATGGAAATGGAGAATGCAAAGAGCCATTATGATGCTGCAGTTTTATCATTTTCTCTTTCGTAGTCATTTCTCTCATATCATTATATTTATTATCATAATATGTACAGCTTATTTTTGCTTTTTACATATTTTTTAAATTTTCCTGCGTTGTGTTGCTTGTTGACTGTGCTGCTGTACGTGTCTCTGCAAATTGCCCCCCAGGCACAAATAATGTGTTTTGAATGAATTGAATTGAATCATTTATATTGCTGGACTGAATACAAAGACCCAAAGGTATTTGCCTGTACCTGCTGCCATTTATTCCGGTTTCCTTTGTCTGGATTTAGGGTATCAAGCAGACCGACCATTTTGGATTCATCTGTCGGGACCCATCAGAGTCTGGTCCCAGTCAGTATGTGTGCTACGTTTTCCAGTGTGCCAGTGAGTCCCTGGTGAGTCACATAGATGATGTGAAAGACAATTATTTCAGCTTTTGCTCATCACCCAATATGTTTATTTTAATCTCTACAAACCTCTCTGTGTCGTCTGTGTGTGTGTGTGCGCGCACGCCTGTCCTGGCCCCGTGTTTAACTTGATATGTCAGGTGGATGAGGTGATGCTGACCCTGAAGCAGGCCTTCACTACAGCAGCAGCCTTACAAAGCAACAAGACCCAGATCCAGCTGTGTGAAGCTTGCCCCATGCATGACCTGCACAAGCTCTGTGAGCGGATTGAAGGTAAGTCACTTGAACTCATACACACATCTTGCACTTCTCTCTGGCTCGACTCATGAATATATTGATGCACGGGCTGTTTCTCAGAGTTAAAGCAAGATAAAAGCACACTCCTTGTTTCCTCATCTGTTTCTAGGTCTCTACCCACCCAGAGCAAAGCTAGCCATCCAAAAATATCTCTCCCAGCTGACTGACAATGAGCAGGCTGAGATTTTCGAGCGAGTTCAGGTAAGGTTTGGCTCCACTCAGAAAAAGCACGCCTTCCCAACGCCCCCCGGAAAATTAGTGACATGTTAACAGTATTTGGTGATAGATTGCTAGAAACAGTGTATTTTTAGTGATGCTGCATCTGCGTCAAAGCAGTGTGTTTTTTTTTCCATCTTGTGTTCTGAGTCTTTGTGTGTCTGCAGAGGTTGAAGCCAGGATCAGACCAAGAGGAGAATGAGCTGGTGATTCTCCATCTTAGACAGCTGTGTGGAAGCAAACAGAAGTCCCATCTCCACATTGGAGAGACCCCTCAGGTGAATACATAACCTTGTAGATGACGACATTTTAATTGTAACTGCGAAAGTTGTGATACACTCCTATATCACAAAAGCAGAGATGAACCTCACACACATTCGCAGCTGTAGAGTGTTTTTTGAGGTTTTACAGTTAACTTAAAGAACTAAAGACATTTTCAGTAAAGAGAACAGTAAACAGCAGGTATCAGTATGATACAATTGCACTGGATTATATGCTGTGTCATTTCCTGTGAATCCTTCAAATTAGAGAGGGCAATCTAGCATGGGAATGGTGGACTCTGCCACTACCGATAAAACGACTATGTACTAGTGAGATGATTACTGAATGTAAATACATTGAATGGCTACTGCAGAAAAAATGCAGACCATAAAAAATATTGAAAATGGGTTTTAATTTCATGAAAATTATGATTTTAGCTTAATTTAGAAAGGCAATTCAGACCATAAAGATTTCAGAAATGATTAAGTGTAGAATAACACAGAAGTCGATGTGTCTCAGCTCTCTAGACCTCTCCTCCTCCAAGGATTTCTTATTCTAAGGTTTTTGTAAGTTTTTTTTTTTGTTGATAAAGCAGCAGTTTTAAATAGACAAGGTTGTGGAAAAGATTTGAGTTTTAAAAAAATCTGATGACGACATAATTATTAACCCCAAAATAAGACAACAGTCAGGTTGTTTTTTGTCTTGGTGATGCAACTTTTCTGAGCGATGGTAAGGTTGCATAGGATTTACAATGACAACAAATGTGTTTTTAAGAATTTTAATTTCAGCTATCAATAATCTAAGCTCAGCTGCTATCCCAACTGTAAAATTCATCACCTTCTGTGGGGATGAATAATGTTCCAGGAACATACCTAACCTCATGCTGTTAGGAAAGCAAATGGAAAAGTTTAGAAATATGGTTATCGATTGAATTATTGTTACATTCCATAAGTTGCTTGACGGGGAAAAACAACATTTGAAGTATGAATGGGTGAGGAATTATTACTCAAGCATGATGTAGCCTGAGGGATTGTATGTTAAATATTATAATTCAAAAGGCAAGACTTCAAAAACAATTCCAGTATTATTAAAGCTCCAAGCAGCTGTAGACTCGTCTTTGTCATCTTGGACACGTGGTTCGCTACTGTACGGGTGCACAGAGTTCAAACTTACCATGGAAGTCATTGCGGTCACATTTTATCTATTATTTCTGTGATGATTTGTCATCATATGTCTGTTCATTGTTGTCGTCTGACAGAATGCAGCAAACAGCTCGGCAGCAGGAGACGGCGCAGCCACCAGCAGTCGCTTCAAACTTGATATTCTCAAGAATAAAGCTCGCACCTCCCTCACCAGCTCTCTGGAGAACATCTTTGCAAGGGTGGGTCTGAACAGAAAGGTTTTTTTTTTTTCCAATGCATTTTCTTTCCTGCCCCTCCTTTATTTTGGAATTTAATTTCCTGTTATTATTTCTTCACCATTTCAGATTTTTCTCTTTGTCTAAGTTTATCCCCGTTTTTGTCTTGTATTTTTCCACAGCAGACAGAATAAAGCCACTGTGCTATGAAACCTTTATGTGTCTCCCTGCTCTCCCTTTGTATCAGTTGTTGTTTCTGTGTCATTATCATCCAGGGGATTTGGATTGACCCATATCTGCCAGTGAGACAGCAGAATAATTCCTTGGTAGAAGGATCCAGGCAATCTGAGACCTCTGCTGCCATCTGTTATTGTCTCAGAGAATTAGATGAAATATCACATTGTAAATGTTATCAAGTCAGGAAACATGTTTTTAATTGCTTGTCGATGTTTTACTATAATACCAAGTTCTTGTTTTGTCAAAGGCAGTTGTTACAGATTTTAAAACTCATATGTTTTTAAAAAAAAAACCTTTTTTCTATTTCCAGAGCTTGTTTCATATTTTGTAATCACCTCTGTCACCAGGGCGCCAGCCGGATGCGGGGCCGTTTGGGAAGCATGGGAAGCATGAGCAGTTTTGAAAGAGTAAGTGTCCTTGAGGGGGAACATGACAATTCCCAGAACTTCGCTCCGGGGGGCTCTGGGAATTCTCACTTTTTACCCAGTGGCTTTTAAAAGCATGGGATAAACTGGTGTTCACTTTTAGTAGTAAATGTCAGTGTCAGTAGATGCAAGGCTGCCCACTGTGCTCCTCTCACATGGGGACATGTTGCCAAGCTGCATTAATCCCACACAGTTAAACGGTGAAAGCTGCAGTGGTCAAAAACAGTACAGTACAGCAGGGAGTGTGTTTACAGAACTGTCAGTGAACCTTTCGGGGTTGTCGGCTCCGCTGCGTCACTGCTGTGCAGAATGTGGAGTGAGCGTGTGATGGAGTCCTTCTGACACCCCATCAGTCACGATGGAGTTAAAGCAGAGATGTGCAACTCATGATATTATTAAACACACAGAGACATGAAGTAGACCCTCCCATGGCTCGGAATATTTCTAGCAATCACATGACTTTTACTTAGCCTGTTGCGTTGCATTCATGTCATGTCAGATTAATGAAAATATGAATTGCCAAGTGGTAGCTCCAAATAGGATGTGTGAGGATTTTTATAAGCTGCTATGTCTCCTACTTTCATTAAATCCACCAACACTAGCTGTTGCAGATATGAAAAATCAAATCAATTATTCAGAGTCTCAGTGATCTTATAACAAGCAACTCATGTTGTGAATTTTATACTATAAGCAAGTATCATGAATATGTCGTCCTGTTGTTATCATACCCAGAATTAAGAGACATTATTACATGTGAGCATATGTGTATAAGGAGCTCACCTGTGCTCCTTGTTGTTATGTGTTTGAAGGTCAGAGGTATGTTGTTTGCCCTGTGTTTAAGTCATTAAGTAGTCATCTGGGGATTGTGTCAGGATGCCGCCGATGTCCTGGCAAGCAGGAAATCGAAGTCAGGATGTCCAGTTTGTGCTTCTGCTGAGCCAGGCCTCTCCAGGCTTCCTCTTCTTAGTCCTGTCAAGAGAAACAACATACCACACAAGTGTGATCTGAACCACTTAATCTTATCAGCATTTCCTAAAATATACAAATCATAATTAAACCAATTAGCTGGCACCGATGACATGATTTACATGTGTGCAATGTGTTTAGCAGTTCAAGGGATTCATCAAATGAATTGTTTGAGATAGTGATAGTACTTTAGTGTTTTTTTTTCCTCTATGCACATCAGAAAAGGCTGTGCAACCATCGCTGCATTTCCCCTGTCATGTCAGATCTTAGTGAGGGAGGTCTCTAAAAGCATGAAGGGAGGAGATTGGACGGTATTCATGTGTAGTGCGGCCACTGAGGGTCTGCCCACCAATAGTGTGTGATGCCGTAAGTCACAGGACACTGTCCATTAGAATACAATGGATGAGGGAGTTGTACTCTACTGCCAGGCATGAGGCGGCACTGAGTCCAAGAGTGTTGAGTGGAAAGTTGAAGCTGGACTGAGTCCTGCTGTGGGGTAACATTGGCTAGGTGAGTGCAGACCTGTAACGTGAGTAGCTGAGTTGGTGTTTTATTTGGCTTCAGCCTGAGAATAATATCTGGAATATGGAATTACAAGCTGTGTTTGGTTTGACTTCCAAAGACATTTAGTGTGATTATCACACCCTTTGAATTTAGCCTGTGTGGACCCAGGTTATTGACCTGTGTAGCTGTACACAATATTTCATAGGATTTTTTTATTGGATTTATTGTGTTCAGCTTGTCATTAGTCACCACTCTCTCTCTTTGTATTAACCTCCTGTCACTCCAGTTGTAAAATCAGATACATCAGAAAATCCAAACATGCATGAAAATACTTTAAAAATGGACATTACTATAAAAGGAATTATGCACTGACATCTTACTCTTACTCAGCAGGATGAGGAATCTCCTGGTTACTCCCCTCCAAGTTCCCCTCCTGCTTTCAATGATGACGACCCGGAAGCTGGCCTGCAGTTCCGTCGGCGCGCCCACACCTTCAGCCATCCACCTGTGAAGAAACGCATCTCCTTCGAGGGTCAGCCTACCAACCAGGGGAGACACACTCCTCTTCGCAGACAACACTCTGTTAACCCAGAACTGCTGGAGAGCAGGTAAACTCAACACACACTTCAAGTATTACTCACTGAATCTGTGGGTGTAAGGAATGATCAATGCACAATATGGTTTTTTTTTTAGTAAAGTTGCAGTAGAGGATGTTTTGCACAGAGTGAATTGTACTGACATGTTTTTATAAGAGAGAACTTTTGTGTTTTGTTTAGATACGGCTAAAGCTAACATTGCTAAGACAATCATAACCTGTTGCTTTTCGTTTAATCAGTTTCACACTAACTAAATATTTAGTTTGACCTTTTGACATACACACAGACAATGTAGTCTATTTGCAGCACTTTGATCAGTCCTAAATCTCTCCAACCTCCAACCCCTACTATCCTTGAACAATAGCATCACAAGTTTCCTGTCACTGTTTTGATCCCTCATGAGTTCCTTTGTGCTTCAACCATCAGCCCTTTCTTTTGTGTAATGTGTTTGTTATTTTTTTTTTATTTGTGGGCATTTCATGTTTGGCTCGCCAAGTCCCGTGGCTGTCTCGAGAACGCGCAGTGTTTCGGAGAGCGAGTCCTCCTTCAGCCTCCCCTCCTCCTTCTCTACCCCCAGTTTCCTGAAAAGCTTTTACCAGGGCTCACTGGGCTCCCTGAGCTCCCTGGCAGACAATGGGAGCCTTAAGAGGTGAGAGGGGTTGTGCAGT
Organism: Thunnus thynnus; assembly: GCF_963924715.1. Taxonomy (NCBI): domain Eukaryota; kingdom Metazoa; phylum Chordata; class Actinopteri; order Scombriformes; family Scombridae; genus Thunnus; species Thunnus thynnus. Next base: position 24,266,900 of record NC_089527.1, read on the forward strand.
CAAGACCCCCCTGCTTAGACCCGAACATAGCGGCCAGGGACTTGACAGATGGGATGACCGGGGTGGGAGGGAGGAACGTTTTTTTTGCTGGGATGGCAGTAGCCGTATACGTGTTGGCTGTCCAAACCTTTTAACACCCAGCTTTTTCCTGTCTATCCACAGCAACTTTTTATTAGTAAAAATACTTTCCAGCTATTTATTTTTTTCCCCATCGTCTCTGTAGCTGGACCCACCTTCTTCCTGTTTCGCTCAGAAGTAGAAGGGGATACTGATACACCCCTCTCTTGTTGTGTTTGCATGATGGATGGGAAGCTATTTGCATGGCAGAGCTATACTTAACCTGGATTTATAGCCTTTATTAACTGCATGGAACACTTTTGCCAGTGCACTTGATGATGCCCTATTATCACTACTCTAAGCTAGAGAGATGCACTGATATCGGATGTCGGTCCGATACTGACTCAAATAGCTGGATCGAGTATCGGTGACAATGGGCCGATCTGGTATCGGACACCATTATTTTAATAAATAACAATTCAGTAAATTTATATCTATGTATTTATTTGTTAGATTGTGTTTTACAAAGATAGGAAGGCAACATTTAAAGGGGACCTATTATGCTTTTTCTTATTTTCAGTAATATAATGTCACAGTGTCGGAAGTTCATATTAAATGTGGCCAGCTTCAGACTGCTCTGAACGCTCTGTTTCAAATATTTTTTTCTACTTTCAGCCCGAGCCGATGTCGGCTCATGACAGATTTCTTCATGTGGTCATCTGCTCCATGCACAGCGCGCAAGTTTGCTGCACTGCTCCGCTAATATTATGGCATTTTTCCATTGTTTTGGGGGTAAACACGCTGAGCCATGACTCCATCACACAGAACAGCCAAGTAAAATGAGTTGTTTCTCTATTGGGGGTGTGCTGGTAGTCTGCAGCTCTTCATCAAACATCTCATTGTGGCTGTTTCTGCTTGAACTATTACTCTCTTCATTATATCAGGCACTGCTAGGGATTTTTACTATTCGCGCGCGCAGCTATATTCAGGAACCTTTCCGTTTTGCACCTTTTCACTCATGCCGTGGCAATGCTGGAATAGATGGGGCAGGGGACAGTTCAGCAGACAGCGGTAATGCAACACTTATGGATGCCAACCACCATAAAACTCAACAGAAGAAGAAGACGATGGGGGGGGGGCATGTGGGTGTATGCGGCGGAAGAAGTCATTATTGTTTTTTGTTGGCAGGCATGGCGGGCACAAGCTTTTTTTGTCTGGTGCCAATGTTCTTGTATTTAATATTCAACAAGTTCTTGAGACAAATCATTCGTGAAAGCATTGGAAAGGCAACTGTAAACAAGTCAAGAATTCAGATATGTCATCAGCGGAGTCTTGTGATTGGTTCGCCCACTCCTCGTGAAAGTGTCTCTCGTCAAATGGACATAACCCTTTATGTGATTGTCTCTGCAATGTTACTGCTTTCATTCACAACACTGCCGTACTGGCATTTTCCCTGAAATGTTAAAGGTCTTCCGGTGGGAAATTTGCTGCACAGATTTCCCTAAATATTGATCCCTGCTCCTATTCACACATGACCCCTTGCAGGAAATGTTTCTTAACATTTCAGGGAAAGACTGCATGTGTGAAAAGGGTTTAATTAAACACTGGTATCGGATCGGTACTCGGTATTGGCTGATACCCATAGCCCAGGTATCAGTATCGGTATTGGGACTGAAAAAGTCACATCAGTGCATCACTTCTCTAAATACATCACTGAGCTGATTCAACTCAGTGATGTATTTATTTTGAAAGGTTGCTGTTAATGTTCAACTAGCTAATGCAGTTTGATCAACAAAAGAGGACATACCGCCGTGCGCCTGAGAATCTCTTGATTCTCTCTGGCAGCGCTGCATCGACAACACACAGGTGTCCGGATGGCAGAAAGTAAAGGTTAACATCTCCATTATGAATGAGATTCAGAGGAGGAGGCTGTTGTAAAATGTCATTTTCACAAGATGTTTTCTTCTTCTCTGACAGCATTCCAATCATCTAAGTGCTTGCATTGATGATGCAGGAGCAAGAAAAGCTTTTTCAGCACACGTTGCCCCTGATGATGAATAACAGTGGGTTTAAAAGACGACGTGTTGAAAAAGCCTTGACCTGCTGGGCATTTAAATATGAATATGTCAACTTGTTTACAGCTAGGTTTGCATTATCTGTTGCAATGTGAGAGAACTTCAACACGCTGTCTTTTCTGTGACTTTTTATCAATGAGCATAATACTGTAAAATGTAATATGTCAAGTGAAGAGTTTTAATCTGCTTAAGAAGCTATGATAAATGTGCAAAACAGCTGTGAGAAACAAAACCATCATGTCAGTGATTTAGGCACTTGTCTAAATTCAGAGTCACTTCCTGTTTTTCATCGTGCACATGATCAGACAAGAGTGTGCTGACCAAGCTTATTAACTACTGTATCTGTCAAGTGCTCGCCACTATTAACTATAACGAATGTACACTATGTCATTCCACTGGTGCTCATAAACTACAATTCAAAATGTACCAATATAATATAAATCTATGAATAACAGAAAGGGAGAGAGACAAGGAGACAACAGAGAAGAAGAACATGGCTCATGGTTCATCTACTGTAACATTTCAGACGGTTACATTATGATATTATTGTCACATTTATACATCATCAAATCTAGTTGAATGTAACTTCACTAATCACTTAAGTGAAGCAACCAAACCTGCAAAAGAATGTATACTGCTATTGCTATTGTACTAATTAGCTTCAGACTCTCTAATTACATGATGCATCATTATGAATGTAAAAAAAGTGAACAATGGGTCTGATCTTCACTCTCCTTTTTTCACATACTGTACAAATATATTAACACAAATAGCAGGTGCACCTTATTTTACACATATGACCAAACACTGCACTGCGGTTGTTGCAATTGCACCATTAAAATGTAACCATTAGGGCTTGGTTCAGCACCTGACAACTTCATTACATTGTCTGAATTTGATTTTTACCAGCTTTTGGTGGGTTGGAGCTGTGAACATTAACTTTTTCAGCTGCTCCGGCAGCTCTGTAATTACATTTTCATCTCTACTCATTTTTCTCCAGAAAATGAAGAAACACGCACGCGCCGCGGCTGTGTCTGTTTCACATTCTAACTTTGAACTACCTTCTGCTTCATTAACATGGTTATTTAATGGCTGGCACTTTTTTTTTTCATCAGTATGTTTATGATTCATCTTGACCATTTTTCATGAACTCGGAGAGTCTTTTGATGAGAAGCTTGTATAAGGTTTCATCTGTTGTTCCTGAGTGGAGAGGTTTGATGCATGTGTGGAAGTACTGAAGGATATGTGTGTGTGAAAGGGTGCTGAAAGAGTGTTGGTGTAACACGACACCTGACTCGTTTATCGGGTGTCTGTGACGCTGCTGTCTTCTCTCTTAGCAATGGGGAAGGTAGGAAGAGGACCCTGTCTGCCTGCAGCAGTGACTCTGTGAGTGGAGGTCTCCCCCCAACCCCACGCAGGGTCTCCTGGAGACAGAAGATCTTCCTGAGGGTCGCTTCACCCATGAACAAGCCTTCTGCATCCATGCAGCACCCAGGTCTGGTAACACAATCACTCTGGCAGTTCGTGCAAAGCATGACATGATGCACAATGAATAAGCTCTGAATAATCCAAAAGTGCATAGAAAATGAGCACAAGACAGGGGGAGCACTGACACTCTGAAACTCCATATTTTCAAACTGCGCGCATACATGGGACGTGCAGTAATTTCGAAAGGAATGAGAAATCTTCATGCTTGTCAGATAAACACTGATAAAGGAGCTTGTGAAAGTGATCCTCTTACATGTTCCCATGGCCAGTTTTCTTGCCTTTTGCACAGTCTTTCTGTTTTTTGTAGTCGAGAGATCTTAAAAAATGTAGCAAGCAAATTATTCCTGGATCTAGAGCGTAACTAATATCTTGGCCACATCTCAGATTTTAATCAGTCTTGCTTTTTATTATTTTGTTTTTGTAACTTTTTCTCTTTAAAAGAGTGGCACAGCTAATTAATGCAGAATGTAAATGGTGAGAAATCTGGTGGCAATACTATTGCCTAACTTTATTTTTGCAAAGCACACATTTTCATACACCAATCCCAAATACAGTTTTTACATTTTAAATTATTTTACTTAACAGTAGCCCACAATGACATGTCTTTTTTATCCCTCATCAAAAACCTGCCTTATTGGCCTATAAAGCTGTTGTGGCTACTTTATTAGAAAACAGGTTAGCTATTTAGACATTCAGCAGACATGGAGCCACATTAACATTTATTTAAAGACATGTCTCTGGTGACATGATGAATGTAAGCTCAATATTGCCTCTCCTGATATATCTGGCTCTTTAGCTGCTAGATGGTCAACTTTCTTCTAGAGCCCAACCGATATATTGGTCAGCCGATGTCATAGGCCGATATTGGCCTATCACAGATATATCAGTTATCGGATATATTTTTTGAAAAATTAAAAAGTTATATAGGCAATATTTTATGTATATTTGATCCTTTCTCTCAATTCAAGTTTAATATATATGTACATATGTTTTTTGTTCTACATATATCTTTCATATCTTTGTCACAAGTGTTTGATAACCACATTTGAGGGATCATTGCAAAAAATGTGTGTTTATGTATATATCGTGTATATACATGCATATACAAGATTATTGGCCGATATATTGATATCAGAATTTTTTTACTCCTGAATATCGGTATTGGTATCGGCATCCGTTCCAAAAATCCAGTATCGGTCAGGCCCTACTTTCTTCACTAGTTAGTTGCTAACTTTGTCTGCAGTTTGGTGCTGAGCAAGTCACATTACAGTGGGTTTATCACAGCTTTGTTGCTGAAGACAATTGTCTCTTGGTGTTGGAAAGCAGGTTAATGAGAGAAGTGAGAGTGTACCAAAACAGTAAATATGCCGTAGAGCCAAATTAATGAGCTAAAAGAGGCTACAGGCTCTGTTCATGACTGTACAGCTGCACAGTCGAGTGATAATTGTCGGTTCATCACTATGAGCAACTCCTTTCACATTATACACTTAATCATTAGAGTCACTGTTACTATGAAAAGTAGTGATAAGTGGAGCTTTAATTGTATAAGTAAAAAAAAGTGCTTTCTATGAATGTTTTAGACCACTCTGATGCCAGGGAGCTGTTGCCTCTCTCTCCTCGTGCAAGTGTGGATGTGTTGGGGAACCTGCTGCCCCAGACAGGCGAACAACCGTCTGGGGAGAGGCCCAAGAGGACGGGGACTGACTATCGAGCTCTTTGGAAAACTGCCATCCACCAGCAGATCATCCTGCTGCGCATGGAAAAGGAGAACCAGAGACTGGAGGGTGAGTTGCAGTTACTACTGGCCATGTGAACTATGATAATTGCTCCAGAACAAATCCCTCCTTTGGTCACATGAATTAGTAATTTGAAGAACAAGATGTCCATGCTCTTGTTGCAGCTAGATCACTCAGTGACATTCAATGTTAAGTGTATTTGTTTCTCTGCAGACACTGGTGATATTTATAAGTTGTCATGAGGCTCTTCTCCTCAAAAACTGCTCACACTGGGTCTTATTGTTAAGGTTTATCTGCCGTTGAAGATATTTATTACAGCGGTAGTTTCTTTTTTTCTCAAGTATCATGAAAAGTTTCACTCTCTGCCCCATGCTCTAACATTTATATTCTTGTTCCTGACTGAGGCTTTGTCAGCGTGCGCAGTGTTAGAAGCCAAAAGAGTTGATGACTCCTTAAGCTGTCGTTTCTGTTTATTTTGAGAAGTCAAATGTTGCCGTCTTGGTTTGAGATTCTGGTGCACAGCTATATTTAGAGCAGAGTGTTTTGGGTGTTGCAAGTATACACACAGATCAACACACACACAAACACACTCAAACAGACACTGAGTAGGTTAAAGTGCATAGAACTAATCTTTTTCATGGAAAACCCATCAATAACAGCTATGTAAGGTCAGAGTTCAGTAAAATAACCGGACATAGCTTTTGGAAACATCGCCCTCTAATGGTCAGGGTTATAAAGGGTGCATCCTTTCCTCTCCTCCCTCACTACCACTTGTCTCCTAACAGGAAGTTAACTGATGAGGAATATAGTGGAGAAGAGGAAATTGAAGCCATGCCAGACAGTTAATGAGCTACTTTATTATCAAAAGTGGATAACAGCACGAAGTAAAACCGCACCCTATAGATTATAAATTCTTAATCCTATAATGTGTATCATTTGTATGCATGCACAGCTCAAAACACAGACATCAACATAATTTTACATGCACTGACCTCCTGCTGTTAAAGTTGTTGTTAAGTTGTGTGAACTGTTATGATCTGAAAACTCTCCCATCATTCAATTATACGATACGGTTACAGTACAGATCATTCCCCTAACCCTGCAATCATTTAAAAAACAGTAAGCATGACAGTGTCAGCATTAATGTCTATCTCACAGGGAAAAGGAGGAGATAGTGTAGAAAACTAGGAGACTTTTTTTCATTTGGGGGAGCCTCTGGATACACTTGCTATGTGTAGCTTTTATATTCAGACCACCAACACATCTCTTTCCCTTTGTTTGTTATTATGACGCCAATGCTGGTCTGAGGACCTAACTGTGAATAACTATTTTCAATAGAAGGTAAGCAAAACAAAAGGAGCACCTGGGCTAAAGGAAGGTGTTTTGCATGATTTGGGGTGTTGGTTTATGTTCATTCAATTCAGCTTCTTTTTGTTTGCATGTTCGGGGGTGATCATACTTTATGGTGTTTTGTGTTTCTTTTGTCCTGTGTACCTCTCCCCGCTGTCTTGATTTAGCCTCTCCAGGCCCTCCAGCATAATGGATCTTTGGTGTTAATGTGGTTATTGTGGCTTGTGTTTATGTGGTAGGCTTTCAATGGTAACTGGTGACAAAAAGGCATAAGGGACAATATTCACACTTGCTTTCAAATCTGACATCTTTTGATCAGCTATATTCTGTTTTACAACAGTGAAAACAGAAGGGCTTTTGTGTTCTTTCTAAGTACATCTCTCTTGTGCTTGCCTCAGGTCTTGATTTTCTGGTGCATCAGAGAATCATAAATAACATGTAAAAATGATACCACGATATGTGCATATGAAAAGGTGCGCTTTAAGATTCAATGTGTTCTCTAATCTCTTTTTATTCTGTTGTTTGTGTTGCAGCGAGCCGAGATGAGCTGCACATCCGCAAGATGAAGCTGAACTACCAGGAAGTGGGCCAGTGCTCCAAAGATGCACAGGCATTGTGGGAGAGAAAACTGACAGCTCCAGGCAGAACGACAGTCCCACAAGACCAGGAGGAGATGTACCGTGCACTCTGCCAAGGTGAGAGAGAGTATGTGTGTGTGTGTGTGTGTTTTTTATGTGTAAGAAAGTGAGAGAAAGCTGTAGAGAATACATCCTCATCTATGTCTGTAGCTATGATTTTTCATGCAGCTGTACATGTGTGTGTGTGTGTGTGGGGTTTTGAACGAGCTCTTCTTCTCTTGCTTTTTGCGTGCAGGTGTTTCCAAAAGCAGGCGTGGGGAGGTCTGGTTGCTACTTTCCCATCAGCACCGGCTGTGTCACAGACTGCCCCAACGTCAACAAGCCCCGGACACCCCCTACCAAGATCTGCTGAAGCAGCTCACCGCACAGCAGCATGCCATTCTGGTGGATCTAGGTGGGCACATTATCATACAAGTCATGGAGAGCAAACAAATTTGACTGTTTTATTTTCTGTATTAGTTAATGAGAATAATGCACGTTATGGGATTTTTTTTAGAGGATTTTGGACATTCCTTTTTTTCAAAAAAAATCTCAGCTTCTCTACACAGCAGCTCATCAACATCAACTTTTTCTAGTTATGTTGAAAGTTCACAGAAACTGAACATTTAGTAAACATTCAGATGTTAATCTCCTCCTCAGGCCGGACCTTCCCCACCCACGAGTACTTCTCAGCCCAGCTGGGTGCTGGGCAGCTTTCCCTCTACAACCTCCTGAAAGCCTACTCTCTGCTGGATACAGAGGTACACAGGACAGACACATTTCCTTTCTCCATAATGCACATCTGTAAGGCCATAGTGATGGTGATTATCAGATTTGCGTTACATAATGTGTGCACTCTTGTTTTGTACACGCAGGTCGGCTACTGCCAGGGTATCAGCTTTGTGGCTGGTGTGCTGCTGCTCCACATGAGCGAAGAACAGGCCTTTGACATGCTGAAGTTCTTCATGTACGACCTCGGTATCAGACGCCAGTACAGACCTGACATGGTCTCTCTGCAGGTCAGTACAAGAATGTGTCGAGGGACCACTACAACATGTAATCACAATGTGAGGGACCTCATTTCTGTGTATATAAAGAATAAATCCCCTAAATTTCTCTTCTGCAAGATAATTTGAGGCTCAACATCAGACACGATTACTTGTTGTGCAAACATTCAGTTTTAAAAAGGTCAAATTAGAGCTCCATTCAATTACAGGTTATGGCAGACTGATATCACTTTACATGTGATACTGCAAGAAAGAAAATGCCCCGAACATTAAAGGTACCCTGTGGAGTTTCTGACCTTTCTTTTGTTTGTTTTTTTACGAATGGGTCCCCTTTTGTTTGTCTTGTGCACTCAATCGAGGACGCACACACACAAAGGCAGGGAAGAAGAAGACTGCAAGCTAGTAAACATAGATGGAAGATTACAAGATTTACAATACTCATAAAAACGGATTTGTAAATGTTTTATGAAGAAAGAATCGCTTTCAACACTTTTGTTAGACCTGAAGGATACACACAATGCATTGTGGTGAGTAAAACTCTATGTAAACATGACTTTTGTTTGTTTACAAGACATCTGCAGCCCCCCTTTAAAACCTTTATTCAACAGGATTGCCTCATTTTTTAAAAATTGCCATCAGAATAATTTGAGGGGGCTATTATTACATAAATATTCTACAAACAGTAGCTTTAAATTTAAATACTATCATTAAAGTTTTTAGCCTACTGTATCAGAAATACTGTAAGTAACAGCCACCACTCTGGACACATATATTCAGCATGGCCTTGTGTGAGTTATTGGTTAGCGACAGCAAACAGTAGTCAAGTGTCTCCACCTCTTATTCAAACCACACCTGCATGCTCATTCTGTTAGCCTCAGTTAAACATCAGCTGACTCATTGGGGTTAAAGCATCAGCTGGTGTGGCAATGTTTAATCTACAGCAGGTAACAATTTAGCCAAGCAGTAGCCCGCTGAGTTTCTCTACACTGCAGTTCTTTTTTTAAGAAGTTTGCAGAGACAGGAGGAATTTGTGCTGTTCTCTCTGTGCAGTGTTTCAGTACGAGGAGGTAAAGGTATTACTTTTTTTCTTTGTAACTGTCAGGAAATTGTAATACTGATAACAGCCAATTTTAGCTCGAGCTAACTTCTGCTTCTCTTTTCAGTCTGCTGTGCATTTCACTCTAGCACTTGTCAGATCACTGTAATATATTGTTAAGAGCTGTTAGAGTTAGCATAGCTTATCAAATACTTGGACTTGATGCATGTCAGAGCAAGACTCTAAGATACCACTGATAGTACTTAAGTAACTGGCTGCTTGGGCAAAGGATCATTTGCCAACTATAATAGTCACACTGTTTTGGGACAAATCAAGATATACCAGTTTTCTCTTCTACAGCTCATGTTTTGACCTGTGTGTGTATATCTGTGTGTGTGTGTGTGTGTGTGTGTGTGTGTATTCTTGTACATACTGTCTGTGTGATCCCAGGTTCAGATGTACCAGCTCTCTAGACTGTTACACGACTACAACCGAGAGTTGTACAATCACTTCGAGGAACACGAGATCTGTCCGAGCCTCTACGCCGCGCCGTGGTTCCTCACTCTCTTCGCCTCTCAGTTCCCCCTCGGCTTTGTGTCTCGCATCTTTGGTATATTTTTAGAATGATGGCCAAATACTTATCTGCACAATTGCTATTTTAAAAAGAGAATGACTTTAGAATAGTCTCCTAATCACCACAGCTTAAAAGTAAAGTGTGTAAAGCGTTTGTGTTCTTATTGCTGTGTCTGTGTTTTTGTTTTGTTTTTTCTTTTGCCAGACTTTCTATTTGTCCAGGGGACTGAAGTAATCTTTAAAGTGGCCCTCTGTCTGCTGAGCAGCCATGAGGGAGAGATAGTAGAGTGTGACACCTTTGAGAGCATTGTGGACTATCTGAAAACTACACTTCCCACCCTCAGTCAGACACAAATGGAGCAGACCATTGCAAAGGTACAGAGTGGAAAATTGCATGAAAAACACTTCCAGGTCTCCAGATAATCAAACACAATGAAGCATGTAAACGTAATTCTTAATGTTGACTTAACCCAGATTTTGCAGTAGCGGTTAGCTGAAAGCTTCTCGATGTTTGTAATGTTGAAAAATGTGTCGATAGGTATCACATTGTTAAAGGTCTAGTATTACTTATTTACCATAATGTAAGACAAGCCATATGTTCTTCTTGTAAGACTAAACCTACTTGGTCAAAGCTCTCCAGTGGCTGTCAGTTTCTCCACATTGGCCTGATCCAGAAAGGAGAGCAGATCAAGACCACATATAAACAAAAATAAAACTGTTATTTTCTTTAACAACTTAAATAATACTGAAATAATGGCATTTTGATTTCATGTGTATTTATAAAGAGGGATATTTGCTTTCCTTGTGTGCAATCTATAACAGAATACCTTGCACTTACAGTACCCTGTGTTACTGTATGTCCTGCTGAAAGAGCTGTTGCAATATGTGTTTAACCACAATCATAACATTTTTCTAGTGGTGTCTGTCTGCGGCTCCCCCAAAGCCCAGTCAGTTCCAATGAAGATGTGAATCTCTTATCACCAATAAATGCTTTCACTTCTAAAAAAAGGTTACATAATTTCCCTGAACACACTAATACTGGAGTTTTTTGGGGACTTTTTAAGTAGAAAATGTGGTATGCTAGTGAGTATTTATGGCAGCAGAAGAGTGTATGACAATAATAAAGACATATGACATCACCAGACTTCTCCTATAAACTCTTCTATAATTTTGCGGGACCTTACCGTTAGCTGTTGTAACATACATATCAATATACTTTAATAACTTGATGGCATATGTCTCACTATGTATTCTGTGGGTTGCCAGGTAATGGAGATGGACATCTCCAAGCAGCTGGATGAATACGACGTGGAGTACCGTGTCCTGCAGGATGAGATGTTAGATGCCGGGCCGCTGCCTGATGACTCTGACCGGCTGGATAAACTAGAGAAGACAAATGCACAGTTGAAGAAACAGAACATGGATCTGCTGGAAAAACTTCAGGTAAAGGATCACACTTAGAGTTTGATCTGCAACAAGACCACTTTTTTTTTCATTTATAACCTTTCATTTACATCAGTGGGAATGATTCTAGGAAACGAGCAAGTCATTAGTATGTAATTGGCGTAAATGTTCATCATTTTAATTGTGTGGTACCTTTAGCGATTTCTAATGAAGGGGCATGTATCATTGTGGGAAGTATTTAAGTTATTACTCAGTTTATAATTCCCTCTTTTGACAGAGTAAAGGCTCTGTCGTATTGTTGTGTGACACCCAGAAGTTGCCATTGATAATGTGTCAGACTACCTGTAGATGGCACTAAAACATAACTTTAAAAAACAATGGCAACGATAGAGAAACAAAGGGATTGAAAGGCTGTATGTTCCCCACATTCTTGTAATTTTGCTCAGTACTATGAGAATATACATACAGCAAGACTGGTAAAGTCTCACTTGGTGGTCTTTACATTAATGAATGTCAAAGAGGAATTGAGCTGCTCTTGTCTCTGATGTGACAAAGAAAATTTTGAGGACTTCTGCTTTTGGATAATGTTTGCCACAACATTTAACAAGTGATTTACACAAGGCACAGGTTCTGTATGAACTACAGTCACATTTGATTGCATTGGATTTAGTGCAAGGATCTTAGCACAAAGTCGGACAGGTGTTGACTTATAGTGGAGTGCTTTTTGTTTGCCCTCTGTCAAAATGTCTCTTTGTACCATAGCCTGTTTATACTGAAGTAAGATGTCTGTGTCCTCCAGGCTGCACGGCAGAAGATTCAGACGCTGGAGACAAGCGTGGAGAACTTCCTTTCTCGGGAGAGCAAAATGAAGCACATGATTCGCTCTCTGGAGCAGGAGAGGGCAGCTTACCAGAAGACCATTGAACGCATGCGCTCGTGCCTTCCCCCTGACGCCCTGACAGATGTGGAGATGACCCAGATCAAAACAGGACCCAACGGGAAAGCCAAAACTGCAGCCAAGAAGCCCTGATGGCAACCAAGGGGGCTGGCTGCTCTGGGCAGACGCACAGGCAGAGACTGAAGTGAGCAAATGCGGTCTGCTTTAGTGAGAGGCTGCTATTGTTGTACTGCTACACAAGAGTGGCAGGGTTTTGTAAATGTGCGATGTCTGGACTTGCAGACTGTATGGGAAAATATCTACGTGATGTTTGTCAGCAGATGATAGAGTGGTGGGAGGATGGTTTCTGTTATATTAGCACCAGACATCAAAGCCACTGCTTTGTCTCATCTGTTTCACTGCCAGTTTGAAGGTGAGATCAAGATGCACAACATCCTTCCCTTTTCAGCTCTTTTAGTAATCACAGGGGAATTATTAAAGTGACACTAGTGAAATGTGCCACTTTAAATGTTTTTGAGCACTGCCTTGATGTATTTACAACCTCTCTCAGTAGCAACACAATAGCAGTGAACAGAAGATGCCAGTTTGCAAACAATCCTTTGGACCTCAGGGTCAACTTATAGCCATTACCAGTGTGTATAATTCTTGAGTTGATACCTTTTATTGTTTTTGAATCGTGTCTGTGATGAAAACTTGGCCTCAGGCTAATCACGTCGCTTTGTAATTTCCTTTTATTCACTTGAAAATTTTGTGAATGTAATTTCCCTCCAAAGATCATTGTGATAGCATTCTGTTTTTCAGAACAGAGATGTCTGCAAGGTTAGACTTTAAATTTCAGCAGACATACGGTATAGTACCTTGTTGAACATCTCTCAGCACCGCACCACTGCCTTCATGTGAGAGATCTTTAGCACTTGCACTCACTGCTGCTTTTAAGGAGGAAGTGTTTCTTCCAGAGCTCAGGCAGGATGTGAGGTCGTCTGTCTTTTGAGTTTCCTGTGTGACTGACCGCGGTGTCGCCTCATTTTAGCACCACGTTCAGACACTAAGGCAAAGCTCATGCTCCCCAGGAGGCAACAAAAAAACAGATAAAGGTGGAGCAGCGATCTGAATGTACTGTATATCACATGCTTCTGTTTTTTTATTTTTTATTTTTTTGTCAACCCAATCTGTAATGCTGAGGTTTGACAAAACTTGCATTTTCTCCTCCTGTAGTTCCTGAATGTGGGGCTACAAGCAGCTAGGGTTGTATGGCTCCAGATTTCATGACAACATACACATGACATATCTGCAGTTGCATTGCTGTTGGTCACATGGCCAATTTTTCTGTTTGCAGTGAACCGTGAGTGTTTCAGTGAGTAGACTGCAAAAGGAAATGCTGTAAGAACTTAAAGACACATCAGTTTCATTTTGAGTGGGGATAAATCTGTCTTGATTTGTGGTAATAAATGTACAGTGCATTCAGAAAGTATTCACATTTTGTTATGTTGCAGCTTCATACTAAAACCATTTCAGTTATTTTTTCCTCTCATCTACACTCAATACCCTCTAATAAGAAAGCAAAAACATGATTTTAGATTTTTTTTTTTTGCAAATTTATTAAAAAGGAAACACTGAAATATCACATTGACATAAGTATTCAGACCCTTTACTCAGTACTTAGTTAAAGTACCTTTTGGCAGCAATTACATCCTTGAGTCTTCTTGGGTATGACACCACAAGCTCCGCCAGTCCCTGCTGCTGAAAACCCCCCCCCACAGCATGATGCTGCCACCACCATGCTTCACCATTGGGATGGTGATAAGCGGTGCCTGGTTTCCTCCAGACATGATGCCTAGAATTGAGGCCATACAGTTTAATCTTGGTTTCATCAGACCAGAGAATCTTGTTTCTAAGAATCTGAGAGTCCGTCAGGTGCTTTTTTGCAAACTTCAAGTGCAAACTTTCCTGTGTCTTTCACTGAGGAGAGATTTCCATCTGGCTATTTTGCCATAAAGCCCAGATTGGTGGAGTATTGCAGTGATGGTTGTCCTTGAAGTTTCTCCCATCTCCACACAGGATCACTGGAGCTCAGCCAGAGTGACCATTAGGTTTTTTGTCACCTCTCTTACCAAGGCCCTTCTCCCACGGCTGGGCGGCCAGCTCCAAGAAGAGTCCTGGTTGTTTCAAACTTCTTCTATTTAAGAATAATGGAGGCCACTGCACTCTTTGGAACCTTCAATGCAGAAGAATTTTTTTTGTAGCCTTCCCCAGATCTGTGCCTTGACACAATCTTGTCTCTGAGCTCTGCAGGCAGTTCCTTCACATTGGTCTTTGCTCTGATATACGTTGCCAGCTGTGAGACCTTATATAGACAGGTGCATGTCTTTTACAAATCATGTCCAATCAATTGAATTTACCACAAGTGGACTCCAATCAAAGTGTAGAAACATCTCAAAGATGATCAATGATTCTGCATGCACTGAATACTTTCTGAATGCACTATATGTACACACACAAACACGAGTTGTGCAGTCAACTGGATGACTGTATGTGCAGACAGTTCAAATGAGTTCAAAGAGTGTCCCTTGTTCTCTCAGTTTTGTTTAAATCCCACCTCTATGTCTGACTCACCAATTCCAGTTCTGATTGAAGGCAAAACAGTCCTGGTCTCTGCTTTCACAAAACCCTCATATTAACCAAGGTGATGTCTATCATGAAAAAAGTACTTACTAACTGTGTCTGTCAGTCTTCCTGTCCTTGGTGACAGGTTGTGGTGACACATTCGTTTCTGTTTCAGTGTAAAGTTTTTATTCTTGAACTTCAGTCCAAGCAGACATATCCTTTGATAACCAAAGCAAGATGTTTCTGTGTATTTGCATATACCCAGTGCACTTGCCTACTTTTGCTAAGTTACAGCAGCTAATTCACATTACGTTTGATAGTTTGATAAATCCAGCCTGGTGTTCCCTGTCAGGGTGAAATGTTCTTGAAGGGATGGAGGTGACGTAAAAGTTTGCACCAAACCTCTCTCAATAGTTTGACAAGTAAAACACGTCAACTCATTTTAAAATCTGTCATCAAAGGAAACGTTTGCCTGTATTTTGCTTATTTACAGTGTTGTGCATCATAGAAATTGACCATTGAACCAAAGATGTGGTTGGTTTTCAAAAATGAATGAATGAAACATGAATGAAGAATGTTCGATAACTTGTCACTACACCAAGGTTTGCACTAAGACAACAACTTGAAAGGATACCAAATATTGGCTGTAAAAACACAAAAAAAATCATCATCCTCATCTTATTAATTTGTGCCAAATGTTTAAGATGGCCTTTATTCTCCATTAATCGGAGATATAAGACCATTTTGTCAATATCTAATGTGAACCACATCCTGGTGGTGAGCAGAGGGTGTTTATTTTACATCGGGTGCTGTCAGTGCTGACTACTAAATAATTCTTGAATCACTGTGTTTTAAGGAAATACATTTAAAAGACTTTTTCTGTCAACATGAGGGCTACACAGAGCAAAGAAACTGTCACAAATTCTTCAATAAACCTCACTTTGCCTTGTTTTCTGTCCACTCATGTCTGAATGTCTTTCCTGCCCAGTAAGATCTCATAAAGAAATCATGTTCCTTTACTGTTCTATAATTTAGCACTCCAAGTGTAGGACATGGCCTCAAGGTGGAATGGTCTCTGTGTGTAGATGTATTATTGCATAAAAGGCCAAGGTAGGCTTCGACAGTTTCGACAGAGTCTATTTAAAGGCCTTTCAAGAGTTGTACTTTTGTTAACGCCTGGGGCAAAGAGATATACGGGTCTCCAGTGGGAAAAAAAATATGTGAAATTCTCTTTGCAAAGTATCTGAAACATTCAATCTAGAGTACATCCCTGAATTTGCAAAAATGTAGTGAATGGAGTAGATATTGAGCTGTTTTTTTTTTTTTTTTTTTACTTCTGATGCAGGAAATACAAGAAAAGTGCAGTTCTGATTCATTGAATAAAATCAAGATGTCACTGTTGTATACTGCTAAGGGTTTGATGAGAACACTTTGATACAGATGCCTCCTTAGCCTTTTGTTGAATCCTGTCTGTGGATATGAATCATGCCGAGGATCCAGCAAGAGCTCCATCAGCCAAGGAGGGGCTTTGAAAGATAGCAGCCATAAGACCAGTCATTGTTTTCCTGGGAGGGTCTTACCCAGAAAGGACTGTTGAGTGCGGTTCTGATCAGCCTCTGCCAAGCCTGGAGCTCATCACACATAAGACACACAAATGACCGCCAACCAGGAGCCCTATCACACGCTAAACAAAAGGGGCCACATTCCTTGCGTATTCCCACACCAGAACACATCCTGCAGCAGCGGGAAGAGTGGGACACTGGGAGTCCACTGGGGATTGGCTGAGAACGACACTTCCTCTGCCGAGGGTCTTATCAGCTTTGTTTGTGTTTTTTTCCCTCTCTCCGTCTTCACTATCTTCATCCTTCAATCATCTCCACCTCCCACTCTGTTTCCCGCTCTCCTCATCCTCCCATCGGAATTGTGAGGCTTGATCTTAAGTGTTGGTACAATATTTACTGTATTGGGAAGCGTACAGAAGAAAATGCAGCAATGTAGATGTTCAGACAGGTATTTCAGGGAATGACTCAAACTCAAAGAACCACTGGTGTTTGACACAGGACTGTTGTTGTCAGGCAGCCCACTATCAGGTATTTGCATATATGCTCGTATTTGTCTTAAGGGCATTAGACCAGCAGAAAAGGAAGAGTGAGTTGACAGTGTGAGCTAGTTGCAATGAAGGAGTGAAGGGGAAGAAGAGAGTAGAGGAGGAGGAGGAGGTTAGAAAGGGTCCTCCTGCCTTATATGGGAATTCATACTGCTCCGCTTGTGGCGCAGTCTAAAAACTGGAGTCATTTCAATAGTACACAGTACAAAGTATTACAGGTCACAGAATATCTATGCAGCAGCAGCTCAACTTTTACTTTGCAGTATGGTTATCTGCAATTCGAATCAATAATAGGGTTCGCAGGCAAGAAAAATATATTACACAACTGCAGAAATAAACTGCAGCCATAAATTGGCTCATATAAGAAGCACTGGGTTTGTAGTTGCAGAAAGAGATAGGGAATTTCTGGATTTGGGAGGATGGAGATAACGGTGGAAGTGGGGAAAGGCTTTAAGGGTGGTGAGGGAAACAGCTGGAGGGGTGGGAGAGAGACTCAGGTGGGCTCAGTCTAGTCCAGGGAGAGAAGTTGGCTCCCCTGAGGCCAGGAACACACACACACACAGACACAGACACACACAGACACATTTCACCACGTCTCATAGTTTAGCTGCGCCTTGATTCCTCTCCCCATCTTTCCCCCCTATCCCCCTTCTTTGGAGATAGGCGGGCTGTTCCAGCTCTTTCAAAGCTCCCTCTTTGTCTCTTCCGTCTCTTAAGCTATGAAATAAACTCCTCAGTACAACAGCCTTGGATTTCAATCAGCTATCCACACGGTGCAGGCTCACACAGTCGTGCACCTAGACACACAGAACCACCACTGACATGTTTTAGTTAGCGCAGTGACAGATTTGCTTCCTGCGAGTGCTTTTCTCTCTCTGTACCTGTCATGGATGTATCTGCCAGAGGGGCTAATGGTACAAGGCCAGAGCCAACAACGACAGAAGGAAAAGGGAATAGGGCAGTAATGAAGCCACAGAAGAAACACAGAACTAAACACACACACACACACACACACACACACACATACTATTTGACTAGTCCGGTCCATTGCTTTGGTTCTTTCCATCGAGAGCAGGTAAATCCACAAACACCGCCTGGAGAATCTTGTGATTAATGACACGCCTGTCATGTCGAAAATTCCTCTTCATCTTTTTCCTGACGAAAACCACTCTTCCTCTTCTCACCTTCCCCCCCAGAGGTCTGGCAGACACACTACCCAAAATCCCCTGGGGCCAGCTGCAGCACATGCTGGGGAGTATCGCGCCGGTTCACCTGATCCAGTGCTTCATTCATCTGTGGAGCCTCTGGAGGCCTGAAAAACACATGCAGCATCCTCAGACACACGCACACACAAGGAACACAAATATACATGTATGTACACACACATGCACTTATTCCCTGTTGGCTGTATGCGCTGTGGCTGACATCTTGGATAGAGCTGGTGCACACATACTGACACATTTAAAAACAAGGTTAAAAAGAGGTGAGGCTCACACACTGTAAGTAACGAGTCTGAGAATCTTATTGGGGCCATTTTCCACCTGGAGATCTTAGACAAATGTGACTGAAATCCCAGGTGATTGGAATGATCAGAGCAGAGAGTTTGCGCTTGAGCCCTTTCTAATCACATTATCCACTGGCTCTGCTTGGCCCACATCACCTCAGCAATGATTAAGACAAACACAGGCAAGAGAAAGAGATGGTGAGAGACACAATGAGAGTGATGGCAGGCCAGAAGAGAGGGGGTGGTCAGACAGACAAGTAGTGAGTCAGACAAGCAGATATCCTCCTACAAGTACATCCATCAAATACAAGTGCAAATAATATGTAAAGATCATGTCCAGTCCAGAGAGTCGTTTAGCTGACTTTATCTGTTTGTGTGTTCAGGGTTAAGCCCTGTAAGACTTTGGGTATATGAGATCAGCGATAAGGGACTCACTGGGTGTGAGGTGAGGTTAGAGAAGTACTTCTTACGTCATCCAATGCGTGTACGTACATCCTTTTCAGAGGCCACAAGGGCACACACACAAAGACGAGGTGGTGGGCAGAGCCTGCATATATGTGTGACTCAGTGTGCTCTGGACACACACTGACGTCAGCCTCTGGAAACTCGATGAAACAAAGTGATTTGTCCAAGCAGAGGCCACAACTAGAGGTTTAAGTGTTCATAACTACTACCTTCTTTCTTAACCATAGTGTCCCTGAGCATTGCTGGGGTTTGTTCAAGAAACTCTACAAGCTTGAGGCAGAGATGATCGGTGATTCACAGTTCTCCTCTCCCTTGTTTACTTGCAAAGCCACCCAGCTGTTCCTGTGAGCACAGACCAACACACTGGGTTTTATTATGCTGATCTGACATTGCTGAAGTTGGGAGGGGAGACAGCTGTACTTGTGTGGCCCTGGGTGCACCCGTCATTAGTGCCAGCCTGACTCCACTCTTCCTCCATCCCTCCCTTGTTCCAGATCTCCCTCCCTCACTCACTCCCTCCCTCCCTCCCTCCCTCCCTCCCTCTCTCCTCCATTGTTTCCAAAACAACACCACACCCTTTTATAATATGTGCTGACCTAATTTTTGCCAGTCCTCCCACCTGTCCATCCATCTAAGCAAGACACTGCACCCTCGCACATCTTCACCTCCTCTTTATCTGCTACCAAAATAACAAAAACAACCCGTATTGTGTTGGCAGAAAGGCTGAGTGCTGTGTGCTTGCCTCTCAAGTTTTTCTTGAATAGATAATTTCCAAATTGATTCAAGCTGGGCTCACATCTAAATGGCCTGTATGGGCTCTAATGTGAACAGGAGATAATCAACACCCTGCACTTCTGAGATCTGTTTGTCAGAATTTTTCTCTCTCCCTATACCTCCTCATCGCCTTCCTTCATTTCTCTCACAGGATCTCATCATCTGCTTCTTCTCACATAACCCATTTCTATCCGTTTTCTCCTCCACCTCTCTATTTCCATTTCCTGTGATACTATCTGTGATACTTAGAGGTTGATTTCCCACTGTGCATCATTAACCTTTTCTCTGTCCTCTTGGTTAAACCCAGCAAGTACATTCTGCTGTTTGAGACTGAGGAGGCTTGGGGAGCACGCTGCGCTCGCTCAAGTGAGATGGGGGTTTCAGCAGCGATCATAACTACATCATTATTAGCCTCTGAATTGATACTGTAACGGAACTCCTCTTATCATATACCAATATTTCTTCCCATCTTCCTGTGTGTTACATAAATTCTCTCATACTATTACTTTAACGTCTGTGCACAGAAGAGATACTGTAGAGGTGAAAATGACTCTACAGGATACCCATGTCACCTCCCTGTATCTGCGACATGACACCAGTGTTAGACAAGAACGCACATGCCATATTGTCACTGTTCATGCATTCTTCAGTCAGATAACATGACCCACTACAGCGCTTTGTCATTGATAAGATGCCTCTGGGGTAGAGAAAGATCATCTTTGTGCATAAAATAAAGAGTCTGTCGACTTCCTCTTAAAGTGTGCCTAATCACAATGAGTGAGGTGTAATTAATGTTTCACTGGTGTGCTGTGTATGTGCAGTCGAAGATCGTGGGTGAGAGGATGTAGTGTGCGGCCTCTCTAACAAGCTCCCACTCACCCCAGTGGAGGCAGGCAGGGAAGGCTGGAGTGACTGCGAGGCTGTTAGAGCAAGTGGGTTGCGTTGGACGTGTCCATGTCTGTGTGTGTGTGTGTGTGTGTGTGAATCTACGCGTGTGTGTGCTTGTAAGTGAGTGTGTGTTAGTGTGTGAAAAGTGTGCATGTGTGTCCTTTTGTGTGTGCTGTACTGGGATGTGGAAATTGAATGGAGCCTTTCAGTTCTACTGCTCGTCTCCCCGGGGGTGAGAGACTGGTTGCCATGGTTATCCTGGAATCCTGCCGCTAATGGGTGGGAGTTTGTGTAGCTCTGGCAACCTGGCCTGTCTAGGGTGGAATACGTGTGTGTTTGTGTGTGCGGTGTGCGCGTGTGTGTGTGTGTGTACAAGGGGGGTGTGGTTGGGTGGAGGCAACATTTTAGGACACAGGAGGTCATATATGTGAGAATACAAGCTTCCATTCCTGCACGCTCCTGCATGTGCAAACACAGACTTACCTCATATTTTACTTCACACTATACAGTAGATATTCTGCACTCAAAAACGCTGGAGGTTTGATCTGCATACAAATTAAACCTACACATCCACTGACAGATATCAATAGCACAGTACTTGCTTGATGTCATAGTTTAAAGCCATGCACCATTGCAAAAAGCTTTCATTTACTCAGCCTACAAAGTCAAATTACAAGCATGGTGGATATCATAATCATGTGGTGATGAAATAATCTGCTACTTTTACAGCATTATTGCAAGTATAAACCATAATGCAGTGAAATAGTTAAGCCCTGCTCTCCCATCATCCCCATCACCATCCTTTTACCCTCAGGCTAGTGGGACTCTTAACTGGGCACAGAGACCCCACTGAACAGGAACACAGTGGATAGTGGATAATGAAAACCGTAGATTAGTGTAGGGAGAGACACATTCTCTCTCAGTCTTTCCTTTGCCGTACTTTGTCACAGAATTTTAGATAAGATTATAAATGCTTGTCCACAAAGGAGTTCCACCTCACAAATATGTGTGCACATCTAACAGCACATGCTAATTGGGATGTATTATTCAAATTGCATTATGAATTTGACACAGAGCACTTCATGGATAGCAGAGAGGCAAGGCTTGTTGTGCAGAGAATATACGCCCGTGATATGCAATGTGACCAGATAATCCTGGTTTTCCTATTCCCAGTGTTCTGGTAGAAGGGATCAGTCCCTGATAGTCACACAGATGTCTTGGCTCCTGTTCCTCTTGGAAGACTGATCCATATGCTGCATGAACCCCTGTGGATTTAAAGGAACTTGGCGTAGGAATTTACTCTCCTCCATTCCAGTCATTATGTATGGCCAATTCACTGTAGCCTGGAAACGTTAAGGAAAATGTTTCTCTTGTACAGCATCCAAAATGCATAAAAATAGAAAATAAAAGCAAAGGCAATATTGTGATTATGATCATGCATGATACTTTCAGTGTGTGTGTTCTGGATGAGAGACCAGGGGCTAGGGATGAAATCATCTGTCAGGAAACTTGCTGCTGACAAGATTGGTGTGGTTTGATCCATTCTGTATTGAGCCCCGGCCTGAAAAGCACGCAGATCTCCTCAAATCACTGTGACCAGAGGCTGAAGAATGTGGGCCGGACTTGTGGTCAAACCCACCAAGTCATGGGGGGTAGAAGGACTGTGTAGATCCACCCTTTGCTCCTTAGCCCAGTTTTATGCCAAACAGTTATATAATTCAATAAACACTCCAACTCTGTTGCTGAAGTGCAGCCACAGGCCCCCAGACAACCACATGATCAGCACTTTCAGTTGTATTACTACCAACTAATTATAGAGCTATTGGGAAAAAAAATTAAGTAAATATGACATATTTTGGCTGATGTGTTTTTATATTGCAGCTACAGAGTATAGAATTGAAGGTATATTTCCTTTGTGAAACATGAACAAATATCTTTCAGCCTTTCTTCCCTTTTCACCTTTAGATGACCAGTGAACATGCTAAAACTGCCTCTGTGTATGTCCTGTTCAGTGAATATCTTATCATCTTATGTAATGCATTCCTTCCCACTGTGCTGCTATTTCAGCAAGCTAAGGAGTAGTGACAGTACAACCCATAGATTTCCAGTTCTACAGAATACAACCACATCCATATCTTAACTTTCCTTCATGAAAATTTCTGAAACCTTCTAAGCAGGTCGCTTTTTGTGAGTTTCCTCTAATCCTTTATTTTGCTTGTTCCTCTCCCGTCCCCTCCCCAACCCTTAGCCTTTTTTCAGATTTCCACTCTCTAGCCCAGACAGCCTTAGCCTTGACTCGGGGCCACCCCATGCTCTCACTGTCCAACTATTTAACTAACCGCAGTGAAACAGCTTTAATTTCAGCTTACTGCCCAGTCTGGCTGAATGCAGCATCGCTTGGGGGTCTTTCTGGAAAGCCGTGGTATGGGGCCCAACAGGCCAGGCAGGCAGACAAGGGAGAACAACAGCCCTCCGCAGTTAGAGCTCAGAGACCCCAAAGACACATACGTCAGCCAGAGCAGCCTCCCTCAGGAGTCATTCAGTAAGTTATGGCTCTTTTTAAATGCTTCTCTGCACCTCTGTTCGATTCATGGAGGTGAGCGTTATTGGACAGCCCGTAGTCAACGGCTGGATAAAAAAACCCATTAAAGACTTGACATCTTTTGAGTGTATTACCTGCTGTGTTTTTTTCACATAACAGTTTTTGGTTGCTTTGTCCTGTGGTGTTGCAGCCAGCTAAAATTACTTAACTGGCTTAAAAGCTATACCAATCATTTTAATGTTTATGATGCTAATTTTCACACAACAGATTTTATTGCATGGACATGGGGATGTAACGACACATTTGGCCACAGCTGCACAACATTAGGGCATGTGATACAAGAGTCAGACAGGTTTTAAACAAATTCAAGTTTAACCCAATAATCTAAACCACTTATCTGGAAGCGAAAATGAAAGTGAATGCGCAGAAAATGTCTGTTGTAAACTTCAGCTGCATCGTGAAGCTGTGTTGTCGCACAACTTGAAAGTACAGGGTCAAAGATTAACCCGAAGTAGGATTGCAAGTTCAGTTAAAAACTTGAACATTCATTGTTGTTTTTCACCTCAAATTAAAGCGTCACTTATTACCAAGCTGAAAGGCAATGTTTCACTACCCTGTCTTGAAATTTTGAAGTTGCATTTCTGATGACTTTGTGGTTGGGTGTGGTCAGAAGTGTGCTCTGTTGCACTTGTAACAGTTATAACATGCCTAACAGTGACAGCACAGTGTACCGACACACTGTGGAGTACACTTCTACGTCACTGCAGGGGGGTGAAGTTAAACCACTAGAGGTCACCAAAAACAAGATTCACAGGTGGTGTTGGTTGCTCTTTACATGTGACTTTGTGGACCCTTTAAAGTGTTTCCTGTGCAATCAAATGTCTGGCGTAGTTGCCGTGCCGCCACAGATTCTCAGTCAAATTGTTAAAATAAAATGTTACCGTATCATCACCTGTCAGACACCTAGCCAAAACTAGAAAAATAAGACCCAGGTTGTAAAATATTCCATATTCTATATTTCAAGTTGTGAACAAAGTATAATCTAAAACAAAAAGTGAAGAGTCCATGTTCCAGTAAAGGTGTATGTGTGTGTGTATATATATTTTTGCTGACACAGTAGACTGGATTAGTCTGGATGAAGGGGAATATATTTATGGTTTTTGAGGAGTGAGGGCCCACACTAGCCACCCTAGGGTCTTGTTATCCTCTCCTATGCCTGTGCTCTTGGGGCAACTTTAATGAATACTCCTCTTCCAGCCCTCTTCTGGCTCCAGTCAGGCTATCTACAGGGCTATCCCCCTCCTCGCTGACTGCGCCTGCCTGTGTGCGGCAGGTCCTTCTACAGCATGAAGGAAGGTTAAGATGGAGACAGCAAGGAGGCTAGGTGATCGAACTGAATAATTGATGTGCGGAGTTCACTTGGGAACACCTCAAGAGTTTGTCTGAACACACACACTGACCACCATATGTACACCTGCTCCTGTACAGATTTGAAGGAGAAAATGCTAAGATGGTGTATGGGTTAAAATTTTACGCAGCAGGAATTTGCCAGAATTATTGTACTATTTCCTAACTTATATAAAAACTGAAACATGGAGGTTTACTTGTCAGTCAAAAAAAGTCACTGATTACTAAATATCAAATCAACACCAGCATCAGAAGAGAATATAAAAGAATGTAAACAACATGTGAAGGAGTGAAATCATTCCCATTGCTTGGACTGATAAGAGACAGCAAGTGTCTCAAATGTGTACTACTGACAGAGCCAAGCAACAAGTGCTGGGGCACCTCCTATTACCTCACGGGTAATGGGAGTTGACAGAGTAAAACAGCCAAGAAACATGAGGCAGTCCCTTGAAGTGAAGAAAAGTTTCAACAGAATATCTCCCCATAACGATAAAAAAAAAGTCTCACAAATGTTCTCAATAAAAGTTCTGTACACTGAAGTTGAACTGAGTCAGGGAAACATGCTTCATTTATGAAGTCAAGTGAGAGGTGAAGCAGCAGCTGTTGGTAAATGTGATGTTAGCGGAGTCTTTTATTGGTCCGTTTCTTATCTGCGAGACTAATGAGAACATGGACTCACTGATAGTGATACATGTATCCCAGAGCAGGAATAGTGCATATTAAGCAATGGTAGCATTAGGTATTACTGATGGATATTATGTAGAAGAAAAGGAACCACATTTGAGTTATGATAGACTATAATTCCTGTTGCACGGTCTGTAACAGTCTCAGAAGCACAAGTGAGTTTTTTTCTTGTATTTTTAGGGCAAGGGTAACAGCACAGTGTGTCTACATGCACTGTACAGTATGTGTGAGTGTGTGTGTGTGTGTGTGTAAATGTAGAGGAAGGCTCAAAAAACTAACACTTCTGGAATGCCCCCCGCAGAGTGAAGACTTCAGGGTTGGATGTGTGTTTATGGGAGTGTTTTGGCAGGAAGAGGCAGGGACCCGGTCCAGAATAACGGAACAACAGTGGAATGTGGTACAGCGGGGAATATCCTGAGTCAAACACAAGGCATTCCTGGGGTCTGAGGAGGAGCACTTTGTGGCAAGGCTTTTAAAAAAATAATTTTTTATATTCATATTGATGACACTCAACGCACCGTTCTCTTGTGCAGCTGACAACGCAACATGGATGCCTGCAATCGCTTTTTCATTTTACTCTTTTCATTTCACACCACAGCTAAATTAGAAGACCATGTCCCATGGAATATCTTTCAAACCTGTGACTCATTCACTGAAAATCTCTATTCAAATGTGAGAGCCTCAACTGTGGCGGTGTTGAAGTCACAGTGAATATGAAGTGTTAGTATTTCTCTCCAGGCTGTGCAGTAGGCCGGATGCCACGCACCTTCGCCCACATGCCTCCCACGACCCAGCGCCCGTATATAGAGGGCAGAATCTGAGCCCAAGCTGCAAGCAGGCAGATAAAGACAATCTCATTGATGTAGGAGCAGCTCGCTGGTAAAAAAGAGACATCTCTGACACAACCCTGCCTGCATTACCCTTGCTACTGAATTAGATTAACTACCGCAAAAATATTGTGCTTGGGCTTGAAGGCGTCAGAGTCAGCTTTTACATATATATCAAACAGTTATGGTGGATCTGTATATATGAATATATGTGCACATGGCCATAAACCTGGTGGCTGTGGGGAAATACCTTTAACTGAAACATTGAAACAAGCACCTCAAACCATCAATTCCTTCAGGAACTGTGTCTATGCTTGTAATGACATAAATATGCACTGTGAATGGCATGTTCCACCCAGAATCCGGTCTACATACTACACATTTTAAAACTATATGGTATTTCTTATGTGACAACATGAGAATTTACAAAGAAAGTTCAAATGTAAACATGAACATTTCGTTAGAGAATTGAAACATCATTACACCCTACCTGATTAGCGTAGTCACATTTTTTGCTATCATCTCTGTAATCCACACAATGAGCCTGAAAACTCCACACCAAAAGACATAAGACAAACGTCACCATATTCCTGTGATTTTCTCTTACACTAAACCTGCTGCCATACATATTCCACCTGTCTTGTTTGCCTTTTTTTATGATTATGAACATGATTTTGAATGGTGCACAGTGTGATGAGCAATGGTTGAGTATGAGCAAGGATTGGGCTGGCTCATCTTGCTCAGTCTGGCTTTTTTTCCCCCCCAGCTCATATGCTTTCTCTCTTTTACTCTTTCTCCCGCTCTCACTCCTGGTCTGTTTCCTCTCACTCTCTTTGTCTTTGCTGTTTTCTCTTGCTCTGTCTCTGCCAGACCTCTACTTTACACTCCCCCTCCTCCCTCGCCTCCCACCCTGAAACCAACTCCTTGGCAACCAGTTGCAGCGTCTCCCAGAAAGGTAGACAGCCTCTCTGTGGTGCCACAGCAACCCAATGCAACATCAGACAGTGAGGCATGCTACATTATTAACCAGAAACAGCCAAGAGGGGCTGTCGAGGACAGGATCATGGACAGAAGGGAGAGATGTGCAGTAAGGGAAAGAGAACCAGGGGGGTTGTAGTCCAAAACTGGTGGGGTGTTGCAGTATAACTTTCACAGGGGAAAAAGCACTTCCAATCTTGACTGGACATTCATGATCTTACACATAAGCACAGAGAAACACATATGCACACAGTGCGAGCAGTGTGAGCATGTAAGACAGTCACACACACACACACACACACACACACACACACACACACACACACACACAGAAACATTTTGGAGCGGTTACATTCAGCCAAATCCACAGGGGGATCAATAAGGAACATCTGGGTCTGGGGTGGACAGGGCGGCTTTTGTTTGCAGGCAGTACATTGGCCTGACACCTCACCCAGATTCTCTCTGGGTTTCTACATGGGGGGAGGGAGGGAGGGAGGGAAGGAGGGAGGGAGGAATAAGAGCTGGGGGGTGGTAGGGAAGTGATAGGTGTTTGCTTTTCTGCAGGCAAGATTTGTCTGTTCCAAGGCCAAGGATATATTACCAATAGCGCTCATACCAAAGTATTTGTGAGAAAATGTATTTTATTTTTAGATAGAAATAACCTGCTATATTTTTGTGTAATGTTTTGTTATTCTCTATTTTCAAATAATAATAATATAATGTTGCAAGGATTCAATTCTAAACACCTGTCTGGCTGGGTTGGCGATCTGTCAAACAATCATTTAATCAACATGTGAAATCATTTTAGGTATGTGATTTCAGATGTCAAGTTGTCTAATTGATGTCTGTCACACTGGATTGCATAATGGGAGGTCAACATGCAAATTGCACAGTGCAGCTGGCATTTTCAAGCACTGTATTTCAGACACTGTATTTCCTATCATAGTTTCTCTTTATTATTAGTTTGCAATAATTGTGCATCTTCATAACATTAAAAAAGCAAGAGTCTTTGGCCACGCTAGCGGATCTGTGAGGCTGTACTAAAATGCTAAAATGCACACAATGACAATGTTAACATGCTGATGTTTAGTAGGTAAAATGTTTGCCTTTTTCACCTTTTTAGTTTAGCATGTTAGCATGCTGAGCTTATTTGACCTGATCTGATTTGACGTGAGGATGGCGATGGTGCAAAGTCAAGAGATCACCGATGTGACGACCCCTCTACTCTGCTTGGCTTGCTTGTCTTTTCTCCACCCCTTTCAGGAAGTAGCCAGCAGAATGGAGGCCGTCAGTGGGAAGAGGTTCACCTGGGATGCAGGTTTGGAAAGCCTTTAAAGCTTTTAAGTCTGCTTCCCTCTCTCTCAGCTCCCACATGGTCTGTTGTGTTTGTTTGTTTTGTCATTTCTTTCAGGATCTAACATCTTCATGCATACTCACACTCACCCATGCACCCATGTGCATAACTGATTTCACACATTTTTTCACACCTCATTGACTTGTTTTTAATATTTTCATTTAATGAATTATTTAATTCTTGGCTTTCAACCTTTTTTGTGCTCTCCCTCTGTCTGTGTCTGAACCATGAGCTAGCTCATGACCTCAAATGTGGCTAAAAACATTTCAGTGATATACAGTGAATGAAAAATATCAAAAATATTTCCAAGCCAAGTTAAAAAGTGACAAAGCTGGGGTGTTGGAATGAGTGCTGATTACCACCATGGCTGGAATAACCCACTTGGGGGCCCTGGGGCAAAATTGGGCTGTGGGTCCCTATTTGCCTCACACTGTACATTGTATCTTGTTTAAATGTATCTTGTTGCCTTTAACCACCCTTTAAGCACCCATTTGGTACAGCATAAACTGCAGACTACTCAGAAAGCAAGCTTCAGTATTATTTTACCCAGAACTCCAGTTCTGGAACAGGACCCTGCCCCAGGTGAACTGTGGCTGCATGGGTATAGATTTCAGTATGGATAATAGGGACATGTCCCTACCAATATCAAGGTGTTGCTGAATTGTCCCTACCAATATTTTTGCTACTGGTATTTCTAGTTTAAACATTTCAAACGTCACAGAATTGAAAACATCGTCACTGGACAAAACTAACATTAGTCTGTTGATATTATATTTAATTTCAGGTGTGAGGTGTTAGCTAATCTGTGATTGAAAATTTTTCCACAGTGGCACAAAAAAATAGTGTCCATGGCATTTATAACTGCCACTGCACACTTTCTGCTAACAATCTCACAATGCATGTCACACTTTGTAGATGCAAAAATGACTGTACTGTGACTACATATGTGTCATTGATGACTTAGGAATCAGTGTCCAAACTCTCAATTTGCTGCCCAAGAGTGCACTATTGGGTGTATATTATAGAGACCGTGGTGGATGAGTGAACTCTGGAGGGATTTCAGACAAACCTTGTGCACAATATAAACTGATATGATAAATGTATTAAAACTACATTTTGTACTACATTTACTTAAAGATACAGAAGCAGCCACAAGTTAATTTATAATTTATTTTTATTATATACTTTAGTGCTACATACACTTACTGAACACTTAATTAGGAACACCTGTGCAATCTAATGCAATCCAATACAACAGTTCTGACATAAGTTCTGCTTTTACAAAACTTTTGTCCAACTTGAGGTTGCAAAATATCAGGAACACCCACTACAACTTCAATAATAAACATAAAGTAGAATTATCACTTTATGACAATGTCAACAAAAACTGAAAATGTATAAGTAAGTAAATGTATAATAATTGCACAGGTGTTCCTAATAAAGTGCTTGCTGAGTGTATATTCCCAGACAAATGTGCAATTAGTCAAATTTCTACAAACTAATCGACAGACTGGGGGAAGTTGGGGATCTTCAGTGTCCATAAGACAACAAGAGAAGCTCCACCTGTAGATATTCAAAATTAAAAGTAAATTCATCACAATAAAGGGTATAATGTTTGACTGATGAGTGAGACACTGTCGGAGCATAACAACTATTTTAACTGTGGCTGGATAACAGACGATTGAACTGTTAGGAACAAAGAGGCTGTGAACAACACAGATGGTAAACTTTGTGAAACCATTCACACGCTTCATTGTTGAACACACATCACAAATAGTTAATGCATGTTGAAGTGCATCTGTCAGTAAAGGTCTGAACATGATTAAAAGGAATACTGAAACGATTACTCCGCTGCTTGTATCGTGGGAAGCTTCTCGTAGTATCCTTGACTGTGCTGCAACAAAAGAGAAACATCATCTATTCTTCATCAGGTAGTTGAGTCTCTGGCAGCCCACCCCACTGCATGTTCCAGGAGAGATGAATGTACTCTCCTCTGTCTGCTCCGCACTTTAAACAGGGAGAAATACACAAATGTTGAAATGGAGAGACAGAGAGAGCACAAATAAAAGCTGGGGAGGACTGAAATGGAAAAAAAAAAAACGTAGAGGAGATGAGAGAGGCTGAAGTGGAGAGAGAAAGGGGGGGAACTAAAAAACAAAGTGAGAGTTGGAGGCTGGTTTACATACACAGAGAGAGAGAGAGAGAGAGAGAAGGGGAGAGAGAGGAGGAGAGAGGAGAGGTAATGAGGCCAGTGACTGGCTTTACACCTCGTCTCTGTGGAAACTAATTGGGAGAGAGCTGGAGGGCACTAATTTGAGCACTCTGCTGGGTAAATGTAGTGCAACGAACTATGAAGGGTAAATCAATGTACTACCTCTCCCTACGCCTCGCTTTCCCTCTTTCTACACCTCTTCCCTCCCCACCCCTCCATTATTGTTTCCTAATAAAAATTCCATTGACTTCAACTATGCTTGTGGGCATAAAGGTATCGACCTGGGTAGATATAATACGTGCTGATAAGGTACAGCTCACCGCAGAGGAGTTCAGCTAGTTAGCTAGAAAGAAAAAAAAAACACAACTGAATCATCAGACCCAAGATCTCTGTTCAGTTAGACTGGTACCATGAGGTGCCGGCATGTGGCATTGTTCCTGAGAGCTCAGCTTTACAGTACATACTGTAGTGAAAGCAGGGTTGTGTGATCAGCCAATACATTCCCCACTGGTTTGGAGATACATTTTCTTTGTGTATCAGAGGGGATGCAATGATCAAAACGCAGCAATGCACAGAAAGTATTATATACAGCATGTGTGTGTGTTCTCTTCCAGGGTGGTATGCTGTCTGGTGGGAGAGAAGGAAACAGAATGTATAGTTACCCCCTGTAGAGAACCCAAGGGTGGCTGAACAAGGAGCCAGAATTTGGGAGGTCTTAAGGGGAATTAACCTCACCCTCAGGCTTGGGGATATAGTGGGCTTTTCAGCCTCACATAAGAGAGGAGCCCGGCTCGCATCGACATACACAGAGAAATTCAACAATGCTGAGAGGAAAAAAAAAGGAAACAAAGACTGAGCTATGTGCTTAAATAGAAAGAGGAGTTTCAGCACTTTATTATTCATCAGATACAGAAGTTCTAATTTGAAGTGCTCGCATATCCTTTATGTATGTCAATTGTTGTTTCTTTATTTGTCAATTGTTGGAAATTTGAAATTAAAAGGACAAAGAAGTTGCTGCCTTTGAGCGAAAATGTGCGACTACAGTGTAGTGAGTGATTATGTGTGTTTGTCTAACTCCACCTTTCATTGTGGTACTTGGAGGATGCTGATCTGCTCTGTTCAGCGCCATCTGCCCCCCTCTCTGGGCGACTGTGCCTTGCAGCTTGGCCCCCTGGGAAATAGCTGTGGATAAGTTATTCAATTAGAGGGGCATTATTGGCCCGCTCTCTCAGAGGACAGAACTGATGATGCTGTGATTATACTGCTCTGCATTCCTTTATGGCTCTCAGACCTCTGTGTGTGTGTGTGTGTGTGTGTGTGCATGAGCGCTTGTGTGTGCATTCTTATACTTAGACATATACACACTTTGTGGCACAGCGGGTGTGTTTCTGAGTGTATGTGTGCAACTGCAAATCAACAAATAATGTTTGTGGGGTGAATGGATATGGAGAGGCGGGTGGGGGTTGAAAATAGTGGTCTATCAGAGATGCTTGGGTGATTTCAAATGAGCCCACCTAAGTTTGAATTGAAACACAAACACACACACACACACACACACACACGCACACACACACACACACACACACACTCACACAAACACATACAGGCTGACCATGGAGAGGATGGAGGCGTGCCCCTTCTGAGTGACTAATCAGTGTGAGCTTTTTTAATCATCCTTTATCACAGAAAATATCTGAGTTACAGTAGATGAGTTAACACATTGTACCTGGAGTTGTCATCCTGATATCTTGATAACAGTGAGCGATCATTTGACCACAAGTTTTCAGATTCATACTGGAGTCAGATGATTTCTTTTGTCACTAGAATTATGGTCGAAAAAAGAAACAGCATGGCTTGAGACAAAGAAATGGTAGGAGAGACATCTCAGCAGGCCAACACAGGGGCCCACACACCCAAATCCAAACACATCCCCTCTCTGCGGACCAGTGAGGTGGTCTTTAAAGTGCTGCCATGATGGGTCTGCCCTATCTGCCCAGTGCAGACCCACAGATGCCCTCCCGGGGGACAGGCTAGAGGGGAGCAGGGCAGCGGGCCTGGAGCCTCATCTGCTCTGCCCAGAATACAAATAGGTCAGTGTGTGGTGGGAGAGGAGGGGCACAGGGAGGGACACACACACACACACACACACTGACCATGAACAAGAAGGGGTCCTGCCAGCTGAATTCCTCCATTGGCCATGATGGGAAGGGCCATCTGGTATCAATGTGGGGAAGTCAAGCAAGCTTGTGAGTGTGCACACATTCACACCCACACATACACACACACACACACACACACACACACAGCAGACATGATTTTGTTTTATCCTGAAGAGATTCAGGGCAGCACCTGAACATCGTGTCAGCGACCTCTCATTCAGTGTCTTCAATACAATCCTCGCCTCCCAGTTGCGAGACACATTGCCACCTTTCACACTATTCAACTTGGACAGATATGCTACGCATTCAGCTGTCTGTTGCTTGACTAATGCTAACATCATGTCCACTGCATGAAAACATCCTTGTAATGACGCAATGCGTTTACTCCTGCATTTTTGCTTGTCCTTGTTAATCATTCATGAACAATCTTCTTATTGAAACCATAAAACAAACTGCGTGTGAATGTTAAAGAGAAAGCATTTGATGAAAGTTTTTTTTTAGTTTTACATATTGTAAAGGACCAAGCTAAACTGTAATTTAAGCCCACTCACAACCAATGCAATTATGTTTAAAGTTAGATTCTTGTTATTAGAATTCCAGTACATATGTAGATGTATTACAGCTTTTTCACCAAAAAAGCCTTTTTTTCAGACAGAAACCTGGAACTAGTTACCTTTACAACGACTCCTAACCCCCCATAGATTGGAATTCCAAGTACCCCTGGACAACATTTAGTCCCTGTTTTGACCCTGCTCTTGTAACTACAGTTTGATTAAATTTTTTGCAGAACTGTGCTCAATCTTTCAGATTTCTCCTGTTTTGGAAATTCCTGAAAGTAAGAAAAACTTTAGCCAGGGTAAAAATAGACATTGTTTCGCTGTGATGTAATCCTGTGGCCGTATTCTAAAGTTTTCTTTTTACTGCTGGTACAGGCTCAACATATCACTGAAATGGGAAACTCATTTATTTTGGCTTAATATCAAAACCCTGGCCTGATGAGGGAAGGCTTGCACGGAGTAAATCAAGTAGAAAATAAGCAGGGTTGAATTATTTTTAAAAGCCAGCGTGCTATTAAGCCAGAGCGGGCCTGTGGCAGCAGCTCATGAAAAGAAAACATTTCAGGGTTTTCCATCATATAATTTCTTGTTCTTAATATCATCACCTCGTGATACCTAAACAGAAGGACAGCGCTTTACATCAGTCTGCTGCAGAAATGTGCGAAAACATGTGCGCCATAAAAAGTGTGCGAGACCCCTGCTGTAGGCAGTATATCTGCCAGCCGCAACGTATGAGAGTTGACGAGATCTGGACAAGCACTACTTTTCATGTACTTTGTGCTGATGTTTCAGACACTAAACTACAACTTACAGAGATGGATCTGCAAAATGAACCTTCAAAATCACATTAACAGTAAGCTTGGAACAAGGAAATGATTTGTCTGCCAGACATTCACATCCTCTTATACGGAGATGCTGCAATTGAAATTATTACGACTTGAGCCTTCCCTCCTGCACTTGCATTAGCGAGATAAGTTCTGCTCCATGGCTTGCAAATATCTCAAGCATCCTTGTCTCCACCCACCACAGTCTTATGTCTGGACAAAAAAATCATTTGTTGTGCAGCAATCTGTGTCTTTTTGATTAACACCCCCATTCTAGTTCCTTGGCGTGCCCCCGCCTCACCTCTCTTTCTTCCTCCTCTTCCCTCTCTACGCATATCCATCTCTATGATTATTTAAGCGGGTGCCAGAAAAACACTGTGACCCGTCTAATTTGGGCTGTGTGAGAGAGGAGAGAGGAGAGAGGGGCCCTGCGATTCTCCACACTCCCTTTTACCGAGCAGGGAAGTGGCGGGTGAGAGAGAAGCTGTTGCCATGGCTACCTGCTGGCAGCTTCTGTCCTTGTGTTTGGAGAGCACTGGCTGTTCCCTCTCTACCCAACGCCTGGGAGGGAGGAGAGGGGAGGGAGAAGGAGGTGAGGGAGGAAGGAGGTGAAGGAGGGAGAGTCTGGGAGGGGTCGAGCTGCCAAAGGGGAACAACACGAAGTCTCTCCGCCACAAAACCAAAGGGTGACTGGCTGGGAAGAGAGCAACAAAAGAGCAACAGTGACGGCTCTGGTGGCTGATCAGCCCCTGCTCCACACACACACACACACACACACACACACACACACATATGCCAGTGTTGATGACAGGCTTGACAGCTGCGGCGGGATGTGGAGGAGTGGCAGTGGATAATTGCTTCAATGCTGCCATACAATTCAGGTGTCTCCATTGCTATGTGAGGAGGCTGATCTCTCAGCCACGACTCATTGTATCATCTGGATGAAATCAGAGCAATGTAGAGCTCAATCAAACCAAAAGATCAATATTCTCATCATCTTCACTGGCTTGGTTTAAGTTGCTGGGATTGATACCACCATGGTATTTCTTGAAGCACTTTCCATACATACATAAGTGAGTCATGTATGCCATGTGTAGGCTTGTGTCGTAGGCTCCACCTTGGGTCAAGCCACCCAGTAAGATGATCTAGGTAATGGATACGGAGCTAGCAGTTGTTACTTTTCTAGCTACTCTCTCATTTTCTTAAGCTCAGAAGCTTTAGTTACTTTGTCAACTAGTCCAAACTATTTCGATCTTTTCTTTTGTCTCATCTTATTTGCAGAGTAAAAAATGTGAGACGCTCCCCTCCTTGAATGTCTCCCTGCGTCCATCAGTGCTTGCTTGTTCGCGACTCTGTGTGTGTATCTCTGTATCAGTGTTAAAGTTCATCCTAGGAGTGTGTGTGCAAGAGAGAGAGAGAGAGAGAGAGAGAGAAAGCTTTGCGGTTGCTATTAGACACGTCGTGCTGAGGCCCCGGTGGTCATGCTGAAGCGTCTCCCTCCCCGCCCCCGCCCCCCCTGGCAGGAGGCTGACCTTGGCAGGGCCTGACAGAGAGCTGGCCTGGAGGGGGATCCATGGAGCTCCACGCCAGCCCACTGAGCCAACCCACTCAGTCTGTGCAGGTGTACTGACGCCTGGACAAACACACACACAAACGCACGCACACACACACATGCATATCCACTGGACCAGTGGAGGCCCCCTGAGCAAGCAGATGTCCTAACGCTCCATTTCTCCGTGTTACCTTTCTTCTGGATTTTTTTCTCTTGCTGGTTCTCTTATTTTGCTTGTATCTCGTTTTCATTTGTAATTATCTTACTGTATTCTTGACCTCTACTGTACTTGCACCCATCTCCCCACTTATAGCGATGGTACATAAAGATCGTAGAAATGGGGCTCAATCATGTTTGCTAAATGTGACACTCTAATAGTATCTTTTATTTATAAAGACGAGATAATTTCAGCTATTTCTGTCTGTTTGGTGAACAGGGGTGGATTAAGTGATTTGAGGGCCCTAGGCAAACTCAGTCATGGGGCCTCCTTCGTGTCTTATTTTCACTTCTCTTGTTGAGAATGTTGGTATTGGTGGTGGTAGACAAAGTGCTCAAAACTTTAAACTATTAATACCACGCTAACAATACTCTGTTAAAAGTAGAAGTCCTACATTCAAGATTTTACTTTAAGTGCAGAAGTATTATTAGCACAATGTACATACATTTACTTAATGTCTGTTCAAGGAGGGCTAATTTCAGCTGCTTTATATATTGCTGGACAGTTTAATCTTTAATAATGCATCATATCTTATTTGTTGATTTTATATTTTGCGTGTACAATTTTAATCTGTAGAGTAACCAGTAACAAGCTGTCAGTAACAAGATGTAGTAGAATGACAAGTACAGTGTTTCCCTCTGAAATAGAAGGAACCGAATCCCTCCCAGTAGAAGTGGAGAAATGGAAATATCAAAGTAAAGTACATATACCTCATAACTGCAAGCATAACACTTGAGTAAATTTACTCAAGTGAGGTACTTTTAATTTGAAATTTTTTTTCATTTTATGCTACAATAAAGTTACACTCCACTACATTTGCAGATTAAGATTTTTGATACAAAGTGATAAAATATGATGTATCATTATAAATTAAACTATCCAGCAGCATATAAGTTAAAATCATGTTAAAATTAACATTCAAATGTTTCTTATAAGGCAATATGTCTGTAATAATAATGTAACATAATATAACACAGAGTAATACTTTGAATGCAGGACTTTGGCTTGTAATGGAGTATTTCTATATTGCAGTATTACGTTGCAGTGTTGTTGCACTCCTCTGTCCTGAAAGCAGTTTTCTTTTCTTAAAGGCTACTATTTGATTCTCCTTCTTCCTTGCATGCAGTTTTTTCTTATATTATCATCATTGTCTTTGTCTGTTTTCATGAGGGTTTGGGGGGGAAGAGGGTCAGTGCTCCCATCATCTAGCAAGTGAGTCGATGCGACAGAAACGTGTTAGTAACTGTGGTCCTGCTAGTTGTTTCAGGGGGAGCAACGGAAAAGCAGATCACCTTCAGGAGTTTTACTCTTCCTCTTTGTTTTTTCTTTTGAAATCGTGACAAACTGTGATAACTCTGTTCCACTGTGTGATGTTGTGCTGAATTGCACATTACCTCCGTAAGTTTCTGCCTCCTTAGCAACATGTGAGTTGAGTTGTGCACAGGTTGCAGATCCTAATCCGGGGGGGCTTAGGGGCCCTTATGTACGTAATTTTGGGTATAACGAGCAGTAATGAGTAAAGAGTATTAGTTTGGGGCCCCAGGCAGTTGCCTACCTTACCTAATGGTGAAGTCCGCCCCTGTTGGTGAACCAGCCAGTGTCACAGACCATACGGTGCAGAATGCCTGGAATCTATTGGTTGATGATAGATGCACATGAATAAATATAAGTGTATGTACGAATCAATAATTTACTCCTTATAGGTCTCTTCACCAGTGTTCATAATGATAATAACCATGTGGCAGATAGCACGTATAACTTAAGAGAGGCCAATACATCCGGGAGCTTGGATACATCTGACATGGAGGTCCCAGTGGATTTATAAACTTAGTGCAGTACAGTACATTCTTACATGTGCAGCATCCATTTCCAGGTCCAAACTCTCAGCTGGCATTATTCACTGTGGAAATTGGGCAATCTGTTGAAACAAATCATCAGACTTACATTAAATTACTTCAAAGTCACTGAGGCATTGCATCATATAAGAAGTGGCCCCTCTGAATCAGCTGCAGCACCGGAAAAAACACAAGTAAGGCAGTCCTTCATGTTTAGATAATTAAACAGATATGAGTTAAGGCAACAGTCCTCAACCAGCTGATTGTGTATTGTCTTTCTTTCACTCCCTGATGAAGTTGATGAAGTGTTCTAAAAAGTCTTAAGTCTCCCTCCAGTCAAAAATGTGTTTTGCTTCTAGTTTCTTCAGTTGGATGTTTCAGTTTCTCTGTGCAGAATGATGTATGTGCAGAGTTTGACACTAGAAGACAGTTTCATATTTTTGCTAAAAGTGGAAAGTCTCTCTGAGTTCACCCGAATTCTCAGATGAAGACACGTTCATATGAGGTGATTTTATGACATCACAATTAGTTTGGAAACCAACTGTGATCAAATATGAAAGTTCAGCAAGTGTGATTAGGAAAGCATCCAGTGCACTCTACTGATGGACTTTTCACAGACATCTCATGTAAAGCAGTTAAACTTTGACGAAAAATGAAAAATATTTGCATATTCATAGATTCTGGATTTTATGATGAAGGAGAAGGAGTAGATGTACTTTGATCAATTTTCAAGTAGTTTATTTTTGTGTAGAAACCATATCAGACACAAATTATTATTCCAAGCAGATAATTTGTATGTCTTGAAAAATGTCTGCAGAGGATCTCTAAAGATGAAGACGATGATTTTTTATTTTTGCAACATCAATATTAATTCAATATGAACTGACCATACAATCAAGGATTTTTTTCCTTTTAAAACTGCAAAAGTTGCCTTAAGCGATTCTGGTATATTTTTAATATTCCCTCAACAATGACCATTTACCACTAAATGGTTTTCTCCACTGTTTTCTGCCTTACACACGAAAAACAACATTCTTACATATGCTAATTATATACATTAGGCTGCTGAGCATCCCTGACTATATAGCATGTATCTTTTTTGATTGACGGCTTAATGTGTCTGTTCTGAGCGACACATAATGATGTGCTGCAGGGAAAAAAGCAACAGTATTCGCTGTTATTTCTGTTTTTAGCGAGGCAGCAGCAAACTTTACACCTTGTTGAGAAAAGTAATTACAGGAGAATTGTGATTGTATGCAGCTGTGAGATGCAGCATTTACTCAGGTTTTCTCAAAATTGAATTAACGCTGAGATACACAACGGTTCCGCAGATTTCAGCAAAACCAAGTAAATACACAAATGTATACAGTTCTACAAAATACCAGAGTGGAGCCTCACATCAAAAATATTGTGCAACGTACAGTGTTAGTACCCTCCTTTGGCAAATCTGTGTTATTTTTCACACAAAGAAAAAGAGTAATAACATGCATCATTCCTCAAATTTTGTCAGAATCTTTGAAGACATCATGCATGACAGGCGGGCAGACAGACGAACAGGCTGAGCCCAGTCCATTGTACTCCTCAGATTTCATTTTGTAGGACAAAAAAATGTGACTTGTGAGGCTGAGAGCAAGCTCCTCTCATTTTGCTTATGTTGCCCAATTGTGTTGGGCATTCATAGAGGGAACAGTGTGGGACTGCCGGGGATAGAGGAGAGAGGCTCAAGAGGTGAGCACTTTATTGCCTAGAAACCAGCGCTGTCTAACATTATGAATATACTGTGTATTCTAATCTATCCAATTTTCAAGGTTTCAAGTTGATTCTTCACTCTCACTTTTCTCTTGCCACTTCACTTTTTGAATTGTAGTTTTGTTTCCACATCCTCTCAATTGTATAACTCTTATTACTATTCTATTTAAAGCCAATATGAAATGTTTAAAAATGGGCCACAGATTCACTTGCACAGTGTGTCCTCTCACTCAAAAGGGAAGGACAGGAAGGAGAGGACACATATATGCTTTTCATGGATAATTCTTGATTATAGTCATATTTTCTAGCTGAAGCCGCAGTCCTCCGTTTCCCACCACCCCTCTGTTCCCACTCCCTCCCTCCTGACTGTGCAGTAACAGGTTGTGTTTAGCTTCTCTGCTCCCTACTTCCTCGTCTGGCATGTCTGTTCTTTCAGTCCAGAGTCTAAAGTTCAGCCAGAGACAACAGGAGGGGAGCATCACGTCGCTCACTCTCAGCATTTCACAACACTTTCTTTTTTTTTCTTCTTTTTTTGCTAAGTCAAATACAGGCTTCCTGTATGCTGTAAAGAATGCTTGCCCCCTCAGCGTAGACATTTTGTAGTGTGACTAAATGATGAATGATCTTACAATAATTTGATGAGATTGGGTTAGATGATGCAAGGGAGAAGTGTGTAATGATAATGCTAGTCTTGATGTCTTACAGCTTATTATGGCGCTCTGCAAATGATCCCCCCAGACACCCACGCTGCCTTTGAACCGCTCCCACCCCAGGGTGACGCATTAGCAACCTGTCTGGGGTTGACGTAGCCTTGGTAGAGGCCCCTGCATCTCAGGTGCTTAATAAGCCCTACTGGGGCACCGGGAAGAAGCTGGGAGCCCCAACTTGAGCACCCTACCCCCTTCAGATACCTCCCTTTGCATACCCAATCCATCCCTCCTGTGACCCCTCCCCCAAGTCCCTCAGACCATCTCCCATCATCCTCTCTCATACGTCCTCCTCTTCAGCGCATCTCTGTAGCTTCCTCCCCACGTTTCCGTCCACACTCCTCCCTCCTCCACCTCCCTCGCATTGCCTGTTTGTGCTCCACGCTGCCTTGCCTTCCTTCAACACATGCCAGGACTCCTGGGGCAACAGTTACACAGCCCAGGATGTCATTTGAAAAAGCTCCTCAGGACGTCATTATAAGGATCATCACTGGGCCTTACGGCTGATGTTGCATTAGTGTTCCATCACACACACAGCCTTCAAAATGCCTATTAACTAGCCAGCACAATCATCAGGCAAATCAGATTTTTTCTCTGAGATTGGTGTGTCATATTGATCTGAAATTGACGATTCTCATGTATCGGTGCTTTCAAGACCATAAGATGTAATTTGGACTGCAATTATACAGCATCGGGCAGATTCACTGAATGCATGAAACAACAGGTAATGGGATAGTTATGCTGAGAAGAGACTGACAGTGGAGGAAGGTTGACAGTAACCAAAACGTGTTGCATTAGCTTCAATTGCCACAAGTTGCACAGGCTTGATATTCTCACATTGCTTCATTTGTCACTTCCTGTTGGTCAGCAGTATGTCACATAATGTATTCCAATTCTGTGAGTATGTCTTTTCCACCACATTTGTGGTTTCTTTATTTTTGTTCCTCTTACATCTGCTCATTTATAATGAAACCAGTTTGAGTGTGGATTGGGTAATGACCATTCCAGTATTCTACCTGAATTTAACGAAACAAGATGCCGTGAGCATTTAGCTGTGTGTTCAATAGCAGTTCAATTTTGCTCAAGTTCAGCTCTATTTGTGGTATTTTAGGTGGCTGTGCTTATGGATATTGTAGTGGGTGTCATGGAAACCAGACAATTTTTTTTTTGCAGGTTTACTGACGATAGAAGTTGTGGCCTTTTTTTCACCCCTGTGCAATAAAAATATGGGTGAAATGGATTATTATACTGGCATCAGATTTAATATAGTTTTTAAATTGTATTCAAAAGTTTAATCTTAAGAGAATGATATTTAAAATAATTTAACATTACAAGACCATCCATCCATCCATCCAAAAGTCCCTCTTCCTCTATTGGACACCTCCTATCCAGGCAGCCACAAAATACATTTTTTAATTCACCCCTATACAATCACCCAGCCATCCCTCTATCCAGCCTATCCAACTCTATTAATCTAGTCTTTCTTTCTCTCCATCCCTTTCATGCCATCCTCTCGTCTCCATCCAACCATTTTATCCTCCATTCATGGCAAACAGAAGACATACAGTATCTGAAGTGAAACAGAATGAATATTAAGTGGGTAGCAGTTGGACCAGCCTCACTGTACTACTGTAAATAGTTATATATTTCCTCTCTGCCTCTCTCTCCCTCTTCATCATCTCTGGCCCTGTCAATCACCGTTCTCCAGCTCCGTGATAAGTCTGCACCGTGTAAAGTGGTATGAGCTTCATCAGCCATGCAGATGAGTCCTGTTTCCTTTACCTTAATTAGAGCTCCCGGGGGACTGACTGTGGGCACTGAGCAGCATCAGCATCAGCCTCTCATACCACAGAGATGCCTTTCATCCAGTCGGAAAACGCCAGGAGGAGAACTGTACAGTGGTTCAGGGACTGAACAGAATGGAATTTAAAAGCAGCAGCATTATGAGGAAATATTCCTGCATGTTGGTCAAGGTTGGTGACTCAAACACCAAGTGGCAATTTCAGGAGCAGAAACGAAAAGCCAACAGGAAGAAAGGAAATAGCTGCACTATTATTCATGCAAAGTGATTAGTCAATCAAAAGAAAATGTATTTAAACCAATTTTGATAAGCAATTAATCTTTAATGTCATATTTAAACCAACTTTTGGGTCTATTTTCCGGAATCATATCAAGAAAATAATAAAAATATGAAATTGAATTGGTTTATCAAGATGGTGATGACAACTGATTAAACACTAGATAATAATAACATAAACTGGTAAATCGATTAATCGTACGGTCTATGCAATTTATAATACACGCACGCACGTAAGCACGCACGCACGTTACACACACATACACACACGCACACATCATATATGGATCATGAAAGGACTAGATGAAAAATATCCATCTTCCATATAGATTAATACACTTGTAATTTATATTGTCAAAAATACTGATTAAGCCTTAAAATGCCCATATTTCATCATGAAAAAAAATAACATAAAATATCTTATTAAAATGAATTTAACATTTTTATTAAGTGTAATATTTACAGTAGCTCTGTCAGTCTTAAACATTTGACATTTATATGCCGTACAGTGAAAAACACTGAAGAGGAAATAATGATCAAATGATTAGTTCATAAGTAATAATTACACGAGTAAACAACTACCTTGTAAATCTGACACCGTTAAAATAATGATGTTTTCATTTCTTCACGTTCACCTTCCTTCCGTCCCCTTTAAACGGGGAGGTGCTCCGGTGCTCACCCCCAGCCCGGGGCTCTCCGCCGCTCTGCGGGAGGGGTAGAGAGGGAGTTCGGGCTGGCTGAGAGCGGACTCGTCGGAAACCTCCCCGGAGGGGCCCCGTGTAATTCGATGCATGCTGTTAAAGCTTAGACTATATTGTCTTCCCTTTGCTTATGAAGCCTCCACCCACCGGCCCACCCTACATTTAGCGGATCATGTGACTCGGGGTAAGTCATTTGCAAGTACAACAGTTCTCTGTGCGCTCCCATTCATTTCCTGAGAACTGCCTGAGCAGAGCAGCTGAGAGGCAGAAGGGGAGGGAGCTGCTCACTCACATACACTCACACTCACACACACACACACACACACACACACACATTATCACACACACACACACATACACACATACACACGTACATACAAGCAGAGTGAGAGGAGAGGAGAGGAGAGGGAGAGGAGGAGAGGAGACAGAGAGGACTGTAGAAAGGAAAACAGTCTCCTAGTCTCCACGGCTCTGCAGCTTCTGACAAGGTCTGTGCATTTTTCTCGTCCTGTTCCTCTGCTGGCTGCTGCTGTGTGCTTCATTTGTCACGTTGCTGGGCTTTGTGCTTGTGTTCACTTGCATCTCGTTCAGCTGTCATTGCTCTGTCAAAGCAGATGACAACTCAGATCACCTCTGGCATTGTGTTTGGTGTCTGTCAGTGGGGGAAAACAAGAGACCCTGCATGCTGCTGACTGGACAAGTAACACATATTTCCAATGTAAATTCATAAGCTGTCATGACAACAGTAAAAAAAAAAAAGTGATTATACACTGACTGAGTTTGGGCACGGGCAGCATCCTGACTTTACTGTGCCGGTGATTCCTCACATTTGCTCGTTTCTTATTTCTCACTTATTTACCCTGAAAACAACTTCAAAACATATCAGCTTATCGGTGTTGAACTGCTGTAGAGAAACTAACTGAATGTCTTGGTGGGGAATATGAGAGTGTGAACTGAGACAGCAGCCGCACTCTCTCTCTCTCTCTCGGCGCTTCTTGCTGGTAAAAAGTTTGCTGCTTGTCAGAGTTTTGTGCATGTCTTAAGAGAGTTCAGTGTGTGTGTGTGTGTGTGCATTTGTGTGAAGCATTGTGTGTGTGACAGGCTTGTTTGCCCACTGTAGCAGCTTAGAGACAGAGAGACGAGGCTGTTAGCAACGGGTTAAACATTAGGAGGCTCGGGTAGCGGAGGAAGGACACTGGGGGGGGGAGGTGTTTGTGTGTGTGTCTGTGTGTGTGTGTCTGTGTGTGTGGGAGTGTTGCAGGGGTGGTGTCTTGGATGTCATCGGCAGCGCTCTCACTTCCAGGGTAATAGTCATTGGTATTGATGGGTAGCTGTCAGAGAGGCAGAGAGCCACCAGGCTGGGGAGAGTGGCCGGGGGCTGGCCCTTGGCTGTTATTTTCAATTACAAGGGACCGGGGCAGAGCTGACAGCAAAGGCATTTGTACATCCAGTGAGGAGGAGGAGGAGGAGGAGGAGGAGGAGGAGGGTGTGTGTGGGGGGGTGGAGGCGAGAGGAGGGGTGGGAGGGGAGCTAGAGAGCAGGAGGGAGGGAGAAAGGTGGGAGGGGGGATGAGACTCTGGCCTCTGCTCCTGGGTTTGATGTGGAAACTGAGCACTGACCTCTGTGACTTTACCCCCGCGTTGTGGAGGGGCCCTGCCTGGCCTGTAACTGTGTGACAGCCGTAGGGTGTGTGTGTGTGGGTGTGTGTTTTAGTGAGAATTTCATCCATTTAAAAAAAAAGAAGGGAGTTGGGTTATGTGTGTGTGTGTGAGTGTGTTTGTGTGTGTTGATGAGACCCCCTGCAGCTCATGGATGTTC
This sequence comes from Thunnus thynnus, assembly GCF_963924715.1. Taxonomy (NCBI): domain Eukaryota; kingdom Metazoa; phylum Chordata; class Actinopteri; order Scombriformes; family Scombridae; genus Thunnus; species Thunnus thynnus. The sequence continues at coordinate 24,311,683 of NC_089527.1, forward strand.
AGCGAGTGAGACTAGTGCCCATTTAAACTCTCACTTCAGTCCATTTACAAAGGGGCCTTCTCCCTGTGCATGAATAGGCAGGCTGATATTACCACACATGTAGAGTAGACGCTGAACACTGTGCACGAGCAAGTGGCACAGGAACAGATCTGAAGTGTAATCATATTGGTGCTCTGAAACAGGCAACATACAAATATTTCCTGATTTTGGTGACCAAATCAGAATCAATGAAAGTGGTGTGATTGCCTGAAAATAATATCATAATTCTGTAATGTTATTTGCTGCAACGTTGGACCACATGTCCAAAGGCGTCATAGTCTACATAAGACAGTGTAGCTGCTATATGTATAAACAAATCTTCAATACTGAATCCTCAACCTGAATTGACTCTTCTGGACCATTAATGTCACTGACTCAATCAGCAACTCCCCTCAGCGCTCTATTGTCAGCTCAGCAGCGGTGCACGGTACATAACTTCCTTGTCAAAAATATTATTAGGACTGAAAGCCTTGGACACAATCATAGTGTAATAACTCTAAGTTGGCTGCTTAGTCGTTACACTTACAAACTGAATGTAACAGACTGAACCAGCGACTGAAGACAGTCAGAATCAACGCGTTCATGTACTGATGTACGTACTGAAGTGCATTTGAATGATGATGCAATTGCCCGGCTTAGAAAAAAGAGAGCAAACCGTTTGAACTGAACAACACGATTTGAATCATTGAAGTGATTCATAATTTCCACTTTTAGCCGCCTATCTTCTCATAGCATTTTCCATGCAGTTCTTTTAAGCTGTCCCTTTCAATTGTTTGGTTTGGCGTCTTTAGTCGAAACAAAACAAAACAAATCATCAGCTGTTGTGCTCTCCTCAAGTGATTTCTGCTTCTCAACTGCTGGCTTCAGCTTGAGATGCTGAGTTTACTGTCTATCCCCCTGCTTGTTGCTGCTTTACATTAATAAACGGACACTTCGCAAATAAAATGTATTAGATCAAAAATCACGATGTGGTAGCTACATCCCTACTTATAATCCCTCCACAACCGCATCGAGCCTCTGCTGTCACTCAGATTCCTTCCATGGCTCAACCCCCCACCCCTGACATGGTCCAAGAGCTTATGATAGTGATCAGTGCAGGTGGGGGGGACTCAATTAAAAAGCCAATCACCAACGGATAGACTCTATCTGTCCGTCAACACCGCTGTGCCGTGCACATTTAATTGCCCGGCAGGATTCCCCCACTGAAGGCATCATCTGTCTGCCACAGATCACAACACATAAATTGGGTGCGTGTTGACAGATTGAATCTTTCAGTTAAGCAGTGCAGTGCTCTAGTATGTGCGTTCTACCAACATGTAGACTCACCAGCTTATTCAGGGAGATGTGAAATTCCCTGTATTACCCCTAATCAGCTGGGTTAACTGCTGGCATATTGACCGACTGCTGTATCATTGATCCGGGTGGGTGTTATGGAGTGTATCGTCATCGATTGCAGATAGACTGCAGCGCATGGCACTGGCTGGATTCATTTGGCCCCACCGAGTGGAAGCCAAGTCCAAAGGGGAGTGAGGCAGATTAGAGACGTGCATTGTGGGATATCCCGTGGGCTCTGGTCACAGAGGTGGCGTTCCATCTCCAGAGCTGTCAAACCCGGACATTCAGCCACAGGACTCTGCCATATGCAAAGACTCTGAAACACACACAGAGCTACACCCACCTACCCACAGACTCTTACAATAGACTATCATGTCAAGGGCATACAATGTGTGAAACAGAGTGTACTCAAATAGTTGACTTTGTATATTGATAGATGTAGTCACAGATGTGGCAAACTGAATCGAGAAAAAGGTCATGGACTGAGATGGTTTAACATCCAAAACATCTGTAGTTATTTTCCTGTTGTTTCATTTTGAACAGTTAGACATGCACTGGTAATTAGGTTGTTAGGCCTCCTGTGCGTGAAATAAGATAAATATTTCGAGGTGATGGCTGTGGACTGAACTCCCCGTGCTGTTATTTCATCATGTCAGGAGATGACAAAATGTTCTCTCCCTTTGCGTTTTCTCTTGTGGATTCAACCTTTGACCCCCAGTGTCCAGCCCACGTTTGTTTACCAAAATTGAGTAAAGGGTGTACATGGAGTGCTAGAGCATGTGAGTTTTTGTGACTGAGGGAGAGAGAGAGAGAGAGAGAGAGGGAAAGAGAGAGAGAGAGAGAGAGAGAGAGAGAGAGAGAGAGAGAGAGAGAGAGAGAGAGAGAGAGCACGGAAAGTGTTGTGCAACAGCCAATGACTGAGTTTTGATAGTCTAAACACTCAACTCAAACAGAAAGAACTACAATCTAACATGGGTGATTACAGCTTGTCAAACATCAATGTGAGTATCTCTGGTTTTGAATTTTGAATTTTTATTGCATTGCTCTTTTGAACACCCATAAGGAGCCTGTTATTGTTAAAGCCACTGAGTAAATTTTTGGACAGACTCAAGAGAGGGAGGTTTTAAGATGTGTTGCCTGACCTGAAGTTTTTATGTTTTTTTTTTTTGTTCTAGTAATGACGCCATCTCTAGAGTCGCACACTCAGTGCTTACTGGAAATGAGTCATTTAGAGCTTGCCCCCAGACTCTGATTTAAGGTTGCTTCCACATGTTTCCATGGCTAGGATGCAAAGGTATGTCAATGTAAGGCCTGTCTATCAGTGGCGACGTTTCCCCTTTCAACCTATTTTACTTTAGCCAAATATGGTTTGTTAACAGAAGAAAGGAGAAAAGGAAGGAAGCCAAGGAAAGATAATGGAACTACATTAAAATGTTTGTGTTTTTAAACCACTTTTTTGAGCTGGTTTTATAGAAGAAGTTCCCTTCATAGAATCTTTCGGGATGTGTATCTCTCTAGCCTCGGAGCAGATTGTTTCAGCAGACCTGCTCGAGCCCGCGTGAGGATGCTGCACGGATCACTGTGAACTTTGTTTCCAGTTTTACCGTAGGTCAACTGTTAGAGGAGGAAATTATGTAAACAACATGTGGAATCCATTTAGGGGCCTGTGGCATTCCACAAGCTCTTTGGCTTTGACACAACCGAACGTTAGGTTCACGCTATGGACCATAACTCTTCTGGAGTAGCTGCTTCAACCAGGTATCAGCATGGCACAGCATCGGCTCGAAAAGAGAGGAAAAATAATCCAAGTGATGGTGTGAGTAGATGAGTAATAGAGGTAAACACAGCTGCTGGCTTTTATTGAGTGGTGTTGGAGAGCTGGAATGGGTCAAACCAAGGGGAAAAACTCGGTGAGCGAAAATAACTGTGTGCACATTTGATGTAATGAGTGTCAGTGAGCTGGAATGTTTTGGTTGGTCCGTTATTGTCTGTTTCCATGTGCTGTGTGTTGAGGTGGATTTGCGTTGTGTCAGCACAAAGTGAGGTTACATAGGATAGGCACTTTGTGATGCTGCATCAAGAGGCTTTGCAACATATCAAACACTTAATGAAATGCATGTGCGCTTGTGTGCATGCATGACTCTGTTTGTATCACAAGAATTGGGGAAAAAAAAGGGCAGAAGGAGAGAAGAGAAAAAATAAACAAGTGTTTGAGCTGATATTTTTTTCTGCGAGAGTTGTTGACAGTGAATATTGTAGATGAGTCAGTGTATTGGTGCCCGTGCATTCCTGCATTCTACAGTTATTGTAAAACATCTAGGTCGATCTTTGAGTGCATGTGAGTGCACATGTGCTGTGATGCATACAGTAGACAAGCTATTGTGAATATGTACACAGTGCATATGTTGGGGGAAGGGAGATCACTCACACACACACACACACACACATTCAGGCATACAGTATATGCACTATCAGAGCCTGGGGGGATTAAAGGCAGTAGCCTACTCAAAGAAGAGCCCCATTAGGGCAGGAGTCTACTGTCATCCCTATAGGGGAAGAGAGGAAGATAGAGAGAATATGTGGGTGGTTGGTGGTGGTGGGAAGGATGCAGGTTATTGTGAGGATGCTAATCTAATGAATCCCACCACCCTGTTAGGGCAGGAGATCAGAGCAGGCTTTCACTCTGACCCTCCGCTTTAGTACGTAAAAAGCAGCTACAGTATAACCTAACCTTTGCATGAGATGAGCAATGACTTACCATGATTCACTTGCTCATACCTTAGAAATGTGTTTTCATGGGGTTTAATGGTAATGTTTACAACATTTGATAATCTTCTGTTTTCCTTCCGCTGTGGCTGTAATAGCATTCATATGGAAATATTAATTAGATTTACAGTATTTTATTTACTGTAAATTCTGTATGGGACTGTGCCCATGATGCACCTCTGTCAGCTTTAGGTGATTATAAGGTACTGCAGTGTGGTCAACCTAGGACCTGTGCACTGAGAGTAAATAAGAGATGGGAGCAGAGTCACTGAGTGCAGTCTTTATTGATCCACTGGTTCTAACCTCTTTCTATCTCCCTCTCTCTTGCACACGTACTGGTGCTAACCTCTTCCTCTCTATCTCTTTCTCTCATGCACGTATAGTAAAGCCATACAGCATTTAAACATGACAATAAACACGCAAAGAATATTGCAGTATCTTCCTGAGAAGTTGTGCCAATTACTCCACACATGTGTCCCGGTCTGCTCGGCTCCTCCTCCCCCCCCCCTCCTCCTCTATGGTACAAGTGAGGTTTTTGTGTCATAGGCTATTTTAGATGCACAGCCACTGACCCTACTGCATTTACTGAGGTGAGTGAACGAGTGTGTGAAGGGTGTTCAAGAGAGGTCACCCGATTATGTTGAAACAAGAAGACCTCCTACTGTATTAGGGGCCATTTGGTGCCGTCTTTTTTGGGGGCTTCTTGAGCGCTGAACTCAGTCCAGTAGAATATTTTAGCCTTTCTCACGATTACATCAAAATAATCTTCAATTGGAAATAAACTGTCGAAAATGGTGTCACAAATTGCTTTGACTTCTAAGTCGAAGCTCACTTGAGTAATGCCACCTCACTTTAGAGCTGTCACGGTCACAGCTTGTTTAGCTGTTTCTCTGCTGCATTTGAGGCACATGATGCAAGAGGATGTCAGACTCTTGTGTTTACCTCTCTCTGGAGCAGGAGGAGTGTGTGTGTGTGTGTGTGCATTTTTGCGTTTTGTGTGCATGCTGTAGGTGTGTGTGGGTGGCTCCTTGTGTTGAATGGGCATCGATATTCTTCTTTGAGGAGCTATTGAGAGACAGAGTTGTGTGTTTGTGTTTCTGTGCGAATGTGTGTCTGTTAGATAGATATAGTTCATTGTGGGTGCAGGCAGAGGTCACTAGGTTTGTGTTTGTGTGTATGTGTGTGTGGTTGCCAGATTGTAGAACAGAGCAGGGGCTCAGGAAGTCAGCTTTATGAGAAGTGCATTTGACACACAGACGGAGACACAGACAAACCAAACAGCGACCGACTTTTCTTTTCGCTTTGAGTGTTACCTCTCAAAATAAATAGCCTCTTCATTTCTCACAGTTTCACAAGACCTGAAAAGGGACGGAGGTGGTATTGGCGGAGGAGGGGAGCTTTCGCACAGACAAAAAGTCACAGAAAAATGATCAAATTTACAAAAGATTTGCCTTCTGTCTTTTTAAAAGGTAATATTTTACAAAGACGCGCTGAATTCTTATCATTACATTCAACATTTGAAGAGACGCCAGAGACATATCTCATCTAAGTATAATTGCAGGCATTATATTTAACATTCTCATGTTCTCACATCATTTTATTGATTTAAATGAATGTGTTTGGGTGGACTTTTAAAATGTATGCGAGTGCCACTATGTGAGATTTTCTCATTGTTGTTGGTGTGTTTCTGCCTGCTGTTTGAGCATCTTTTATTAGAAACTGTACATTTGTTTTCTTGTGTAAACATACTGACACAGTTGCAGTTCTGCTGTACGTAGTGTCCACTCAGCAAAGTGTTCCTACACATTATTTTCATGTGTGTGTGTATAAGTGTGTGTGCCGGAGAAGGCAGTGGACTTGAGCTGCATCTGGCGACCTCATCCCCCTCATCCCGACAGGATTACTGACACAGGATCCCCCTGCCCCTGGCAGAAATAGCAAGGACCCAAGGGCAGTCCACCAGAATATGGGAACTTCCGTGGGCCTTGCTTGTGCGTTGTGTGTGTGTGTGTGTGTGTGTGCTGTCTGTGTATTTACATGGGTATCAACTCTCTATAAATGGAGCTGGTTTCCTCCCAGGTGCTGAGCTCCAATGGCTCAGGCACTAAGAACACGAGTTCACTGCTCTCTCTCACACACACTGTCTTACCTACAGTATCTGACTCTTCAGTCATTGCTCCAGTTATTGTGGCAATTTATATTAGAATGTATATTAAGGCACATTTTTGTGTTGTATGTGTACAGGAACTTACATAATGAGGTCATTGTGTAGGGGAAAAAAAACCTGGCAGACCACAATGTTGCTGAGCCCATTTCCATGTGCAGATACTGTATCAGATCCCATGAACCTTTAACGTTACACGACACCCGTTCTGAATTGCACCAAATGAACTTGTTTGAGTAAATAAATAGCCAACTGTCCACTATTATAAAGTATTCAATTTAAAACTTTAAAAATAATAGTCAGCAGTCAATGGAAAATAGTTCCACAGGGTGTCTGTTTTTCTAAACTGGCTCATGACCATGTTTTTCTTTAGGTTTTCTTGATGCTGGGTTTCAGCTCCATGGAGCTTGATTTGTATTCTGATGTACAAATCAATCAAATCAATAGTCACCCTTTACCATCCCCATTCAGCCTGAGCAAATGGTTTTAGTGTCCATGCTTGTCTCATGTTATTCTCCTCTGTGCCTTTGGTTTTTATAAATGCTTAGTTTTTTCCTGTGCATGGCATTTTTTGATGAGGATTTTGTTGATAATATCCGCCCTCACAACGAGCTTTAAGACTGGTCATGGCCTATCTATTAAGTGATGAGTCAGTGTGAGCGTCAGTACCGTTTTTTTGTTGCTGGCTTTTTAAATAAAATGATCCTTTATTATGTGTTTATCTTGTCGTTGAGTCTTGTGACGTCAAGAATCCTTTTTTCGAATTGCAGGCTACATATCTGAGTGCAAGAGGGAGCTCAGTCATTCATGTACACCACATCAAATTCAACAGAAAGTGAAGCCCAAATAGAATCAGACAGATAGAGGATGACATTCAGTTTAAATTGATGGGATCTGATAAGCTCCCCAAGTTGAGTTGTATGTCCCAGAGATGAAAACATCCAACACATGAGAAGTGTATTCTAGCTAATAATAGTTGTGTTCATGAAGAGAGCTGTGTTTTCCCTCTGTGGAACTGATTTATTCCCAGAGGAAAAGGGCAGGATGTTTTGAGGTAAAGTGCATCAGTTGAGTGCATCTCTAAGGGGTTTTTAACCCTAAAGGGAACTTTTTTTCCTCATTTTTTTTCAAAGGGTGGTGCACATAAACAGTGGTTTGATGCCATTGTGCTTATCGGGGGTTAGAGAAGTCCACGCTTCTATGAGCAGGGAGGTAGCAGCACTCTGCTCTCTTGAGCCCTGTTCAAAAATGTCCCAGAAGCATCCAAAAGACTTCGCTTGCTGCTCCTGCCAAGGAAAATACGGCTTATGAAATGGAAATTCTGAGACCATTCACAGAGTGCCAGGAATGATTCGAAAAAACGACTATGTCCATCTCAGTACATCCAGGAGTGAAGTCTTAGGGAAAGGACACATGCTACCATGCTCACATAGACAAACACACACGTATAACCAGCATTGACACTTCATTGTTTACCTGGTACGTGCTAGAAAGCCATTAAAGGGGAACTCCACAGGCTCTTTACCTAAAGGTCAATTTACTCATCATGGTTAGTCCTACTCAGTCTGAAAAAACAGTTGTATTGTGTCTTCTGTGACTCTGTATGAGGCTTTGTTAAGTCTGACAAAATAAATATTATCAGAGGTTGGAGACAAATTTATAACTTAAAGTCTGCGTTACATACAGGGGACGCCACTTTGAAAGACATTTGCGTATTCCGGGCATTAAGAGTTTAACTAAAAAATAGTATTAGTTGTATTAGTATTAGTAGTTTTGGGTTAAGGTTGTTGACATAGGATCCAAGGTGTTTTGAGTTTTAGCCATACTAAGGAGTAAAAGTCTGAATAGCTCAGCCTCTGCTGCTTTAAATTTGGCCATTCTTTTTAAAAGTCTGTCTCTTGTGAGCCCACGACTTTACAGAAATGCAAAACAACCTTGCTGGAGTTCATCTCTAAAAGATTTAGACACTAGGGACTTTTAGAGTCCACTTTAAGTTCTTTGTCTGAATAAAGGAAAAAAAAAAACATTCTGTAAGGGGTTTTCACTTACACCTCCTAAAGAGTAACTCCATGTTAGTACTTCTATGGTGGAAAACTGTTGCTGCACTCACCTCTATGAAGGTTTATGTCTGTGGAACCTCTGACCACACCAAGTGCCATTATTTGCCTGGGCGCAGTCACTCCTTAAGCAATAACTCTGCAGGGAACGAATGGGCTCTCAAGACCAGAATAAGGGCAACAGGATGAGGTCATGAACACGCACAGCTTAATATGAAGCAGACTGAGGTTGAGACTGAAAATCAGCTGTGATTCAGCTGTGGCTGAATTGCTTTGAATATGTTTTTTTTAAATAAACCTTTATTTACCACAGTCAACTCTAACTAAACTGCAAAAGTGTCACGCTGCCAATTATCTTTTTCTAGAAAATGTACCTGTCTAATGAGTGTGTTGTGAATGTACTCAGCTTTGACTTCTTTTCTAAAAGTTGCTGCGCTGAGCGACTGAAAAGAGAGGAAGTGGAGGAGTGTGCTGGTGGGCTAGCAGTTGTAGGCTGGTTATCAGGCCAATGTGTCACATTGGGGTGTCTAGGGGCACAGAAGAGGGAAGTGAGCCACAGCAAAGAGTCCAGCGGCGCACAATACAGGCAAAACACAGGAAATACTCATTTCACGTCACCTACAGCTCTGTTTTTTTATGCATTTGCACTTATAGCACTAGTTAATCATTTGTTTAGGATACACAATGTTTTTACTTGCTTTTTTCCCTCTCTTGCATTCCTTTTTTCTTTCTCTCCTCTCTTTGGTAGAGGACCGGGTGGGAGGGGGGTCTGTTGGCATTCTTGCACCGTGTGCTTTGCGCTCGACCGGGCCTTGGCTCCGGTCCATATCCCCTCTCTACCCTCTCTCGCTTCTCTGACTCCCGCCTCTCCTCCCCACTGAACACCCTTCCCCCCCTCCTCAACCTCTTCAACTCCCCTCGGTTGCTTCCCTAACCACTGTTCCTGCCAGGAACTCTGTGCTCTTCAACAAACCCCCCTTGCACGCCCCCTCCCCACACTCACTCCTCTTGCTATCACCTTCCTTAATCCTTCCTCATGTATCTCCCATAATTCACTCCCTGCTTCCTTTCCCCCTCAACCTTTTCCATCTCTCTTCTATCCCAGCCCGTGGCAGCAGGTCCAGCCTCTGTGACACAGATGCACCCAGTTGCTCTGGGCGCTCGACATGGGAACAAAGCTTTGGCGGGGCCCGTCTGTTACAGTCTGTTTCAGGGTGTGTGGTGTTCCTATGTGTGTGAGCATGCGTGCAAGTAAATGCATATGAGTGAGAGAGAGAGAGATGAGAGGTAAAGCAGAGATAGTACACACACAGCCAGATATTAAATTTGGTTTCATGAGTTTATTCAAGCTTAACTTTCACCTAAAGAAACAATGTTTCATTGCTTTGAAAGCGAACACCCGGAGACAGTATTAAGCAGGATCTGTCTTCACACTTGCATGTGCTGAGAGAACATGGATTCACAGTGATGTACACCACCCACTCAACCAACACACACCTTTGAGCTTTTCTTCCAATCAAAGTACTTCCTGTTTAAACCTCATTACTAAACAATGAACGGAGAATTCGACATTTATATCATCCACAGTGTCTGTATACTGGTAGCACAGGAAAGCTAAAGGGCACAACAAGAATATTGCAAACTGAGTCTTGTTAGATTTTTTTTTTCACACATTTTCCTTTTGAAATATTTTGGCTCTGTGTGGACGTGTATGTGTGTGGTATGAGTGGATGATGTCACTGGTATATGCGGTCTCAGAAGATCAGAGGTTTTCTCAAGAGGTTTGTCACCTCTAATTGATCCAGCTAGTCTGTTCAGGGTTGGCTTGGCTGGGCTTTATTCTTCCACTCCAGCTAGTTGATATTGCTTCTGTCAGCACAGCGCTGATAGCCATCAGGGAACTGGGTGATAGTGGACCTGAGGTCATAGATACAGATATGTGGTGGGAGATTCAGTTCATACTCGGACATGCATTAACCAACGCACAAATAAGTCCTAACAGAAAAGTGTAGAGAGCAGCAGACAGAAATATGTATATTTTATGCATTTTAGCTGCTAGAACTGGCCTCAATCCTCACCTGCTCCCTCTACCTTTTTTTTCTGAGAGATTTTGGTGGGGACTGGAGGGTGGGTAGGACAGAGAAATGAGATGCCTTAACACTCTGCTGCCCTCCTCTCTCCATCCAACTCCCCCACACACCTGGGATGGCTATTTCATTTCAGAGTGCAGCAAATGGAAAGGTGATCTTAATCTACCCTGTTTCCCTCTAACCCCCCCACCCCCCCCTCTCTCCATCTCCCACACACAGAGCCTCACACTGCTGATGGACAGCACACTGCAGGTTGCCTGAGCCTGCCACCAGCAGACCCTATTTAGTGATGGAGAGCACTGGATACATATTGGTTTATTACCTTGAACAAATTCTCCTCATTTCAAACTCAATCTCTGCTCATATTGTTATTGTTTTTGTTTTCTGATCCTCAAGTGGCACAAATTCCTTTTATGGAAGGGAAAGCAGTTGACTTTGGTGAAAGTGTGTTGACCTCCTCAATACACAGCACCTCTCTGTTAGCTCATTACTCTGTGTTAGGTCTTGCTCACTGCTGTTAGCTCTTTGGTCATTACAGTCACAAGCAGAGGTATGCACTGGCCATTGATTTCCTATGAATAGCCTGCTGCAAGCCAGTTCATTATGAAGGTGCTCACAAACCACTGGATTAACTGGACTGTAGACACATTGGGAAAGGCTGTTTCCCAATGTGAAATGCTTTCCAGAAATGCACAATTCTCACTGTGCCATGCTGTGCACAATTCAAGTTATTTTGATTTTTTTCCCCCAGTAATAGGAGTGCGCACAATACACATAGAGGATGAAAAAGTTTGGATGAGGTAAACTTTTTTGAGGCTTGTCTTCAAAAAAGGAGAAGTGGATTTTACCCCCATGAGAAAATCAAGATTTTATCTGAAATGTCTCCTTCTGGAAAATATATATTTTTCTTCTCTGAGGAGGAGAAGCAGCACCTACCAGAATGATGGTCAACCTGAGGAAAACAAACCACCTCTCTTAGTGCACTCCTCTCTCTTCTTCTCCTCAACACATGGCTCGAGGCTGGACTGAGGCTGCAACTCCACCCGCCCAACCGTTGCTATGCAACGCTATCTGGGCCTACCAAGACCTGAAGCCGAAGGACATCCTGGACAACAATACAATAGCAGCACAGCCAGGGTACCTGAGGGACTTAGACCTGAGAGGCGAGATCTGGGGGGTTGCAGATTGTGGGAGTAAATCCTCCCTCTTTCTCTACCTCCATCACACACACAAACACCGACAGGATTAGCCTTTTGCTTGAGAATCTAAGAGGTGGTGGAACAATATGTGGCATTAAATGGTTATTCTGTAGCAATTTTAAATGAAATCTTTATGAAGAATATTTTTTTGATATATAACTTGAATGGATTTTCCGGTGAGTAACAAATTTTGATTATTGGATTTAGGCCACATGTGTGAGATCTGAAGTGTAGTTAGAATGTCAGGCAATCAGTTACAGAGAAAGAATATATGTCATTCATGATTGGCTGAGCTCTTTTTTTCTCCACAAGAGTGGTCACAACGGCCGCGGTGCTGCTGACTGCAGGATAGGGCCGCACGTCCTGCTGCTGGTGCCAGCAGTGGAGAGTAATAGAGATGTTTAGAGTCTATTTGCCTTGCTTGCATTCTTCCATGTACTGCTGCTAAAATAATAAGAGGGAGGGTTACTTCAGGTCGGCCCCAGCTGAGGGATACGGAACATGCATTGTTGCCATTGGCTCCATCTGAGTATCCCTCTTAAAGCCATAGCACGGGGCTGAGGAGCAGGGCATTACTGCCCACTGTACAAAGGCACAGCGCACAGAGGCAGCAGAGGGAAGGATGAATGTTAAGATGTGCTCTGCGTTTTTGTGTGTGTTTGCATGTGTGTAAGTGTCATATATTGTGTATCTGCAAGGTGGAAAAGCCAGCTGATGACATGCTTGTTTACTGTACATTAACACTGCACAATAATTTATTTTATTATTATATCAATGGTCAAAGAGGAAACATTGTCAGATTGTGGTGTTGCCATTGCTGTTGAGTAACTGTATATCAAAGCCAGTATTTGTATTCCATTGAAATCTAAAGAGGATTTTATTCAGTATTATGAAGTGTTATTAGCCCTTCAGCAGCCCACCAGGCAACTGAAAATCTTTATTATGTTGAAGAGGTAGTCATGCTGTGCACTGACTGAGTTTACACAGTTTGTGTGCATCTTTTGTCTGTCAGCTTCTGATGGTTTTGAAACATGAGTTTGTGTCTATTTAATATGTGTTTATTTCTCAGTGGGTGCAAGCACAACATTGTAGATATCCAACAAGTGAGTGTGGGACCTGCTTAGTCATGCTGAAACACCCGTCTTACACCTCCTCTGTGTCCCTTCACAGGCAGCCTAAGAAACAGGATGTTAATGCTTGACGGAATGCCTGCAGTCCGAGTCAAAGCTGAGCCCCTGGAATCGGAACAAGGGGTAAGAGAACAGTTGTTTTCCAGACAATTCCCCTTTTTTTCCTGCTTTCCTTTCCTTTCCTTCTTTCCTCCTCCCAGCAATGGGCAGATAATCACTCCCAGGCCTAAGCAAGTGAGTGAGACAGTGAGTGTGGGGGCTAAGAGGAGTGGTCGGAGAGCATGGTAGTGAGCAGGAAGGGGAGAGCAACCAAGGGGAGGAGGAGAGCCACAGCTGGAGCAGGAATGCATTGGGGGGTTTCGGGGAGGTGACTGAGGCCAGCAGAGTCCATACTGGCTGGGGGTGATTGCGCAGATGTAGTCACTGCTCCCGGGGAGGAGGGTCACATGGGAAACTCTAAATCTTATCTATCTCGTTCTGTTCCTGCTTCTTTACGTCTCTCAATTTCCCCTCATCCTCCCTTGCCCTTCTTCCTCACAAACACACATGAATAATCTCTCTCTTGCACACATGCGCACATACACACAGGCAAACACAACACACCACACCATACTCTTCCTCTGCAAACACTATCACAGCTCAATCTCTTCCTCTACTGTATCTCGTGCATGCCTCTTCTCTCTGTTGTTTCCTCTGTGGTGTTTCTATCACTCAATATCAATTTATCTCAGATCTGAGTTAAATGTCACTATAGAAGCTTTGTAAGCATTTGTTAAGTTTGCACCAGCAATATTTTGTCTTTGCTGAATTAGTTTTGCTCAAAAAGCTAATTTTTGAGATTAATGTTCAATTAAACTGTGTGTATTGACCATGTTAGGCATAATGGAGGTATCTCACGCTGAGTTTTAATGGTCCTCATACAGTATCAGTGCTCTCTGGTCCAACATACCTAGAAATAAAGTGGTCTTGTTATGGAGAAGCTGTTGCTAGGTTACAGGGGCTTTGTGTTGCTGCCACAGCTGTGTGTGTGCAGTGGGTGCAGGCCACTTAATATTTGTAATCATGAATTATTGTTCAGTTATCATTGATTTCAATTCATAACGTATCAATAATTTCTTGGGCCCTGATACATCACAAAGAGCATCTTGTAGTAGATCAGCAAAGTAGCTTCTGTTGAGATGGACCAGAGAGTATTAGCACATGATAGATGAGAAGAATACTAGTTGCTTATAACCCATCAGGTAATACAGGTCTTGTAGAGAATTGTTTGGCTTTGCGTTGATAAGAATTGAATCTGTCTCTCCACATCTAAGGGCTCAACAGAGGAGAGCAGGTGGTTACTTTCTGGGTGTCTTGCTCTCATCTGTGGCTCAAGGGTTTTGAGAGCTGTGCTGCTGCGCTGCTACCTAATATCTGGGGTTTGAAGTCATTCTCCATACGTGTAGTGATGTCAGTCACAGACAGGATGCAAGTGCTGCAGCCCACACGGCCTTTGAAGTGCACTGAGATCCAATCTTGCCCTAACTGACTGAGCTTCCCTTTAGACGGCAGACGCAGACAGACAGTTTAGGCTGCAGCAGAAATGTGGTCTTCATTTGGGTGGCGGGGAGCCAAGGGCTTGCTGGAAATGGTCTGCCTCGTTAGACAATTCACCCGCAAGGGGCTGGAAAATCTGCCCCGCTAACCAGTATCCCCTAATAAAGACAATGGCATGAGGACAGAGGCAGGCAGGCGGGTCGAGCATATCTTTATATGTGTGTGTAGGTTTGAGCGCATACGTGTGTTGTCAAAATGAGAGTGGGGGTGGCTTAAATTTTCCATTTGTGCTGGTTGATTTGTCTGAGAACCTAAGCACATAATGCAAACTAGTTTCTGTTTTTCACTTTTGTGTAACACTACACACTCTTGTTTTGACCTTTCCCCCCTTTTATACAGGAGCCATAGTGAATTGGCCAATTTTAACAGGTTGTTAGTAAGTGGCTAAATCCTCTCTCCTTCAACAAACAGAAAGGTTATAATGAAAGTGAGCCTAGCACTTAAATAAAGAGATGGCAAATTATTTTTTGTGCAAATTAAGAGTTTACAAGTAAAAATAAATAAATAAATAAATAAAATCACATACCTTCAAACAGTCTTGGTCGGGTTTTAGTGCTGTTACTTCTTCAAATTATCTAATTCAAACAAAAACTACATTATATAAACAAAACTACATTGTAGAATTGGCATTGTTCTGATCATTCGCAGTTAGCGCTGCTTGATTGACAAGCTAACGTTGCAGTAAGGCAGTTGCCTTTTACAAAGCCAGCAAACAGCCTGCCTTTATCCATGATTTTTCCAATTTTTCCAATCCAATGCGTCGTCGCATTACTTCTAAAATGGTTTGGTGTCCTGATTAAATGTTCAGCACAGCTTGCTAGTTTTCTCCATTTTCCGTTAGTGAAAAGAGCAACAATAAACCAGTTTACTGATAGGGCAACAGGACATGCAATGGGTCAGTGCATTAGTCTGTTGCGTTTATTCACAATGAATATTGAATTTGAAAAGATCATTATCAATCGAGCATAACATTTTTTCTCAAGTAGTTCAAATTTCAAATAAAACATGACAGCCCTGTTCCGTATGACTAATGGCTAATGTCAGCGTGCTCGATAAAGCTGTTGAACTGATGCTAACGTCATTGGGTCAGTTCAGTGACATAGGAATCTTTAGTCTAGTAGGAAGGTGGGGTCCCCATCTTCCTACTAGACTACTTCTTGTGCTAGCCATACTCTAAGTCACAGATAAACATTTTAGTGATCATTTTATTCCAAAGTTAAGACTGCATGACTAGAAGACATGTATGATGTTTTGTGTTTGACTACGTCTCAGTCAGGGAACCATATAATAACATCTGTGTGACAAACAGACAGGAAAATCTCGGGACTTTATGTGTGTTATTATTCTGTAATCATCACTATCTGTGACATAGACTCACTTTAAGCAATGAAACACATGAATTGTTGAATGTGTCTTTTTTGCTATCAAATGCTTTCATAAAAGCAAAAAGCCATTTGAAGAAGTGTAATGTGTTTTGTTACAGTGATTACACCACAGCTAACAATGTCTTAGCTGTAGCTGTTAGCCTCAGTATAGTCACACGCCACATGTAACAATTCCTTGTGTGGTTTATTACTTTTATGAAAGCAGCTTATAGTTACAAAAGACACCAACATTCAATAAATCATAGACATTCGACGATTAAAACTGTAACTAATCAATATAGTTCTTGACAGCTAACAGCTAACAGCTAACAGCTACAGTATGGCTGATACAGATTGATATTTGAAATCTGGTAACTATGTACAGATTTTTTTTCCTTTTTTTTCCCTGTTGTATAAGTACATACACACAAAATCTTTAGCAATTTGCAATATCTGGTTACTTATTGTCCAATGGACATATACACTGATACTGAGCGAATATCAGCCTCAAGCTCTAATGCAGAATTCAGTTTCATGCACAAGTGTGTTTATATTTGCCACAGCAGCTTTGAATATGGCTCACAGAGTTTAGGACTGAAACTATCTGTTGGTAGGAAAAACTGGTAATACTGCAACATTTTAGTAGCAAAAGTTAGAGCCATACTCTAAGATGAAAAAGATAAGATTTCTAAAACACTGAGATCAGCCTCAATGGGTCTAATGGCTTCAAAGCCTTCAGGCAGTATAGCTCCAGGCAGTCTGGGACATTCACATCCTATACAGACAATGCAAACACAGAGTGATCACAAAAGCAAAAGCAGCTGGATGAGAGCCTGAGGGTCTGTCATGAAAGGTTACATCAGGAGTTGATGCAAGAGAAGCACAGAGGACAGATAGGACATCACAAACATATATATTGACAATTGAGTGATACATCTTTTCAAATATTTTTTCAAGGTAAAGGCTTGGAGCAGCAACTTAAGCCACTAGCTAGCAGATACACAGCCAGGAACAAAGTCGCATGATGAGGAGAGAACAGATAGCCCAAGGGAGTGATCTTTAGGTTAAATCTAGGCTCTTCTAACAAGGAGGGTCAACAGTGACTCTATGTGTTGCTGTGCATTATTGAGCGTATGAATCCTGTGAGCATAACACTGAACACAGCAGATTCTTTCACAGCAGTCTCAGTGTCAGTCACATGATAGTGTTGATACAAGTCCCCACCCATTACAGTTATAACTTAACAATCACCCCAAGATCATATCAGCTGTATGAGTAGACAAAGGACCCTGCAAGTAGCATTTTTCAATAATGTAGCATTGCATTAGTTCAGAGGAGCAATACTAAGTAGAGCATGCATCAGCTGATTGGCATCAGCTGCTTCATTCATGCTCCACTGTCAGTGGTTCATTCACTAGCTGCTTTGCTACCAACTGACTAGTAAAATCCAATCATATTCATATAGCTAAGTAGCACGGCCATCATAAACTTACATCTCTATCTATTACTCTACTCTGGTACTGTCACGCCAGTGCCTTTTGCTGCCACAGCTCCCAGCACCACCCTGACCTCCTCCTGTTGTGTTGAAGCTTTTGGTGTTGTTGACTTTACTAGATCTAGTATCATAGCTGCTTGGATTCTGAGAGCTCCCTCAAAGAGCAGAGGCTCTTCTTCCAAATATGACCATTTGCTATAAATGGTCAATTCCTTGAGGGAAGTGTCTCTTATTGAACTAATTGTACTACTAGAAAATAAAATAATCTGTTTCCATGAATGAGGCTTCACAGGACAACATAAATTATTATGTCATCCAATTTCCATGAAAGCTGTGGTTAAGTTTATTTACTATTGTGAGACTTAAAGCTGTTTATATTCTCATGATATGAAAAAAGCCCTAATTAAACAATGTGTTTTTTCCCCCGCAAAAACATAATTACATACATAAAGTCCTGAGTAAAACAAACAAACAAACAAACACTTATAATGCTTGGTGGGTGGTATTATGAAGCAGATCATAATGTGCTGTGAACCTTGACCGGACACCACTGACCCTGAGCTGAACTCCAACAAGGTCCAGAGGTCATCAGAGGGCATATTTCATGGGGTAGGGTTTGTTTTCCAACAGAGGGGGAGTATCATAGTGAGAAGCACTTTTTTGACTCATGGGGTCGTAACATTTCCTGTAGGCTGAAAACGAGTATACAAGTCTGGAGTAAAAATAGCAGACTACTACATAAAAGAACACACATACACACACACACACCACACACACACACACCACACCACACACACACACACACACACACACACACACACACACACACACACCCACACACATACACACACACACACACACACACCACTCAGAGAAAATTTGTAATTCACCACAGATCCACTCTAAGCCAGCATTACATAAGGGGAAAGAAATGTGAGACTCAAAAACAAAAGTGTGGATGAAAATCCATGGTACAGAACATTTTTCATATCTGCTACAGTGGCAATCGGAGTGAAGTTTTTCCTTTAACTTTAATGAGATTTTCCAATATGATTAGTAAAAATCCTGGATGTGCTCTCTCACTAACTGTGACTCAGCCTCTGAAAAGCCCCACTGTGAGGATCAACACTACGCACTACACACTCTAGCACCCCTCCCACACTGAACATAGTGAGTCTAGATCAGCTACACCACATGTAACATGGTTCATTTGACGTTAGGTGAAAGATTGTGTAGTGTATTGATATCAAAGACGGTCCAAAGTTTGGGAGTCCGGAGAAACAAATAGTAGCAGGGTGAGTGTTGTTTTTCTACTGTGTATGTTCTCCATTATCTTTTCCAAGTAAACAGGTTCCTGAAACTTGTGCAGACAGATGGACCGGTTGTGTTACAGTCTGCTTGGTGTTAAGTGAAAGATGCGTTGAGGGATATACTGAGCCACCAGCGTTGGCCTTAGGAGGCCCATCGCTGAGAGACAGAGAGAGACCGTCAGGAAATTGAGCCCATATGATGTTTTTCCACCGTCACAAAGGAGATTTAGGAGATATACAAGGAAGCCAAGAGAGCTGCGTTTCTGTGGGAGTGGAAAACAGGAGGAAAAAGAGAGAGAGAGAGAGAGAGAGAGAGAGAGAGAGAGAGAGAGAGAGAGAGAGAGAGAGAGAGAGCAACCCACGCCAAGAGAAAAGACAGAAAGAGAGAGAGAGAGAGCAAAAGTAGACGATGAAAGGAGTGTGAGAGACACTATCTTTACTCCTGCATTTCATCTGCGCATGACATCATGCTAAGCAAGGGGACTTAACAGGAGGTGTGGAA